>NC_083531.1:4108125-5477500 GCF_032362555.1 Amyelois transitella
CACATTTTACAGTAGTACTAGAGTTTTCATTTCTTTCAATGGAACCTCCTACGACTTCCTCTTTCATTGGCACATGCCCGTGGTTTTTGATATGCGATTTCAGATTATCCACTCGTTTAAATCCACGTTGACAAACACCGCATTTGAAACCCTCTTCGCCAGTGTGAATAGTTACATGTCTTTTCAAATGATACGTAGTACTGAACTTGGCGAGACAGTAATCACAGTGGTACGGTTTGTCTCCGCTGTGTATTTTAAGATGCCTGCTCAAATGATAACTGCGACCGAAACTGGCATCACAATGCTTACAATTGTAACGTTTTCCGGGACTTGTATTTACATCACCTGTGTAAAGAGAGTTCTATTGTACTACACAGTATTTTTCATGAGCAAATGAAGAGCTGTTTAGTTATTTTTACTGATGTCATCATAAGTGCATTATCAACAAAGAGCATAAGGTATGTAAAATATGGGCAGGCCACAACGAGCGAGCGAGCTAATTTATTTACGTCATACATACTTTGCTTTACACATCTAATTAAAGAAGGTGAGAGTGATGAGGCCAAAGAGGATACCAACGATCCCATCCCTCACCTCGATAAAAGTGCGCGGTGGTTAACAAGAGAGCAGGCGAGCGAATGACCTGGATGGCGATGGAACAATCTTCTTCCTGGCTTTAGTCTCGGTATTATCCTCACCTCTCTGAGGACTCCTGGGTGTGCCTTTTTTACCATGATCCAGTTTAAGTCAGGTTTATACACGAAGCTACTCTCGTGTGTCCTCCGCAACCAATCATCGCAGCAAATTAGATATGGTTACACATTTAGTTGTCTAAATAAGCAGATATCCTTAATATTGAACCATCTCTATGTCAAATCAAGCTAGTTCAAGAATTTGATTCGCTCGGTCGCCTCGCTTGATATATTTCTTTGTAACAACCACATCGCTACGCTCATTAAGTTTCTCTCTTTGCCTGATGTGGTCTACCCTTTACATACGTATATTTTAGAGAATGTTTAATTCATAGTGCACATTTCGTACTTTGAATATATTTATGGAATATCCAAATATGCTCTGTGGATCATAACGCCCTTAAAATAGCGAATTCCATTTGGCCATTGGTCTAAAAAATAGTTTTTTAAGAGGACTTTATCACAAACACGATGATAGATATAAAAGAAAATACAAGTTCAATAAACTTTTGTGTATATTATACAATTGACTATATTATATTTTACATTGATTTATTCCAGTGAAGATATATTTAAGTAGAAAATTTGAATAATTTAATCTGGCGCAACAATGAAATCTCAAATAAGCTTCTTTTAAAAATCAAGTCAAGAGAAACATTTACCGAATAGTTTAAATAAATAAATATTAAATTTATTTGAAGTGAGACTAGTATGCAGGGATCATGGTAAGTAGAAAAAACACTAGATTAGATTTGTCTTTAAAACGTTTCTAACATTAGCTTGAACGCTAGCCGAACGGTAAGCACCACGACATTTAGACAACTGAATATGAAGAGCCTGCCAACACAGTTTATTTACGAAACTGCCTTTTATGTAATAAGTAGGACTGATGATCTTTCTAAAAGCACAGCGAGCTTAATGGCATTTAGTTTTGGCTAAATGTTCTGTATTTTTACTTATAACTGCAGAGAATCCTTGTCCTTCTTAATATTATATAAACGTAAGTTCCGAATGTAATGGGATACGTAATTTGAATATTATAATGCATACGTGCAAAAAGAAAAGTATTTAATTAAATTTTATAAATATTTTAATTAAAAGAAAATAAAACATGGTATGTTGCAAAAATTTACAGCATAATTATTATCAATTATTGAAATTAAATAAAAGAAATGTCAGACTCCGATCATAAATAAACAAAACATGATTCTATTATAAAAATTTAAAAAAAAAAGTTTGGTCATCATATTACACGTTTTGTCATTAAGCTAATACTTATACATTTACAAATGTCACCTTACAGGATCACATATACTACTAGTAATAAAATATGAGTAATACGTTAGTTAATAATGTATATCTATATGGAGGCATAACTTTTTTAAAGCATAGCCGTCTTCAAGTTACAATTAATTTGTCGTACAGCGTTACATTACTCCGCGTTCTTTTCAGAACAATTCATTTCATTCGATTTTGACGAATTGTTTGTCAAAGATATTTTGATAAAGACAGCAAGGCATGCATATATACAGCTTATCTTATAATTGTTCCTACAATATACAAATTTAGTACCACGTTGAACTAAAGTACATTGTCAAGATTTCATTTCTCTTAAACTTGTGTACACTATACAGTGTAAATAATAGCAATCGAAATATAGCGTTAACGTAAAGACGGTAGGGTCAAAGTAATTTATAGCATATTAATTTATTAACTAATATTTTTTTTATATACGACCGGTGAATGTCTTCAAGCTTTTGGAAAATATGGCGTCATCTTCGAACAAAGGAAGAAAAACATGACCCTTTTTATATTTTAGGGTATGCATTCATCAACCAGAGCGTCATGTCATTCTTTCGATACAAAGTTGAGAAGTAGAATTATTCCCAATTTTCAACTTTGTCAACCTTGTGTGTACGTAAATGTTTTATCATAACTTTTTTCAAAGTGAATTTGCGTAAACATATGTAACATTCGTGCGGTTTCAAACCCGTGTGAAGTTTCTTATGCGATGTCAATGAGTCTTTCCGTTTGAATCTGCGATTACACACGTTGCACTGATGAGGTTTCTCGTCTGAATGGGTGCCCAAGTGTTTAGTAAAGTTGCTTCTTTCTAAAAATTTGAAATTACATATTTTACATTCGAATCGTTTCTCGCCAGCATGTCTCTTCAAATGTACAGTCAGTGTGCTGTTTTGTGTGAATGTCTTATGGCAAATATTGCATTCGAACGGTTTCTCGCCAGTATGCTGGAGCATATGTCTCTTCAAACTATATTTCTGGTTCAGAACAACCCCGCACACGTTACATATAACCTTTTCATTATACGTTTTCTTCGGTGTCGCGTTATTCTGACAAATTTTAGACTCTACTTCAATATGCGATAGCAAATGTTTCTCTAAATTTCTTTTAACAACAAATTTACGATTACACACATCGCATTCGTATCTCAAGTCGTGCGTTACGAGATGTTTACCCAATTCAGTTTTTTTACTAAACGTGGAAGGACAAAAATTACATTCGTACACTACTTTCTTACTGTGTATTTTTAAATGTCTCGCAAAATGGTAACCGCGCTGAAATCTGGCCCCGCATTGGTTGCAGAGAAACGGTTTCAATTCTATTATACTTTTCGGTTCTTCACCCACATGTTTTTTCATATGTCTCTCTAATTTGTCACTTTCGGCAAATTTCCGTTTGCAAACGTCGCACTTGTAATATTTCTCACCTGTATGTTTCTTCAGGTGCATTCTCAAATTAGATTTTTGATTAAATTTACAGTGGCAAAAAATACACTCGTGAATCGCCTCGTCACCGTGTATCAATAAATGTTTCTTCAAGCCATGATTCCGAGCAAAACTAGCGCCGCATTGGTGGCAACGATAACTTTTTTTACTATCATCAAAAATTTCATTAAAATCTGCACACGCTTGAAATTCTTCAGCATGCGATTTTATATGCTCATCAAGCGAATCCCTTTTAGAAAATTTACATCGACAAATATCGCATTCGAATTTCGTCTTATCAATATGCCTGATTATGTGAGTTCTTAATAGACGTTTCTTATTAAACGTAGCTTGACAGTAATCACACACGAAATGAGTTTCACCGAAATGTATTATCAAATGATTTTTAAGTTCTTTACTTTGACTAAATTCCAAATTACATTCTGTACATTTGTACGGTTTGATGTCGCTTATGTTTTCATGATAATGACTGTCGATTGTTTTTGATATAATATCGACGAATACTTGTCCATCTTTCTGAGACGATACAATTTTGTTATGAGTTTTGATGTGGCGTTTCAGACTAGCCTCACGTTTGAACGGCATTTGACAATCGTCACACTTATATATTGCTTCGTGCGCGTGTACTTCTGAATGTCTTTTCAAAAGGTAAAATTGAGTGAATTTCTCATTGCAAAAATCGCACCGGTGCGGTTTTTCGCCAGTGTGCGTTCTCATGTGACGCTTTAAATGGTACACCCGCGAGAAACTGGCAGCGCAATGTCTGCAATCGAATGGTTTCTCGCCAGTGTGTGTTCTGAGATGGTCGCGCATGTGGTTCCTGTGAGTTAAAATTTTCTTGCAAAACTGACACTTGTATCGTTTCTTACTCTCTATTGATATATGTTCTAGTGACAGCCGACTTTGTCTAATTGCGTCTGTGGATGTTTGCGCGCCACCTGTATAGAGAAATTTGTGAAAGACTACGATACTTATGGTAAAATAACAGCGTTAAGTGATTCTGAGGACTTTATCACAAAGGTAATTTGTTTACAGCTACAAACGTCAAAGATTAAGAAAACTTTCAGTTAGCTCTTAACTTGAGAAAAAAAGTTAAGCATTCTGAATAAAGAAACGTGGAACAGATATACTAATACGAACTATATATTATTCACATGCAATTCAGAAATAAGCCTAATGATTCCTCAGATGACAGATTAGATTTATGTTTAATATATGTAAATAAAAAGTCACAGGTTTTGTGAACAGAAAGATTAATATAAAAGTACAATGAATACAAAAATCCATCCACATTATGTTGTCACACATAATAACATCTGTATTAATTTAAATTAATAAATTCAACGATTTCATTAATGGCTTAAATAATATATACATACATATATCTACAAAATAACGTATGTAGTTAATCCATCATGTTCAACCTTATTTTATTCAACGTCATCCTATAGAATCTGCTGGAAGAGATTTCTTTAGAAATGAGCAGAACCTATGTTTCTTGTATTTATTATTATTTATTTACAAAAATTTTCACTTGCTGTCAAATGGTTCATGTGTTAAAAATAATTGAACTTTCAAAACGTGAAACCACCATTCAAGTAGCCAGTAATAAAAAAAAAAAATAAAATAAAATAAAAATTGTTTATTTCAGATAGCCACGGATCCATATCAATGTTAGTAAACTTAGTCTAGATTTGTTAGTAACATGGCACGATAAGAAATACTAAAACATAAAAAATAAAATAAAATAAAATAAAATAAAATATAAAATAAAATAAAATAAAATGGAGAGTGATCAGATCGGCTCATTTCTTTCACAGATCACCCTCCTCACAAAAACAGCCCACAACGGAGAGGAGAACCTGTCTGCCAACGTCTTCAAAATGCTATTGGGACTGTCCCGTATTCTAAAAATTAGCGACGAGGTCTTCTTGCGCATAATAGCCGCAAAGCTATCGACTTGGTATTCCGCGAACATACCTGAGGCGCTACAGAAACGAGGCAATCCCAGCATCATCCTGAAAACGTTATTGTATAGAACACGCAGTGCGTCCATCGCCTTTTGGGTACAGCCCACCCACAGACTTCCCGTGTACATATTCTGACAGTATGATTTGAACAGCGTGATCTTGACATCTTCAGTACAACGAGAGAATCTGCGGATCAGCATATTCCCCCTCACCGCTAGCGCCCTGCGTTCTCTATCAATGTCCTCATCATCTTTAAGGTCCTCAGTAACAATGTGTCCCAGGTATTTGAATTTTGTCACGCGTTTTATTTCAACTCCACCGAGAGTGATACTCAATGTGACATTGGGGCGGTTACCGGGGGCCTCAAAGACCATATACTCGGTTTTCCTGACATTATAAATCAGCCCATGATTGGCGGCATAGGTCTGACACACTTCAAGCAGGGTGTTTATCCCCCCCACCGTCGGACTAAGCAGCACCATGTCATCGGCGTAACTAATATTATTTAGATTAACGCCATCCAACCGACATCCGACACGCATGCTGCTCAGCTCAACGATGAGATCGTTGATGTATATGTTAAAGAGCGTGGGAGACGTTAAACCACCCTGTCTCACCCCGCTCTCCAACACATATGGCTCTGAAAATGCACCCGCCCACTTCACAACATTAGATTGATTGGCGTACCAAAATTTAAATATATTTATGATTTCCGCCGGCATACCCCCCTCACTCAGCTTACTCCAGAGCTTGTTGTATGACACAAGGTCAAAAGCCGTCGAGAGGTCAAGGAAACAGCCATACACCTGCGTCCTGCGACTTGTGTAGTATTTGACAGTGTGCTTTAAACTCACAATTGCGCTTTCCGTAGACAGCTTGGTACGAAATCCAAACTGTGCATCGTGAATATCAGCAAACTTCTGTAAAATCGAGTTTAGCACACTGTCAAACACCTTAGCAATGGTTGTTGCTAGCGAAATGGGGCGGTAGTTCCCCTTTACCGAAACGTCACCCGCCCTATTCTTCACAATGGGTATCACAACCGTTTTCAACATTTCATGTGGAAGATAAGAGTGGCTAATACACATTGTAAAGAAGAGAGCGAGCACCCTGGGCAAGTGAGCACCGGCATGTTTCAAATGCTCCACACTGATGCCATCATGGCCAGGAGATTTTCCACCACTCATACCATTTATCGCCATTTTAATCTGTTTTGCCGAAACACATATCAGTGGAGTCTGTCCGCTAAGCTCAACATAAGAGGGAGCCGAAGGCCCCAACTGTGAGCTAACCCTAAAATGATTTCGAAACATATTGGCAATACTAATAGGCTCGCTTTCCCCCTCCACACTCGCGGGCAGGCCAGGCCTAACATCAAGCCTTTTTGTCGCTTTCCAAAATCTGTCAAACCGCTAGTAATAACACGCGGTCGTTTTTAAACTTATCGCTGACAATAAGACCAAGTTTTAAGTCTTTTATAAACATATTTGCACATAGGCACGCCTGTTTTAGGATTATAAATTTAACAGATCATTTAGTTTATTTATTATTTTTGTTTGTAATCTGTTTGGAGTGCTCAATGAATAATATGTTCATTATACTCCCACCAGTTTGTCAACCTTGTGCGTGTTCAAATGTTTCATCATAGTTTTCCTCAGCGCAAACTTTCGCATACAAACATTGCACTGATGAGGTTTCTCATTCGAATGTATTTTCCTATGCATAATCATAACATCTTTCCGCTTAAATTTTCGATTGCAGACATCACATTCGTGTGGTTTCTCATCAGAATGCTTAGTCATGTGTGTGATCAGATTATTTTTTTCATAAAATCCATGTTGGCACACGTCGCATTGAAATCGTTTAATGCCAGTGTGCCTGCGCAGGTGTGCTTTCAAAGAACCACTCTGAGTGAACCTCTTGCCACAGAGATTACATTCGTAAGGTTTCTCTCCTGTGTGTCTTATCATATGTTGCTTGTAATGGCAACGTTTGACTTCAATTCCACACACATTACAAACATCCGACGCATTTTCAACCGCTTTGATTTTACGTTCTTTATTTTTCTCATGCGTCGCCAAATGCCTGTTCAAACCATACTTTTTCTTAAATCTTTGCTGACAAATTTCGCACGCGTATTCTATTTCTGAAGCGTGTTCTTTCCTAATGTGCATAGACAAAATTCTTTTATCAATAAATTTTGATGGACAGTGTTCACATTTGTAAACGATTTTCTTGGTATGCGTTTGTATATGTCTGTTTAAATGATAACGCCTCGTGAATCGAACCCCGCAATGATAGCAAAGGAAGGGTTTTGATTCCATTTTTATTTTGCCATCAACGTGTTTTTTCATGTGAGCCTCCAACTTTTCTTTCTCGGCAAAAGCGCGCCCACAAATTTTACATCTATCGACAACTTCGCCAGTGTGTTTTCTCAGATGTGTTCTAAGACTAACTATATTAGTAAATTTACAATGACAATAGATGCACTCGTGCGTCGCATCGTCTCTGTGTAGCAACAAATGCCTTTTCAAACGATAATTAGTCGAGAACCTTGCACCGCACTTGTTGCATTGGTAAGGCTTATCAAAATTGTCGTCCAAATCAATTTTGCTGACACCGTCTCTATCTGAAATTATTTCAGCAGCGTGCATTTTCAAATGTTCATCCAACAAGGCTTTTTTAGAAAATTTAACTCTACAAATTTCACATTTATGTTTCGCATTCTCGATATGCCTCTTAATATGATAAATCAAATTACATTTTCGATCAAACGTGCGCTGACAATGGTCACATTCGAAAAACAATTCGCCCGTGTGTGTTTTTATATGATTATCTAGTTCTTTGAATCGTTTGAACGCAGCGTCGCATTCTTGGCAAACGTACGGTTTCAGTTCATCACATACACTTTTATAATCAGAATCTATCTTTACAATTTCATCAGAAACTCCATCGTGTGTTTTAAGATGCAATTTCAATTTATCAATGCGTGTGAATCTACGGGCGCATTGATTACATTTAAGTGGTCTCACATGTGTCTTGATATGCCTCCTCAAATGATATACGCGGCCAAAACATGCCGAGCATTGCGTGCACTTAAAAGGTTTTTCACCTGTGTGACTGTTAAGATGTTCGCGCATGTGACCCTTGTTTACATATGTTTTGCGACAAACCCGACATTTGTAGCCGCTACGGTTGTTTATTTTAATTCGTTTTGCCCCTTCGATCGGAAGTACGCCATCTGTTGGGAAAGTAACAAAACAAATACTAAACACACGAAAATATGTATGTCGTTATTGAGAATGGTTTCGGAGGACTTTATCACAAGTGTATTTTATTCCAAATTCAAATAGGTACGTGGCAAATATTATTATCAGGAGAAAAACATACGTTTATATACGAATTGTCATTGACATAGACTGGGTAATAAACATTCAGTTTTCACACATTCACTACTTGACTGACAAAAACTACTAGCTGTTAACCGCAGCTCCGCCCGCGTTACACTTTAATTGTCGTTCTCTTGAGAATTTTATATCTGTGCCAAAAATCGTCAAAATCGAAAGTGTAGTTTTTGACTAAATTATTCTGTTTAAAACATTAGTTAGATTAGATTTATACATGAGTATTTACAAATTAAACATATTTCACAAGTTAAAACTATAAGGCTTAGGCTCAACAGTGTGCGTTCTCAAATGCGTCGTCAGCGTACTTTTCCTATTGAATTTCCTACAGCAAACACTGCATTCGAACGGTTTCTCACCAGAATGTATAGTCAAATGTCTTTTCAAGTGATAAATTCTCACAAATCCAGCGCCACACTCCACACATTTGTACGGTTTCTCCCTGGTTCTCTGCAAATCATTGCACCTGCCCGGACCGTGCGTTTTCAAATGCTTCTGCAACGTGTTCTTCTGCGCGAATTTACGCTGGCACACGTCACACTGATAAGGTTTCTCGCCCGTGTGCCTTTTTATGTGCTGTCTGAGATTACTCGAGTTGTTGAATCTGCGATTGCACACATTACACTCGTACGGCACTTCGCCGGAGTGCGTTCTCAAATGGTTCCTCAAATGGTGCGGGCGACTGAATTGTGTTCCGCATTCGTAACATTGATACCGTTTCTCGCCGCTGTGTATAATAAAATGCTGCTTTAGAAGGGGATTCGTTCGGAACCGCTTTTGGCATATCTGACACGCATAAGGCCTATGCTCTATCCGATGGTGTTGTAATTCGACCTCCGTTGCGAATTTCATTTGACATACGCGACACGAGCGTCGCCTTTTGAATATTATATTACGTATTTCCTGTACTTTCTCTTGGTCGGCGGGCGTTGGTCTCTTTATGAGTTTGATGCCTGTAAGGTAGAAATAGGGTACATTGGTAGCGATTAGGGCTCTGGAAGGGAATCTGAAGAATTGCCAAGCAATTTGTAGGGTTATTTAGGTTTAAGATAGAAAATATCGTGGGCCTGCTGGAAGAAGTTATTATTTTAAGTTTTATTCTTATTTTCCTTGATGTGAGTTGTGACTTCCTTGTGTTTATATTATATTCCTACATAAATATATAAATAAATAAAATAAACGGGACGCTCCTTCCGGGTTCGTCCTCTTCATGTTTTTTTTGTCAGAATATATTCTCGGATCGGAAACGCATAGAGTATACAAGTTATTATCGGTAAATCGGTAACAATGCCATCTAGTACAAATCGGTGGAACTACAACGCAGTCAATACATATAGTTGCGTGTCCACTCATAATAATTTCCGAGGAACAAGCAAGACGGCGCTGGCGATAGACAGAAACGTTATTTGAAATGTTAAAAAAAAGAGGAAGTGTATAAAAAAAATTATAGAGGGACCGTGGATCCATAGGACAAATGTAGTATCTGCCAATCCCTCCGAGAAATCTTTCTTCGACGTCCCATAACTCGGGACGTGCGTGAATTACACCAATGAAGTTTCAGATCTTATCGTATGACCATGTCGGCCATGTTTAACAAAAAAAACCACGAGTTAAAGATATTATAATCATAGACAGAATGGGTACGTGTATTTGTTCTTATTTCAAATTGTCCCGCGTATTATCGGGCGCTTGCGCAAGGCGATAACGGCGAAACCAGCTGGCGGGTAAAAAAGAGATACATCATCTGACATCGTACCGCTTTGGACCCAGGAGCCCTAAATAAGCGCCCGTGTCCCAATCCTTCGCCTTTAGTCTACTACAGCGCTCACCAAGTATCTCGCTATCCACTGGCGGCTACTTACTGGATCTCATGTCTAAAACTCAACGGCCATTTACCAATGACTATTCTAGTTACGTACATTAGTTTCACAACTAACCTATGCTCTTACGGTGAGGGAGAACATTGTGAGGAAACCTACACATTTCAGGCAACTGAATGTGTAACCATAGATCCAATACGGGTAAGGTTTACTTGCAAAATTTGCGGATGTCAGACGGGAGTCGCTTCGTGTAAAAACCTCACCCAATCTAGAATCCATGGTCAAAGATGCCTTTGACCATGGATTCTAGATAGACCCCGGGCTCTTCTCCAGTGAAGTGAGGATGCAACCGGGGATTAAAAGACAGGAGGAAGAAGAATCGGTAACTCGGCGGCTATAAAATGCCGAGAAACTACAGGCACCTTAACGCGATATCTTTTGTTCCTCTTAAGTAGTTGTAGGGACTTTAAGCTGACACTGCAAATGCACCGACGAGCGGGCAGTACAATTAGCCGTTTCCCGCGCGTCTAGACATATGGGCATGCAAATTACATAAATTTTATGTTAGCTTAACTATACGTAATATTGTGAGTTGTACTGTACTTCTGTATAAACTGTGTAAATTAATAAACCCGGACTTTCGTGAACTGCACTCAATAGTTTCTCTTGAACATTGAAACCCTTATTTTCGAACTAATTAGTACACATACATAGTTATAATTAGATTTAAGTGATGTGACGTCAATAAGTGATACCTTGTATCCAATTTTGAAAATAAATCTATTCTATTCCGTTAGTCTCATTTTGATGATATTTAAAATGTACGTAGCCTCTGTCAATAGAATTTTAAAGCAGTTTAAGTAGTTTTTGAGATATTCACAATTATGTAAAAATTTTAAATGTTCGCGAGGTTTCTATCACTAAGACAAACTCTATCTGTTACGAACTCCTTAGAGTATTCCGAACTCCTTTGTAAAGGACAAGCATCTTGTATTTTAAAATAAGAAAATAAATGACAGTCTGTTTCAAGCGTGCATCATCTTTTATTTTACCAGCGCAAATATTTTATTATTTTCAGCAAATTTCCTATACTATCGCTTTCCAATGAATGTCTAAAATGACTTTCATGGGAAAGAGATGGAGTGTTCCTATTCCATGGGTGCCGGGAATCTATCTCTCATTCTATATATAATAAATAGTTCTCATACTCATAGTTCAAAAAATGCGTCATTAGGCAGTAAAACGTCTGCCGACGCAGCTAGTTATCAAGTAAGGGTTCATGTAAAAATATAGTTTGTTTTATTTTTGTGAAATTATTAAATGAATTATTTTTATGTTGTAAAATTCTAAAATATCTTTAAATCTTCTAAATAAAAGAAGGAGCGACAGACATATAGTTTCAGAATTAGTTCCATGGTCGCTCACGCAACTATCAGCGCCAAAATTAATTGGCATTATTTTAAACATCGCTATTATAAGTTTGTTAATACTACACAGGCATTAAACGCGCACGTAACGTAGGTACCTTTATTTTTTATCGGACGATTTCAGCCGGCTGGTTCTCAAGTCTCTCGGTTGCCACGGATCATTATACATACATAAAATCACGCCTCTTTCCCGGAGGGGTAGGCAGAGACTACCTCTTTCCACTTGCCACGATCTCTGCATACTTTCTTCGCTTCATCCACATTCATAACTCTCTTCATGCAAGCTCGGCGGTTATAATGTTACGGATCATTGTGATGTGGCGACATCTGTACGCCGCAAGTCACAACAATCAATCACGCGACGCTATCAGTCATAAACAGCGAAAAAATCTAAATCGCGCAAGCAAAGATTTCACAGCGAAACACACAAATTTTCATTTTCATTTTTCAGCTCAATGTGGCCTATAAGTCTCTTCAAGAGTGTTGGCTCTGTCTACCCCGCAAGGGATATAGACGTGATTATATGTATGTATGTATGTAAAGATTTCACGGATTGGATTACATACATTCAGTCAGAAAAATATCGGGAATGGATTATTTATTTATGGTTCCAAATTCAAATTTTTGTTTTTTTTGTTGTTGTTAGATTGGCACAACTGTTTTCCATTTTGGCGCGGAGTTTGAGTTGCATCTGTTGTTTACATTAAATACAGTGCTATTTTTAGTTATATCATATCTAGTGTGTATTGCTAATTTCATAATGGATAAAAACATCGAACAAAGAGTTTGTCTTAAATTTTGCATTGCCAATGGAATATCGTGTTCGGAGTCACTGAAAATGTTACAGAAGGCTTACGGTGAATCGACTTTATCAAAAACTCGTGCTTATGAGTGGTACAAAGCGTTCAAAAGCGGTCGAGATGTGATGGAAGATTTGCCTCGCTCTGGTAGGCCATCAACGTCTGCAACTGAAGTTAACATCGCAAAAGTGAAGGAAATAGTGACTGAAAATCCTCATTCAACTTTGAGAGAGATAGCCACCGAACTTTCTGTATCTCACGAGTCGATCCGTACCATTTTAACTAATAATTTGGGTATGAAACATGTTGCCGCTCGGCTAGTCCCAAAAGACCTGAATTTTTTTCAAAAACTCAATCGCATGAGAGTCGCTGAGGACATGCTAGAACGAGTCAATTCCGACCCAACATTCATGAAACGCATTGTTACTGGTGACGAGACGTGGGTTTACGAGTTTGACATGCAAACTAGTCAACAAGCTTCGGAGTGGCGCCTTCCAACTGAACCGAAACCGAAAAAACCACGCCAAAGTCGTTCAAAAGTCAAAGTCATGTTGACTGTTTTCTTTGACTATCGCGGTGTTGTGCACTCGGAATTCTTGCCGGAAGGTCAAACGGTAAATAAGGAATATTATTTGAGTGTTATGCGGCGTTTAAGAGAGCAAATCCGACGAAAAAGGCCAGATTTGTGGAAAGAAAATTCTTGGATTTTGCACCATGATAATGCACCTTCGCACAAGGCCATCATTGTGAACGAATTTTTAACCAAACACTCAACAAATACCATCGAGCAACCACCATATTCACCAGATATGGCTCCAGCCGACTTTTTTCTTTTTCCTAAACTCAAATTATCACTTCGTGGCACCCGTTTTCAATCGGTAGAAGACATAAAAGAGAATTCGCGGCGAGAACTGACCTCAATTCCGGAAACAGCGTTTAAAAAATGTTTTGATGATTGGATTATTCGTTGGCGTAAGTGTATCGTTTCTAAAGGAGCATATTTTGAAGGTGATAAAATAAATTTGGATGAATAACAAACAGTTTGTGTATTATTGATCTTTTCCTGCTACTTTCTTGACAGAGTAGTATGTACAAACTCCGACACAACATCGCCTGTCGCGCGGTTCCCCAGGCATAACACCTAGCCTGGCGGAAGATCTTCCCTTTGGTGGCGGTCGAGCCGAATCATCGCTCCTGATACAGTAACATGACTTTCGAAACGTACAAGATAAAATTCAGGATTACGTCACGTGCGCGTTTCAAACCTGTGTAGTATTTATAAATAGAAAAATGCTATGCGAAAATTTCAAAGCAGCTATCATGAAGTTAATTTGAATTTGAATTAAAGATATTATTGGAGGTCAATGATGGTAGAATGTAGGTATTTAGAGTAAAATAAGTCAATTTAAAGAAACGCGTCATTATACGCTTCGCTCAGACTTAAAACCAGTCCCTATTTGCCTAAGAAATTATAAAAAAAAATTTAAAGCTTAAAAAAAGAAATAGTTTTACAGCCAGCGATTACAGTTCGAAATTCAAATAACGTACGCACCGTATTGTTAACAAGCCGCAACTTCAATCAGTTGGTTTTATTTTTTTTATATTTTAAATCAAGTTGACCGCGTGACTTTGCGTTAAAGTCCTCTTACACAATTAATGTTGGCAGCGTAAAATTAATAATAAAAAAAAATACTTCCATTTTCAATTTGTACTTAAATAGAAAAAATTGCTCACAACATAACTAATGATACCTATGTTCCACATTTACAGTCCATTTTTTAAGGTACCAAAATAATAGACCCTGTTTGCCCCGTAAAGGATAAAGGCGTGATTACATATAGACGGGCATACTCGACTGACGTCTGTATCTACATACATACCTCATGCAAACATATAAACACGTCTACATCCCTTGCGGGGTAGACAGGGCCATCAGTCTTAAAAAGAGTGATAGGCCACGTTCAGCTTTTGGCTCAATGATAGAATTGAGATTCATATAGTGACAGGTTGCTAGCCCATCGCCTAAAAGAAGAATCCCGAGTTTACGACATCCATTGGAATGAGATGGAGTGGTCCTATTCTATTGGTAGGTAAACCACACGGCACACATATATACCTCACATATATATTTTTTTATTATTAATGCCCTATATCTTTTAAATCCCGCCTTTTGGCACTATGTATCATATAGCTTTGTTGGAGCAAAATTTGCCAATAAACAAAACAATATTAGACCGATATTACATAAAAAATAAAAAAAAATTTAAAATAAAGATTCTATACTATATAAACTTTGCACCGCCAACATTATTTAAATCTAAGAATAGAATTATCTATACGAATAATCTCCTGCAAAGTCAGGCGTTACGGAAATTCTAATGACAAAATTACCAAAAAGTTGATTAAGAACAAAAATATATGTATATATATATATAAACATATTTTATATTGTAACATGTCATGACTTGAACTACTACAAATGTGCCAGATTGTAAAAATCTCTTACCCGCGCAGAGTGAAAAAAAAAACCACAATCATAAAGTCTTAAAGTATTTTATCTGCCTGTATGTATGACCTAAATTTCGAATGTCTTGAAAACGGGAGATGTCAAAAGTACCCGTGATCGTCGAATATGCATGCAAAGAGTAATGAGTGTGGAGGGAGCGGGAGAGGTATGTAAGGAAGGATCGTACATACATACATATGATCACGTCTATATCCCTTGTGGGGGAGACAGAGCCAACAGTCTAGAAAAGACTGATAGGCCACGCTCAGCTATTTGGCTTAACGATAGACTTGAGATTCAAATAGTGACAGGTTGCTAGCACATCGCCTAAAAATAGAATCCCAAGTATGTAAGCCTATCCCTTAGTCGCCTTTTACGACATCCATGGGAACGAGATGGAGTGGTCCTATTCTGAAGTGAGGTGAGAGCCGGGAACCACACGGCAAGCTTGATCAAACCGAGGATGCTTATAATTAAACAAAAAGGCGCGGGAAATGGCTAAAGCGAACCCCGGGGTTCGTTATTCACGATGTGGAAGGCACATAGTTCATGTCATAATCATAAATTTGAATTTGAGTAATTTTGTCAAAAGAATATCTATAGTAAAAGCCGAGTAAAGGAGTCAATTACACACACATTATTCGAAAACTTCACCAATTGCTTAAATAATATGCACAATTTACACGATTTTGCAATACAAAAATATATTAATTGTTTGAAACTCTTTTGAAAATTTATATTTATTGACTAGCTTATGCGCGGGGCTTCGCTACCGTGGGAAATTATAGTAAATAACTAAGTATTCTATGTCACTCCCGAAGATGTCTATACTATATCTGTGCTTAATTTCGTGAAAATCAGTCCAGTAGTTTTTGAATTATTTAGTTACAAACATACAAAAGTATTGTTATTGTTTTTCATCCTTTATTTTATGCCGGTGGACTGAAAGAGATCCCTTCATGGGATAAGTCCGCCATAGCAAGTGATTTATTTCTTTAATAACTTTATGTAATATTTCTTGTAACTTTATAAATTTGAATATGCAATAAAGATATTACAAACAAACAAACATAAATTCAAATCTTTCCTCTTTATATTCATATTTATTGATTATCATTGATAAGTGCTTTCAAGAATCACGCCAACTCCTGAATAATATAGAATATTATAAAGAAAAAATATTATTTTTGTATGTTTGTAACGAATAAACTCAAAAACTACTGGACTACTACGCGAAATTAGTTTTTTTATTATGACGCAAAAAAATATGCATAGTACGAGGGCGGGAGTGACATAATTATATTTTTTTTAAACTCCCAGTGATCCACAGCCGCGAGAAAAAGCTAGTGTTATTGATATATGTCGTGTAAAGCAATATCGTGTACACTGGCCTTAAAAAATATAATGACGGAGGCAGATTTTAGATTAAAAAAATAAAATAAAAACAATCTTTATTTATAAATATTAATGACAGACGCATTTTGACTCATATCACGATATATATATATACATGTCAGTCTGTCCGTAATTCGTATATAAATTAAAGCCACTTTCCAAACTTCAAATTTCACGAAGGGGAAGTCAGAGACTCTCTCCACGATCAATGCATACTTCTTTCGCTTTATCCACATTCATAACTCTCTTACGTTTAGGTTAAAATTACATACATACATATGGTCACGTCTATATCCCTTGCGGGGTAGACAGAGCCAACAGTCTTGAAAAGGCTGAATGGCCACGCTCAGCTATTTGGCTTAATGATAGAATTGAGATTCAAATAGTGGCAGGTTGCTAGCCCATCGCCTAAAAGAAGAATCCCAAGTTTGTAAGCCTATCCCTTAGTCGCCCTTTACCACATCCATGGGAAAGAGATGGAGTGGTCCCAATTCTTTTTTGTATTGGTGCCGAGAACCACACGGCTATTAAAACGGTTAAAATTAAAATAGTAATTAAATCATCTTTATAAAATTAACGGGCACCTAATTCTTTATTATTTTGTACCATACAGTCTCGCAAACAAAATCCACTTTATCTCAAAACTCAAAATCTGCCTCCGTCCTATCATATCATTTATTTATGAATCGAAATAACAAATCAATCACTCACGTTTCTTCTCCTTTTGTTGAGATTTTTTCACCGTCGCCTTTTTGAGCGTTTTTTTCACTGACGCTACCGTACGTTTGGTAGTCGTGCGATCGGAGTCGTCCGACCGACATTTCAAATTACTCTTCAAAGTGTTCAACGGTCGCTCGTCGTCCGAATCCGCGTTGCGATTTTCGTCCGCGTCCGACGCTGTAAAGAGAATGAATACATACATACATATACATATGGTCACGTCTATATCCCTTGCGGGGTAGACAGAGCCAACAGTCTTGAAAGACTGAATGGCCACGTTCAGCCATTTGGCTTAATGATAGAATTGAGATTCAACTAGTGACAGGTTGCTGGCCCATCGCCTAAAAGAAGAATCCCAAGTTTGTAAGCCTATCCCTTAGTCGCCTTTTACGACATCCATGGGAAACAGATGGAGTGGTCCTATTCTTTTTTGTATTGGTGCCGGGAACCACACGGCACGGCACGGCAAGAGAGTGAATGTAGTCATAAAATATAGAAGTGTACAGGCGAAATCAGCTGCTGGTAAAAATAAATAAATATATACTTACCTACGGGACAAAAATTACACAGATCGAGTTAGCCTCGAAGTAAGTTCGAGACTTGTGTTACGAGATACTAACTCAACGATTAAATAAATATATACGGGACAAAAATTACACAGATTGAGTTAGCCTCGAAGTAAGTTCGAGACTTGTGTTACGAGATACTAACTCAACAATTAAATAAATATATACGGGACAAAAATTACACAGATTGAGTTAGCCTCGAAGTAAGTTCGAGACTTGTGTTACGAGATACTAACTAAACGGTATTATATTTTACTAGCTGTGCCCGCGAATTCGTACGCGTGGAATAGTTATTTCGGGCATCATTGAAGCCCTCAAGGATTTCCCCCGTTTTTTTTTTCACATTTTCCATTATTCCTTCGCTCCTAATAGTTGCAGTATGATGTTTTATAGCCTAAAGCCTTCCTCTATAAATAGTCTATTCAACACAAAAATATTTTTTCAACTCGAACCACTAGTTCCCGAGATTAGCGCGTTCAAACAAACAGACAAACAAACAAACAAACCAACAAACAAACAAATTCTTCAGCTTTATAATATTAATATAGATTACCTATAAGTTGTTTCTCCTCTTTTAAATATTCAACGTTTTCCAAATATTCATTCTCCGGCCGCAGTACAAACGCTTTCTCGTCTAATTGAACCTCGGTATCGTTGAACGCAGGAAAATCTGCAACAATATATTTTGGAACAATTAAAAAATAAAACAAAACTTATATCACCATTTCCATCCATATAATGTCCATAAGCATATGTACACAGTCACGTCTTAATCCCAAGTTTGTAAGCCTATCCCTTAGTCGCCTTTTACGACATCCATGGGAAAGAGATGGAGTGGTCCTATTCTTTTTTGTATTGGTGCCGGGAACCACACGGCGACTAAGAGATAGGCTTACAAACATGGGATTCTTTTTTAGGCGATTGGCTAGCAACCTCTCACTAGTTAAAATCTCAATACTATCGTTAAGCCAAATAGCTGAACGTGGCCATTCAGTCTTTTCAAGACTTTTGGATCTGTCTACCCCGCAAGGGATATAGACGTGACCATATGTATGTATGTATGTACGTCCTAATCCCTTGCGGGGTAGACAGAATAAGCAATCATGAAAAGACTGAAAGGTCACATTCAACTGTATGGCTTTATGATGGAATTGATATCCAAGTTCGAAGAAGCCAATCGCCTATGAGGGGCGTCTCAAATTAATAAGCCTATTCCTTAGTTGCTCTTTACGACATTCATGGGCTAGATTAATAATTCAAGTAATTCTATTCAAAAGTTCCAGAAACCACACGGCACCACATAAAGTAATCAATACAATAATTAATAAAATTGTAACAGTGATATCCGTACATGAAATATAATGGCCAACAAAAAAAATCTCAATTCTATCATTAAGCCAAATAGCTGAACGTGGCCGATCAGTCTTTTCAAGACTGTTGGCTCTGTCTACCCCACAAGGGATATAGACGTGTCCATATGTATGTATGTATGTAACAAAAAAAATATGACATTTAACAAAAAAAAAAACTCCACACAAACATACCACTATGATCTTCGTAGCTCATATCGTTCACGTCTTCGGCACCGGCAAATTCGAATTCCACTTCGGTCTTCACCTTACTCTCTTCCACCTCCAGGTGGTCTTCGGAAGACATCTTCTTGATGGACAGCGAGTGAACCAGATTGTGAGACTTACGGTCAATTCGGGCCACTGTTTTTACTGTGAGCTGAAACATATCAGGTGTTTTAATATGAAATACAATTATAAATTCTTTATTAATATTATAAACTAGCTGTGCCCGCGACTCCGTCCGCGTGGAATAGTTATTCATCATTGAAACCCTAAAGGATGAATAATTTTCCCCGTTTTTTTTTTCACATTCTCCATTATTTCTTCGCTCCTAATAGTTGCAGTTTGATGATTAATAGCCTAAAGCCTTCCTCGATAAATGGTCTATTGAACACTAAAAGAACTAGCAGTAGTTTCTGAGATTCAAACAAACATACAAACAAACTGTTCAGCTTTATAATATTAGTATAGATGTGAAACTCTGTATGTCTGCCTCTTCCACTTTCACAGGTAAACCTGAAAAGTTTGTTTGTTTCGAGGAATGCTTTAGGCCGTATAACATCATGCTGAATCCCAAGTTTTTAGGCCTATCCTTAGTCGCCTTTACGACATCCATGGGAAAGAGATTAGACTTCATTCTATAACTTTTGTTTGCATGTAATTTAGTGATACACATACATAAGTCTCTTGTGGGGTAGACAAAGCCAACAGTCTCTAAAGAAAAGAATGATAGACTATATTCAGCTGTATGGTTTTTAAACGGTTTTATTTAGCTCACCCCGTTTGTTTTATTTATTCTTGGGTCAAATTTAGTAATTCAAATTTCACCCTCTTCCTGTCAACCGATTAATCTGAAATTTTGTATACACTTTGGATTTTGGTGACAATATAATTATGTTTATTCATTATCATTATAAATTCAAGATGGCCGCCGTTACAAAATGGCGGATAATTTAGGTTTCATTAATCCCATCAATATGGGTATCAAATGAAAGGGCTCAACAAGCAGAATACAATATACTATAAAAAATTGAAATCCAAGATGGCGGCCTCTACAAAATGGCGGATAACTTAGGTTTTATCAATCCCATCAACATGGGTATCAAATGAAAGGTCTCAACAAGTAGAATACAATTTACTATTCAAAATTAAAATCTAAGCAGTGGGATAAAATGTAGCCTATGTTACTCCTGAAGGTTAAGTCTATCCCTGTGCTAAATTTCATTCAAATCGGTCCAGTAGTTTTTGAGTTTATTCGTTACAAAAACAAATAAAAATAGGTAAAAAAACTTTTTAAGTTAAACGGTTTTATGTTAAACATACATTGCAATGTTTAATATAAATGTACTAAAAACCAAATAATAAAAAAATAGGTAAAAAAACTTTTTAAGTTAAACGGTTTTATGTTAAACATACATTGCAATGTTTAATATAAATGTACTAAAAACCAAAAAATAATAAAATAGATACAGTCGTGGGAATTATAAACATATGCATAGACTAGACTAAAATAAAACCGTGGGGCACGTCAATTGTCTACAATCGTTGATTAAAATGTTTGTTTTGTAATGTTACACTATAATTAGGCAGTTGTTCAACCGACAACGATGGACGTGTGATAAGAAGGGCTAGAATGTGGAAACAAGTTAGCAAGCTCGATTAAGCGAGTTTTAGGGTTTCATAATGTTGAGCGAGTAGTACTTTTATCATAAGTTTTGTCGATTAAAGACAAACTACGAGCAGTGAAACGATTCCTCGCTAGCCAGCAAAATAGTAAGTAATTTGCGCACCGTCTGCGGGCCAACTGCCTAACGACGAATTAAACGATTCTTCTATCGCACATTAAGTCTATAATTTGTAGACAATTGACGTGCCCCACGGTTTTATTTTAGTCTAGTCTATGCATATGTTTATAATTCCCACGACTGTATCTATTTTATTGTTTTTTGGTTTTTAGTACATTTATATTAAACATTGCAATGTATGTTTAACATAAAACCGTTTAACTTAAAAAGTTTTTTTATTATGATGCCTAGCACACAAAAGGAGTCCCAAATTCCTAAATCCTACTTATAATATAAATGCGAATGAGTTTGTGAGTATATCAGGATGTCAGTATGGATGTTTGTTACACTGTCACGCAAAAACTACTGAACCGATTACAATTAAATTTGGTATATAGGTAGTTGAAGACCCAGAATAACATATAGGCTACCACCCCTTTTTATCCCGGAATTCCCACGGGATTGATTGTTAAGTTATGATAGGGATTCCACGCAGAACGTGAGCAGCCTCTAGTAGGTGATATAATTTTGTATGCATGCCCAATACATCAATATGCTCACCTTATTGTTCATCAGAAATCCGGTTAGAACCTCGTCCGCCCTGACTGACTTCTCCATGAAAGAACGGCACCTCCGAAGGTGAGCGTGGCAGATGTAACAGGCGGCGACCGGCTTCATATTGTCCAGCAACTGATAATTTAATTTAGTTCATTTATTCATTCATATAATCACGTCTATATCCCTTGCGGGGTAGACAGACCCAGCAGTCTTGAATAGAATATATTTATTTTCAAAATTGGATACAAGGTATCACAATTGGAAAAAACTAACATATTGTGCCGACCCTATGTAGAAAGTGGGAAAAGGTAATGACGAAGAAGAAGTATACAAGGTATCACTTATTGACGTCACATAATTTAAATCTAATTATAACTACTTCTGCTTCCAAAGCGCATGTATAGAAGAACTTGAAAGACTGATAGGCCACATTCATCTGTTAGGCTTATTGATAAAATTGAGATTCAAATAGTGACAGGTCGCTAGCCCATCATATAGAAGAAGAATCCTCTATCCCTTAATCCCTTAATTAATATAAAACACAAAATTTCTAAACACCATGTCGCTTCTTGTAACAATGTATACATATATCTTAGATTACTTCATAGACCAATATAATAGCATGCAGAGATCGTGGCAAGTGGAAAGAGGTAGTCTCTGCCTACCCCTCCAGGAAAGAGGTGTGATTTTATGTATTTATGTACCAATATACTCCTGGCACTAATTATAAAATTGGGAAGGTACTTGCTTTGTGTTAGTGTGTGTTAATGAATTTCGAACATTGTACACGAATCTGTATATTTTTCACTTGTATAAGAAAGTTGTACATTTTTGCATTTATAATATTACTTGGACTAGTTGGATTAATATAAACCTAACATATATACAATCACGTCTATCGCCAAAGAAGCATGGAGAGGAGCATGCTAGGATACAACATGCAGCATAGGAAACAAGCAGTGGACCGCAGGTGCCATGTGGGTGAGGCTCACAAGGGACTGGAAAAAGTGGAAAGATCTGGAGGAGGAGGCCTTGGTGTCTATAGGATACACTGATGGAAACTGATGTGTTTTTTTATTACTGTTGTATATGTGTTATTGTAAATCTGTTAGTTAGCAATAAAGGCTTTTAAATCACGTCTATAGACCTTGCGTACCCCGCAAGGAATGTATGTAGACGGAGCCAACAGTCATCAAAAGATTGAAAGGACACGTTCAGCTGTTTGCCTTTCTGATAGAATTGAGATTCAAATAGTGACAGGTTGCTAGCCCATCCCTAAATGGAATCCGAAGGGAACATACGCTTAGGATTAATATTATTGTATTTAATTATTTTTGTCTTGCCTTACCTCAGAATCCGTAATTTTCTCATACACTGCTTGCAAGGGGGTACCGGCTATAGTAAACATGCGAACGTCTGTGCAAAGACACAAACGACATATCGACGTTTGAGGCATTTTGGGAGTCACATGAATTATGCAGCTTTCAATAACAGTTATCTAAGATAACATAGAATAGTTACATGTATTTTAAAATATAACAAAACAATCACAAATATTGCAATGCCAAACACAACAGAGTAATCTGATTGCACTGAACATCTCAATACATCCACCAGGATTTCGATTATACACTTTCACGTACAAGGTTTAAATATAATAAGAATTATGAATAAAATTAATTAATCTAACAAAGTTTAAAGCACTTTATTTAGATTTTACTGATTTGATTATCAGCAAAGCAGCCACCGGCCATCTTTCTTTCTTTGCTATCCAATCCACAGATATTAATATCGACGGTTGAAAGGCTAATTGTGGTAAGCGCCATTTTGTGAAAGCTGAGAAAAACCGGTTTAAAGTTTTAATTTTTGGAAAAAAATTCGCTGTTAAAAAATGGCTTGACCGATTTTGATAAAATTAATACAGTATATTTATAAGGTTAAAAAGTACGTAAAACCATTATTTCTGTTACTATTTAGCAATATTTCAGTAATTTTATGGCGCTTACATCAAAATGACACTTTTCCAGGGAAAGGCAAAATGAGTTAAATGCTTGAAATGAACAAATAACTTGACAGCAAAATGAGTCAAATGCTTGAAGTGAACAAATAACTGGACAGCAAAATGGTTCAAGCGCCCATCCCATGTAATACAAAATAATTGAAAATGATTTAAATGCCATGTAATTTTCAACATTAAATTGATATTTCAGTTTAAAAGACAAAATAATACAAAAAGAAAATTGAGAAATTGAAACAAACGGCATGCCAATAGAAAGGTGATCATGACTTTAGGTTCTTGTCAACAATACAATAATTTTTTAGGAATTAAATAACGGTTATTTTTAAATAAAACAAAAAAGAAATCCTTATATGAGGATTCGAGTGCTTGCGTCAGGATAAACGGAGTGCACACTGAGTGGTTTAAGATTGAGAAAGGCGTTACGCAAGGATGTGTTGCGTCAGCGTGGCTGTTCAACCAAAGAGTCTGAAAGTGGATTAAGGATGAATGAGTTACTCGTCAAATGTCTGCTCTATGCCGACGATCAGGTTATACTGGCGTCATCAGCGGAGGAGTTACAGCAGATGGTAAACTGTATGCATGAAGCTTTAAAAGAGAACGGAATGAGAGGGAACGTAAGTAAAACTAAAACACTGGTTTTTGAAATGGTGAAAGAAATGACAACATGTAATATTTTGATTGGAGGAGAAAAAGTTGAGCAAGTGAAAGAGTTTGTATATCTAGGATTAAAGTTTACATCAGATGGCAAGTGTAATAGTGATATTGAAAGATGAGTGAATGCGGGGAACATGGTGAATGGAGCTTTGCATGCCTTTATGAGCAGTCTGAAACTATCCAAAAAGGCTCGGCTGGCTGTGCATAGGGGCGTGTTGGTCCCGACATTAATGTTTGGGAGTGAAAGTTGGGTATGGCAAAAGAAGCACGAAAGCAGAATAAATGCAGTGGAAATGAGAGCGTTAAGGAGTATGATGGGTGTGAAATTGAGTGACCGGATAAGGAACAGCGTGATAAGGGAATGTTGTGATGTGAAAGAAGAAGTATTGACAGGAATAGAAAAGGGTATGTTGAGATGGTTCAGTCATGTGGAGAGGATGAATGAAAACAGGTTGACTAAGCAGATATACAAGGAGAGTGTGGAGGGAAAGGTCGGTGTGGGAAGACCTAGACGAATGTATCTTGATCAAATTAAGGACGTCCTGGTAAAGGGTCAGGTCAAAAGTACACGAAACCCCCGAGCATGCATGAAGAGAGTTATGAATGTGGATGAAGCGAAGGAAGTATGCAGAGATCGTGGCAAGTGGAAACAGGTAGTCTCTGCTTACCCCTCCGGGAAAGAGGCGTGATTTAATGTATGTATGTATGTAGAAAGAAATGACAGCATGTAATATTTTGATTGGAGGAGAAAAAGTTGAGCAAGTGAAAGAGTTTGTATATCTAGGATCAAAGTTTACATCAGATGGCAAGTGTGTTAGTGATATTGAAAGGAGAGTGAACGCAGGGAACATGGTGAATGGAGCTTTGCATGCCTTTATGAGCAGTCAGAAACTATCCAAAAAGACTCGACTGGCTGTGCATAGGGGCGTGTTGGTTCCGACATTAATGTATGGGAGTGAAAGTTGGGTATGGCAAAAGAAGCACGAAAGCAGAATAAATGCAGTGGAAATGAGAGCGTTAAGGAGTATGATGGGTGTGAAATTGAGTGACCGGATAAGGAACAGCGTGGTAAGGAAATGTTGTGATTTGAAAGAAGATGTAGTTACAGAAATAGAAAATAAAGGAGCATGCATGAAGAGAGTTATGCATGTGGATGAAGCGAAGGAACTATGCAGAGATCGTGACAAGTGGAAAGAGGTAGTCTCTGCCTACCCCTCCGGGAAAGAGGCGTGATTTTATGTATGTACAACTTCGTTAACCGCCGGCGTTTGACTGACGCCGAAGACGCGCGCGAGCGCGAGCGAAACATGCCTCGGTAGCGCACCTCAGAAGAACAATCCTATGGAAGTGCCCTATGCATGTACTTTTCCTGCATACCTAAATAAACAAACCCGGATACAAACATGGCGGACTAGAGATGTTCATTTAGTCGATAATATTTTATCGATGGACGAGTGAGTTAAGATGTTTATTTCAGAATTAAATTTATTAAAAAAAAAAAATTTACATCGGGAATCCTTACTATCTTGGCTATAATCTAAGGTCCAACAATATTGTATCTATTACCTATGTCATTCTGATAAAGTGTTTGGAAATCAAATATAATTACATACATAAATAAAATCACGCCTCTTTTCCGGAGGGGTAGGCAGAGACTACCTCTTTCCACTTGCCACGATCTCTGCGTACTTCTTTCGCTTCATCCACATTCATAACTCTCTTCATGCAAGTTCGGCGGTTTCGGGTACTTTTGACCTGACCCTTTACCAGGACGTCCTTAATTTGATCAAGATACGTTCGTCTAGGTCTTCCCACTCCGACCTTTCCCTCCACACTCTCCTTGTATATCTGCTTAGTCATCCCGCTTTCATTCATCCTCTCCACATGACCGAACCATCTCAACATACCCTTTTCTATTCCTGTAACTACATCTTCTTTCACATCACAACATTTCCTTATCACGATGTTCCTTATCCGGTCACTCAATTTCACACCCATCATACTCCTTAACGCTCTCTTTTCCACTGCATTTGTTCTGTTTTCGTGCTTCTTTTGCCATACCCAACTTTCACTCCCATACATTAATGTCGGGACCAACACGCCCCTATACTGGCTGTGGCCAGTCGAGCCTTTTTGGATAGTTTCTGACTGCTCATAAAGGCATGCAAAGCTCCATTCTCCTCCAATCAAAATATTACATGCTGTCATTTCTTTCTCCATTTCAAAAACCAGTGTTTTAGTTTTACTTACGTTCACTTTCATTCCTTTCTCTTTTAAAGCTTCACGCATACAGTTTACCATCTCCTGTAATTCTTCCGCTGATGACGCCAATATAACCTGATCGTCGGCATAGAGCAGACATTTGACGAGTAACTCATTCATCCTTAATCCAATTTCAGACTCTTTCAAATCTGTCAAACTATCCATAAATAGGTTGGCGGACGAAGTCGCGGGCACAGCTAGTTTATCGATAAGATTCTATGTTCGATGATGTTCAACACTAGCACACGTGTTTATGTTTTCGATGTGAATGAAATATTGAGAATATTACAATTTTTTAAAGCTCACAACAAAGAAGATTAAAAGTAATGAGGTTTTTAAACACATTTCATTAAATACACTGTATGATAGACCATAATTTAACCAAATATTAACCACTTACCGGTGAAAGGTTAAATTCGGCCTATTTTTGCTTTGGCATAAGCCACAATATGCTATTGAACACTTCATTTGTTGTTTATTATCGATTAATATAAGCACAACTTGGTAAACAGTAGAAAAACACGGGATTTCCTCGGAAAAACGTAAAATCCTCACGGTGATAACTTCCACGAGTAAGCTAAGCGGGCTACTTAAGATGGCGGTGCTCCAGCACAAACACATCGAAGCCAATGAAGAGGGTGCTGATAAAAGAGTGTAAACGTTTTTTCTCCCGTTAAACCACTGTTGTGAGAAAGAGACAGATATATCAGTTTTTATTTCTGAGTCAAGTTGAACAATTAGGGCACCTCCATAGAATATTATTTCATTGTAGCGCACACAACACGATAACTACCTACATCGTGCAACAAAATGTGTCAAACGACATGCGTGTGTGGGGCGATGGAAAACAAAAACGGCTAAGCGACGTACTTCAATATTATCTTAGAAATCAAAATGGGTCAAGCGACCATATCCTATAAAAAGAGAAAAGGCAAATTGGCGCAATCGCCTCTGATTTTCAAAATAGTATGATGCAATGTAATCCATACGCCTTGACACAAAAATTATGATAAAAGTCAAAAAGGTTTAAGTGGCAGATCCACAAATTTACCCAAATCTTTGTCGTTTAGATCAATGACCGCCAAAATGAGACCCTTTTTTGCGGTTGTGTCAAGCGCCAAAAAAATGCTCAGAAAAATATGAGAGTGAGCCCAAACGATGGAGAAAAATTCGCAGATTCCAAATATGTATATAACTCAATATCGCAAAAAATGTCGCTTGACACAATTAGCCTTTCAACCGTCGATATAAAATGTCTAAAAATTACTGCCTACCTAATATTTTTTTATTGACTTTGTTTGTTTATGATTACGTTTTTTTATTCAGCCGCGGGCCCCACACGCGTTTAGCCCAGACTTTCGATTTTGACTTTGTGACTGTGACCCAGGCGAAGAATATTATATAAAGCTAATTTTGATTTTAGGTACCCACTAGCAGCGCACGATGAGTGCTGGTGAGGATCATGAAAAATTTTATTAAGAGGAATCTTAAAATACTTGTACCCCATAACCTAGTTCACAAATATTAAAAAGAAACATTGACTCCATAGACAAAATAAACGCACCAATTAAAATTCATGTCATACACATATCGACCAATGGCAATTGGCGTGGCGGTGTTTCATGATGCGTACCTTCAGAGTTGTGTGTTGTTAGTATAAGGAAATTACCCATACTTATGGAATATAATTATAATGGGATTTGAGATATAGCATCTGGCAAAAAGTAGACTGTAGAATTTGACACATACATCCGGGTTACGCAGTAACAAATTGTTATTGAAAAACTTTTGCGAAGCGTCTTAGAGCAGAACTTTGTTCAACTTTCGTGCCAGGCATTATAACTTAGGACATCCTGATCATGTAATGACATGTAATGTTTTTAAATTTGTGACCCTGATAAACTACCTATTGAACCGATTTTTATGCCCCGCGGACTCGAAAATTTTAGTAAATTTTTGTATCAGACCACCAGTTCGAAAGTTATTGCGTTATAAACATATGTTCACAGTACAAGAAATGCTGAAACATAACCGTTTTGGGTGTCGATGCGTACGATGAGTTTTGCAACACATCGCAAGAAAAACGTACCCTAAATCATCCTGCTGTTCTATACGACCGCACACTGAATAGATGGATGATTTCATTAGATATTCTAATTGGTATGCAGTGTAAAATAAGAACTGGAGAGCAGTGTAAAATTATTAAAACAGTTCTTATTGGAAAATATTGGAATAGAAATTGTATAATAGCAACACTGTTATGCGATGGCGGACTGAATGCGGCGTTCTGTCGCCGATTCGGTTTATAAAATAGCCGATTTTAGTAAATAATTCGTCGTTTTTATTAATGCTTATGACACATCATGTAAATACAATATCCATTATGTTATTTATCACAAAATTTTCAACAGTTTAAGCGTGGGTTTTATTGTACAGTGTTTCGCGTGTGTCAAGTGAATCTGTAATGGTCTCCGTTAGCTCTTTGTTTTAGTGAATAAATCTAGTGTTTAAAAGTTATTAAAATGGAATATCGGACTGCTATATGTAGGCTTTGCCTAGTTACAGACGAACATATGTTTGCTATTGGTGGAACTCCACTACAAATTGTGTATGAGAAGCTTACGAATATTCAGGTATGTAACGGGTTTTTAATGATACAATCAATACCCTGGGTCAATCATTCAATCATAAAAAGGAAAGGTTTAGCATTTGTTATTGATATAAGTAGTAACTGTCTCAATATTTTTTTATTGTACTGTAAATAAATAATCATTTTATGTCTAATTAACAACTCTCGCATCGTTTAAAAACCCAGCCTACCACATCTTTTTCTCACCACTTTTACCATTTTCTTATTAAAATAAAAAAAAATTATGACTCATTCATGAGAGAGTAAATAATCTCTATATAATCTGCTGCAAATATATATATGTGTGTTTATATTAAGTATAATTTTATACCATATATATTGTATAGTATGTGCATTATACATATATTATTTATTATCACCCACAAAAAGGTTCTCTGCTTAACCCAATGGTAGACCGTTAGATAATGCTATTATGCATTAAGTCCGCCTTAAGAGGTAGACAGGGCCAACAGTCTTGAAAAGACTGAATGGCAATTCAGCTATTCTATTCTTAATGATAGAGAATCAAATAGTGACAGGTTCGCTCCCATCGCCTAAAAAAGAACCCCAAGTTTGTAAGCCTATCCCTTAGTCGCCTTTTACGACATCCATGGGAAAGAGATGGAGTGGTACTATCCTTTTTTGTATTAGTGCCGGGAACCACACAACACTATTGTATTTACAAATTGTAATAGTTACAATAAAGAATCAATAAATTAATATTATTTATTATGAAGGGTATTGTATCTATCAATCTATCTTTTTCAGTTCCTTGATGAAGCCAAGCCGGTGGTGGCGTGTCAGATATGTCACGCGCAACTCAAGAAGTCGTGGAAGTTGATGGTCACGTCTCTAAAAGCAGACAATGTATTCACAGATTACTTGAAGAACAATACAATGGTAATTTTATACGTATTTACATCAAGTCTATATGACTTGCAGGGTAGACAGAGCCAACAGTCTGGAAAAGACTATGATAGGCCACATTCAGCTGTTCAGCTTATATGTATATAGAATTGAGATTAAAATAGTGACATACATAAATGCATATAGTCGCGTCAGAAATTAAACTAACTAAATTTGGTAGGATTATACCTTTAACAATTAATGTTTACTGACGGCTAACAAAAGATCTCTTCCTCATACAAAAAAATAATAAACTTAAAGTGTATCATTATAAAACACTAGCTGTGCCCGTGACTTTGTCCGCGTGGAATAGTTATTTTGGGCATCATTGAAGCCCTCAAGCATGAATCATTTTCCCTGTTTTTTCACATTTTCCATTATTTCTTTGCTCCTCATAGTTGCAGCGTGATGTTTAATAGCCTAAAGCCTTCCTCGATAAATGGTCTATTCAACGTAAAAATAATTTTTCAATTCGAACCAGTAGTTCCTGAGATTAGCGCGTTCAAACAAACAAACCACAAAAACACTTTAGCTTTATAATATTAGTATACTTACATACATACATATAATCACGTCTATATCCCTTGCGGGGTAGACAGAGCCTACAGTCTTGTAAAGACTGATAGGCCATGTTCAGCTATTTGGCTTTAAGATAGGATTGAGATTCAAATAGTGACAGGTTGCTAGCCCATCGCCTAAAAGAAGAATCCCAAGTTTATAAGCCTACCCCTTAGTCGGCTTTTACGACATCCATGGGAAAGAGACGGAGTGGTCTTTTTTGTATTGGTGCCGGAAATCACACGACACTTAGATGTACTTAGATTTGAATATACTTTTTACAGATCGACGTGAAATCCTTCTCGCTGCTCGACCGGCGGGCGTACAACCTCGGCTACCCAATGGTGACAACGTTGGTGGAGATCACAGACCGCCCCCCCGAGGAGTTCAAGCTGGAGGTGAAGAAGGAGTCGGAGCTTACATGTATGTTACATACATATACAATGCAATACAATACAAATTATTTTAATTGCATATATATATATATACATATGGTCACGTCTATGTCCCTTGTGGGGTAGATAGAGCCAACAGTCTTGAAAAGTCCACGCTCAGCTATTTGGCTTAAAGATAGAATTGAGATTCAAATAGTGCCAGGTCAGTCTTTTCAGGACTGTTGGCTCTGTCTACCCCGCAAGGGATATAGACGTGACTATATGTATGTATGTTTAAATAAATATAGATGTAAAGCCTAACATCCCAGTGCCGGTAATTTGCTTGATACTTATTCCAACTCTGAACCCTGTAAACCTCATTATAATTATAATACAGTGCTATTTTCAGACGGTATTGGTAGCAATATGGGTAAATATTTCTGTGATACCCTAAATCAGTCTTTTATAAATTACTGCATGCCAAATGCATCTTTTACCCAAATTATTAAGAGAATTAATAATGTAAATTTAAATAATAAATCCACCATAGTAATATTAATTGGTGATAGTTTTAAAATTGGCAGGAAAGATATAATTAACTGTTTTGAATCTTTGAATAAATTAAAAGTTAACCAAATAATTTTATGTGCTTTTCCATATATGAGTTGCCAGTCTCCAAAACTTAATAAAAACATTCACCTACTCAATAATTTTATGCATTCGTTGACATGTCGTCACAGTGACAAATTTGTGTTTTTTGACACAAACAATTTCATAGGTGATTGTTTTAAGACCAATGATAGAATATTTCTATCCAGATACCATAAGAACAAAATTGCTACATTGGTAGCTAGTAATATTAATGTTTGGACGAGTTTACATTGTAAGCGAAATATTAATTATAAGTTGACTACAGAATTGCCAACTCTGTGTGATGGTAACTCTGTTGAATTGACAGTTAATTTAAACTGCACACTCAGACAACGGGAAACCCTCGAGGGTTAAGAATTATCCATCAAAATATACAAGGTCTTCCCGGCAAAGAATTAGAAGTACAACTAGTTTTAGAAGAATTAAATGTGGACATTTTATGTTTGACTGAGCATTGGCTCATGGAGGGGGAGATGATGTTCAGCCTAAACAATTATAATATTGTGAGCTGCTTAAACAGAAAGTCTGCAATTAGAGGTGGGTCTATGATATTTATCAAATGCGGTCTTCGCTGTAAAGAGCGAACAGACATAACCAGACTTTCGGTTGAGCGGTGTGCTGAAGTGACCTGTGCCGAGCTAGATCATCATATAATTGTTTGTGTGTACAGTCCCCCAAACAGTGAATTTAAACAATTTTTAAAAATAATGGATCAAGTGTTACATGTTACCTCAAAATGTAATAAAAAATTAATTATTTGTGGTGATTTTAACATTGACATTTTAGTTAAATCAACCGTTAGTATACAATTTATTAATTTGTTTAAATCTTATAATTTAGAGTATGTTTTTTTCGAACCAACCCGAATAACATCTACATCTGCCAAGTGTCTGGATAATTTTTTTTGCAATAATCTTTATATACGGAAATCAATTATTCACAAATTGCCCTCGGATCACACCGGTCAATATGTTACCTTTGAGAAAGAGTCCTTAAACAATTTAAATAATGATAAAATTATGTGTAGACCTCTTTCTTCCAAAAACATAAGAAAATTTAAAATAAACATTGCAAATCAATTAAATACTTTAACATATTCTGGAAATAATCCTAATGAACATTATAACAATTTATTTGATATGATTTCTGCTGAATACTCAAAAAGGTTCAAGCAGAAACAAGTCAATATTCGTAATAGATTACAGTTCAGTGAATGGGCTACAGTAGGTATTCACAAGAGTAGGAATAAGTTATATGACTTATATGCCCAGAAACAATACAATTTTGACCCCAGTTTTGTAGAATATGTCAAAAATTATTCAAAATTATTTAAAAAAGTTTGCAGGCAAGCTAAGTCTTTGCACATAAGTAGTAAAATAAACAACGCACCAAATAAAATTAAAGAAACATGGAACATTATTAATAAAGAATCTGGCAAAATCAAAGATAGAGACAGTATTAAACAAATATCATCCGGTAACAAAAGTATTTCTAAAACTCAGGACATAGTAAATGCTTTTGATAATTTCTTTGCAAAAATCCCTGTGGAGCTAACTTCTGACGTTGACTCTTGTCCATTGCGCGCTGAAACCCTACTTAATAATAACACAACTCCCATCAAATCTGTCTTTAAATTTAAATATGTTAACTCTGATAATATATTAAAGGCGTTCAAACAACTTAATTTGAAAAAGTCTGAAGACCATTGGGGTATGTCTGTTAGTATCATAAGTCAAATCATAGATATTATTGCATCTGATCTAGCTTTTATATTTAATGAATGTATTGATGAGGGTATTTTTCCAAATTTAATGAAATGTAGCAAATTAATACCTCTATTCAAAAAAGGGGAGAAAACAGTCCTTGGCAATTATAGACCTATTTCTATATTGCCAGTTTTGAGCAAGGTGTTTGAGAAGATGATGCTTAATCAAATGCAACAATATTTTAAAATCAATAACATTTTCCATTCCCAACAATATGGGTTCACTGCCGGGAAGTCCACCACTGATGCGGGAGTAGCACTTGTTACTCAAATCTATGACGCGTGGGAGAGTTCACAGGATTCAGTTGGAGTCTTTTGCGATCTCTCTAAAGCATTTGATTGCGTAGATCATCAGACACTTTTGCGTAAACTTCGTCAATATGGGTTTGACCACAAATCAACTAAACTAATGGCATCCTATTTGACTGATAGGCTTCAAACTGTAGATATTAATGGAGTAAAGTCAAGCGGATCAAGCGTCTCAATGGGTGTTCCTCAGGGCTCAATTTTAGGACCATTCCTCTTCTTGGTATATGTCAATGACCTGCCTTTTATGGTGGAAAAACAGGCGGGTATAGTGCTGTTTGCCGATGACACTTCTTTAATATTTAAATTAGATCGCCATAGCGAAAATGTAAGTTCGGTTAATAATATACTGTCGGCCATATCTATCTGGTTCTCAACCAACAATCTTCTTTTAAATGCTAATAAGACCCAATGCATTAAATTTACCCTTCCAAACGTAAGGCAGGCCAATACTGACATAACACTGGAAGGCCAGAAATTAGAATTTGTTGAAAATACAAAGTTTTTAGGAATTATAATTGATGCAAAGCTACAGTGGGGTGCTCATATTTCTAAACTATCCAATAGACTTAGCTCTGCCGCTTATGCTGTTAGGAGGATCCGACAATTGACAGATGTAGCTACAGCTAGGCTTGTTTATTTTAGCTATTTTCATAGCTTGTTATCTTATGGTTTACTTTTATGGGGTAGCGCGGCTGATATACAAACTATTTTTATAATTCAGAAAAGGGCCGTTCGCGCAATTTACGGCTTAGGACCAAGAGACTCGTTAAGACAACTCTTTAAGAAAATAAACATACCTACAGTAGCGTCCCAGTACATTTTTGATCTTATAATGTATGTTAGGAAAAATACCTCTTTTTTTCAAAAAGTTAGTGCCACAACTGATAGAAATTTACGTAATAAACATAAATTAGTCATGCCGTTTCATAGGCTTAGCAAAGTCAGTAAATCATTTATGGGGAACTGTATACGATTTTATAATAGGTTGCCGGAGTCTGTTCTTGATATGCCCAACCGAAAATTCAAAGAGTATGTAAAGAAAGTACTTTGTGGGAAGGCTTATTATAGGACTGATGATTACCTTAATGATAAAAACATCTGGCTCGAGCTTGGCACAGGAACCTCGTAATTAATTGTAGTTTAATTTGAACTTAAATCAAAATTTCAGTACACTCTGTACATAAATCTTTTTAAAATTGGCAATCCATAATATATATATATATATATATTTTTCTTTTTTCAATATTAAATCTCATAAATATATAAATCTCCCGTGAACAATGTATTCTCCCGTCCACATTCTATTCTAAGTATAATTTAATATTGTGAAGTTGACGTTGTTGATGAAAATGCTGCAGTGCAGTTTGTTACCGCTTCTTCTGCACTGACGCCTTGGAAGCGGCAGTAAACTTAGTTTTTAAGTAATTTATTTGACGTCAACCAAGTTGTTAAACCATACGACAATTATTAAGCGATATAATAATATCCTATAATAATGAATAAAAATTTTGAATTTTGAATTTGAATTTTTTTTTTTGAATTTTGAACATCTTTAAAGCCTTACTTGTTCCAGATTTCCCCGGCCTCAATGAGTCCGTCGTGCTGATTGAGAGCAAAACGGATGTGAACGCACCAAACGTAGAGTTGGACTTTATGAAGGAGGAAGTGGAGTGGTTGTCGGGTAAGCTTTCATCATTGTTACTGTAATGTGCCGCTAATGTCATGTATGTAAAGAAAGGTATTTATAAGGCAGAGTTGACTGCCGCTTATGTCCAGAGAATGAATGACTAACGAAATGTATTTATAAGGCAGAGAGTCCGCCTTTTTTTCTACGTCCGTGATACGATGCTTCACTTCCTTTCACGATTTGCCTGTTTTCACCTCAACCCTGTTTTAAGTTTCCTCCCCTCTATTTTTGTCTGATATTATAATACTCAGCTTTTACCACTGTCCACCTGTCCTTATATTGAACATGTATATATATATAAGGTTATTCACGGATCGTGTATTTTTCAACCTTGACATTGGCAAAATCATCGTTTTGTTGAACTATGGAGCCCTTAATATTAAAAAGTGAATTGAAGAAGTGATGCTTCTCTTTTTTTAATCTATCAAAAAACAACGATGCTTCACTTTTTTTTAACCTACACACCGTCCGCCTTTTTTTCTACGTCCGCAATGTTACTATCAAAGCTTATGATAAAAATTTGACGAAATATTCGTATTGAAATAACTAGTACTACATTCATTCATGTTTTTTAATGTAGACAATGTGCATTCGTCCATGATTTAGATTTAAGAGATCTAAATTTGTATATTGACGTCCGATGAAAATGCTGCAGTGTAGTTTGTTCCCCGCTTCTTCTACACATGCGCTTCGGAAGCGGCAGTAGTTATAATTAGATATAAGTGATGTGACGTTAATAAGTGATACCCTGTATCCTTATTTGAAAATAAATCTATTCTATTATATTCTGGTGCCGTGTGGTTCCCGGCACCAATTGAAAAAAAGAATAGGACCACTCCATCTCTTTCCCATGGATGTCGTAAAAGGCGACTAAGGGATAGGCTTACAAAATTGGGATTCTTTTTTTAGGCGATAGGCTAGCAACCTGTCACTATTTGAATCTCAATTCTATCATAAAGCCAAATAGCTGAACGTGGCCATCTTTTCAAGACTGTTGGCTCTGTCTACCCCGCAAGGGATATAGACGTGACAATATGTATGTATGTATGTATTATATTCTGTATGTTTTCAGAAACGGGCCCGGACGCGGCTAAATTGGACAGTGACTCCGAAGACGATATACCGGTGACTCGTCTGAAGCGTACTACTACGAAGCGGTCGCAGACCAAACGTACCACGTCGAAGAAGTCGAGCACGAAGCGAACCAACAAGCGGACGCCGGCCAAGCGTCAACCTAAAGCGGTCACGTTCATAGAGCCGTAATGTTATTTATATTATATCTGTCTTTTACATGTATCTCAATTTTTTCAGAGGAGTTCGTGCTTTTTTTTTTTTGACAGCCTCTTTGGCGCAGCGGTAGTACGCTTGTCTGTGACATCGGAGTTACTGGGTTCGAATCCCGGCCAGGGCATGATGAGAAAAGCACTTTTTCTGATTGGCCTGGGTCTTGGATGTTTGTCTATATAAGTATTTATTATAAAATATAGTATCGTTCAGTTAGTTTCTCGTAACACAAGTCTCGAACTTACTTCGAGGCTAACTCGAATCAGTGTAATTTGTCCCGTATATATATTATTATTATATTACTCGATCCGCGCCGAGCAAGTAAATGCGACTTTATATGTAATTTGATCAGCGCTACCTAGTCGTAAGGCGATGGTTTGAATCTCATTTCTATAATGAAGCCTAACAGTTGAACGTGGTCTATCAGACTTTCTATACAAATTCGTGATTACTTGATCGAGTAAAACTCGCACTAACCCCTCAGTAAGCCAAACAGCTGAATGGAGCCTATCAGTATTTTCAAGACTTGGCTCTGTCTACTCCGCAAGAAATATATATTTGATCATATGTATGTATGTATGCGAGCTAACTAACATCAGTCCAACTTCCAGGCCCAAAGAGGACGAAGACATGAAAGAAACTGAAAACAAAGAGGAACCCGATGACATCAGTCATCATCAAGAGGACAACGATGATGACTCCGACTATGAACCACCACCAGTGAAGGAGGACAGCGATGAGGAGCCCGAGAAGCCTGCGGAGACCAAGCAGAGGAAACGTGAGTGATTCTTTTTTTTTTTTTTTTTTCATCGCTGTGACCGGCCAGGAAAATGAGAAATTTGTTTGTTTGTAAACTCTTTATTGCACATAAAAATAAATATGACAAATTACAAAACAGTTATTGGATTTAGAAGAATATGTACAATGGCGGACTTATCCCCAATGGGATTTCTTCCAGTCAAAATTTATTATTTATTTATATATATTTTTCTTTTTGATTTATCGGAATGGTTAATAAAGTTGGGATTTTTCTTGGTAGGAGATGGGCTAGCAACCTATCACTGTTTGAATGTCCTTTCTATAATTAAGCCTAACTGCTGAACGTGGTCTATATCAGCCTTTTAAGACTGCTGGCTCTTGCAACCCTACAAGGGATATAGACGTGGTTATTTTGTATGAGTCGTTTTATGTTACAAAAGATGACCAATCGTGTTTTTCAAAAGACAATAAAAAGTCAAAGATACGATGAATCCTCACAATGAATTTAATTCTGATCGCTTTAGTAATTGTTGAGATAAATATAGGTAGATTCTTGTAACTAAACGCTCTACTAAAGTCGATCTTTGACCACGCATCATTGTAACATGATTCGTTACGTCCGAAATAAAATAAAGGCACGTTACTTGCGCGTTTAATACATGTATTATTTTGAAATAGTAGTGTGGTTCCTAGCACCAATACAAAAAAGAATAGGACCACTACATACATCTCTCTCCCATGGATGTCGTAAAAGGCGACTAAGGGATAGGCTAACAAACTTGGGATTCTTTTTTTAGGCGATCGGCTAGCAACCTGTCACTATTTGAATCTCAATTCTATCATTAAGCCAAATAGCTGAGCATGGCCTGGCCATTCAGTCTTTTCAAGACTGTTGGCTCTGTCTACCCCGCAAGGGATATAGACGTGACCATATGTATGTATGTAATACAACGTGAAAGAAAATCAATTCTAGTATCTAAAATGTTTAAGGCGACATTATTTAAAGTAATTTTTCATTTTCCTGTAAGGTTTCAAGCTGTGAAATTTATATCAAATTTTAATATGTATTTCAGCATTAAATCGCCGTGTGTATTACCCGTTATTTCGTTCATTTTTTAACCCTTTGAATGACATTTAAATTTAGAATATCACAGATTATAATAATCTTGTTTCGAATTGAGTCATTGTGTCGTTAGCAATTAGGATTCAAATTCAATTGAATTCCTCGGTCTGATAAAATTTATAAGCCTCAATTTTTGTTATGTTATGTTACGACTATTATATGTTATATCGATATGTACCTGCGCAGAAGTCGTATTTTTGTATGGTGCTAAAATATTCGAGCGGTCCGGCCAATCAGAGCGCGCCATTTGAAACCCGCGAAATGAATTGTCCGCTATTTTACTACCGTTATGAGACATTTTGTTTTTGGATTTTAATTTTAACGTACTTGTAATAAGGTAGTTATTTTATTGTGTTCTCATTCGGTTCGTTTCGGCGCGGGCGGTAGGTTGCGCTATTCTGCGCCGTCGAATAAAGCCGAGGTGACTTGTAAAAGTGATAACAATGTAAGAGTTTATTTAGAATAAAAAAATAGTCCTATATGTATTCGAATATTTACAACAGTTTCATTCAAAGGGTTAAAAATAATTTTCTCATTTCAGAATATGACAAGGCGCGTTCCCACTTGTAAATAAATTATTTTGTTTTTTTTTATTTTTATTATATAATTAAATGTATACGAAAAAACGTGCCGTGTGGGTCCCGGCACAAATATAAAATAAAATAGGATCACTCAATCTCTTTCCCATGGATGTCGTAAAAGGCGACTAAGTTATAGGCTTATCAACTTGGGTTTCTTCATTTAGGCGATGGGCTAGCAACCTGCACTATTTGAATTTCAATTCTATCATTAAGCCAACCAGCTGAACGTGGCCTTTCAGTTTTTCAAGACTGTTGGATTTGTCTACCCCGCAAGGAATATAGACGTGATTATATGAATGAATGAATACGGAACAAATTGCAAAGATTGAGCTGGCAACAAATTAAGTCGAAATTTGTTAAATATTATAATAGATCCTACTAATATTATAAATGCGAAAGTTTGTGAGTATGTCAGTACGGATGTTTGTTACTCTGTCACGCAAAAACTACTGAGTTGATTACGATGAAATTTTGGTATGTAAATGATGTAGCTGAAGACCCAGAATAACATATAGGCTACTTTTTATCCCGGAGTTCCCGCGGGATTGATAGGGTTTCCATGCGGACGAAGTTGCGGGCGGCCGCTAGTATTTAAATAAATAAACATCAGAATAAGATATATCTGTTATCGTATGATCGGTTTAAAATTGACTGATAGAATAAAGAACAGTGTGAATAAAGGCAATCGTTCCGGCAATGGGTATGAAGAGAGTTATGAATGTGGATGAAGTGACAGAAGTATGCAGGGATCATGGCAAGGGGAAGGATGTAGTCTCTGCTTAACCCTCCGGGAAAGAAGCTTGATTTGTCTGTGTATGTAAGACTAATAAAATAAGTTTTATTTGCTTAAGTACAGCCCCGACATAGTTTTATTTTTGAGCAGAGTCTGATGTGGAATTTGTCTTTGATTCTTGACTATATCAGTGGGAACGCGCCTACAAACGCCTGACTTTGCAGTACTCTTTGACTCTGGCAGCCGTGGGCATCCATAGATAACGAATAAAATTCTAGAAAAAACGACGTACCATCAACATGGTTGACGAAACGTTTTTAAACTATGAATGTCCGCGGTGTTCCAAGTTCTATTATTTAATTTATACTTCTTAATTCGAATGTTGGAAATGCAAAAGTTTTAAAGCGAATAGGATCGGAGTAAACCTGGATAGTAATTATTATTATTTTTTTATTCGCGTTTAAATTGAGAATTGCAACAAAGACTTTTGCATCGCCAATCGTTATTTGTGTATTTAAGAGGACTTTAACGCAAAGTCACGCGGTAAAGCCATATGATTTTGTGACGGTGTTCTTTTTTTAAAAAATGTGATTCGACGCGCTTTAATGCCTAGTTGACACTATGCGAGTCCTCAGGCTGTTTCGGAACGAATTCGTCTTAACGATCCGTGTGGGGGGTCTTAAATTCGCGTGGGGACAGTGATAGACAAAATATTAGTTTATGGCGCCAAGTGTTGCCATATATGTATCATGGAAGCGGGAATAATTTGTCAACGTTTCTCTTTGTAAACTTTTTTTAACAGCAACTTTTTCAGTATTTTTTTTTTAACTTTACTGAGATATTACTATCTCGAAAGATTTTACGAATACGTTTTTTTGGTGTTCAATGGAGTTTTATATTTAAGAAATATTTTGAAATATTATAAAAACGACCAGTTCACTTCTGGTATGAAAGTTTAAAAGAACTTTTTTTTTATTTTATATCTTATACATCTGAAAACTTGCGGAATTATAAAAAAATATGTTAGATTATAATAAAGTGTGCAAAAATCTTCGACGCAGCAGCAGCGGTGACTTCGAGATAAATAAAAGTAAGCACAATATTGTGTTACTCATGTTATAATTTTGTTTATAAAACGTTTCATAGTCTAACGGTGAGGGAAAACCATCGTGAGGAAACCTGCACATTCAGGCAACTGGATGTGTAACTACGATCGATCCATTACGGGTTAGGTTCACCTGTAAAGGTTGCGGAGGTCAGATGGTAGTCGCTTCGTGTGAAAACCTGACTCATGCAATCCAGGATCCATGGTCAAAGGCATACCCGGGGCTCCTCTCCAGAGTGGTGAGGATGCAACCGGGACTAAAGCCAGGAGGTCTTAACTCTATACCACATAGTATCAATTATGGGAGTCAATTCACGAACGTTGATTAGACATACGACTTAAATATATTCGGGGCAAATTACCCAGATCGAACTTTAAGAGCGTCCGTGGTCGAGTGCTTAAGGTAAGCTTTAAGTCATTGTCATGCGGTTGGGGGCACAGGTTCAAATCCTACGTCGGCCATGTTCCAATGACTTCTCTGGGTTAAGTGCATTATTTGGAATGCTAATAGATGCTTTTACGGTGAGGGAAAACATAGTGAGTAAACTTGCACACTCAGGCAACTGAATGTGTAACCATATAATTCAATGTGAGATAGGTTCCCCTGCAAAGGTTGCGGAGGTCAGATGGGAGTTGCTTCGTGTAAATACCTGACCCTCACCCAATCCAGGATCTTGGTCGAAAGGGGGTACCCCGGGCTCCTCTCCAGAGTGGTGAGGATGTAACCCGGAGTCTTAGTAAATTCGAGACTTGTGTTACGTTACGAGATACTAACTCAACGATAATACATATTTTATAATAAATACTTGTATAGATAAACATCTAAGATAGAGGCGAATCAGAAAGATGACTTCTCATCATACTCTAGATTCGGATGACCGGGATTTGAATCTGAGATGTTAAGTGTCACAGTCAAGCGCACTACTGCTGCGCCATAGAGGCTCACAGGCCGTCCACTCGTCATTCCTCCCTCTCTCTCTCTTCCATTGTGATTAGTTACAAAGATAGAGAGGGAAGGAAGATAACACATATGCCTAGTCCAGTCCCAGCGTTTTTTTCGCGCGATAACACTGGCGTCGCGCGTGTCTCGCTACAGGAGCTGGTTCATGAAGCTATAATACTCAAATTAGAATCTTTACATTTTTTCTTTAATTAATGTGCCTTTGGCGTCTATCTATTTTATAGTAAACAAGATGAGGTTTTTAAGGTGATATACGCAAGCATTGAACATTGTTTAAAGTTCATTCTTTTTCCTTGAATGTATTTATGGTGTCACTACAAAAACAGGTCGAATGCAGCGCAGTTATTTTATTAGTTTTATTAAATTATGCCGTGTGGTTACCGGCACTAAAGTAAATGACCACTCCTTATCTTCTTCCTTGGAACTTCCTATCACATTCTATGGTTGTCGTTAAAGGCGATAAACGGATAGGCTAATAAACTTGGGATTCTTGTCGCAGGCGATAAACTACAACCTGTCACTATTTGAATATCAATTCCATCATTAAACCGTACTGCAGCTAAACGTGGCCTTCCAGTCTTTTCAAGACTGTTGGCTTTGTCTACCCCGCTTGGGATAAAGACGTGGCTAATTAACATACAAGTTTGCAGTGATTACTAGTGGATTGAGCCCGGGACTTTGTTCCCGTAAGAATTTACAGAAATTAAATTATTACGCTTGAAGGTCTTGTGCTTGCGCAGCTGTGCCACATTTATGGCAAATAAATGAACTTGGACTTTGGCAAATTTCTTCAAAATCTACGAGTAATTTCTCAATTTATAAAAAATAAATATATATGTATATTTTTTTAAGTGTACGGTGCGTGTGTTTGCGATAAGGTCCTCAAGGGAAGAACAACTGTAACACTTGTTTTTTTGTTTTTGCGTCACGGCCACAAAATTATTATGTTTGAATTTTTCCATTCAGATGTGTCCCCAACGAGGGTCGCGTTCACTGAACCACTAGAAGAAACGGCGACAGGCGTCAAAAGAATTAAATCACTGCAATGTGTCAAATCAGATGACGGTGTCGTTCAATACGCGTGTCAGTTTTGTCAGAGAACATTCGCGAAAAAAAAACAAATGCAAAAACATTTGAGGGAGCACAAGCCTTTCGAGTGTTCGGATTGTCACAAGAGATTCGACAGGAAAACAAATCTCCAACAGCACGTTAGGATCCATACGGGTGAGAAACCTTACGTGTGCAATGTGTGTGGTGATAGGTTCACACAAAGGAGTAGTTTATCGAAGCATTTGCTCAAACACTCCAACGATACGCCGTACGAATGTGATGTGTGCCATCATAAGTTCAACAGAAAGTGGAATTTGACGAAACATCTCACAAGGCACACCGGCGAGAAACCTTACCAATGTGACGTGTGTCAGCGAAGGTTCAGAGAGAAACATCCATTCGTGATTCACATGAGAACCCACACTGGTGATAAGCCTCTCCTTTGCAATTACTGCGGCAAAAGGTTCGGCACAAACAAAGATTTGTACACGCATTTGTTGAAACATTCCGGCGATGTCGGCGACAGGGCGTTCGAGTGTAGTATTTGTCATCGTAAATATTCGACAAAACAGATTTTGGCGACGCACATGAGGACGCACACAGGCGAGAAACCTCACCAATGTGCCATATGCCACCGCGGCTTTTCGACGAAACAAACACTGGAGACGCATCTGAAAATACACACTGGCGAGAAACCGTACGAATGCAATATATGCGGTTACAGGTGCAACAAGAAGGGTAATCTGACGAAACACCAAACCTTACATTCCGGGGTGAAGCCGTACGAGTGTAATGTTTGCCACCATCGTTTCTCGGCGAAATGGAATTTGACGAAACATATGACGCGGCACACTGGCGAGAAACCGTATGAGTGTGATGTCTGTCACCGCAGGTTTAGAGAGAAACACCCGTTCACGTTGCATTTGAGAACTCACACTGGTGAGAAACCGTTTCAATGTAACTTTTGCTACTTGCGGTTTAGCGCCAACAGTCAACTGAGAAGGCACTTATTGAAACACACGGATGAATGTGACGTTTGTCAGCGGCGTTTTGTTTCAAAGCAAACCTTAGAAATACATTTAAAGACGCACGCTCTCGGCAATGAATAAAATTATTGACATTTAAGAAGATTTATGAGAACAAAAATATATTAAAAAAAAATGATGTAATACGGAATATTTATTTATATGTAAACTGTAGTGGGGTGATTTTGAATTGTGAATTTATTGATTAAACATTACTTAAAAATTTGTTGTTTAATGATTTCCTTCACTTAAAAAAAAACAACTCGGTTGTAACGATTAGTTTTTGCCCGCGTAAAAAATTTCCTTTTTTATTATGCACTATAGTATAGTAGTATAGTAAATGTGTGCAAAATTTTATGAAATTTATTAGGTGATTTAACTCTGTAGAGGTGACAAATAAAGCAACTTTTGCATTTTTAGCTAAGATTTGCACAGTATTGGATACTTGAATTATATCTCAATTATTTTTTGATTGAATTATTGAGATACAAACATGTGAATACTAATTAATATCTTCTCAACTCTGAAACTTATAACGAAGAGCGTGCAGATGAAAAGAAACGTTACATATAGTATACGAGAAAATATATATTTAGCAAAAATTTACACTATGACACATACAACATTTGAATTTTGTTTATAAAACGAATATTTCATATTTATTTTTTTGTTATTATAGATCAATTTAAACCCTATGTAAGGAAATCTTATTCAACAAAACTACAGAGTTGAGATCTATGAAAAATTGCGTGAGATGAGAAAAATTTCAATTCCATATCTCTATCGATATTATAAACGCAAAATGAAGTTTGTTGGTTTTAAATTTTCACATGTTCAATTTTCACAATTGAACTTGGACGGAGTTGTGGACGAAAGTTTGTATAGATAAAATCAATATATAGAGATGAATCACACTCATCAAGCCCACCATTGTAAGTTCAAAACTTGAGGGATATTTGAATCGATATTTTAGTTTAAAAACAATATACATAAATATCCATGGTAGTCAAAAAAAGTTTTTTTTTTCTCATTATGAAACCGGAAAGATACTACTAGATACATTGAGCGAAAAAAAAAAACTATTTAGTTCACTTATCTGCATTTGTTGTTTCAAACTTCAAGCGTGTGATTGCGATAAAGTCCTTAAGAAATTCAGAGATAGTACTTCTGTAAATTAATGCTTAATGTAATTTTTTCCATTCAGATGTTCCCCAAACTATGGACGAGGACCTTGAACCATTCGAAGAAACGTCCACGCGCATCAAAAGAATAGAATCACTTATTTGTGTTAGTTCAGAAAATGGCGCGTCCCATTTCGTGTGTAGTTTTTGTCAAGTGACGTTTGTCGAAAAAAAAGAAATGGACAAACATTTACCAGAGCACCGACCCTTTGAATGTTCGGACTGTCATAAGAAATATCGTTCCAAATATAACTTCCGGATACATGTTAAGTCACACCACACAGGGGAAACACCGTACGAATGCAAATTCTGTGGTAATAGGTATTGTCAACAAAACAGGTTGTCCAGACACCTCTCGAAACATTCCACAGAAAAACCGTTCCAGTGTGACATCTGTCATTTGAAATTAAAAAAGAAGTATATGCTCGTTAAACACATAGCGAGACACAATAACTTAAGACCTTACGAGTGCGCCGTTTGTCATTTTAGATACAAAGAGAAACATCATTTAAAAAGACATATGTATAAACATTCTAGTAACAAAATTGAAAAATTATTTTTGTGCAATTATTGCGGTAAAGCGTTTGATTCGAAATCCGGTTTGGATGTCCATTTGACGATGCATACGGGTAATAAAAAAATTAGGGCTAACGGAAGGAAAGAGTACGAATGTGATACTTGTCATCGGACACTGTCATCAAAGAAGAATTTGGTTGAGCATATGAGGAGGCATACGGGTGAGAAACCGTACCAATGTGATGTGTGCAATCGTTCGTTTGCTGCGAGATCTTCTTGGCACCAACATAAAGCCACTCATGATGAGAGTTCAGTATTCGAATGTGATATATGCGGTCTTAGAAGTAAACATAAGAATAATTTCAAACAACACCAACTATGGCACACCGGCATTACGCCTTACCAATGCGACATTTGCCAACATAGGTTTTTCAGTAAATGGAACTACCAGAGACATATGAAGAGGCATACTGGCGAGAAATCATACGAATGCGATATTTGCCATCGCAGATTCACTGAGAAATTCTATGTAAGAGTTCATATTAGAACCCATACGGGTGAGAAACCGTTTTCGTGTAATTTTTGTCATTTGAGTTTCCGTGATAAGAATCAGTTAACTAAGCATTTAAAGAAACATGTCAACAGAGGGGATCAGCAGTCGTCATAAGTAATTAATTAATAACAGCTCCGCCCGTATGAAACTACAGACGTTATTTTTTTTTCCTGTGGGAATCTCTTCGTGAATCATATAATGAACCTAAATATGAATATGAATACCTAATTTCAAATCGACGTTAGCCATTTTGTATGTGCGTTGATATGTCAGTTAATCGGTGGCTCCTTTTATATATTTAGATATTTTAGCCACAGGCAGAATTTTAACCCACGACATATGAGTGCTTTAGCAAAATCGTTACAAATAAATAAAATATTCAACAGATAATTATCCGCAACTGGCTTCTTTATATTTAACAGTCAATTATCCGCATGTAATTCGTCAAAGTATCAATCTAGATGACCGTTGCCTGTCTAAAAGATTTCATTATACTTGCAACAGTTTTGTGCCGAATTAACCTCCATGGTTCATGTTAGACCTATTATTTTATTATATTGTGGTAGTTAGAACTGAATTGTGTCATGTGATTTATTTGTAGAATAAATAAATTGAAATTGAAATCAGTCCCTATTTGAATCTCAATTCCACCATCTCAAAGACATACTTATAGCTAGCTAAACGTGATATTATAGACTTTTCGAGTCTGTCGGCTCGATTACGCCTTAAGGGACATAAAGACGTGATTATATGTATGTATAAATGAATTATTTTGATGCTTCAAAGTATTCAGTGACATTACGTGCATATGTATAAAATAAAAAAGCTGTGATAGAATAATCACAAATATTTAACATACTTTTAACTACCACTATCCAGTAATAATAAAAAGTTTCGGATGTCGCCCAATTTCTGCCACATATCTGAACTTGTGGCAGGTCATATTTCTCGAGCGGCTGATGGCCGATAAGGCCAAATAGTCCTCGAGAGGAGACCACGTACCGGAAACAGCGTAGGAAGGCCCCCGCGAGATGAGCGGACGATCCGGTGAAGTCCGCGGGGAAACGTTGAATGCAAGTCGCCTCCAATTGAGCTAGATTGTTGTGAACTGGGGCATGGGGGTTTAGCATTGGAACGAGGTGGAAGTCATTGGGGGAGGCCTATTTTCAGCACTGGACGTCCTACTGCACAAATAATGATGATGATCGCAACTTGTCGCCAATCTCGTCCACATCTCTGAAATATATAGGCTTACAAACATGTGATTCTTTTTTTTTTTGGCGATGGACTAGCAACCTGTCACTATTTGAATCTCAATTCTATCATTAAGCCAAATAGCTGAACGTGGCCATTCAGTCTTTTCAAGACTGTTGGCTCTGTCTACCCCGCATGGGTTGTAGACCATATGTATCTCTTAAATATATCGCACCAGAGAGATTGCATTTTTTTTCCACTAGGCGGCTACTGTGACACAGTAGGTCGGGTTCAAATTCCGGCCCGGGCATCATGAGAAACGAGATTTTTCTGAATTGGTCTGGGTCTTGGATGTTTATATATACGTCTCTCTCTCTCTCTCTCAACTCCGCGTGTTCCCAGTTTTACCTCTCGTTAAAGTGCTTCGGGGCCTGGGGTTCGTTTCTCAACATTTTTCCTTACATTTTGTCGGTTCAGTTTTAAAGCCATTGGCACGCATTTATCTATATAACACAAGTTTAGAAGTTACTACGAGGCTAACTCGGTCTGTGAAATTTAAGTTGGAGCGACTCCAATCTGACCTCTGCAGCCTTTGCAGGGGAACCTAACCCGTGTTGGATCATGATCACACATTTAGTTGCCTGAATGTGCAGTTTTTCGACAGTCTGACAACCATTACACATATTGGCAGAGCCGACAAAGACTACGTAATTTTTTCATATAAAGAATATCTGAAACTTTCCACTGAATATTTATTCTTTGTTCTATTAATTTCGACATAGTCGTGATATTTAAAAACCAGTACACAACACCAGTGTAGCGGCAAACGATTCACTGCCTTTGGCCAAAGACATAGCATTCTTCGCTGCGATTGGCTGTTGGCTCTCGATGTAGCGATGACCACAAGACAAACAAAGTTCACGGAAATTTGCCGCAAAAATTTAAACTAGCTTTATTAAACGGTCTTGTCTTCAATAAGAATTAATACAGCAAAATAATTAAACAATATAACGACTTAACCTTATTAATTGATTCGACTCGTGCTTGCGATAAAGTCCTCAAATAAAAAAAAATGTATGATGTTGTTGTTTTAATTTTGCTTCTAATATATACGCCTAATAATTTTGGAAATTTTTCTATTCAGGTGTTCCCTCGACATCGGTAGCGATAACGCAACAACTAGAAGAAACAACAACAGCAAACAAACGACTTAAGTCACTAGAATGCGTAAGGCTAGAGAACGGGCGTTATTACGAATGTCAGTTTTGTCAAAAGAGAATTGTCGAGGAGAAAAAAATGCGTAAACACTTGCGCGAACACAAACCTTTCGAATGTGCCGTTTGTAATAAGAAATTCTTTAGGAAGACTTACTTGCAAAAACATTTCGTGTCGCATACAGGCGTGAAAGCGTACGAGTGTAACGTGTGCAATCGTAAATTTAGTCATAAGAGCACTTTGAATATACATCAGAAAATACATTCGGGCGAGAAACCTCACGAGTGTCACGTTTGCCACCACAGATTTTTGACGAAAGGCAACTTGACCAAACATCTCACGCGACACACCGGCGAGAAACCTTACGAGTGCGAGGTGTGCCATCGTAGGTTTAGAGAGAAACATCCGTTCACAGTACACATGAGAACGCACACTGGTGAGAAACATCACCTGTGCAATTTCTGCGGCAAGAAATTCGGTGGCAATAATCAACTGCAGAGACATCTGCTCAAACACACGGGCATAGAGTACAAATGTACTCTATGCCCGCGCAGGTTCTACGTAAAGCGGACTTTCGAGACGCACTTGAAATCGCACAGTATGGAAAAACCACACAAATGTACGGTCTGTCAGCGCGGATTTAACATTAAACAACATTTGGAAGCGCACGTTAGAACTCACACCGGTGAGAAACCGTTTGAGTGTAACATTTGTCAGTACAGGTGTTCCACTAAGGGCAATTTGACGATACATTTGAGAAAACACACGGGCGGTAAGCCGTTTGAATGTCACATTTGTCACCTTCGATTTACACAAAAGGGCAATTTGAAGAATCATCTGACTATTCACACCGGTGAGAAACCTTACGAATGCGAGTATTGCCATCGTAGGTTTAGGGAGAAACATCCGTTTACGCTTCATATTAGGACGCATACGGGCGAGAAACCTTTCCAATGTAACGTTTGCTATTTGAGTTTCAGCGCGAACAACCAATTGAAAAGGCATATGATGAAACACACTGACGCTTGTGACGTGTGTCACCGACGTTTTGTTTCCAAGCAAACACTAGAAATACACTTGAAAACACATATTAGAGGCGGTGATGCGTTAGTTATTTAAACTTTATGTAAACCTTTCGTGAGTGTGAAGTGAAAAACGGAATGAAATAGTTTTTTCAAGGTCTAATCTCAAATATTGTTATTATTCAATAGAGTAATACTGATATGCCTGCGAAATATTAGATTTACATTAAGCTATTAGATAATATAGATTTAGTATTTAGAAGTAATGTATGGCGCGAATAATAATTTAGTTCGTTTAAGGAAATACAACATGTTGACTGCGGTCTATGAGCGATGTACAATTTTTATCCTGATATTCATTACAAATTATTGATTTTTTATTTAAAAATAAAATAATACTCGTGTAGATATCAAATATTTATTTATTATGAGTTCGATGAATTAGGACTATTTATACATGAGATATCGTTTCCCCAAATATCTTATATATAAATCACTGTACTTGAGCGATGTACTAGAAATTTTTGAGTAATAATAAAATATTATCGTCGGCAAAATTGCTAATGTCATAAGTTTTAAATCTTTTCTGTTAACATGACGATAACTTGATTCGGTTTTTACAGACTTTCTTTGCATGTTTGCCTAGTATATGTTTTATTATAATTTCTCATCTATAACCATTATTCCAGAAACATTTAAATGTTACATACATACATACATACATAAACTCACGCCTCTTTCCCGGAGGGGTAGGCAGAGAATACCTCTTTCCACTTGCCACGATCCCTGCATACTTCCTTTGCTTCATCCACATTCATAACTCTCTTCATGCAAGCTCGGCGGTTTCGGGCACTTTTGACCTGACCCTTCACCAGGACGTCCTTAATTTGATCAAGATATGTTCGTCTAGGTCTTCCCACCCCGACCTTTCCCTCCACACTCTCCTTGTATATCTGCTTAGTCAACCTGTTTTCATTCATCCTCTCCACATGACCGAACCATCTCAACATACCCTTTTCTATTCCTGTAACTACATCTTCTTTCACATCACAACATTCCCTTATCACGCTGTTCCTTATCCGGTCACTCAATTTCACACCCAACATACTCCTTAACGCTCTCATTTCCACTGCATTTATTCTGCTTTCGTGCTTCTTTTGCCATACCCAACTTTCACTCCCATACATTAATGTCGGGACCAACACGCCCCTGTGCACAGCCAGTCGAGCCTTTTTGGATAGTTTCTGACTGCTCATAAAGGCATGCAAAGCTCCATTCACCATGTTCCCCGCGTTCACTCTCCTTTCAATATCACTATCACACTTGCCATCTGATGTAAACTTTGATCCTAGATATACAAACTCTTTCACTTGCTCAACTTTTTCTCCTCCAATCAAAATATTACATGCTGTCATTTCTTTCTCCATTTCAAAAACCAGTGGTTTAGTTTTACTTACGTTCACTTTCATTCCTTTCTCTTTTAAAGCTTCATGCATACAGTTTACCATCTCCTGTAACTCCTCCGCTGATGACGCCAGTATAACCTGAACATTTAAATGTTCAATGCTTAATTCAGCATAATGTGTTATTTACTTATGTTTATACCAAGCTTATTTAATAAAAAAAATTAATGAATTTATATCGATCTGATAGCAATTTATAAAGTTTTTAATTCGAAGATAAAAAGTGTAATTTTTAAAATTATTTTGAATTTTACCAAATATTTTTTTGTCTGTTTGTAATATCTTTATTGGATACATACATACATATAATCATGTATATATACCTTGCGGGGTAGACAGAACCAACAGTCATCAAAAGACTAAAGGGCCTCGTTCAGCTGTTTGGCTTTATGCTTAAATTGAGATTCAAATAGTGACAGGTTGCTAGCCCATCGCCTAAAAGTAGAATCCCAGGTATAACCCTATCCCTTAGTCGCCTATTACGACATCCATGGGAAAGAGATGGAGTGATCCTATTATTTTTTCTATTGGAGCCGGGAACCACACGATATCTTTATTATATATACGAAAACACAAAAATAAAGTAAATTGGTAATACAATATACAAAGGCGGACTTATCTATCTTTTTTATTAAAACTTGGCCGAACATTATACAAAATTGTATGTTCTTCATTTGTATTTTTATGATTAAGTTTTATATTCTACGTAAATAAATTGAAATGCCAGTAATTTAGTGTTTTTTTTTTTCGCCACATATTTCCAAACAAATTAGTTGTTCTCCGTGAACGTAGATCTTGTAGTTATGTTCCATATTTTCTACATTAATAGTGAAAAATCTTCGCGGAAATGTTTCAAGTTTTATGTAAGTGATAAACCGTTCCATGTTTTCTACATGAATTGTAAAAATATACAGGGCTTACGAAGTTTTAAGTTTTAAAAAGTGGTTAAGCTAATTAGAAATTTCCATAATATAAATTTAGTTTTTAAAAATGAAATGCATATCTTATCTTACAAGCGAACGGAGATCGATTACTGGAAGCACGTCAAACCTTTGGGTTGTATTATACTTACCCCAAGAATTATTCAACCGCATGAGGAGCTCTAAAAAGGGAGTTGATAACAAGTTTATCTAGAACTCTACTGATATTGATACTCAACGAATTTGACAAATAAATTAAAAATAAAATTTTATTTGAATTATGTTGGAGAAAAGTTACTACTAGGAACTTTATATACATTTAAAGTAAGTGAAGTATAAAAATATATTTAAGCGCCTGGACGTCTGTTTAAGAGGAATCTGTACATTAAATTAATCTTTATTAATTTCCAAGATATAACTTACTACTATTACGATGTAAGACGAGGAGTGCAATAACTTTCTACAATTAGGCATTAAAGTTCCTTCTTTCGATCGGTGGTAAAGATAACCAAAAAAATAAATAAAACGCGTGACCTTGCGATAGAGTCCTCGAAATTTTGATAATTTTCGTCGATATTTCCATAAATATATGCCTAATAATTGTGGAACTTTTTCTATTCAGGTGCTTCCGCGACCACGGTACCCAATATGCAAGTTGAAGACCCAACGGCAGCAAATAAACGCCTTAAGTCTTTAGAATGTGTAAAATTAGAGAACGGGCTTCAATATGTATGCCAATTTTGTGAGATAACGATAAAAGAGGAGAAAAAAATGCGAAAACATTTGCAGCAGCATAAGCCGTTCGTTTGTGCTGCGTGTGAAAAGAGGTTTGAAAAGAGGGCATATTTATTGAAGCATTTCGTTTCACATACAGGCGTGAAAGCTTACGAATGTAATGTATGCCATCGTAAGTTTAGCCATAAAAGTACTTTGAACATACATCTTAACATTCACACTGGTGAGAAACTTCACGAATGTCACGTATGCCATCACAAATTTAACACTAAGAGCAATTTGACGAAACATCTGACAAGGCACACCGGCGAGAAACCTTACGAATGTGAGATCTGTCATCGCAGATTCAGAGAGAAACATCCATTTACTGTACATTTGACGATGCACACTGGCGAGAAAACTCACTTGTGCAACTTCTGCGGCAAGAAGTTCGGCGCGAACAATCAATTGCAGAGACATTTGTTAAAGCATAGCGGCTTGGAGTATAAATGTACACTGTGTCCCCGCCGGTTCTATGTAAAGCGGACATTTGAATTACACGTTAAGTCCCATACCGGTGAAAAACCTTTCCAATGTACGGTGTGTCAGCGCGGTTTTAATATAAAACAGCATTTAGAAGCGCACGTCAGAACTCACACAGGCGAGAAACCGTTCAAGTGTGATCTTTGTCATTATAGGTGTTCTACTAAAGGCAATCTTACTATACATCTTACTAAACACACCGGGGTGAAACCTTTCGAATGTAATATTTGTCACCTCCGTTTCACGCAGAAAGGTAACCTGAAGAGCCATATGACGATTCATACTGGCGAGAAACCTTACGAATGTGACGTTTGTCATCGGAGATTTAGAGAGAAACATCCGTTTAAGCAACATTTGAGAACTCACACTGGCGAACAACCGTTCCAATGTAATCTTTGCTACCTGAGATTCAGCGCAAATAACCAATTGAAAAAGCATTTGATGAAACACACTGACGAATGTGACGTGTGCCACCGCCGATTCGTGTCCAAGCAGGCCTTGGAAATACATTTGAAAACTCATATTGCAGATAACGACGCGTTGGTCATTTAAAAAAAGGATTTCCCATGACGTTTTCAATTTATTACTGTTCAGTGTAAATTTTCCGTTGTATCTTTTTTTGGTAATAAGGATTTATATTTATACCAGTGAAATATGATACTATTGTATTTTATTTAAAAATCAGTTTTTTTAATCGGTATATATTTTTTTTAATAACTCTACTTATCTACCAATGTACTTAAAACTTAAATGAAGACTCAGACACTCAAAGTAGTAAATTTCAAAATTATACACAGACGCCTATTCTGTTAGAAAATAATTTGAGATAGATTTGTAATAAGAAATTGTGACACGTGGTATATGATTAATTTGAAGTTGTTTTAATCTCAAATCATGAAGTCGCTATTAGTCGCTAATCAGTAGGTCGATTTAATTTTTTACTTAAAATATATTTTGATACTTTTTAAGGATATTTATACATTTGCGCTAAAGTGAATTAAAAACAAGAATTTCAAATAAACCAAGAACGAAACGTAACTTACAATTGGGCATTAAAGTTTTAAAACTCTTAAGAAAAAATATTTTATTCTTGCGTGTGCGATGAAGTCCTCATATGAAATGTTAGTGTTATTTTTTTTTGTTCGCTATTTATTCTTGCTAACGTAAATATCACTAATAAATGGAAATTTTTCTATTCAGGTGTTCCCTCGACAACGGAACAGAATCCTGAAATCGAAGAAATGACAACGGCAAACAAACGAATAAAGTCTTTAGAATGCATAACATTGGCGAACGGACGCCATTACGAATGTCAATTCTGTCAAAAAACAATAGTCGAGGAGAAAAAAATGCGGAAACATTTGAAAGAGCACAAACCTTTTGAGTGTGCCGTGTGCAACAAGAGGTTTGATAGGAGAACCAATTTGCAACAGCATGTCATAACCCACACTGGTGTTAAGGCATACGAATGCGACGTCTGTCATCGTAGATTTAGTCAAAAGGGCACATTGAAAATTCACCAAGCCATACACACTGGGGAGAGACCGTTTGAATGTCACGTGTGTCATCACAAATTTAATAAAAAAGGCAATCTGACGAAACATTTGACTAGGCACACTGGAGAAAAACCATACGAGTGTGACATTTGCCATCGTAGATTTAGGGAGAAACACCCATTCACCGTACATTTGAGGATGCACACTGGCGAGAAGTCGCTTCTCTGCAATATTTGCGGCAAAACGTTCGGCGCTAACAAAGATCTGAAAATACATTTGCTAAAGCACTCCGGCGCGGAGTTGTATAAATGTGATATTTGTCAACGCACCTTTGCCATAAAGTCCACTTTCGACTTGCACGTAAAAACGCATACTAATGGTAAACCGTTTCAATGTACTATATGTCAACGTGGGTTTAATATTAAGCAGCATTTGGAGGCCCACGTGAGGACGCACACAGGCGAAAAGCCATTTGAATGTAGCATTTGTAATTACAGGTGTTCTAGCAAAGGTAATTTGACTCAACACCAAGTAAAGCACACAGGCATAAAACCTTTCGAGTGTAACATCTGTCATCTTCGATTCACACAGAAAAGTAATTTGAAGAAACATTTAACGAGGCACACGGGTGAGAAACCGTTCGAATGTGATGTGTGTCATCGTAGGTTTCGAGAGAAACATCCATTCATTCTTCATATGAGAACGCACACTGGCGAGAAACCATTCCAGTGTAACTTCTGTTATTTGAGATTCAGTGCTAATAACCAATTGAAGAGGCATTTGACCAAACACACGGACGAGTGCGACGTGTGTCAAAGTAGGTTTGTTTCGAAAAAAACGCTGGAGTTACATCTTAAAACACACAGTGTGGGCAGTGAGTGAATTCGGCCATAGCAACATTTATGCTGTATGTTAATTAAAGTGTGTGCAAATATTTAAAGTTCGCTTTGATGGCGTCTTTTACCTTGACGACTTACGATAAATTCGGGAGGTAAACGAACTTGTATTTTTGTCATATTGAATTTGATTAGACTAAGTTAAAACTTAGCTTTGTGGAAACGTTTTGTATTTTATTAAAGATATAACCTCCCTTTGTAGTATTCTCCAATATGGTCGGTCGAAATGTTTCTAAGTCATGAATCTTCATGACATTCTAAGCCAAAACAATTATTAAGATGCTTTCAAAACTATTTCGAAGGATATAAAATGGTCAAATTTTTCTAATCTCGAAACGCGTGTTACACTTAAAATTTTGAAATTATTCGATATTAACCTTAATATCATCAAAATAAAATCTCTCAGCTGAATATTAAAATAATACTCAATGAATATTTTTATAGTATTTTCCATAAAATTTGTTCCGTACCTATTTTAAGAAAGTATTGGAAATTGCGATAAAGTCCTCGTCTAACCGATAAATTAAATATTGCTCTAATACACACGTTCATGGAAATTACAATAATGAATTTTTTGTTCAGATGATCCACCGACTGACCAAGTGCCGAACACTGAACTTCTAGAAGAAACTACAACAGCCAATAAACGAATTAAGTCTTTACAATTCGTAAAAAGCGAAAACCGGTTATATTACTTGTGTCAGTTTTGTCAAAAAGTTATATTTGGGGAGAAAGAAATGCGAAAACATTTGAAAGAACACAAACCGTTCGAATGCGTCGTCTGTCATAAGAGATTTAGCGCTAAATCAGAGTTACGTAGACATGTCAAAATTCATACTGGCGAACGGCCTCATAAATGCAATATGTGCGGCGCGAAGTTTGCTAAAACGAGCGGGTTGAAAACCCATTTTAAAATACACACAGGAGAAAAACCATTCGAGTGTAATATCTGTCATCACAAGTTTAATCTCAAATGGAATTTGACGAAACATCTGACAAGACATACAGGCGAGAAACCGTATGAATGTGAGATATGTCACCGTAGATTCAGAGAGAAATTCCCTTTTAAAATACATTTACGAACACACACCGGCGAGAAACCTTTCCAGTGCAATATTTGCGGCGTCAGATACAGCGCGAATACGGAATTGAATGTACATTTGATGAGGCATAGTGGTGAAACACCGTACCAATGTCAAGTTTGTCAACGTAGATTTCCCGTGAAACGAGCTCTGTATTGGCATTCGAAAATACACGACAAATCATACGAATGTTCTATATGTCAGCGTCGGTTTTCTGTTAATCAAAAATTACAGTCGCATATGAGAATTCATACCGGCGAAAAGCCACACGAATGTAATGTGTGCAAACGTAGTTTTTCTGTTAAAAAGTCTCTAGATTTACATTTGAAGAGCCACGAATGCGTTAGTGACGAACTAGGCAATTTAAATAAGCCGTTTGAATGTGATGTGTGTCAATTAAGGTTTTCCAAGAAGAAAACTTTACAAATACATCTCAAGACGCACATACAAATTAGTCTAAATTAGTCTCAAACTCGCTTAAAATCGTGACACGATTTACAATCTAACAAATTGTAATGTCATAAGGCATTCTTTTGTGTACCGACTTAACTTGCTGCACATTTTACAATAAATTTAGTAGTAATATATTTTACGTTTTAAGAAAATAAATAAAAATTATTTAAATATTTTGCTGCATCGTTTTCTTTCGTATGCATTCTTGCATTATTTTGCAAATCGATTCTCTTTGGTGTTGAACTCAAATTGTTGTAATGACTGTTTCCGCGCCTGGGCCAAGATGACGGATGATAGCGTACGAGAAATATGTAGTATGTAATTTCGAAATACCTTCATATAATACATACGCACATTAACTCTGAAATAAACATAACATTACAATAAACTTAATTTTTAATTATACTGTTTACAGTTGTCGTATTTAGGCATTAAAGTCGAAAGTAATCCACACTAATAATAAAGAAAAAAGATTTCTATGCTTGTAACGTATAAACGTAAAAACTACTGGATTTATTTTCACGAAATTTGGCACAGATAATAGGTTTTCGGGACTACAGACTAAACTACCACTATAAAACATTCGTAGCTCTGTGGTAAGTTCACTTCGTCAATCAACCATTTTCTTAACGCTTACTTATTATTTCGCGCGTAGTAAGTTTATCAATTTGCGGATGTGGATGTAAAATAAATACAATTTAATTATCAATTAGGCATTAAAGTTGAAAGTAATATTTTAATTAATTTAATAACGATTCACTTAACAAACTTGCGATAAGTCCTCAATAAATTTTTTTATTATTTTTAAACTGTTTTCATTTGTAATATTTATCGATGTAATTTTTGTGAATTTTTCTATTCAGGTATGTCTTCCACATCGGTTAAGATCATCCAACAATTCGAAGAAAAAATAACAGCAAACAAGCGCGTTCAATCTTTAGAGCGTGTCATAGTAGATTCTAATTCCCTATACATTTGTCAGTTTTGCGAAAAAGTTTTCGCGGAAGAAAAACAGATACGAGTACACTTAAGAGAGCATAAGCCATTTGGTTGCGCGGTTTGCCAGAAACAATTCGACAGGCCGTATTACTTACAGAGACATATAAAAACTCATTCCGGTATAAAACCTTACGCGTGTCACATTTGTGAGAAAAAATTCGGTGAGGCGCGACTTCTGAAGCAACATTTGGTGACGCACACGGACGAAAAACCGTACGAATGTGACGTGTGCCATCATAGATTTCATAAAAAGTCTAACTTGAAAAAGCATATAACGAAACATACCGGCGAGAAACCTTACGAATGTGACGTTTGTCATCGCAGATTCCGAGAAAAATTCCCGTTTCAGATACATTTAAGAATGCATACGGGCGAGAAACCTTTTCAATGTGATTATTGCGGTAAAAGGTTTCGTTCGAATAACGAATTGCAAGTGCATTTACGGACGCACACGGGGAGCGGTGGGGCGAAGTCTAGCGAGGGGAAAAAGGTAGTGAAAAGAGAAAGAAGCGACCAACCCGGGAGATTATATGAATGTGACGTTTGCTATCGTACGTTCAGTATAAAAGCTAATATGAAAACGCATCGCAGAACTCATACGGGTGAGAAACCTTATCAGTGTGCTGTTTGTCAACGTACATTTGCCGCGAGTTACACATTAGATAGGCATTTTAAAACGCACACGGGCGAGAAATCGCATGAGTGTGACATTTGTCATCGTAAGTTTACTATGAAACAACATCTCAAGGCGCATTTAAGAATGCACACTGGCGAAAAGCCGTATGAATGTAGTATATGCCAACGTCGTATTAGAGCGAGGTATACGCTAGATGTTCACATGAGAACGCACACAGGTGAGAAACCATTCGAATGTACAATTTGTCAACGTAAATTTGCGTTAAAACAAACGTTGGACAGTCATTTGAAAACGCACAATAATGAGAAACGTGCTCATTGACGCGTTTATGTCCTCGGTGTGTCTTAAGAGTCGCTTGCACGGTAAAATTTTCAAACGATGTAGTTTCGCTTACGTTTTCAATGGTTTGTATTTCGATTTTGCCATAGTAAATAAGTCATATAATTCCACGGGTTATAATTCTAGAGTAAATAAATTAAAAAAAAATCTTGATTTCTAATTTGGAAAAAATATATTTACTTTTCTGTTTTGTTAGTACATGTCATGTCGTATGTACAAAAAAAAATCAATAATCAAAAAAAACTTAATTTATATATTCGATTATAATGTTATTTGATTTTGGTGAAAAACGTCACTATTATGTAAATGCATTTTATAATGTCCAACTTTAGTACCGTAGCTAATTATAATAAGCGTAACGATGGGACGGCTATTGGGATCTGTGACAAAGAAGGCCTAGTGGAATAATTATGTCTCAACACGAACAAAACAATGCAGTTTGATGAAATTTTTATCCAGTTAATGACTTATGCAAACCCTACCGCGTTTAATTAAAAAATGCGCCAAAATAAATGTAAGTCTAATAGCGATTAAAATAAGCGTTAGCTCTTAATGTTTTTTTTTATCGAAACATGAATCTGTATGATCAAATATATAAAACATTTTTGCGTATCATAAAAACGTTTATGAAAACGCATATATGCGTTATATTAAACTTTAAATTTATTTATTTTATTCTAATTAAACGTATTTATGCGTTTTCGTTTCAACTTTTTTATCAATATACATATGTATATATAAAAATTTATCGTATCATTATAAGACTTGAATGCTTTACAAACTTCACGTTTACGTGAAATTGTGTCAGCGTTTTTACCCGTATTTATTATTTAAAATTTTTATATGTATTGTACATAGAAATAATTTACGAACTTTTCTTCCTATTAATGTTGTGTTGTACGTTTTGTGTTAAACGCTTTAATACAAAGTTCGACTATGATTTTGTCAGCGATTTTGTTTTTTTTTCGCATGTATGGTGAAACTATTGGCAGAGAAAAAAATATAATAGCCCTAATAGACTGAATAACTTACTAAATGGCGAAGTAAAGTTTACCTAACTTTTGTATTTTTTTTTCTACTTAAAATTGACCTTCCTTCATTTTTGGTAATTTACAAAGGGATTTTATAAAAAGTTTTTGTAGCGTGTCGTCATATTACTAATAAGCGTTTTGCATTTTATTATTGTCAACTAGGCTGTAATTTTTTTAACAAGATGTGTTTTTTTTTTATTTGGGATCCCTTATATCTTGAATTGATTAGTAATTGCGTCGTAAGAAAACGTCACTGTGTGACGACACATTTTTTTTAATTTTATAAATCTTCCTAAATCACAAAAAAGTAAAGGCCGGTTTAAAATGATCGTTAAGTAAAAATTAAAACTGATAAGTTTGGAAAAAGTTTACTTCACCAATGGCTTTGAACATCAATACTATTATGCTGAAAAAGCAAATTACATTTGGATCCAAAAATAGAATTTTTGGTTATTTGGTTTTTATAACTGTACAAAATTTTTTGCAAAATTGTACAAAACACCCTTGTTGCCTAATAAATAACATTAAATAATGGAAAACACAAAACAAAAACGCAAGATTGTATATTTTAAAATAAGATAAAAGATTTCCAACATGTTAAGAGTGCTTTAATGGGAAGTATTTTTATTTTGTATGTTTTAAGGTGAAATAATAGAATAACACTTGTGTTAGTAGTCCGAGCATAGTAATTATAATTAGTATGAATGAATTTAATAATTATGTGCTCATATGACAACTATATGAAGTATTCAACAATATGATTGCATGAGCAGCAAGCTTAGTTATAGAGTTACTTTTGAATTATATTATTTAATGTAATAAAGAGTTTTTCTTTCATACAAATATTCCCATTATTAATTCTCAGTAAAAGAAATTTTTTCTGACCTCTAGGTAATTTTGGGATATCTGTATACACAGTCTTGGGAATTCCCGGTTCCCGGCAACAATATACAAAAGAATAGGACCTTGGATGTCGTAAAAGGCGACTAAGAGATAGGCTTACAAACTTTCTTCTTTTAGGCGATGGGCTAGCACCTGCCACTATTTTAATTTAAATTCTATCAGATGAACGTGACCTGTCAGTCTTTGAAGACTGCTGGCTCTGTCTACTCCGCAAGGGACATAAATGTGATTGTATGAATGATGAATAAACATTCTTGGGAATATAATAACCAAAATTCAGATTCTTACCGCCGAGAATTTTCTTCTGCACGTGGTCTGACAAACACCTGGGGTATATTCACAAAGCTAGACAAGAGATATGACTTATCTTCCCTCTCTCTCTATTTTATCGGTTATCCGAAGTGATAGAGGGAGAGAAAATAAGGCATGATTCCAATAAACGATCGTGAATCTGCCCGCTGGCTTGAAATGATGTTGTTTTTGTACTGTCTTCATATTTACGAACATTGAAAAGGTGTATTTCTTTGCTCGTTATCTTTTTTGATTAACCTTATTAGGGAGAGAGGCAGGATAAGCCATATCAACATTCGTAAACAACTTTCTAGTGTGTATATGAACTCCTTAAAAATACAAAGTATAATACAATAACTTAAATGACAGTAAATTCAAACAAAAACCGATCTATGCCAGGTACACTTTTGATAAACAATAAAATATTACGGAAAATAGGTTAGCGGGATAATTTATTACGGGAATTCTAATTTCGAAAAAACACAAACGAATATTTGCGATAAGGTCCTCAAAAAATGTTATTTACACAATGATCTTTTGGCATTTGGGAAATTGTTAATGCTTTTGTTTGGAACTTACTTGAGCTTAATCTGTTTAATTTGTTTATTTTCTTAAAAGCATTTGAAAGACTGATTAATCCCAACTGCCACAAGATCTTTGTATTATAATGTTACAATTATATTTCATCGATTAATTTTTCAGGTATGTCGTTATACATTATATCATTACAATTCAATCTTTAAAAGTAGCTTTTCACTGTTTATGCTAATGAATTGTAAAACTTTCTATTCAGGATATGCCCACCCAACAGTGCTGAACGTGCAAGTTTTCGAAGAGAAAACAACAGCTATCAAACGAATACAGTCCTTAGAACCAATGATATTGGAAAACACTGAACATTACACTTGTCAATTTTGTCAAAAACAATTTTCCGACGAAAAAGAAATGTGTTTACATCTGAGAGAGCACAAGCCGTACAGTTGCGCGATTTGTTTAAAACAATTCGATAAATCGTGTTACTTACAGAGGCACGCAGAAGGTCACATAGGGGCTAGACCTTATGCTTGCGACGTGTGCGACAAACGATTCAGCAATCATCGACATTTGAAACAGCATTCGATCATACACACGGACGAGAAACCTTTCGAGTGTGAGGTGTGTCATTATAGATTTAATAGGCTGTCAAATTTGAATAAACATTTGACGAAACATACAGGCGAGAAACCATACGAATGCGACGTTTGCCATCGGAAATTCAGAGAGAAATTTCCATTTCAAATACATTTGAGAACGCACACCGGCGAGAAACCGTTCCAGTGTCACTGTTGCGGAAAACGTTTTTATTCTAATAACGAGTTGCAATTGCATTTGAAGAAGCACGAAGCGGGCGTTGAGCCGAAGCAGAACAAAATTAAAAAGGAGAAAAAGAGAGTGAAGACTGACCACACGCGCGGGGGCCCTTACGAGTGTAATATTTGCTATCGCACGTTCAATATAAAGGCGAATATGAGGACGCATCAAAGAACGCACACAGGCGAGAAACCTTACCAATGCAATACTTGCCAACGCAAGTTTGCAACAAGCACGTCACTTAACAACCATACCAGATCTCACACCGGCGTGAGACCTTACGAGTGTACAATATGTCACCGTAAGTTCATCATGAAGTCGCATCTAATTCAACATTCGAGGATGCACACAGGTGAGAAACCTTTCGAATGCAATGTGTGTCATCGCAATTTCCGTGCTAAATACACGTTAGACGTGCATATGAGAACTCACACGGGTGAGAAACCGTTCGAGTGTACGGTCTGTCAGCGAAAGTTTGCACTGAAAAGGACATTGGAAGGCCATTTGAGAACGCATATTAGTGAAAGACGAACGCATTGACCGCTGCGTTCACAAAAAGCAGAGAATGCTGAATGCTCTAACGACTTTGTTCCAAGCGACATATTTTTGAAATGATTTGCTATATATATGACAAAGTAGTATTATGTATGCAATTGAGTCATTACATGTTGTGTTCCCATTTTAAGTTAATCGGAGGTTAAACCGGAGTTCTTTCACAATTTTGTTCGATCAACAAAAAAAAAATGTATTATATACAAAGGTGTTGGTGTAGTGTGTATATTAAATTTTACATCAAATCAAAATTAATAATTACACGAAAACTTAGTATACTTATTTCGTTGACTGTACTAATGATTCCTGTCTAAGTTCTACAAATTAGTTTGATTACTAAGCAACGCTCTTACGGCGAGGGAATCATCTTAAGAACCAACATTCAGGTAACAGTATTGTTGAGGTTTTATTGTAAAATTTACGGACTCCCGTTATATGTTAATGTTATAAGAGACATTTTATGCGGACCTCTGTAAAATACACTCCCGTGATGAGACGTGATTACGTGTATGTATGTCAGACGGAAGTAGCGTCATGTAAAAATCCCGACACTATGCAGAATTGTGTTCATAGGCACTCCGGAGGTAACCACAAAATCGCGACAATATTCATTTCATTATTGGCGCCATGTTCGTGACGTCATATATCAAGCAGATTTTCATAACTGCGTTTTTATACGACTCAGCTTCTTATTCATTCATACGTACATATAGTCACTTCTATGTCCCTTGTGGGGTAGATAGAGCCAATATTCCTGAGAAGAATGATGTTTGTTCTGTTTTGCTTAATGATAGAATGAGATTCAAATAGTGACAGGTTGCCAGCCCAATAGTATTTATGCGTTACGAAAACGAAAAGATATTTTTATGAATAAATACCTTCATAAATTACCTGAAAAAGATGCAAGGTTGCAATAATAAATTACAGTTTTTACTTTTGAAAAAAAAAATTTGAAAATACATAGTTAAGTAAGTAGAAAACCTTTACTTTTAATTATTGATGATTGGTGACAGTTATTAATAATTTACGAAAGTCGTGATAAATGTAATACATGTTTAAAACACAAACATCACAATTTTTTATGTGACAAACTTTATACTTATGTAAATATACCTCTTTTTTTATAATTTTCATTCTATTTTATTATGGTCACTTTCGATCTTGAAATCTCAATTAAATTAATCTAATTACCTAAATGTATATAAATTTGTATATATTAATTTTGAAATAAATAATTGTATTTTTTAAGTTTACTTTTGTTCTTGAAATCACAATTAAGTTAATTCAATGAAATGTATGTATTTGTATATATTAACTTTGAAATAAATTATAAAATTATGTGTTGTTTTATTTACACTTATAATAATAGCATTTTTTGAGGATACATTTTTTTCAAGTTAATTGTAATGTTTCACTTGTTTGGTAAAAAGCTTCTTTTATGCTTTATAGAAATAAATCATTGAAAATTTACACGTGTATGCAGTTGTTTAGTTAGATATATATTTATGACGAAACGAAACCACGTCGCTTCTTACAATGTAGGCCTTATTGACGTTGTAATCTCCTTTGACCTATCTCCTCCACAAAGGTGTTGCCAACTTAGGAATTTTGCCCCAAATTAAGGAATCTTCTATTAAGTAAAAATATTACGGAGCAAACCTGGTAAGTATTGAGATAGCGTCGGTGGTCCAATCGGTAAGGTGACTGGTTAAAATGCGGTACATGCCCATAAAGGCACAGGTTCGAATTCCACCTTAGCCAAGTACCAAAGACAATTTTTGAAGTTATTTAAATATATGAACAATACAATAGTATGAACACTATTGATCCGATGATCTTACGGTGTGGGAAAACATCGTGAGGAAACCTGCACATTCAGGTAAAATGGATGTGTAACCATAATCTAATACTGGTTTAGGTTCGCCTGCAAATGTTGCAGAGTTCAGACGGGAGTCGCTTCGTTAAAAACCTGAGTCACCCAATCCAGGATTCATTCAAAGTGTGCTGAGGTAACCAGGACTAGAGCCAGGAAGAAGGCAGCTAAATGATCCTACTTACTATTATAAAGGCGAAAGTTTGTATGGATGTTTGTTACTCTTTCACGCAAAAACTACTGAACCGATTACCATGAAATTTGGTATGTAGGTAGCTGAAGACCCAGAATAACACATAGGCTACTTTTTATCCCAGAGTTCCCGCGGGATTGATAGGGTTTCCATGCGGACGAAGTCGCGGGCGGCCTCTAGTATTAAATAAAAATCCAAATAAGTTTGAGAAATATTTTATATGACTTCTACAAAATTATAACAAACAAACAAAGATATTGATCTTATTGATATTTTATATACTTAATATCCAATCCAATGTATGAAGTGAAATTAATTCCACAAAATGAAGGCTTTTCTGATATCCCAACAAATATTGCAAATGCGAAAGTGAGTTTGTTACCTCTTCAAAGGTTATCTACTGAATTAATTTTCTTGAAATATCACATACCAGACAGACAGTTACGAATATATCATTATAATTATAAAGTATTTTTGACTGAAATGGATAGAGGGACACTTAGAATGAATAAGAGAAAGCAATAATTATTTTTTAATTATTTTGTCTGTCTTTCTGTATCTGACTGTATGATCACGCTTATCTCTAAAAATACTAAACCGATTTAATTAAAACCTTCATCAATTGTAGATTCAATACGAAATTTACGCGGACGAAGTCGCGGGCGACAGCTAGTTTAGAATAAATCTTCTTCCTGGCTAAAGTAAGCATCCTCAAAGAAGAGGAACGAAGAGAACTCTGAAGAGGAACCCTGGTTAAGCATTTCACCATGGATTTATGGATTGGGTGAGTCAGGTTTTTACACGAAGCGACTCCCGTCTGACCTCCGCAACCTTTGCAGGGAACCTAACACGTATTCGATCGTATGGTTACAAATCCAGTTGCCTGAATGTGCAGGTTTCCTCACAATGTTTTTCCTCACCGTAAGACCATCGGTTAGTATTCTCAAATACTAAGTATTCTTACATAACTTCGAAATAGTCATTGGTACATGGCCGAGGTGGGATTCGAACGTTTGACTTTCTGCGCATCATGAATTTTAACCGGGCACCTTACCGATACGACCATCGACTAGGTTGAAAAACGATTTCCTGTATTTAAAGCCTATCCCTAAAATATTTAGTACAGATTCCTCTCCATGTATGGTAGCTAGTTATAATTAGCTATATTATAGCACGGTATATTAAGTACTATTAATTACAGCTTCGTGTGTGACGGTCATAAAAGTCGTCCAATCATAACGCTATGATTTCTCCCAGACGCTTCTTGATTGGTCAATTGCTCTGATTGGGCGAGAAGCAAGCTGACATCTTGAACGTTTCCATGGTAACCCTCAGAGGTAACTCTATACACTTGTCTTTCCATGAGTTTGCATAGATTTGAAATATTTTGGCATATCCAGATTCATGTCATCCCGATAAGTTTTAACGAGTCTGAGAAAATATGCTGTGACTGAAAATAAAGATGAATTAATCTTAATTTATGACGACTCGTATGGTTGGTCACAGCTCAGTTAGACTAAAATTCATAAATGACTTTCATAAAAATAATAACCGCCTCGAAAAGATACTCTCCTTTTTTGAAGTCGGTTAAATTTCTACTTAGTAGTTATAACAAACACTTTCCTGAAAACCGCACAAAAATCGCTTCAGCTGGACACGAGATAATCGCGGACAAACACACATATAGATAGATATACATACAGGTAGGTAACTACATGTAAGATTAAAGTTTGTCGCGCAAAATGCCTAAGTGAACACTAGTATTCATTTTTTATTCATTATTATAGAATGTGCCGTGTGGTTCCCGGCACCAATACAAAAAGAATAGAACTACTCTATTTCTTGCCCATGGATGTCGTAAAAGGCGACTAAGGGATAGGCTCACAAACTTGGGATTCTTTTTTAGGCGATAGGCTAGCAACCTGTCACTATTCCAATCTCAATTCTATCATTAAGCCAAATAACTGAACGTGGCCATTCAGTCTTCTCCAGACTGTTGGCTCTGTCTACCCCGCAAGAGCTATAGACGTGACCATATGTATGTATATTATAGGATACTTCATATCGCTTAATAATTGTCAGAACTTTTGGTTTCACAACATTGGTTGACGTCAAAAAAATTACTTAAAACTAAATTTACTGCCGCTTCCAAGGCGTCAGTGCATAAGAAGCGGTAACAAACTGCACTGCAGCATTACTTACACATTACACAGAATCTACTCACTGTATCCAAAAACAAATGTGGCAAATATACACACGGCAAAGTTGGCCCCGTAAAAGCAAGAAGTTTTCGTGTAGAAAATCATCAGAAACAAAAGAAAGGTGTTCACTATGATCGGTGCAATGAAACCGCCAACTAAAAACGCGATCATGAATGTTGTTAAAAATCCACGGTGTTCCTGAAAATTATATCAATAAATCAATCCAAATTACATAATAGTGACAGCTTGCTAGGCCAACCTAGCAACCTGTCACTATTTGGATCTCAATTCCATCATTAAGCCGAGCAGCTGAATGTGGCCATTCAGTCTTTTCGGGACTATTGGCTCTGTCTACCCCGTAAGGGATATAGACGTGACTATATGTATGTATGTATGTATGTAAAATTGAATACTCACTATGTAAATGCCCAAAAGGAATAACACGGCGGTAAGAACGATGGTCATGTATAAAAGATTTATAATGCACACTAGAGACCACGCAACATTCTTAACTGGACATGTGCTGATCAAAATGTTTGTGTAACAGGGGTTCCAGAGGAGTAAGCTGCAGTGTAACAAGTATATCTGGAAAAAAACATACATACCTATAATCTACACTAATATTATAAAGAGGAAAACTTTGTTTGTTTGGTTGTAATGAATAGGCTCAAAAACTACTGGACCGATTTTAAAAATTCTTTCACCATTCGAAAGCTACATTATCCACGAGTAACATAGACTATATTTTATTTTGGAAAAAAATTGGGTTCCGTTATAATATATAAAAATAATTGGCAAAACAGCGTTTGCCGGGTCAGCTAGTACATACATATAGACGAACATATCTTGATCAAATTAAGGACGTCCTGGTAAAGGGTCAGGTCAAAAGTAACCGAAACCGCCGAGCTTGTGTGAAGAGAGTTATGAATGTGGATGAAGCGAAGGAAGTATGCAGAGATCGTGGAGAGGTAGTCTCTGCCTACCCCTCCGGGAAAGAGGCGTGATTTTATGTATGTATGTATACCATATAATCAAGTCTATATCCCTTGCGGGGTAGACAAAGCCTACAGTCTTGTAAAGACTGATAGGCCACGTTCAGCTATTTGGCTTTAAGATAGGATTGAGATTCAAATAGTGACGGGTTGCTAGCCCAAGACCTAAAAGAAGAATCCCAAGTTTATAAGCCTACCCCTTAGTCGACTTTTACGACATCTATGGGAAAGAGATGGACCTATTCTTTTTTGTATTGGTGCCGGGAACCACACGGCACGTATCTGGAAAAAAAAACAAAAACCCTGTCTAATATAGATAAAAGATTAAAAAAATACATACTTTTGTAAAAAGAGATCCACCTCCTATCGATACCCCCTTTTTTGAAGTTAGTAAAATTACTTAAACCTTCTCCTAAGTGTAACCATCACTTTCCCGAAAACTGCATCAAAATCGGTTCGGGGAAACGCAAGATAATCGCGTACAAACAAACATACAGGTAAAATTGAAGAACCACATGAATGTGAATGAAACGGAAGGAGAGAGAGCTGGGATCGTGGAAAGATGTAGTCTCTGTCTACCCCTCCGGGAAAGAGGCGTGATTTTATGTGAGTACTCGTAGGTATATATGCCGGTTTCCTCACGATGTTTTCCCTTACCGTAAGAGCAGCAGTTAGTATTCAAACTAATGTACATAACTTCGAAAATAGTTGTAGCGGGAGCGATGATTCGGCTCGACCGCCACCAAAGGGAAGATCTTCCGCCAGGCTAGGTGTTATGCCTGGGGAACCGCGGCTCCGACGATGTTGTGTCGGAGGTTGTATATATAGCTCCAATCCATGAAATCTCTGAAATCGCGATTTGGGTTCTTCGCTGCTATTGGCTGAGCGCGTCGATTTCTTCGAGATGATTGACAGTTGTTGTGTGATTTGATGTTTTGTGACGAGTGGCGTAGAGATGTCGCCACATAGTCATTAGCTAGCACATGGCCAAAGTAGGATTCGAATCTGTGCCTTTCTGCGCATCACGCATTTTAACCGGGCATCTTACCGATTCGATCATCGACGCTCTACACACCTACCTATTCTTACATTTCGCCAAAATAGTTCTACAACTGTGTCATATGATTAATTATCTATGATTGTCAATGTCATTGTCAAAGAATAAAACAGTTTGTGATGGCATCATCATGCAACTGAATCATGAATGTGATTTATTACATAAATTCCTATATGAAACAACAACGATACGTCTTCACATTCGCACAAAATACTTATTATTTTTACTTTTTTAATACTTTGTACATTAGTTTGAATACTAACCGATGCTCTGATAGTGAGGTACTTAAACATCGTCAGGAAATTGCACAATCAGGCAACTGAATGTGTAGCTATGTGCAACCATGTTCCAATACTTTAAAAGATTAAAATTTAAGGTTTAAATTCCCTTTCGGTTTGTAAGTAAGCAAGGTTCAATCAATTGCCCATCAGTCCGTCCAAATTAACTGCAAATTCGCCTCTATTACCACGGCATAAAGTGCCATGCAAACTAACTTGATTTATGGTACATTTGATCTCATTCCTACTCCCCTCATACTTGTGGGTATTTTGGTTTGTAAGTACCTATATGTTTGTTTACTTACAATAACACAATATATTCCAATTATTTTATTGCCAGTTCTCAGATTATAACAAAATAAAAAGTATTGTATTTCTGGAAAATTGTAATATCCCATTTTCAATGAAAAATTTTGATTAAATCATTTAAAAATTTATTTCGTTTTCTTTTAGCCGAAACGTACCTATGTGAATGTCAAATTTTGATCTGCATTAGTCATCACGACTATTTTTTATTTTCCCTCGTCAAAGGCAGTCATTTATACATTTGTGTCGACAAGAATTTTGGGGCAAACGCAGATTTAAAAACATTACATTTATATTTATATGTCTGTGTGAGCAAACAAAAAATAGTTATGTATTTACTTAGGTATGAGAGTATTTAATAATTTTGGTAGCTATGATATTATTTGAGAGGGTAAGTACCCCTCTTCTCGCAGAATCAAATAGTCTAAGGGTTCAGAAAGTTTTATATATGAATGGATGTAATGTATGAGTGTTATGAAAAGGTTGAGGTCTAATAAGAGATTGATAACAATTAACTAGTGGAGCGATAGGCGTAGCTATTACATAATAATTTACATTAATAGTTAACAGCCTTATTCATAAAAGTTATTTTAAGTCGTTTATCGTCTTTTAACTCTAATGTTTAAAAGATTTAGATCCACTAAAGTTTAATTAAAAAAAATAACTGTCATTGTCATTAAGTTTTAGTAAGATCTGTCATTATTTGATTGTCTTGTCAGTTTCGCTCATGTTTTGTTTATCATTCGAGACACAGGTTTTTCAAATTAAAAATTAATATTTTTGAGGAGGAATTATTATTATAATAATTAAAGAACTGCTTCCGTAATCATGTTAACATCCAAAGTAAGTACATATTCATAATGTTTCAAAAAGTTACAAGTTATAAAGTTTATAACTTGTAAGTACAAACTTATTATATGATGAGACTGCATGTTTATTTTTTCGTATTCATTGCTTATAATACATTCATTGAAATTGCCGTAATGTAACATCTTCTTTACCTATTTAAATATTTTGTACGATTCTCGTTATTTATCGGCCAGTTGGCATTACCTACATTGTAAATCATTGTTTACTTTTTTTAATCAGTGTATGAAAATAAGAAACAAATAAATCTCGCTCCTGGCATGTAAGTTGAACCTAAATTGCAGTGGTTCTGAACTTCTGATACATACTTCATATCAACTGAACATGACCTTTCAGTCTTTTCACGGACTGATGGCTTTGTCTACCCTGCAAGGGATATAGACATGATTAAATTACGCCTTTTACGACATTCACAGGACAGATATGGAGTGGTCTTAATCTTTAGTGAGATGAATCCGGACATTACATACATACATACATACATATAATCACGTCTATATCCCTTGCGGGGTAGACAGAGCCAACAGTCCTGAGCGGACTGATAGGCCACGTTCAGCTATTTGGCTTTAAGATAGAATTGAGATTCGAATAGTGACAAGTTGCTAGCCTATCGCCTAAAAAAAGAATCTCAAGTTTGTAAGCCTATCCCTTAGTCGCCTTTTACGACATCCATGGGAAAGAGATGGAGTGGTCCTATTCTTTTTTGTATTGGTGCCGGGAACCACACGGCACTCCTTTCTTAAAACTAACAGCTTGTAATTTAAAATTTCCCGGTACCAATACAAAAAAGAATAGGACCACTCCATCTCTTTCCCACGGTTGTCGTAAAAGGCGACTAAGGGATGGGCTTACAAACTTGGGATTCTTTTTTAGGCGATGGGCTAGCAACCTGTCACTATTTTAATCTCAAATCTATCACTAAGCCAAATAGCTGAACAGGGCCATTCAGTCTTTTCAAGATTGTTGTCTCTTGTCTTCCCCGCAAGGGATATAGACGTGACCATATGTATGTATGTAAAAAAAATAAAAATAATTAAATGACAGTTTTTGAGAGTGCATCATCTTTTCTTTGCCAGCGCAAATATTTTATTATTTTAATAATTGCAGCGTATTTCGTATAATGTGCTAACCTGTCTTTTGACTTCCAGTTGGAAGTGCTAGTTGATTTCGGACCCAAACCTGAACAGAAGATTTTGGACAAAACAATAAATGATTTGAAATCACAAGATGGCGTCAAAGAGGTTAGTTCTTCGTTTTTTTTTCACTGTTCTGTTCCCGTACTGGAATACGCTATTAACAGCTGAACATGGCCTATCAGTTTTTTTCAATATTGTTGGCTCTGTCTACCCCGCAAAGAGGCAATAGAGGTGAGTAAATGTATGTATGTCCCCATAGTATGGCACGCGCGATAATGTTTTTATTACGCGCAATACTATCACGTTTCTAATCATAAGCGAACCAGCTATTCTTCTATCCCAAGGACCTGGTTTCCGCAATTAATCCACTCTTTTCCGGTCTTTTTTGTGTCCAGGATTTTGATACTCTTCAGTCGAACAATCCCAACTTCCTAAGTTATAACTAATAACTAGTTATAACTAGTTTTACATTCATTCATGTTTTTTAATGTAGACAATGTGCATTCGTCCATAATTTAGATTTAAGAGATCCATATTTGTATATTGACGTCCGATGAAAATGCTGCAGTGTAGTTTGTTCCGCCGCTTTTTCTACACATGCGCTTTGGAAGCGGCAGTAGTTATAATTAGATTTAAGTGATGTGACGTCAATAAGTGATACCTTGTATCCGATTTTGAAAATAAATCTATTCTATTCTAAGGAAGTGAAGCAGCGCTGATGGTGAGGAATAAGCCTCGTTGAAGGTCCCTGGGTTTCCCAAGAACATCCTCCTCATGCGTGATGGAACGCCAAAAACATGGTGTTAATTCATTGTTCATTTACATACCTACATACATAGATAAAATCACGCCTCTTTCCCGGAGGGGTAGGCAAAGACTACCTCTTTCCACTTGCCACGGTCTCTGCATACTTCCTTCACTTCATCCACATTAATAACTCTCTTCATACAAGCTCGGCGGTTTCGGGTACTTTTGACCTGACCCTTTACCATTTCATTTCCGTAGGTAATATTCAAAGATGGCGCTTTGATGATCGAGACAACATTACCGAGTGCAGATGTACTGGATATAGTCACGAAGACGTCGGGAAAGCGGGCGGTGTTACAAGGATTTGGTGGTAATGAATTTTGAGATGAGATTTAGGTGCTCAACGAAATATTAATGTATAGGTTGGCTACATTTGTAAGCGATATAGCAATACATACGTACATATAGTTTTATCTATATGCATTACGGGGTAGACAGAACAATCAGTCTCGCAAAGACTTTTCTAATAAAAAGTATTAGTAAAAAAGTATTTCAGCAATAAGATTTTTGAAATTGGAACGTTTCAACACTTTCAAGTATCTCAGCAATAAGATTTCTGAAATTGGAACGTTCCAACACTTTCAAGTATCTCAGCAATAAGATTTTTGAAATTGGAACGTTTCTACACTTTCCAGTATCTCAGCAATAAGATTTTTGAAATTGGAACGTTTCAACACTTTCAAGTATTTCAGCAATAAGATTTTTGAAATTGGAACGTTTCAACACTTTCAAGTATCTCAGCAATAAGATTTTTGAAATTGGAACGTTTCAACACTTTCAACCCCGCAGACAGCCAGTCAGCGGTCGCTATGCTGTCCAGTCAGTCGTGCTGCTCCGGCCGCGTGCTGGGCGTGGTCAGATTCCAGCACACGGCCGAGGGTCTCGTCTGCGACGGCGCTGTGGACGGCCTGGCTGAAGGAGAGCATGGACTTCACGTGAGACACTCCGGAGACCTCACCGAGGTACCAATGATAAGTTTGTTACCGCTCCTTCTGCACTGACGCCTCGGAAGCGGCAGTAAACTTAGTTTTTAAGTAATTTATTTGACGTCAACCAATGTTGTTAAACCATACGACAATTATTAAGCGATATATAGTATCCTATAATAATGAATAAAAATTTTGAATTTGAATTGAATTTGATATTTGATGTAGGAACTAGCTGCGTCCGCGTGGAATAGTTGTTATGGGCATCATTGAAGCCATCAAGGAGGAATCATTGAAGCCCTTTGAAAGGTAGCTTGATTACCTGGGAATTTTTAAAAAATTACTTCTTTGGGTATGTGCATACAGATTATAAAACAATGTTTTCTTAAATTATAATTTTAATAATATAATATATATATATGCCGTGTGGTTCCCGGCACCAGTATACAAAAAAGAATAGGACCACTCCATCTCTTTCCCACGGATGTCGTAAAAGGCGACTAAGGGTATAGGTTTATGAACTTGGGATTCCTCTTTTAGGCGATGGGCTAGCAACCTGTCAATATTTGAATCTCAATTCTATCACTAAGTCAAACAGAGCGTGGCCTATCAGTCTTTTCAGACTGGTGGCTCTGTCTACCCCGCTAGGGATATAGACGTGATCATATGTATGTATGTAGGCAACCTTCTTGCTAGACGCCATAGCAACGGTTGCCATGGTTTCGTTAGAGAGATATGTGCGCCCGCGACTGCGTCCGCGTGGAATAGTTATTTTGGGCATCATTGAAGCCCTCAAGGAGGAATAGTTTTCACCGTCCTTTTTATTTTTCACATTTTCCATTATTGCTTTGCTTCTTATAGTTGTAGCGTGATGTTATATAGCCTAAAGCCTATACTTTTTCAATTCCAATCAGAAGTTCCTGAGATTAGCGCGTTCAAACAAACAAACTCTTTAGCTTTATAATATTAGTTTAGTAGGTATAGATAAAAAAAAATTGCCATGTTGTTAACGACACTTTAAGTTTTAACACTTTAATAGTCTTTAAAATAGTTCATTTCTTTCCCATAGATGTCGTAAAAGGCGAGAGTAAGTGATAGGCTTGTAAACTTGGGATTCCTCTTGTAGGCGATGGACTAGCAATCTGTCACTATTTGAATCTTTTCAGACGTGACCATATGTATGTATGTATGTAGAAATTTACACAGTAACAAGAAAATAGTACATAGTTATAAAATAAACAAATCACTCGCAATGGCGGACTTATCCCATGAAGGGATCGCTTCCAGTTAACCGGCAAAATATTCTTATTACACCTTGGTGTTTTTTTTTATCAGGGCTGTCAATCGCTAGGTGAATGTTATTAGTCCTTGGTGTTTTTTTTATCAGGGCTGCCAATCGCTAGGTGAACATTTCAACCCGCACGGTTCCCCCCACGGCGCCCCGGACGATCCGCCATCTTTGCGTCACGCCGGCGACCTTGGGAATATAGTCGCTGACGAGAACGGCAGAGCCACTTTCAGGATACAGGACAATGTGCTTAAGGTAAGTGGTGATAAGTAAGAGAGAGAGAGAGAAGAAGAAAGAAAGAGAGTTGTGAATGTGGACGAAGCGATGAAAGTGTGCAGAGATCGTGGCGAGTGGAAAGAGGTAGTCTCTGCCTACCCCTCCGGGAAAGAGGTGTGATTTTATGTATGTATGTATGTATAATAAGCATTCGATTTGGGGTTATAATAAATTCTTGTGCCGTGCGTGTGGTTGCCGGTACTAATACAAAAAAGAATAGGACCACTCCATTTCTTTCCTTTTGGATGTCGTAAAAGGTGACTAAGGGAAAGGCTTATAAAATTGCGATGCTTTTTTTAGGCGATGGGCTAGCAACCTGTCACTATTTGGATCTCAATTCTATCATTAGGCCTAACGGCTGAACGTGGTCTGTCAGCATTTCAAGATTGCTGGCTCTGAATACCCCGCAAGGGATATGGAAGTGATTATATGGATGGATTAACCGATGCTCTTACGGTGAGGGATAACATCGTGAGGAAACCTGCACATTCGGGCAATTGGACGTGTAACCATGATAGATCCAATACGGGTCAGGTTCCCTGCAGAGGTTGCGGAGGTCAGACGGGAGTCGCTTCGTGTGAAACCCTGACTCACCAAATCCAGGACTCATGGTCAAAGGCACACCCTGGGCTCCTCTCCAGAGTGGTGAGGATGCAACCGGGATTAAAGCTAGGAGGAAGAAAATACAATGACAGATACACGTTGATTGACGTCATACAAAATTTGAAAAAAAAAACATTTGATTGACAACATAAAAAAATTAAAAAAAAAAACCGTCAATTGTCATAGACTCAATTCGAATGTAATAATGACTTTGACACGACTTGTCAAAATAATTAAAGTTCGTATATTTTTTTTCTTCAGATTTGGGACCTGATAGGCAGATCTGTTGCCGTGACGGAGCGACGCGACGATTTGGGTCGCGGAGTCTCGCCCACTTCGAAGATAGACGGCGACAGTGGCAGGCCGTGAGTTTTTTATAGTTATGTGTTTAGTAGGTAAGGGATAGGCTTACAAACTTGAGATTCCTTTTTTAGGCGATAGGCTAGCAACTTGTCACTATTCGAATCTCAATCTATCTTAAAGTCAAATAGCTGAACGTGGCCTATCAGTCCGCTCAGGACTGTTGGCTCTGTCTACCCCGCAAGGGATATAGACGTGATTATATGTATGTATGTGTTTAGTGAGTGAGATATCCTGCTAATATTATAAATGCGCAAGTATGTGAGTATGTCAGTCAGTATGGATGTTTGTTACTCTTATACGCAAAAACTTCTGAACAGATTACGATGAAATTTGGTATGTAAGTAGCCGGAGAATAACATATAAGCTACTTTTTATCCCAGAGTTCCTGCGGGATTGATTCCACGCGGACGAGGTCGCGGGCGGCCTCTAGTATATATATATATATGTCACAGACAATATAAATGAATGATATATATTTCAAGACTGTTTGTTGGGTCTGTCTACCCCGCAAGGGATATAGACGTGAGTGTATGTATATATAGCGTAATACCGCTGCGCTACACACATATTAAATGCCGGGAACCACACGCCATTGTCATGATGATCAATTAAATTTGACTGTTTTATCGACAGTGTCGCCTGCGGTATCATTGCTCGCTCCGCCGGCATATTTCAAAATCCGAAGCGGATCTGCGCGTGCGACGGCGTCGTCGTGTGGGACGAGAGAGACAGACCGCTAGCGGGGAAGGGACGGAGGAAGTGCTGCGAGAAACATGACGAGAAACGCGAGAACGGGACTGGGGATGCCGAGAAACCGTGTTGTAAAGTTTGAGTTGGGTGTTTGAAATGCTGTTTAAGTAGGTATGATTTGGAACAAAAATGGAACATATTTTTTTTTGGAAATTGTATAGTTATATAAACCGATTCTAGCTTTTGTCCCAGGCTTTACTTACGTTCAAAATGCCAATAAATTATTATCATTGCTACAATTTGTCTTTCATATTTCTGTGAAATCTGGTTAGTGGCGTCGGCTATGTGTGTTAACAAAGATAACAAAAAAAAGCATTTTATTATAATTTAAATTGGATTTGGATCATATTTGCTTGGCATATGTAAATATTGTTCTTGTTGTTGGGAATATTGTTTGAAATAAATGTTATTTTTATAAAGTAAATGTGCTTTTTTTATTTATTTGGGTGCCTATTATTATACATATAATATATATTATACTATTATTTAGGTATTAGGTATATTTAAATTAAATTTTCAGAGTCGAAAAATTAAAGTTAGACTTTTCTTAATTTCTTTGATTATGTTGTCTTTTTTTTTTGTAGGCTGAGAAAAAATTAATTGACCAATCAACTTAGGGAGGAAATATTGTTTTGTATGTATGGAACGCGATATCTTTCGATCTACTGATCTCATGCTGATGAAATTTAAAAGGCATGTAGGATTAGTTTATAGACATATCCAGGATCCATGGTCAAAGGCACACCCCGGGCTCCCCTCCAGAGTGGTGAGGATGCGACCGGGACTAAAGCCAGGAGGAAGAAGAAAATGAAATAAAACAACAATATATATGTATATCTATTTTATTTATTCTTCATTACTTTTTTTTATTGTGTATATTTTGTTATCGACACAAGAGTTTCATCGTTAACGGTTTAGTCTGCTTACAATTACACGTTTCAATACAACATAGCTTACCTAATTAGTACAGTCGATTATTTTAAATGCTATAACTACTTTATAATAAATTTGTCCCATTTATTTTCAATGTATTTAATTTTTCATTTATTTCATATTAAAAACGGTATCTTAAACACATACATACACACATACACATGGTCATGTCTATATCCCTTGCGGGGTAGACAAAGCCAACAGTCTTGAAAAGACTGAATGGCCGAAATAGACGACTAAGGGATAGGCTTACAAACTTGGGATTATTTTTTAGGCGATGGGCTAGCAACCTGGCACTATTCGAATCTCGATTCTATCATTAAGCCAAATAGCTGAACGCGGCCTATCAGTATTTTCAAGACTGTTGGCTCTGTCTACCCCGTAAGGGATATAGACGTGATTATATGTATGTATGCATATTTTAACGAAACCGTAAATTGAAATGATGTATGATACTTCAAATTTCGACGGGACAAAAATCTAGAAGCTTTTTAGCCATAAAATACTAATTTATTACATATTTAGACTAAACCGTTAACAAAAATGATATATAGTGAACATTTCCCTTCACTTACAATTTAATTCAATAAAACGTTCGCTAAGCGAAAAACCATAGATAACATTCCCCAAAAAAAAAAGTGCTAAGCACATCGAATACTGATTACACGCGATGCGCGTTTTAAACTCACGCGCAGGTTTCTTAATAGAAGTACTTATAATTTTCATTAATTGCAGTTTTTCATTTTAATATTTTTTAAACATATGCATTCGAACATGTTTTTTAATGTAGACAATGTACACTCGTCCACTATTTAGATTTAAGAGATGTATATTTGCAAATTGACGTCCGTTGAAAATGCTGCAGTGTAGTTTGTACCGCCGCTTCTTCGACACTTGCGCTTTGGAAGCGGTAGTAGTTATAATTAGATTTAAATGATGTGACGTCAATACCTTGTATTCAATTTTGAATAAAAAAAAATCTATTCTATTCATACGATCCACTTTTTTGCAAGTGGTTGGTAGGTTATCGCGCCCATATTTGACGGATAACTTTTTAAACAATACTTACATATGTATTTTTGCCTAAGCTCAGCTCATTAAACTGATCAATTTTCGTAATAATTGTGAAATAATTAATATTATATTTCTTTGTCCCATTCAGACTGAGAGAACAGTGAAAGCGACATTTTATAGGATTGGTAGGAGATTTTTTGTGTATGTATGTATGTTTTAAAAGTCATCCTCTACCTATATATACCATAGACATCGAAATTATATATAATTCCGATTCCTATGTCTTATCATTTAAGCCACATTTAATAACTATGTACAATACATTTCTCTTGTTTAATGGCGACACTCTACATTCTCTTTAGATTTATCTCAATAGAGATGCCAATTAAATGTGCCGTGTGGTAACTGACACTTTAAGATTAATTCATCTCTTTCTAATGGATGTCATAAGACGCGACAGAGTAATAAGTAATTACTTTCACTAGGTAACCAATATTAATACATTGTTTAAATTATTGATTGTCCGTAAATTATAAATTTTATAATGAAATTAAAATAGCCATACAGATACAGCCAAACATATTCCATACCATTTAAATTTTGTGTATTTATTTTTAACATTTACACTTTACAAATAAAAATGTACAGTCAATTCAGATTACTGCTATATAAATGCTACTTATAATAACGGATAAAAAAACAAAAAAATAATAATATACTGACTGTCTGAAGTATTTTTTATTTACATAATTTTTTTTTAAATTATTGTTTTATAAATGTAGTCATGAAAACATTAACGATTTAAAATGAATACAAAAAGTCCTTGTCTGGGATTTGTTAAAAATATCCATTGGTTATGGTATATAAAAAAAAAGTTTGTGTTAAAAAGTGGGTTGGGTAGTTCCGCATTCTTCTCATAAAGTTTCGTTCTATTTTTTTCTTAATACTAAATTTAAATAAAACACGCCAGGCGTGTAAAAACGCAAAGAAAATTGTTTTCAATCGAATCAATTCCTTGTTAAAAATAAAATTGGATTCCATATGGGACTACCACAATAAAGTCTTAATAAAGAGTACCGAAAATAGATGCGTAACAAAATCAGTTAAAAGCAACCGGGAACACGCATATGTAAGAAAGAGCTTTTTTAAAATATAACAGAAATCGGAATAATATAAGTCAATAGAAATGCCATATTGAACTTGAAATTATAGAAAAGATGTGTCGTCAACTTGCATCGTACGCAGTTGTAAAGCTGTCAAATCAAATAAATCTCAGAATTGAATTGCATTAAAATTCAATTTCAAGATCGCTACATAGTATAAAACAAAGTCACTTCCCGCGTCTGTCCCTAAGTGTGTATGTATGCTTAGATCTTTAGAACTACAAATTGGATTTAAATGAAGTTTTTTTTTAATAGATAGAGTGTTTCAAGACGTGTTAAAATCTAACTCGCCCCAACCACGATCCATGGTCAAAGTCATACCGGGCTCCTCTCCAGAGTGATGACGATGCAACCTACCTATTATATATGTAACTGCTACCCGTGCGAAGCCGAAGCGGGTCGCTACTGAAATATATATATATATATAATGTAACTTCGCAACTGATGGTCATATATATATATATAGATGTGACCATCAGTTGCGAAGTTACATTCACCAGTACTTGCCACTTCTATAGTCTTGTATTGTTCCGAATTCTATGGTTTTATTATTTATCTAGCTGTGCGACTTCGTCCGCGTGGAATAGTTATTTTGGGCATCATTGAAGCCCTCAAGGATGAATAATTTTCTCCGTTTTTTTTTCAACATTCTCCATTTTTTCGTCGTTCCTAATAGTTGCAGCGTGATGTTACATAGCCTATAGCTTCCTTGATAAATGGTCTATTCAACACAAAAAAAATATTTTTTCAGTTAGAACCAGTAGTTCCTGAGATGCGCGTTCAAACAAATGAACTCGTCAGCTTTATAATATGAGTATAGATTTGCACAATGTCTGGCAGTATCCGTTTCAAAAGACAAAATTCCTGTACAAAGTTGAACACATCAATTTATCTTTAGTTTAGTATAAACTAACATAATAGTTTATATTAATAAGAATAAACGGTATCCTTGTAACTAAAAATTTCAATGATTAAACTTAAATTAATTTAGCGTATGCGATGCAATAAGTAAATTTAAAAAAGAGAAGAATTAGGCATTTCACGATTTTAACGATTCACGTTCATGTAGAAGTATGAAGAATAAATATGTTAAAACAGAACTTTCTCACGAAAACAAATTGCACCAAAATCGGTCAAGGCGCTTCGGTGTCATAGACTAAGGGGGGAATATAAACAGACGTATTTAAAGTAGACACCTCATGTGTAACATCCCTCTTTTTGAGTCAGGGTTTATCTTAAGCTCAAATAAAATTATTAAAGCAAGATGATAGTTTCTAAATCCAAAGATTGATTCTTTTTATTTCAATGTTAATAATCACGTGTTTTGATTGTTTAAAAAAATACTCCATCCTCTATAAATCCGTCTTTTCTTTTTAAATAAATAAACTCAGGTGAAGTTCTCATAGAAGGCTTAATTTACATACAACGTGTATAGGTACCTAGTTCCATTTCGAAATGACAAATTAAAACGAAATTAAGCGTATAAGTAAGTATGTTTAGTTTGAAAATTTAACCTTAAAAACGACTCTACAAGAGGTTTTTCTTTAAACTAAAATACCACCTATTCATTTTCAAAATAACTTTTACTAGCCCCAATTTGAGTGACTTTTTTATTACTTATTATCTATTATCTACATAGAGTCTTAAGTTTTTTTTTAAATCATACCTCTGGCTGCTATGCCGATTGTTTTTCAGTAATTCCAAATATTATTATATAGGTACTACTTTAAAAAAAATCTACTTGTTAGTCTAAGATCCGGCTACAAAATCACTACGTTCATCGCGTAGTTAATCAAACTCACATTTTAACATACATTTATGAATAGGATAATACATAGATAATAGGGTGCCAGTCAATAAGTGGCCGCAAGTAATTTTAATTAAATTAATGTTAATTAATTTTCCAAAAAAAATTTCGTTCACTTGTTTTTTAAATAAAATATCATCCACATCATAGAAATGTATGTAAAGAATTCGAAAATCAATGGGTGCCGTTACACACTCGACCGCAACTACTACGCAGCCAGGTGTAAACAGGTAATATTTTGGTCTATTTATACGTTCATGTCGTACACGCATGTTTTTTATATCAAATTAAAGCTATTTTTTTTTAATATGATGATATATCGCTGCCTGTGAATAAATGGCCGCAAATTAGGGTTGCTAGCTGTTAAAAACTCGAGGTATCCGAGATAAAGTGAAAGAGAGTTAGCGCGTAACGCCACTTGTTAGACAAGGATGGCGAGTATTTTTTTTTTTTTATGTTATTACTCGTTGTTGCCTGAAGGGCTTAACAACTTAACCGGACTTTTAGTGGCGGGGCCTGAAGGGCCTCCTGCCGACGCAGTGGCTGCTCAAAGGGTTCCCAAAGTGGGACGGACCTCGGCTTTGGCGCCACCCGTGTAGGTTGAACCTAGTGTTCAACTGCCATAAGGGCTGACTAAGTGGCGTATCCACCGGGTGCCGCCGTGGGGCGGTACCTAGTGAACCGGCCACTAGTCCTACTTCTCCGCGTTCGCCGGCGAACGCGGTGTATATACGCGACTATGTCGGCACGGTGCCTCTGTTGGGAAGGTAAGGGGTCTGAGGGGGGGACGGCGGCCGTAATTGGGTCGTCCGGATCGGAGAGGATATCCTTAGGTCTTCTGTACCTTGCGTTGGGTGTGGGGGCATAATTGGCAGCTTGCACTACCAGTGGGTTCGGGTGGGAGGGCGCTCGCTCAAAGAAACGTTGGGACGTTTCTTTGAAGTAACGAATTATCGATGGGATTTCCAGTTCCCTGTGAAGATCACTCATTCTGGTGTACCGGGGGGCCCCGGTAGCCTTCCGGAGGAATCTATTTTGTATGCGTTGAAGCAATACAATGTTGGATTTTGCCGCGTGCGCAAAACACACGCTGGCAAAAGAGAGGACGGGACGGATGCACAACTTGTATAATGTCAGTTTATTTCTAAACGACATTTTTGGGTTGACGATCATGGGGCTGAGCTTGTAGAGGTACAAGGCAGCTCTGTTTTTGACGCGTTTGATATGAGGACCAAACGTCATGCGACTGTCTAGGGTGACTCCCAAATATTTGGCTTGTTTGGCCCAGGGAATGGGCCTGCCATAAATCTGTAGGGTGCCAACGATCGGCGTTGAGCCTCCCCGGCGGGGTCTCGTGGTGATGTTGGGGTCCCTTGAAAAGTACACTGCTGTACTCTTCGTGGATGGCGAGTACCAGCTGTGCGAGTATTTGAAGCCATTGCGCACGCGTCAATAGATACTAGATCATAGATATGTATATAATAATCATATACATACTAGATCATAGATACAGTTATTTTTTTCAAACATTCTCTATGGTATCCAAAATCATTAGTAGATTCAACGATTAAAATAATATCACAATATTTATATTTTTTGTTGCGGCGAAACATTAACATAGAGAAACACTTCTTAAAAGTTATTTTATTAAAATCCAGCACATTTTGAGTTTTACTACACAAAAAACACTTTTTCATTTTTCTAAAATGTTAATATTACTTTTATCAACGTAATAACACTTTCAAGTTCAATAAATAAATGATATCAACAACGTTGTGTATAACGAGCTCAAAAAGAAGGTTAGCATATAAGAATAATTTAGCTGCACTGTTGAGAACCCAATCTATTGACGCGTGCGCAATGGCTTCAAATACTCGCACAGCTGGTACTCGCCATCCTTGTCTAACAAGTGGCGTTACGCGCTAACTCTCTTTCACTTTATCTCGGATACCTCGAGTTTTTAACAGCTAGCAACCCTAATTTGCGGCCATTTATTCACAGGCAGCGATATATCATCATATTAAAAAAAAAATAGCTTTATTTTGATATAAAAAACATGCGTGTACGACATGAACGTATAAATAGACCAAAATATTACCTGTTTACACCTGGCTGCGTAGTAGTTGCGGTCGAGTGTGTAACGGCACCCATTGATTTTCGAATTCTTTACATACATTTCTATGATGTGGATGATATTTTATTTAAAAAACAAGTGAACGAAATTTTTTTTGGAAAATTATTTAACATTAATTTAATTAAAATTACTTGCGGCCACTTATTGACTGGCACCCTATTATCTATGTATTATCCTATTCATAAATGTATGTTAAAATGTGAGTTTGATTAACTACGCGATGAACGTAGTGATTTTGCAGCCGGATCTCGTACTATGTGTAGCTAGTGTTGTTACATTAATTTTGCAGTAATTTAAGTCAATATGATAATTTTTTTCATTTCGCACAAGACGTAAGCAACAGCTAGTATCTGATAAATGAGAGAACATAATCATTCGTCTAATATTATTACGATTTTCATTACAGTTACAAAATTAAAATTGAATTCTTATTTACCTACATAACTACCTAAATAAAAATTTCCATATTTTTCAATTAATAAAATAAAATTTAGGCAGGTCATAATTACAAAAGTAACACATAAAGCAATTTAAATAAAGAACGGGTTTCCTTTTGAAACAACACCTAACCTACTTTGAGTAAAAGAATACTTTTTATTTATAAATCAAATTCAAAGAGTATTTATGCACATACAACACATTTTCAAATTAGGTTATGCATATATATATATATATATTTCTTGACAATTATTACAAAGTAAGAGGTTACGAAAAAGAAAACTTAAAGGGAAAATATTTTTAGATTTTTTTATTTATAAGTAGATTTGAGTGCGCTAGGCCTCAATCTGCCTGGTGGTAAGCGAGATGAAGCCTGAGGTGGTGCACACAAACTCAAATAGTGCCTATTCGCTCTTGCCTTAAAAATCTCCAAGTTACATGTAACGAGGAAGAGAGATGAAAGATTAAAACTAACCTAGGACGCGGCCGTGAAAAATAATCGTTTCAAATCCCTTAATAATCTTTTTTGCGTATCCTCAATTACTAATAGTTATTTATGTAGGTCGTATCATTTATATTACTTAAGAAATAAACATTAACAAACAAACAAAAAAAAATTCATTAATTAAATTGTATAACTCGAATAAGTTATTAACATTAATTTGTAACATAATTACCAAAGTAATTTCACACAACTAATTATCACATGAAATTAACTAGAACGACACTAAACTCCAATTCTTTCTTAATAACTTTGTGGCTTAGAATAATAAAACTCACGTGGAGTTTGTAAAAAAAAAACAACTTAAGTCATTGCAAACGGCAATTTAAATGCATTTTGTAACTACATTATTGGCATTATCTGTTGTTTTTTTTATTTATAATTTACATACATACATAAAATCACGCCTCTTTCCCGGAGGGGTAGGCAGAGACAATTCAACGCAAAAATAATTTTTCAATCCAAACCAGTAGTTCCTGAGATTAAAGCGTTCAAACAAACAAACAAACAAACTCTTTATAATATTAGTATAGATTAGTATAGACTGTAACGTAATCTGTACGCACCATTAACGTAGACAAGGCACACCTACAAATATGTTGTCTCTGTCTACCCCTCCGGGAAAGAGGCGTGATTTTATGTTATGTATTAGACACACACACACTTAATTTATAAGTGAGGTTATTATTCCAAGTTCAACAAAATCCTTTTTCAAATTTTTTGAAATATTGAAAATGGAATTCGTTTTTCAAAATAAGTGTTTTTTTTTTTATCCAAAAGGTTTGTCTGACAAAACCGGTATGTAACGATGTTCAATCATCCGACGATTCAGAATCATCGTTTTTAGTGCACACGTGGAAGGCTATGACGGGAATTGAACCTAGGACCATGCACGAGCCCATGCCGTAGAAACACCACGAGTATCCACCGGTGACGTCACGAAGAAGACCTGGGTAAACAACATGATAACATTAGTAATACAACAATTAATAAATAAATATATACGGGACCATATAACTATTTTGAATTTGCCTCGAAATAAGTTCGAGAATTGTGTTACGAGATACTAACTCAACGATACTTTATTTTATAATAAATAATAAATACTTATAAAGATAAACATTATGCACTGGCTGAGATTCGAACCCGGGACCTCCGGTGTCACAGACAAGCGCACTACCGCTGCGCCACAGAGACATCCATGAGAAAGATGTGGAGAGGTCCTATTATTTTTAAGTAAACAAATGAATAAAGTTGCCGGCGAATTAAGAAAAGGACCACTCCATCTCCTTCCCATGGATGTCGTAAAAGGCGACTAAGGGATAGACTTATAAACTTGGGATTCTACTTTAAGGCGCCATTGCTTTTTCGCCTATGTTCACCTGTTCGTCATACATACCTCACTTTACACCATGTCTCCTATGTGCCGTGTGGTTCCCGGCACCAATACAAAAAAAGAATAGGACCACTCCATCTCTCTCCCATGGATGTCGTAAGAGGCGACTAAGGGATAGGCTCATAAACTTGGGATTCTTCTTTTAGGCGAAGGGCTAGCAACTGGTCTCTATTTGAATCTTAAACCCAAACAACTGAACGTGGCCTATCAGTCTTTTCAAGGCTGATGGATATGTCTACCCCGCAAGGGATATAAACGTGATTATATCTATGTATGTAAGTTTCAGAACCTTTACTTTATGTTCATTTATACATTTATCTATGTACATATGTCATTACATTACGCAGTTTTTGTGTAAATCATTCCATGGTTGCAATTCTACTTGTGAAGTCTTGTAATTAGCAATCGCATTATATTATTATTACTTATATATATCATATAAATTGGACTGTAAGACTTTCATTAATCCTACTACTATTATAAAGGCGAAAGTTTGTATGGATGTATGGATGTTTGTTACTCTTTCACGAAAAAACTACTGAACCGATTACCATGAAATTTGGTATGTAGGTAGCTGAAGACCCAGAATAACACATAGGCTACTTTTTATCCCAGAGTTCCCGCGGGATTGATAGGGTTTCCATGCGGACGAAGTCGCGGGCGGCCTCTAGTAAAAATAAATAAGTTACCGGCGGTAGGCGGCACAGAGACAGCGGCGACGCTCTGAAACATTCTGACTAGACCGTAGGACGAGGCGATGCGAGCGGTGCCGAAGGCGTCAGCTAGTAACACGGGAACCAGCAGGAACCAGCATCCGAGGCAGAGGCCGTATGCACCTGTATAGATGTAAAGCAAAGTAATTATTGTTACTAGCTTTTGCTGAGGGCTTCGCAAAAAAAAGTACATAATCAAATAAATAAATAATAATATATATGAATAAAAAATAAATAAAAAGAATAAATTATAAATAACTAACTTAACTATAAATTCATGTGAATTTACGAGCTGTGCCCGCGACTTCGCGTCCGCGTGGAATAGTTATTTTGGGCATCATTGAAGCCCTCAAGGATGAATAATTTCCCTCGCGGCAGTTATGATTCGGCTCGACCGCCACCAAAGGGAAGATCTTCCAACAGGCTAGGTGTTATGCCTGGGGAACCGCGCGACAGACGATGTTGTGTCGGAGATTGTATATATAGCTACAATCCATGAAATCTTTGAAATCGCGATTTGGATACTTCGCTGCTATTGGCTGAGCGTGTCAATTAATTCGCGATGATTGACAGTTGTTGTGAGATTGGACGTTGTGACGAGTGGCGTAGAGATGTCGCCACATTACTTACTAGCTTTTGCTAAGGGCTTCGCAAAAAAGTACTTAATCGTATGAATTTACGAGCTGTGCCCGCGACTTCGTCCGCGTGGAATAGTTATTTTGGACATCATTGAAGCCCTCAAGGATGAATAATTTCCCCCGTTTTTCACTTTCTTTTTTTGTATTGGTGCCGGGAACCACACGGCACATAGGAGACATGGTGTAAAATAATGTATGTATGTATGATGAACAGGTGAACATATAGTGACCAACCTGATGCGATCGCTAGCGACCACCATGAGGTCAAACTTGGTAATGTCAAGACAGCAACTCCAGCTACCAGTATACTGAAAAAATAAGCATTATTTTTTTAGTTACATTAGCTGTCAAACGTTGTTTTGCCATATAAATAATTTCTAGTTAAAAAAAACATTAAGGGTGGACCCTTATCACTGAGGGGTATGAAAAATAGATGTTGGCCTATTCTCAGACCTGCTCTACATGCTCACAAAATTTCATGAGAATCGGTCAAGCCGTTTCGTAGGAGAACGGGAACGAACGTTGTGACACGAGAATTTTATATATAAGATAGTATATTTATTTAGTAGAGTGGTCTTACTGTTTGTTTTTTTTATTGGTGCCGGGAACCACACGGCACATTTACTTAGGTACAATATAACTATCTACCTAATTAATGTTAAAATCTAAAAATTATACAAACATTTTAATACGTATGCGGTAACCTACCTGACAATGTACGCCTTTCTTCTACAGAACAAATGGAGATCGCACAACCAGCCAAGACCGAGTCGGCCACACAAATCCAACACTGCACTGATCGCAACCAAACGTCCTGTAAAACAATATAATATATAATATAAATATGAGTTTATTACTCACCATAATCAATTACAGTTAAGTTAAATAGAACAATATAAAAACTTAACATACAAACATATGGTCACGTCTATATCCCTTGCGGGGTAGACAGAGCCAACAGTGTTGAAAAGACTGAATGGCCACGTTCAGCTTTTTGGCTTAACGATAGTATTGAGATTCAACTAGTGACAGTTGCTAGCCCATCGCCCAAAAAAGAATCCCGAGTTTGTAAGCCTATCCCTTAGTCGCCTTTTACGACATCCATGGGAAGACATGGAGTGGTCCTATTCTTTTTTGTAGTGGTGTCGGGAACCACACGGCACTATCTCAACCTGTGTAATTTTACCCGTATATATTTATATCATTTACAGATATAAAGACAGGTAACTATAGGTTATATGTACTTCTAAGGTTCAACTTAAGCGCCGCTATTACCTGCAGCGGCCTTCGTATGTCCTACAGCGACTGTATAAGCTGGTAAATAATACAAGGCGTACGGGGAACCACACGACATCAGAGCGACGGACGCGCAGAGTAGACCAAAACGCCAGGATTTTAACAGTGACACGTCTAAGTATCTGTAAAAGTAATTACATAGGTACATATATATATGTATAGTTATGTCTATATCCCTTGCGGGGTAGACAAAGCCAACAGTCTTGATAAGACTGAAAAGCCACGTTCAGCTATTTGGCTTAATGATAGACTTGAGATTCAAATAGTGACAGGTTGCTAGCCCATTGCCTAAAAAAAAGAACATACATACATACATACATATGGTCACATCTATATCCCTTGCGGGGTAGACAGAGCCAACAGTCTTGAAAAGACTGATAAGCCGCAGTCACCTGTTTGGCATCATGATAAAATTGAGATTCAAATAGTGACAGGTTGCTAGCCCATTGCCTAAAAAAAGAATCAGAAGTTTGTAAGCCTATCTCTTAGTCGCCTTTTACGACTTCCATGGTAAGAGAGATGGAGTGGTCCTATTCTTTTTTGTATTGGTGCTTGGGAACCACACGGCAAGTTATAAAGTGATATAATTATTGTTACCGTTGTATATAGTGTAACCTTCTCAGTTACAGCTGTATGTATATTTGAACTGATTTTGATGCGGTATTCGGGAAGGTGTATGTTATTATTTAGGATAAAGTTTTAGTAATTTAACCGACTTAAAAAAAGGAAGATATCGATTGAAGTAGATTGGAGTAGTGGAATAGTTATTTTAGGCATTATATTTTCCCCGTTTTTTTCCATTATTTCTTCGCTCCTTAAAGTCGCAGCGTGATGTTATATAGCCTAAAGCCTTCCTCGATAAATGGTCTATTCAACACGAAAAGAATTTTCCAATTCGAACCAGTAGTTCCTGCGTTCAAACAACCAAACAAATAAACAAACTTTTCAGCTTTATAATATTAGTCTTGCATCAATTTTTTGTTACCTTGATATAGTCTGTATACATCCTTTTTTCTCTTCAACCTCCACTTTAGGTATCTCTTGTTCTGTTTTGGCTATGACAGGCTCTGACAGCTTATTCTGGATCAGACGGCTGGGGAGAGGCGGCTTGATGTATAGCGATCTGACAGAAGACAAAAATGTGATTGAGCGAGGTTGGTGGAATGGACAAGGTACCCGAGTGAAGTGTGAACTGTGCGTGCGCAGGTTTACAGGTTCAAATCCTACTATCCTAGGCTACGTACTCTTTTTTTGAGTTATGTACATTAGTTGCAGTGTTAACCGATGCTGTTAACGGTGTGGAAAATCATCGTGAGGAAACCTTGGTACATTTGGGCAATAACCAATACGGGTTAGGTTGCGGAGGTCAGATGGGAGTCGCTTCACTTAAAAACCTGACTCACCCAAACAAAGGTCAAAGGCTTACCCTGGACTCCTTTTTTACGTCCAGGTTTTTACGTCATTCCAATATCAATAATAATATCATGAATAATCAATACCAATATGTTTATTTTGCTGTACTTACTACTTACCTATGTAATTTTTTCTTATATGTAATGTTTTTGCCATTGTACCTACCTGGCTGTAGCTGCTATCCCTTAACTTGATATATTTCTTTGAATTACCTGGTTGACAGGAAGAAATCCCTCACAGGGATAAGTCCGCCCTTGTGCATTGTTATTCTTAATGTGTTTTTATGTACTACTAAAAATTTGTTATGTACAATAAAGTATTTACAAACAAACCAATAACAATCCAGGGTCATAGTCATAAGGCGGACCCCAGTCTCTTCTCCAGAGACGTGAGGATGTATCCAGGATAAATGCAAGGAGATAGAAGATATTAGACAAACATGACAGGACTGTCAACATCTGAATCTCTAGCAAGGAATATTGTATAGGTAGGGCGTTAAAACCTATCGCAGTCCCATTCCACGGCATAATAAAAAGCGAAACAGCGATAGTATTTCGCGCGATGAAAACGGGGGCATTATGGAAGATTTAGAAGACAATGCTGCAGTGCAGTTTGTTACAACTTCTTCTGCACCGACGCCTTGGAAGCGGCGGTAAACTTAGTTTTAAGTAATTTATTTGATGAAGTCAAATGTTGTAAAATCAAACGTTTTGACAATTATTAAGCGAAATTTTGATTTTTTTTTTTTAATTTGCGTCTTACCTGCTAATTTTTCTCCGGCTCGCCTTGTAGACGCATGTGCTGTCAGTTGACAGGTCCTCAACCGAGTGCAAGATGGAGGACGACCGAGTCGGGCGCAGGCGCAGACGAGCCACTTCTTTTGGTAACCCTGAAAATTATACTCATTTTATTTGCTTGCGAAGTTAATTAAAGTGAAATTCAAATTCAATTCAATTTAGAATAGAATAGAATTGATTTATTTTCAAAATTGGACACAAGGTATCACTTAATGACGTCACATAACTAAAATCTAATTATAACTACTACCGCTTCCAAAGCGCATGTGTAGAAGAAACGGCGGAACAAACTACACTGCAGCATTTTCATCGGACGTCAATTTACAAATATTGATCTCTTAAATCTAAATCGTGGACGAATGCACATTGTCTACATTAAAAAACATGAATGAATGTAGAACTGATTAATGTCAAAACGAATATTTCGTCAAATAAAATAAATATAAAATAAAATATGTACATACTGTACAAATTATGTCAAGATCATGTCAAAAATACACAAGCATTTAAGAGTCCATTATATCTAGCTCGGGCCACACATGTTTATCATTAATATAATCATCCGTACTGTAATAGGCTTTCCTACAAAGCTCAACTTTAATATACTTTTTGAATTTTCTATCATTCATTTCAAGAACACTTTTTGGTAATTTATTATAAAACTAGAGGCCGCCCGCGACTTCGTCCGCATGGAAACCCTATCAATCCCGCGGGAACTCTGGGATAAAAAGTAGCCTATGTGTTATTCTGGGTCTTCAGCTACCTACATACCAAATTTCATGGTAATCGGTTCAGTAGTTTTTCCGTGAAAGAGTAACAAACATCCATACAAACTTTCGCCTTTATAATAGTAGTAGGATCTTATACAATTAATCAGAAATTATTTCCCTACCTTAGCCAGCCGATGTGCTAGGATTGACAACTTGTAATTGTTCCGCAGTGATCTACTAGTACATTCACCTACTTTTTTGAAAGAGTTAAAGTTTTTCCTAACATGCATGATGTTATCGAATATGTATTGGGAGGGCAAAGTTAAAATATTTAGATTTTTGAAAAAATCTCTAAGCGAATCTCTGTGTTTAATACCGTAGATAGATCGAATTGCCCTTTTTTGTAAAATGAATCATTCATTCATTCATATAGTCACGTCTATATCCCTTGCGGGGTAGACAGAGCCAACAGCCTTGAAGAGACTGGTAGACCACGTTCAGCTGTTTAGCTTTACGAATAGAATTGAAATTCAAATAGTGACAGGTTGCTAGCCCATCGCCTAAAATATGAATCCCAAGCTTATAAGCCTATCCCTTAGTCGCCTCTTACGACATCTATGGGAAATGAGATGGAGTGGTCCTATTCTTTCTTTATAGGACTGGTGCCGGGAACCACACGGCAAAATTGTAAAATGAAAATAGTTTGTATGTCTAGTTTGTATGTAATTCAAATTCAATTCAAATTCAGGTCATTTACCAACAACACCAAGTACGTCCAACCCTTCTGAATCTTCAGAGTCGGAATGCTGCAACGGAGGACGAGCTACCTGCAAGTAAAATAGAAAATTAAATTCATCATCCGCCTGTTGTTAGTTTAATGTTTCATACATTTTCATTTCATTACAATTTCATACATGTTACATACGGCCTCTGTGGCGCAGCGGTAGAACGCTTGTCTGTGGCACCGGAGGTCCCGGGTTCGAATCCCGGCCCAGGGCATGATGAGAAACGAACTTTTTCTGATTGGCCTGGGTCTTGGATGTTTATCTATATAAGTATTTATTATAAAATATAGTAGGTATCGTTGAGTTAGTATCTCGTAACACAAAGCTCGAACTTACTTCGAGGCTAACTCAATCTGTGTAATTTGTCCCGTATATATTTATTTATTTATTTATTTATACATACATATATTCACGTTTTTATCCCTTGCGTGGTAGACAGAGGTCTACCACGTCTAATAGTTAAAAGACTGATCTTGAAAAGACTGATAGGCTGATATGATTCAGCTGTTTAGCTTGTTGATAGAATTGAGATTCAAATAGTGACAGGTTGCTAGCCCATCGCCACAAAGAAGAATCCCAAGTTTATTAGCCTATTTCTTAGTCGCCTTTTAAGACATCCATGGGAATAATATGGAGTGGTCCTATTCTTTTTTATATTGGTGCTGGGAACCACACGGCACTTTCTTTTCAAGTCAGTTAAAATATAACCTGCTTATACAATTTAAAATATAGGTACATTGATGGATTACCTCAATCAAGCTAGGGTGAATGATCTCCGAAAACAAATTGGTCCGCTTGTCCTCATTATATAGGTTTTTTTGCAGTGTCAGCTCAGAATCATGTTGGAACAAGTTCTGCAGCCTATTATCCTTAATCGGCTCCATTTTTCCTGAAGAATAAACATATATTTGATTTCTATAAGCTGGTATATATACGGGACAAATTACACTGATTGAGTTAGCCTCGAAATAAGTTCGAGACTTGTGTTACGAGATACTTATTAACTCAACGATACTATATTTTATAATAAATACTTATATAGATAAACATCTAAGACCCAGGCCAATCAGAAAAAGTTCTTTTCTCATCATGCCCTGGCCGGAATTCGAACCCGGGACCTCCGGTGTCACAAACAAGCGTACTACCGCTGCGCCACAAAGGCCGTGTCACCGGAATGGACTGAGCGAGCTCTCTTCGCGAGAAGTCGAAAGGTAATCTAAGATCTACCTTTCATTTAGAATCAGAGAGTGAAATTAACTTAGTCATCCTAGCTTTAGTTCTAGTCGTACTTAAGACAAAATTGTAAGGAATAGGTAGAATAAGAACTGATGGTGCGGGAAAACATCGTGAGGAAACCTGCACATTCAGGAAACTGGATGTGTAACCATGATCGATCCAATACGGGTTAGGTTTACCTGCAAAGGTTGCGGATCAGATGAGAGACGCTTCGTGTGAAAACCTGACTCACCCAATCCAGGATCCATGATCAAAGGCACACCCCGGACTCCTGTCCAGATTGGTGAGGATGCATACATACATACATATAATCACGTCTATATCCCTTTCGGGGTAGACAGAGCCAACAATCTTTAAAAGACTGATAGGCCACGTTTAGCTGTTTGGCTTAATGATAGAATGCGAGTGAGGATGCGACCGGGACTAAAAGCCAGGAGGAAGAAGCAGAATGCCGTGTGGTTCCCGGCAATGCCGCGTGGTTCCCGGCACCATTACAAAAAAGAATAGGACCACTCCATCTCTTTCCCATGGACGTCGTAAAAGGCGACCAAGGGATAGGCTTACAAACTTGGGATCCCTTTTTTTAGGCGAAGGGCTAGCAACCTGACACTATTTGAATCACAATTCTATCATTAAGCCAAATAGCTGAACGTGGCCATTCAATCTTCTCAAGACTGTTGGCTCTGTCTACACCGCAAGGGATATAGACGTGACCATATGTATGTATGTAGGAAGAAGCAGAATAGTAGGAACTAACCTTCTTGAATGTCCTGCAATAATGTGGTGTTTTCCGTGGTGGTGGTGGTGACTGGGGTACTTCGATCCCTCACCGTTGGAGGCGGGCGATATAGTGTAGCAGACACACAGACATGCAGCATTCCACCTCCTGGAAAACATTACGTTTAGTTATTTTTTTTGTACCGTGTGGTTCATGGTACCATCAGAATAAAACTCCACTCTATCTTTTTCCCATGGATGTCGTAAAAGGCGGCTAAGAGATAAAAAAAACGAATAGGATCACTCCATCTCATTCCCATGGATGTTGTAAAAGGCGGCTAAGAGAAAGGCTTATATACTTGGGATTCCTCTTTTAAGCGATGGGCAAGCAACCTGTCACTATTTGAATCTCAATTTTATCATTTAGCCAAACAGCCGAACGTGGCCTATCACTCTTTTTAAGACTGTTTATTCTACAACTGACGCTTTGAAAGTGGCAGTAAACTTTAATTCAAATAATTTATTTCACTAATGTTGTGAAAATAAAAAGATATGACAATTATTAAGTGATGTTTGAAATGTCGCATGATTACTACAAAGTATAAAACAAAGTCGCTATTTTAGTCTGTTTGTCTGTATGTTTAAATCTTTAAAATTACGCAACGGATTTTGATGCGGTTTTTTGTAACAGGTAGAGTGATTCAAGAGGAAGGTTTTTATGTATAATAACATTTATAATTTTGCACCCGTGCGAAGCCGGGGCGGGTCGCTAGTAATGAATATATATTTAGTTTTTATTTGAATTTAGAATGCTTATATTTGTTTGGTTATACGTAAAAAGCATTAAATGTTTTTTAATGAAGACAATGTGCATTCGTCCACGATTTAGAAATAAGAGAAGCGGTAGTATTTATAATTAGATTTAAGTGATGTGACGTCAATAGGTGATACCTTGTATCCAATTTTGAAAATAAATCTATTCTATCTATTCTAATGAAAGTTTTGACAAAATATATATTTTTATTAGTAACGTCATTACCCAGCAACAAAACAGTTCCATGCAACCCGTACATATCGACCAGTTTCTCGATCAGCATCGGGAATACGAAGCTCCCAGCAGCCGTCCCGCTCACACATATACCGTTCGCGAGCGCTCTGGAAAGAGACGACAATACTTTTGACAAGTGTTTTTAAAAATCAGTTCACTTACAATATTTTTAACAGACATATACATAATCACGTTTTTATCCCTTACGGGGTAGACAGAGCGGATAGAGTCGAAAAGAGTGAAAGGCCGCGTTTAGCTGTTATGCACAACGAATAATATTTATTGATGTCTTAAATACATACATACAATCACGTCTATATCCCTTGCGGGACTAATAAGCCATGTGGGCTGCTTGGCTTAATGATAGAATTGAGATTCAAATAGTGACAGGTTGCTAGCCTGTCGCCTAAAGGAAGAATCCCAAGTTTATAATCCTGTCCCTTAATCGCCTTTTACGACATCCACGGGAAAGAGATGGAGAGGTCCTATTCTTTTTCCCATTGGTGCCGGGAACCACACGGCACTGTGTCTTAAATAGGTAGCGGAACAAAATATTTTTGAGAAAAGATGTACAATACGGTACATATGGATTCTCTAAAAAAAAGTCGTTATGATTTACATTTAATATGACTACACCTACCTATCACATTCATAATCATATTTGACAGCCTCTGTGGCGCAGCGGTAGTGCGCTTGTATGACACCGGAGGTCCCGGGTTCGAATACCGTCAAGGGCATGATGAGAAACGAACTTTCTCTGATCGGCCTGGGTCTTGGATGTTTAACTATCATTACATAGTATAAAACAAAGTCGCTATTTTAGTCTGTTTGTCTGTATGCTTAAATCTTTAAAATTACGCAACGGATTTTGATGCGGTTTTTTGTAACAGGTAGAGTGATTCAAGAGGAAGGTTTTTATGTTTAATTTTTTCCGAATTTTGCTTCGGGTCGCTAGTTTATTATAAAATGTAGTATCGTCGAGTTAGTATCTCGTAACACGAGTCTCGAACTTAATTCTAGACTCAATTTGTGTAATTTGTTTTGAAAAATTACAATTACATTATATATATATATATATTTTAATTGAAATCAAGGTTAAATCCTTTTCACCTGTGTTTGTCAAAATACTGAGACACTATGACAATGCCAGGAGTCGTGGAGAGGCCTCCTCCAATGCCTGTAATATTAAAAAGAAGTATTCATAAATCTGTATAGTTTTTTTCCAAAATAGTAGCAAAGAATTAGTTACGAGTGGCAAAGTAATTTAAAAGTCACCCTTGAATCTATTCAAGATCGGAAAATGACATGGAGGAACAAACAGTTTCTCACAAATTTTATAAAATTTTCTCACTGTTTCTCGCCTATTTTACCAACGAAACGAACAATTGATAACCCACTTCCATCACCACCAAACCAAAATACAATTTCTCACATATGTTTCTCGCAGTTTCTCACCAGTCATGACTCCGAAACTCAGCAGTAGATGCAGCAACCCCGTGCTGAAGTACGAGAGGGCTAGCCCCGCGGCGCAGAACAGGCCTCCTATGAACACGACCAACCGGCAAGAGTATTTCTCACACAGCGCAGATGAGAGAGGAGCTGGTGAAGAAATATGTTCGTCATTCGTCATCATTTTCCTAGATATAGTGGTGTAGTCAAAACGTAGTTAAACATAGACTAATTATTGTTTTTTTCATTCATACTCACATATATCCCTTGCGGGGTAAACAGAGCCAGCAGTCTTGAAAGACTGACAGGCCATATTGAGCTGTTAGGCTTTATATTATAATGGTAGAATTGAGATTCAAATAGTGACTCTCAAGTTTATAAGCCTATCCCTCAGTCGCCTTTTACGACATCCATGGGAAAGAAATAGAGTGGTCCTATTCACTAATTTCAAGCGGGCAGCATACCGTTTCGACCACGGACGCTGTAAAGAAGAATAATTTCTTATCTAGAACCATCATGTTGATAAATTAATAATTACCAAGGGCTAAGCACAGCGTCGACAACGCCGCCGGAATCCATGACGCCACTGACTCCGAGGAGTCGGGGAATGTCTCCATTATCTCCACGTACAGCACACCGTACGATTTGAACAGCCCCGCCACCCAGAACTGAACCATGAACGCTCCGAACACCACCACCCAACCATACCCGCCGTCTGGCGGGCCAGTGATGCTGAAAGATAGTATTTTTATTATATACTAGCGACCCGCCCCGGTTTTGCACGGCACAGACACACATATGATCATGTCTATATCCCTTGCGGGGTAGACAGAGCCAACAAGTTTGTAAAGACTGATTGGCCACGTTTAACTATTTGGCTTAATCTATCTCGTTATCTCGTTCCCATGGATGTCATAAAAGGCGACTAAGGGATAGGCTTTTAAACTCGGGATTCTTCTTTTAGGCGATGGGCTAGCAACCTGTCACTATTTGGGTCTCAATTCTATCATCAAGCCAAAAAGCTGAACGTGGCCTATCAGTCTTTTTGGGACTGTTGGCTATGTCTACCCCGCAAGGGATATAGACGTGACTATATGTATGTAAAGATTTCAGGGATTGGAGCATATATACAACTTCCGACACAACATCGTCGGAGCCGCGGTTCCCCAGGCATAACACCTAGCCTGGCGGAAGATCTTCCCTTTGGCGGCGGTCGAGCCGAAACATCGCTCCCGCTACACATTCTAGAAGTAAAGGAGCTGGAGGAACTGGACACGATTTTGTACTGTGACGCTTACAGATAAGTACCTGGTTGACCGAGCTTTGCTTTGGCGAGCGATGGCGCTGATATAGTTTCTTAAAACGCGGTTTTTAAAATGTTTATATATCTCGGGAACCGAGCTTTTCTCGAACCTAGGACCTTGATGAATCGATTCCTTGAACCAAAAAGCTCCTAATCTGTAACTTTCATGAAAATCGTTGGAGCCGTTTCCGAGATCCTGATTATATATGAATACAAGAATTGCTCGTTTAAATATATTAGATCCAATTTCTTGTTACTGTGTAAATTTCTATTCTATAAAGATATTACAAACAAACAATTTTATTATAATAGTAAATTTAACAATTTTATTTAAAAAGTATTATAATATCCGTAATTGAAGTTGAGAAAAAGAAAACAATATAACATCACTTACTCAGATGCATTGGAGTCGGCGGCAGGTCTGAGTTTCCTGGACGCTGCCAGGAGCGGCCGGGCTGTCACCGACGAGAGAGTCAAGAGGGAATCCTCTTCTTGCTCGGTAGGCGACATAGCAGATAGATAGGCACCAACTTGCTGAAAAATAAAGAAGAACAGAGTTTAGTTTTCAAGAGATTTTTCCTCAATGATAGTTGGTTTTTATTGGTGCAGTGTGGTTCCCGGCACCAATAAAAAAGAAGAATAGGACCACTCCATCTCGTTCCCATGGATGTCGTAAAAGGCGACTAAGGGATAGGCTTATAAACTTGGGATTCTTCTTTTGGGCGATGCGCTAGCAACCTGTCACTATTTGAATCTCAATTCCATCATAAAGCCTTCATAACTAAATTTGACATTCAACATACATACATATGTTCACGTCTATATCCCTTGCGGGGTAGACAGAGCCAACAGTCTTGAAAAGACTGAATGGCTACGTTCAGCTATTTGGCTTAATGATAGAATTGAGATTCAACTAGTGACAGGTTGCTAACCCAACGCCTAAAAAGAATCCCAAGTTTATAAGCCTGGATTTCTCTTACCAGCCATGTTTTACTAAAACGCCACAAAATCTTTTCTGCTTTAATGATAAGGTCGATTTCCTTAAGACATCTGGCCACATACACAATTACTAGAAGTTATTAAGTTAGTTAGTTAGTTTAAGTATTCTTCTAGAAGTTTCTACTGACCGTGGCTAATGGCAGCTCTAGGAGCAAACTGACAGGCCTCTCCCGCTGTTCCGGCGGGGCTGACTGCACTGATAACAGGGAGCCCGCCTTGTCGGGTGACAGGGACGCCTGGGAACAAATAATACACACATACATACATATGGTCACGTCTATATCCCTTGCGGGGTAGACAGAGCCAACAGTCTTGAAAAGACTGAATAGCCACGTTCAGCTATTTGGCTTGCGAAAGAGATGGAGTGGTCCTATTCTTTTTTGTATTGGTGCCGGGAACCACACGGCACTACACTAATACACACTAATACATACATAAAATCACGCCTCTTTCCCGGGGGGGAAGGCAGAGACTACCTCTTTCCACTTGCCACGATCTCTGCATACTTCCTTCGCTTCATCCACGTTCATAACAAAAATATGATACAATTCATATATTCATATTATCACGTCTATTATATCCCTTGCGGGGTAGACAGAGCCACAGTCTTGAAAAGACTGATCGGCCACGTTCAGCTATTTGGCTTATTGATAGTATTGAGATGCAAATAGTGACAGGTTGCTAGCCCATCGCCTAAAAGAAGAATCCCAAGTTTATAAGCCTACCTCTCAGTCGCCTTTTAAGACATCCATGGGAAAGAGATGGAGTGGTCCTTTTCTTTTTTTTTAATGCTGCCGGGATCCACACGGCACTATATTTAATCGAACTGCAATAATTCATTATTTCTTCGAATCTTATTTACAGGTAAACGAGCTTCAAATTTGTCACTTATTCCACGTAGTATATTTCAAAGTTTTTCAGGTTAGTACTTGAATGACAGCTTACCTCAGCGATGGTGTCACTTTGCAGGTCGATGGAACATGACAGGGTGGCAGAGGCTGGCGGGGCCGACGTCCCCAACACCTGCCCGTCCAACTTTGACAGCTCCTGGAAAAACAATAAACAGGATTGAAATTACTTAGGTACAATAGGATCATAGAATAGAATAGATTTATTTTCAAAATTGGTATTTCAAAATTCCCTATGGTGACGGTTCATCCGAATCGTCGCTCCCGCTACACATACATAAATCACGCCTCTTTCCCGGAGGGGTAGGTAGAGACCATATCTTTCTACTAGCCATGATTAATGCACACTTCTTTCGCTTCATCCACATTCATAACTCTCTTCATGCAAGCTCGGCGGTATCGGGTACTCTTGACCTAACCTTTTGCTAGACCTCTTTTACACTTAAAAGAAATTCAGGTTTAAATCTAAAATACCTTTTTTTCAGTTGAAGGTTGACTTTTATAATACGCAGTTAAAACTAACAGCCAAATAAACCCGTAAACATTAAATATTTAAAGCCCCTAAAAATAAATAATCGATACATCGGCCATGACAGTGATATCGATCATTCTATAATCGTAGAATCGAGTAAGACTTCGGGTTTTTTAACTATATATCAAATCCCCGGTAATGTCGTGTAGTTTAAGACTTTCCTATGGATGTCGTAAAAGGCAACTAAGGGATAGACTTACAAACTTGTGATTATTTTTAGGCGATGGGCTAGCAACCTGTCACTATTTGAATCTCAATTCTTTCATAAAGCCAAATAGCTGAACGTGGACATTCAGTCTTTTCAAGTCTTTTGGCTCTGTCTACCCCGCAAGGGATATAGACGTGACCATATGTATGTATGTATGTATAGAATAAGACCACTGCACCTCCTCCTCTTTAAAGCCGGTTAATATGAGTAAGTTTCTTCTTCCTCCTGGCTTTAGTCCCGGTTGCATCCTCACCGCTCTGGAGAGGAGCCCGGGGTATGACTTTAACCATGGATCCTGGATTGGGCGAGTCAGGTTTTAACACGACGCGACTCCCGTCTGACCTCCGCAACCTTTGCAGGGGAACTTAACCTGTATTGAATCGATCATGGTTACACATCCAGTTGCCTGAATGTGCAGGTTTCCTCGCGATAATTTCCCTCACCGGGAAAAGTACTTTTTTGGTCAAATCAACAACACAAGTTTGTAAGCCTATCCCTTAGTCGCCTTTTACGACATCCATGGGAAATATATAAAGTGGTCCTATTCTTTTTTGTCATAGCGCCGGGAAACACACGTACCTACGCAAATACATAAATAAAAGTATGAGTAAGTAAGTGTATATGAGTAAAATTGTTCAAATCATTATCTTTTCATTGATTCGTGACATGCTATCGTCCTCCAATCGTGACACGATATCGATCAGTTCCACTCGGTACCAAATACCGGTTACAGACAGACAGACGAACAAGACTTCGTTATCTATACATATAATAAAACAGTAAAAATATTTTGTCTGTACATTTAGTATAACATATGTATGTTAGGATAGTTATGTAGGGATATATGTAGATGTGACCATATGTATGTACATATGGTCACATCTATATCCCTTACGATAAAAACATAATCATAAAGAAACACAAAACATAAGCTATAAAGAATAACAAAAATTACTGTAAAAGATTGGCGCTACGAAAGCCTACGGCGTAGCAACATCTCGTAGCGCACCGTCGTAGCAGATCTACAGACGCTACGCCGTAGCTCGTTGTCTTACAAATTTACTATATTTCTGTGTTATAAAGATATTACAAACATACATACTTATAATCACGTCTGTATCCCTTGCAGGGTAGACAGATTCTTGAAAATACTGATAGGCCACGTTCAGCTGTTTGGCTTAATGATAGAATTGATATTCAAATAGTGACAGGTCGCTAGCACATCGCCTAAAGAAATCCCAAGTTTATAAGTCTATCCCTTAGTCGCCTTTAACGACATCCATGGGAACGAAATGGAGTGGTCCTATTCTTTTTTTTTAACGGTGCCTGGAACCACACGGCAACAATTACAAATAATTCAAACAAAATTAATTACTATGCTTATTGCTAGATAATAAGTTAATATACATGTTTAGTTAATGTTTCGGTAGGTACTTAGTCAATGACTGAGTCAGAAACTAATTAAAGTGCGTCACCCCTGCCTGGCCTTGAGTCCTGTATGTCACGGTCACGGCATCATGTTTTGCCTAAAATATATCCTAGACGAACGTATCTTGATCAAATCAAGGACGTCCTGGCAAAGGGTCAGGTCAAGAGTACCCGAAACCGCCGAGCTTGCATGAAGAGAGTTATGAATGTATGTATAAAGCTTCAATCAAAAGTCAGTAATGTAAGAGTTTTATACATACATACGAGTATGGTCACGTCTATATCCCTTGTGGGGTAGACAGAGCCAACAGTCTTGAAAAGACTGGTAGGCCACGCATAAGAGTTAAGAGTTTTATCTGTACTAATATTATAAAGCTAAAGAGTTTGTTTATTTGAACGCGCTAATCTCAGGGACTACTGGTTCGAATTGAAAAATTCTGTTTGTGTTAAATAGACCATTTATCGAGGAAGGCTCTTGACTATATAACATCACGCTGCAACTATAACGAGCGAAGAAATAATGGAAAATGTGAAAAAAAAACTTGAGGGCTACAATGATGCCCAAAATAACTATTCCGCGCGGACGAAGTCGCGGGCACAGCTAGTAAAACATACATAATCAAACTGTTGCAGGAATACGCTCTCTTATGAGTGAAAGAGAGAGATAGTTTACGTATTACATTATAGCGAATTCACCAGTAGGTCAGGCCACTGCGGATAGGTCAACGCCTGGCCGTCGTACTTGCAAAAAAAAAAACATTTCGGAGGCCATTTTGTTTTAAATAGTATTAAATATGTCATTCCTTTTTTGTATTCACTAGCTCTTGTTCAAGACTTCGCTACCTTGGACAACGTAATTAATTACCTTGTTGTCCGAAAAATATATAATGTTATGTCCGTCTCTGTGTCGAAATTACATACACATACATACATATGGTCACGTCTATATCCCTTGTGGGGTAGACACAGCCAAAAGTCTTGAAAAGACCGATAAGCCACGTCCAGCTATCAGCTGGCTCAATGACACAATTGTGATTCAAATAGAGACAGGAATTCAAAATGGCAAAAATGCGCTGAATATTTATCGAAAATTCCCACGCGACCGAACTACGACCGCCCCAGACAAAACGCTAGTTATCAAATACTAGCTGTGCCCGCGACTTCATCTGCGTTGAATAGTTATTTTGGGATCATCAAAGCCCTCAAGGATGAATAATTTTCCCCGTTTTTTATTTTCACACATATTCCATTGTGTTTTCAATATTTTTTACACAATGCTTTTTAAAAGTTTATACATTTGTGGCGACATCTTTACACCACAAGTCACAACAACCAATCACGCGACGCTATAACAACATTGCCTGTCGGAAAATCTTCCCTTTGTTGACGGTCGAGCCGAATCATCGCTACCGCTACACATATCTACAAAATACCGGAAACCCGGATGAGGTTGCTAGTTACATATAATAAAAATATCTATGTAAAGTTAAAATAACAATGTAGCTGTATTTAAGTTTCTATTCTATATCTAATTTATTATTCGCCAATAAACAATTTCAATCCATTTGCGTGTCATCACGAAAGCACGTAGCCACAGGGACAGTTTTATAAAAAAAAAACAATGCAATATTGCAATTATAATCTATGCAATAACGCAGTTGGTAGCTCGCCAGACCTCATCGATTTTGTCTGCTTCCAAAGACACAGACGCGGTAGTAATATTTCTCAAAGCTTGAAGTACGTAATGTTCACACACATACATACATGGACATACATATGGTCACGTCTATATCACTTGTGGGGTAGACAGAGCCAACAGTCTCGAACAGACTGATCGGCCACGTTCAGCTATTTGGCTTAATGATAGAATTGAGATCCAAATAGTGACAGGTTGCTAGCCCATCGCCTGAAAAAAGAATCCCAAGCCTATACCTTAGTCGCCTTTTACGATATCCATGGGAAAGAGATGGAGTGATCCTATACTTTTTTTGTATTGGTGCCGTGTGGTTCCCGGCAGCAATACAATGCATGTTCACTCAATATTCTATATATGTCGTTTTTATCCTACATTTCCCCACTTTCTTCATGAAAATTTCTCATTCCGTGAGAAGGATTATCATTTGCGGTCTCATAATAATCTCAAATTACTTATACCTCCAATCCTTGTTTATAAGCCTAATCGCAAGTTTATAAGCCTACCCCTTAGTCGCCTTTTACGACATCCATTAGGAACGAGACGGAGTGGTTCTATTCTTTTTTTTTAATGGTGGCGGGAACCACACGGCACGGAAAGAAGGAAACGAAACTAGTCTGTGGTCCACTGCATCAAAATCGATATTGTTCTTGGCGCGAGTTCACATAACTCCGGTTCAATGACCTCTACATACATGTATTAGTTTATGTTTCCTACGTGCAGATACCGTATCCTATTAAAGGAACGATATTGATGGTCCCTGTGGCGCAGCGGTAGTACGCTTGTCTGTTACACCGGAGGTCCCAGGTTCGAATCCCGGCCAGGGCATGATAAGAAACGAACATTCTCTGATTTTCACTGGGTCTTGGATATTTATCTACATAAGTATTTATTGTAAAATATATTGTTGAGTTAGTATCTCGTAACACAAGTCACGATCTTACTTCGAGGCTATCTTAATTCGTGTAATCTGTAAAGCTCTTTTCTTTCGCTTTTTCGTAAACGGCTCTAACGATATCGTCGAAATTTTAAATACAGACTTACACCGGAGTAAAAAGCAATATCTAGCTGAGCCGCCTCGTCTGGGAAAATTTGTATTTTCCATAGTTTTTTTACACAATTTCATTTTCCTGCATTGTTAGGGTTCGATAATTAATTCGACGGCGCCCGCGCTTAGCTGTTGGTACAAATATCAACGTCTATCACGTTAGGGATCCAAGATTTCCAAGTATATATATACTTATTCTTATTAGAAAACTTCGGTCTTTCTAATGTCATTTGAAACAAATAACAAAAAAACACCGAACCTCACTCGGTAGCCCAGGTACTATAATTTAATAGCTACCGTCGTTGATAGGGTTAAGTATTTCCTTCCACGACCATGTGTCAAAACCCGTTCTTTGCTGAGTTTCATAAGCATTAATATGATTGCTGACCGATGCTGTTTCGGTAAGTGAATAATATCAGTAAGTACCTAGAGAATATCAACTCTATGAACATATTATATATACAACTAGCTGTGCCCGCGACTTCGTCCGCGTGGGATAGTTATTTTGGACATCACTGAAGCCCTCAAGGATGAATAATTTTTCCCGATTATTTCACATTTTCCATTATTACTTTGCTCCTTATAGTTGTAATGTGATGTTATATAGCCTAAAGCCTTCCTCGATAAATGGTCTATTCAACGCAAAAATAATTTTTCATTTCGAACCTGTTGTTCCTGAGATTAACGCGTTCAAACAAACAAACTCTTCAGCTTTATAATATTAGTATAGATTGCGTCTTAAAAAGACTAGAAGATTAAGTTCAGCTGCATGGCTTATGATGGAATTGAGATTCAAATAAGGTTGCTCCAAGATTAACTGTTACTTTCTGTACATGAGAAGCAGCGATGTATGTCTACCAGAATAGCATGTAAGACATATGTAACCATGATCTGATAGCAGATTGAAGTGTTTAGACGAGTATCGCTTCGTTTGAATCTCACTAACCCAATTAAGAATACATACATACATATAGTCACGTCTATATCCCTTGCGGGCTAGACAGAGCCAATAGTCTTGAAAAGACTGACAGGCCGCGTTCAGCTTTTTGGCTCTATTCAAATAGTGACAAGTTGCTAGCCCATCGCCTAAAAGAAAAATCCCAAGTTTATAAGCCAATCCCTTAGTCGCCTTTTACGACATCCATGGGAACGAGATGGAGTGGTCCTATTCTTTTTTTTATATTGGTGCCGGGAACCACACAGGATATTAGCAATTAAGAATCGAGAATATAAATGGACTACAAATGAAGCTCCATTATTCATATCTCCTCGTACGGGACTACTGCAAGAGATTTCTATTGAAATGAAATAGCACCTTTGTACTACATTTGCTCCTGTAGGATATAATTTTGTGTACAAACGCGTAATAATTTTGTTTATAATTTTATGAAACCGCTACTCAAAAGTATTATAAGAGTCGTGTCTTACCTATGACTACTTTCAATTGTTTTGTAACTAAAAAGAATAGACAAATATATCTTACTTCATTACTTTTGCAAAATATCGTTATCTAATGTACCCTTTGGTACTTTGATCGCAAAAAAAAAAATTAATAATTCTGATTTCTATGATACGCATAGAAATTTCCAAGAATTAAGCCCGGAGCTTAAAAGATACATTACATATATAGACATAATGTACCTGATTAAAGATGAACTCTCGAGGAAGTGACATTGTGAGATGTCTGGGGGAGCGGGCAAGTGAAGATATTTAAAATGGTCCTCGGATTCCGTCGATTGCAGCCTTTCCGTACTTCTTTTTGGCAAAACTACGGCAAATGCCGTATACATTTGTTTATCTGTCTGATTAACTCGTGTAGACTCCGTTTTAATGTCTTTTTTTACACCTTCTCAATCAAAACACAAACTCCTTGTAAAAAACGCACGGCAATTTCTCAATTACGGGAATACCGACATTTTTCGGTAATGTACAAAATGTGTGCCCTCAAATTACTTTTTGGCACGGATTGTTATAAATTTAAATTATGCGATTTATTTATGATATGTCGTCGAAGCGAGCGCTCGTGTCGACGGTTCAATAACTTTTGAGATCGACTTGAAGTTTGTCGCGCTGCGCAGTGCTGAAAATCAATAGATAACGTTTCAGTACGACGTCGTTTTTGCTATTTCTTTTATTGCAGGCGCTTCATATTGCAAATATCAAAGGAAAAGATTTAAGTTTTCTTCTTTTTCAACGAAATTACTATATATTCAACTAAATGCAATACACTTATTGGAATTACGTAGGTTAATGTAGTTTTGAGAAATAGCATGACACACAAGGCTCTTCGAGAAGGATGTTAGTAAATTAAATTATGACATAACAGTAGGGTATGGGTAGAGCTATATATAACAGCCTTCCTTCAGCCTTCTAATTATAACAAGGTCTTATTGATGGGCGGGAAGGTTATGTAATCGATTAGAAGAATCGATAAAAAGGCTTGAGTTTAAAAATATATTTAAATGTTTAATGTTAAGCGTGTCGTGTGGTTCCCGGCACCAATACAAAACAGAACAGGGCCACTAGGTACATCTCTTCCCATGGATGTCGTAAAAGGCGACTAAGGGATAGAGTTATAAACTTGGGATTCCTCTTGTAGGCGATGGGCCAGCAACCTTGCACTGTCTGAATGTGCCAATTATTCCCTCAGTCGCCTTTTAAAAATATTTTAAATCCATACATATATGTATACTAGGTTTACCTGCGACTTCGTCCGCGTGGAATAGTTATTTTGGGCATCATTTATTTTTGCGAACAGCTCAGCTTTATAAATTTTGATTACCATAAAAACGGTTCTATTGAGTTAATCTTAAAAGATAGATAATATTACTGTCGTGAACATTTTTTAAAATTATTTCAAAAGGAATAATTCTTTCATACATACATATATTTTTGGTATCTTGAACCGTTTTCGCAGCGCACGCAATAGAAGCCCTCACGCCTAAAGCCTTCCTCGATAATAGTAGTTCCTGAGATTAGCGCGTTCAAACAAACAAACTCTTCAGCTTTATAATATTTGTACAGATTTTGAAATAAAACTAAATAAACTTTGGAATAATTTATTATTCTATTACAATTTAAACTTATCTTAATATGGCACAAAACACTCATTAAATAGCGTTCACTTATGTGTGTCAGAATGGCGGGTGTACCTCACGGATTTTAATATCTGTTTTGGATTAAAAACCTACCTGATGTGTACCTCAGTGTACCTATCCTAAAAATCTGTGTACCTCCTTCTATGTAAAGATTTTTAATAAAATAGGTACACCCGCGGTCCTGACGTCAGGACCGCGGGTGTACTTCTAGTTAGCATATGTAAGTAAGTTAACTGTATATGTAGATTTAGTACCTCTTGTGTACCTGCAGAAACAAATATTAAATAAATAAAAAATATTAAGGGTACTGAGAAAATGAAAAAAAAATAAAAATAAAAAAAGGAACTCTTATAGGATCACTCTAGTATCTGTCTGTATGTGATTATACATTTATGTACAGAATTGTAACATTCCTAAATCACAAAATATATTTTATGTATATTACAAAAAAATATTTCAATCTATAAAGGTCACATTCTGAAATCATACATTTAGCTTTTTCTTACATTATTACGAAGATCGTCATAACACTCCCATCGCTTGCCTCGGAAGGATACCTACATAAAAGTATATACTGTAGTAATGAACTAGAACTAGATCATTTACCTATATTGTTGTTGATATATGTTAATTATAATTTGTATTGTGCAACTTTTCTGTTTTGTTCAGAATGTATCATAACTGGCCAGTTACAAAAAAAAGAAAAAGAAAATTTTAACATGAAAAAAAATGTTTTTTTACATTTTCTCAGCACCCTTAATATTTTTTATTTATTTAATATTTGTTTCTGCAGGTACACAAGAGGTACCAAATCTACATTACAGTTAACTTACCTACATAAGCTAACTAGAAGTACACCCGCGGTCCTGACGTCAGGACCGCGGGTGTACCTATTTTATTAAAAATCTTTACATAGAAGGAGGTACACAGATTTTTAGGATAGGTACACTGAGGTACACATCAGGTAGGTTTTTAATCCAAAACAGATATTAAAATCCGTGAGGTACACCCGCCATTCTGACACACATGTTCACTTTCGTAGTTAGTACTTAGTCTTATTAAAAATTTTACTAAAAAACAGTTATTTTAAATTACTTAAGCGATGCGATGCCTTCAATTAATAAATAAAATAATACACACATATAATCACGTCTATATCTCTTGCGGGGTAGGCAGAGCCAACAGATTTGAAAAGACTAAAAAGCTATGTAATTAACACATAGATATTATGACGTTTTATTATACTTATATTATTACGTAATAAATAGATTATGCACAAATTAATTAAATTAGGTATTGGGTTGCCAACTATCTAAAAGTACATGTTATAACACATTATGTATGTACTATAAATTTGATAAACTCTATGGATAGAATTAAGCTCTATAGATAGATCGGGCCAAATCATAAATATCTATTTATTACATTATTTTTCGTACATATTTATTTATTATGTACTGTGCCCGCAACTTCGTCCGCGTGGAATAGTTATTTTGGGAATCGGTAAAGCCCTCAAGGATGAATAATTTTCCCCGACTTTTTCACATTTTCCATTATTTTTTTTGCTCCTTACAGTTGCAGCGTGATGTTATATAGCCTAAAGCCTTCTTCGACAAATGGTCTATTTAAGGCAAAAATAATTTTGTCTATTTGAACCAGTACTTCCTGAAATTAGCGCGTTCAAACAAACAAAGCTTTGTAATATTAGTATAGATATATTCCATCGCCTTGTTCCTTTTCACGACACGCTTAAGCACCGAGAACCACAAGGCACAGGCATAAACAAACCTGTCTTACAAAAATTGCTGCCAATATCACAAACTGTTCTTATCAAAATCCCCATCGAAGTAAGTCTGGGTTTCCGTTGAACAACTTAATAAAACATCCGACTTAACTATCATTTTGTCAGCTGTTTGTGTCTCTGTCGATTTCGACACACCGTCGCCCATATTCAACAATTTTGGCGAATCCAAACAACAGCACGTCTGAGTCTCCTTAATCGTGAAATCAGGGTATTTAATCTCAGTCAGAGTCTCCTTGTTTGAACGACCAAAGTCTATGGGTAACGTCTGAGTCTGAATATCTGATAGCGACACTGTTTCCGAGAAAAATATCGAGTCGTCCTCACTCGTGACCGATTTTAAAGACAACAAATCTTCGAACACAGTCTGAGTCGATATCTCGTCTGTTTTTGTCTCATAATTGTCGTTCTTCCAAAAGCAAACGTCATTTTTCAAATTGTCTTCCAATTTCGAAGTTTGCGTCGCCGACGAACGCTTGGGACTGTCACAGAGGTACTCGTTCAATTTTTCCGCTTCGGTCTTTTGTTTTTTTTTATTTTCGAAATTCGAATCCAACTTTCTTTTCAACGCTCGACTCTCTTTGTATTGTTTATGGACGTCCGGATGTCTCCTCATCAAATGAACGATTAATTGTTCGTGCACTTTATAATATTTATTGCATATCTGACACGAATAAACAACATTACATGTTTCTAAATGCTTATAAAAATTGGCAGTGTTAATAAAACTACTATTGCACTTTTCGCATTTAATGTCTTTGCTTTTATGCACTTTATTGTAATGTTGATTCAAATATTTCCGGCCGGTAAAATATTTTTTTTCTTTGCTCACATGATAATGACAATTTGGATGAGAACAATAATATTGCAAATCTATATAACATTTTTTATCAACTTGATGCGTTTTGAGGAGGTGGTAAAATAAGTCTTTTTTCTTCTGGAATTTTTCTCGACAATCGTAAGGGCAGTTTAGGTAGATTTTCGCGTCCATATCCGGCGCTGTTATCATGAAGACTAACTTTTTGTCATGTTGTACACACACCGCTGTGTTTTCCATTTCCTTTTCCTGTTGAACTGCTTCTTTTGCTGATTCTTCTTCATTCTGGAAATAAAATAATTAACACTTAAAAATCACATGTGTTCCAGCCTCCATCAACTTGCCCTAGAAGAAGACCAGTCCATCTCTTTCCCATAGATGTCGTAAAAGGCGACTAAGGAATATGCTTATAGTATACATGGGATTCCTCTTTTAGGCGATGGGCTAGCAACCTGTCACTATTTGAATCTCAATTTTGTCATTAAGCCAAACAGCTGAACGTGGCCTTTCAGTCTTTTGATGAATGTTGGCTTTGTCTACCCCGCAGTGGATATAGACGTGATAATATGTTATGTTATATGTGTGTGTTATAACAAGATAACTTTCGAACTGTTCATCTGAATTTGATGAAATTTGAAAAATATAAGAATGTAGAATTTCTCAATAGAATTTATAAGTTGGTGGGGCATCATAACGCCAAATAGCTGAACATGGAATATCAGTCTCTTCAAGACTGTTGGCTCTGTCTACCCCGCAAGGGATGTAGACGTGACTATATGAATGAATGCATTAAAATTGGTCATATAGTTTTTGAGATAATATATTGTAAATTGACATCCAATGAAAATGCTGCATTGTAGTTTGTTCCGCCGCTTCTTCTACACATGCGCTTTGGAAGCGGTAGTAGTTATAAGTAGATTTAAGTAATGTGACATCAATAAGTCATACCTTGTATCCAATTTTGAAAATAAACCTATTCTATTCTATTCTAAGATATCGATACAACTTTGTAAAAATTTCATAGAAGAAGTGATCACAACTTCAACAACTATTATGAGACAGCAAATAGCAAGCCGCCACAGCCGTATGGTTCCCGGCATAGCCGTATGGTTCCTGGCACTAATAGAAAAAAGAATAGGACCACTCCATCTCTTTCCCATGGATGTCGTAAAAGGAGACTAAGGGATATAATATTAAACTTCGGATTCTTATTTTAGGCGATGGGCTAGCAACCTGTCACTATTTGAACCTCAATTTCTATCATTAAGCCAAACATCTGAACATGGCCTATCAGTCTTTTCAAGACTGTTGGCTCTGTCTACCGTAAAAGGGATATACACATGACCATATGTATGTATGTATGAGACGGCAATTAACACCTGCAATTTGTTTTTCAGCGCAATGTCGGTACGCTGACACCGCTCCCGGAACCGCATGCAGGAGGTCAGGGTCTCCTCGCACGAGACGCACAGCAACTGAGATAGACCGTCCAGATTTGACACCTGCAATTAAAAAATAAATAAATACATAAAATCACGCCTCATTCCCGGAGGGGTAGGCAAAGACTATATCTTTCCACTTGCCACGATATCTGCATACTTCCTTCGCTTCATACACATTCATAACTCTCTTTTGACAGTTTTTGACTGCTCATAAAGGCATGCAAAGCTCCATTCACAAAACATCCTGTAGGATCCTGTTTCTTCTTTTTCTTTTTTATCTTATTATATGTACTTAGTTGTATTCTATTATTTGTAATAATAATAAATAAATAAAATTTCATTTACGGATAACCCCCAAATCTCATAACAAAGTCGAGTGATAGAAAAGCAACAAACGCTGCTATTTCACAGTTTAAACTGATTGGGAATCACCGAAAGTCTGGCGGAAGCCATTATATAGCCATATAAGGAAAGAAAAAATAAAACATTAGCTTGCCTCAATATCAGTACACTTGTAAAACTCGTCAACTAATCCCCATTCGACGATGTTTTTCATTTCCCCCGAATCTGCCAGGCAGCCCCGGCACATAAGCGAATATTCGCTAATGGGATTCGGCAGCTCTGTAAATGGTGCACTCATTTTACTTTCAATTTAATTAAAACAAGTGGATATTAATTTGTATTTCACTCTGTAACATAATACTATTTTCTAGTTCTGTTTTGGATTGGATTAATTTGACATTTAAGATTTGACTTTGACGCACAGTGGTTAAATAAGGATTGACGTGAAACGATTGATTTGACATTGACAATCCTGTTCTTTTTCTCTGACAATATTTTTTTTGCGAAATCTTGACCTTACACCGAGACGGGGGTGAACATGGTCACCGTTCCATTTTAGATAATATCAAAGCTAGGAAAGGAAAGATGTAAAGTAGTTTCTGCCTACCCCTGCAGGAAAGAGGACTTATTTTATGTTAAATATAAGAACAACCTATATAAGCTACAGCCATGAAAATGCTATAAAGTAGTAAATTCTCAGAAATTCAAATCCAAGACGTATGTAGATAAAAATTTCAAGTGGACATCTGTCTAACTTTATCCAAATTAATTGTTTTTGAAAAAAGAACAAACAATTTTGACAACCATTTTGGCTCAACTAAATTTACAAGAGAATGTTAGTCAATATTATAGATTATTTATCTATTTTATTCCACAAAAGTTTTACATCGAAACAAAAAGCCGGCATATTAATCGCTGCGAAGTTAGTAATAAATTTTTGATACGTTCCATTCGATACCGACGCAGACTTCAGCTCGGTCGCCATTTGCGCCACGAGACGGGAAAGATTGCTGGCAAGAACTTTTTCTGTGAAAATATAGGTTATTGTGATTATTTAGTTGTTATCCGTGCGTAAAACATTCAAAATCAGCAATAAAACCTGTGTTATAAGTTTGTTCTTCGTCAAAACACAGGAAGTGCGTCGAATATGTAAGTATTACATGGCTTTGATTTTCATTAATTTTTATACACGTGTTAAGATTTTCTTCAGAATTTACTGCAAATATCATTCTTATTTACCCGTTATCAACTTTTTTCATGTTATCTACATTGATTAGTTTCTATTACGTCGCGTATAAATGGGCGGGATGGCTTGAAATGTCGGTCAAACTTATTATTTTTAATCCAAGTGCTATTTTGGGCCGTTGTAAGAGTAGAATTATTGTCTGCCAGTATCTTGTAAACAAGATATGATACCGTTGCATAGAAAGTAGAATATTTTATATAATCTAGGGCGATTTTTTAACTGTTTCAAGAGCATATTAATAATTTTGTTGTAACGCAAATAAGGTTAATAATTTTTTTAAAGATTCGCAAACCGATGTGTTAATTTTTATATTTCCCTCATAATTTGTTACACAAACTTTTATTTTTTTACAATGCATTAAGCATGTATTGGTAACAGTTGTATTATTTTGTGCAACTTTTTCTAGACATATGGAGATAATATTGTCTGTTGCTATTGTAAACAAAGTAAAAAAAAAATTGGCAACCAAGTACCTACCTATATCTACACATAATTGAGTGGGTGTATTGTGTTGTGATTTCAAATTGTACATACATATAATCACATCTATAGCACTTGCCGGGTAGACAGAACCAACATTCTTGAAAATACTGGTAGGCCACGTTCAGCTGTTTGGCTTACTGATAGAATTGAGATTCATATAAAGTGACAGTTTGTCCAGTTTACTGAGTTCTCTTGAGGTCCTCATAGGTCATCAATCACGCTTCAAGTAGGTACTTAAAGCTTGGCAAACCAAATATTGTGAGTTTTTAGAGGGATACTCTAAAACAATTAAAGGCCGGGTGACTGTATTTAAAAAAAAAAAACTATAGATTAGGAGTAAAAAACTATAGATTAGGAGTAGGGTATTGAGAACCGGTACTGTCTCAAGGAACCGGGATATTCGGTACTGGACTCTGCTAGAATCAGGAAATCTCGGGATTTTCAGGAAATTTTAAAATGCCATTATTATTTTATTGAATAATCTAAATTTTAATGGTCTAATGAATAAAACAACAAATAAGTTGTATCATAACAATGCAAAATGATGCAATAATCAGTCTTAAGCTTGAGTTGAGTCACATTAGGACATATAATCTTGATAAAATCAGACTTTCATTGACTGAGATCAAAAGAAATCAACTTGAGCAATAATCAAACAATCTATAACTTATTCTAAATATAATTAAACTCTAAAAAAACAAAAAGAAATATTTAAAGAATCACTTATCTTGAGTATTAATAAGAATCAACAATAATTAGTCATAAAACTAAGGAACAGTCTTTCATTGAATGAAAATAACAATCAGCTTCAGAATTTAGCTTTAATAGTAGAACTGAACATTCATTAAAAACTACTAATATACATAATAAAAATAAACAATTAATAAAAATTACCTATGTAATAAAATAAAGTTAAAAACAAAAATCAAAATAAAATCTAGACCAAAGTAGAATAGATAAAGTGAAACTACCTATTTGGTTTTAATAGCTTTTTTTTTCGTTATAATGGGTCAACCCAAACGCGATCTAATTTTGTTACTTTGTAAACCAGCTGAAGAAAAGATCATCTCAGGTTCAACACTCGTCGGTGAAATAGTTAGAAAGTAGTCAAAAGCTTTTGATAAATGTCGCCCACGATCACCTCCATTCTCAAAATCGTCATTCTGCGTTACAACACGTTACATACATACATATAGTCACGTCTATATCCCTTGCGGGGTAGACAGGGCCAATAGTCTTGAACTGAATGGCCATGTTCAGCTGCTCGGCTTAATGATGGAATTGAGATCCTAATAGTGACAGGTTGCTAGCCCATCACCTAAAAAAAGGATCGCAATTTTATAAGCCTATCCCTTAGTCGCCTTTTACGACATCCATGGGAAAGAGATGTAGTGGTCCTATTCTTTTTTGTATTGGTACCGGGAACCACACGGCACGTTCCTTGCAAATTTTGTTGATTTCTGGCATTTAACTCCTTTGTTAAATTACTTCTTTCCGCTCCGTTCGAGAGCTCCGAGTCTTCTTCTATTTCAATGATCTGATTAGGTTGGATTGTTGTTAATAGCGGGGGACTAGTGCGTTTTAGTAATAACACATTTCGTTACTATTTTGTTGGAGAAATAAATACACTTAAATCATCATCACTTACATTTGCAAAATATGTATCTGGGTTCTGCAAGTAATTTAGTATAGATGCTTCTATTAACCGCTGCTAAAATACCGAAAGTACCGACAATCCCGGTTTTTTGTTTTGAATTCCCGGTACTTTTATTACTACAAAAATACCGGAACTTCCCGGGATTTTCGGTGCCGGGATTTCCCAGTTCTATACACTAATTAGGAGTCTCCAAAGGACTAAGTTAAATTTGGAATTATTTTATCTATACTTATATTATAAAGCTGTAGAGTTTGTTTGTTTGTTTGAACGCGCGCTAATCTCAGGAACTTTTAGTTTTCAATTGAAAAATTATTTTTGCGTTGAATAGACCACTTATCGAGGAAGGCTTTAGGCTATATAACATCACGCTGCAACTATACGGAGCTAAGAAATAATGGAAAATGTAAAAAAAAAAACGGTGTAAATTATTCATCCTTGAGGGCTTCAATGATGCCTAACATAACCATTCCACGGGGACGAAGTCGGGGGCACAGCTATTGTTAAATAAAACACATTATTATTATATTTATACACATTATAGAGTGTGTTACCAAAGAGTACTTAAGTATATTTATAACATTCTATTTTTGTCTCTATATTGTCTATTTAAACAGAAAAAAAAAACAATGAAATCACAACGTTTTTCTTGAAAATTCGCTTCGCCTGATCGTTTATTTATATTTTTCTAATAAATGACAATTAAATTAAAAAATGTGTTACATTAATTTTCTTAAAAAATATACATATGTCCGATGACAATTATATTTTCTTATTGTTATTGTATAAATTTTATTTTTATTGTAATAAATTAGCGATCTGAAAATTGAGTCTGTGGGATATGGCGCACTAAATATGAATGAAATTCATTTCATTAAATCTGTTACATTAAATTTGTAGTCTTAAATTATGGCAAATATTTTTCAAATATTTTTTTGTGAGCTTAAGTAAGTGCAACTGAAGATAGTCAAAATCGAGTCAGAAATAAGTTGAAATCCAAGAACTGCGTGCGGAGTATTAAATGCCTCTTAATTGTAGCCTAAAAATTTACGCGTGTAGAATTAATTGCTTACTATGTACCTAAGTAAGTAAGTAAGTAGTCGTGTGGTTCCCGTCACCAATACAAAAAAGAATAGGACCACTCCATCTCTTTCCCATGGATGTCGTAAAAGGCGACTAAGGGATAGGCTTACAAACTTGGGATTCTTTTTTAGGCGATGGGCTAGCAACCTGTCGCTATTTGAATCTCGATTCTATCATTATGCCAAATAGCTGAACGTGGCCGATCAGTTATTTCAAGACTATTGACTCTGTCTACCCCGCAAGGGATACAGACGTGACCATATGTATGTATGTTTTTCAAATATTTTTTGCGAGCTAAAGTTGAAATCCAAGAACTGCGTGCGGATGTATGAAGTGCCTCTTAACTGTACCTATCCTAAAAATTTACACGTGTAGAATTAATTGCTAACTAAAAAGTACATGCACAGATTCAATACTTATTGGTTGAGAGGAAAAAGCATGAAGAGTTTGGTTGCAAACTAACTAAGGTACTGAGAAGAATATTTTAAGAGTATCTTTCATGCCGAAAAAATGGATAATGTATATGTTCCCGTGGGATTGTCTATGAACGACAACGTGCCGAGCGAAACCGCGGAAAATGATATTTACATACATACATACATATATATAAAGTCACGTCTATATCCCTTACGGGCTAGACAGAGTCAACTGTCTTGAAAAGACTAATTGACCACGCTCAGTTTTTTGGCTTGATGAAAGAATTGAGTTTCAAATAAATATATACAGGCCAAATTACACATATTGAGTCAGCCTCGAAGTAAGTTCGAGACTAGTGTTACGAGATACTAACCCAACGATACTACATTGTATAATAAATACTTATATAGATAAACATCCAATCATAAAAAGTTATTTTTCTCATCATGCCCTGGCCGGGATTCGAACCCGGAACTACCGCTGCGCCAGAGAGGCTGTCAAATAGTGGCAGAAGAAGTTCCCCTTTACCCCGAAATCTGCAATGAATTGAAATTAAATCATTATTGCGAAAATATGGTTACCTATACCATGGTAGATGAATGGATGATAGATTTTTTTTATTTTTAAGTATTAAGCAAATTTTAATTTCTCCCTGAAAAAAAATTTCATGCAGTTTATGACAATGGATACATTGTTGCACATTATTATTACTCACATACATATTTAAGAACATGAGATACAGGAACAATAATATGTCAAATAAAATAAGTCAAATTGTACTAAAATATTTTGATTTTGCATTAAAATTAAAATACAATATTTTACTTACATTTAATGTATGAAGAAAAAAATATCCTACTGGAGCGAATCCCCGGGACGCATCTAGTCACAAATATAACCATAAATAACTAATATAAAATTTTCTTTAACTGATTCATCTCTCGTTAGGTAATGTTAGGTAATGGCACATAAAATTGTTACCTGTTAACTAATGACATTTTTAGTTAACTAGTTGTCCCGGCAAACGTTGTTTTGCCATATGAATAATTTTGAAGTAATTTCTAGTTAAAACAAAAAAATGTTAAGAATGGACAACTCTTATCACTAAGGGGTATGAAAAATAGATGTTGGCCGATTCTCAGACCTACACAACATGCTCACAAAATTTCATGAGAATTAGTCAATCCGTTTTGGAGGAGTACGGGAACGAACATTGTGACACGAGAATTTTATATTTAAGATAGATACACCTTTAATGTATGAAATAAAATTATTCCATTGGGGCGAAGCCCCGGGACGCAGCAAGTTACAAATATAACCATAAATGACTATTATAAAATTTCTTTCACTGATTCATCCCTTCTTAGGTAATGGCACATAAAAATTGTTACCTGTAAACTAATGATATTTATTAATGACTAGTGACCCGTCTTAACAATTGAAAATGACCATTCCAAGACCCTCATTCACAAATTGTTATCTATAAACTAATTGCTCATAGATAACATTATAATTAGACTTTTAAATATTTTCCTATAAAAAGGAACGTCACCTTCCTTTTTATATTAGTGCGAATTATTTTGTGATACTGGAAGGTAACTCTCTGCGCGACGCTTTTCGTATATTGAGGTTAGTTTTCTTTTTTGTTTTAATTATTACTACCTATTTGATTTTAAATATAGAACTATGTGACGGTGCCGTATGTTTATTGTAGATTTTTTGAGCATAAAGGCAGTTCTTTTTTTTTAATTATTACGATTTTAATATAGAATATGGTGATTGTTATTTTTTACTATGATTTATGTTGAAGTCGAAGGAAATTTATTTTCTGTTGTGGGTGAAGTAAATTTTTAGTTGTTAATTTTGTCGCCTTTTATCTTATGACCTGTCTTATATATAAAATTCTCATGTCACAATGTTCGTTCCCGTACTCCTCCGAAACAGCTTGACCGATTCTAATGTTTTGAGCATGTTGAGTATATTGAGTAGGTCTGAGAATCAGCCAACATCTTTCATAACCCTAAGTGGTAAGGGTTATCCACCATTAACATTTTTTTTTAACTAGAAATTACCTAAAAATTATTTATATGGCAAAACGACGTTTGCCGGGACAGCTAGTAAAACTTTAAAAAATACCAGATGCGATTCTAACGAAATTATTTTTTGACAACTTAAATCTCTTCTGTATTAGTATGTATATATGTATTTCTACATAATTCATTTCGTATGTTTTATCGGAATTTATATTTATATTTATTTCTACATACATCCATACATAAAATCACGCCTCTTTCCCGGAGGGGTAGGCAGTATTTATTTCTAACAAACATATAAAAAGAAATCTTCTGTCCAAGACTTAAGATGTTATATTTAATTAACTCCTGAACTATTCCCGCGTTAGGTGTTAAAATTGACGCTAATCCTGAACGTTTAAATCAAAATATATTTTTTTAAATCGATTACCACGTATACAGTACAATTTGCCGGAAATAAAGTATCATTATATATGTTAAATTCATTACTCCTATGCGTTAAATTTGTTAAATTATGCGTTAAATTCGGCTAGGCATCAACACTATATCCCTTGCGGGTTAGACAGAGCCGGCAGAATTTAAAAACTGATAGGCCACGTTCAGCATTTTGGCTTGATGATAGAATTGAGATTCAAATAGTGACAAGTTGCTAGCCCATCGCCTAAAAGAAGAATGCCAAGTTTGTAAGCCTTTTAGGCGTTTATACATACATACTTAAATTCACATCTTTATCCCTTACGGGTAGACAGAGCCAACAGTCTGATAAAGACTGAAAGGCCACGTTCAGCTATTAGGCTAAATTATAGAATTGAGATTCAAATAGCGACAGGTTGTTAGCCCTTCGCCTAAAAGAAGAATCCTTAGTTTATTAGCCTATACTTAGTCGCCTTATACGATATCTATGGGAAAGAGATGGAGTGGTCCTATTCTTTTTTATATTGGTGCCGGGAACCACACGGCACCAACATAACACGTTATTTTATAGTTGAGACATAAATAAAAATTTCTTTCACTGAGTCATCTCTCGTTAGGTCATGTTTGGTAATGGCACAAAAAAAATTGTTACCTGTAAATTAATGACATTTATTACTGAATAGTGAGCCGTCTTAACAATTGAAAATGACCATTCCAAGACCCTCATTCACAAATTGTTATCTATAAACTAATTGCTCATAGATAATATTGTTATACTTTTAAATAATTTCCTATAAAATGGGGCGACGTTTCGTTTTTATGTTTAGTGCGAATTATTTTGTGATACTGGAAGGTTCACTGCTCGACGCTTTTCGGACATTGTGGTTAGTTTAGTTTTTTTTTTTATATATTACTATTTCATTTTAAATATAGAATTATGTGACGGTGCTGTGTATGTTTACGAATTGTGCTTTAAATTTATTTATTGTGGATTTTTTTAGTATAAAGTTAGTTATTTTTCAATTATTACGATTTTAAATATAGAATTAGGGGTGTCTTATTTTTTTTTTTTACTACCATTTATGTTGAAGTCGAAGGAAATTAAATTATTGTTGGGTAAAGTCAGTTTTTAGGTAGTTGTTAATTTTATCGCCTCGTTATTTTGTGCTATATCTTACTTTAAACAAATACCAGATATGATCCTAAAGAAATTATATTAATACAATTTATATCACTTCTGTATTAGTATTTATTTGTACATATTTAATTTCGTATGTTTTGGCGGAATTTATATCTATATTTTATTTCTAACAAACATAAAAAAATCTGTCCAAGACTTAGGGTGTTACTACTCGTAATCGATTCAGTAGTTTTTGAGTCGTTAAAGAGTAGCAAACATCCATACTGACATCCTCACATACTCACAAACTTTCGCATAATATTAGTAGGATTAAAAAAAAAGTTATAATAAAATATTAAATACGATTCTCTCCTTATTTACAGATCGTGGTGCGCCGGCGATGGTAACAATCACGTCGAACGTACAACGCGAACCTAACAGTGCCTGAATAAGTGTTGAAAAATTAAAAAATTAAAAAATATTTTTTTTACTCGTACACGCGTGAACATTTAATGGTGACAGTATGAAGATCCCAGAGACATCGGCAAACGTTGGTGCTTACTATGGTAACGAGGAGAATGGACAGTGGCAGGTATGTTGATCTATCTACCTACATATAATCACGTCTATATCCCTTGCGGGTCAGACAGAGCAAATAATCTTAAAAAGACTGATAGGTCACGTTTAGCTATTTGGCTTAATGATAGAATTGAGATTCAAATAGTGACAGGTTGCTAGCCCATCGCCTTAAACAAAAAGATCTTTAGTTTGTACGCCTATCCCTTAGTCAACAAACTTGAGATAATTTTTTTTAGGCGATGGGCTAGCAATCTGTCACTATTTGAATTTCAATTCTATCATTGATCTAAATAGCTGAACGTGGCCATTCGGTCTTTTCAAGACTGTTGGCTCTGTCTACCCCGCAAGGGGTATAGACGTGACCATATGTATGTATGTAATACAATATGTATGTATGTATTTCAGCAGCCCAACGGCGTGATAATGGATTCCGGCGTGGGCGGCGGCGTGGTGGGCGCCGGCGACGCGGGCGTTCAGCGGCCACCCCTCTACCCCGTACATGTGCCGAGGTCGCATATACCCGGTAAGTGTCTTCTTCTTCTTTAGCCCATATTTTTTTTTATTAATAAATAAATATATACGGGACAAATTACACTGATTGAGTTAGCCTCGAAGTAAGTTCGAAACTTGTGTTATGAGATACTAACTCAACGATACTATATTTTATAACAAATACTTAATATAGATAAACATCCAAGACCCAGGTCAATCAGAAAAAGTTCTTTTCTCATCATGCTTGCCGGGATTTGAACCCGGGACCTCCGGTGTCACAGACAAGCGTACTTGACCTTCCAGCAATCTTGACCAGATCGTCCGTCCATCTGATAGGGTTTTTCATGACATTCTCAATATCTTTGTATGTATATGTAATACCTTTCTTACTTTAAATTAATGAATCGATTGAACAGCCAAGGTGACGCAACACATACTTGTCAATGTTGAACCAATCAGTGTAAACCACATTAATAGTGTTATTTGTCATCAAATTTTTCACCATAACGTCATAAATTCTTATATGAAAATTTACATAAACTTTGCGTGTATGCTTCTATCTATACTTATATTATATAGCTGAAGAGTTTATATAAATAAATATAAATATAAATATATACGGGACAAATTACACTGATTGAGTTAGCCTCGAAGTAAGTTCTAAACTTGTGTTACGAGATACTAACTCAACGATACTATATTTTATAATAAATACTTATATAGATAAACATCCAAGACCCAAGACAATCAGAAAAAGTTCTTTTCTCATCATGCCCTGACCGGGATTCGAACCCAGGACCTCCGGTGTCACAGACAAGCGTAGTACCGCTGAGCCACAGAGGCCGTTTGTTGTTTTTTTGAGTTTGTTTGTTTGAACGCGCTAATCTCAAGAACTAGTGGTTCGAATTGAAAAATTCTTTTTGCATTGAATAGACCATTTATCGAGGAAGGCTTAAGGCTATATAACATCCCGCTGCAACTATAAAGAGCAAAGAAATAATGGAATGCATATGTTTAAAAATCGGGAAAAATTATTCATCCTTAAGGGGTTCCAATGATGCCCAAAGTAACTATTCCACGCGGACGAAGGAAGTAGTAGACGGGCACAGTTAGTATTTGATAACTAGCATTTTGTCTGGGGGCGGCATCCATTAAAAAGAGATGGAGTGGTCGTATTCTTTTTTTCATTGTTGCCGGGAACCACACGGCATAAATTCTTATATGAAAGTTTATTTAAAATTTTTGGTGTATATTATCCAGGCTACGTGATGGCCGGCGCGTATTACCCCCCGGCGCCCTACGCGGCGCCGGCGACGCCCGACGACTTCGCCGACTACATGTGGATGGAGAACGAGGAGGAGTTTGATAAACAGGTATATATAGTTTGTTCATTACAAATTGCTCGTTTGCTATTGCTAGTTTTTGTTGTTGACAGGATGTCGTAAAAGGCGACTAAGGGATAGGCTTATGAACGTGGGATTGTCCGTTTGGGCGTAAGGCCATCATCCAAAAGGAGAATCCCAAATTATACAGGGTGACTTTTAATTCAACTGCATAAATTTAACTGTTAAGTGTACTCATCTAAAGGATATTTAAAAAGGTTAAAAAAAAATATCGGTTCATATTTCAGAAAGCACGAAAAAAATAAAAGTATAAAAATCCACGATCCTAAATACGTCATATCACCCCGGTCGGCGGAAAAGCGACGCGTAAGATTCAGAGGTCAACGACACAATTCATTCAGCTGAGCGATCTCGACAACTCCGTACTTTACTTGATCTTGATACTAGAAAAATAATTTATTTCTTAGACATTTATTACATGTTTAGTTTTAATTTCTTTTTGTAGTATTGGTATGTATAAAAACGCGTGTGACGTAGTTTTTGAGGGTTTTTTAAATGTGAAAATGATGACGTTTAATTTAAATAAAGATAGGCTCAAACGGCTTAGAAGCATGGGTTGGCAGTTGTTTTAAATGTCACCCTGTATAAGCCTATCGCTTATTCATGAAGAAAAATGAGTGGTCCTATTTCTTTTTCTATTTGTGCTGGGAACCACACGGCACGGTTTAATACAATATTAGGTTAATATTTGTACGGAATTGACCTCACACGGCAATAATTTCAGGTGATGCAACAGTTGGAGGAGGAGGCGTTGATGGAGCAGTGTATAGAGGCGATGTTGGAGGACGAGCAGAGGGAGAGGCGCAGGCCGAACGGGCACCATCAGTATCCCACGTGAGTGTCAAATTGTATATCACGGTAGAACCACACGGCTCAATGTGTGTAGTTTGTCCCGCCAAAAGAAAAAAAAGAACTTCAGTGCTACACTGCAGATAGACTGCAGAACTACATACATACATATAACCACGTCTATATCCCTTGCGGGGTAGACAGAGCCAACAGTCTTGAAAAGGCTGATGGGCCACGTTCAGCTGTTTGGCTTTATGATGGAATTGAGATTCAAATAGTGACAGGTTGCTAGCCAATCGCCTGAAAGAAGAATTCCAAGTTTATAAGCCTACAGCCTTAGTCGCCTTTTACGACATCCATGGGAGAGAGATAGATAGTGGTCCTATTCTTTTTTGTATTTGGTGCCGGGAAACACACGGCACATAAACAACATGTGAAACCAAAAGTCATGACAATTATTAACTGACGTTGGAAGTGTCCCATAATAATGAACAAATAAAATGTATAACATTGAAGTATGCAGAGATCGTGGCGAGTGGAACGAGGTGGTCTCCGCCTACCCCTCCGGGAAAGAGGCGTGATTTTATGTATATATATTGACAAAAGTTATTTGGACAAATTTGTGTTGCGTCACCTTGGCTGTTCAACCCATTCATTAATTTAATGTATGTCATGTATGTATGTATAACATCCTGAATATCCTGATTAAGGTTGCAGGCAGGCTAGACTGCCTATATGTCAACCATTCTTGCGCCATTTCGGGGGGAGTGGTGCAAGAATGGCCACTTTAGAAATCATGCTGTCCCTAGCTAGGTACTAACATAGTTTTTAAGCATTACTAATACAAACGAGTCCTTGTTACTTATTTAAATAAAATTCATTCATTCATTCATTATTATCTGCGACAGAACCAGCAACGGTGCTTCATCGCTGTCCCTCGAGGAGACCGTGTCCCGGTCTCGCCTCAACCCCCTCGCCGCCGAGTTTATTCCCACGGCCGCCGTCACTAGGACGGTTACAGGTAATTTTAACTGTACATTACATACCAGGCCTGTTACAGGTAATTTTAACTGTACATTACTTACTAGGCCTGTTACAGGTAATTTTAACTGTACATTACATACCAGGCCTGTTATAGGTAATTTTAACTGTACATTACATACCAGGCCTGTTACAGGTAATTTTAACTGTACATTACATACCAGGCCTGTTACAGGTAATACTGTACATTACATACCAGGCCTGTTACAGGTTATTCACTATACATAACATATGATCGTGTTTATATCCCCTTGCAGCGGGGTAGACGGAGTTTGGAACTTTGTCTAATTGTCCTCGGTTTTGGTCGTTATATATAAAAATATTTATTATGAAATATAGTATCGTTAGTTAGTATCTCGTAACACAAGTCTCGAACTCACTTCGAGGCTGACTCGATCTGTGTAATTTTCCCCGCATATATTTTTCTAATAATTCTAATTTATTTTAATTATTTAGGAATAAAATGAAACCACGCATTCAACTCGGGAACGGAAGAGAGAGAGATTTTATTCGGTTTTGCACACTTGTTACAGATTATTATTAATTGAAGGCAAAAGAAAGTAGCTCACATACAGACAAATAGACAGGTATAGAGGGCGCTGCTGGTGCAATATTTTTTGAGTAAATTATAACAATATATTTTTTTGTATTACAGAAGAGAAACGAGACACGCCGGAGACTCCGAGCACGGAGTCCCAGCAGTCGGAGCAGGAGGAACAGAAACCCGAGGAGGCTGAACAGCTCACAGACACACACACAGACCCGCAGATAGGTGGGTTGATATGTCACACAAGCTGAATTTTTATATATATATAAATTCAGCTATATATACAGGGTGACTTTTAATACAACTGCATAAAATTTAACTGTTAAGTGTACTCATCTATAGGATATTAAAAAACGTTAAAAGAAAATTATCGGTTCATATTTCAGAAAGTACGAAAAAAAATAAAATATCAAAATCCACGATCCCAAATACGTCATATCACCCCGCGACAAATACCAAAAGCGACGCGTAAGATTCAGAGGTCAACGACACAATTCATTTAACTGAGCGATCTCGACAACTCTGTACTTTACTTGATCTTGATACTAGAAAAATAGTTTATTTTTCAGACATTTATTTACATGTTTAGTTTTAATTTCTTTTTGTAGTATATTGGTCTTTAATAAAGCGTGTGACGTATAGTTATTGAGGGTTTTTTAAATGTGAAAATGATGACGTTTAACTTAAATAAAAATAGGCTCAAACGGCTCAGAAGCATAGGTATAGTCTATGTTTAAAAGGATGCAGTTGTTTCAAATGTCATCTTGTATATATATATATATATATTTTATATGTAGGCACGTCTGTATCCCCTACGGGGGTGGACAGAGCCGACTGCCATCGGAAAACTGAAAGTATATAAGCCTATCCCTTGGTCGCCTTTTACGACATCCATGGGAAAGAGATAGCAGTTCTATTCTTTTTTTCTATTACACTGCACGATTTTTATACATACCGAGACACTGATTAAGAAAGTTTGTCATACAAAAAAAAATTGAATATATATCTCAATTAAATTATTGTTATTATATTACATTATTAATATATATTCAATATAATTTCAGAACCCACGCCGCCCCCCACGGACCCGCCGGAAGTGTCCGCGGCGGACGTTCAGACAGACGACAAGCGGAAAGACAAACACAACAAGAGATCTGAGCCGAAGAGAGCGGTCAGAGACAACAAGGCTAAAGGGAAGGCCGCGCAAGTTAAAGAGGCGACTAAGGTCGGGAAGAAGGAGGAGAGGCGAGAGGGGAGGGTGGGCAACAGCGGGGATGACAGCGATGGGGATGTTCAGGTGAGATGTGCAGACATACATACACACAAACTTAATATACAGGGTGACATTTAAAACAACTGCATCCTTTTAAACATAGACTATACCCATGCTTCTGAACCGTTTAAGCCTATTTTTATTCAAAATAAACGTCATCATTTTTACATTTAAAACCCTCAAAAACTATACGTCACACGCTTTATTAAAGACCAATATACTACAAAAAGAAATTAAAACTAAATAAATGTCTGAAAAATAAACTATTTTTCTAGTATCAAGATCAAGTAAAGTACAGAGTTGTCGAGATCGCTCAGCTGAATGAATTGTGTCGTTGACCTCTGAATCTTACGCGTCGCTTTTGGTATTTGTCGCGGGGTGATATGACGTATTTAGGATCGTGGATTTTGATACTTTAATTTTTTTTCGTACTTTCTGAAATATGAACCGATATTTTTCTTTTACCGTTTTTAAATATCCTTTAGATGAGTACACTTAACAGTTAAATTTATGCAGTTCAATTAAAAGTCACCCTGTGTAGAAGATGGGAGTGAATGACCGACTGATATATCACTGCGCAACACAAACAGCTTTGGAGAGTTGAAATTTGGCGTGTAGATCCTTTAGGGTGCACTAAGAGGGTATTTCCCAAAATCTCCCGCGGGAACGGGAATTATTGTTTCACGCGGGCGGAGCCGCGGGCGTCGTATAAGCCGACTAAGGGATAGCCTTATAAACTTGGAATTCTTCTTGTAGGCATTGGGCCAGCAACCTGTCACTATTTGAATCTCAACTCTAACAGCTGAACGTGACCTCTCAGTATTTTCAAGACTGTATACCCTGTCTACCTCGCAAGGGATATAAACGTGATTTAACATATGTATGTAACTATTCATTTCATTACAGCCCCAACCGGCCCCAGTAGAAGAGCAAACCGGCCCCAAACCCATAAACTACGCGGCGGCCGCCAAAGCGAACAAACCCAAAAAGCCCAGCACGCCGCCCGCCGCGGAGAAGACGTCGCCCGTCCCCACCGCTGGCACCAAAATTGACAAGAAGAAGGTCGACAAACCCGTGCAGAGGAAGAATTCGGCCAAGTGAAAGAGATAGAACGATTGTAAGTTTGTAAAAAGGATAGGGACGGAATGAGTGTTGGGTTTTTTTATCTGCCGATTGTTTTTGTGTTTCGAATTGTTTTTAATGGAAGCCGTAGTTTTTTTAGCGATGTAGGTATAATCGAATGATATAAACTGGATTCACAGATGATTTGTTGGATTTAAAATATTATCGCGTCTGTGTTCTAGACAGAGCCTGAATATTTAAACTGTAGCGGTTTGATCAGTGAATAGTCTGTATTTTTAATTTTTTTTGGTCGAAATGTGGTAATATAATTGTATAGGAAATTGGGATGAATGATGATCAAAGTTTAAGATAAAATTACAATTGCAATTTTAAAATAATTTTTTTCGTGAATGATAAATAAATGTCACTGATTGTATTTTGAAAAAAAAAAAGAATGAGAATAGAAAATTTGATAATTACTTGTATAAGTAACGAAATTTAATGATTTATCTATGGCCATGTCGACCACATAAATGATTTTTTTTTAATACTTAGCGTGCAAATTCTACTAGCTTCGCGGCCACACGTGATAATCTATACTATAATATTATAAAGCTGACGAGTTTGTTTGTTTGTTTGAACGCGCTAATATCGGGAACTACTGGTTCTAATTGAAAAAATATTTTTGTGTGCAGTAGACCATTTATCGAGGAAGTCTTTAGGCTATTTACCATCACGCTACAACTATAAGGAGGAAAGAAATAATAGCAATTGTAAAAAAAACGGGGAAAATTATTCCTCCTTGAGGGCCTCAATGATGCCCAAAATAAATGTACCACGCGGACGAAGTCGCGTGCGCAGCTAGTAATAACATATTTGTGAAACTGAAAAAATCGGCAGTTAAAAAAAATCAACAGTGAAAAAAAAAACGTGAGCGATCGAACGTCGACGCTTTAAGCGGTTTTTTTTTTGGATAACCGTAGATCATATTTCTACGATGTCTTGTGTCGTTTGCGCATGTTTTCAATTGTGAAATAGCACGTTTTATTCATAAATAATAACAATATTGTCACGTTTATAAATCGCATTGTACGACGGCGCGGAATATCGCATTAAAGCAACCTACCGCCTACCGAATTGAACCGGATAATAACTCAGCAGAATAACAACCTTATTTACATAACACAACTATATATCAAGTGATATAGCCCAAACGACACGAAAAACTAACTGCGTATAAGGTTTACATACAAGCCGCGGCGGTCCTAGGTACGAATGCCATTTCGAATAATTGAATAGTTACTAAATAAAATGTTCGGACAAAAATAAAATAAAAATACACTAATTCATACATAGTTTACGTCTTTACCCCTTACGGGACAGACAGAGTTGCAAAGTTCACGCTCGATTTAGTAACTTGCATAATGGAATGGATTTAGTAACTTGCATTCAGTTATATGAGAAGTATTTTTTTTAAATAAATTATTTCAATCTCTAACCTTGATGTTGTAGTAATATATGGCAGTTGTACCTAGGTTTTGTATAGTAAATGTATATGTTTAAAATTATAATTATGATAAATTTAGTATATATGTGATATTGACATTAAGCATTTTTTTTAAAGTTCTAATGAATAAAAAAAGTAAAAAAAAAGCTGTATAAAAATCTAATTTTAAAAATAGTATTACGTTAGTGTTCACGGCTGGGTAGTGTAGGTTTTTTTTTATAAATAAGGATTTTGAGAGAGTCATTAACTAAAAATTCTTTCGAAGGTATGTTATGCAACAGAGATAATCTTTTGGGGAAGTTATGGGGGGCTATTTTTAATAGGGAATTTAAGAATGCTTTGAAAATCTATTAAAATGGTCACTTGTTATTTATATATTCAGTGTGATTTTAAGTTGTTTAAACAGTTACAATTATAACTTTAAGGCAAAATTGTAGGTTTTAAATGTTGACAATATTTTATCTATAATTTTTTGTGCTGTATTTTAATAGTTTTTTTTTTGGATTAAATTTAAGGCCCAGTCTGTGAAGTTTAGATAACAGATTCAGTGACACAAAAATACAATGATAATAAAATAAAATAAATAATTTGATCTGTATTAATAAATATAAGAAAACTGCCTAAAATATTTAACGTGCACTAGGAAAATGTTCTTTTGTAATAATAATAATAAAAAAAAAAACGAAAAAAATATTGTTTTTTGTGTCACTGGATTTCATTAAGGAGTAAGCCGTATGGCAGTCCATTATAATCCTACGTAGAAAATATTAAAAAAAAAATAGTCTTGTACATTTTATGAAAGTTAAAAAATAAAAATGTATATGAAAAAAAAAGTGCACCTGAGTGGTTTTAAATGGGTAATAAATACATTTTATTTATAAATTTCTAGTAAGTATGTTTGGTGCGCACATATTGAGTAAAGATAATATTTATGGTCACGTTCAGGCATGTTCGCGTATACTTTTTTTAATGTTATATATTATATATAAACGCGTATGTCAAGATTTTCATACGCTTTTATTAAAGGTTTTTTTTTTCTGTTTTAACAGATAAAATTATGAGTCAAACATAACATTACATATGATCACGTCTATACCCCTTGCGGGTAGACAGAGCCGACAGTCAAATAATTATGAATAAAATAATATTATAAATTAATGCAACTGACGACAGACCACTAACTAATACTGACCATAAATTGTTTATACTCAATGCGTGCGAACCTTATTTATAATGTAGTTCATTTCGTACGAAACTCATGTAGGGAAATGAAGATTTTAGCGGAAATAGGTAGTATTTACAAATATAATTAGATGTGAAATGGTGCAATTTTTTTTATCCGAAACTCGATCAATATAGGGGTAACACAATTATAATTGTAATATTCCCGATAAATTTCCGAAGAAACAGTGATGAAGAAAGTTACAAATAAAAAAAAACAAATGCAACTGTTTTCTTTTTTAATATTTTTTTCTAAATGAGTTCCGTATGGATATTTGTGTTAATCAGTTTAGCGTACCGTGCTGGTAATATTGTTTTGACAGGGAAAATATTTCTCTCACTATAATTGTTATTATTATTATATTATTCTTATGATTAAAATTAGTTGTATTGTGCATTGTCGAAATGATTTTAAGACTCGTTCAAATTCAATTTATTGGAATGTAATGCATTTTTTTAGGCATAGAATGTTACTATGCAATTAATTTAGAGATGGCTCTAAAATATTTGAGGTATTTTATTTTCTGTCATTGGAATAAATTTTAATTGAAGCGAAAATATGATTTTTCCTTTGTCCAAGCATAAAAAAGACTTGTATGTAATTGAAAGTTGATCGTTACGAGAGACACTCATAGCACAATCAATCAATTTGTAAGCACTGTAGAAGTCCTAGTGAAATTTTCACCAAAAACATCGCTAACACTAGCTTAAAGGGCTTTAATTATTTGAGCTTATGAAGAAGGAATATAGTCCGCTATCGAAATTGAAGCCTTTTTAAGATATTAGTAACTTATGTGGCGATTATATATGTACCTACCTATTTTGAAATAGATTTTTCATTATGCCTAGTGGTTTATATCTGTTTAACGAAGTGTAGTCCAAGGCCGAATTTGTCAATGAAAGCAATAAATATTAGAAAGAATATTTTCTATTTAAATAAAAAATTGAAAAAAAAAATATTGTTTTTTTTTTACATGGGGTGATGAGTCCCATAGATAAATTTATTAGGCGTTATAACGGCTACACTTTGTTATTTCATACTAATTAAGGTTAATTAATATTGTACTAAATTCAATTAACCGTATCAACATTGATTTGTATGTAAATAGCACGTGAAACCCACACCCCTAACATAGTTATTTCGGATTTGTATATAGCTAAAAAAATGTACAATAATCACGGAAAATGTAAATTTATAATAATTAAGCCGTACGAATGCGTCAGGTCCTATATGTTTGTGAATTGGTTATAAACAGAAAAATAAATTAAAAAATTATGCGATTTTTTTATATCTATTTATCCTTAATTATTTGAATTAAAAGAATATGTCTAGACTGCTCAAATTTGATTAATACATAAATCTGTAAGTTCATCGCTTATTTCAAAGTGATTTATTTTTTTAAATTAATATTCTGATGTCAAATTTTCAAATATTTCATTTTCTGTTTATGACCAATAGCCTAAGGTCATTTTAAATATTTAAAAGTATTCGTTATAATGTTTGATTATTGGAATTTGTATAATTTTGAGTTAGATGTGCGAAGGTAAATTTTTATAGTTCACAAATTCGGTTCTAAGTAAAATGCAGTAAGTAAATATGAAACTGTATTCCTTTGTTTTATTTGTGTGCCCTTTTAGTTATGATGAAGAAAATAAAGAGATGATTCAGCAATGATATTTAATACATATATTTGTATAGCTATAGTAGGCATTGCCAGTTGCTATACGTGGCCTCGTGTCTTCAATTGGAAGCGGCTGAAGAGCATGCTCGTAGCGAGAAACGGCTTTTAATCATATAATAATACATACGGGGAAAATTACACAGATCGAGTTAGCCTCGAAGTAAGTTCGAAACTTGTGTTACGAGATAACTAACTCAACGATACTATATTTTATAATAAACTAGCGACCCGCCCCGGCTTCGCACGGGTGCAAAATTATAAATGTTATTATACATAAAAACCTTCCTCTTGAATCACTTTACCTGTTACAAAAAACCGCATGAAAATCCGTTGCGTAATTTTAAAGATTTAAGCATACAGACAAACAGACTAAAATAGCGACTTTGTTTTGTACTATGTAGTGATACTTATTTAGATAAACATCCAAGACCCAGGCCAATCAGAGAAAGTTCGTTTCTCATCATGCCCTGGCTGGAATTCGAACCCGGGACCTCCGGTGACACAGACAAGCCAAAGCAGAGGGAGAAGCTTTTCGTACACATGCTATATTATTCAGCAATGACATTCAATACATAGGTATAATGTGCTATAGTATTGCCAATTGCTAATCGTGGTCTTTGTCTTTTTAAGATTTTGCCCTGTCCACACCGTAAGGGATAGAGACGTGAGTACATGTATGTCCGTTACGATGCTTATGATTGTCTTGTGTAATTTTTGCGGACTATATCTGGTCTCGCGGAAGGATATGGACAAGGAGTACCTCTGGTCCGTAACTCGAGCTCTCGTCCAGCGCCGGTATCTTCCACGATCCAATAGGTAGTTTTTGGGAAACACAAATCACTGCACTTCACAGACCAACCCCGGGGTGCGTAGTTAATAAAGTTTTAGCGTCTTTGATGAATTTTGAGAATATTCACAACCGATGCAGAGAGCGAAGCAGTTGCGCGAGGAGAGACGAATGGCGCGCTTTTTTGTTTTTAAATTATTTTGACATTTGGGAAAGGAGTGAGAGTGGGACAGGAATAGGATTGAGTGCGTGCGTGAAAGAGTGCGTGTATGTAGTGTTGCGTTTATAAAAAATATATTAAAAAATAAATAATTGGCGAAGACAATATCTTAGCTGCCTAAGCACTATCCTCAACTGCTTAAGCTCTGATCAGCGCTCGTCCTATCGGCCACTTTTTTATTTCGAATATTAAATGCATTATTATAAGTTTGGAAATACTCCTTTCTCGCTCGAAAAATTGATCACCCGCGTCAGATTGCGGGTGTAAATCGGGTCGCGGATTCGGCAACTCAAATTCAAACGTTTGTTTGCCAACTATCTACTTATACATTCAGTCAGAAAAGTATCGGGAATGGATTATTTATTTATGGTTCCAAATTCAAATTTTTGTTTTTTTTGTTGTTGTTAGATTGGCACAACTGTTTTCCATTTTGGCGCGGAGTTTGAGTTGCATCTGTTGTTTACATTAAATACAGTGCTATTTTTAGTTATATCATATCTAGTGTGTATTGCTAATTTCATAATGGATAAAAACATCGAACAAAGAGTTTGTCTTAAATTTTGCATTGCCAATGGAATATCGTGTTCGGAGTCACTGAAAATGTTACAGAAGGCTTACGGTGAATCGACTTTATCAAAAACTCGTGCTTATGAGTGGTACAAAGCGTTCAAAAGCGGTCGAGATGTGATGGAAGATTTGCCTCGCTCTGGTAGGCCATCAACGTCTGCAACTGAAGTTAACATCGCAAAAGTGAAGGAAATAGTGACTGAAAATCCTCATTCAACTTTGAGAGAGATAGCCACCGAACTTTCTGTATCTCACGAGTCGATCCGTACCATTTTAACTAATAATTTGGGTATGAAACATGTTACCGCTCGGCTAGTCCCAAAAGACCTGAATTTTTTTCAAAAACTCAATCGCATGAGAGTCGCTGAGGACATGCTAGAACGAGTCAATTCCGACCCAACATTCATGAAACGCATTGTTACTGGTGATGAGACGTGGGTTTACGAGTTTGACATGCAAACTAGTCAACAAGCTTCGGAGTGGCGCCTTCCAACTGAACCGAAACCGAAAAAACCACGCCAAAGTCGTTCAAAAGTCAAAGTCATGTTGACTGTTTTCTTTGACTATCGCGGTGTTGTGCACTCGGAATTCTTGCCGGAAGGTCAAACGGTAAATAAGGAATATTATTTGAGTGTTATGCGGCGTTTAAGAGAGCAAATCCGACGAAAAAGGCCAGATTTGTGGAAAGAAAATTCTTGGATTTTGCACCATGATAATGCACCTTCGCACAAGGCCATCATTGTGAACGAATTTTTAACCAAACACTCAACAAATACCATCGAGCAACCACCATATTCACCAGATATGGCTCCAGCCGACTTTTTTCTTTTTCCTAAACTCAAATTACCACTTCGTGACACCCGTTTTCAATCGGTAGAAGACATAAAAGAGAATTCGCGGCGAGAACTGACCTCAATTCCGGAAACAGCGTTTAAAAAATGTTTTGATGATTGGATTATTCGTTGGCGTAAGTGTATCGTTTCTAAAGGAGCATATTTTGAAGGTGATAAAATAAATTTGGATGAATAACAAACAGTTTGTGTATTATTGATCTTTTCCTGCTACTTTCTTGACAGAGTAGTATATATATCTACTTATATATAAAAGCGAAAAACACTGACTTAGGAATCACGAAATCTCCAAATCTACTGAGCCAATAAAGATGAAATTTGGCAGAAAGGTAGACTTTAATTAGGAGGGATCCACTAAGAAAGGATTTTTGGAAATTCTATTCCTAAGGGGGTGAAATAGGGGTTGCAAGTTTGTATGAAACTTTGTAATTTTTAGTATTGGACACCAGAAAATTGTGATTTAAATTTACGGTTAGATTAAAATAATAATTCATTACTTACATTTTGTAAATTGCATTTCTAATGGGGTGAAATAGGGATTGCAAGTTTGTATGAAACTTCGTCATTTTTAATATTGGACGTATGAAAATTAAGATTAAAATTTACGGTTAGATTAAAATAATAATTCATTAATTAAATTTTGAAAATTGCATTTCTATAGGGTTGAAATAGGGGTGATAAGTTTGTATGAAACTTTGTCATTTTTAATGTTGGACACATGAAATTAAATCCCTACATAAAACATAATTGAGGCAACAATTTTCACTGGTGTATATGCAGGAGAAACAGTTTTTATTCCACGGATCCCATTAATGCCATCGGATTACCAAATTCCATTTAAGCGTGTTCAATTTCCAGTCAAGCTGTGCTACGCCATGACTATAAATAAGGCACAGGGGCAAACATTAAAAGTGGCTGGCATAGATTTGAGGAACGATTGCTTCTCCCACGCTCAGTTGTATGTAGCCTGTTCCAGAGGGAGTGATTGCGACAGTTTATATATACTACAATCAGAGAGTAAGACTAGAAATGTGGTATACAGGGTGACATTTAAAACAACTGCATCCTTTTAAACATAGACTATACCCATGCTTCTGAGCTGTTTGAGCCTATTTTTATTTAAATTAAACGTCAGCATTTTCACATTTAAAAAACCCGCAAAAACTACGTCACACGCTTTATTAAAGACCAATAACTACAAAAAGAAATTAAAACTAAATGAATGTCTGAAAAATATATTATTTTTCTAGTATCAAGATCAAGTAAAGTACAGAGTTGTCGAGATCGCTCAGCTGAATGAATTGTGTCGTTGACCTCTGAATCTTACGCGTCGCTTTTCCGCCGGCCAGGGTGATATGACGTATTTAGGATCGTGGATTTTGATACTTTAATTTTTTTTCGTACTCTCTGAAATATGAACCGATATTTTTCTTTTAACGTCTTTAAAAATCCTTTAGATGAGTACACTAAACAGTTAAATTTATGCAGTTGAATTAAAAGTCACCCTGTATAAAGAGGTTTTTTCAAAAATAATCCTTACACCCATCATCACTCATTCAAATCCAAACTTATTTTGAATGTAGTATTCGTCCTTCTTCATCTAATACATAAAAATAAATATTTTAAAGGGACGTCTTTGTAGAAAAAGCAGCAGTAAAGTAAAAGTTGCGCTGCTTCTTCACCTGTGCTTTGGAAGGAGGCAGTAAACTTAATTATGAATAACTTTTTGACATCAATAACAGATGTATTACATCCGATATTGAGAATAAATAATTTGTTAATTATAAAAATGAGTAAAACTAAAATAGTATAATTTGTGTAGTCTACGTGTGCGAAGACGCGGGTAAAAGCTAGTTTTATATCTAAGATAGATACCTTAAATGTATGAAATAAAATTATCCCATTGGGGCGAAGCCCCGGGACGCAGCAAGTTACAAATATAACCATAAATGACTATACTAAAAATTTCTTTCACTGATTCATCCCTCCTTAGGTAATGGCACATAAAAATTGTTACCTGTAAACTAATGATATTTATTAATGAATAGTGACCCATCTTAACAATTGAAAATTACCATTCCAAGACCCTCATTCACAAATTGTTATCAATAAACTAATTGCTCATAGATATTATTATAGTTAGACTTTTAAATATTTTCCTATAAATAACAAATAATAATATAACCATAAATGACTACAATAAAAAAATTTTTCACTGATTCATCCCTCCTTAGGTAATGGCATATAAAAATTGTTACCTGTAAACTAATGATATTTATTAATGAATAGTGACCCGTCTTAACAATTGAAAATGACCATTCCAAGACCAAATTGTTATCTATAAACTTATTGCTCATCGATAATATTGTTACACTTTTAAATATTTTCCTATAAAATGGGGCGACGTTTCGTTTTTACGTTTAGTGCGAATTATTTTGTGACACTGGAAGGTTCACTGCTCGACGCTTTTCGGACATTGTGGTTAGTTTAGTTTTTTTATATATTACTATTTCATTTTAAATATAGAATAATGTGACGGTGCTGCATGTTTACGAATTGTGCTTTAAATTTATTTATTGTGGATTTTTTTAGTATAAAGTTAGTTATTTTTCAATTATTACGATTTAAAATATAGAATTAGGTGTCTTATTTTTTTTACTACGATTTATGTTAAAGTCGAAGGAAATTAAATTCTTGTTAGGTAAAGTCAGTTTCTAGATAGTTGTTAATTTTATTATTTTGTGCTATATAACTAGCTAACTAAACACAAGCTAACTTTAAACAAATACCAGATTCGATCCTAAAGAAATTATATTTTTATAATTTATATCACTTCTGTATTAGTATTTATTGTACATATTCATTTCGTATGTTTCGGCGGAATTTATATCTATACTTTATTTCTAACAAACATCTATCCAAGACTTAGGGTGACTCGTAATCGATTCAGTAGTTATTGCGTGAAAGAGTAACAAACATCCATACTGACATCCTGACTGATATACTCACAAAGTTTCGCATTTATAATATTAAAAGAATTTAAAAAAAAGTGATAATAAAATATTAAATACGATATTCTCCTTAATTACAGATACGTGGTGCACCGGCGAAGGTAACAATCACGTCGCACGTACAACGCGAACCTGACAGTGCCTGAATAAGTGTTGAAAAATATAAAAAATAAAAATATATTTTTTTTTACTCGTACACGCGTAAACATATAATTGTGACAGTATGAAGATCCCAGAGACATTGGCAAACGTTGGTGCTTACTATGGAAACGAGGAGAATGGACAGTGGCAGGTATGTTGATCTATCTACATATAATCACGTCTATATCCCTTGCGGGTCAGACAGAGCCAACAGTCTTAAAAGACTGATAGGCCACAGCTCAGCTATTTGGCTTAATGATAGAATTGTGACTCAAATAGTGACAGGTTGCTAGCCCGTCGCCTAAAAAATATAATCTCAAGTTTGTAAGTCTATCCCTTAGTCGCCTTTAACGACATCCATGGGAAAGAGATGGAGTGGTGTTATTCTTTTTTGTATTGGTGCCGGGTACCACACGGCACTATCTATAATATTAAAAAGCTGAAGAGTTTGTTTGTTAAACTACCGGTTCGAATTGAAAAATTATTTTTGCGTTGAATAGACCATTTATCGAGGAAGGCTTTATATAACATCACGCTGCAACTATAGGGAGCGTAGAAATAATGGAATGAGTGAATAAAAAACCGGGAAAATTATTCATCCTTGAGGTCTCCCATGTACCTATGCAGAGATCGTGGCAAGTGGAAAGAGGTAGTCTCTGCCTACCCCTCCGGGAAAGAGGCGTGATTTTATATATGTATGTATGTATGTATAAATACAAATAATACAATAATATACATGTTTTTCAGCAGCCCAACGGCGTTATGACGGATTGCGGCGTGGGCGGCGGCGTGGTGGGCGCCGGCGACGCGGGCGTTCAGCGGCCGCCTCTCTACCCCGCACTTGTGCCGAGGTCGCCTATACCCGGTAAGTGTCAACTTCTTATTCTAATTCTAGATATTCATTCATTATTACGGGACATTTCAAAGTGAAATTCTTCTGGCTTTCCCCGAGCTGTGCCTTTGATCCTGGATTGGGTGAGTCAGGTTTTAGACGTAGAGACTCCCGTCTGACCTCCGCAACCTTTGCAGGGGAACCTAACCCGTATTGGATACATGTTTATTTATACATACAGTTGACTGAATGTGCAGGTTTTCTCACGATGATCTCCCTCGCCGTAAGACATTTCAACATCACTTAATAATTGTTATATTTTTTTATTTCAAAAATTGGTTGACGTCAAATAAATTACTTAAAACGACAGTTTGCTGCCGCTTCCAAAGTGCCAGTCAGTGTACAAGAAGCATTAACAAACTGCACTGCAGCATTTTCTTCAATAACGTCGTCTTCACAAATATTCGAACTTGAATAGAAATGTGGACGAGATAAATGTATTACGAATACATTGTTGTGATTAATTGATTTATACGAAATTTGAAAAATTAAAAATATAATTTAAAATGGAATGTTAACTAGGTCGATGTACAGAGTGTACTGAATTTTGATTAAGATTCAAAGCAAACTATTCATCTTTACAAGGTTCCTGCGCCAAGCTCAAGCCAGATATTTGTATAAAATTTAGTATCTATATATACATACCTTGTTCCCCTCAGGGGTACTCGTACCTACACATGACTACGGATTTCTACTCGCAACACACTCTGGTCGCTTTTCACAATTTTTTTTTGTATACTCTCCTCTCATCTTCCCTTTTCAAGATATTCTCAATATCTATCTATATTTAATACCTTATCTACTTTTAATTAATGAATCGATTGAACAGCCAAGGTGACGCAACACATACTTGTCAAATAACTTTGTCAATGTTGAACCAATCGTGTTATATGGCATCAAATTTCTCACCATGACGTCATAAATTCCTATATGAATGTTTACATTAAATTTTTCCTGTATATATCCAGGCTACGTCATGGCCGGCGCGTATTACCCCCCGGCGCCCTACGCGGCGCCGGCGACGCCCGACGACTTCGCCGACTACATGTGGATGGAGAACGAGGAGGAGTTTGACAAACAGGTGTGTATAGTTTGTTCATTACAAATTGCTGGTTTTTGTTGTTGACAGGTTGGTTGACGTTAAAGGTCCCGCGGATGTCGTAAAAGGCGACTAAGGGATAGGCTTATGAACGTGGGATTGTCCATCTGGGCGTTCGTTTGGGGCCATCACCCAAAAAGAGAATCCCAAATTATATAAGCCTATTGCTTATTCATGAAAAAAAATGAGTGGTCCTATTTCTTTTTCTATTTGTGCCGGGATCTACACGGCACGGTTTTATATAATATTAGGTTAATATTTATACGGAATTGACCTCATACGGCAATAATTTCAGGTGATACAACAGTTGGAGGAGGAGGCGTTGATGGAGCAGTGTATAGAGGCGATGTTGGAGGACGAGCAGAGGGAGAGGCGCAGGCCGAACGGGCACCATCAGTATCCCACGTGAGTGTCAAATTGTATATCACGGTAGAACCACACGGCTCAATGTGTGTAGTTTGTCCCGCCAAAAAAAAAAGAACTTCAGTGCTACACTGCAGATAAACTGCAGAACTACATACATACATATAATCACGTCTATATCTATTGCGGGGTAGACAGAGCCAACAGTCTTGAAAAGACTGATGGGCCACGTTCAGCTGTTTGGCTTTATGGTGGCATTAAGATTTAAATAGTGACAGGTCGCTAGCCAATCGCCTCGCCTCGAAGAAGAATTCCAAGTTTATAAGCCTACACCTTAGTCGCCTTTTACGACTTCTATGGGAAAGAGATGGAGTGGTCATATTCTTTTTTGGATTTGGTGCCGGGAATCACACGGCACATATACAACATGTGAAACCAAAAGTCATGACAATTATCAACTGACGTTGGAAGTGTCCCATAATAATGAATAAATAAAATGTACAACATTGAAGTATGCAGAGATCGTGGCGAGTGGAAAGAAGGTAGTCTCTGCCTACCCCTCCGGGAAAGAGGCGTGATTTTATGTATACATATGCATGTATATTGACAAAAGTTATTTGGACAAGTTTGTGTTGCGTCACCTTGGCTGTTCAACCGATTCATTAATTTAATGTATTTATGTATAACATCCTGAATATCCTGAATATGATTGCAGGCAGGCTAGACTGCCTATATGTCAACCATTCTTGCGCCATTTCGGGGGGAGTGGTGCAAGAATGGCCACTTTAGAAATCATGCTGTCCCTAGGTACTAACATAGTTTGTAAGCATTACTAATACAAATGAGTCCTTGTTACTTATATAAATAAAATTCATTCATTCATTCGTTCATTCATTCATTATTATCCGCGACAGAACCAGCAACGGCGCCCCGTCGCTGTCCCTCGCGGAGACCGTGTCCCGCTCCCGCCTCAACCCGCTCGCTGCTGAGTTTGTTCGCTCCCGCCTCAACCCGCTCGCCGCCGAGTTCGTGCCCACCGCCGCCGTCACCAGGACTGTTACAGGTAATTTATTGTACATTACATATGTTACATAGTGCCGTGTGGTTCCCGGCACCAATACAAAAAAGAATATGTCACACACTCCGTCTCTTTCCCATGGATGTCGTAAAAGGCGCGACTGAGGGATAGGGCTTACAAGCTTGGGATTCTTTTTTTTTAGGCGATGGGCTAGCAACCTGTCACTGTTTGAATCTCAATTTTATCATTAAGCCAAATAGCTGAACGTGGCCGTTCAGTCTTTTCAAGACTGTTGGCTCTGTCTACCCCGCAAGGAATATAGACGTGAACATAATAAAATGACGTGAATAAAATGAAACCACGTATTCAACTCGGGAACTGAAGAGAGAGAGAGAGAGATTTTATTCAGTTTTGCACACTTATTACAGATTATTAATTGAAGGCAGGCAAAAGAAAATAGCTTGCATACAGCCATATAGATAGACACATGACTACGGATTTCTACTTGCAACACACTCTGGTCGCTTTTCACAATTTTTTTTTGTATACTCTGCTCTCATCTCCCCTTTTCAAGATATTCTCAATATCTATCTATATTTAATGCCTTATCTACTTTTAATTAATGAATCGATTGAACAGCCAAGGTGACGCAACACATACTTGTCAAATAACTTTGTCAATGTTGAACCAATCGTGTTATATGTCATCAAATTTCTCACCATGACGTCATAAATTCTTATATGAATGTTTACATTAAATTTTTCCTGTATATATCCAGGCTACGTCATGGCCGGCGCGTATTACCCCCCGGCGCCCTACGCGGCGCCGGCAACGCCCGACGACTTCGCCGACTACATGTGGATAGAGAACGAGGAGGAGTTTGACAATCAGGTGTGTATAGTTTGTTCATTACAAATTGCTGGTTTTTTGTTGTTGACAGGTTGGTTGACGTTAAAGGTCCCGCGGATGTCGTAAAAGGCGACTAAGGGATAGGCTTATGAACGTGGGATTGTCCGTCTGGGCGTTCGTTTGGGGCCATCACCCAAAAAGAGGATCCCAAATTATATAAGCCTATCGCTTATTCATGAAAAAAAATGAGTGGTCCTATTTCTTTTTCTATTTGTGCCGGGATCTACACGGCACGGTTTAATATAATATTAGGTGAATATTTATACGGAATTGACCTCACACGGCAATAATTTCAGGTGATACAACAGTTGGAGGAGGAGGCGTTGATGGAGCAGTGTATAGAGGCGATGTTGGAGGACGAGCAGAGGGAGAGGCGCAGGCCGAACGGGCACCATCAGTATCCCACGTGAGTGTCAAATTGTATAGCACGGTAGAACCACACGGCTCAATGTGTGTAGTTTGTCCCGCCAAAAAAAAAAGAACTTCAGTGCTACACTGCAGATAAACTGCAGAACTACATACATACATATAATCACGTCTATATCTATTGCGGGGTAGACAGAGCCAACAGTCTTGAAAAGACTGATGGGCCACGTTCAGCTGTTTGGCTTTATGGTGGAATTGAGATTTAAATAGTGACAGGTCGCTAGCCAATCGCCTCGCCTCGAAGAAGAATTCCAAGTTTATAAGCCTACACCTTAGTCGCCTTTTACGACTTCTATGGGAAAGAGATGGAGTGGTCATATTCTTTTTTGTATTTGGTGCCGGGAATCACACGGCACATAAACAACATGTGAAACCAAAAGTCATGACAATTATCAACTGACGTTGGAAGTGTCCCATAATAATGAATAAATAAAATATATAACATTGAAGTATGCAGAGATCGTGGCGAGTGAAAAGAGGTAGTCTCCACTTACACCTCTGGGAAAAAGGCGTGATTTTATGTATGTTATGTATGTATATTGACAAAAGTTATTTGGACAAGTTTGTGTTGCGTCACCTTGGCTGTTCAACCGATTCATTAATTTAATGTATGTATATATAACATTATTATCCGCGACAGAACCAACAACGGTGCTTCATCGCTGTCCCTCGAGGAGACCGTGGCCCGCTCTCGCCTCAACCCGCTCGCCGCCGAGTTTGTTCCCACGGCCGCCGTCACTAGGACTGTTACAGGTAATTTTAACTGTACATTACATACCAGGCCTGTTACAGGTAATTGACTGTACATTACATACCAGGCCTGTTACAGGTAATACTGTACATTACATACCAGGCCTGTTACAGGTAATTGACTGTACATTACATACCAGGCCTGTTACAGGTAATTGACTGTACGTTACATACCAGGCCTGTAACAGGTAATACTGTACGTTACATACCAGGCCTGTTACAGGTAATACTGTACATTACATACCAGGCCTGTTACAGGTAATTCACTATACATAACATATGATCGTGTTTATATTCCCTTGCTGCGGGGTAGACGGAGTTAACAGTCTCGAAAAGATTGGTAGGCCATGTAAATACACTGCAGCATTTATCCGTGGGCAAGCATCACAATTTTTACTTGTGGCGTTCATATACTTGAAATATTTGGAACTTTGTCTAATTGTCCTGGGTTTTGGTCGTTATATATACATATATATAAGTATATATTATAAAATATAGTATCGTTAGTTAGTATCTCGTAACACAAGTCTCGAACTTACTTCGAGGCTAACTCGATCTGTGTAATTTGCCCCGTATATATTTTTAAATCGGGAACGGAAGAGAGAAAGATTTTATTCAGTTTTGCACACTTATTACAGATTATTAATTGAAAACAAAAGAAAGTAGCTCACATACAGCCAAATAGATAGGTATTGAGGGCGCTGCTGGTGCAATATTTTTTGAGTAAATTATAACAATATATTTTTTTGTATTACAGAAGAGAAACGAGACACGCCGGAGACTCCGAGCGCGGAGCCCCAGCAGTCGGAGCAGGAGGAACAGAAACCCGAGGAGACTGAACAGCTCACAGACACACATACAGAACCGCAGATAGGTGAGTTGATATATACACAAGCTGAATTATCTACAGGGTGACATTTAAAACAACTGCATCCTTTTAAACATAGACTATACCCATGCTTCTGAGCTGTTTGAGCCTATTTTTATTTTTATTAAAAGTCATCATTTTCACATTTAAAAAACCCTCAAAAACTACGTCACACACTTTATTAAAAACCAATACTACAAAAAGAAATTAAAACTAAACATGTAAATAAATGTCTGAAAAATAAATTATCTTTCTAGTATCAAGATCAAGTAAAGTACAGAGTTGTCGAGATCGCTCAGCTGAATGAATTGTGTCGTTGACCTCTGAATCTTACGCGTCGCTTTTCCGGCCGTCATATGGGGTGATATGACGTATTTAGGATCGTGGATTTTGATACTTATATTTTTAAATATCCTTTAGATGAGTACACTTAACAGTTAAATTTATGCAGTTGAATTAAAAGTCATCCTGTATACTAATATTGTAAAGCTGAAGAGTTTGTTTGTTTGTTTGTTTGAACGCGCTAATCTCAAGAATTACTGGTTCGAATTGAAAAATTATTTTTGTGTTGAATAGACTATCTATAGAGGAAAGTTTTAGGCTATATAACATCACGCTGCAACTATAAGGTGCGAAGAAATAATGGAAAATGGGGGGAAAAACACGGGGAAAATTATTCATAATTGAGGGCTTCAATGATGCCCAAAATAAGTAGTAGTCCACGCGGACGAAGTCGCGGGCACAGATAGTTACTATATACTATATATATATATATATATATACTAGCTGTCCCGGCAAACGTTGTTTTGCCATATTAATAATTTTATAAGTAATGTCTAGTTAAAAAAAATGTTAAGGGTGGACAACACTTAACACTTAGGGGTATGAGAAATAGATGTTAGCCGATTCTTAGACCTACTGAATATGCATGCAAAATTTGGTTAAAATCGGTAAAGCCGTTTCGGAGGAGTACGGAGACAAACATTGTGACACGAGAATTTTATATATATGTATATATATATAATTTCAGAACCCACGCCGCCCCCCACGGACCCGCCGGAAGTGTCCGCGGCGGACGTTCAGACAGACGACAAGCGGAAAGACAAACACAACAAGAGATCCGAGCCGAAGAGAGCGGTCAGAGACAACAAGGCTAAAGGGAAGGCCGCGCAAGTTAAAGAGGCGACTAAGGTCGGGAAGAGGGAGGAGAGGCGAGAGGGGAGGGTGGGCAACAGCGGAGACGACAGCGATGGGGATGGTCAGGTGAGATGTGCAGACATACATACACACAAACTTAATATACAGGGTGACATTTAAAACAACTGCATCCTTTTAAACATAGACTATACCCATGCTTCTGAACTGTTTAAGCCTATTTTTATTCAAAATAAACGTCATCATTTTTTCATTTAAAAACCCTCGAAAACTACGTCACACGCTTTATTAAAGATCAATAATACTACAAAAAGAAATTAAAACTAAACATCTAAATAAATGTCTGAAAAATAAATTATTTTTCTAGTATCAAGATCAAGTAAAGTACAGAGTTGTCGAGATCGTTCAGCTGAATGAATTGTGTCGTTGACGTCTGAATCTTACGCGTCTCTTTTCCGCCGGCCGGGGTGATATGACGTATTTAGGATCGTGGATTTTGATACTTTAATTTTTTTTTTTGTACTTGCTGAAATATGAACCGATATTTTTCTTTTAACGTTTTTAAATATCCTTTAGATGAGTACACTTAACAGTTAAATTTATGCAGTTCAATTAAAAGTCACCCTGTATAGAAGATGGGAGTGAATGACCGACTGATATATCACTGCGCAACACAAACAGCTTTGGAGAGTTGAAATTTGGCGTGTAGATCCTTTAGGGTGCACTAAGAGGGCTTTCCCAAAACTCCCGCGGGAACGGGAATTATTGTTTCACGCGGGCGGAGCCGCGGGCGTCGTATAAGCCGACTAAGGGATAGCCTTATAAACTTGGAATTCTTCTTGTAGGCATTGGGCCAGCAACCTGTCACTATTTGAATCTCAACTCTAACAGCTGAACGTGACCTCTCAGTATTTTCAAGACTGTATACCCTGTCTACCTCGCAAGGGATATAAACGTGATTTAACATATGTATGTACTCATGTATGTAACTATTCATTTCATTCCAGCCCCAACCGGCCCCAGTGGAAGAGCAAACCGGCCCCAAACCCATAAACTACGCGGCGGCCGCCAAAGCGAACAAACCCAAAAAGCCCAGCACGCCGCCCGCCGCGGAGAAGACGTCGCCCGTCCCCACCGCTGGCACCAAAATTGACAAGAAGAAGGTCGACAAACCCGTGCAGAGGAAGAATTCGGCCAAGTGAGAGAGATGGAACGATTGTAAGTTTGTAAAAAGGATAGGGACGGAATGAGTGTCGGGTTTTTTTTTTCATCTGCCGATTGTTTTTGTGTTTCGAATTGTTTTTAAGGGAAGCTGTAGTTTTTTTTAGCGATGTAGGTTTGTATAATCGAATGATATAAACTGGATTCACAGATGATTTGTTGGATTTAAAATATTATCGCGTCTGTGTTCTAGACAGAGCCTGAAGATTTAAACTGTAGCTGTTTGAACAGTGAATTGTCATATATTTCAATTTTTTCGGTCGAACTGTGGTAATGTCGGAATAATTGTATAGGAAAAAGAAAGATATAAAAAGAAAGAGATAGGAAAAAGGATGAATGATTATCAAAATTTAAGATAAAATTACAATTGCAATTTTAATATAAAATTTTCCGTGAATGATAAATAAATGTCACTGATTGTATTTTGGAAAAAAAAGAATGAGAATAGAAAATTTGATAAGTAAGTAACGAAATGTAATGATTTAACTAAGGCCATGTCGACCACATTTTTTTTTTAAATACTTAGCGTGCAAATTCAACTAGCTTCGCGGCCACACCACACGTGATAATCTATAATATTATAAAGCTAACGAGTTTGTTTGTTTGTTTGAACGCGCTAATCTCAGGAACTACTGGTTCGAATTGAAAAATTATTTTTGCGTTGAATACACCATTTTTCGAGGAAGGCTTTAGGCTATTTACCATCACGCTATAACTATAAGGAGCAAAGAAATAATGGAAAATGTAAAAACAAACTATTCATCCTTGAAATTTCAAAACTTGAAAATTATTCATCCTTGAAGGCCTCAATGATGCCCAAAATAACTGTACCACGCGGACGAAGTCGCGGGCGTAGCTAGTAATAACATATTTGTTAAAAACAAATTAGTGAAACTGAAACAATCGGCAGTTAAAAAAAGTCAACAGTGAAAGAAAACGTGAGCGATCGAACGTCGACGCCTTGAAGCGGTTTTTTTTTTGGATAACCGTAGATCATATTTCTACGATGTCTTGTGTCGTTTGCGCATGTTTCCAATTGTGGAATTGCACATTTTATTTATAAATAATAACAATATTGTCACGTTTATAAATCGCTTTGTACGACGGCGCGGAATAACGCATTAACGCAACCTACCGCCTACCGAATTGAACCGGATAATAACTCAGCAGAATAACAACCTTATTTACATAACACAACAACACAAATAGCATGGTTATTTTGAAAAAGTGTATGTATGTATGTATATCAAGTGATATAGCCCAAACGACACGAAACACTAACTGCGTATAAGGTTTACATACAAGCCGCGGCGGTCCTAGGTACGAATGCCATTTCGAATAATTGAATAGTTACTAAATAAAATGTTAAGGCAAAAATAAAATAAAAAAACCACTAATTCATACATAGTTTACGTCTTTACCCCTTACGGGACAGACAGAGTCGCAAAGTTCACGCTCGATTCAGAAACTTGCATAATGGAATCAGTTACTGAAATCTATAACCTTGATGTTGTAATAATACCTATATGGCAGTTCTACCTAGGTATTGTATAGTAAATGTATATGTTTAAAATTATAATTATGATAAATTTAGTATATATGTGATATTGACATTAAGCATTTTTTTTAAAGTTCTAATGAATAAAAAAAAGTAAAAAAAAAAACTGTATAAAAATCTAATTTTAAAAATAGTATAACGTTAGTGTTCACGGCTGGGTAGTGATAGGTTTCATTTTTTTTGTTTAATTATTATTATTGTTTAATAAGGATTTTGAGAGAGTCATTAACTAAAAATGATTGTGAAAGTATGTTAGAACCACAGAATACATTCAGATGGTATTGCAACAGAGATAATCTTTTGGGGTAGTAACATGGGGGGCTATTTTTAATAGGGAATTTATGAATGCTTTGAAAATCTATTAAAATGGTCACTTGTTATTTATATATTAAGTGTGACATGATTTTGAAGTTGTTTAAATAGTTACAATTATAACTTTAAGGCAAAATTGTAGGTTTTAAGTGTTGACAATATTTTATCTATAATTTTTTGTGCTGTATTTTAATATATTTTTTTTTCATTAAATTTAGGGCCCAGTCTGTAAAGTTTAGATAACAGATTCAGTGACACAAAAATACTATAATATTAAAATGAAATAAATAATTTGATCTGTATTAAAAAAAAATATAAGAAAACTGCCTAAAATATTTAACGTGCACTAGGTAAATGATTTTCGTAATAATAAAAAAAAACCGAAAAAAATATTGTTTTTTGTGTCACTGAATTTCATTAAGGAGTAAGCCGTATGGCAGTCCATTATAATCCTACGTAGAAAATATTAAAAAAAAAAATAGTCCTGTACATTTTATGAAAGTTAAAAAATAAAAATGTATATGAAAAAAAAAGCGCACTTGAGTGGTTTTAAATGGGTACTACAATGGGTACAATACATTTTATTTATAAATTTCTAGTAAGTATGTTTGGTGCGCACATATTGAGTATAGATAATATTTATGGTCACGTTCAGGCATGTTCGCGTATACTTTTTTTACATACATACATACATACATATAATCACGTCTATATCCCTTGCGGGGTAGACAGAGCCTACAGTCTTGTAAAGACTGATAGGCCACGTTCAGCTATTTGGCTTTAAGATAGGATTGAGATTCAAATAGTGACAGGTTGCTAGCCCATCGCCTAAAAGAAGAATCCCAAGTTGATAAGCCTACCCCTTAGTCGGCTTTTACGACATCCATGGGAAAGAGATGGAGTGGTCCTATTCTTTTTTGTATTGGTGCCGGGAACCACACGGCACTTTATTTCACTTTATACTTTTTTTAATGTTATATATTATATATAAACGCGTATGTTCAAGATTTTCATACGCTTTTATTAAAGGTTTTTTTTTCTGTTTTAACAGATAAAATTATGAGTCAAACATAACATTACATATGATCACGTCTATACCCCTTGCGGGGTAGACAGAGCCGACAGTCATCAAAAGACTGAAATGCCAAAGGATTATGAATCAAATAATATTATCAATTAATGCAACTGACTGACAGACCACTAACTAATACTGACCATAAATTGTTTATACTTATGATTAAAATTAGTTGTATTGTGCATTGTCGAAATGATTTTAAGACTCGTTCAAATTCAATTTATTGGAATGTAATGCATTTTTTTAGGCATAGAATGTTACTATGCAATTAATTTAGAGATGGCTCTAAAATATGTATTTGAGGTATTTTATTTTCTGTCATTGGAATAAATTTTAATTGAAGCGAAAATATGATTTTTCCTTTGTCCAAGCTTAAAAAAGACTTGTATGTAATTGAAAGTTGATCGTTACGAGAGACACTCATAGCACAATCAATCAATTTGTAAGCACTGTAGAAGTCCTAGTGAAATTTTCACCAAAAACATCGCTAACACTAGCTTAAAGGGCTTTAATTATTTGAGCTTATGAAGAAGGAATATAGTCCGCTATCGAAATTGAAGCCTTTTTAAGATATTAGTAACTTATGTGGCGATTATACATGTACCTACCTATTTTGAAATAGATTTTTCATTATGCCTAGTGGTTTATATCTGTTTAACGAAGTGTAGTCCAAGGCCGAATTTGTCAATGAAAGCAATAAATATTAGAAAGAATATTTTCTATTAAAATAAAAAATTGAAAAAAAAAATTTTTTTTCTTTTTTTTTACATGGGGTGATGAGTCCCATAGATAAATTTATTAGGCGTTATAACGGCTACACTTTGTTATTTCATACTAATTAAGGTTAATTAATATTGTACTAAATTCAATTAACCGTTTCAACATTGATTTGTATGTAAATAGCACGTGAAACCCACACCCTAACATAGTTATTTCGGATTTGTATATAGCTAAAAAAATGTACAATAATCACGGAAAATGTAAATTTTATAATAATTAAGCCGTACGAATGCGTCAGGTCCTATATGTTTGTGAATTGGTTATAAACAGAAAAATAAATTAAAAAATAAAATACGTCTCGAAATGAGTACCTACCTTAACGATTGGCGAGAAATGATAAGCAATTATTACCAATGGTGTATCGTTTATTTGTTTATGCGTTTTTTTTATATCTGTTTATCCTTGAATATTTGAATCTAAACAATATGTTTAGACTACTCAAATTTTAAGTTCATAGTTTATTTCAAGGTGATTTATTTTTTAAATTGACATTCTGATGTCAAACTTTTCAAATATTTCATTTTCTGTTTATGACCAATAGCCTAAGGTCATTTTTAATATAAAAGTATTCGTTATAATGTTTGATTATTGGAATTTGTATAATTTTGAGTTAGATGTGCGAAGGTAAATTTTTATAGTTCACAAATTCGTTTCTAAGTAAAATACAGTAAGTAAATATGAAACTGTATTCCTTTGTTTTATTTGTGTGCCCTTTTAGTTATGATGAAGAAAATAAAGAGATGATTCAGCAATGATATTTAATACATATATTTGTATAGCTATAGCTATAGTAGGCATTGCCAGTTGCTATACGTGGCCTCGTGTCTTCAATTGGAAGCGGCTGAAGAGCATGCTCGTAGCGAGAAACGGCTTTTAATAATATAATAATACATACGGGGAAAATTACACAGATCGAGTTAGCCTCGAAGTAAGTTCGAAACTTGTGTTACGAGATAACTAACTCAACGATACTATATTTTATAATAAACTAGCGACCCGCCCCGGCTTCGCACGGGTGCAAAATTATAAATGTTATTATACATAAAAACCTTCCTCTTGAATCACTCTACCTGTTACAAAAACCGCATCAAAATCCGTTGCGTAATTTTAAAGATTTAAGCATACAGACAAACAGACTAAAATAGCGACTTTGTTTTATACTTTGTAGTGATTAATAGCGTGTGAGAAGTATTGCGTTGAAGAGTAATGTGAGGATATCAGATAGGGATACGGCTCGTGAGGACCACTTGGTCTCGCGGAAGGATATGGACAAGGAGTACCTTTGGTCCGTATCTCGTCCAGCGCCGGTATCTTCCACGATCCAATAGGTAGTTTTTGGGAAACACAAATCACTGCACTTCACAGACCAACCCCGGGGTGCGTAGTTAATAAAGTTTTAGCGTCTTTGATGAATTTTGAGAATATTCACAACCGATGCAGAGAGCGAAGCAATTGCGCGAGGAGAGACGAATGGCGCGCTTTTTTGTTTTTAAATTATTTTGACATTTGGGAAAGGAGTGAAAGTGGGACAGGAATAGGATTGAGTGCGTGCGTGAAAGAGTGCGTGTATGTAGTGTTGCGTTTATAAAAAATATATTAAAAAATAAATAATTGGCGAAGACAATATCTTAGCTGCCTAAGCACTATCCTCAACTGCTTAAGCTCTGATCAGCGCTCGTCCTATCGGCCACGTTTTTTATTTCGAATATTAAATGCATTATTAAGTTTGGAAATACTCCTCTCTCGCTCGAAAACTTGATCTCCCGCGGCAGATTACGGGTGTAAATCGGGTCGCGGATTCGGCAACTCAAATTCAAACGTTTGTTTGCCAACTATCTACTTATATATAAAAGCGAAAGACACTCACTTAGGAATCACGAAATCTCGAAATCTACTGAGCCAATAAAGATGAAATTCGGCAGAAAGGTAGACTTTAATTAGGAGGGATCCACTAAGAAAGGATTTTTGGAAATTCTATTCCTAAGGGGGTGAAATAGGGGTTGCAAGTTTGTATGAAACTTTGTTATTTTTAGTATTGGAAACCAGCAAATTGTGATTTAAATTTACGGTTAGATTAAAATAATAATTCATTAATTACATTTTGTAAATTGCATTTCTAATGGGGTGAAATAGGGGTTGCAAGTTTGTATGAAACTTCGTCATTTTTAATATTGGACGTATGAAAATTAAGATTAAAATTTACGGTTAGATTAAAATAATAATTCATTAATTAAATTTTGAAAATTGCATTCCTATAGGGTTGAAATAGGGGTGATAAGTTTGTATGAAACTTTGTCATTTTAAATGTTGGACACATGAAATTAAATCCCTACATAAAACATAATTGAGGCAACAATTTTCACTGGTGTATATGCAGGAGAAACAGTTTTTATTCCACGGATCCCATTAATGCCATCGGATTACCAAATTCCATTTAAGCGTGTTCAATTTCCAGTCAAGCTTTGCTACGCCATGACTATAAATAAGGCACAGGGGCAAACATTAAAAGTGGCTGGCATAGATTTGAGGAACGATTGCTTCTCCCACGGTCAGTTGTATGTAGCCTGTTCCAGAGGGAGTGATTGCGACAGTTTATATATACTACAATCAGAGAGTAAGACTAGAATGTGGTATACAGGGTGACATTTAAAACAACTGCATCCTTCTAAACATAGACTATACCCATGCTTCTGAGCTGTTTGAGCCTATTTTTATTTAAATTAAACATCAGTATTTTCACATTTAAAAAACCCTCTAAAACTACGTCACACGCTTTATTAAAGACCAATAACTACAAAAAGAAATTGAAACTAAATAAATGTCTGATAAATAAATTATTTTTCTAGTATCAAGATCAAGTAAAGTACAGAGTTGTCGAGATCGCTCAACTGAATGAATTGTGTCGTTGACCTCGGAATCTTATGCGTCGCTTTTCCGCCAGCCAGGGTGATATGACGTATTTAGGATCGTGGATTTTGATACTTTAATTTTTTTTCGTACTCTCTGAAATATGAACCGATATTTTTCTTTTAACGTCTTTAAGTATCCTTTAGATGAGTACACTAAACAGTTAAATTTATGCAGTTGAATTAAAAGTCACCCTGTATAAAGAGGTTTTTTCAAAAATAATCCTTACACCCATCATCACTCATTCAAATCCAAACTTATTTTTAATGTAGTATTCGTCCTTCTTCATCTAATACATAAAAATAAATATTTTAAAGGGACGTCTTTGTAGAAAAAGCAGCAGTAAAGTAAAAGTTGCGCTGCTTCTTCACCTGCGCTTTGGAAGGAGGCAGTAAACTTAATTATGAAAAACTTTTTGACATCAATAACAGATGTATTACATCCGATATTGAGAATAAATAATTTGTTAATTATAAAAATGAGTAAAACTAAAATAGTATAATTTGTGTAGTCCACGTGTGCGAAGACGCGGGTAAAAGCTAGTTTTATATCTAAGATAGATACCTTAAATGTATGAAATAAAATTATCCCATTGGGGCGAAGCCCCGGGACGCAGCAAGTTACAAATATAACCATAAATGACTATACTAAAAATTTCTTTCACTGATTCATCCCTCCTTAGGTAATGGCACATAAAAATTGTTACCTGTAAACTAATGATATTTATTAATGAATAGTGACCCGTATTAACAATTGAAAATCACCATTCCAAGACCCTCATTCGAAAATTGTTATCTATAAACAAATTGCTCATAGATAATATTATAATTAGACTTTTAAATATTTTCCTATAAAATATGGTGACGTTCCTTTTTATTTTCGCTTCAATTAAAATTTATTCCAATGACAGAAATAAAATACCTCAAATATTTTAGAGCCATCTCTAAATTAATTGCATAGTAACATTCTATGCCTAAAAAAATGCATTACATTCCAATAAATTGAATTTGAACGAGTCTTCAAATCATTTCGACAATGCACAATACAGCTAATTTTAATCATAAGAATAATATAATAATAATAACAATTATATATATTTTTCGCTGTGGGTAGTTGCAAATAATAGACCTAAAATCAGCTGATCCTTTTATTTTAAAGATTAAAAATAATAAACAATAGTAACAATATATAATTTTGTCATATACATATAAACAATAACTTTAGGTTTATGTACATATAATAAATTCTGCGCTAGCCTGCCTTACTGGACTTCCACATCACAACACAATTTATCGCAATGGAGACATCAAACCACTCTGAATTAGAGCAAGTACAGATGACACAGAAGCAACTGGAGAAGTCACTGGCTGATCGCATGGCCAATTTTGAGAAGCGGCTCACCATCACTCCTGCTGCAGAGGTTAGTCAGTTGCGGGAAGAGTACTCAGACTTTAAGAATATTGTGCACTCAATCTTCCTTCTGTTGAAACAACAGATCCATAATTTGAGCAGCAAAATTGACTCCATTGAGATGAGGACTCGTAGGAAAGTTCTGCTGTTTAATGGCATACAGGAGGACTCCAATGAAAATATCTCAAATACAATATGCAGCATTCTTACTGATCAATTTGATTTCACCGATGTTAGTAGTCACATCAAAGTATGTCACCGCTTAGGAGCTACTAAACTGGATCGTGCAAGACCTGTTCTTGTCCGTTTCAATTCGACAGATGCCAGAACAACTGTGTGGAACAAAAAAACTGCTTTGAAAGGATCTCCAATAAGTATCTCAGAGTTCCTCACTCGTGCCAGGCAGGAGGTGTTCATGGCTACTCGATTGCACTTTGGTATGAGGCGGTGTTGGACTATGGATGGCGTAATTTGTGTCAGGACTCCGGCGGGTGACCGCGTGAAGTTCACCACAGCTGCTGAGTTGGCTGTTTTGACGAAGAGGTTTCCTGCTGTAGATGCTGATAACAAGCGAGTGTCGCCAGAGGAAAACAAGCAGCGAACCGATCAACCGCGGAGCTCCTTGTTGCAGACGCAGCCTTCCAAAAAAACTGCCACCATTGCTGCTAAAAACATGACTCGTCGTCAGATGCAGGCAGGCAAGTCCAAGTAAAAGGTGTAACGTCTCATTATTGTACTGTTTAGTTTGTGTACTTTCGCCCGTAGGCTATTTTTATTGTAAAACGTAGGTAGCTAGCGTACAAACTCAGAACTTTTTAATACATAGTTTTATTTTATTTACTAACGGGTAGACAGTTTTAAAATTTATAGTTATTTGTTTTTAAAATGGCACTTCACAGGCGTTATTTAAATATTTTGCTTTGTTAACTTTGTTTTTCTTTCTTTTCTATTGTCGTTCGCCGTTCATTTCGTGAATGTCGATGTCAACTTAACTGTCAACTTCATTTAATTGTATGCTTGGTTGTTTCTTACATACAGCCATGGTGTTCTTGCTTCGGTTTGTGATAAATTGTTTTTACTTTTTTATTTTCTTTGTTTGTAAGGTCCGGCTGGCGGGTTTGGCGAGAACTTTTACTTTAGTTCGTCAAACTAAATACACCACTTATATTAATAGTTAGTTTGTAAGAACCATATATATATTTATTGTGTTTATTAATTATGCAGCAACAGCAACTTTCATTTAACAATAATGATTCCTTATGCACTGCAGAGGACTCTGGTTCCTCCAGTTTTGCCTCTCATGGCTCTTCAGGGACACTGGGAGAATTTGTCAGGGATGCCTTCCACAACTTTCCTCAAAATTTCAATGTATGCCACATAAATGCACAGAGCATTCCCGCTCATTACTCTGACCTCGTTGAAGCTTTTTCTTCTGATGAACTGAGTGCAGTACTTGTCTCAGAAACCTGGTTTAAGCCTAGTCTACCTTCTACTAGCTACTCGCTGCCTGGATTCGTACTGATACGAAATGATCGTGTTGATAAGGGGTCGGGAGGTGTTGCTATATATTTGCGTAGTGACATTCCTTACCGCGTAATCTCCACGTCACCTTCTGAATATTCAGCTTCAATGGAGTATATCTTGTTAGAGGTCACAGTTAAAGGTTGTAAATCTATTCTTGGCATCTTTTATTCCCCTTCTTTAAGAATAGATTATTTTTCTACCTTTGAGTCGCTTCTGGAATCGGTTTGTTCAGACTATGCTCATCATCTGATCCTTGGGGATTTTAACACGTGCCTTTTAAAGGGAAATTCTAGAACTTCTAAATTACTAAATATTGTCAAGTCGGTTAATTTTTCTATTCTCCCATCTGGACCAACTCACTTCACAGAACATGGACCTACCTTGCTTGACTTGATAATCACTTCTTCAGAAAAGCTTGTCACCAGTCATGGTCAAATACCGGCCCCGGGGTTTTCCCATCATGACTTAATCTATGTCTCTTACAAGCTCAGAATTCCCAAAATAAAGCCTACAATCCTCCAACTGCGCTGCTTCTCAAAAATAGACCACAGGGCCTTAATAACTGACGCCTCTAATATTGACTGGTCTCCGGTGACTGCAGCGAATACAGTCGACGAGAAAATTTCTCTGTTTAACAATAAAATCTTGGCTCTGTATGATGCGCATGCTCCAGTGAGAGCAGTCAAAATAAGGCGTCCTCCCGCACCGTGGATAACTAATGCAGTTCGTATAGCCATGAGACGACGGAACAATGCTTTTCGTAGGTTTAAACGGGAGCGCAGTGATGAAAATTGGTCATTGTATAAAGCTGCAAGGAATCGATGCAACCAATTTTGTCGTAACGCTAAACGCCGCTATTTCACTGACAACATCGAAAATGTTTCTACTGCCAATCTCTGGAAATTTCTCAATTCTCAGGGCATAGGCAAAATAAAAAATGAATCTTCAAAAATACCTTTTTCCTTAAATGCTCTCAACAATCATTTTACAACTGTCCCACTCTTGGATCACACAGTTAAAAACTGTACTATATCTTATATTTTTGATTTGCCTGTTCCTGATGGTAGTTTATTCGAATTTTCCACAGTCACCGAGGACGACGTTTCAAAAACCATCCAATCCATAACTTCTAATGCTGTCGGGCCGGATGAAATCAGTCGCGGGATGCTGATCCCAATTCTCAGTTTTATTCTCCCTGTCATCACGCACATTATAAATACCAGTTTTATAGATCATCGTTTTCCTACCTCATGGCTTAATGCTTATGTTCGTCCTCTCCCCAAGATTCCTGATCCTATCCGTTTAAATGATGTGCGTCCCATTTCCATCCTTTCCTTCCTGTCTAAAATCCTCGAAGCCTCTGCCTTTAATCAGTTTTTAAAACACTTGATTGACAACAATCTTCTCAATCGATATCAGTCTGGTTTTAGGCCCGGACACAGCACAACTACTGCACTGCTTCGTGTTACTGATGACATAAGAAAGGGCATGGAAAACCAAAAAGTTACCATATTGGTGTTAATTGATTTTAGTAACGCGTTTAATACTGTCGATATCGATATTTTACTAACTATTCTAACCCGTTGCAACGTCTCCCCTTCGGTGATTGATTGGTTCTCGAGTTATCTTCGCGGTCGTCGGCAGCAGGTTCGCAACGGAGCGGAGACATCCGACTGGTGTGATCTGAAAGCCGGCGTACCGCAAGGCGGCATTTTATCTCCTATCCTTTTTTCTATTTTTATTAATCTTCTCTCGTCTCATATTACATGTTCTTATCACTTTTATGCAGACGACTTGCAGCTTTATACACATACTAGTTTAGACGACATAGATAAGTCAATATCCATAATAAATAACAATTTAAACATTATACTGGGGTGGTCTAAAAACTTTGGGATCCAGGTTAATGTAAAAAAGTGTCAGGCGGTTGTAGTTGGAAGTACCTATCAAATAAATAACATAGACATCAATAGTACGCTGCCTCTGATGTTTGACGGGACTCCAATACCTTTTAGTCCTACTGTCAAAGACCTCGGTCTTCTCATCGATTCAAACCTTTGCTGGAACCCATATGTCGTTGAGCTCAGTCGAAAGGTCTACGGGTCTCTACATTACCTGCAACGTCTGAAACATTTTCTTCCCATTAAAACCAAAGTAATGTTGGCTCAAGCACTTGTTATACCCATTGTTGATTATGCTGATGTGTGTTGTCTGGATCTAACTGAAGAACAACTTAATAAGCTTGAACGTCTTCTCAATAATTGTATCAGATTTATTTTCTGTCTTCGTAAGTATGACCATGTCTCTGAATTCCGTTCTCAGCTTAAGTGGCTGCCCATCCGACAACGTAGGAATCTTCATATTCTTTGCCAACTTTATAATATACTTAATAATCCCCTAGCTCCAGATTATCTTAGATCCGAATTTCAACTTTTAAGTTCCACTCATGAAAGAATCCTACGTTCCTCTAACAGGTTGACCCTTGCAACACCTTTTCACCGTACAGGTTTTTATTCAAATTCTTTCGCTGCTACAGCTGTTAGACTTTGGAATGCACTTCCCGATTCCGTTCAAGCTTCTCTGAGCCGCGCCAGTTTTAAGTCGCATGTGGTCCAGTTGTTTCTGACTCAGTCATGAGAGAGTAATCTCTGTATGTAATCTGCTGCAAATATATATATATATATTTATGTATATATATGTATTTATGTATATGTATGTTTACTGTAGTATATAGGTATATATTATGTATAGGTTTTTAGTATATATCATATAGTAAGTAAGTATGTTTATTGTACATTATTATTATCACCCACACAAAGGTTCTCCGCTTAACCCAATGGTAGACTGTTAGATAATGCTATTAGCATTAAGTCCGCCTATTGTACTTTACAAATTGTTATTGTTACAATAAAGAATAAATAAAAAAAAAAAAAATATAGTGAGAGAAATATTTTCCCTGTCAAAACAATATTACCGGTACGGTACGCTAAACTGATTTAACACAAAAATCCATACGGAACTCATTTAGAAAAAAAAAATTAAAAAAGAAAACAGATGCATTTTTTTTAAATTTGTAACTTTCTTCATCACTGTTTCTTCGCAAATTTATTGGGAATATTACAATTATAATTGTGTTACCTATAGGTATTGATCGAGTTTCGGATAAAAAAATTGCACCATTTCACATCTAAGTATATAATTGAAAATACTACCTATTCCCGGTAAAAATCTTCATTTCCCTACATGAGTTTCGTACGAAATGAACTACATTATAAATAAGGTTCGCACGCATTGAGTATAAACAATTTATGGTCAGTATTAGTTAGTGGTCTGTCAGTCAGTTGCATTAATTTATAATATTATTTGATTCATAATCCTTTGGCCTTTCAGTCTTTTGATGACTGTCGGCTCTGTCTACCCCGCAAGGGGTATAGACGTGATCATATGTAATTTTATGTTTGACTCATAATTTTATCTGTTAAACAGAAAAAAAAACCTTTAATAAAAGCGTATGAAAATCTTGAAGATACGCGTTTATATATAATATATAACATTAAAAAAAGTATACGCGAACATGCCTGAACGTGACCATAAATATTATCTATACTCAATATGTGGGCACCAAACATACTTACTAGAAATTTATAAATAAAATGTATTACCCATTTAAAACCACTCAGGTGCACTTTTTTTTTCATATACATTTTTATTTTTTAACTTTCATAAAATGTACAGGACTATTTTTTTTTAATATTTTCTACGTAGGATTATAATGGACAGCCATACAGCTTACTCCTTAATAAAATTCAGTGACACAAAAAAACAATATATTTTTCGTTTTTTTTATTATTACGAAAAACATTTACCTAGTGCACGTTAAATATTTTAGGCAGTTTTCTTATATTTTGTTTTAATACAGATCAAATTATTTGTTTCATTTTAATATTAAGTATTGTATTTTTGTGTCACTGAATCTGTTATCTAAACTTCACAGACTGGGCCCTAAATTTAATGAAAAAAAAAACTATTAAAATACAGCACAAAAAATTATAGATAAAATATTGTCAACATTTAAAACCTACAATTTTGCCTTAAAGTTATAATTGTAACTGTTTAAACAACCTAAACATCATGTCACACTGAATATATAAATAACAAGTGACCATATTAATAGATTTTCAAAGCATTCATAAATTCCCTATTAAAAATAGCCCCCCATGTTACTACCCCAAAAGATTATCTCTGTTGCAATACCATCTGAATGTATTCTGTGGTTCTAACATACTTTGACAATCATTTTTAGTTAATGACTCTCTCAAAATCCTTATTAAACAATAATGATAATTAAACAAAAAAAAAATGAAACCTATCACTACCCAGCCGTGAACACGGAGAAGTAGGACTAGTGGCCGGTTCACTAGGTACCGCCCCACGGCGGCACCTGGTGGATCCGCCACTTAGTCAGCCCTTATGGCAGTTGAACACTAGGTTCAACCTACACGGGTGGCGCCAAAGCCGAGGTTCGTCCCACTTTGGGAACCCTTTGAGCAGCCACTGCGTCGGCAGGAGGCCCTTCAGGCCCCGCCACTAATAGTCCGGTTAAGTTGTTAAGCCCTTCAGGCAACAGCGAGATATTTAAAAAAAAAAAAAAAAACTTATTTTGTGTTATTATTTGTGATTCTGGAAGGTAATTCACTGCGCGGCGCTTTTCGGATATGGAGGTTAGTTTTCTTTTTTTCTTATTATTACTATTTGATTTTAAATATAGAATTATGTGACTATGCGTGGATTTTTTAAGTATAAAGTAAGTTTTTTTTCAATTATATATTATCTTTTTAAATATTAGAATTAGGTGATTGTAATTTTTTTACTACAATTTGTGTTGGAGTCGAAGGAAATTTATTTCTTGTTGGGTAAAGTCAGTTTTTAGTTCTTAATTTTATCGCCTCTTATCTTGTGATTCATCTTATATATAAAATTCTCGTGACACAAATGTTCGTTCCCGTACTCCTCCGAAACGGTTTTACCGATTCTCATGAAATTTTGAGAGCATATTGAGTAGGTCTAAGAATCTGCCAACATTTTTCATACCCCTAAGTGATAAGGTTGTCCATCCTTAACTTTTTTTTTTACTAGAAATTTCTTAAAAATTATTTATATGGCAAAACAACGTTTGCCGGGACAGCTAGTCAAACTTTAAAAACACGAAATTCGATCCTAACTAAATTATTTTTTTACAACTGAAATCAGTTCTGTATCAGTATTTATTTCTACATATTTCATTTCGTATGTTTTATCGGAATTTATATCTATATTTATTTCTAACAAACATATAAAAAGAAATCTTCTATCCAAGACTAGGGTGTTATATTTAATTAACTCCTGAACTATTCCCGTGTTAGGTGTTAAAATTGACGCTAATCCTGGACTTTTAAATCAAACTAAGTAATTTTTCGTTTAATATCGATTACCACACGGCACCAATATAACACTTTATTTTATAGTTGAGACATAAATAAAAATTTCTTTCACTGAATCATCTCTGGTTAGGTCATGTTTAGTAATGGCACAAAAAAATACTTACCTGTAAACTAATGACATTTATTACTGAATAGTACCTGTATTAACAATTGAAAATGACCATTCCAAGACCCTCATTCACAAATTGTTATCTATAAACTAATTGCTCATAGATAATATTGTTACACTTTTAAATATTTTGCTATAAAATGGGGCGACGTTTCGTTTTTACGTTTAGTGCGAATTATTTTGTGATACTGGAAGGTTCACTGCTCGACGCTTTTCGGATATTGTGGTTAGTTTAGTTTTTTTTTTTAAATATTACTATTTCATTTTAATTTTAAATAAATAATTATGTGACGGTGCTGTATGTTTACGAATTGTGCTTTAAATTTATTTATTGTGGATTTTTTGAGTGTAAAGTTAGTTTTTTTTTTTAATTTATTACGATTTTAAATATAGAATTAGGTGTGTCTTATATTTCTTTTGCTACGATTTATGTTGAAGTCGAAGGAAATTAAATTCTTGTTGGGTAAAGTCAGTTTTTAGGTAGTTGTTAATTTTATCGCCTCTTATTTTGGGCTATATCTTACTTTAAACAAATACCAGATACGATCCCACAGAAATTATATTTTTACAATTTGTATCACTTCTGTATTAGTATTTATTGTACATATTCATTTCGTATGTTTCGGCGGAATTTATATCTATACATACTTTATTTCTAACAAACATCTATCCAAGACTTAGGGTGACTCGTAATCGATTCAGTAGTTTTTGCGTGAAAGGGTAACAAACATCCATACTGACATCCTGACTGACATACTCACAAAGTTTCGCATTTATAATATTAAAAGAATTTAAAAAAAGTGATAATAAAATATTAAATACGATATTCTCCTTAATAACAGATACGTGGTGCACCGGCGAAGGTAACAATCACGTCGCACGGACAACGCGAACCTGACAGTGCCTGAATAAGTGTTGAAAAATAAAAAAAATAAAAAAATATTTTTTTTTACTCGTACACGCGTAAACATTTAATTGTGACAGTATGAAGATCCCAGAGACATTGGCAAACGTTGGTGCTTACTATGGAAACGAGGAGAATGGACAGTGGCAGGTATGTTGATCTATCTACATATAATCACGTCTATATCCCTTGCGGGTTAGACAGAGCCAACAGTCTTAAAAAGACTGATAGCCCACAGCTCAGCTATTTGGCTTAATGATAGAATTGTGATTCAAATAGTGACAGGTTGCTAGCTCGTCGCCTATAAAATATAATCATAAGTTTGTAAGCCTATCCCTAAGTCGCCTTTAACGACATCCATGGGAAAGAGATGGAGTGGTGTTATTCTTTTTTGTATTGGTGCCGGGTACCACACGGCACTATCTATACTAATATTATAAAGCTGAAGAGTTTGTTTGTTAAACAAATAAACTACCGGTTCGAATTGAAAAATTCTTTTTGCGTTGAATAGACCATTTATCGAGGAAGGCTTTATATAACATCACGCTGCAACTATAGGGAGCGTAGAAATAATGGAATGAGTGAATAAAAAACGCGGAAAATTATTTATCCTTGAGGTCTCCCATGTACCTATGCAGAGATCGTGGCAAGTGGAAAGAGGTAGTCTCTGCCTACCCCTCCGGGAAAGAGGCGTGATTTTATATATGTATGTATAAATACAAATAATACAATAATATGTATGTTTTTCAGCAGCCCAACGGCGTTATGATGGATAACGGCGTGGGCGGCGGCGTGGTGGGCGCCGGCGACGCGGGCGTTCAGCGGCCGCCTCTCTACCCCGCACTTGTGCCGAGGTCGCCTATACCCGGTAAGTGTCAACTTCTTATTCTAATTCTAGATGTTCATTCATTATTACGGGACATTTCAAAGTGAAATTCTTCTGGCTTTCCCCGCCTTTGATCCTGGATTGGGTGAGTCAGGTTTTAGACGTAGAGACTCCCGTCTGACCTCCGCAACCTTTGCGGGGGAACCTAACCCGTATTGGATACATGTTTATTTATACATACAGTTGACTGAATGTGCAGGTTTTCGCACGACACCAGACATTTCAACATCACTTAATAATTGTCATATTTTTTTATTTCAAAAATTGGTTGACGTCAAATAAATTACTTAAAACGACAGTTTGCTGCCGCTTCCAAAGTGCCAGTCAGTGTACAAGAAGCATTAACAAACTGCACTGCAGCATTTTCTTCAATAACGTCATCTTCACAAATATTCGAACTTGAATAGAAATGTGGACGAGATAAATGTATTACGAATACATTGTTGTGATTAATTGATTTATACGAAATTTGAAAAATTAAAAATATAATTTAAAATGGAATGTTAACTAGGTCGATGTACAGAGTGTACTGAATTTTGATTAAGATTCAAAGCAAACTATTCATCTTTACAAGGTTCCTGCGCCAAGCTCAAGCCAGATATTTGTATAAAATTTAGTATCTATATATACATACCTTGTTCCCCTCAGGGGTACTCGTACCTACACATGACTACGGATTTCTACTTGCAACGCACTCTGGTCGCTTTTCACAATTTTTTTTTGTATACTCTCCTCTCATCTCCCCTTTTCAAGATATTCTCAATATCTATCTATATTTAATGCCTTATCTACTTTTAATTAATGAATCGATTGAACAGCCAAGGTGACGCAACACATACTTGTCAAATAACTTTGTCAATGTTGAACCAATCGTGTTATATGTCATCAAATTTCTCACCATGACGTCATAAATTCTTATATGAATGTTTACATTAAATTTTTCCTGTATATATCCAGGCTACGTCATGGCCGGCGCGTATTACCCCCCGGCGCCCTACGCGGCGCCGGCGACGCCCGACGACTTCGCCGACTACATGTGGATAGAGAACGAGGAGGAGTTTGACAAACAGGTGTGTATAGTTTGTTCATTACAAATTGCTGGTTTTTTGTTGTTGACAGGTTGGTTGACGTTAAAGGTCCCGCGGATGTCGTAAAAGGCGACTAAGGGATAGGCTTATGAACGTGGGATTGTCCGTCTGGGCGTTCGTTTGGGGCCATCACCCAAAAAGAGGATCCCAAATTATATAAGCCTATCGCTTATTCATGAAAAAAAATGAGTGGTCCTATTTCTTTTTCTATTTGTGCCGGGATCTACACGGCACGGTTTAATATAATATTAGGTTAATATTTATACGGAATTGACTTCACACGGCAATAATTTCAGGTGATACAACAGTTGGAGGAGGAGGCGTTGATGGAGCAGTGTATAGAGGCGATGTTGGAGGACGAGCAGAGGGAGAGGCGCAGGCCGAACGGGCACCATCAGTATCCCACGTGAGTGTCAAATTGTATATCACGGTAGAACCACACGGCTCAATGTGTGTAGTTTGTCCCGCCAAAAAAAAAAAGAACTTCAGTGCTACACTGCAGATAAACTGCAGAACTACATACATACATATAATCACGTCTATATCCCTTGCGGGGTAGACAGAGCCAACAGTCTTGAAAAGACTGATGGGCCACGTTCAGCTGTTTGGCTTTATGGTGGAATTGAGATTTAAATAGTGACAGGTCGCTAGCCAATCGCCTCGCCTCGAAGAAGAATTCCAAGTTTATAAGCCTACACCTTAGTCGCCTTTTACGACTTCTATGGGAAAGAGATGGAGTGGTCATATTCTTTTTTGTATTTGGTGCCGGGAATCACACGGCACATAAACAACATGTGAAACCAAAAGTCATGACAATTATCAACTGACGTTGGAAGTGTCCCATAATAATGAATAAATAAAATGTACAACATTGAAGTACGCAGAGATCGTGGCGAGTGGAAAGAAGGTAGTCTCTGCCTACCCCTCCGGGAAAGAGGCGTGATTTTATGTATATATATGCATGTATATTGACAAAAGTTATTTGGACAAGTTTGTGTTGCGTCACCTTGGCTGTTCAACCGATTCATTAATTTAATGTATTTATGTATAACATCCTGAATATCCTGAATATGATTGCAGGCAGGCTAGACTGCCTATATGTCAACCATTCTTGCGCCATTTCGGGGGGAGTGGTGCAAGAATGGCCACTTTAGAAATCATGCTGTCCCTAGGTACTAACATAGTTTGTAAGCATTACTAATACAAATGAGTCCTTGTTACTTATATAAATAAAATTCATTCATTCATTCGTTCATTCTTTCATTATTATCCGCGACAGAACCAGCAACGGCGCCCCGTCGCTGTCCCTCGCGGAGACCGTGTCCCGCTCCCGCCTCAACCCGCTCGCTGCTGAGTTTGTTCGCTCCCGCCTCAACCCGCTCGCCGCCGAGTTCGTGCCCACCGCCGCCGTCACCAGGACTGTTACAGGTAATTTATTGTACATTACATATGTTACATAGTGCCGTGTGGTTCCCGGCACCAATACAAAAAAGAATAGGTCACACACTCCGTCTCTTTCCCATGGATGTCGTAAAAGGCGCGACTGAGGGATAGGGCTTACAAGCTTGGGATTCTTTTTTTTTAGGCGATGGGCTAGCAACCTGTCACTGTTTGAATCTCAATTTTATCATTAAGCCAAATAGCTGAACGTGGCCGTTCAGTCTTTTCAAGACTGTTGGCTCTGTCTACCCCGCAAGGAATATAGACGTGAACATAATAAAATGACGTGAATAAAATGAAACCACGTATTCAACTCGGGAACTGAAGAGAGAGAGAGAGATTTTATTCAGTTTTGCACACTTATTACAGATTATTAATTGAAGGCAGGCAAAAGAAAATAGCTTACATACAGCCATATAGATAGGTATAGAGGGCGTTGGTGCAATATTTTTGGAGTAAATTATAACAATATATTTTCATTTTGTCCCTTTCCATCATGTCTCCTATCTCGGGTCTGCTGGAAGAGATTTCTTTTGAAATAAGCAGAACCTTTGTAATTTTGTTTCTTGTGTTTATCAGTCTCGATGTTTTCTGTGTACATAAATTAGTAAATAATATATATTTTTTTTGTATTGCAGAAGAGAAACGAGACCCGCCGGAGACTCCGAGCGCGGAGCCCCAGCAGTCGGAGCAGGAGGAACAGAAACCCGAGGAGGCTGAACAGCTCACAGACACACATACAGAACCGCAGATAGGTGAGTTGATATGTCACACAAGCTGAATTAATTATTATATATATATATAATAATTCTAGTATATATATATATATATAAATTGAGCTATATATATACAGGATGACTTTTAATTCAACTGCATAAATTTAACTGTTAAGTGTACTCATCTAAAGAATATTTAAAAACGTTAAAAGAAAAAATATCGGTTCATATTTTAGAAAGTACGAATAAAAATAAAAGTATCAAAATCCACGATCCTAAATATGTAATATCACCCCGGCCGGCGGAAAAGCCACGCGTAAGATTCAGAGGTCAACGACACAATGCATTCAGCTGAGCGATCTCGACAACTCTGTACTTTACTTGATCTTGATACTAGAAAAATAATTTATTTTTCAGACATTTATTTACATGTTTAGTTTTAATTTCTATTTGTAGTATTGGTCTTTAATAAAGCGGGTGACGTAGTTTTTGAGGGTTTTTTAAATGTGAAAATGATGACGTTTAATTTCAATTAAATAGGCTCAAACGGCTCAGAAGCATGGGTATAGTCTATGTTAAAAGGATGCAGTTGTTTTAAATGTCACCCTGTATATATAGTAACATATTGCATATATAACATAACGTATATAACATATATATATATATATATAATTTCAGAACCCACGCCGCCCCCCACGGACCCGCCGGAAGTGTCCGCGGCGGACGTTCAGACAGACGACAAGCGGAAAGACAAACACAACAAGAGATCTGAGCCGAAGAGAGCGGTCAGAGACAACAAGGCTAAAGGGAAGGCCGCGCAAGTTAAAGAGGCGACTAAGGTCGGGAAGAAGGAGGAGAGGCGAGAGGGGAGGGTGGGCAACAGCGGAGACGACAGCGATGGGGATGGTCAGGTGAGATGTGCAGACATACATACACACAAACGAAATATATAGGAGAATAGGATAGATTTATTTTCAAAATTGGACACAAGGTATCACTTATTGACGTCACATCGCTTAAATCTAATTATATCTACCACCGCTTCCGAAGAAGGCGATGGGCCAGCGACCTGTCACTATTTGAATCTCAACTCTAACATTTAGCCAAACAGCTGAACTGGGTGGTTTAATGTATGTATGTAGGTACTCATGTATGTAACTATTCATTTCATTACAGCCCCAACCGGCCCCTGTGGAAGAGCAAACCGGCCCCAAACCCCTAAACTACGCGACGGCCGCCTAAGTGAACAAACCCAAAAAGCCCAGCACGCCGCCCGCCGCGGAGAAGACGTCGCCCGTCCCCACCGCTGGCACCAAAATTGACAAGAAGAAGGTCGACAAACCCGTGCAGAGGAAGAATTCGGCCAAGTGAGAGAGATGGAACGATTGTAAGTTTGTAAAAAGGATAGGGACGGAATGAGTGTCGGGTTTTTTTTTATCTGCCGATTGTTTTTGTGTTTCGAATTGTTTTTAAGGGAAGCTGTAAGTTTTTTATGCGATATACGAGTAGGTTGTTTTTGTATAATCGAATAATATAAACTGGATTTACAAATGATTTGTTAGATTTAAAAGAAAGGGATTTAAAATATTATCGCATCTGTGTTCTAGAAAGAGCCTGAAGATTTAAACTGTAGCGGTGAATAGTCTGTATTTTCTAATTTTTTCGGTCGAACTGTGGTAATGTCTGAATAATTTGTATAGGAAATTTGCAATAAAGACATTAACATTTAATATTGTTCATATAAAATTAATAATTGCAATTTGAATATAAAATTTTGCGTAAATAATAAATAAATGTCACTGATTGTATTTTGGCAAAACAAAACTACAATGAGAAGAGAAAATTTGACAATCACTTTAATATAAGTCACAAAATTTAATGAATTAACTAAGGCCATGTCGACCACATAAATGACTTTTTTTAAAATACTTAGCGTGCAAATGTAACTAGCTTCGCGGCCATCTATACTAATATTATAAAGCTGACGAGTTTGTTTGTTTGTTTGAACGCGCTAATATCAGAAACTACTAGTTCTAATTGAAAAATTCTTTTTGTGTTCAGTAGACCATTTATCGAGGAAGTCTTTAGGCTATTTACCATCACGCTACAACTATAAGGAGCAAAGAAATAATGGAAAATGTAAAAAAAAACTATTCATCCTTGAAATTTAAAAACTTGAAAATTATTCATCCTTGAAGGCCTCAATGAAGACCAAAATAACTGTACCACGCGGACGAAGTCGCGGGCGCAGCTAGTAATAACATATTTGTTAAAAACAAATTTGTGAAACTGAAAAAAATCGGCAGTTAAAAAAAATTCAACAGTGAAAGAAAACGTGAGCGATCGAACGTCGACGCCTTGAAACGGTTTTTTGTTTTTTTTGGATAACCGTAGATCATATTTCTACGATGTCTTGTGTCGTTTGCGCATGTTTCCAATTGTGAAATTGCACTTTTTATTTATAAATAATAACAATATTGTCACGTTTATAAATCGCATTGTACGACGGCGCGGAATAACGCATTAACGCAACCTACCGCCTACCGGATAATAACTCAGCAGAATAACAACCTTATTAACATAACACAACAACACAAATAGCATGGTTATTTTGAAAAAGTGTATGTATGTATGTATATCAAGTGATATAGCCCAAACGACACGAAAAACTAACTGCGTATAAGGTTTACATACAAACGCGGCCGTCCTAGGTACGAATGCCATTTCGAATAATTGAATAGTTACTAAATAAAATGTTAAGACAAAAATAAAATAAAAAAAACCACTAATTCATACATAGTTTACGTCTTTACCCCTTACGGGACAGACAGAGTCGCAAAGTTCACGCTCGATTCAGAAACTTGCATAATGGAATCAGTTACTGAATTATTTTGGAATTATTTTGAATTCAGTTAAAATCTATAACCTTGATGTTGTAATAATATATGGCAGTTCTACCTAGGTATTGTATAGTAAATGTATATGTTTAAAATTATAATTATGATAAATTTAGTATATATGTGATATTGACATTAAGCATTTTTTTTTAAAGTTCTAATGAATAAAAAAAGTAAAAAAAAAAACTGTATAAAAATCTAATTTTAAAAATAGTATTACGTTAGTGTTCACGGCTGGGTAGTGTAGGTTTTTTTTTATAAATAAGGATTTTGAGAGAGTCATTAGCTAAAAATTCTTTCGAAGGTATGTTATGCAACAGAGATAATCTTTTGGGGTAGTAACATGGGGGGCTATTTTAAATAGGGAATTTAAGAATGCTTTGAAAATCTATTAAAATGGTCACTTGTTATTTATATATTCAGTGTGATTTTAAGTTGTTTAAACAGTTACAATTATAACTTTAAGGCAAAATTGTAGGTTTTAAATGTTGACAATATTTTATCTATAATTTTTTGTGCTGTATTTTAATAGTTTTTTTTTTGTATTAAAAATAAGGCCCAGTCTGTGAAGTTTAGATAACAGATTCTGTGACACAAAAATACTATAATATTAAAATGAAATAAATAATTTGATCTGTATTAAAAAAAATATAAGAAAACTGCCTAAAATATTTAACGTGCACTAGGAAAATGTTTTTCGTAGTAATATAAAAAAAAAAACGAAAAAAATATTGTTTTTTGTGTCACTGGATTTCATTAAGGAGTAAGCCGTATGGCAGTCCATTATAATCCTACGTAGAAAATATAGCACAATCAATCAATTTGTAAGCACTGTAGAAGTCCTAGTGAAATTTTCACCAAAAACATCGCTAACACTAGCTTAAAGGGCTTTAATTATTTGAGCTTATGAAGAAGGAATATAGTCCGCTATCGAAATTGAAGCCTTTTTAAGATATTAGTAACTTATGTGGCGATTATATATGTACCTACCTATTTTGAAATAGATTTTTCATTATGCCTAGTGGTTTATATCTGTTTCACGAAGTGTAGTCCAAGGCCGAATTTGTCAATGAAAGCAATAAATATTAGAAAAAATATTTTCTATTTAAATAAAAAATTTAAAAAAAAAATATTGTTTTTTTTTACATGGGGTGATGAGGCCCATAGATAAATTTATTAGGCGTTATATCGGCTACACTTTGTTATTTCATACTAATTAAGGTTAATTAATATTGTACTAAATTCAATTAACCGTTTCAACATTGATTTGTATGTAAATAGCACGTGAAACCCACACCCCTAACATAGTTATTTCGGATTTGTATATAGCTAAAAAAGTGTACAATAATCACGGAAAATGTAAATTTATAATAATTAAGCCGTACGAATGCGTCAGGTCCTATATGTTTGTGAATTGGTTATAAACAGAAAAATAAATTAAAAAATTATGCGATTTTTTTATATCTATTTATCCTTAATTATTTGAATTAAAAGAATATGTCTAGACTGCTCAAATTTGATTAATACATAAATCTGTAAGTTCATCGCTTATTTCAAAGTGATTTATTTTTTTAAATTAATATTCTGATGTCAAACTTTTCAAATATTTCATTTTCTGTTTATGACCAATAGCCTAAGGTCATTTGAAATATTTAAAAGTATTCGTTATAATGTTTGATTATTGGAATTTGTATAATTTTGAGTTAGATGTGCGAAGGTAAATTTTTATAGTTCACAAATTCGTTTCTAAGTAAAATGCAGTAAGTAAATATGAAACTGTATTCCTTTGTTTTATTTGTGTGCCCTTTTAGTTATGATGAAGAAAATAAAGAGATGATTCAGCAATGATATTTAATACATATATTTGTATAGCTATAGTAGGCATTGCCAGTTGCTATACGTGGCCTCGTGTCTTCAATTGGAAGCGGCTGAGGAGCATGCTCGTAGCGAGAAACGACTTTTAATCTATACATACCTATAATAACAGTAAAAATATTTTGTCTGTACATTTAGTATTTTTGACTGAAATGGATAGAGGGGCACTTAAAATGAATAATAGAAAGCAAAAATATTTTTTTCGAATTTCTTGTCTATCTGTCTGTATGTATGATCACGATTATCTCCGAAAGTACTGAACCGATTTACTGAAAACTTTCAAAAAAACAGTTAAAGTTTGTTGCATCAAAATCGGTTCAATAAAAAAAAAGTTATCGACATACTCAAGGCATGAGTTTGCCTGCAAATAAGTTACGAAATTTAAAATTCAAAGTCATTTAAAATTATACGACAGCATTATACCTATAAAAGATCCAAGTACCAGGCCAATCAGAGACTGTTCGTTTCTCATCATGCCCTGGCCGGGATTCGAACCCGGGACCTCCGGTGACACAGACAAGCCAAAGCAGAGGGAGGAGCTTTTGGTGGAGCAGAGGTAAGCTATACAACAACATGCTAAATTATTCAGCAATGACATTCAATACATAGGTATAATGTGCTATAGTATTGCCAATTGCTAATCGTGGTCTTTGTCTTTTCAAGATGTTGCCCTGTCCACACCGTAAGGGATAGAGACGTGATTACATGTATGTCCGTTACGATGCTTATGATTGTCTTGTGTAATTTTTGCGGACTATATCTGGTCTCGCGGAAGGGTATGGACAAGGAGTACCTCTGGTCCGTAACTCGAGCTCTCGTCCAGCGCCGGTAGCTTCCACGATCCAATAGGTAGTTTTTGGGAAACACAAATCACTGCACTTCACAGACCAACCCCGGGGTGCGTAGTTAATAAAGTTTTAGCGTCTTTGATGAATTTTGAGAATATTCACAACCGATGCAGAGAGCGAAGCAGTTGCGCGAGGAGACGAATGGCGCGCTTTTTTGTTTTTAAATTATTTTGACATTTGGGAAAGGAGTGAGAGTGGGACAGGAATAGGATTGAGTGCGTGCCTGAAAGAGTGCGTGTATGTAGTGTTGCGTTTATAAATAATATTAAAAAATAAATAATTGGCGAAGACAATATCTTAGCTGCCTAAGCACTATCCTCAACTGCTTAAGCTCTGATCAGCGCTCGTCCTATCGGCCACGTTTTTTATTTCGAATATTAAATGCATTATTATAAGTTTGGAAATACTCCTTTCTCGCTCGAAAAATTGATCTCCCGCGGCAGATTGCGGGTGTAAATCGGGTCGCGGATTCGGCAACTCAAATTCAAACGTTTGTTTGCCAACGATCTACTTATATATATATCTTCTTATATATAAAAGCGCAAAACACTGACTTAGGAATCACGAAATCTCGAAATCAACTGAGCCAATAAAGATGAAATTTGGCAGAAAGGTAGACTTTAATTAGGAGGGATCCACTAAGAAAGGATTTTTGGAAATTCTATTCCTAATGGGGTGAAATAGGGGTTGCAAGTTTGTATGAAACTTCGTCATTTTTAATATTGGACGTATGAAAATTAAGATTAAAATTTACGGTTAGATTAAAATAATAATTCATTAATTAAATTTTGAAAATTGCATTCCTATAGGGTTGGAATAGGGGTGATAAGTTTGTATGAAACTTTGTCATTTTTAATGTTGGTCACATGAAATTAAATCCCTACATAAAACATAATTGAGGCAACAATTTTCACTGGTGTATATGCTGGAGAAACAGTTTTTATTCCACGGATCCCATTAATGCCTTCGGATTACCAAATTCCATTTAAGCGTGTTCAATTTCCAGTCAAGCTGTGCTACGCCATGACTATAAATAAGGCACAGGGGCAAACATTAAAAGTGGCTGGCATAGATTTGAGGAACGATTGCTTCTCCCACGGTCAGTTGTATGTAGCCTGTTCCAGAGTGAGTGATTGCGACAGTTTATATATACTACAATCAGAGAGTAAGACTAGAAATGTGGTATACAGGGTGACATTTAAAACAACTGCATCCTTCTAAACATAGACTATACCCATGCTTCTGAGCTGTTTGAGCCTATTTTTATTTAAATTAAACGTCAGCATTTTCACATTTAAAAAACCCCTCAAAAACTACGTCACACGCTTTATTAAAGACCAATAACTACAAAAAGAAATTAAAACTAAATGAATGTCTGAAAAATATATTATTTTTCTAGTATCAAGATCAAGTAAAGTACAGAGTTGTCGAGATCGCTCAGCTGAATGAATTGTGTCGTTAACCTCTGAATCTTACGCGTCGCTTTTCCGCCGGCCAGGGTGATATGACGTATTTAGGATCGTGGATTTTGATACTTTAATTTTTTTTCGTACTCTCTGAAATATGAACCGATATTTTTCTTTTAACGTCTTTAAAAATCCTTTAGATGAGTACACTAAACAGTTAAATTTATGCAGTTGAATTGAAAGTCACTCTGTATAAAGAGGTTTTTTCAAAAATAATCCTTACACCCATCATCACTCATTCAAATCCAAACTTATTTTTAATGTAGTATTCGTCCTTCTTCATCTAATACATAAAAATAAATATTTTAAAGGGACGTCTTTGTAGAAAAAGCAGCAGTAAAGTAAAAGTTGCGCTGCTTCTTCACCTGCGCTTTGGAAGGAGGCAGTAAACTTAATTATGAATAACTTTTTGACATCAATAACAGATGTATTACATCCGATATTGAGAATAAATAATTTGTTAATTATAAAAATGAGTAAAACTAAAATAGTATAATTTGTGTAGTCTACGTGTGCGAAGACGCGGGTAAAAGCTAGTTTTATATCTAAGATAGATACCTTAAATGTATGAAATAAAATTATCCCATTGGGGCGAAGCCCCGGGACGCAGCAAGTTACAAATATAACCATAAATGACTATACTAAAAATTTCTTTCACTGATTCATCCCTCCTTAGGTAATGGCACATAAAAATTGTTACCTGTAAACTAATGATATTTATTAATGAATAGTGACCCATCTTAACAATTGAAAATTACCATTCCAAGACCCTCATTCACAAATTGTTATCAATAAACTAATTGCTCATAGATATTATTATAGTTAGACTTTTAAATATTTTCCTATAAATAACAAATAATAATATAACCATAAATGACTACAATAAAAAAATTTTTCACTGATTCATCCCTCCTTAGGTAATGGCATATAAAAATTGTTACCTGTAAACTAATGATATTTATTAATGAATAGTGACCCGTCTTAACAATTGAAAATGACCATTCCAAGACCAAATTGTTATCTATAAACTTATTGCTCATCGATAATATTGTTACACTTTTAAATATTTTCCTATAAAATGGGGCGACGTTTCGTTTTTACGTTTAGTGCGAATTATTTTGTGACACTGGAAGGTTCACTGCTCGACGCTTTTCGGACATTGTGGTTAGTTTAGTTTTTTTATATATTAGGTACTATTTCATTTTAAATATAGAATAATGTGACGGTGCTGCATGTTTACGAATTGTGCTTTAAATTTATTTATTGTGGATTTTTTTAGTATAAAGTTAGTTATTTTTCAATTATTACGATTTAAAATATAGAATTAGGTGTCTTATTTTTTTTACTACGATTTATGTTAAAGTCGAAGGAAATTAAATTCTTGTTGGGTAAAGTCAGTTTCTAGATAGTTGTTAATTTTATTATTTTGTGCTATATAACTAGCTAACTAAACACAAGCTAACTTTAAACAAATACCAGATTCGATCCTAAAGAAATTATATTTTTATAATTTATATCACTTCTGTATTAGTATTTATTGTACATATTCATTTCGTATGTTTCGGCGGAATTTATATCTATACTTTATTTCTAACAAACATCTATCCAAAACTTAGGGTGACTCGTAATCGATTCAGTAGTTTTTGCGTGAAAGGGTAACAAACATCCATACTGACATCCTGACTGACATACTCACAAAGTTTCGCATTTATAATATTAAAAGGATTAAAAAAAATAGTGATAATAAAATATTAAATACATAATTCTCCTTAATTACAGATCGTGGTGCAGCGGCGATAGTAACAATCACGTCGCACGTACAACGCGAACCTGACAGTGCCTGAATAAGTGTTGAAAAATAAAAATATATTTTTTTTTACTCGTACACGCGTGAACATTTAATGGTGACAGTATGAAGATCCCAGAGACATTGGCAAACGTTGGTGCTTACTATGGAAACGAGGAGAATGGACAGTGGCAGGTATGTTGATCTATCTACATATAATCACGTCTATATCCCTTGCGGGTTAGACAGAGCCAACAGTCTTAAAAAGACTGATAGGCCACAGCTCAGCTATTTGGCTTAATGATAGAATTGTGATTCAAATAGTGACAGGTTGCTAGCTCGTCGCCTAAAAAATATAATCTCAAGTTTGTAAGTCTATCCCTAAGTCGCCTTTAACGACATCCATGGGAAAGAGATGGAGTGGTGTTATTCTTTTTTGTATTGGTGCCGGGTACCACACGGCACTATCTATACTAATATTAAAAAGCTGAAGAGTTTGTTTCTTAAACAAATAAACTACCGGTTCGAATTGAAAAATTATTTTTGCGTTGAATAGATCATTTATCAAGGAAGGCTTTATATAACATCACGCTGCAACCAAAGGGAGCGTAGAAATAATGGAATGAGTGAATAAAAAACCGGGAAAATTATTCATCCTTGAGGTCTCCCATGTACCTATGCAGAGATCGTGGCAAGTGGAAAGAGGTAGTCTCTGCCTACCCCTCCGGGAAAGAGGCGTGATTTTATATATGTATGTATGTATGTATAAATACAAATAATACAATAATATACATGTTTTTCAGCAGCCCAACGGCGTTATGACGGATTGCGGCGTGGGCGGCGGCGTGGTGGGCGCCGGCGACGCGGGCGTTCAGCGGCCGCCTCTCTACCCCGCACTTGTGCGGAGGTCGCCTATACCCGGTAAGTGTCAACTTCTTATTCTAATTCTAGATGTTCATTCATTATTACGGGACATTTCAAAGTGAAATTCTTCGGGCTTTCCCCGGGGTGTGCCTTCGATCCTGGATTGGGTGAGTCAGGTTTTAGACGTAGAGACTCCCGTCTGACCTCCGCAACCTTTGCAGGGGAACCTAACCCGTATTGGATACATGTTTGTTTATACTTACAGTTGACTGAATGTGCAGGTTTTCTCACGATGATCTCCCTCGCCGTAAGACATTGCAACATCACTTAATAATTGTCATATTTTTTTATTTCAAAAATTGGTTGACGTCAATAAATTACTTAAAACTACATTTTGCTGCCGCTTCCAAAGTGCCAGTCAGTGTACAAGAAGCATTAACAAACTGCACTGCAGCATTTTCTTCAATAACGTCATCTTCACAAATATTCGAACTTGAATAGAAATGTGGACGAGATAAATGTATTACGAATACATTGTTGTGATTAATTGATTTATACGAAATTTGAAAAATTAAAAATATAATTTAAAATGGAATGTTAACTAGGTCGATGTACAGAGTGTACTGAATTTTGATTAAGATTCAAAGCAAACTATTCATCTTTACAAGGTTCCTGCGCCAAGCTCAAGCCAGATATTTGTATAAAATTTAGTATCTATATATACATACCTTGTTCCCCTCAGGGGTACTCGTACCTACACATGACTACGGATTTCTACTTGCAACACACTCTGGTCGCTTTTCACAATTTTTTTTTGTATACTCTCCTCTCATCTCCCCTTTTCAAGATATTCTCAATATCTATCTATATTTAATACCTTATCTACTTTTAATTAATGAATCGATTGAACAGCCAAGGTGACGCAACACATACTTGTCAAATAACTTTGTCAATGTTGAACCAATCGTGTTATATGTCATCAAATTTCTCACCATGACGTCATAAATTCTTATATGAATGTTTACATTAAATTTTTCCTGTATATATCCAGGCTACGTCATGGCCGGCGCGTATTACCCCCCGGCGCCCTACGCTTCGCCGGCGACGCCCGACGACTTCGCCGACTACATGTGGATAGAGAACGAGGAGGAGTTTGACAAACAGGTGTGTATAGTTTGTTCATTACAAATTGCTGGTTTTTTGTTGTTGACAGGTTGGTTGACGTTAAAGGTCCCGCGGATGTCGTAAAAGGCGACTAAGGGATAGGCTTATGAACGTGGGATTGTCCGTCTGGGCGTTCGTTTGGGGCCATCACCCAAAAAGAGGATCCCAAATTATATAAGCCTATCGCTTTTTCATGAAAAAAAATGAATGGTCCTATTTCTTTTTCTATTTGTGCCGGGATCTACACGGCACGGTTTAATATAATATTAGGTTAATATTTATACGGAATTGACCTCACACGGCAATAATTTCAGGTGATACAACAGTTGGAGGAGGAGGCGTTGATGGAGCAGTGTATAGAGGCGATGTTGGAGGACGAGCAGAGGGAGAGGCGCAGGCCGAACGGGCACCATCAGTATCCCACGTGAGTGTCAAATTGTATATCACGGTAGAACCACACGGCTCAATGTGTGTAGTTTGTCCCGCCAAAAAAAAAAAGAACTTCGGTGCTACACTGCAGTTAAACTGCAGAACTACATACATACATATAATCACGTATATATATATTGCGGGGTAGACAGAGCCAACAGTCTTGAAAAGACTGATGGGCCACGTTCAGCTGTTTGGCTTTATGGTGGAATTGAGATTTAAATAGTGACAGGTCGCTAGCCAATCGCCTCGCCTCGAAGAAGAATTCCAAGTTTATAAGCCTACACCTTAGTCGCCTTTTACGACTTCTATGGGAAAGAGATGGAGTGGTCATATTCTTTTTTGTATTTGGTGCCGGGAATCACACGGCACATAAACAACATGTGAAACCAAAAGTCATGACAATTATCAACTGACGTTGGAAGTGTCCCATAATAATGAATAAATAAAATGTACAACATTGAAGTACGCAGAGATCGTGGCGAGTGGAAAGAAGGTAGTCTCTCCCTACCTCTCCGGGAAAGAGGCGTGATTTTATGTATATATATATGCATGTATATTGACAAAAGTTATTTGGACAAGTTTGTGTTGCGTCACCTTGGCTGTTCAACCGATTCATTAATTTAATGTATTTATGTATAACATCCTGAATATCCTGAATATGATTGCAGACAGGCTAGACTGCCTATATGTCAACCATTCTTGCGCCATTTCGGGGGGAGTGGTGCAAGAATGGCCACTTTAGAAATCATGCTGTCCCTAGGTACTAACATAGTTTGTAAGCATTACTAATACAAATGAGTCCTTGTTACTTATATAAATAAAATTCATTCATTCATTCGTTCATTCATTCATTATTATCCGCGACAGAACCAGCAACGGCGCCCCGTCGCTGTCCCTCGCGGAGACCGTGTCCCGCTCCCGCCTCAACCCGCTCGCTGCTGAGTTTGTTCGCTCCCGCCTCAACCCGCTCGCCGCCGAGTTCGTGCCCACCGCCGCCGTCACCAGGACTGTTACAGGTAATTTATTGTACATTACATATGTTACATAGTGCCGTGTGGTTCCCGGCACCAATACAAAAAAGAATAGGTCACACACTCCGTCTCTTTCCCATGGATGTCGTAAAAGGCGCGACTGAGGGATAGGGCTTACAAGCTTGGGATTCTTTTTTTTTAGGCGATGGGCTAGCAACCTGTCACTGTTTGAATCTCAATTTTATCATTAAGCCAAATAGCTGAACGTGGCCGTTCAGTCTTTTCAAGACTGTTGGCTCTGTCTACCCCGCAAGGAATATAGACGTGAACATAATAAAATGACGCGAATAAAATGAAACCACGTATTCAAATCGGGAACTGAAGAGAGAGAGAGAGAGATTTTATTCAGTTTTGCACACTTATTACAGATTATTAATTGAAGGCAGGCAAAGGAAAATAGCTTACATACAGCCATATAGATAGGTATAGAGGGCGTTGGTGCAATATTTTTTGAGTAAATTATAACAATATATTTTCATTTTTTCCCTTTCCATCATGTCTCCTATCTCGGGTCTGCTGGAAGAGATTTCTTTTGAAATAAGCAGAACCTTTGTAATTATGTTTCTTGTGTTTATCAGTCTCGATGTTTTCTGTGTACATAAATTAGTAAATAATATATATTTTTTTTGTATTGCAGAAGAGAAACGAGACCCGCCGGAGACTCCGAGCGCGGAGCCCCAGCAGTCGGAGCAGGAGGAACAGAAACCCGAGGAGGCTGAACAGCTCACAGACACACATACAGACCCGCAGATAGGTGGGTTAATATGTCACACAAGCTGAATTATTATATATATCCGCGGCGGATACATACGTGCTTACATACATATATATAAATAATAAATATATATATATATATATATATATATATATAGGCGACCAAGGCAGTTGGCTCTGTCTACCCCACAGACAAGCTTACATAAATATATATATTCAATATAGACGTGAACATAATAAAATGACGTGAATAAAATGAAACCACGTATTCAACTCGGCAACTGAAGAGAGAGAGAAAGATTTTATTCAGTTTTGCACACTTATTACAGATTATTAATTGAAGGCAGGCAAAAGAAAATAGCTTACATACAGCCATATAGATAGACACATGACTACGGATTTCTACTTGCAACACACTCTGGTCGCTTTTCACAATTTTTTTTTTGTATACTCTCCTCTCATCTCCCCTTTTCAAGATATTCTTAATATCTATCTATATTTAATGCCTTATCTACTTTTAATTAATGAATCGATTGAACAGCCAAGGTGACGCAACACATACTTGTCAAATAACTTTGTCAATGTTGAACCAATCGTGTTATATGTCATCAAATTTCTCACCATGACGTCATAAATTCTTATATGAATGTTTACATTAAATTTTTCCTGTATATATCCAGGCTACGTCATGGCCGGCGCGTATTACCCCCCGGCGCCCTACGCGGCGCCGGCGACGCCCGACGACTTCGCCGACTACATGTGGATAGAGAACGAGGAGGAGTTTGACAATCAGGTGTGTATAGTTTGTTCATTACAAATTGCTGGTTTTTTGTTGTTGACAGGTTGGTTGACGTTAATGGTCCCGCGGATGTCGTAAAAGGCGACTAAGGGATAGGCTTATGAACGTGGGATTGTCCGTCTGGGCGTTCGTTTGGGGCCATCACCCAAAAAGAGGATCCCAAATTATATAAGCCTATCGCTTATTCATGAAAAAAAATGAGTGGTCCTATTTCTTTTTCTATTTGTGCCGGGATCTACACGGCACGGTTTAATATAATATTAGGTTAATATTTATACGGAATTGACCTCACACGGCAATAATTTCAGGTGATACAACAGTTGGAGGAGGAGGCGTTGATGGAGCAGTGTATAGAGGCGATGTTGGAGGACGAGCAGAGGGAGAGGCGCAGGCCGAACGGGCACCATCAGTATCCCACGTGAGTGTCAAATTGTATATCACGGTAGAACCACACGGCTCAATGTGTGTAGTTTGTCCCGCCAAAAAAAAAGAACTTCAGTGCTACACTGCAGATAAACTGCAGAACTACATACATACATATAATCACGTCAGACAGAGCCAACAGTCTTGAAAAGACTGATGGGCCACGTTCAGCTGTTTGGCTTTATGGTGGAATTGAGATTTAAATAGTGACAGGTCGCTAGCCACATAAACAACATGTGAAACCAAAAGTCATGACAATTATCAACTGACGTTGGAAGTGTCCCATAATAATGAATAAATAAAATATATAACATTGAAGTATGCAGAGATCGTGGCGAGTGGAAAGAGGTAGTCTCCACTTACACCTCTGGGAAAAAGGCGTGATTTTATGTATGTTATGTATGTATATTGACAAAAGTTATTTGGACAAGTTTGTGTTGCGTCACCTTGGCTGTTTAACCGATTCATTAATTTAATGTATGTATATATAACATTATTATCCGCGACAGAACCAGCAACGGTGCTTCATCGCTGTCCCTCGAGGAGACCGTGGCCCGCTCTCGCCTCAACCCGCTCGCCGCCGAGTTTGTTCCCACGGCCGCCGTCACTAGGACTGTTACAGGTAATTTTAACTGTACATTACATACCAGGCCTGTTACAGGAAATTGACTGTACATTACATACCAAACCTGTTACAGGTCTGTTACAGGTTATTGACTGTACATTACATACCAGGCCTGTTACAGGTAATTGACTGTACATTACATACCAGGCCTGTTACAGGTAATACTGTACATTACATACCAGGCCTGTTACAGGTAATTGACTGTACATTACATACCAGGCCTTCTTCTTCTTCTTCTTGGTCCTCGCCTCTTCCCGTTACGCGGGGTCGGCTTTCCTAATCTTAAGGCGCCATTTCTTCCGCTGATACGCGTCGTCAGTTGACAGGCCCAACTCTTTCATGTCTCTCTGGACATTTGACATCCAGGTTGTTAGGGGCCTGCCTTTCCCTCTCTTTAACGTAGCCATGGAAAGTCACTTCTTTACAGCGTGATCTTCGGGTCTACGCATTACATGTCCAAACCATCTTAGTCTGGATTCTTTGAGCTTCTCGGTTATGGGTGCCACCTTGAAACTGCCCCGTATATGTTCATTTCGGACTTTATCTTTGAGGGTAACTCCACCTGCCCAACGGAGCATACGCATTTCCGTCGTGTGTAGTTTATGCTCTTGCGTTTGCTTTGAGGCCCACGTTTCGCTGCCATAGAGCAGAACTGGTCTCACGGCGGTTTTATAGACTTTGCCTTTGGTTCTTACAGGCATTTTAGGATCACATAGGACTCCTGTCAGTTCTCGCCATTTACTCCACCCAGACGTCGTTCTATGGGTTATGTCAGCGGTGATCGTGCCGTCCTCGGCGATAACAGAACCTAGGTATTTGAACTTGTTTACTCTCGGTAGGATTTCTCCATCAAGCTTCAGCTCTGTGTGTGTCGTGCTAGATTTGTCAAGGCTAAAGTTGCACACCATATACTCTGTCTTAGTTCTGCTAATACGTAGTCCACCGGACTCGAGGGCGCTCCTCCATTGCTCTAGGCTGTCCTGTACTTCTTGCTTGTTGTTCGATATTAATGCAACATCATCCGCATACAGGAGGTTCCATGGTACGGGCTTCTGAATTTTCTCCGTAAGGTAGTTCATCACGATGTTAAATAGTAATGGGCTTAGCGCGCTGCCTTGATGAACCCCCACTTTGATATCGAAGCTTTTTGATACACCTGCGGCACATCGGACACTCGTTTGCACGTTAACATACATATCTGATATGAGCTTTATGTACCGTTCTGGAATGTTCTGGGAGCGCAAGGCCTGCCAGATCAATGTTCTAGGTACACGATCGAAAGCCTTTTCAAGATCTATGAAAATCATCCATAGTGTTTGTTTGTTGTCACGAGATTTTTCCATTAACAGCCTTATCACGTGTATTGCGTCTGTGGTTCCCTTCCCAGCGGTGAAACCAAATTGGTTTTCTGATATGTGAGTTAGACTTTGAAGACGTTCGCCTAGAACTCGTTCCCAGATTTTCAGGGTATGAGATGTAAGTTTTATCCCTCGAAAGTTTCCACAATCTCGAACGTCACCTTTGTTTTTGTAGAACGGGACTATTATACTTTTTCTCCAGGCGTCTGGCATTTTCTCTTCAGCTAGGATCCTATCGAATAGCATTGCTAGCCAGCAGGCCCCATCAGCTCCGAGTAATTTCCATAGCTCAGCGGGTATGTTGTCCGGACCCGTTGCTTTGTGATTTTTCATTTTGCAGATTGCTTTACGGACTTCTTCGGGGGTAATTTCGCTAATTGGGCCTTCTGTTTTTAACAGATCCTCTTGTTGCTGTCTAGGGAATTCTTCATTTAGTAGTTTTTGGTAGTACTCATACCATCTATCACATATCTCGATATCGTTAGTTAGCAGGACGCCTTCACTGTTTTTGATGTACTTTGTAGTTTTGAAGTCTTTGCTGTCATTGTGTCTTCGCTTTGCTATTTTATATATGTCAAAGTCAGCCGATGATTCCAATCGCTGATGAAGCTCTGACTCGGCTTTCTCTCTCTCTACCGCTACCGTTTTTCTTGCGGCTTTTTTGGCCTGTATGTAGATTTCTCTATCCTCTTCAGAGCGAGTGTTTTGCCAGATTTTGAACAGCCTTTTCTTTTCAGCTACACTATCCTTAGCGCGGTTATTCCACCATTTAGCATCCTTTGCACTATGTAGAGCTCCTTTGCTGACACCTAGCTCACGTTTGACAGTAGCAACGCAGAATGATTCAAAGTTCTCCCACAATTTCGATGTTGAGCTATAATTTTCGGGGGATGTATTTCCTAGATATTCTATTATCTGATCTCTCACAGCTTTTCCCTTGTCACCGTTTAGTGCATGCCATTTGATCTTTTCGACTCTTGGTATTTTAGTCTTAATGGGTGTTTTCAATTTTAGGGCAGTTAATAGAAGCCTATGCTGTGAGGTAAGAGGTTCGCCGGGGATAACCTTACAGTCTTTAATTTGCTTTAAGTCTTTTTTGTCTATTAGGATGTAGTCAATCTGGGTTTTAGAGTTTCCGCTCTTGTATGTGATTAGATGTTCATCCTTCTTTTGAAAGAACGTGTTAACTACTGCAAGATCATGACATGACGCAAAATCCAAAATGGTTTCCCCTTCCCTATTTTGTTCTCCAAATCCGAAACCCCCATGATTCCCTGTATAACCACCTCCATCCATTCCCACGTGGCCATTTAAGTCTCCGCATATGAGTTTTTGTTCTCCCGGTGGTATTGTTGTTACAAGTGACTGTAATTCTTCCCAGAATTCTTGTTTCTCTGCGTCCTGGCAGTTGACTTGTGGTGCGTAGACTGAGATGACATTCAGGCATGGTTGTTTATTCAAGGCTAACTTAACGGACATGATGCGATCACTTATTCTGTTTATCCCTACTACATTATTACTAAGATATTGATCCAGGATTATTCCAATGCCATTCTTGGTGTTCTCTCTTCCATTATATAGTAGCTTATACCCTTTTCCAATTTGGCGACTTTTAGCACCTTTCCATTTTGTTTCTTGCACACAACAGATGTTTATGCGTCGTCGCTCCAGTATCGAGCTAAGTTCAGCACTCCGTCCAGTCATTGTGCCGATATTCCAAGTGCATATACGCAGTTCAAGCATCGGCACAGTGTCTTTTCGCTTCGGTATTCCGTCGCTTACGGGGAACGCCCTATCATATGTCGCATATTCACTATTGTCGTCGCTTAAGGGGGACGCCCTAGCCTTTCCACTCTTTCCTTTGGTATTTTGCCTCATGATTAGTATAATAATTGGCTGTATGTTTTACGGTCGGTTGCCACCTGACACCAAGACTGTGACCTTTCCTGGAAGGCTTGAGCGCCGCCGTTGACCCAAAGGCTCATCCGCCGCCATCTCTTCTGAGAGCTCCAGCCCAACTCCCAGCACTGCACAGCCCTCGTACTCCGCATATGGCGAAGGAGCACGCCGCAGAGGTTTTATAACGCAGGTTCCATCTGCGGCCTTGTTAGTCCGCGGGAGGTATTTTATTTCCCTCCTACCCTCTGGATGTAGCATCCAGCGAGCGTTCCCCTATCCGCTACCTGGGGACGCGTTCTCTAGGGAATGAGGCTACCCCGAGAAACATTACATACCAGGCCTGTTACAGGTAATTGACTGTACATTACATACCAGGCCTGTTACAGGTAATTGACTGTACGTTACATACCAGGCCTGTTACAGGTAATACTGTACGTTACATACCAGGCCTGTTACAGGTAATACTGTACGTTACATACCAGGCCTGTTACAGGTAATTGACTGTACATTACAAACCAGGCCTGTTACAGGTAATACTGTACATAACATACCAGGCCTGTTACAGGTAATACTGTACATTACATACCAGGCCTGTTACAGGTAATTCACTATACATAACATATGATCGTGTTTATATTCCCTTGCTGCGGGGTAGACGGAGTTAACAGTCTCGAAAAGATTGGTAGGCCATGTAAATACACTGCAGCATTTATCCATGGGCAAGCATCACAATTTTTACTTGTGGCGTTCATATACTTGAAATATTTGGAACTTTGTCTAATTGTCCTGGGTTTTGGTCGTTATATATACATATATATAAGTATATATTATAAAATATAGTATCGTTAGTTAGTATCTCGTAACACAAGTCTCGAACTTACTAACTCGATCTGTGTAATTTGCCCCGTATATATTTTTAAATCGGGAACGGAAGAGAGAAAGATTTTATTCAGTTTTGCACACTTATTACAGATTATTAATTGAAGGCAAAAGAAAGTAGCTCACATACAGCCAAATTGATAGGTATTGAGGGCGCTGCTGGTGCAATATTTTTTGAGTAAATTATAACAATATATTTTTTTGTATTACAGAAGAGAAACGAGACACGCCGGAGACTCCGAGCGCGGAGTCCCAGCAGTCGGAGCAGGAGGAACAGAAACCCGAGGAGACTGAACAGCTCACAGACACACACACAGAACCGCAGATAGGTGAGTTGATATATACACAAGCTGAATTATCTACAGGGTGACATTTAAAACAACTGCATCCTTTTAAACATAGACTATACCCATGCTTCTGAGCTGTTTGAGCCTATTTTTATTTTAATATAAATTAAAAGGTGATATGACGTATTTAGGATCGTGGATTTTGATACTTATATTTTTAAATATCCTTTAGATGAGTACACTTAACAGTTAAATTTAAGCAGTTGAATTAAAAGTCATCCTGTATACTAATATTGTAAAGCTGAAGAGTTTGTTTGTTTGTTTGTTTGTTTGAACGCGCTAATCTCAAGAATTACTGGTTCGAATTGAAAAATTATTTTTGTGTTGAATAGACTATCTATAGAGGAAAGTTTTAGGCTATATAACATCACGCTGCAACTATAAGGTGCGAAGAAATAATGGAAAATGGGGGGGAAAACACGGGGAAAATTATTCATAATTGAGGGCTTCAATGATGCCCAAAATAAGTAGTAGTCCACGCGGACGAAGTCGCGGGCACAGATAGTTACTATATACTATATATATATATACTAGCTGTCCCGTCAAACGTTGTTTTGCCATATTAATAATTTTATAAGTAATGTCTAGTTAAAAAAAATGTTAAGGGTGGACAACACTTAACACTTAGGGGTATGAAAAATAGATGTTAGCCGATTCTTAGACCTACTGAATATGCATGCAAAATTTGGTTAAAATCGGTAAAGCCGTTTCGGAGGAGTACGGAGACAAACATTGTGACACGAGAATTTTATATATATGTATATATATATAATTTCAGAACCCACGCCGCCCCCTACGGACCCGCCGGAAGTGTCCGCGGCGGACGTTCAGACAGACGACAAGCGGAAAGACAAACACAGCAAGAGATCTGAGCCGAAGAGAGCGGTCAGAGACAACAAGGCTAAAGGGAAGGCCGCGCAAGTTAAAGAGGCGACTAAGGTCGGGAAGAAGGAGGAGAGGCGAGAGGGGAGGGTGGGCAACAGCGGGGACGACAGCGATGGGGATGTTCAGGTGAGATGTGCAGACATACATACACACAAACTTAATATACAGGGTGACATTAAAAACAACTGCATCCTTTTAAACATAGACTATACCCATGCTTCTGAACCGTTTAAGCCTATTTTTATTTAAAATAAACGTCATCATTTTTACATTTAAAAACCCTCAAAAACTACGTCACACGCTTTATTAAAGACCAATAATACTACAAAAAGAAATTAAAACTAAACATCTAAATAAATGTCTGAAAAATAAATTATTTTTCTAGTATCAAGATCAAGAAAAGTACAGAGTTGTCGAGATCGTTCAGCTGAATGAATTGTGTCGTTGACGTCTGAATCTTACGCGTCTCTTTTCCGCCGGCCGGGGTGATATGACGTATTTAGGATCGTGGATTTTGATACTTTAATTTTTTTTCGTACTTTCTGAAATATGAACCGATATTTTTCTTTTAACGTTTTTAAATATCCTTTAGATGAGTACACTTAACAGTTAAATTTATGCAGTTCAATTAAAAGTCACCCTGTATAGAAGATGGGAGTGAATGACCGACTGATATATCACTGCGCAACACAAACAGCTTTGGAGAGTTGGAATTTGGCGTGTAGATCCTTTAGGGTGCACTAAGAGGGGATTTCCCAAAACTCCCGCGGGAACGGGAATTATTGATTCACGCGGGCGGAGCCGTGGGCGTCGTATAAGGCGACTAAGGGATAGGCTTATAAACTTGGAATTCTTCTTGTAGGCATTGGGCCAGCAACCTGACACTATTTGAATCTCAACTTTAACAGCTGAACGTGACCTCTCAGTATTTTTAAGACTATATACCCTGTCTACCTCCCAAAGGATATAAACGTGATTTAACATATGTATGTACTTATGTATGTAACTATTTATTTCATTCCAGCCCCAACCGGCCCCAGTGGAAGAGCAAACCGGCCCCAAACCCATAAACTACGCGGCGGCCGCCAAAGCGAACAAACCCAAAAAGCCCAGCACGCCGCCCGCCGCGGAGAAGACGTCGCCCGTCCCCACCGCTGGCACCAAAATTGACAAGAAGAAGGTCGACAAACCCGTGCAGAGGAAGAATTCGGCCAAGTGAGAGAGATGGAACGATTGTAAGTTTGTAAAAAGGATAGGGACGGAATGAGTGTTCGGTTTCTTTTTTATCTGCCGATTGTTTTTGTGTTTCGAATTGTTTTTAAGGGAAGCTGTAGTTTTTTTTAGCGATGTAGGTATAATCGAATGATATAAACTGGATTCACAGATGATTTGTTGGATTTAAAATATTATCGCGTCTGTGTTCTAGACAGAGCCTGAATATTTAAACTGTAGCGGTTTGATCAGTGAATAGTCTGTATTTTTAATTTTTTTTGGTCGAAATGTGGTAATATAATTGTATAGGAAATTGGGATGAATGATGATCAAAGTTTAAGATAAAATTACAATTGCAATTTTAAAATATTTTTTTTCGTGAATGATAAATAAATGTCACTGATTGTATTTTGAAAAAAAAAGAATGAGAATAGAAAATTTGATAATTACTTTAAGTAACGAAATTTAATGATTTATCTATGGCCATGTCGACCACATAAATTATTTTTTTTTAATACTTAGCGTGCAAATTCTACTAGCTTCGCGGCCACACGTGATAATCTATACTATAATATTATAAAGCTGACGAGTTTGTTTGTTTGTTTGAACGCGCTAATATCGGGAACTACTGGTTCTAATTGAAAAATTATTTTTGTGTGCAGTAGACCATTTATCGAGGAAGTCTTTAGGCTATTTACCATCACGCTACAACTATAAGGAGGAAAGAAATAATAGCAATTGTAAAAAAAAACGGGGAAAATTATTCCTCCTTGATGGCCTCAATGATGCCCAAAATAAATGTACCACGCGGACGAAGTCGCGTGCGCAGCTAGTAATAACATATTTGTGAAACTGAAAAAATCGGCAGTTAAAAAAAATCAACAGTGAAAAAAAAAACGTGAGCGATCGAACGTCGACGCTTTAAGCGGTTTTTTTTTTTGGATAACCGTAGATCATATTTCTACGATGTCTTGTGTCGTTTGCGCATGTTTTCAATTGTGAAATAGCACGTTTTATTCATAAATAATAACAATATTGTCACGTTTATAAATCGCATTGTACGACGGCGCGGAATATCGCATTAAAGCAACCTACCGCCTACCGAATTGAACCGGATAATGACTCAGCAGAATAACAACCTTATTTACATAACACAACAACACAAATAGCATGGTTATTTTGAAAAAGTGTATGTATGTATGTATATCAAGTGATATAGCCCAAACGACACGAAACACTAACTGCGTATAAGGTTTACATACAAGCCGCGGCGGTCCTAGGTACGAATGCCATTTCGAATAATTGAATAGTTACTGATTAAAAGGTTAAGACAAAAATAAAATAAAAATACCACAAATTCATACATAGTTTACGTCTTTACCCCTTACGGGACAGACAGAGTCGCAAAGCTCACGCTCGATTTAGAAACTTCTATAATGGAATCAGTTAGTGAATTATTTTGGACTTTAAATTCAGTTATATTAGAAGTATTTTTTTTAAATAAATTATTTCAATCTCTAACCTTGATGTTGTAGTAATATATGGCAGTTGTACCTAGGTTTTGTATAGTAAATGTATATGTTTAAAATTATAATTATGATAAATTTAGTATATATGTGATATTGACATTAAGCATTTTTTTTAAAGTTCTAATGAATAAAAAAAAGTAAAAAAAAAACTGTATAAAAATCTAATTTTAAAAATAGTATTACGTTAGTGTTCACGGCTGGGTAGTGATAGGTTTCTATTTTAATTTTTTTTATAAATAAGGATTTTGAGAGAGTCATTAACTAAAAATTCTTTCGAAAGTATGTTATGCAACAGAGATAATCTTTTGGGGAAGTTATGGGGGGCTATTTTTAATAGGGAATTTAAGAATGCTTTGAAAATCTATTAAAATGGTCACTTGTTCTTTATATATTCAGTGTGATTTTAAGTTGTTTAAACAGTTACAATTATAACTTTAAGGCAAAATTATAGGTTTTAAATGTTGACAATATTTTATCTATAATTTTTTGTGCTGTATTTTAATAGTTTTTTTTTTTTGATTAAATTTAAGGCCCAGTCTGTGAAGTTTAGATAACAGATTCAGTGACACAAAAATACAATGATAATAAAATGAAATAAATAATTTGATCTGTATTTAAAAATATAAGAAAACTGCCTAAAATATTTAACGTGCACTAGGAAAATGTTTTTTGTAATAATAATAATAAAAAAAAACGAAAAAAATATTGTTTTTTGTGTCACTGGATTTCATTAAGGAGTAAGCCGTATGGCAGTCCATTATAATCCTACGTAGAAAATATTAAAAAGAAAATAGTCTTGTACATTTTATGAAAGTTAAAAAATAAAAATGTATATGAAAAAAAAAGTGCACCTGAGTGGTTTTAAATGGGTAATAAATACATTTTATTTATAAATTTCTAGTAAGTATGTTTGGTGCGCACATATTGAGTAAAGATAATATTTATGGTCACGTTCAGGCATGTTCGCGTATACTTTTTTTAATGTTATATATTATATATAAACGCGTATGTTCAAGATTTTCATACGCTTTTATTAAAGGTTTTTTTTTTCTGTTTTAACAGATAAAATTATGAGTCAAACATAACATTACATATGATCACGTCTATACCCCTTGCGGGTAGACAGAGCTGACAGTCAAAGGATTATGAATAAAATAATATTATAAATTAATGCAACTGATGACAGACCACTAATACTGACCATAAATTGTTTATACTCAATGCGTGCGAACCTTATTTATAATGTAGTTCATTTCGTACGAAACTCATGTAGGGAAATGAAGATTTTAGCGGAAATAGGTAGTATTTACAAATATAATTAGATGTGAAATGGTGCAATTTTTTTTTATCCGTAACTCGATCAATATAGGTAACACAATTATAATTGTAATATTCCCGTTAAATTTCCGAAGAAACAGTGATGAAGAAAGTTACAAATAAAAAAAAAACAAATGCATCTGTTTTCTTTTTTAATTTTTTTTTCTAAATGAGTTCCGTATGGATTTTTGTGTTAATCAGTTTAGCGTACCGTACCGGTAATATTGTTTTGACAGGGAAAATATTTCTCTCACTATAATTGTTATTATTATTATATTATTCTTATGATTAAAATTAGTTGTATTGTGCATTGTCGAAATGATTTGAAGACTCGTTCAAATTCAATTTATTGGAATGTAATGCATTTTTTTAGGCATAGAATGTTACTATGCAATTAATTTAGAGATGGCTCTAAATATTTGAGGTATTTTATTTTCTGTCATTGGAATAAATTTTAATTGAAGCGAAAATATGATTTTTCCTTTGTCCAAGCATAAAAAAGACTTGTATGTAATTGAAAGTTGATCGTTACTAGGGAAACTCATAGCACAATTAATCAATTTGTATTAACCAAGGCAAGCACTGTAGAAGTCTAGTGAAATTTTCACCAAAAACATCGCTACCACTAGCTTAAAGGGCTTTAATTATTTGAGCTTATGTAGAAGGAATATAGTCCGCTATCGAAATTGAAGCCTTTTTAAGATATTAGTAACTTATGTGGCGATTATATATGTACCTACCTATTTTGAAATAGATTTTTCATTATGCCTAGTGGTTTATATCTGTTTAACGAAGTGTAGTCCAAGGCCGAATTTGTCAATGAAAGCAATAAATATTAGAAAGAATATTTTCTATTTAAATAAAAAATTAAAAAAAAAAAATATTGTTTTTTTTTTACATGGGGTGATGAGTCCCATAGATAAATTTATTAGGCGTTATAACGGCTACACTTTGTTATTTCATACTAATTAAGGTTAATTAATATTGTACTAAATTCAATTAACCGTTTCAACATTGATTTGTATGTAAATAGCACGTGAAACCCACACCCCTAACATAGTTATTTCGGATTTGTATATAGCTAAAAAAAATGTACAATAATCACGGAAAATGTAAATTTTATAATAATTAAGCCGTACGAATGCGTCAGGTCCTATATGTTTGTGAATTGGTTATAAACAGAAAAATAAATTAAAAAATAAAATACGTCTCGAAATGAGTACCTACCTTACGATTGGCGAGAAATGATAAGCAATTATTACCAATGGTGTATCGTTTATTTGTTTATGCGTTTTTTTTATATCTGTTTATCCTTAAATATTTGAATTAAAACAATATGTTTAGACTACTCAAATTTTAAGTTCATAGTTTATTTCAAGGTGATTTATTTTTTAAAATTGACATTCTGATGTCAAACTTTTCAAATATTTCATTTTCTGTTTATGACCAATAGCCTAAGGTCATTTTTAATATAAAAGTATTCGTTATAATGTTTGATTATTGGAATTTGTATAATTTTGAGTTAGATGTGCGAAGGTAAATTTTTATAGTTCACAAATTCGTTTCTAAGTAAAATGCAGTAAGTAAATATGAAACTGTATTCCTTTGTTTTATTTGTGTGCCCTTTTAGTTATGATGAAGAAAATAAAGAGATGATTCAGCAATGATATTTAATACATATATTTGTATAGCTATAGTAGGCATTGCCAGTTGCTATACGTGGCCTCGTGTCTTCAATTGGCAGCGGCTGAAGAGCATGCTCGTATCGAGAAACGCCTTTTAATAATATAATAATAATACATACGGGGAAAATTACACAGATCGAGTTAGCCTCGAAGTAAGTTCGAGACTTGTGTACGAGATACTAACTCAACGATACTATATTTTATAATAAACTAGCGACCCGCCCCGGCTTCGCACGGGTGCAAAATTATAAATGTTATTATACATAAAACCCTTCCTCTTGAATCACTCTACCTGTTACAAAAACCGCATCAAAATCCGTTGCGTAATTTTAAAGATTTAAGCATACCTACAGACAAACAGACTAAAATAGCGACTTTGTTTTATACTATGTAGTGATTAATAGCGTGTGAGAAGTATTGCGTTGAAGAGTAATGTGAGGATATCAGATAGGGATACGGCTCGTGAGGACCACTTGGTCTCGCGGAAGGATATGGACAAGGAGTACCTTTGGTCCGTATCTCGTCCAGCGCCGGTATCTTCCACGATCCAATAGGTAGTTTTTGGGAAACACAAATCACTGCACTTCACAGACCAACCCCGGGGTGCGTAGTTAATAAAGTTTTAGCGTCTTTGATGAATTTTGAGAATATTCACAACCGATGCAGAGAGCGAAGCAATTGCGCGAGGAGAGACGAATGGCGCGCTTTTTTGTTTTTAAATTATTTTGACATTTGGGAAAGGAGTGAAAGTGGGACAGGAATAGGATTGAGTGCGTGCGTGAAAGAGTGCGTGTATGTAGTGTTGCGTTTATAAAAAATATATTAAAAAATAAATAATTGGCGAAGACAATATCTTAGCTGCCTAAGCACTATCCTCAACTGCTTAAGCTCTGATCAGCGCTCGTCCTATCGGCCACGTTTTTTATTTCGAATATTAAATGCATTATTAAGTTTGGAAATACTCCTCTCTCGCTCGAAAAATTGATCTCCCGCGGCAGATTGCGGGTGTAAATCGGGTCGCGGATTCGGCAACTCAAATTCAAACGTTTGTTTGCCAACTATCTACTTATATAATAAAAGCGAAAGACACTCACTTAGGAATCACGAAATCTCGAAATCTACTGAGCCAATAAAGATGAAATTCGGCAGAAAGGTAGACTTTAATTAGGAGGGATCCACTAAGAAAGGATTTTTGGAAATTCTATTCCTAAGGGGGTGAAATAGGGGTTGCAAGTTTGTATGAAACTTCGTCATTTTTAGTGTGGGATAATTACTTGAAATTTTAGATTTAAATTTACGGTTAGATTAAAATAATAATTCATTACTTACATTTTGTAAATTGCATTTCTAATGGGGTGAAATAGGGGTTGCAAGTTTGTATGAAACTTCGTCATTTTTAATATTGGACGTATGAAAATTAAGATTAAAATTAACGTTTAGATTAAAATAATAATTCATTAATTAAATTTTGAAAATTGCATTCCTATAGGGTTGAAATAGGGGTGATAAGTTTGTATGAAACTTTGTCATTTTAAATGTTGGACACATGAAATTAAATCCCTACATAAAACATAATTGAGGCAACAATTTTCACTGGTGTATATGCAGGAGAAACAGTTTTTATTCCACGGATCCCATTAATGCCATCGGATTACCAAATTCCATTTAAGCGTGTTCAATTTCCAGTCAAGCTGTGCTACGCCATGACTATAAATAAGGCACAGGGGCAAACATTAAAAGTGGCTGGCATAGATTTGAGGAACGATTGCTTCTCCCACGGTCAGTTGTATGTAGCCTGTTCCAGAGGGAGTGATTGCGACAGTTTATATATACTACAATCAGAGAGTAAGACTAGAAATGTGGTATACAGGGTGACATTTAAAACAACTGCATCCTTTTAAACATACACTATACCCATGCTTCTGAGCTGTTTGAGCCTATTTTTATTTAAATTAAACGTCAGCATTTTCACATTTAAAAAACCCTCAAAAACTACGTCACACGCTTTATTAAAGACCAATAACTACAAAAAGAAATTAAAACTAAATAAATGTCTGATAAATAAATTATTTTTCTAGTATCAAGATCAAGTAAAGTACAGAGTTGTCGAGATCGCTCAACTGAATGAATTGTGTCGTTGACCTCTGAATCTTACGTGTCGCTTTTCCGGCGGCCAGTGTGATATGACGTATTTAGGATCGTGGATTTTGATACTTTAATTTTTTTTTAGACTCTCTGAAATATGAACCGATATTTTTCTTTTAACGTCTTTAAATATTTTAGATGTGGTGGTGTGATGTAGTCTTTAGATGAGTACACTAAACAGTTAAATTTATGCAGTTGAATTAAAAGTAACCCTGTATAAAGAGGTTTTTTCAAAAAAAAAATCCTTACACCCATCATCACTCATTCAAATCCAAACTTATTTTTAATGAAGTATTCGTCCTTCTTCATACATAAAAAAAAAATATTAAAGGGACGTCTTTGTAGAAAAAGCATCAGTAAAGTAAAAGATGCGCTGCTTCTACACCTGCGCTTTGGAAGGAGGCAGTAAACTTAATTATGAATAACTTTTTGACATCAATAACAGATGTATTACATCCGATATTAAGAATAAATAATTTGTTAATTATAAAAATGAGTAAAACTAAAATAGTATAATTTGTGTAGTCCACGTGTGCGAAGACGCGGGTAAAAGCTAGTTTTATATCTAAGATAGATACCTTAAATGTATGAAATAAAATTATCCCATTGGGGCGAAGCCCCGGGACGCAGCAAGTTACAAATATAACCATAAATGACTATACTAAAAATTTCTTTCACTGATTCATCCCTCCTTAGGTAATGGCACATAAAAATTGTTACCTGTAAACTAATGATATTTATTAATGAATAGTGACCCGTATTAACAATTGAAAATCACCATTCCAAGACCCTCATTCGAAAATTGTTATCTATAAACAAATTGCTCATAGATAATATTATAATTAGACTTTTAAATATTTTCCTATAAAATACGGTGACGTTCCTTTTTATTTTCGCTTCAATTAAAATTTATTCCAATGACAGAAATAAAATACCTCAAATATTTTAGAGCCATCTCTAAATTAATTGCATAGTAACATTCTATGCCTAAAAAAATGCATTACATTCCAATAAATTGAATTTGAACGAGTCTTCAAATCATTTCGACAATGCACAATACAGCTAATTTTAATCATAAGAATAATATAATAATAATAACAATTATAGTGAGAGAAATATTTTCCCTGTCAAAACAATATTACCGGTACGGTACGCTAAACTGATTTAACACAAAAATCCATACGGAACTCATTTAGAAAAAAAAAATTAAAAAAGAAAACAGATGCATTTTTTTTAAATTTGTAACTTTCTTCATCACTGTTTCTTCGCAAATTTATTGGGAATATTACAATTATAATTGTGTTACCTATAGGTATTGATCGAGTTTCGGATAAAAAAATTGCACCATTTCACATCTAAGTATATAATTGAAAATACTACCTATTCCCGGTAAAAATCTTCATTTCCCTACATGAGTTTCGTACGAAATGAACTACATTATAAATAAGGTTCGCACGCATTGAGTATAAACAATTTATGGTCAGTATTAGTTAGTGGTCTGTCAGTCAGTTGCATTAATTTATAATAGATATTATTTGATTCATAATCCTTTGGCCTTTCAGTCTTTTGATGACTGTCGGCTCTGTCTACCCCGCAAGGGGTATAGACGTGATCATATGTAATTTTATGTTTGACTCATAATTTTATCTGTTAAACAGAAAAAAAAACCTTTAATAAAAGCGTATGAAAATCTTGAAGATACGCGTTTATATATAATATATAACATTAAAAAAAGTATACGCGAACATGCCTGAACGTGACCATAAATATTATCTATACTCAATATGTGGGCACCAAACATACTTACTAGAAATTTATAAATAAAATGTATTACCCATTTAAAACCACTCAGGTGCACTTTTTTTTTCATATACATTTTTATTTTTTAACTTTCATAAAATGTACAGGACTATTTTTTTTTAATATTTTCTACGTAGGATTATAATGGACAGCCATACAGCTTACTCCTTAATAAAATTCAGTGACACAAAAAAACAATATATTTTTCGTTTTTTTTATTATTACGAAAAACATTTACCTAGTGCACGTTAAATATTTTAGGCAGTTTTCTTATATTTTGTTTTAATACAGATCAAATTATTTGTTTCATTTTAATATTAAGTATTGTATTTTTGTGTCACTGAATCTGTTATCTAAACTTCACAGACTGGGCCCTAAATTTAATGAAAAAAAAACTACTTATTAAAATACAGCACAAAAAATTATAGATAAAATATTGTCAACATTTAAAACCTACAATTTTGCCTTAAAGTTATAATTGTAACTGTTTAAACAACCTAAACATCATGTCACACTGAATATATAAATAACAAGTGACCATATTAATAGATTTTCAAAGCATTCATAAATTCCCTATTAAAAATAGCCCCCCATGTTACTACCCCAAAAGATTATCTCTGTTGCAATACCATCTGAATGTATTCTGTGGTTCTAACATACTTTGACAATCATTTTTAGTTAATGACTCTCTCAAAATCCTTATTAAACAATAATGATAATTAAACAAAAAAAAAATGAAACCTATCACTACCCAGCCGTGAACACGGAGAAGTAGGACTAGTGGCCGGTTCACTAGGTACCGCCCCACGGCGGCACCCGGTGGATCCGCCACTTAGTCAGCCCTTATGGCAGTTGAACACTAGGTTCAACCTACACGGGTGGCGCCAAAGCCGAGGTTCGTCCCACTTTGGGAACCCTTTGAGCAGCCACTGCGTCGGCAGGAGGCCCTTCAGGCCCCGCCACTAATAGTCCGGTTAAGTTGTTAAGCCCTTCAGGCAACAACGAGATATTTCAAAAAAAAAAAAAAACTTATTTTGTGTTATTATTTGTGATTCTGGAAGGTAACTCACTGCGCGGCGCTTTTCGGATATTGAGGTTAGTTTTCTTTTTTCTTATTATTACTATTTGATTTTAAATATAGAATTATGTGACTATGCGTGGATTTTTTAAGTATAAAGTAAGTTTTTTTTCAATTATATATTATCTTTTTAAATATTAGAATTAGGTGATTGTAATTTTTTTACTACAATTTGTGTTGGAGTCGAAGGAAATTTATTTCTTGTTGGGTAAAGTCAGTTTTTAGTTCTTAATTTTATCGCCTCTTATCTTGTGATCCATCTTATATATAAAATTCTCGTGACACAAATGTTCGTTCCCGTACTCCTCCGAAACGGTTTTACCGATTCTCATGAAATTTTGAGAGCATATTGAGCAGGTCTGAGAATCTGCCAACATTTTTCATACCCCTAAGTGATAAGGTTGTCCATCCTTAACATTTTTTTTTAACTAGAAATTTCTTAAAAATAATTAACTGGCAAACAACGTTTGCCGGGACAGCTAGTCAAACTTTAAAAAATACCAGATTAGATCCTAACGAAATTTTATTTTTTAAACTTAAATCACTTCTGTATCAGTATTTATTTCTACATATTTCATTTCGTATGTTTTATCGGAATTTATATTTAACTATATTTATTTCTAACAAACTTATAAAAATAAATCTTCTATCCAAGACTTAGGGTGTTATATTTAATTAACTCCTGAACTATACCTGCATTAGGTATTAAAATTGACGCTAATCCTGGACGTTTAAATCAAACTAAGTAATTTTTCGTTTAATATCGATTACCACACGGCACCAATATAACACTTTATTTTATAGTTGAGACATAAATAAAAATTTCTTTCACTGAGTCATCTCTGGTTAGGTCATGTTTAGTAATGGCACAAAAAATTACTTACCTGTAAACTAATGACATTTATTACTGAATAGTACCTGTATTAACAATTGAAAATGACCATTCCAAGACCCTCATTCACAAATTGTTATCTATAAAGTAATTGCTCATAGATAATATTGTTACACTTTTAAATATTTTCCTATAAAATGGGGCGACGTTTCGTTTTTACGTTTAGTGCGAATTATTTTGTGATACTGGAAGGTTCACTGCTCGACGCTTTTCGGACATTGTGGTTAGTTTAGTTTTTTTTATATATTACTATTTCATTTTAATTTTAAATATAGAATTATGTGACGGTGCTGTATGTTTACGAATTGTGCTTTAAATTTATTTATTGTGGATTTTTTGAGTGTAAAGTTAGTTTTATTTTAAATTATTACGATTTTAAATATAGAATTAGGTGTGTCTTATATTTTTTTTTACTACGATTTATTTTGAAGTCGAAGGAAATTAAATTCTTGTTGGGTAAAGTCAGTTTCTAGATAGTTGTTAATTTTATTATTTTGTGCTATATAACTAGCTAACTAAACACAAGCTAACTTTAAACAAATACCAGATTCGATCCTAAAGAAATTATATTTTTATAATTTATATCACTTCTGTATTAGTATTGTACATATTCATTTCGTATGTTTCGGCGGAATTTATATCTATACTTTATTTCTCACAAACATCTATCCAAGACTTAGGGTGACTCGTAATCGATTCAGTAGTTTTTGCGTGAAAGGGTAACAAACATCCATACTGACATCCTGACTGACATACTCACAAAGTTTCGCATTTATAATATTAAAAGAATTTAAAAAAAAGTGATAATAAAATATTAAATACGATATTCTCCTTAATTACAGATACGTGGTGCACCGGCGAAGGTAACAATCACGTCGCACGTACAACGCGAACCTGACAGTGCCTGAATAAGTGTTGATAAATAAAAAAAATAAAAATATTTTTTTTTTCATCGTACACGCGTAAACATTTAATGGTGACAGTATGAAGATCCCAGAGACATTGGGAAACGTTGGTGCTTACTATGGAAACGAGGAGAATGGACAGTGGCAGGTATGTTGATCTATCTACATATAATCACGTCTATATCCCTTGCGGGTTAGACAGAGCCAACAGTCTTAAAAAGACTGATAGGCCACAGCTCAGCTATTTGGCTTAATGATAGAATTGTGATTCAAATAGTGACAGGTTGCTAGCTCGTCGCCTAAAAAATATAATCATAAGTTTGTAAGCCTATCCCTAAGTCGCCTTTAACGACATCCATGGGAAAGAGATGGAGTGGTGTTATTCTTTTTTGTATTGGTGCCGGGTACCACACGGCACTATCTATACTAATATTAAAAAGCTGAAGAGTTTGTTTGTTAAACAAATAAACTACCGGTTCGAATTGAAAAATTATTTTTTTAATTTTTTCGTTGAATAGACCATTTATCAAGGAAGGCTTTATATAACATCACGTTGCAACTATAGGGAGCGTAGAAATAATGGAATGAGTGAATAAAAAACGCGGAAAATTATTTATCCTTGAGGTCACCCATGTACGATCGCGTTCATATCTGCAGTCATAGTTTTAAAATTCTTACGGGTTAAAATAGCGTGCACTGTGGTTCCACTAGATACACACACACATGCATATTTAAAAAGAATAAATATTCCTTCAAATGAATACGGTCTTTAATACCAATGATTACCAAGTAAAAGAGTTTATTATTCTATGACATACTAGCTTCCCCCCGCGACTCCGTCCGCGCGGATGTCGGTCTTCGCGTGGATGGTTTATTTCTCCGTTTTGAGTAACAATGACATCTTATAAATATCTATTGGACCCAATTACGGCTAGGCCTATAATAATTAAGGAGAGCCCTCTATTGAGCTACTGCTGTTGAGTTCGCGTTCTGAAGTAAGTAGTCTGGTCAATTTAGACCTAAAAATAAGAATGAAGCTACATTAATTCCCATCAAGCTGAAAATGAGTATAATTTTTTAAAACACAAACAAAAGCATTATTTCAAAATTCCCCATGATTTCGGTTTAAGGAAAAAAATTAAAAGGTCAAAGGTATAAAAATGGGTTTTTCACAATTTTCTTCAAAACGGTAAGTTTTATCGGAAAATTACTTCAGACATAGATTGTATCATAAAGTTATTTATAAAAAGGAATCTATAATTTTTTTCAATAAAGCTACCGTTTCTGAGATATAACGATGCAAAAAGTTGCAAGCGTCATAATATGCATAAGCACGTCTCATATATACTCTGTGTAGCAGTAATATAAGTAAAAATATTGTTCTGTCGGTAATTTTAACTTGAATTCAAAATATTCATAAGTATAATGAAGCCCAGTCCCTTCATTTATACTGTAGTGAAACCTTGAGTTGAAACTCTGTCTCTCTGTTTAACTGTGTACGTGGCTAGGGTCGTATACCTGCTTTATCTCAGAAAATGCTCAACACATGAAATACCGTTAGTCTTTAATAATAGTAGTCCTTGCGGGGATACCGTTGACGGCTATGGACACCACGGCCCCTTATGCCCTAGGAGTGCCGGCCGTTTAGGGCGCCATGCCGCCCTAAATCCTCCGTGCTCTTGCCACCATCATGTTCCATGTTCGAACCAAACGGTCTGGCTCAGGATGATGGCAAGAGACCGGATGGTATGACTTTGGTGCCCTAGAGATTGGGGCGGCCTTTGGTGTGGGATGCTACTTGTGTCGACACACTTGCGCCGTCTCATCTTCAGGTTACTAAATCTAAGGCCGGTTCTGCTTCAAATGAGGCAAAAAACCTCAAAAGGCGCAAATATGTAGGTATCGGTAATACATATACTTTTGAACCTTTTGGGGTAGAGACTGGGACCGGGGGGCCTATCTGCCCATCAGCTTTTCCGACAATTGTCGAAATAGCCGAAATTGTCTGGCTCAGAGAATCAGCATTGCCATTCAAATTGGCAATGCTGCCCGCCTTCTGGGCACACTCTCGCATGTTGAAACTATGCAGGGACTGTACAATTTATAAATTAAATTTTAGTTTGTAGTCATCTTTTTTCTTTCTTTTTATAAGTAGTTTTAGTTTTAATTTGATTTAATTGTAATCTCTACTATTGTCCTAAGATAATTTTCTTCACTTAGGGTTATTCTAATTTTTTTAAATAATAAATGCGAAAGTTAGTCTTCAATGCCACTGCGTAGTGAAAACACGTGTTTATTCTTACCTATTTCAGACTTTTTCAAGTTAAAAAGTAAAAAAAACGCGCTAATAGTACACTACCTCAGAGGTGGCGTGGAAACGTGTGCATATTATGACGCTTGCAACTTTTTGCATCGTTATATCTCAGAAACGGTAGCTTTATTGAAAAAAATAATTGATACCTTTTTTATAGATAACTTTATGATCTACAATTTATGTCTGAGGTAATTTTCCGATTAGAAAAATTTATCGTTTTGAAGAAAATCGCAAAGCACCCATTTTTTACCTTTGATCTTGGGTCAATTTTTTTACTTAAACTGGAATCATGGGGAATTTTTAAATAATGCTTTTGATTGTGTTTTAAACAATTATGCTCATTTTCAGCTTGATGGGAATTAATGTAGCTTCGAATGTATAGATTGACCGGACTAAAGTATTTTTTCATATTAATTAGTAGCGGCCCGCGTGTGATGCAAACGGTTCAAGCTAAATCCGACTGTCGGCGCTACAGGTTACGGCGCTGAATCCACTGCGGTACACATAACGTGTGTTCGCGGTTCTACAAAACAAATTCTATGGAAAACTTAAAAATTAAGATTTTTTTTCTTCGTATTTTTCCAGGATAAAAAGTATCCTATTTTATGCCCAGGATAATAAGGTATAATTATATTAAGTTTCATCAAAATCGAACCGTTAGTTTTCCCGTGATGCCTGAACATACAGACAGACAGACAAAAAATTTTTTAATTACATATTTGTGTTTGGTATCGATCCAGTAACACCCCCTGCTATTTATTTTTTAAATATTTTCAATGTACAGAATTGACCCTTCTACAGATTTATTATATGTATAGATAACATAACAAAACAGAAAGAGACGGTAATTAACGATGGCCGAACTGGGCCCGATAATTGTCGATCAAGATATCGTCGTCTCTCATTATTTGCATAAGATTTGCCTATAGAGGGAAGCCTGCGACTGCCAGACTTATGTCATTTCAATAAGGTTGAAAGTTTGTCTGCACACGACCCTAACATAGGTAGTGGTTCCTTTGAAAGTTATTGGGTAGCAATTTTATTACTTCGTGTGAGCAAGTGAGATCTAAGATATATTAGATAATCTCGCTTGCTCACATTCGCTTGTTCTAGTTACTAGCGTTACTTGGATTCCAAAGTTATTCAACGATTTTTTTTGTCTATAAAAAAAAATTGTGTTACTGTCAATTTTTAATGTTTCAAGGTGCCATTTGAACTAAGTAACTGACTGACTAACTAACTAACTGATATCTAAGAATTACAATACCCGTGTCTTCAAACACGGAAATCAGCAAGAAATTTTAAACAAGAGGGAGCAAAATAAAACATTCAATAATTAAAATTAGTAAATTTTATTGTAACAGTTTACCTATAGTTTTGTTTACATATTGATGATTATATAAAGCTATACATACAGCATATTACACTAATTGTATCATCTACTTATCTCCTGTTATTAAGGTTACAGCTTAATTATTCGTTTTCATAAAGAAAAGATATTGAAGCTGTCCTTAAAATACTATCTAAGTAATAAGTAGTTTTAATATAAACTGGCAGAACCTTTCACGCACTATATGGACTCGATGCACAGGGAAGTTGTCTTGCACAAATGATATTGTTGGCATATCATCAATCGGATAAATACACCGCACAGTTGGTAACATGGTTTCTTGCAGCACTTGCACATAATGAGCAGCTGTAGCGCGTCCTGCTATCCACACCTGTTCCCCAGGTCCAGCAGCACTCATCCAAACCCACATATTTACAGATATGTGTCCAGACTCCATATTTGGCACAATATTTTTTTCTTCATATCGAGTTGCATTTCTTCGCCATAAATAAAGCCTACCGTGTTGTGATGACCTAAACGAACTTTTCGTCCGTATCTAAATATAGCTTTTTTCCAGTCAAAATCCAAATACTACCGAGCAAATTCTAAACGATTTTGCTTATTTATTTCGGATAAATACGGCTTTCTTGCTGGCTGTCTGTGGTGCAGTCCCTCACGGTGCAAACTCGACGAACAGTAACCACTGATGTGTCGAACTGTTCCGCAAATATTCTGGTCGGTATGAAGCCATTATTTTCGTACTGTTCCACCATGGATCTCCGCTGTGTGGCATGTCGCTGTGTTGATTAGCGGACGACTTTTTTTTTTCACTACCCTCTTCTTGATGGCGGGTTACCCAACGTTTCACCGCTTGTTGTTTATTGTGTTATTTGTGTGAATGTGTGAGTGATAGCAGCGGTGCAAGCTATAAAGTTTTGCGAACTATGACTGCAATTATGAACGCGACCGTACCTATGCAGAGATCGTGGCAAGTGGAAAGAGGTAGTCTCTGCCTACCCCTCCGGGAAAGAGGCGTGATTTTATATATATATGGATGTATTAATACAAATAATACAATATATATGTTTTTCAGCAGCCCAACGGCGTTATAATGGACTCCGGCGTGGGCGGCGGCGTGGTGGGCGCCGGCGACGCGGGCGTTCAGCGGCCGCCCCTCTACCCCGCACTTGTGCGGAGGTCGCCTATACCCGGTAAGTGTCAACTTCTTATTCTAATTCTAGATATTCATTCATTATTACGGGACATTTCAAAGTGAAATTCTTCGGGCTTTCCCCGGGGTGTGCCTTCGATCCTGGATTGGGTGAGTCAGGTTTTAGACGTAGAGACTCCCGTCTGACCTCCGCAACCTTTGCAGGGGAACCTAACCCGTATTGGATACATGTTTATTTATACTTACAGTTGACTGAATGTGCAGGTTTTCTCACGATGATCTCCCTCGCCGTAAGACATTGCAACATCACTTAATAATTGTCATATTTTTTTACTTCAAAAATTGGTTGACGTCAAATAAATTACTTAAAACGACAGTTTGCTGCCGCTTCCAAAGTGCCAGTCAGTGTACAAGAAGCATTAACAAACTGCACTGCAGCAATTTCTTCAATAACGTCATCTTCACAAATATTCGAACTTGAATAGAAATGTGGACGAGATAAATGTATTACGAATACATTGTTGTGATTAATTGATTTATACGAAATTTGAAAAATTAAAAATATAATTTAAAATGGAATGTTAACTAGGTCGATGTACAGAGTGTACTGAATTTAGATTAAGATTCAAAGCAAACTATTCATCTTTACAAGGTTCCTGCGCCAAGCTCAAGCCAGATATTTGTATAAAATTAAGTATCTATATATACATACCTTGTTCCCCTCAGGGGTACTCGTACCTACACATGACTACGGATTTCTACTTGCGTGTTGCAAGTAGAAATCCGTAGTCTATAACTCTGGTCGCTTTTCACAATTTTTTTTGTATACTCTCCTCTCATCTCCCCTTTTCAAGATATTCTCAATATCTATCTATATTTAATACCTTATCTACTTTTAATTAATGAATCGATTGAACAGCCAAGGTGACGCAACACATACTTGTCAAATAACTTTGTCAATGTTGAACCAATCGTGTTATATGTCATCAAATTTCTCACCATGACGTCATAAATTCTTATATGAATGTTTACATAAAATTTTATCTGTATATATCCAGGCTACGTCATGGCCGGCGCGTATTACCCCCCGGCGCCCTACGCGGCGCCGGCGACGCCCGACGACTTCGTCGACTACATGAGGATAGAGAACGAGGAGGAGTTTGACAAACAGGTGTGTATAGTTTGTTCATTACAAATTGCTGGTTTTTGTTGTTGACAGGTTGGTTGACGTTAAAGGTCCCGCGGATGTCGTAAAAGGCGACTAAGGGATAGGCTTATGAACGTGGGATTGTCCGTCTGGGCGTTCGTTTGGGGCCATCACCCAAAAAGAGAATCCCAAATTATATAAGCCTATCGCTTATTCATGAAAAAAAATGAGTGGTCCTATTTCTTTTTCTATTTGTGCCGGGATCTATACGGCACGGTTTAATATAATATTAGGTTGATATTTATACGGAATTGACCTCACACGGCAATAATTTCAGGTGATACAACAGTTGGAGGAGGAGACGTTGATGGAGCAGTGTATAGAGGCGATGTTGGAGGACGAGCAGAGGGAGAGGCGCAGGCCGAACGGGCACCATCAGTATCCCACGTGAGTGTCAAATTGTATATCACGGTAGAACCACACGGCTCAATGTGTGTAGTTTGTCCCGCCAAAAAAAAAGAACTTCAGTGCTACACTGCAGATAAACTGCAGAACTACATACATACATATAATCACGTCTATATCTATTGCGGGGTAGACAGAGCCAACAGTCTTGAAAAGACTGATGGGCCACGTTCAGCTGTTTGGCTTAATGGTGGAATTGAGATTTAAATAGTGACAGGTCGCTAGCCAATCGCCTCGCCTCGAAGAAGAATTCCAAGTTTATAAGCCTACACCTTAGTCGCCTTTTACGACTTCTATGGGAAAGAGATGGAGTGCTCATATTCTTTTTTGGATTTGGTGCCGGGAATCACACGGCACATAAACAACATGTGAAACCAAAAGTCATGACAATTATCAACTGACGTTGGAAGTGTCTCATAATAATGAATAAATAAAATGTACAACATTGAAGTACGCAGAGATCGTGGCGAGTGGAAAGAAGGTAGTCTCTGCCTACCCCTCCGGGAAAGAGGCGTGATTTTATGTATATATATGCATGTATATTGACAAAAGTTATTTGGACAATTTTGTGTTGCGTCACCTTGGCTGTTCAACCGATTCATTAATTTAATGTATTTATGTATAACATCCTGAATATGATTGCAGGCAGGCTAGACTGCCTATATGTCAACCATTCTTGCGCCATTTCGGGGAGAGTGGTGCAAGAATGGCCACTTTAGAAATCATGCTGTCCCTAGGTACTAACATAGTTTGTAAGCATTACTAATACAAATGAGTCCTTGTTACTTATATAAATAAAATTCATTCATTCATTCGTTCATTCATTCATTCGTTCATTCATTCATTATTATCCGCGACAGAACCAGCAACGGCGCCCCGTCGCTGTCCCTCGCGGAGACCGTGTCCCGCTCCCGCCTCAACCCGCTCGCTGCTGAGTTTGTTCGCTCCCGCCTCAACCCGCTCGCCGCCGAGTTCGTGCCCACCGCCGCCGTCACCAGGACTGTTACAGGTAATTTATTGTACATTACATATGTTACATAGTGCCGTGTGGTTCCCGGCACCAATACAAAAAAGAATAGGTCACACACTCCGTCTCTTTCCCATGGATGTCGTAAAAGGCGCGACTGAGGGATAGGGCTTACAAGCTTGGGATTCTTTTTTTTAGGCGATGGGCTAGCAACCTGTCACTGTTTGAATCTCAATTTTATTATTAAGCCAAATAGCTGAACGTGGCCGTTCAGTCTTTTCAAGACTGTTGGCTCTGTCTACCCCGCAAGGAATATAGACGTGAACATAATAAAATGACGTGAATAAAATGAAACCACGTATTCAACTCGGGAACTGAAGAGAGAGAGAAAGATTTTATTCAGTTTTGCACACTTATTACAGATTATTAATTGAAGGCAGGCAAAAGAAAATAGCTTACATACAGCCATATAGATAGACACATGACTACGGATTTCTACTTGCAACACACTCTGGTCGCTTTTCACAATTTTTTTTTGTATACACTTGTTTATGGTGAAATGTTTGAACTGGAAAAATGAAACTGATATTTGTGGTTAAGAAATTCAATGTTGGTATATTTGCACTAATTATCACAATTATTGGTTAGATAAAAATTAACTAAGACAGGATTTAATTCTTAAAAACATGCACTCATTAAATTTGTTTTGTTTAGATGTCAAAAAAATCGAATTTTTTTCACTAGCATTCCATCAAATAAAAAATAAAGTATTGTTTTTATAACTGGCCAGCACTTGGCTAGCAACAAACAAATAGTAACACAAAGAGGTTGAATGATTGAAAATGAAATTCATAGAAGTTTGAACAACTCTCCTCTCATCTCCCCTTTTCAAGATATTCTTAATATCTATCTATATTTAATGCCTTATCTACTTTTAATTAATGAATCGATTGAACAGCCAAGGTGACGCAACACATACTTGTCAAATAACTTTGTCAATGTTGAACCAATCGTGTTATATGTCATCAAATTTCTCACCATGACGTCATAAATTCTTATATGAATGTTTACATTAAATTTTTCCTGTATATATCCAGGCTACGTCATGGCCGGCGCGTATTACCCCCCGGCGCCCTACGCGGCGCCGGCGACGCCCGACGACTTCGCCGACTACATGTGGATAGAGAACGAGGAGGAGTTTGACAAACAGGTGTGTATAGTTTGTTCATTACAAATTGCTGGTTTTTGTTGTTGACAGGTTGGTTGACGTTAAAGGTCCCGCGGATGTCGTAAAAGGCGACTAAGGGATAGGCTTATGAACGTGGGATTGTCCGTCTGGGCGTTCGTTTGGGGCCATCACCCAAAAAGAGAATCCCAAATTATATAAGCCTATTGCTTATTCATGAAAAAAAATGATTGGTCCTATTTCTTTTTCTATTTGTGCCGGGATCTACACGACACGGTTAAATATAATATTAGGTTAATATTTATACGGAATTGACCTCACACGGCAATAATTTCAGGTGATACAACAGTTGGAGGAGGAGGCGTTGATGGAGCAGTGTATAGAGGCGATGTTGGAGGACGAGCAGAGGGAGAGGCGCAGGCCGAACGGGCACCATCAGTATCCCACGTGAGTGTCAAATTGTATATCACGGTAGAACCACACGGCTCAATGTGTGTAGTTTGTCCCGCCAAAAAAAAAAAAGAACTTCAGTGCTACACTGCAGATAAACTGCAGAACTACATACATACATATAATCACGTCTATATCTATTGCGGGGTAGACAGAGCCAACAGTCTTGAAAAGACTGATGGGCCACGTTCAGCTGTTTGGCTTTATGGTGGAATTGAGATTTAAATAGTGACAGGTCGCTAGCCAATCGCCTCGCCTCGAAGAAGAATTCCAAGTTTATAAGCCTACACCTTAGTCGCCTTTTACGACTTCTATGGGAAAGAGATGGAGTGGTCATATTCTTTTTTGTATTTGGTGCCGGGAATCACACGGCACATAAACAACATGTGAAACCAAAAGTCATGACAATTATCAACTGACGTTGGAAGTGTCCCATAATAATGAATAAATAAAATATATAACATTGAAGTATGCAGAGATCGTGGCGAGTGGAAAGAGGTAGTCTCCACTTACACCTCTGGGAAAAAGGCGTGATTTTATGTATGTTATGTATGTATATTGACAAAAGTTATTTGGACAAGTTTGTGTTGCGTCACCTTGGCTGTTCAACCGATTCATTAATTTAATGTATGTATATATAACATTATTATCCGCGACAGAACCAGCAACGGTGCTTCATCGCTGTCCCTCGAGGAGACCGTGGCCCGCTCTCGCCTCAACCCGCTCGCCGCCGAGTTTGTTCCCACGGCCGCCGTCACTAGGACTGTTACAGGTAATTTTAACTGTACATTACATACCAGGCCTGTTACAGGAAATTGACTGTACATTACATACCAAACCTGTTACAGGTCTGTTACAGGTTATTGACTGTACATTACATACCAGGCCTGTTACAGGTAATTGACTGTACATTACATACCAGGCCTGTTACAGGTAATACTGTACATTACATACCAGGCCTGTTACAGGTAATTGACTGTACATTACATACCAGGCCTTCTTCTTCTTCTTCTTGGTCCTCGCCTCTTCCCGTTACGCGGGGTCGGCTTTCCTAATCTTAAGGCGCCATTTCTTCCGCTGATACGCGTCGTCAGTTGACAGGCCCAACTCTTTCATGTCTCTCTGGACATTTGACATCCAGGTTGTTAGGGGCCTGCCTTTCCCTCTCTTTAACGTAGCCATGGAAAGGCACTTCTTTACAGCGTGATCTTCGGGTCTACGCATTACATGTCCAAACCATCTTAGTCTGGATTCTTTGAGCTTCTCGGTTATGGGTGCCACCTTGAAACTGCCCCGTATATGTTCATTTCGGACTTTATCTTTGAGGGTAACTCCACCTGCCCAACGGAGCATACGCATTTCCGTCGTGTGTAGTTTATGCTCTTGCGTTTGCTTTGAGGCCCACGTTTCGCTGCCATAGAGCAGAACTGGTCTCACGGCGGTTTTATAGACTTTGCCTTTGGTTCTTACAGGCATTTTAGGATCACATAGGACTCCTGTCAGTTCTCGCCATTTACTCCACCCAGACGTCGTTCTATGGGTTATGTCAGCGGTGATCGTGCCGTCCTCGGCGATAACAGAACCTAGGTATTTGAACTTGTTTACTCTCGGTAGGATTTCTCCATCAAGCTTCAGCTCTGTGTGTGTCGTGCTAGATTTGTCAAGGCTAAAGTTGCACACCATATACTCTGTCTTAGTTCTGCTAATACGTAGTCCACCGGACTCGAGGGCGCTCCTCCATTGCTCTAGGCTGTCCTGTACTTCTTGCTTGTTGTTCGATATTAATGCAACATCATCCGCATACAGGAGGTTCCATGGTACGGGCTTCTGAATTTTCTCCGTAAGGTAGTTCATCACGATGTTAAATAGTAATGGGCTTAGCGCGCTGCCTTGATGAACCCCCACTTTGATATCGAAGCTTTTTGATACACCTGCGGCACATCGGACACTCGTTTGCACGTTAACATACATATCTGATATGAGCTTTATGTACCGTTCTGGAATGTTCTGGGAGCGCAAGGCCTGCCAGATCAATGTTCTAGGTACACGATCGAAAGCCTTTTCAAGATCTATGAAAATCATCCATAGTGTTTGTTTGTTGTCACGAGATTTTTCCATTAACAGCCTTATCACGTGTATTGCGTCTGTGGTTCCCTTCCCAGCGGTGAAACCAAATTGGTTTTCTGATATGTAAGTTAGACTTTGAAGACGTTCGCCTAGAACTCGTTCCCAGATTTTCAGGGTATGAGATGTAAGTTTTATCCCTCGAAAGTTTCCACAATCTCGAACGTCACCTTTGTTTTTGTAGAACGGGACTATTATACTTTTTCTCCAGGCGTCTGGCATTTTCTCTTCAGCTAGGATCCTATCGAATAGCATTGCTAGCCAGCAGGCCCCATCAGCTCCGAGTAATTTCCATAGCTCAGCGGGTATGTTGTCCGGACCCGTTGCTTTGTGATTTTTCATTTTGCAGATTGCTTTACGGACTTCTTCGGGGGTAATTTCGCTAATTGGGCCTTCTGTTTTTAACAGATCCTCTTGTTGCTGTCTAGGGAATTCTTCATTTAGTAGTTTTTGGTAGTACTCATACCATCTATTACATATCTCGATATCGTTAGTTAGCAGGACGCCTTCACTGTTTTTGATGTACTTTGTAGTTTTGAAGTCTTTGCTGTCATTGTGTCTTCGCTTTGCTATTTTATATATGTCAAAGTCAGCCGATGATTCCAATCGCTGATGAAGCTCTGACTCGGCTTTCTCTCTCTCTACCGCTACCGTTTTTCTTGCGGCTTTTTTGGCCTGTATGTAGATTTCTCTATCCTCTTCAGAGCGAGTGTTTTGCCAGATTTTGAACAGCCTTTTCTTTTCAGCTACACTATCCTTAGCGCGGTTATTCCACCATTTAGCATCCTTTGCACTATGTAGAGCTCCTTTGCTGACACCTAGCTCACGTTTGACAGTAGCAACGCAGAATGATTCAAAGTTCTCCCACAATTTCGATGTTGAGCTATAATTTTCGGGGGATGTATTTCCTAGATATTCTATTATCTGATCTCTCACAGCTTTTCCCTTGTCACCGTTTAGTGCATGCCATTTGATCTTTTCGACTCTTGGTATTTTAGTCTTAATGGGTGTTTTCAATTTTAGGGCAGTTAATAGAAGCCTATGCTGTGAGGTAAGAGGTTCGCCGGGGATAACCTTACAGTTTTTAATTTGCTTTAAGTCTTTTTTGTCTATTAGGATGTAGTCAATCTGGGTTTTAGAGTTTCCGCTCTTGTATGTGATTAGATGTTCATCCTTCTTTTGAAAGAACGTGTTAACTACTGCAAGATCATGACATGACGCAAAATCCAAAATGGTTTCCCCTTCCCTATTTTGTTCTCCAAATCCGAAACCCCCATGATTCCCTGTATAACCACCTCCATCCATTCCCACGTGGCCATTTAAGTCTCCGCATATGAGTTTTTGTTCTCCCGGTGGTATTGTTGTTACAAGTGACTGTAATTCTTCCCAGAATTCTTGTTTCTCTGCGTCCTGGCAGTTGACTTGTGGTGCGTAGACTGAGATGACATTCAGGCATGGTTGTTTATTCAAGGCTAACTTAACGGACATGATGCGATCACTTATTCTGTTTATCCCTACTACATTATTACTAAGATATTGATCCAGGATTATTCCAATGCCATTCTTGGTGTTCTCTCTTCCATTATATAGTAGCTTATACCCTTTTCCAATTTGGCGACTTTTAGCACCTTTCCATTTTGTTTCTTGCACACAACAGATGTTTATGCGTCGTCGCTCCAGTATCGAGCTAAGTTCAGCACTCCGTCCAGTCATTGTGCCGATATTCCAAGTGCATATACGCAGTTCAAGCATCGGCATAGTGTCTTTTCGCTTCGGTATTCCGTCGCTTACGGGGAACGCCCTATCATATGTCGCATATTCACTATTGTCGTCGCTTAAGGGGGACGCCCTAGCCTTTCCACTCTTTCCTTTGGTATTTTGCCTCATGATTAGTATAATAATTGGCTGTATGTTTTACGGTCGGTTGCCACCTGACACCAAGACTGTGACCTTTCCTGGAAGGCTTGAGCGCCGCCGTTGACCCAAAGGCTCATCCGCCGCCATCTCTTCTGAGAGCTCCAGCCCAACTCCCAGCACTGCACAGCCCTCGTACTCCGCATATGGCGAAGGAGCACGCCGCAGAGGTTTTATAACGCAGGTTCCATCTGCGGCCTTGTTAGTCCGCGGGAGGTATTTTATTTCCCTCCTACCCTCTGGATGTAGCATCCAGCGAGCGTTCCCCTATCCGCTACCTGGGGACGCGTTCTCTAGGGAATGAGGCTACCCCGAGAAACATTACATACCAGGCCTGTTACAGGTAATTGACTGTACATTACATACCAGGCCTGTTACAGGTAATTGACTGTACGTTACATACCAGGCCTGTTACAGGTAATACTGTACGTTACATACCAGGCCTGTTACAGGTAATACTGTACGTTACATACCAGGCCTGTTACAGGTAATTGACTGTACATTACATACCAGGCCTGTTACAGGTAATACTGTACATAACATACCAGGCCTGTTACAGGTAATACTGTACATTACATACCAGGCCTGTTACAGGTAATTCACTATACATAACATATGATCGTGTTTATATTCCCTTGCTGCGGGGTAGACGGAGTTAACAGTCTCGAAAAGATTGGTAGGCCATGTAAATACACTGCAGCATTTATCCATGGGCAAGCATCACAATTTTTACTTGTGGCGTTCATATACTTGAAATATTTGGAACTTTGTCTAATTGTCCTGGGTTTTGGTCGTTATATATACATATATATAAGTATATATTATAAAATATAGTATCGTTAGTTAGTATCTCGTAACACAAGTCTCGAACTTACTAACTCGATCTGTGTAATTTGCCCCGTATATATTTTTAAATCGGGAACGGAAGAGAGAAAGATTTTATTCAGTTTTGCACACTTATTACAGATTATTAATTGAAGGCAAAAGAAAGTAGCTCACATACAGCCAAATTGATAGGTATTGAGAGCGCTGCTGGTGCAATATTTTTTGAGTAAATTATAACAATATATTTTTTTGTATTACAGAAGAGAAACGAGACACGCCGGAGACTCCGAGCGCGGAGTCCCATCAGTCGGAGCAGGAGGAACAGAAACCCGAGGAGGCTGAACAGCTCACAGACACACACACAGACCCGCAGATAGGTGAGTTGATATATACACAAGCTGAATTATCTACAGGGTGACATTTAAAACAACTGCATCCTTTTAAACATAGACTATACCCATGCTTCTGAGCTGTTTGAGCCTATTTTTATTTTTATTAAAAGTCATCATTTTCACATTTAAAAAACCCTCAAAAACTACGTCACACACTTTATTAAAAACCAATACTACAAAAAGAAATTAAAACTAAACATGTAAATAAATGTCTGAAAAATAAATTATCTTTCTAGTATCAAGATCAAGTAAAGTACAGAGTTGACGAGATCGCTCAGCTGAATGAATTGTGTCGTTGACCTCTGAATCTTACGCGTCGCTTTTCCGGCCGTCATATGGGGTGATATGACGTATTTAGGATCGTGGATTTTGATACTTATATTTTTAAATATCCTTTAGATGAGTACACTTAACAGTTAAATTTATGCAGTTGAATTAAAAGTCATCCTGTATACTAATATTGTAAAGCTGAAGAGTTTGTTTGTTTGTTTGTTTGAACGCGCTAATCTCAAGAATTACTGGTTCGAATTGAAAAATTATTTTTGTGTTGAATAGACTATCTATAGAGGAAAGTTTTAGGCTATATAACATCACGCTGCAACTATAAGGTGCGAAGAAATAATGGAAAATGGGGGGAAAAACACGGGGAAAATTATTCATAATTGAGGGCTTCAATGATGCCCAAAATAAGTAGTAGTCCACGCGGACGAAGTCGCGGGCACAGATAGTTACTATATACTGTATATATATATATACTAGCTGTCCCGGCAAACGTTGTTTTGCCATATTAATAATTTTATAAGTAATGTCTAGTTAAAAAACATGTTAAGGGTGGACAACACTTAACACTTAGGGGTATGAGAAATAGATGTTAGCCGATTCTTAGACCTACTGAATATGCATGCAAAATTTGGTTAAAATCGGTAAAGCCGTTTCGGAGGAGTACGGAGACAAACATTGTGACACGAGAATTTTATATATATGTATATATATATAATTTCAGAACCCACGCCGCCCCCCACGGACCCGCCGGAAGTGTCCGCGGCGGACGTTCAGACAGACGACAAGCGGAAAGACAAACACAACAAGAGATCTGAGCCGAAGAGAGCGGTCAGAGACAACAAGGCTAAAGGGAAGGCCGCGCAAGTTAAAGAGGCGACTAAGGTCGGGAAGAAGGAGGAGAGGCGAGAGGGGAGGGTGGGCAACAGCGGGGACGACAGCGATGGGGATGTTCAGGTGAGATGTGCAGACATACATACACACAAACTTAATATACAGGCTGACATTTAAAACAACTGCATCCTTTTAAACAGACTATACCCATGCTTCTGAACCGTTTAAGCCTATTTTTATTTAAAATAAACGTCATCATTTTTACATTTAAAAACCCTCAAAAACTACGTCACACGCTTTATTAAAGATCAATAATACTACAAAAAGAAATTAAAACTAAACATCTAAATAAATGTCTGAAAAATAAATTATTTTTCTAGTATCAAGATCAAGTAAAGTACAGAGTTGTCGAGATCGTTCAGCTGAATGAATTGTGTCGTTGACGTCTGAATCTTACGCGTCTCTTTTCCGCCGGCCGGGGTGATATGACGTATTTAGGATCGTGGATTTTGATACTTTAATTTTTTTTTCGTACTTGCTGAAATATGAACCGATATTTTTCTTTTAACGTTTTTAAATATCCTTTAGATGAGTACACTTAACAGTTAAATTTATGCAGTTCAATTAAAAGTCACCCTGTATAGAAGATGGGAGTGAATGACCGACTGATATATCACTGCGCAACACAAACAGCTTTGGAGAGTTGAAATTTGGCGTGTAGATCCTTTAGGGTGCACTAAGAGGGCTTTCCCAAAACTCCCGCGGGAACGGGAATTATTGTTTCACGCGGGCGGAGCCGCGGGCGTCGTATAAGCCGACTAAGGGATAGCCTTATAAACTTGGAATTCTTCTTGTAGGCATTGGGCCAGCAACCTGTCACTATTTGAATCTCAACTCTAACAGCTGAACGTGACCTCTCAGTATTTTCAAGACTGTATACCCTGTCTACCTCGCAAGGGATATAAACGTGATTTAACATATGTATGTACTCATGTATGTAACTATTCATTTCATTCCAGCCCCAACCGGCCCCAGTGGAAGAGCAAACCGGCCCCAAACCCATAAACTACGCGGCGGCCGCCAAAGCGAACAAACCCAAAAAGCCCAGCACGCCGCCCGCCGCGGAGAAGACGTCGCCCGTCCCCACCGCTGGCACCAAAATTGACAAGAAGAAGGTCGACAAACCCGTGCAGAGGAAGAATTCGGCCAAGTGAGAGAGATGGAACGATTGTAAGTTTGTAAAAAGGATAGGGACGGAATGAGTGTCGGGTTTTTTTTTTTCATCTGCCGATTGTTTTTGTGTTTCGAATTGTTTTTAAGGGAAGCTGTAGTTTTTTTTAGCGATGTAGGTTTGTATAATCGAATGATATAAACTGGATTCACAGATGATTTGTTGGATTTAAAATATTATCGCGTCTGTGTTCTAGACAGAGCCTGAAGATTTAAACTGTAGCTGTTTGAACAGTGAATTGTCATATATTTCAATTTTTTCGGTCGAACTGTGGTAATGTCGGAATAATTGTATAGGAAAAAGAAAGATATAAAAAGAAAGAGATAGGAAAAAGGATGAATGATGATCAAAATTTAAGATAAAATTACAATTGCAATTTTAATATAAAATTTTCCGTGAATGATAAATAAATGTCACTGATTGTATTTTGGAAAAAAAAGAATGAGAATAGAAAATTTGATAAGTAAGTAACGAAATGTAATGATTTAACTAAGGCCATGTCGACCACATTTTTTTTTAAATACTTAGCGTGCAAATTCAACTAGCTTCGCGGCCACACCACACGTGATAATCTATAATATTATAAAGCTAACGAGTTTGTTTGTTTGTTTGAACGCGCTAATCTCAGGAACTACTGGTTCGAATTGAAAAATTCTTTTTGCGTTGAATACACCATTTTTCGAGGAAGGCTTTAGGCTATTTACCATCACGCTATAACTATAAGGAGCAAAGAAATAATGGAAAATGTAAAAACAAACTATTCATCCTTGAAATTTCAAAACTTGAAAATTATTCATCCTTGAAGGCCTCAATGATGCCCAAAATAACTGTACCACGCGGACGAAGTCGCGGGCGTAGCTAGTAATAACATATTTGTTAAAAACAAATTAGTGAAACTGAAACAATCGGCAGTTAAAAAAAATCAACAGTGAAAGAAAACGTGAGCGATCGAACGTCGACGCCTTGAAGCGGTTTTTTTTTTGGATAACCGTAGATCATATTTCTACGATGTCTTGTGTCGTTTGCGCATAATTCCAATTGAGAAATTGCACTTTTTATTTATAAATAATAACAATATTGTCACGTTTATAAATCGCATTGTAGCAACCTACCGCCTACCGAATTGAACCGGATAATAACACTACACAAATAGCATGGTTATTTTGAAAAAGTGTATGTATGTATGTATATCAAGTGATATAGCCCAAACGACACGAAACACTAACTGCGTATAAGGTTTACCTACAAACCGCGGCGGTCCTAGGTACCTACGAATGCCATTTCGAATAATTGAATAGTTACTGATTAAAAGGTTAAGACAAAAATAAAATAAAAATACCACTAATTCATACATAGATTACGTCTTTACCCCTTACGGGACAGACAGAGTCGCAAAGCTCACGCTCGATTTAGAAACTTCTATAATGGAATCAGTTAGTGAATTATTTTGGACTTTAAATTCAGTTATATTAGAAGTATTTTTTTTAAATAAATTATTTCAATCTCTAACCTTGATGTTGTAGTAATATATGGCAGTTGTACCTAGGTTTTGTATAGTAAATGTATATGTTTAAAATTATAATTATGATAAATTTAGTATATATGTGATATTGACATTAAGCATTTTTTTTTAAAGTTCTAATGAATAAAAAAAGTAAAAAAAAACTGTATAAAAATCTAATTTTAAAAATTGTATTAAGTTAGTGTTCACGGCTGGGTAGTGATAGGTTTCTATTTTTTTTTTATAAATAAGGATTTTGAGAGAGTCAGTAACTAAAAATTCTTTCGAAGGTATGTTATGCAACAGAGATAATCTTTTTGTTACATGGGGGGCTATTTTTAATAGGGAATTTAAGAATGTTTTGAAAATCTATTAAAATGGTCACTTGTTATTTATATATTCAGTGTGATTTTAAGTTGTTTAAACAGTTACAATTATAACTTTAAGGCAAAATTGTAGGTTTTAAATGTTGACAATATTTTATCTATAATTTTTTGTGCTGTATTTTAATAGTTTTTTTTTTTCATTAAATTTAGGGCCCAGTCTGTGAAGTTTAGATAACAGATTCAGTAACACAGAAATACAATAATATTAAAATGAAATAAATAATTTGATCTGTATTAAAAAAAGAATAAGAAAACTGCCTAAAATATTTAACGTGCACTAGGTAAATGTTTTTCGTAATAATAATAATAAAAAAAAAACGAAAAAATATTGTTTTTTGTGTCACTGGATTTCATTAAGGAGTAAGCCGTATGGCAGTCCATTATAATCCTACGTAGATAATATAAAAAAAAAATAGTCCTGTACATTTTATGAAAGTTAAAAAATAAAAATGTATATGAAAAAAAAAGTGCATTATAAATTAATGCAACTGACGACAGACCACTAACTAATACTGACCATAAATTGTTTATACTCAATGCGTGCGAACCTTATTTATAATGTAGTTCATTTCGTACGGAACTCATGTAGGGAAATGAAGATTTTAGCGGAAATAGGTAGTATCTACAAATATAATTAGATATGAAATGGTGCAATTTTTTTATCCGAAACTCGATCAATATAGGGGTAACACAATTATAATTGTAATATTCCCGATAAATTTCCGAAGAAACAGTGATGAAGAAAGTTACAAATAAAAAAAAACAAATGCAGCTGTTTTCTTTTTTAATTTGTTTTCTAAATGAGTTCCGTATGGGTATTTGTGTTAATCAGTTTAGCGTACCGTGCCGGTAATATTGTTTTGACAGGGAAAATATTTCTCTCACTATAATTGTTATTATTATTATATTATTCTTATGATTAAAATTAGTTATATTGTGCATTGTCGAAATGATTTTAAGACTCGTTCAAATTCAATTTATTGGAATGTAATGCATTTTTTTAGGCATAGAATGTTACTATGCAATTAATTTAGAGATGGCTCTAAAATATTTGAGGTATTTTATTTTCTGTCATTGGAATAAATTTTAATTGAAGCGAAAATATGATTTTGCCTTTGTCCAAGCATTAAAAAGACTTATATGTAATTGAAAGTTGATCGTTACGAGAGGCACTCATAGCACAATCAATCAATTTGTAAGCACTGTAGAAGTCCTAGTGAAATTTTCACCAAAAACATCGCTAACACTAGCTTAAAGGGCTTTAATTATTTGAGCTTATGAAGAAGGAATATAGTCCGCTATCGAAATTGAAGCCTTTTTAAGATATTAGTAACTTATGTGGCGATTATATATGTACCTACCTATTTTGAAATAGATTTTTCATTATGCCTAGTGGTTTATATCTGTTTAACGAAGTGTAGTCCAAGGCCGAATTTGTCAATGAAAGCAATAAATATTAGAAAGAATATTTTCTATTAAAATAAAAAATTGAAAAAAAAATTTTTTGGTTTTTTTTACATGGGGTGATGAGTCCCATAGATAAATTTATTAGGCGTTATAACGGCTACACTTTGTTATTTCATACTAATTAAGGTTATTAATATTGTATCTACTAAATTCAATTAACCGTTTCAACATTGATTTGTATGTAAATAGCTCGTGAAACCCACACCCCTAACATAGTTATTTCGGATTTGTATATAGCTAAAAAAATGTACAATAATCACGGGAAATGTAAATTTTATAATAATTAAGCCGTACGAATGCGTCAGGTCCTATATGTTTGTGAATTGGTTATAAACAGAAAAATAAATTAAAAAATTAAATACGACTCGAAAACGTACTCGCGTTGCGATTGGCGAGAAATGATAAGCAATTATTACCAATGGTGTATCGTTTATTTGCTTATGCGATTTTTTTATATCTATTTATCCTTGAATATTTGAATTAAAAAAAATATGTTTAGACGACTCAAATTTGAAGTTCATAGTTCAAATATTTCATTTTCTGTTTATGACCAATAGCCTAAGGTCATTTTAAATATATAAAAGTATTCGTTATAATGTTTGATTATTGGAATTTGTATAATTTTGAGTTAGATGTGCGAAGGTAAATTTTTATAGTTCACAAATTCGTTTCTAAGTAAAATGCAGTAAGTAAATATGAAACTGTATTCCTTTGTTTTATTTGTGTGCCCTTTAAGTTATGATGAAGAAAATAAAGAGATAATTAAGCAATGATATTTAATACATATATTTGTATAGCTATAGTAGGCATTGCCAGTTGCTATACGTGGCCTCGTGTCTTCAATTGGCAGCAGCTGAAGAGCATGCTCGTATCGAGAAACGCCTTTTAATCATTTAATAATACATACGGGGAAAATTACACAGATCGAGTTAGCCTCGAAGTAATTTCGAAATTTGTGTTACGAGATAACTAACTCAACGATACTATATTTTATAATAAACTAGCGACCCGCCCCGGCTTCGCACGGGTGCAAAATTATAAATGTTATTATACATAAAAACCTTCCTCTTGAATCACTCTACCTGTTACAAAAACCGCATCAAAATCCGTTGCGTAATTTTAAAGATTTAAGCATACAGACAAACAGACTAAAATAGCGACTTTGTTTTATACTATCTATTGATACTTATTTAGATAAACATCCAAGACCCAGGCCAATCAGAGAAAGTTCGTTTCTCATCATGCCCTGGCTGGGATTCGAACCCGGGACCTCCGGTGACACAGACAACCAGACAGCCAAAGCAGAGGGAGGAGCTTTTCGTGAACATGCTATATTATTCAGCAATGACATTCAATACATAGGTATAATGTGCTATAGTATTGACAATTTCTAATCGTGGTCTTTGTTTTTTCAAGATTTTGCCCTGTCCACACCGTAAGGGATAGAGACGTGATTACATGTATGTCCGTTACGATGCTAATGATTGTCTTGTGTAATTTTTGCGGACTATATCTGGTCTCGCGGAAGGATATGGACAAGGAGTACCTCTGGTCCGTAACTCGAGCTCTCGTCCAGCGCCGGTATCTTCCACGATCCAGTAGGTAGTTTTTGGGAAACACAAATCACTGCACTTCACAGACCAACCCCGGGGTGCGTAGTTAATAAAGTTTTAGCGTCTTTGATGAATTTTGAGAATATTCACAACCGATGCAGAGAGCGAAGCAGTTGCGCGAGGAGAGACGAATGGCGCGCTTTTTTGTTTTTAAATTATTTTGACATTTGGGAAAAGAGTGAGAGTGGGACAGGAATAGGATTGAGTGCGTGCGTGAAAGAGTGCGTGTATGTAGTGTTGCGTTTATAAATAATATTAAAAAATAAATAATTGGCGAAGACAATATCTTAGCTGCCTAAGCACTATCCTCAACTGCTTAAGCTCTGACCAGCGCTCGTCCTATCGGCCACGTTTTTTATTTCGAATATTAAATGCATTATTATAAGTTTGGAAATACTCCTTTCTCGCTCGAAAAATTAATCTCCCGCGGCAGATTGCGGGTGTAAATCGGATCGCGGATTCGGCAACTCAAATTCAAACGTTTGTTTGCCAACTATCTACTTATATATATATCTACTTATATATAAAAGCGCAAAACACTGACTTAGGAATCACGAAATCTCGAAATCTACTGAGCCAATAAAGATGAAATTTGGCAGAAAGGTAGACTTTAATTAGCAGGGATCCACTAAGAAAGGATTTTTGGAAATTCTATTCCTAAGGGGGTGAAATAGGGGTTGCAAGTTTGTATGAAACTTTGTAATTTTTAGTATTGGACACCAGAAAATTGTGATTTAAATTTACGGTTAGATTAAAATAATAATTCATTAATTACATTTTGTAAATTGCATTTCTAATGGGGTGAAATAGGGGTTGCAAGTTTGTATGAAACTTCGTCATTTTTAATATTGGACGTATGAAAATTAAGATTAAAATTTACGGTTAGATTAAAATAATAATTCATTAATTAAATTTTGAAAATTTCATTCCTATAGGGTTGAAATAGGGGTGATAAGTTTGTATGAAACTTTGTCATTTTTAATGTTGGACACATGAAATTAAATCCCTACATAAAACATAATTGAGGCAACAATTTTCACTGGTGTATATGCAGGAGAAACAGTTTTTATTCCACGGATCCCATTAATGCCATCGGATTACCAAATTCCATTTAAGCGTGTTCAATTTCCAGTCAAGCTGTGCTACGCCATGACTATAAATAAGGCACAGGGGCAAACATTAAAAGTGGCTGGCATAGATTTGAGGAACGATTGCTTCTCCCACGGTCAGTTGTATGTAGCCTGTTCCAGAGGGAGTGATTGCGACAGTTTATATATACTACAATCAGAGAGTAAGACTAGAAATGTGGTATACAGGGTGACATTTAAAACAACTGCATCCTTTTAAACATAGACTATACCCATGCTTCTGAGCTGTTTGAGCCTATTTTTATTTAAATTAAACGTCAGCATTTTCACATTTAAAAAACTCTCAAAAACTACGTCACACGCTTTATTAAAGACCAATAACTATAAAAAGAAATTGAAACTAAATAAATGTCTGAAAAATAAATTATTTTTCTAGTATCAAGATCAAGTAAAGTACAGAGTTGTCGAGATCGCTCAACTGAATGAATTGTGTCGTTGACCTCGGAATCTTACGCGTCGCTTTTCCGCCAGCTAGGGTGATATGACGTATTTAGGATCGTGGATTTTGATACTTTAGTTTTTTTTCGTACTCGTTTTTAAATATGCTTTAGATGAGTACACTAAACAGTTAAATTTATGCAGTTGAATTGAAAGTCACTCTGTATAAAGAGGTTTTTTCAAAAATAATCCTTACACCCATCATCACTCATTCAAATCCAAACTTATTTTTAATGTAGTATTCGTCCTTCTTCATCTAATACATAAAAATTAATATTTTAAAGGGACGTCTTTGTAGAAAAAGCAGCAGTAAAGTAAAAGTTGCGCTGCTTCTTCACCTGCGCTTTGGAAGGAGGCAGTAAACTTAATTATAAACAACTTTTTGACATCAATAACAGATGTATTACATCCGATATTGAGAATAAATAATTTGTTAATTAAAAAAATGAGTAAAACTAAAATAGTATAATTTGTGTAGTCTACGTGTGCGAAGACGCGGGTAAAAGCTAGTTTTATATCTAAGATAGATACCTTAAATGTATGAAATAAAATTATCCCATTGGGGCGAAGCTGGGACGCAGCAAGTTACAAATATAACCATAAATGACTATACCAAAAATTTCTTTCACTGATTCATCCCTCCTTAGGTAAATGGCACATAAAAATTGTTACCTGTAAACTAATGATATTTATTAATGAATAGTGACCCGTATTGAAAATGACCATTCCAAGACCCTCATTCGAAAATTGTTATCTATAAACTTTTAAATATTTTCCTATAAAATACGGTGACGTTCCTTTTTATTTTTAAAGGGTATTATTTTGTGATTCTGGAAGGTAACTCACTGCGCGACGCTTTTCGGATATTGAGGTTAGTTTTCTTCTTTTCTTATTATTACTATTTGATTTTTTTTGTATAAAGTAAGTTTTTTTTTAAATTATATATTATCTTTTAAATATTAGAATTAGGTGATTGTAATTTTTTTACTACAATTTATGTTGGAGTCGAAGGAAATTTATTTCTTGTTGGGTAAAGTCAGTTTTTAGTTCTTAATTTTATCGCCTCTTATCTTGTGATCCATCTTATATATAAAATTCTCGTGTCACAATGTTCGTTCCCGTACTCCTCCGAAGGGTTTTACCGATTCTCATGAAATTTTGAGAGCATATTGAGTAGGTCTGAGAATCTGCCAACATTTTTCATACCCCTAAGTGATAAGGTTGTCCATCCTTAACATTTTTTTTTAACTAGAAATTTCTTAAAAATAATTAACTGGCAAACAACGTTTGCCGGGACAGCTAGTCAAACTTTAAAAAATACCAGATTAGATCCTAACGAAATTTTATTTTTTAAACTTAAATCACTTCTGTATCAGTATTTATTTCTACATATTTCATTTCGTATGTTTTATCGGAATTTATATTTAACTATATTTATTTCTAAAAAACTTATTAAAAATAAAGCTTCTATCCAAGACTTAGGGTGTTATATTTAATTAACTCCTGAACTATCCCTGCATTAGGTATTAAAATTGACGCTAATCCTGGACGTTTAAATCAAACTAAGTAATTTTTCGTTTAATATCGATTACCACACGGCACCAATATAACACTTTATTTAATAGTTGAGACATAAATAAAAATTTCTTTCACTGAGTCATCTCTGGTTAGGTCATGTTTAGTAATGGCACAAAAAAATACTTACCTGTAAACTAATGACATTTATTACTGAATAGTACCTGTATTAACAATTGAAAATGACCATTCCAAGACCCTCATTCACAAATTGTTATCTATAAAGTAATTGCTCATAGATAATATTGTTACACTTTTAAATATTTTCCTATAAAATGGGGCGACGTTTCGTTTTTACGTTTAGTGCGAATTATTTTGTGATACCTGGAAGTTTCACTGCTCGACGCTTTTCGGACATTGTGGTTAGTTTAGTTTTTTTTTATATATTACTATTTCATTTTAATTTTAAATATAGAATTATGTGACGGTGCTGTATGTTAACGAATTGTGCTTTAAATTTATTTATTGTGGATTTTTTGAGTGTAAAGTTAGTTTTATTTTAAATTATTACGATTTTAAATATAGAATTAGGTGTGTCTTATATTTTTTTTACTACGATTTATTTTGAAGTCGAAGGAAATTAAATTCTTGTTGGGTAAAGTCAGTTTCTAGATAGTTGTTAATTTTTTTATTTTGTGCTATATAACTAGCTAACTTTAAACAAATACCAGATTGGATCCCAAAGAAATTATATTTTTATAATTTATATCACTTCTGTATTAGTATTTATTGTACATATTCATTTCGTATGTTTCGGCGGAATTTATATCTATACTTTATTTCTAACAAACATCTATCCAAGACTTAGGGTGACTCGTAATCGATTCAGTAGTTTTTGCGTGAAAGAGTAACAAACATCCATACTGACATCCTGACTGACATACTCACAAAGTTTCGCATTTATAATATTAAAAGAATTTAAAAAAAGTGATAATAAAATATTAAATACGATATTCTCCTTAATTACAGATACGTGGTGCGCCGGCGATAGTAACAATCACGTCGCACGGACAACGCGAACCTGACAGTGCCTGAATAAGTGTTGAAAAATAAAAAAAATTTTTTTACTGCTACACGCGTGAACATTTAATGGTGACAGTATGAAGATCCCAGAGACATTGGGAAACGTTGGTGCTTACTATGGAAACGAGGAGAATGGACAGTGGCAGGTATGTTGATCTATCTACATATAATCACGTCTATATCCCTTGCGGGTCAGACAGAGCCAACAGTCTTAAAAAGACTGATAGGCCACAGCTCAGCTATTTGGCTTAATGATACATATACATATTTTACAATTTATATCACTTCTGTATTAGTATTTATTTGTATATATTTAATTTCGTATGTTTCGGCGGAATTTATATCTATATTTTATTTCTAACAAACGCTGAGCTTGCATGAAGAGAGTTATGAATTTGGATGAAGCGAAGGAAGTATGCAGAGATCGTGGCAAGTGGAAAGAGGTAGTCTCTGCCTACCCCTCCGGGAAAGAGACGTGATTTTATATATGTATGTATGTATGTATAAATACAAATAATACAATAATATACATGTTTTTCAGCAGCCCAACGGCGTTATGACGGATTGCGGCGTGGGCGGCGGCGTGGTGGGCGCCGGCGACGCGGGCGTTCAGCGGCCGCCTCTCTACCCCGCACTTGTGCCGAGGTCGCCTATACCCGGTAAGTGTCAACTTCTTATTCTAATTCTAGATATTCATTCATTATTACGGGACATTTCAAAGTGAAATTCTTCGGGCTTTCCCCGGGGTGTGCCTTCGATCCTGGATTGGGTGAGTCAGGTTTTTAGACGTAGAGACTCCCGTCTGACCTCCGCAACCTTTGCAGGGGAACCTAACTCGTATTGGATACATGTTTATTTATACTTACAGTTAACTGAATGTGCAGGTTTTCGCACGACACCAGACATTTCAACATCACTTAATAATTGTCATATCTTTTGATTTCAAAAATTGGTTGACGTCAAATAAATTATTTTAAACGACAGTTTGCTGCCGCTTCCAAAGTGCCAGTCAGTGTACAAGAAGCATTAACAAACTGCACTGCAGCATTTTCTTCAATAACGTCATCTTCACAAATATTCGAACTTGAATAGAAATGTGGACGAGATAAATGTATTACGAATACATTGTTGTGATTAATTGATTTATACGAAATTTGAAAAATTAAAAATATAATTTAAAATGGAATGTTAACTAGGTCGATGTACAGAGTGTACTGAATTTTGATTAAGATTCAAAGCAAACTATTCATCTTTACAAGGTTCCTGCGCCAAGCTCAAGCCAGATATTTGTATAAAATTAAGTATCTATATATACATACCTTGTTCCCCTCAGGGGTACTCGTACCTACACATGACTACGGATTTCTACTTGCAACACACTCTGGTCGCTTTTCACAATTTTTTTTTGTATACTCTCCTCTCATCTCCCCTTTTCAAGATATTCTCAATATCTATCTATATTTAATACCTTATCTACTTTTAATTAATGAATCGATTGAACAGCCAAGGTGACGCAACACATAATTGTGAAATAACTTTGTCAATGTTGAACCAATCGTGTTATATGTCATCAAATTTCTCACCATGACGTCATAAATTCTTATATGAATGTTTACATTAAATTTTTCCTGTATATATCCAGGCTACGTCATGGCCGGCGCGTATTACCCCCCGGCGCCCTACGCGGCGCCGGCGACGCCCGACGACTTCGCCGACTACATGTGGATAGAGAACGAGGAGGAGTTTGACAAACAGGTGTGTATAGTTTGTTCATTACAAATTGCTGGTTTTTGTTGTTGACAGGTTGGTTGACGTTAAAGGTCCCGCGGATGTCGTAAAAGGCGACTAAGGGATAGGCTTATGAACGTGGGATTGTCCGTCTGGGCGTTCGTTTGGGGCCATCACCCAAAAAGAGAATCCCAAATTATATAAGCCTATGGCTTATTCATGAAAAAAAATGAGTGGTCCTATTTCTTTTTCTATTTGTGCCGGGATCTACACGGCACGGTTTAATATAATATTAGGTTAATATTTATACGGAATTGACCTCACACGGCAATAATTTCAGGTGATACAACAGTTGGAGGAGGAGGCGTTGATGGAGCAGTGTATAGAGGCGATGTTGGAGGACGAGCAGAGGGAGAGGCGCAGGCCGAACGGGCACCATCAGTATCCCACGTGAGTGTCAAATTGTATATCACGGTAGAACCACACGGCTCAATGTGTGTAGTTTGTCCCGCCAAAAAAAAAAAAAGAACTTCAGTGCTACACTGCAGATAAACTGCAGAACTACATACATACATATAATCACGTCTATATCTATTGCGGGGTAGACAGAGCCAACAGTCTTGAAAAGACTGATGGGCCACGTTCAGCTGTTTGGCTTTATGGTGGAATTGAGATTTAAATAGTGACAGGTCGCTAGCCAATCGCCTCGCCTCGAAGAAGAATTCCAAGTTTATAAGCCTACACCTTAGTCGCCTTTTACGACTTCTATGGGAAAGAGATGGAGTGGTCATATTCTTTTTTGGATTTGGTGCCGGGAATCACACGGCACATAAACAACATGTGAAACCAAAAGTCATGACAATTATCAACTGACGTTGGAAGTGTCCCATAATAATGAATAAATAAAATGTACAACATTGAAGTACGCAGAGATCGTGGCGAGTGGAAAGAAGGTAGTCTCTGCCTACCCCTCCGGGAAAGAGGCGTGATTTTATGTATATATATGCATGTATATTGACAAAAGTTATTTGGACAAGTTTGTGTTGCGTCACCTTGGCTGTTCAACCGATTCATTAATTTAATGTATTTATGTATAACATCCTGAATATCCTGAATATGATTGCAGGCAGGCTAGACTGCCTATATGTCAACCATTCTTGCGCCATTTCGGGGGGAGTGGTACAAGAATGGCCACTTTAGAAATCATGCTGTCCCTAGGTACTAACATAGTTTGTAAGCATTACTAATACAAATGAGTCCTTGTTACTTATATAAATAAAATTCATTCATTCATTCGTTCATTCATTCATTATTATCCGCGACAGAACCAGCAACGGCGCCCCGTCGCTGTCCCTCGCGGAGACCGTGTCCCGCTCCCGCCTCAACCCGCTCGCTGCTGAGTTTGTTCGCTCCCGCCTCAACCCGCTCGCCGCCGAGTTCGTGCCCACCGCCGCCGTCACCAGGACTGTTACAGGTAATTTATTGTACATTACATATGTTACATAGTGCCGTGTGGTTCCCGGCACCAATACAAAAAAGAATAGGTCACACACTCCGTCTCTTTCCCATGGATGTCGTAAAAGGCGCGACTGAGGGATAGGGCTTACAAGCTTGGGATTCTTTTTTTTAGGCGATGGGCTAGCAACCTGTCACTGTTTGAATCTCAATTTTATCATTAAGCCAAATAGCTGAACGTGGCCGTTCAGTCTTTTCAAGACTGTTGGCTCTGTCTACCCCGCAAGGAATATAGACGTGAACATAATAAAATGACGTGAATAAAATGAAACCACGTATTCAACTCGGGAACGGAAGAGAGAGAGAGAGATTTTATTCAGTTTTGCACACTTATTACAGATTATTAATTGAAGGCAGGCAAAAGAAAATAGCTTACATACAGCCATATAGATAGACACATGACTACGGATTTCTACTTGCAACACACTCTGGTCGCTTTTCACAAAATTTTTTTTGTATACTCTCCTCTCATCTCCCCTTTTCAAGATATTCTCAATATCTATCTATATTTAATACCTTATCTACTTTTAATTAATGAATCGATTGAACAGCCAAGGTGACGCAACACATACTTGTCAAATAACTTTGTCAATGTTGAACCAATCGTGTTATATGTCATCAAATTTCTCACCATGACGTCATAAATTCTTATATGAATGTTTACATTAAATTTTTCCTGTATATATCCAGGCTACGTCATGGCCGGCGCGTATTACCCCCCGGCGCCCTACGCGGCGCCGGCGACGCCCGACGACTTCGCCGACTACATGTGGATAGAGAACGAGGAGGAGTTTGACAAACAGGTGTGTATAGTTTGTTCATTACAAATTGCTGGTTTTTTGTTGTTGACAGGTTGGTTGACGTTAAAGGTCCCGCGGATGTCGTAAAAGGCGACTAAGGGACAGGCTTATGAACGTGGGAATGTCCGTCTGGGCGTTCGTTTGGGGCCATCACCCAAAAAGAGGATCCCAAATTATATAAGCCTATCGCTTATTCTTGAAAAAAAATGAGTGGTCCTATTTCTTTTTCTATTTGTGCCGGGATCTACACGGCACGGTTTAATATAATATTAGGTTAATATTTATACGGAATTGACCTCACACGGCAATATTTTCAGGTGATACAACAGTTGGAGGAGGAGGCGTTGATGGAGCAGTGTATAGAGGCGAAGTTGGAGGACGAGCAGATGGAGAGGCGCAGGCCGAACGGGCACCATCAGTATCCCACGTGAGTGTCAAATTGTATATCACGGTAGAACCACACGGCTCAATGTGTGTAGTTTGTCCCGCCAAAAAAAAAAGAACTTCAGTGCTACACTGCAGATAAACTGCAGAACTACATACATACATATAATCACGTCTATATCTATTGCGGGGTAGACAGAGCCAACAGTCTTGAAGACTGATGGGCCACGTTCAGCTGTTTGGCTTTATGGTGGAACTGAGATTTAAATAGTGACAGGTCGCTAGCCAATCGCCTCGCCTCGAAGAAGAATTCCAAGTTTATATGCCTACACCTTAGTCGCCTTTTACGACTTCTATGGGAAAGAGATGGAGTGGTCATATTCTTTTTTGTATTTGGTGCCGGGAATCACACGGCACATAAACAACATGTGAAACCAAAAGTCATGACAATTATCAACTGACGTTGGAAGTGTCCCATAATAATGAATAAATAAAATGTACAACATTGAAGTACGCAGAGATCGTGGCGAGTGGAAAGAAGGTAGTCTCTGCCTACCCCTCCGGGAAAGAGGCGTGATTTTATGTATATATATGCATGTATATTGACAAAAGTTATTTGGACAAGTTTGTGTTGCGTCACCTTGGCTGTTCAACCGATTCATTAATTTAATGTATTTATGTATAACATCCTGAATATCCTGAATATGATTGCAGGCAGGCTAGACTGCCTATATGTCAACCATTCTTGCGCCATTTCGGGGGGAGTGGTGCAAGAATGGCCACTTTAGAAATCATGCTGTCCCTAGGTACTAACATAGTTTGTAAGCATTACTAATACAAATGAGTTCTTGTTACTTATATAAATAAAATTCATTCATTCATTCGTTCATTCATTCATTATTATCCGCGACAGAACCAGCAACGGCGCCCCGTCGCTGTCCCTCGCGGAGACCGTGTCCCGCTCCCGCCTCAACCCGCTCGCTGCTGAGTTTGTTCGCTCCCGCCTCAACCCGCTCGCCGCCGAGTTCGTGCCCACCGCCGCCGTCACCAGGACTGTTACAGGTAATTTATTGTACATTACATATGTTACATAGTGCCGTGTGGTTCCCGGCACCAATACAAAAAAGAATAGGTCACACACTCCGTCTCTTTCCCATGGATGTCGTAAAAGGCGCGACTGAGGGATAGGGCTTACAAGCTTGGGATTCTTTTTTTTTAGGCGATGGGCTAGCAACCTGTCACTGTTTGAATCTCAATTTTATCATTAAGCCAAATAGCTGAACGTGGCCGTTCAGTCTTTTCAAGACTGTTGGCTCTGTCTACCCCGCAAGGAATATAGACGTGAACATAATAAAATGACGTGAATAAAATGAAACCACGTATTCAACTCGGGAACTGAAGAGAGAGAGAGAGAGATTTTATTCAGTTTTGCACACTTATTACAGATTATTAATTGAAGGCAGGCAAAAGAAAATAGCTTACATACAGCCATATAGATAGACACATGACTACGGATTTCTACTTGCAACACACTCTGGTCGCTTTTCACAATTTTTTTTTGTATACTCTGCTCTCATCTCCCTTTTCAAGATATTCTCAATATCTATCTATATTTAATACCTTATCTACTTTTAATTAATGAATCGATTGAACAGCCAAGGTGACGCAACACATACTTGTCAAATAACTTTGTTAATGTTGAACCAATCGTGTTATATGTCATCAAATTTCTCACCATGACGTCATAAATTCTTATATGAATGTTTACATTAAATTTTTCCTGTATATATCCAGGCTACGTCATGGCCGGCGCGTATTACTCCCCGGCGCCCTACGCGGCGCCGGCGACGCCCGACGACTTCGCCGACTGCATGAGGATAGAGAACGAGGAGGAGTTTGACAAACAGGTGTGTATAGTTTGTTCATTACAAATTGCTGGTTTTTGTTGTTGACAGGTTGGTTGACGTTAAAGGTCCCGCGGATGTCGTAAAAGGCGACTAAGGGATAGGCTTATGAACGTGGGATTGTCCGTCTGGGCGTTCGTTTGGGGCCATCACCCAAAAAGAGAATCCCAAATTATATAAGCCTATCGCTTATTCATGAAAAAAAATGAGTGGTCCTATTTCTTTTTCTATTTGTGCCGGGATCTACACGGCACGGTTTAATATAATATTAGGTTAATATTTATGCGGAATTGACCTCACACGGCAATAATTTCAGGTGATACAACAGTTGGAGAAGGAGGCGTTGATGGAGCAGTGTATAGAGGCGATGTTGGAGGACGAGCAGAGGGAGAGGCGCAGGCCGAACGGGCACCATCAGTATCCCACGTGAGTGTCAAATTGTATATCACGGTAGAACCACACGGCTCAATGTGTGTAGTTTGTCCCGCCAAAAGAAAAAAGAACTTCAGTGCTACACTGCAGATAAACTGCAGAACTACATACATACATATAATCACGTCTATATCTTTTGCGGGGTAGACAGAGCCAACAGTCTTGAAAAGACTGATGGGCCACGTTCAGCTGTTCGGCTTTATGGTGGAATTGAGATTTAAATAGTGACAGGTCGCTAGCCAATCGCCTCGCCTCGAAGAAGAATTCCAAGTTTATAAGCGTAGGCTTAAGGTGTAGACCTTAGTCGCCTTTTACGACTTCTATGGGAAAGAGATGGAGTGGTCATATTCTTTTTTGTATTTGGTGCCGGGAATCACACGGCACATAAACAACATGTGAAACCAAAAGTCATGACAATTATCAACTGACGTTGGAAGTGTCCCATAATAATGAATAAATAATATGTACAATATTGAAGTACGCAGAGATCGTGGCGAGTGGAAAGAAGGTAGTCTCTGCCTACCCCTCCGGGAAAGAGGCGTGATTTTATGTATATATATGCATGTATATTGACAAAAGTTATTTGGACAAGTTTGTGTTGCGTCACCTTGGCTGTTCAACCGATTCATTAATTTAATGTATTTATGTATAACATCCTGAATATCCTGAATATGATTGCAGGCAGGCTAGACTGCCTATATGTCAACCATTCTTGCGCCATTTCGGGGGGAGTGGTGCAAGAATGGCCACTTTAGAAATCATGCTGTCCCTAGGTACTAACATAGTTTGTAAGCATTACTAATACAAATGAGTCCTTGTTACTTATATAAATAAAATTCATTCATTCATTCGTTCATTCATTCATTATTATCCGCGACAGAACCAGCAACGGCGCCCCGTCGCTGTCCCTCGCGGAGACCGTGTCCCGCTCCCGCCTCAACCCGCTCGCTGCTGAGTTTGTTCGCTCCCGCCTCAACCCGCTCGCCGCCGAGTTCGTGCCCACCGCCGCCGTCACCAGGACTGTTACAGGTAATTTATTGTACATTACATATGTTACATAGTGCCGTGTGGTTCCCGGCACCAATACAAAAAAGAATAGGTCACACACTCCGTCTCTTTCCCATGGATGTCGTAAAAGGCGCGACTGAGGGATAGGGCTTACAAGCTTGGGATTCTTTTTTTTTAGGCGATGGGCTAGCAACCTGTCACTGTTTGAATCTCAATTTTATCATTAAGCCAAATAGCTGAACGTGGCCGTTCAGTCTTTTCAAGACTGTTGGCTCTGTCTACCCCGCAAGGAATATAGACGTGAACATAATAAAATGACGTGAATAAAATGAAACCACGTATTCAACTCGGGAACTGAAGAGAGAGAGAGAGATTTTATTCAGTTTTGCACACTTATTACAGATTATTAATTGAAGGCAGGCAAAGGAAAATAGCTTACAGCCATATAGATAGGTATAGAGGGCGTTGGTGCAATATTTTTTGAGTAAATTATAACAATATATTTTCATTTTTTCCCTTTCCATCATGTCTCCTATCTCGGGTCTGCTGGAAGAGATTTCTTTTGAAATAAGCAGAACCTTTGTAATTTTGTTTCTTGTGTTTATCAGTCTCGATGTTTTCTGTGTACATAAATTAGTAAATAATATATATTTTTTTTGTATTGCAGAAGAGAAACGAGACGCGCCGGAGACTCCGAGCGCGGAGTCCCAGCAGTCGGAGCAGGAGGAACAGAAACCCGAGGAGGCTGAACAGCTCACAGACACACACACAGACCCGCAGATAGGTGGGTTAATATGTCACACAAGCTGAATTATTATATATATCCGCGGCGGATACATACGTGCTTACATACATATATATAAATATATATATATATAGGCGACCAAGGCAGTTGGCCCTGTCTACCCCTCAGACAAGCTTACATAAATATATATATTCAATATAGACGTGAACATAATAAAATGACGTGAATAAAATGAAACCACGTATTCAACTCGGGAACTGAAGAGAGAGAGAAAGATTTTATTCAGTTTTGCACACTTATTACAGATTATTAATTGAAGGCAGGCAAAAGAAAATAGCTTACATACAGCCATATAGATATACACATGACTACGGATTTCTACTTGCAACACACTCTGGTCGCTTTTCACAATTTTTTTTTGTATACTCTCCTCTCATCTCCCCTTTTCAAGATATTCTTAATATCTATCTATTTTTAATTAATGAATCGATTGAACAGCCAAGGTGACGCAACACATACTTGTCAAATAACTTTATCAATGTTGGACCAATCGTGTTATATGTCATCAAATTTCTCACCATGACGTCATAAATTCTTATATGAATGTTTACATTAAATTTTTCCTGTATATATCCAGGCTACGTCATGGCCGGCGCGTATTACCCCCCGGCCCCCTACGCGGCGCCGGCGACGCCCGACGACTTCGCCGACTACATGAGGATAGAGAACGAGGAGGAGTTTGACAAACAGGTGTGTATAGTTTGTTCATTACAAATTGCTGGTTTTTGTTGTTGACAGGTTGGTTGACGTTAAAGGTCCCGCGGATGTCGTAAAAGGCGACTAAGGGATAGGCTTATGAACGTGGGATTGTCCGTCTGGGCGTTCGTTTGGGGCCATCACCCAAAAAGAGAATCCCAAATTATATAAGCCTATCGCTTATTCATGAAAAAAAATGAGTGGTCCTATTTCTTTTTCTATTTGTGCCGGGATCTACACGGCACGGTTTAATATAATATTAGGTTAATATTTATACGGAATTGACCTCACACGGCAATAATTTCAGGTGATACAACAGTTGGAGGAGGAGGCGTTGATGGAGCAGTGTATAGAGGCGATGTTGGAGGACGAGCAGAGGGAGAGGCGCAGGCCGAACGGGCACCATCAGTATCCCACGTGAGTGTCAAATTGTATATCACGGTAGAACCACACGGCTCAATGTGTGTAGTTTGTCCCGCCAAAAAAAAAAGAACTTCAGTGCTACACTGCAGATAAACTGCAGAACTACATACATACATATAATCACGTCTATATCTATTGCGGGGTAGACAGAGCCAACAGTCTTGAAAAGACTGATGGGCCACGTTCAGCTGTATGGCTTTATGGTGGAATTGAGATTTAAATAGTGACAGGTCGCTAGCCAATCGCCTGAAAGAAGAAGAATTCCAAGTTTATAAGCCTACACATTAGTCGCCTTTTACGACTTCTATGGAAAAGAGATGGAGTGGTCATATTCTTTTTTGTATTTGGTGCCGGGAATCACACGGCACATAAACAACATGTGAAACCAAAAGTCATGACAATTATCAACTGACGTTGGAAGTGTCCCATAATAATGAATAAATAATATGTACAACATTGAAGTACGCAGAGATCGTGGCGAGTGGAAAGAAGGTAGTCTCTGCCTACCCCTCCGGGAAAGAGGCGTGATTTTATGTATATATATGCATGTATATTGACAAAAGTTATTTGGACAAGTTTGTGTTGCGTCACCTTGGCTGTTCAACCGATTTATTAATTTAATGTATTTATGTATAACATCCTGAATATCCTGAATATGATTGCAGGCAGGCTAGACTGCCTATATGTCAACCATTCTTGCGCCATTTCGGGGGGAGTGGTGCAAGAATGGCCACTTTAGAAATCATGCTGTCCCTAGGTACTAACATAGTTTGTAAGCATTACTAATACAAATGAGTCCTTGTTACTTATATAAATAAAATTCATTCATTCATTCGTTCATTCATTCATTATTATCCGCGACAGAACCAGCAACGGCGCCCCGTCGCTGTCCCTCGCGGAGACCGTGTCCCGCTCCCGCCTCAACCCGCTCGCTGCTGAGTTTGTTCGCTCCCGCCTCAACCCGCTCGCCGCCGAGTTCGTGCCCACCGCCGCCGTCACCAGGACTGTTACAGGTAATTTATTGTACATTACATATGTTACATAGTGCCGTGTGGTGCCCGGCACCAATACAAATAATAGTTTAAAAAAAACTAAAAAACTACGCTTTTATTGCTAATCAAACTAAAAAATAGAAAATAAAAATTAATGACAAAGGAATTCAGTAGTAGCAAGTCGAACAATCAGTTATAGTCAGTTGTAGTAGTAATTACCTCGGATTAAAATTATAACAAAATTAAATTTATAAACAAAACAATTTAAATCAGAGTAAAAAGCGTGGGGTGCCTGATGTAGTAAATATTAAAATCATTCTATTAGCATATCTCATCTCCCCTTTTCAGGATATTCTTAATATCTATCTATTTTTAATTAATGAATCGATTGAACAGCCAAGGTGACGCAACACATACTTGTCAAATAACTTTATCAATGTTGAAACAATCGTGTTATATGTCATCAAATTTCTCACCATGACGTCATAAATTCTTATTATGAATGTTTACATTAAATTTTTCCTGTATATATCCAGGCTACGTCATGGCCGGCGCGTATTACCCCCCGACGCCCTACGCGGCGCCGGCGACGCCCGACGACTTCGCCGACTGCATGAGGATAGAGAACGAGGAGGAGTTTGATAAACAGGTGTGTATAGTTTGTTCATTACAAATTGCTGGTTTTTGTTGTTGACAGGTTGGTTGACGTTAAAGGTCCCGCGGATGTCGTAAAAGGCGACTAAGGGATAGGCTTATGAACGTGGGATTGTCCGTCTGGGCGTTCGTTTGGGGCCATCACCCAAAAAGAGAATCCCAAATTATATAAGCCTATCGCTTATTCATGAAAAAAAATGAGTGGTCCTATTTCTGTTTCTATTTGTGCCGGGATCTACACGGCACGGTTTAATATAATATTAGGTTAATATTTATACGGAATTGACCTCACACGGCAATAATTTCAGGTGATACAACAGTTGGAGGAGGAGGCGTTGATGGAGCAGTGTATAGAGGCGATGTTGGAGGACGAGCAGAGGGAGAGGCGTAGGCCGAACGGGCACCATCAGTATCCCACGTGAGTGTCAAATTGTATATCACGGTAGAACCACACGGCTCAATGTGTGTAGTTTGTCCCGCCAAAAAAAAAGAACTTCAGTGCTACACTGCAGATAAACTGCAGAACTACATACATACATATAATCACGTCTATATCTATTGCGGGGTAGACAGAGCCAACAGTCTTGAAAAGACTGATGGGCCACGTTCAGCTGTATGGCTTTATGGTGGAATTGAGATTTAAATAGTGACAGGTCGCTAGCCAATCGCCTGAAAGAAGAAGAATTCCAAGTTTATAAGCCTACACATTAGTCGCCTTTTACGACTTCTATGGAAAAGAGATGGAGTGGTCATATTCTTTTTTGTATTTGGTGCCGGGAATCACACGGCACATAAACAACATGTGAAACCAAAAGTCATGACAATTATCAACTGACGTTGGAAGTGTCCCATAATAATGAATAAATAATATGTACAACATTGAAGTACGCAGAGATCGTGGCGAGTGGAAAGAAGGTAGTCTCTGCCTACCCCTCCGGGAAAGAGGCGTGATTTTATGTATATATATGCATGTATATTGACAAAAGTTATTTGGACAAGTTTGTGTTGCGTCACCTTGGCTGTTCAACCGATTTATTAATTTAATGTATTTATGTATAACATCCTGAATATCCTGAATATGATTGCAGGCAGGCTAGACTGCCTATATGTCAACCATTCTTGCGCCATTTCGGGGGGAGTGGTGCAAGAATGGCCACTTTAGAAATCATGCTGTCCCTAGGTACTAACATAGTTTGTAAGCATTACTAATACAAATGAGTCCTTGTTACTTATATAAATAAAATTCATTCATTCATTCGTTCATTCATTCATTATTATCCGCGACAGAACCAGCAACGGCGCCCCGTCGCTGTCCCTCGCGGAGACCGTGTCCCGCTCCCGCCTCAACCCGCTCGCTGCTGAGTTTGTTCGCTCCCGCCTCAACCCGCTCGCCGCCGAGTTCGTGCCCACCGCCGCCGTCACCAGGACTGTTACAGGTAATTTATTGTACATTACATATGTTACATAGTGCCGTGTGGTTCCCGGCACCAATACAAATAATAGTTTAAAAAAAACAAAAAAACTACGCTTTTATTGCTAATCAAACTAAAAAATAGAAAATAAAAATTAATGACAAAGGAATTCAGTAGTAGCAAGTCGAACAATCAGTTATAGTCAGTTGTAGTAGTAATTACCTCGGATTAAAATTATAACAAAATTAAATTTATAAACAAAACAATTTAAATCAGAGTAAAAAGCGTGGGGTGCCTGATGTAGTAAATATTAAAATCATTCTATTAGCATATATTTATGACAAGAGAGTTATGAAAATGAAGTAAAATGCACCCTGATAAATCACTGTTAATAATACTTTTGACTATCCAGCAAACGTAATAATTTTCGATTGTGGCCTTGCCAGGAATCAAACCACAAGATTAAGAGGCAGATTGATACAGGAACAAAAATATTTCAAACATACCTCCACTGCCTTTACAACCAGGAACGCAACAAAGTTTATCTGAAGACATCGTGGCACTTTTGTTGTAAAATCTGTCTTTCACAAAAACAAACACAAACTTGGGACTCCTATCTCAAATAATAAGGTACTTTTTACAGGAGTCCTATCTCAAAATATCTGCACAACACAGTAAACACAGTCAGAGTCCAATCTCAGATGATAAAATCACACGAATATCCGGAAGAACAAAGTTCGACTCAACGGAAGATTCCAAACTCCAAATAACGACAAGTTATCAGCACAAAACAAAGTGCAAATAGGTAAATACACAGGCACCGGTAAAAAACAACAGAAAGAAAGTTTACAGGTGTTCGAATCGAATTCAATCAAAACTTACTGCAAAACTTATTTGACATAAAAAACTGTCACTCATTTTCCAAACGAGTATTACAGTGTTGCTATTATGAATAGGCAAAAGATACCTAATGTTAATTCAAGAATTGCATTAATATGTTAAATACGTATTAAATATCGCAAAGTTCTGTAGGTAGTAACTTTATTCTTGAATTTTTGTAAATTTAGTTGTTCAATTTTCATTTATTACTTTTGTTTTATTACTTATATATTTTTTATTGTTTTAAAATATTCTACTAATTCTACTATGGTTTCTAATGGTAATTCTAAATGGAGCAATGCGATGAAATAAAGAAGCCTCAGGTTAATAGTAACATTATATGGAAATATATTACATCTCTTTTTGACTCATTATACGTCAGAACTTCTTGGTTTCTTGTATGGAGATTACTGGCACTGGTGCTATCTCTGTCTCTCTTACTCTCATACGAAGGATCTAAAAATGAATTTATTAATCCTGGCAGTTTTAATAAGGATAATGAGAAAGTCTTATCAAAATATTGCATTGTCATCGGTCCTTGATACGTGTGCAAAGTTCCAAGTTGATCAGACGTTTAGAAATCAGTGAAAATTAAGCTCAAAGATTCCGTTACATACATACATACATACATACATACAACCCAAGCTAATAAAAGCGTAGTAAAAAGAATAGGTCACACACTCCGTCTCTTTCCCATGGATGTCGTAAAAGGCGCGACTGAGGGATAGGGCTTACAAGCTTGGGATTCTTTTTTTTAGGCGATGGGCTAGCAACCTGTCACTGTTTGAATCTCAATTTTATCATTAAGCCAAATAGCTGAACGTGGCCGTTCAGTCTTTTCAAGACTGTTGGCTCTGTCTACCCCGCAAGGAATATAGACGTGAACATAATAAAATGACGTGAATAAAATGAAACCACGTATTCAAATCGGGAACTGAAGAGAGAGAGAGAGATTTTATTCAGTTTTGCACACTTATTACAGATTATTAATTGAAGGCAGGCAAAAGAAAATAGCTTACATACAGCCATATAGATAGGTATAGAGGGCGTTGGTGCAATATTTTTTGAGTAAATTATAACAATATATTTTCATTTTTTCCCTTGTCTCCTTCTCGGGTCTGCTGGAGGAGATTTCTTTTGAAATAAGCAGAACCTTTGTAATTTTGTTTCTTGTGTTTATCAGTCTCGATGTTTTCTGTGTACATAAATTAGTAACTAATATATATTATATTGCAGAAGAGAAACGAGACCCGCCGGAGACTCCGAGCGCGGAGTCCCAGCAGTCGGAGCAGGAGGAACAGAAACCCGAGGAGGCTGAACAGCTCACAGACACACATACAGACCCGCAGATAGGTGGGTTGATATGTCACACAAGCTGAATTATTATATATATATATAAATTGAGCAATATATATACAGGGTGACTTTTAATTCAACTGCATAAATTTAACTGTTAAGTGTACTCATCTAAAGGATATTTAAAAACGTTAAAAGAAAAAATATTGGTTCATATTTTAGAAAGTACGAATAAAAATAAAAGTATCAAAATCCACGATCCTAAATATGTAATATCACCCCGGCCGGCGGAAAAGCCACGCGTAAGATTCAGAGGTCAACGACACAATGCATTCAGCTGAGCGATCTCGACAACTCTGTACTTTACTTGATCTTGATACTAGAAAAATAATTTATTTTTCAGACATTTATTTACATGTTTAGTTTTAATTTCTATTTGTAGTATTGGTCTTTAATAAAGCGGGTGACATAGTTTTTGAGGGTTTTTTAAATGTGAAAATGATGACGTTTAATTTCAATTAAATAGGCTCAAACGGCTCAGAAGCATGGGTATAGTCTATGTTAAAAGGATGCAGTTGTTTTAAATGTCACCCTGTATATATAGTAACATATAGCATATATAACATAACGTATATAACATATATATATATATATATAATTTCAGAACCCACGCCGCCCCCCACGGACCCGCCGGAAGTGTCCGCGGCGGACGTTCAGACAGACGACAAGCGGAAAGACAAACACAACAAGAGATCTGAGCCGAAGAGAGCGGTCAGAGACAACAAGGCTAAAGGGAAGGCCGCGCAAGTTAAAGAGGCGACTAAGGTCGGGAAGAAGGAGGAGAGGCGAGAGGGGAGGGTGGGCAACAGCGGAGACGACAGCGATGGGGATGGTCAGGTGAGATGTGCAGACATACATACACACAAACGAAATATATAGGAGAATAGGATAGATTTATTTTCAAAATTGGACACAAGGTATCACTTATTGACGTCACATCGCTTAAATCTAATTATATCTACCACCGCTTCCGAAGAAGGCGATGGGCCAGCGACCTGTCACTATTTGAATCTCAACTCTAACATTTAGCCAAACAGCTGAACTGGGTGGTTTAATGTATGTATGTAGGTACTCATGTATGTAACTATTCATTTCATTACAGCCCCAACCGGCCCCAGTGGAAGAGCAAACCGGCCCCAAACCCCTAAACCACGCGGCGGCCGCCTAAGCGAACGAACCCAAAAAGCCCAGCACGCCGCCCGCCGCGGAGAAGACGTCGCCCGTCCCCACCGCTGGCACCAAACTTGACAAGAAGAAGGTCGACAAACCCGTGCAGAGGAAGAATTCGGCCAAGTGAGAGAGATGGAACGATTGTAAGTTTGTGAAAAGGATAGGGACGGAATGAGTGTTCGGTTTTTTTTTATCTGCCGATTGTTTTTGTGTTTCGAATTGTTTTTAAGGGAAGCTGTAGTTTCTATGCGATGTAGGTTATTTTGTGTAATCGAATAATAAAAACTGGATTTACAAATGATTTCATAGATATAAAATCGAATAATATAAACTGGATTTACAGATGATTAGTTAGATTTAAAAAAAAGGATTTAAAATATTATCGAATCTGTGTTCTAGACAGAGCCTAAAGATTTAAACTGTAGCTGTTTGAACAGTGAATAGTCTGTATTTTTCAATTTTTTCGGTCGAACTGTGGTAATGTCGGAATAATTGTATAGGAAATTGGGATGAATGATGATCAAAGGTTTGGATAATATTACAATTGCAATTTTAAAATAAATTTTTTCGTGAATGATAAATAAATGAGAATAGAAAATTTGACAATTACTTTAAGTAACGAAATTTAATGATTTAACTAAGGCCCAGACCACATAAATGATTTTTTTTTAAATAATTAGCGTTCAAATTCAACTAACTTCGCGGTCACACGTGATAATCTATACTATAATATTATGCAGCTGACAAGTTTGTTTGTTTGTTTGAACGCGCTAATATCAGGAACTACTGGTTCTAATAGAAAAATTATTTTTGTGTTCAGTAGACCATTTATCGAGGAAGTTTTTAGGCTATTTACCATCACGCTACAACTATAAGGAGCAAAGTAATAATGGAAAATGTAAAAAAAAACTATTCATCCTTGAAATTTAAAAACTTGAAAATTATTCATCCTTGAGGGCCTCTATGATGCCTAAAATAAATGTACCACGCGGACGAAGTCGCGGTCGCAGCTAGTAATAACATATTTGTTAAAAACAAATTTGTGAAACTGAAACAATCGGCAGTTAAAAAAAAACAACAGTGAAAGAAAACGTGAGCGATCGAACGTCGACGCCTTGAAGCGGTTTTTTTTTGGATAACCGTAGATCATATTTCTACGATGTCTTGTGTCGTTTGCGCATGTTTCCAATTGTGAAATTGCACTTTTTATCCGTAAATAATAACAATATTGTCACGTTTATAAATCGCTTTGTACGACGGCGCGGAATAACGCATTAACGCAACCTACCGCCTACCGGATAATAACTCAGCAGAATAACAACCTTATTAACATAACACAACAACACAAATAGCATGGATATTTTAAAAAAGTGTATGTATGTATGTATATCAAGTGATATAGCCCAAACGACACGAAAAACTAACGGCGTATAAGGTTTACCTACAAACCGCGGCGGTCCTAGGTACGAATGCCATTTCGAATAATTGAATAGTTACTAAATAAAATGTTAAGACAAAAATAAAATAAAAAATCCACTAATTCATACATAGTTTACGTCTTTACCCCTTACGGGACAGACAGAGTCGCAAAGCTCACGCTCGATTTAGAAACTTCTATAATGGAATCAGTTAGTGAATTATTTTGGACTTTGAATTCAGTTATATTAGAAGTATTTTTTTTAAATAAATTATTTCAATCTCTAACCTTGATGTTGTAGTAATATATGGCAGTTGTACCTAGGTTTTGTATAGTAAATGTATATGTTTAAAATTATAATTATGATAAATTTAGTATATATGTGATATTGACATTAAGCATTTTTTTTAAAGTTCTAATGAATAAAAAAAGTAAAAAAAAACTGTATAAAAATCTAATTTTAAAAATAGTATTACGTTAGTGTTCACGGCTGGGTAGTGATAGGTTTCATTTTTTTTTGTTTAGTTATTATTATTGTTTAATAAGGATTTTGAGAGAGTCATTAACTAAAAATGATTGTGAAAGTATGTTAGAACCACAGAATACATTCAGATGGTATTGCAACAGAGATAATCTTTTGGGGTAGTAACATGGGGGGCTATTTTTAATAGGGAATTTATGAATGCTTTGAAAATCTATTAAAATGGTTACTTGTTATTTATATATTAAGTGTGACATGATTTTGAAGAATACTTGTTTAAACAGTTACAATTATAACTTTAAGGCAAAATTGTAGGTTTTAAATGTTGACAATATTTTATCTATAATTTTTTGTGCTGTATTTTAATAGTTTTTTTTTTTTCATTAAATTTAGGGCCCAGTCTGTGAAGTTTAGATAACAGATTCAGTGACACAAAAATACTATAATATTAAAATGAAATAAATAATTTGATCTGTATTAAAAAAAATATAAGAAGACTGCCTAAAATATTTAACGTGCACTAGGTAAATGTTTTTCTTAATATTAAAAAAAACCGAAAAAATTATTGTTTTTTGTGTCACTGGATTTCATTAAGGAGTAAGCCGTATGGCAGTCCATTATAATCCTACGTAGAAAATATTAAAAAAAAACATAGTCCTGTACATTTTATGAAAGTTAAAAAATAAAAATGTATATGAAAAAAAAAGTGCACCTGAGTGGTTTTAAATGGGTAATACATTTTATTTATAAATTTCTAGTAAGTATGTTTGGTGCGCACATATTGAGTATAGATAATATTTATGGTCACGTTCAGGCATGTTCGCGTATACTTTTTTTTTATTTATCATATGTTCAAGATTTTCATACGCTTTTATTAAAGGTTTTTTATTTTAACACAAAGAATTATGAATCAAACATACCATTACATATGATCACGTCTATACCCCTTGCGGGGTAGACATAGCCGACAGTCATCAAAAGACTGAAAGGCCAAAGGATTATGAATCAAATAATATTATAAATTAATGCAACTGACTGACACACCACTAACTAATACTGACCATAAATTGTTTATACTCAATGCGTGCGAACCTTATTTATAATGCACTTCATTTCGTACGGAACTCATGTAGGGAAATGAAGATTTTTAGCGGGAATAGGTAGTATTTTCAATTACCTATATACTTAGATGTGAAATAGTGCAATTTTTTTTTCCAAAACTCAATCAATATAGGAAACACAATTATAATTGTAATATTCTCGATTAATTTCCGAAGAAACAGTGATGAAGAAAGTTACAAATAAAATAAAAACAAATGCAACTGTTGTAATTTTTTGTTTTTTTTTTTCTAAATGAGTTCCGTATGGATTTTTGTGTTAATCAGTTTAGCGTACCGTACCGGTAATATTGTTTTGACAGGGAAAATATTTCTCTCACTATAATTGTTATTATTATTCTTATGATTAAAATTAGCTGTATTGTGCATTGTCGAAATGATTTTAAGACTCGTTCAAATCAGGCCGAATTTGTCAATGAAAGCAATAAATATTAGAAAGAATATTTTCTATTTAAATAAAAAATTGAAAAAAAAAATGATTTTTTTTTACATGGGGTGATGAGTCCCATAGATAAATTATTAGGCGTTATAACGGCTACACTTTGTTATTTCATACTAATTAAGGTTAATTAATATTGTACTAAATTCAATTAACCGTTTCAACATTGATTTGTATGTAAATAGCACGTGAAACCCACACCCCTAACATAGTTATTTCGGATTTGTATATAGCTAAAAAATGCGTCAGGTCCTATATGTTTGTGAATTGGTTATAAACAGAAAAATAAACTAAAAAATAAAATACGACTCGAAAACGTACTCACGTTGCGATTGGCGAGAAATGATAAGCAATAATTACCAATGGTGTATCGTTTATTTGCTTATTCGATTTTTTTATATCTATTTATCCTTGAATATTTGAATTAAAAGAATATGTTTAGACTACTCAAATTTGAAGTTCATAGCTTATTTCAAGGTGATTATTTTTTTTAAATTGACATTCTGATGTCAAACTTTTCAAATATTTTATTTTCTGTTTATGACCAATATAGCCTAAGGTTATTTTAAATATATAAAAGTATTCGTTATAATGTTTGATTATTGGAATTTGTATAATTTTGAGTTAGATGTGCGAAGGTAATTTTTTATAAGTAGTTTACAAATTCGTTTCTAAGTAAAATGCAGTAAATAATTTGAAACTGTATTCCTTTGTTTTATTTGTGTGCCCTTTTAGTTATGATGAAGAAAATAAAGAGATGATTCAGCAATGATATTTAATACATATATACAGCTATAGTAGGCATTGCCAGTTGCTATACGTGGCCTCGTGTCTTCAATTGGAAGCGGCTGAAGAGCATGCTCGTAGCGAGAAACGCCTTTTAATAATACAATATAATAATATATACGGCACAAATAACACAGATTGAGTTAGCCTCGAAGTAAGTTCGAGACTTGTGTTTCGAGATACTAACTCAACGATAATATATTTTACAATAAATACTTATTTAGATAAACATCCAAGACCCAGGCCAATCAGAGAAAGTTCGTTTCTCATCATGCCCTGGCTGGGATTCGAACCCGGGACCTCCGGTGACAGACAAGCCAAAGCAGAAGGAGGAGTTTCTTTTGGAGCAGAGGTTAGCTATACAACAAGCTATATTATTCAGCAATGACATTCAATACATATAATGATATTGTCAATTGCTAATCCTTGTGCCTTTGACCTTTGTCTTTCAAGATTTTGCCCTGTCCACACCGTAAGGGATAGAGACGTGATTACATGTATGTCCCTTACGATGCTAATGATTGTCTTGTGCAATTTTTGCGGACATTATCCTCTCAGCTGCCTACCACTGATCAGCGCTCGCTCTACCGGCGGCCACGTTTTTTATTTTATTTTGAGTAGGTACTATAAGTTTGGAAATACTCCTTTCTCGCTCGAAAAATTGATCTCCCGCGGTAGATAACGGGTGTAAATCGGATCGCGGATTCGGCAACTCGGAGGATCTATGATATTTTTTCTTAAATGTCAAATTTTGGCGGGCTTCTTTCAAGGAGTTTGCGCGGGAAAAGTTTTTTTTTCGTAACCGTTAACTACTACGAGTACATGGTATTAGTTAGCGGTTACGAAAAAAAAAAGAGTGACATGTGTCAACTTACAAATCAACTGAACCTACAACCATTTTTTTTTCGATCCGTGAATGGAGTTTGCGATGAATTTTTTATGTCGATAGTGGATCTAACGAGCGCCGTGTCAATACAATTTGAAGCAGGTGGATGTAAATGAAACAAAAATATGTTGGTGTATTTATTTAGACTTTATTTCCTTGTCCTGTCCGACTAGTTGGGCTTCATTGCTGATAATATTCTACCTGTAAATTTAAATATCATAAAAAAAAACACAATCTCCACTCGCATTTAGGAAAAAAAAAACTTGAGATGAGTTAAAAAAAAAGGAAAAAAAAACTTAAGAGTAGCTTATTTTTAAAAAAAAGAAAATATAAGATTTTCTTTTAATTTTTCAACTTGTTACCTTTTTAATGCACAATTTTTATTTCGCGATTTAATTACCTGGGTGAAGAGGTGTTTGATGGTCGTCGGAAAAAAAACATAAAAAGTAGTAAAACGTAAAAGGAGAGCCCGGTGTATGCCTTTATTTATTTATGTACACTTAATAAGTACACAATTTATATGATAACTAGCTGTGCCCACGACTTTGTTCGCGTGGAAAGTTATTTTGGGCATCATTGAAGCCCTCAAGGATGAATAATTTTCCCCGTTTTTTTTTCACATTTTCCATTATTTATTCGCTCCTTATAGTTGCAGCGTGATGTTATATAGCCTAAAGCCTTCCCCGACAAATGGTCTATTCAACGCAAAAATATTTTTTCAATTCGAACCAGTAGTACCAGAGATTAGCGCGTTCAAACAAACAAACTCTTCAGCTTTATAATATTAGTAGAGATAAGCCAAACAGCTGAACTTGACCTGCCAACAATCTTTTCAAGACTGATGGCTCTGTCTACCCCGCAAGGAATATAGACGTGTTTATATGTATGTAAAGCCTGACCAAAAAAATAAAAAACCTCATAATTTGAGGACATCACTTTTGCATTTCATATTGCAACATTTTATATAGTCACACCTATGTGAATTGGCAACAAAATCTTTTTTTGCCACCGCATTTTTTATACTTAAATTATAAATGTTACAGTTAAAACTAGTTTTTAGATAGAACGCGTTTTCCCTAGTTAGAACTAGTTTTTACTAAATGCCTTTGTTAAAACTAGAATTTACTAATGCTCAAAATTAAATATCAATTAAAACTAGTTCTTACTAGACAACACGCGTTTTTCCAAAGAGAGCCAGTTAAAACTGTTCCGACCAAGGTCAAAAAGGCGTCTCTGCAAGAAAAATGGTTGCCTTTGTAACTCAAAGTGCCACGATAAGTAGTTTGTCTTGTAATAACAAGTAGATCCTCATCCTTGTTATAAATTTAAGATTGTTTAATTTTTATATTGTATTACAGAGTTGTGAGGAATGAGTGCCTTAAACCACTCAGTGTGCGAGCGCACACTGATGGTTAGAGAGCGTCTTAAAACTAGTTTTAACTGTAACATAAATATTATTATACCATAAACAATATAATAATGCATAATAAATCATTCATTCATTCATTCATTCATTCATTCATTCAATATGGGAATGAATATTTTATTACCTACGTTTATTGTGTACGAGCCTTAACCTTAACCCACCTATAGTATAATCAAGCGCGTCCATCCCTTGGTTTGATGTCCACATGGAACATGTCTGAGGCAGACAGCCTCTGATGATGAGGAATTGGTCGAAACACCAGGGTAGGGAGGGGCGTGGTCTCCTCTGTCAAATGGAAAGACATTTATAAATGGTAAAGCCTGAGAATAGAATAGATTAATTTTCAAAATTGGATACAAGGTATCACTTAGGTATTGATATTTATTACATACATATTATTAAGCTTAATACATATGTATGTAATAAAGATTTATTACATACATATGTATAATCACGTCTATATCCCTTGCGGGGTAGACAGAGCCAACAGTCTGGAAAATACTAATAGGCCACGTTCAGCTGTTCGGTTTAGCGATAGAATTGAGATTCAAATAGTGACAGGTTGTTAGCCCATCGCCTAAAAAAAGAATCCCAAGTTTGTAAGCCTATTCCCTTAGTCGCCTTTTACGACATGCATGGGAAAGAGATGGAGTGGTCCTATTCTTTTTTTGTATTGGTGCCGGGAACCACACGGCAGGTGAAAATGAAACAGAAAGTTATACCAGGATCAGCAGTCTCCGGTAATGTAACTTCTTTGTGAGTAGAGCTGGTGGTCTTTTTAGCCTCAATTTTTTTCACTGGAGATGCCCGTTTCTTCAGTGGCGGGTTGCATGTTATTGCATTCGATAGACCCCTGTAATACAAGCAGGGTAAAAGAAAGAAAGAAAGAAAGAAAGAAAACATGTTTATTTGGTAAATAATAATATGTGTATCAAGAACCACACCATAGTAACAATAATAATAAACACAATATTTTCCTCATAAAACAAGGGATTAGGTATATTTTTATTTAATAAAATGTAAATAAATATGAGACTTTAATGATCTTTCTTTTCAGGGATTCTTATTTTAGGCGACGGGCTAGCAACCTGTCACTATTTGAATCTCAATTCCATCATTAAGCCAAGCAGCTGAACGTGGCCTATCAGTCTTTTCAAGACTGTTGGCTCTGTCTATCCCGTAAGAGATAAAGACGTGATGTATGTATGTATGTATATCAAAAACAGAAACCTTAATATCTGTTACAACTTTTTAAGTACTGCCCGCTTGTACTGAATTTCTCTTAAAGTTTTATCCTTATTTTCTTTGATGTACTTACATGAGTATATAAATTAAATTAAATTAAAAAAATCACGCCTCTTTTCCGGAAGAGTAGGCAGAGACCACATCTTTCCAATTGCCACGATCCCTGCACACTTCCTTCGCTTCATCCACATTCATAACTGTCTTCATGCAAGCTCGGCGGTTTCAAGTACTCTAGACTAGATCTTTTGCTAGAACGTCTCCGATTTGATCAAGGTAAGTACGTTCGTCTAGGCCTTCCCAAAGGGAGTCCGTAGTGAAAGTCTTATTTGATAAACCCCTGGACACAAAAAGGTGCCGTAAAAAATAGTGTGATTTAGATAAACCTTGTACACAAAGATTAAGTTATAAAAGTCTGATTTGATAAACCTTTGTACATAAAAAAGAGCCGTAACAAAAGTCTCGATTTCGATAAACCCCTGTACACAAAGAACGATCGAAGTGAAAGTGTGATTTCAATAAACCCCTGTACACAAAGACGGAAGGGCCGAAGGGTACCTACAGTATCATTATCTATTAAAAAAATTGGGTTACTTTTATGAAAGCAGAAAGAAAAAATTATCTATTTTGACAAAACAAAGACAACGTTCTAAGCGTCTACCTGTTACAGTTATTAATATTTAGCAAATATATATATTTATATGTAAAAAAAAGGAAAAGGGTGATTTTGCAAAAAAAAAAAAGAAACTCGAGCAAATAAAAAACCGTTTAGAAATGCCGGTGGAAAAGACAAAAATCGTTCCCAACTCTATTGTCCTTTAAAGTTGAACACGTGAACTTCGGTTTCGACGAAAAGAACATTGTTTTTCAAAAAGACATGCATACCTACATATAATCACGTCTTTATCCCTTGCGGGGTAGACAGAGCCAGCAGTCTTGAAAAGACTGATAGGCCACGTTCAGCTTTTCGGCTTGATGATAGAATTGGGATTCAAATAGTGACAGGTTGCTAGCACATCGCCTTAAAGAAGAATCCTGAAATTGTATAAAATTATAGCCTACAGAACAAAAATTAATCTATACTAATATTATAAAGCTCAAGAATTCGTTTGTTTGACGAAGTCGCGGGCACAGCTGGTTTATCATAAATGGAAAATGTGAACAAAAAAAAAAACAACAGGGTAAATTATTCACAGTCCTCGAGGGCTTCACAATGATGTCCAAAATAACTATTCCACGCGGACCAAGTCGCGGGCGCAGCTAGTGAAATCACTACATAGTATAAAACAAAGTCGCTATTTTAGTCTGTTTGTCTGTATGCTTAAATCTTTAAAATTACGCAATGGATTTTGATGCGGTTTTTTGTCACAAGTAGAGTGATTCAACAGGAAGGTTTTTATGTATAATAACATTTATAATTTTTCACCCGTGCAAAGCCGGGGCGGGTCGCTAGTGAAATAATATAAAAAAAAACATACCCGATGACAGAAGGCTGCCTCTGCGCAGGAAACACGCCATACTTCAGGTGTCGTTCGCTCGCGTTCAACTTTCGAACGGGCGGCCGACACGGACTGAAAGCACACTGCACCGTTTGATACATACCTACCTATCATCTTCTTCTTCTTCATCGTCGTTAACTTTTCCCGCTTTCTACGCGGGGTCGGCACAGTATGTTAGTTTTTTCCAATTTTTTTTATTATTTTTAATTATAATTACTTCTGTCAATTGCCATCTCACTGGTCTGACTGAACTTTACATACATACACATACATATAATCACGTCTATATCCGTTGCGGGGTAGACAGAGCTGTGACAGTATTGAAAAGACTGCAACGCCACGTTCAGCGGTTTTAGCATAATGATAGAATTGAAATTTAAATGGTGACAGGTCGCTTGCCCGTCGCCTAAAAGAAGAATCCCAAGTTTATAAGCCTATCCCTCAGTCGCCTTTTACGACATCCATGGGAACGAAATGGAGTGGTCCTATTTCATTGGTGCCGGGAACCACACAGCGACTGAAAGCACACTTTTCTGTTTGATATCTACATACATACCTACATATCATCACGTCTATATCCATTGCGGGGTAGACAGAGCTGTGACAGTATTGAAAAGACTGATATAGGCCACGTTCAGCTTCAACAGTGAATCTCAATTCTATCATCAAGATGAAAAGTCTAACGTGGCGTATCAGTCTTTAAATATTTATGGGAATAGCCATTTTGGGCATCATTGAAGCCCTCAAGGATGAATAATTTTCCTCCTTCTTATTTCACATTTTCCATTATTTCTTCGGTCCTAAACGTTGTAGCGTTAGGTATATAGCCTAAAGCCTTCCTCGACAAATGGTCTATTCAACGCAAAAAAAAAGTTCCTGAGATTAGCGCGTTCAAACAAACAAACTCTTCAGCTTTATAATATTAGTATAGATTTATATTTATATATTCAATATATTCATTTAGGCGATGGGCTAGCAACCTGTCACTATTTGAATCTCAATTCTATCATTAAACCAAACAGCTGAACGTGGCCATTCAGTCTTTTCAAGACTGTCGTCTCTGTCTACCCCGCAAGGGATATAGACGTGACCATATGTATGTATGTATGTATATTTATTTACTACTGGTTCTTGCAAGCCGACAGCTGTGACCGCTGCGGCCTCATCAGCTCATACTGACGCTTCACGGAGACCACATCTTCATGCTGACACGACTGGGCGGAGTGTGAACTGTTAACATACATAAAATACATGAAAATCACGCCTCTTTCCCGGAACTACGATATTTGTTCTATGTTATAATTGTGTAAGAATTTAATGTATAAGTTGCTTTGTCTATCGCATTGGTTTTTATGACTGTAATTATAGGATAAGTTTTGATGAAATAAATAAATAAACTGTAAACAATGCGACGCAATACGTTTCGTTAACGAGTCTGCGATGCGACGTCAAAATTCAATACATACATACATAAAATCACACCTCTTTCCCGGAGTGGTAGGCGGAGACTACCACTTTCCACTTGCCACGATCGCTGCACACTTCCTTCGCTTCATCCACATTCATAACTCTCTTCATGCAAGCTCGGCGGTTTCGGGTACTTTTGACCTGACGCTTTACCAGGACGTCCTTAATTTGATCAAAATACGTTCGTCTAGGTCTTCCCACTCCGACCTTTCCCTCCACACTCTCCTTGTATATCTGCTTAGTCAACCTGCTTTCATTCATCCTCTCCACATGACCGAACCATCTCAACAAAATTCTAATATTAAAAAAAAAATATTTTAGTCTTAAGAAAAACGGATGACATCAATTTATCATCTCTCTATTTGTTAAATGTTAGGTAATCATTACCTAATAAATGTATAATATGTAAACTAAGTAGGCAGTAAACTTAGTTTTAAGTTATTTATATATATATTTGACGGCCTCTGTGGCTCAGCGGTACTACGCTTGTCTGTGACACCGGAGGTCCCGGGTTCGAATCCCGGTCAAGGCATGATGAGAAAAGAACTTTTTCTGATTGTCCTGGGTCTTGGATGTTTATCTATATAAGTATTTATTATAAAATATAGTATCGTTGAGTTAGTATCTCGTAACACAAGTTTCGAACTTACTTCGAGGCTAACTCAATCAGTGTAATTTGTCCCGTATATATATAATTTGCTTAGCTTCATCGATATCAGAATGTTTGGCAAAGACAATGTTATTTAAAGTCTAGGTTGAAGCAATTTAAAAATAAATGACTTTGTGTACCGTTTCATATGATAGCTATCATCAGTTAGCCTACCACGTAGCGGTGTCTATATTATAAGCTTAGGTCATTTGGTAAGCAAAAAAAAAAAAAAAATATCTATTACCATTATTTATTTGACGTCAACCAATGTTGTGATACCATAAGATTTAACAATTATTAAGCGATATGAAGTATCCTATAATAATGAATAAAAATTTTTAATTGAATTATATTTTTTTTATTTATTTGTATTACTATAGCGTTTCTTATTAAACATGACAAATACCTAAACGAGACCTACTTTCGCATCGCATACTCTTTACGAAAGACAAAGCCTCGGTAATATAATATAAAAAAAAAAAATACCTGCCGGCCGGAGCCTAGCAATACCTAAGGCAGCCGCTGCTATTTCCTTTTGTCTTGAAAAGTCCCAAGTTTTATGAATTTTTATAAAAAAAATTGTCTTTGCCATAACGAGCAAGGTGAAAAACGATAACGACCGATTTCTAAACGTGCAAATGAAAAAATAGGTATTGTAATTTTTTTTTCTAGGTTAAGTTGGTAGGTCCCTTAAAAATGAAATGGTATTTTTTTTTTACTACCTCAACCCATCGTCTGGACTTTTGTTGAATAGGTCTTTTAAAAATAAGTATTATGAGTTTGACTGCACCATTTCTCGATTTAGGGATCCGTTTTTGACATATCTGGTTTTAAAGTATTTTTTTTTTTGGAGGTAATTCGTATTTTTTTTTTATTTTGTAGACGTTTCTGCTCTTTTCATCTGCTCAACGATTATATCTCGTGAAAAAAAAAAACAGCGGTAATATTATATTACGAAGTTTAAACGTAAACTTATAAAATGTACTGGTGCTGCTGCGCCCTCTTCACAGCCCGGGAGCGCTAGTCTTCGCCTTTGGTCTACTTCAACGCTCACCAAGTTGAGTAGCTAGATATCCTCTGACGGCTCCTTGCTGGATCTCGTGTTTTAAGCTAAACCCAAGCCCTTTTGAATACATTGTTAAACTATAGTCCGCTAATAAAGGTTGTTTGTTTTTTTTTGCAAACTATTTATTGCACATAAAAAAAAAACAAAAAATAGAAAACAGTCATGTTAGTTGTAGTTACCTATACTATGGAATTTAAAATTATCTCTTACCTGCGACGTTTTACCTAAACGTCACAAATACAATATAATAAAAAAGTTTAAACACTGTTTCCGTTCTTACATAAATAATATTCCCGAAAAAAAAATATGAAGATAAAGAAATAGTAAAAGGCGCATGAAAAAACAAAAAGTCATGAAAAATAATATCCGGAACAGACAGAGAATTACCTAGATGGATTTTATAATATGTAACTAGTTAGGTACTCATGGTCGAAGGCGAACTCTGAGCTGGGAGAAGAGGATGCAATGATATTTAAGCCAGAAAGAAGAACATACATACATACATATGGTCACGTCTATATCCCTTGTGGGGTAGACAGAGCCAACAGTCTTGTCTTGAATAGACTGAATGGCCACGTTCAGCTGTTTGGCTTAATGATTGAATTGAGATTCAAATAGTGACAGATTGCTAGCCCATCGCCTAAAAAAGAATCCCAAGTTTATAAGCCTATCCCTTAGTCGCCTTTTACGACATCCATGGGAAAGAGATGGAGTGGTCCTATTCTTTTTTGTACTGGTGCCGGGAACCACACGGCAGAAAGAAGAAGTGACATTATTAAACTTACTTCATCCTTGATTTCCTTTTGTTTGATTTTTGAGTTATAATTCTTGAATCCGTCTTCTCCGGCCCGTGGAAATATTGTGCAGGGTACTTTATTTGACTGAAAATAACGTTCGCTTATTTAAATAGTGACACAATAAATTTTATATTTAAAAAAACATAGTCCATTAAGTAAGTACCAATACTACATGTATTTGTATGTTAAGATGGTCTGGATAATTTATTAAAAAAATACGAATGCAGGTCAAAAGAGCACCATATTATCTGAAACTTGCATAATTTTTTTTTTATTTCGAATTTATTAAATTGAGGAAGCAAAATAATTAGGTACGGAAAGGTATCATCCAAGTGAAAAGATGCAATCTCTGCCTACCCGTCCAAAAAAGGGAATCGATATCTACAAACATTTACTTACATAGTTTTAGTGGCATTCGTACGAGATTTCTCCATATTCCCCTAATTTTTTTTTGTAAATTTTTGTAATATTTAAATTTTTTTGTGTGTGTAACTAAATGATAATTAAATCAATCAAAAATATTTTTTTAAACTAAGCTATGGCTAGAGTAAAGTAATAAATTTTAATGTCATGGTATTTTTTTTTAAATTTGCCGCCAATAGACTAGTTTCATAATACCGTCATCCTTGGTTGCCACCTTAGGGAGTTTTTCCCATATTTTTGGGACATTTTTTTAGTGTTTATCAACATAAAAAATTAACATCATTTTTTAACTGTTTCTTATATCAATGAATAAATAACCTACCTAACACAAAATTTTTCTCAGTATATCGGACTAATATAAGCTTATAAAAAAAGACTGGGCACATTGCTTGTATCACTTGAATCGATATATCAGGCCAGTCTTTGAATGAATTCGGCTGACACCCGCAGGAGAGGCTGATCACCACGAAGGTGGATTTATAACATTCGAAGATATACATGGTAGGAAGATTCAGAAGAAGAGGCAGTCAACCGCACTTGATGTGCGGTTGACTGCCAGAAATGGCAATTTGCTCATAAAATAACCTACATTTATAAAATAACCCCTCATTGTCGGGGATAATTAGTATTTAATTAATTATAAAACAATTTCATAGTATAGGTCTTTAATATATTGCGATATACAAGTGGCATAACAATTGACAGCTATTATTAGAGATAGGGCTAAGGACATACATATAATCACGTCTATATCTCTTGCTGGGTAGACAGAGCCAACAGTCTTGACACATTGAGCTGTTTGGCTTATTATAAAAAAAGCCGTCTCCCCGACATGCAACACGACCGATTCGCATTAAGATAAAGCTTAGTAAAGAATAGCTAGTCGAAGGTTTGGTTTCAACACAAGATTTTTACACAAGTGCGCCAAGGTATATTAGGGGTAAGTATATTTGGGGCAGTTTTTGTTAAGGATGATAACACAGCGTCTGCGTCATCATTCATCCTTGCTTGTCCGTCCGTAAGCCATAGAATAGTATCTCTATTTAGTTTATGCGTATCTGTCTGCACTGTGTGTTTGTGTGGGTCCAGAGTTGCCAACTTAGATTTTGAAAAGGTCGTAGGCCAGATTAGAAAATTACGTAGACATAGTAAAATTTCCATATGAGAAATACGTAGATCTACGTACTTTTTTCTGCTTGAAATAAAGACGTGAATAAAACGACAATTCATAAGACCCTAAAAGTTGCAAACAGTCAGAAGATAGATAAATCTGGTTAAAGATTATCTCCGCTAACAAAAATACATTCATACATACATAAAATCACGCCTCTTTCCCGGAGGGGTAGGCAGAGACCACCTCTTTCCACTTGCTACGATCTCTGCATATTTCCTTCGCTTCATCCACATTCATAACTTTCTTCATGCAAGCAAAAAAAAAAATAGTAATAAATAAATAAACATTCCAGTAACAAGTCAAGTTTCACATTATCTACATTCTACATATGAAACCACCACTTACAGATAATTTAAAAAAGTTTGCTACTTCATGGTCATCGATTTATTTAAATTATACAATTTTATATCATTTTCAGATTAATTAAATTTATACATATATTTACTAAAAAGTGTAATGTGTTCCTGCATAGACTCGCGATTTATTTTTAAGCTACTTTTCGTGAAAAGTAAGCCTGTTAGCGTTTCAGTGGAAAGTCTGTTTCTTATGTTCTTCATTTGCGTTATTATGTCCGTTACGGAACGTTTATTAACTTTTTTTCGCGAAAGTACCGGAATTAATTCAGTCTTACGACGAGATATGTTATTTTGCAATTGAATAATTTTGATAGAAAATACGTAGATTTTGGGACTAAAGTTTGTTGGTTTGCGTGAAAGGCTTAAAATACGTAGATCTACGTAAAAAGACGTAGAGTTGGCAACGCTGTGTGGGTCACCTCACTTCACCCGCCGGTGGACGTATTTTTATCATCGTGTTATTTTTCATTATGACAAAGTGATTTTTCAAATTATTGACCTTACATACTGCAATTTATTATGATATAGCTAAATCGCCTAAAATTATTTGACGTGTTTAATGGTAAGTACATCACTAAATATTGTTTGTTGATTCGACTAAAAATATAAAATATGCGCATGTTATTATAGGCTAGTGATGGGATCTCTGTACGAGTACATATGAATAATCGATTACACCTACTCGAGTACTATTTTTATAAGTAATAACTTGAATCGAATTGCTGTATCGAATACGATACAGCATATAACTTAGTTAACTGTAGTTTAATTCAAATACCTGTTTAATCCGTTTATGCAGAGGTCGTGGCAAGTGGAAAGAGGTAGTCTCTGCCTACCCCTCCGGCAAAGAGGCGTGATTTTATGTATGTACGAATTTAAACTGGAGTGAAGTACTTGCAGTTTTAGTTTAGATAAATCATTTTTTTATCAGAAACATTAAAAATAAATTTCTCTACATTGAATATAATAACAAAAAATAATATAAGATATATATGAAGAAATAGTACTAGAATATAACTTTAAGTAATTAACTGTCGTGAAGACCTAATTTTTAAATTAAATGGCGTTTTTGTAGATTAATAGAATATTTGGCTGTGTATTCTCTAATTGAATATTCAGCTATTGCTATATTCTTTTTTATGTCATGTTCAGGATACTTACTTTAAAAAATTTAAAAAAAAAATACATCCTAGCTTTTATCTTCACTGCTATAGAGACACTCAATTTTATCTCATACCTCTTTAGCTCTATTGTAATTCTAACGCATAACTTGGTCGAGTATGAAGAGTTTCATTTTAATGCGTTATTTTAAAGTAACAATGAATGATGGTATAATTTCTAAACTTTCAACATAATTTAGAGTGCTATATATAGCGATGCTGATCATGGATGTGATATGGGATATGCTAGATCAACTTCTCTGTGTGTACCGTGGAAGTGCAATTGAATGGAATAGCAAGCGACCGTTACCATTTACTTTACAGAAGCAGAAATGGTGGCTGCGATTGATACTTCTAGAAAAAATATTTTATGTGGTTGCATAAACTCATAAAGAGCGGGTGAAAATTTTCCTGCAACACCGCGTGTTGATAAGGAGAGTGCAATCAAAATTAAATTAGCTAATCAAAAGACTTCAATCAGAAATGATACACATTCGCATTAGATCCTTTTTCATGAGCGAATGTATTCAACTTGGATCCTACTTATGAAGGTTTGCCATGTGCCAACAGCAAAACAGATTGCGCATTACTCATAATATCGCAATATAGACCCAAAGTGTTCAAGAAGATGGTTGACATTATCGGGGGCGGAAGTTAAGGAGTACCTACTAGCCGTTACAGACTACGGTAATACAATAGAGATGATTAGCAACTACTATTGATATATTCGGAATGTATTATTTGCAAACTGAATGTTATATCCACAAAAACGCCGTTTACTTTAACAATAATCAACACGCAAAACAAAAGTTTTACAAAACAAACAACTGGCTTTTTTTGCGTGGCGGTATGCAAAAAAAGGTTGCTGCTTTGTTTGTGTCTGAGAAAAGGCGCCAATAGTGTGCAAGTGACAGCTCATGATTTTGGCCGCCATTTTAGATTCGTTTCTTTATTGAAACGGATTTTTCTAGACTCTCTCGTGGATTCTTTAAATTAATGTATTGAGCTGTAAGGTATGTATGTTTACAGTACATTACACATTTTTAGTTACATTCACTTCGTCGAATACAAAAATGTTTACCCACCGCCAATAAAGCTTTAGGTACCTACTTGTTCAATTAATTGTCTCTCCTCTTCTTGACTATTCTGAAGTTGCTTGTTTGAAAATACTGAAGAGTTGGTTAACTAGTTAATAGGGTTTAAAAAACCAGGGAATTCGCTTTTTTTTCGATCTTCGTAAGTTGATCATATATCAGAGTTTCACCGCCAATTGAAATGGCTCCCATATACCTTATACGTTACAATCACACACCATTGTGTAACGTCCTTTTTATACCTCTCATTTCCCTTTTATACATACATACATAAAATCACGCCTCTTTCCCGGAGGGGTAGGCAGAGACTACCTCTTTCCACTACAGCTACACTACCTTTCCCTTTTATCTTATTTTTTTTCACTCTGTGAGACAAGCGAAAGAGAGAAGCGATGTAAGTATGCTTCACGTCATAAAATCAAAATACTAAAACCCAACTGAATCTTAATTGGGGTCCGCCCAATTTTTCGAACTCGTCATGACTCGCATTTCTATTGGTGTTCCTTCAAAAGTGTACAGAGTGGGGGGATTTAGAAGTAGGGAGAAGACGAGCGAGTGATTGACAGTTGGCGCATAAGTTTAGTTTGTTTTAGGTGAACGAGTGAGCAGCACCCTCCGCAGCCCACAACGATCACGTGCTAAACGCGCTAAGGTAAATATTTTACAGTTAAATATGTTAATATGTTATTTTAGTCTATTAAGTTGTTTAAACAGAGGGAAATATATGTTATTCCACATTTCTTACGTATAAATTATAATTATATAAAAAATACGTCAGCTGTTCTTTCAACATCTTTCTTTTTCTTCATTCATTACAAAATTTGCCTGAATCTTTATATTTTTACACAAACTCTCAAAAAGAATTGTTATTAACTTATATGTACATATTTAAGTATTCCTTATAATAATTAATTGTTCATTAATCGTATTAAAATTATCGCCCGACAATCGGTAATCGGTACAACATGGTGTGTTTTGACATCACTAGATAACAGCCAAGCAACATTTTCTTTGTTGGTGTGTGTAAACGTCAAAATTCTCGGAATTTGTTACTGGAATATCGTCGCTCGATGCAGGCGTTCAATGTTCCTTCTAGACTTTTACAATCATAAAACACATTTTTTACAAAATCCTTCATTAAATTTGAAGTGAAAATTAAAGTTTCAATCTGTGCAATTACAAAATATAAATGCTAAATATGTTCATCTGAATTTGGAGATAAGGAGAGGTGAGTAAAAATTCAATAGTCAACTCGAAGGTAATTTTAAAATCTTGGTTTAATGTGAAATTTATTCGTGGGCATCGTCCTTATGGGCTTTAATATGTTCATTGTTTCATTTTTTTCTCAAAGGGTGTCCGAAGACTCAATTTTTATTGTTCCAAGGAAGGTAGGTCTACATTATTAGGTGCGTTAAGCTATGTCTCCTTTAATTGTCTTGCTCGTTGTAGGGTAGATTGTTAAAAATAATCACATTTTTTTCAATAATTTCTTGTAATTTAGCAGAATCAACTAGTGGTTTTGTCCCTGTAATGTCAAGTTAATCTTTGAAATAGATTTGTTTCGATGAAATCAATAACTATATTGCCTAACAGGTGCATGATCTTTGCATGGCAATTTTGTTGGTGAGAATTTTTTTTATTAAAATGTGATTAATTCAGCTGGCACATAAGTTGACCGATGTGCAATGCACATTCGACTGTAAGAAAATGTATTCTGTGATTTTTCTGTTACATTGATTTAAATAATCATACCCCCTTTCTGGATGGGTAGGGTAGTACAAAGATTTTTACACTTTCTGTAATCTCATCATGTAAGCTATTTTGGTCTCAATGCATTCAAACCCTTATAAATTCTTTCCAGCCCCGTTAGAAGTGCATGCGCAATGCCATAAACTCGCTATTTTGCTTTTTGTTACAACTTGGAATGGGACAGCGATAGAGTTTAAGCGCTCGGCTGTCTTGCTACGGGAGCTGCTGTTGACAAGATCCTAATCATAACAGTCTCCAATTAATCAAAATATGTTATACAAGCTCTGCCCGCGACTTCATCGGCGTGGAAAAGTTATTTTGTGCATCATTGAAGCCCTTAGGGATGAATAATTTACCCCGTTTTTTCAAATTAACCTTTATTTCTTTGCTCCTTATAGTTGCAGCGTGATGTTATATAGCTTAAAACCTTCCACGATAAATGGCCTATTCAACACAAAAATTTCTATTCGAACCAGTAGTTTCTGAGATTAGCGTGTTCAAATAAACAAACACTTTAGCTTATAATATTAGTATAGATTTAAATATTTGATCAAAATATCGATATAGACGTGACTATATGTATGTATCACACATTTTGAGTGATCTATAAATTCACAAAGTACCTAAATTATGTCTTGCATTAACTCCTTAAATTTTTCTTTTCAGATTTCAGTATTTTCAGTATCAGACTGGCATAATTTATTGGTGAGTACCATTTATAATGTTGCATTTTTATCTTCTCTACTTCCTCCTGATTTCAGTCCCATTTGCATCCTCACCACTCTGGAGAGGAGCCGGGTATATGCTTTTGATCGAGGATACTGGATTGGGCGAGTCTGGTTTTTACACGAAGCGACTCCCATCTGACCTCCACAACCTTTGCAGGGCAACTTACCTGTGTAGATAGGATCATACATTGAAAAATATGAATCATTGAAATGATTCGAATAGAAATATTTTGGTAAATAAATATAGTTTAAATATGTACTATATGTATTGTATGTATGTATACTGTCATTGTGCCTTTTTTCCAATTTTGTAATTTGTTATATATTTATTTTTATGTGCAATAAAGAGTTAAAACAAATAAACAAAACAAATGTTCAACAGCGTACTTAAATCTATAGACAAGTGTTCATTTGGACTTTTTTTTTTAAATTTGTGATTGTTTCACCGTGCCGTGTGGTTTCCGGCACCAATACAAAAAAGAATAGGACCACTCCATCTCTTTCCCGTAGATGTCGTAAAAGCAGACTAAGGGTTGGGTATAAACTTGTAATTCTTCTTTTAGGCGATGGGCTAGCAACCTGTCACTATTTGAATCTCAATCCTATCTTAAAGCCAAATGGCTGAACGTGGCCTATCAGTCTTTACAAGACTGTAGGCTCTGTCTACCCCGCAAGGGATATAGACGTGATTGTATGTATGTATGTATGTGATTGTTTCAGAAGTCAACATGTCTCTCTGGGCAAAAGCTCAACAGCTCCCGCCGGATTGCTTGCAAAAGGTGATTGAAAACTTTGTATTATATTTAATTATCTCAGTGCCGTGTGGTTCCCGGCACTAAAGAATAGGAACACTCCGTATCTCGCTCATGGATGTCGAAAAAAGGCGATTAAGCGGAGGATTTTTTTTGCTTGGGATTCTTCTTCAGAAGGCTCTGTCTACCCAACAAAGGATATATAAATAAGTATATACGGGATAAATTACACATATTGAGTCAGCGTCGAAGTAAGTTCGAGACTTGTGTTACGAGATACCAACTCAACAATACTATATTTTATAATAAATACTTTAGATAAACATCCAAGACCCACACCAATTCGAGGAAGTGCGTTTTTCATCATGCTCTGACTGGGATTCGAACCCGGGTCCTCTGGTGTCACAGACATAATAAAACAAAATAAACTCTAGGGGAACAACATAATTAAAAACATTTCGGAATTGCTCGATACTTTGGCTGAAAATATCTTACACTAGCGGCCCGCCCCGGCTTCGCACGGGTGGACATATTACCTGAAATCTAATTTATTTCTAAACAAATTTATGCCTATGTCACTTTTGAAGGTCTATTCTATATCTGTGCCAAATTTTATCAAAATCGGACCAGTAGTTTTTGAGTTTATTCCACACAAACATACAAAAATACAAATCTTTCCTCTTTATTATAAGTGTGGATTATTAGTGTGGATAACCAAAAGCGGATTGTTGAAGGAGGATTTTATAGTATTTTTTTCTAGAAAATTTCTGTTTATTACAGGTGCGGTCCATCTATATGGATAATTTCCCTATCGAAGTGAGACACTGTCTCGCGCCTTGGATCGAGAACCGTATATGGTAAGACTTGGTTAATTTATTATTTATTATAAGTGCCGTGTGGTTCCCGGCACCAATATAAAAAAAGAATAGGACTGCTCCATATTTTTTCCATGGATTTCGTAAAAGGCGACTAAGGGATATGCTTATAAAATTGGGATTCTTCTTGTTTAATTTATTATTATTGTAAGTGCCGTGTGGTTCCCATGGATGTCGTAAAAGGCGACTAAGGGATAGGCTAACAAACTTGGGATTCTTCTTTTAGGCGATGGGCTAGCGACCTGTCACTATTTAAATCTCAATTCTATTATTAAGCCAAACAGCTGAACGTGGCCTACCAGTCTTTTCAAGACTGTCCTGAGTCTGTCTCGCAATTGATATAGACGTGATTTTATGTATGTTATGTGTATGTCCATTATGTGGTCAAGAGTCTCTTTTTTTTAAGAAGATAGTTTTAGCTCTAGTTTTATTTTGAGTTCATTTAATTATTATTAGATAAACCTAAATAAAAGTCTTAATGTAACAACCAAAAAAAAATAATTGTCAAATATTTAATTTTATTTAAGTTTCCAACAATGTAACACTTAACTTATTATTTTCTCACCTCTTTTTTCCTACAGTCTCTCGTAATGAATAACGTAACTTTGCGACTGTATTTTCTACGGTATGTATGTATGTGATATATACAATATGTATGTATGGTTCCCGGCAGTGCCGTGTGGTTCCCGGCACCAATACAAAAAAGAATACGTACCACTCCATCTCTTTCCCATGGACGTCGTAAAAGGCGACTAAGGGATAGGCTAACAAACTTGGGATTCTTTTTTAAGGCGATGGAGCTAGCAACCTGTCACTATTTAAATCTCAATTCTATCATCAAACCAAACAGCTGAACGTGGCCTACCAGTCTTTTCAAGACTGTTGGCTCTCTCTGCCCCGCAAGGGATATAGACGTGACCATATATATGTATGTATGTGTGTATGCACTTGCGATCAGGACCACCGAAGCTGAAGAGCAACAGTACAACTTCGTCGAGGAGTTGGTGCATGAGATTAATGAGCACGCTACGCTTTTGCATACGCCTGAGATGTTCGTCACGAAGATGAAACTGATTGAGGCTGCTAAAGCTATACATTTGCAATACGCGTGAGTATATTTAATTAATCTACTTACTATTATAAAGGCGAAAGTTTGTATGGATGTTTGTTACTCTTTCACGCAAAAACTACTGAACCGATTACAATGAAATTTGGTATGTAGGTAGCTGAAGACCCAGAATAACACAGGCTACTTTTTATCCCAGAGTTCCCGCGGGATTGATAGGGTTTCCATGCGGACGAAGTCGCGGGCGGCCTCTAGTCTTTAATATAATATTGTAATTGCTGATGAGTTTGTACACAATTAATCTTTACTAATATTATAAAGCTGGTGAGTTTGTTTGTTTGTACGCGCCAATCTCGGGAAGTACTGGTTCGAATTGTGAATATTCTTTTTGTGTTTTATCGACCATTGTATATTAATTAATCTTTACTGTAATAGTGTAAAGTTGATGAGTTTGTTTGTTTGTTTGAACAGTAGTTATAATTAGATTTAAGTGATGTGACGTCAATAAGTGATACCTTGTATCCAATTTTGATAATAAATCTATTCTATTCTGAACGCGCCAATCTCGGGAAGTACTGGTTGGAATTGCGAATATTCTTTTTGTTTTTTATAGACCATTTGTCGAGGAAGGCTTTGGGCTATATAACATCACGCTGCAACTATTAGGAGCGAAGATAGAATGGAAAATGTGAAAAAAAAAACGGGGAAAATTATTCATTGTTGAGGGCTTCAATGATGCCCAAAATAAATATTGCACGCGGACGGAGTCGCGGGCACAGCTAGTATCTTATATATACAATTCTCTCGTGTCACAATGTTCGTTCCCGTACACCTCCGAAACGGCTTGACCGATTCTCATGAAATTATGTGAGCATATTGAGTAGGTCTGAGAATCGGCCAACATCTTTTTCATACCCCTTAGTGATAAGGGTTGTCCAACTTTAACATTTTTTTTTAACTAGAAATTAACAATGTTTGCCGGGACAGCTAGTATATGTATATTTAAGCCAACGATAGGTACAGCCAATAAAAAGAATAGGACCACTCCATATCTTTCCCATGGATGTCGTTAAAGGCGACTGAGGGATAGGCTTATGAACTCGGGATTCTTCTATTAGGCGACGGGCTAGCAACCTGTCAATTTATATGAATCTCAATTCTATTAGTAAGCCAAACAGCTGAACGTTGCCTATCAGTATTTTCAAGACTGTTGGTTCTGTCTACCCCGCAAGGGATATAGACGTGATTATATGTATGTATTATTATGATGAATGTGGATGAAGCGAAGGAAATATGCAGAGATCGTGGCAAGTGGAAAGAGGTAGTCTCTGCCTACCCCTCCGGGAAAGAGGCGTGATTTTATGTATGTATGTATGTATTATTATGATGAGAGATAGGTACTCCTTCAAGTTCGTTTTTAAATGTACCTATTGTTTACAAAGTTATTTTGAAGTTTTTATCATATCTGGGTGTTATCAATTTATCAGTGACTTTAATTTCATGGGAACTCTTGTTAGGTAACAGATTTTAAATACTTCCTGTCAGGTAAATGTCAGGCGAATAATAACTGTCTATCGTATTATGATTTTATGTTTTTTTTTATGATTTACACCAAGTAATAGAATACAACTTGAACTTATACCAAGGAGAAACTTTATTTATTTATTTGTAAATTATTTTCTCATGTAAGTGGAATTATTGTAAGCTTTTCATGAGAATAAATTCTTTAAACCTATTTACTAATTTATGTACACAGAAAAAATGGAGATTGATAAACACAAGAAAAAAATAATTTACAAAGGTTCTGCTTATTTCAAAAGAAATCACTTCCAGCAGACCCGAGATAGGAGACATGATGGAAAGGGTGACAGGCGTGTATTCCACGCACACAACTATTTATAGACATATGTATATAAACAAATACATAAATCTTATATATAAAATTCTCGTATCACAATGTTCGCTCCCGTACTCCTCCGAAACGGCTTGACCGATTCTCATGACATTTTGTGAGCATATTGAGTTGGTCTTAGAATCGGCCAATATCAATTTTTTATATCCCTTAGTGATAAGGGTTGTCCACGCTTAACATTTTTTTTTAACTAGAAATTTCTTAAAAATTATTTATATGGTGAAACAACGTTTGCCGGGACAGCTAGTGTTATTATAAAATATATTAATACCAGATAATAAACTTACACAAAATATATACAATAGATGTGCCGTGTGGTTCCCGGCACCAATACAAAAAAGAATAGGACCACTCCATCTCTTTCCCATGGATGTCGTAAAAGGCGACTAAGGGATAGGCTTACAAACTTGGGATTCTTTTTTAGGCGATGGGCTAGCAACCTGTCACTTGACGAATCTCAATTCTATCATTAAGCCAAATAGCTGAATGTGGCCATTCAGTCCTTTCAAGACTGTTGGCTCTGTCTACCCCGCAAGGGATATAGACGTGAACATATGTATGTATGTATGTAGATACCAAATTAGCAGGGCTTGTTGGGGTAATAATTTTTAATTAAGTTTTTAATTTGGGACAGTCATTTAGTGTCACGGGTTTCGGTAGGAATTGAGTTCATGTGGTATGCTCAGTATGTATGTTTGTATGTATGTATGTTTGTCCGAGATTATCTCTCGTTTCGCTGGACCTATCTTGATACGGTTTTCAGGTAAATGTTTGTTACACTTTGGCGAAGGTTTTGAAAATTTAACCAACTTCAAAAAAGGAGGATATCACCACTGTTCATAACTGGTTATTTATTCGTTAATATATCATCCAAATTCGTAATCAAAATATATTATATACCACCACAAAATTTATCACTGTTCATAACTGGTTATCACTACATAGTATAAAACAAAGTCGCTATTTTAGTCTGTTTGTCTGTATGCTTAAATCTTTAAAATTACGCAACGGATTTTGATGCGGTTTTTTGTAACAGGTAGAGTTATTCAAGAGGAAGGGTTTTTATGTATAATAACATTTATAATTTTGCACCCGTGCGAAGCCGGGGCGGGTCGCTAGTTTATTTATCAATATATCATCCAAATACGTGGTAATCATGTTGCAGGCACGCTCCTCACGAACTGTACAATTACATGCGCAGCTGTCTCATGCTGGAGTTGGATGTGATACAAAAAGCAATGGGGAGTCAGTACACGGCGCCGCCGCAGACCGAGAGGAAGTATAGTGAGGTTGGTGTTGATTTATTTATTTTTTTATTTATTTATTTATTTATTTATTTATTAATGTACACGAAATTATAAACATTGGTGCCGTGTGGTTCCCGGCACCAATAAAAAAAAGAATAGGACCACTCCCATCTCGATCCCATGGATGTCGTAAAAGGCGACTAAGGATAGGCTTATAAACTTGGGATTCTTCTTTTAGGCGATGGGCTAGCAACCCGTCACTATTTGAATCTTAATTCTATCATTCAGGCCAAACAGCTGAACGTGGTCTATCAGTCTATGTATGTATAAAGATCTTTAAACCTATAATAATTTCTTTCTGCCCAACAGCTGATTGGCGGACTCAGGTCTGTGCAGCAGAAGGTGAACCAGGTCAGCGCCAAGATCAGGGAACTCGAGGCCAACATGGAGGCCTTTTCGTTGGAGTATCACGAGTGCGTCAAAAAGAAGGGTGAGTGTTTTAAGATTTGATGTACTCAATACAAATTATCTTCATTGCCTTGCATAAAAGAAAAAAAATGTGTAGTAGAAACTATTATGAATATGTTGAGCAAACGCAGACTTATAGCTAAGCAATCTCTTTCAGCCGAGTTTTTGGGAGAGAAAGGTGAGTTTGTGTGTGTCAAAAACAAGGGTGTTCATGGTGTCAGTGGTGGGATTCGGATTTTGTGCCTTTATAAAAAGTGTAGAATACCTACTCGTTGGAGTGTCACGAGTGTGTCAAAAAGTAGGGTGAGTGTATAAAGATAGGTGAATGTTCATGGTGTCAGTGGTGGGATTCGGATTTTGTGCCTTTATAAAAAGTGTAGAATACCTACTAGTTGGGGTGTCACGACTGTGTCAAAAAGTAGGGTGAGTGTATAAAGATAGGTGAATGTTCATGGTGTCAGTGGTGGGATTCGGATTTTGTGCCTTTATAAAAAGTGTAGAATACCTACTCGTTGGAGTGTCACGAGTGTGTCAAAAAGTAGGGTGAGTGTATAGAGATAGGTGAATGTTCATGGTGTCAGTGGTGGGATTCGGATTTTGTGCCTTTATAAAAAGTGTAGAATACCTACTAGTTGGGGTGTCACGAGTGTGTGTAAAAAACAAGGGTGGGTGTATAAAGATAGGTGAATGTTCATGGTGTCAGTGGTGGGATTCGGATTTTGTGCCTTTATAAAAAGTGTAGAATACCTACTCGTTGGAGTGTCACGAGTGTGTCAAAAAGTAGGGTGAGTGTATAAAGATAGGTGAATGTTCATGGTGTCAGTGGTAGGATTCGGATCTGTGCCTTTATTAAAAGTGTAGAATACCTACTCGTTGGAGTGTCACGAGTGTGGCAAAAAGATGGGTGGGTGTATATAGATATGTGAATGTTCATGGTGTCAGTGGTGGGATTCATATATGTGCCTTTATAAAAAGTGTAGAATACCTACTCATTGAAGTGCCACGACACATACACACACACACACACACACACACACACACACACACACACACACACACACACACACGCATACGCACGTGTATACGAAAATATATACTTCTATCTCAATTCTATTTTAAAGCCAAAAAGCTGAACGTGGCCTATCACTCTTTACACGGATCACGCAAGGGATATCGACGTGATTATATGTATGTATGTATGTATGTAAAATATACTTTTTGTTTAACCTGTGTTTTTATTTTCTGCTTTGCTTTCTTTACTAATGTATGTTGTTTCTCCTTCCTTCTGCTTTAGTCGCGGTCTCATCCTCGCCACTCTGGACAGGAGGCCCGTGTATGCCTTTGACCGCGGATCCTGGACTGGGTGAGTCAGATTTTTACATGAAGCGACTCCCGTCTGCGAACTTTGCAATGGAACCTCATTGGATATTGATAAAATATCCAGTTGCCGGAATATGCAGGTTACCTCGCGATGTTTTCCCTCACCGTACGAGCATCGGTTAGTATGTATTCAGAATGACGTAACTTCGAAAATTGTTATTGGTACATCGCCGTGATGGGATTCGAACCTGTGCCTTTCCGCGTATAACGCATTTTAACCGGGCACCATTCCGATACGACCACCGACGCTCTACCTAATGTATTTTCTATACAGGGTGACATTTAAAACAACAGCATCCTTTTAAACATAGACTATACCCATGCTTCTGAGCCGTTTGAGCCTATTTTTATTTAAATTAAACGTCATCATTTTCACATTTAAAATACACTCAAAAACTACGTTACACGCTTTATTAAAGACCAATACTACAAAAAGAAATTAAAACTTAACATGTAAATAAATGTCTGAAAAATAAATTATTTTTCTAGTATCAAGATCAAGTAAAGTACAGAGTTGTCGATATCGTTCAGCTGAATGAATTGTGTCGTTGACCTCTGAATCTTACGCGTCGCTTTTCCGCCGGCCTGGGTGATACGACGTTTGTTTGTTTGTGAACTCTTTATTGCACATAAAAATAAATATAACCAAAATAAAACAGTCATTGGATATAGAAGAATATGTACAATGACGTATTTAGGATCGTGGATTTTGATACTTTTATTTTATTTCGTACTTTCTGAAATATGAACCGATATTTTTCTTTTGACGTTTTTAAATATCCTTTAGATGAGTACACTTAACAGTTAAATTTATGCAGGTGAATTTAAAGTCACCCTGTATAATCATGTCTTTATCCCTTGCGGGGTAGACAGAGCCAACAGTCTTGTAAAGACTGATAGGCCACGTTCAGCTGTTTGGCTTATTGATAGAATTGAGATTCAAATAGTGACACGTTGCTAGTCTATCTATCCTATCGTCGTATACCTATCGTCTAAAAGAAGAATCTCAAGTTTATAAGCCTATCCCTTAATAGCTTTTTCAAATACAAATACTTTATTTGCTATAAATGCGGTACTATTATAGGGGTTACAAAGCATATACATTTCGCGCATTCAACCAGTCATGGCATGCAAAAATACAGAAAATTTAATTAAATGAAAATTAAAAAATGTCATATTAAATGTTCTTGTCAAAATTTATTTTCAACGTCGTCAACAGTATAAAACGATTTTTCGATAAGCACACAGTTTTAATTTAGTTTTAAAGGCATTCAGTGATAGCGACTTTATATCCTCATTGAGGCCGTTATTTCCGACATCCATTTCAATGAGAGTGGGTCCTATTCTTTCTGTTTTTTTTTTATTTATTGGTGTCGGGAACCACACGGCACGCCGCACGCGAATATCCAAATTCAATGTGAAAATATTCTTGACCAGGTCACCGCAACTTCGTAATGCAGCAATCGCCGCCGAATCACGACCGTCGCGACTACGAGGCGCATCTCACCATTCAGATCGAGGAACAGGAGAGGAAGCTGAACGCTCGGCTCACTCACATGAACAGCAGCCAGTTAGCTCTCGTGGATTATATGAAGGAGAACATCACTAGTTTGGCTCAACTGCAGAGCCAAGTGTTGGACGGGGAGCTAATCAAGTGAGTTTCTCTTTTGTTTGTCTGTCTGTTTGTGACATATACAGGGTGTAACGGAAAGGTGGTATGAATCTGTAATGGATCGAACGAGCCTATGATATTGAACAACTTTGCCTAAGGAACGTGGGGTGAAATCCGAAAAATAAAAATTCTACGGCTCCTATAGTAAAGCGAGCTCACATCAATAGGAGCCAGTTAGCCCTCGTGGATTACATGAAGGAGAACATCACTAGTTTGGCTCAACTGCAGAGCCAAGTGTTGGACGGGGAGCTAATCAAGTGAGTTTATTTTTGTTGTCTGTCTGTTTGTGACATATACAGGGTGTAACGGAAAGGTGGTATTAAGCTGTAATGACTCGAACGAGCCTATGATATTGAATAACTTTGCCTAAGGAACGTGGGGTGAATTCTGAAAAAAACAATCTACAGCTCCTATATATTCTAAATTTATAAATAACGAACTCAACATGTCCGAATTCAACTAATTTTATATTATCTTTCCACGACAGATGGAAACGCGAACAACAATTGAGCGGTAACGGCGTACAAATGCAGACCAACTTGAACGCAATACAAGAATGGTGTGAGCTCCTCGCAGACCTTATATGGACGACTCGGCAGCAAGTGAACAATGTCTCGCGCATCATAAACAAGACGCTGGCGGAGGCGAGACAGCCGCATCTGCCCGAGATGTTAGAAGAGTGCAGCAAGCAGGTTAGACTGAGATGGATATATATGTATTGTATACTCGTATTTTAGATGAATAGAATAGCTAAATAGCTGAACGTGGCCATTTAGTCTTTCAAGACTGTTGGCTCCGTCTACCCCGCAAGAGATATAGACGTGACCATATGTATGTATGAATAGAATAGCGCCGTGTGGTTCCGATACAAAAAAAGAATAGGACCACTCCCATCTCTTTCCCGTGGATGTCGTTAAAGGCGAGTACTCGGCAGCAAGTGAACAATTTCTCGCGCATCATGAACAAGACGCTGGCGGAGGCGAGACAGCCGCATTTGCCTGAGATGTTGGAAGAGTGCAGCAAGCAGGTTAGACTGAGATGGATGTATATGTATATTTTAGATATCTGCCGGAGATGTTAGAGGAGTGCAGCAAGCAGGTTAGACTGAGATGGATATATATGTATTGTATACTCGTATTTTAGATGAATAGAATAGCGCTGTGTGGTTCCCGGCACCGATACAAAAAAAAAAGAATAGGACCACTCCCATCTCTTTCCCGTGGATGTCGTGAAAGGCGACTAAGGGATACGCTTACAAACTTCGGATTCTTTTTTAGGCGATGGGCTAGCGACCTGTCACTATTTGTATCTCTATTCTATCATTAAGCCAAACAGCTTAACGTGGCCTATCAGCTCAAGACTGTCAGCTCTGTCTACTCCGCAATGGATATAGACGTAATTATATGTATGTATGTATTTTTGCTATATTTTCTCGCACTTCTTCTACACAGACCGAGCCAATGTTAATGACAATAATGACTTTCTTGTTTGTTATAATATCTTTATTGCAATTTGACTTTCTTTTTTTTATTCTCAGGTGACCAGTTTACTTTCGACCCTCGTGACCTCCACGTTTGTCATAGAGAAGCAACCGCCGCAGGTCATGAAGACCAACACGCGGTGAGTTTGTCTGTTTTTTTTGTTTATTAGCTTTGCCCGCGACTTGGTACGCGTGGAGTAGTTATTTTGGGCATCATTGAAGCCCCTCAAGGATGAATTATTTTCCCCGTTTTTGAATTTTTCATTATTTCTTCGCTACTAATAGTTGCAGCGTGATGTTATATACCCTAAAGCCTTCCTCGTTAAATGGTGAATTCAAAGCAAAAATAATTTTTCAATTCGAACCAGTAGTTCCTGAGATTAGCGCGTTGAAACAAACAAACTCTTCAGCTTTATAATATTAGTATAGATTATGGCGCCCTCTGTGGCGCAGCGGTAGTACGCTTGTCTGTGACACCGGAGGTCCCGGGTTCGAATCCCGGCCAGGGCATGATGAGAAAAGAACTTTTTCTGATTGTCCTGGGTCTTGGATGTTTATCTATATAAGTATTTATTATAAAATATAGTATCGTTGAGTTAGTATCTCGTAACACAAGTCACGAACTTACTTCGAGGCTAACTCAATCTGTGTAATTTGTCCCGGATATATATATATATAATATTAGTATAGAAGTATAGATTTTGTATAAACCAATTAATCATGAAAACGTATTCTCTCGTCCTCATTTCTATTCTAAGTTTGAATAGTGAAGTTGACGTTGTTGAAGAAAATGCTGCAGTGCAGTTTGTTACCGCTTCGGAAGCAGCAGTGAACTCAGTTTTTATTCAGTTGAAATGTCCTATAATAATGAATTATTTTTTTAATTCGATGAATTTAAACAAATTTTTTATTAAATATATATTTTTTTTTCATTTCAACAGTTTCACTGCCACCGTCCGCCTGTTGGTCGGCGGGCAACTCAACGTGTACATGACTCCTCCACGAGTGAGCGTGAGTGAATCTGTTATATATATACATCCCGGTCCCGGGTTTGAATCCCGGCCAGGGCATGATGAGAAAAAAAACTTTTTTCTGATTGGCCTGGGTCTTGGATGTTTATCTATATAAGTATTTATTATGAAATATAGTATCGTTGAGTTTGTATCTCGTTACACAAGTCTCGAACTTGCTTCGAGGCTAACTCAATCTGTGTAATTTGTCCCGTATAAATTTATTTATTTATTATTTATATACAATATGTCACTATTCGAATCTCAATTCCATTATTAAGCCAAAGCTGAACGTGGCCTAACGAGTCTTTTCAAGACTGTTGGCTCCGTATAACCCTCAAGAGATATGGACGTCATTATATGTATTGTATTGCATTGTATCGGTATGTTTCAAGTAAATAAAGAATATTTCATCATTTCATTTCATTTAAATAGGTGGTGATAATATCCGAGCAACAAGCCCAATTGCTTCTCAAGAGTGACACTCAGGGGGGGAAGAGCAAGCAGCCGGTTGAGTGTGGGGATATCCTGAACAACACCGGCGTCATGGAGTACCAGGCCACCAGCCGGCAGCTCAGCGTCAGCTTCCGGTGAGGAGGATTTAGGACTATAATTTATTTTAATTGCTTTAAAAAATTCAATATGAAGTTCGTTTCACCCCAAATAATGTTACAGAATCACCCCGAAACTGTTCCTAGGAGACCTTGAAAATATTCCCGATTGACCCCCAAAACAGGTCCCAATACACTACAAGAAATGTTCGCTGTTTACCCCCAAAAATTTTCCCAATAAACCCCAGAAAGGTCACGTCTTGACCTCATAACTGGTTCCTGTACACCCTAAAAATGTTCCCTGTTGACCCCAAAAACTGATCCTGACACACCCTAAAAAATAACAAAGACGAGGTGAGGTTTCACACAAATTTGTGTTTACACAATTATTGTGGGATAAATATTTAAATTGCAAATTTATCGAACGTTATCAATACTCGAGCAAGCAGTCATTTTGAATATAAAATCATGGAGTCATGGAGTACCAAGCCACCAGCCGGCAGCTCAGCGTCAGCTTCCTGTGATAATTTATGTCCAAAATGAATTTCGTTTCACCCTAAATAATGTTACAGAATCACCCCAAAACTGTTCCTAGTAGACCTTCAAAATATTCCCGATTTACCCCAACTAATGTTCCCAATAAACCCCAGAAATGTCACCCCTTGACCTCATAACTGGTTCCTATACACCCCTAAAAATGTTCTCTGTTCACCTCAAAAGTTTTTCAATAGTTCTTGTATCAAATAGCAGGTACCCATCGGAGCGACTCCTCTTATACAGCTCGATACAATTACCTTGCTTTAGATATTTGTGTATTGACGTCCGATGAAAATGCTGCAGTGTAGTTTGTTCCGCCGCTTATTCTACACGCGCTTCGGAAGCGGCAGTAGTTATAATTAGATTTCAAGTGATGTGACGTCAATAAGTGATACCTTAACGGCTTCTGTGGCGTAGCGGTAGTGCGCTTGTCTGTGACACCAGAGGTCCCGGGTTCGAATCCCGGCCAGGGCGTGATGAGAGACGAACTTTTTCTGATTGGCCTGGGTCTTGGATGTTTATCTACATAAGTATTTATTATAAAATATAGTATCGTTTAGTTAGTATCTCGTAACACAAGTCTCGAACTTACTTCGAGGCTAACTCAATCTGTGTATATTTACCATTCCTCCAATTTTGAAAATAAATCTATTCTATTCTATTTTAGAAACATGCAACTGCGCAAGATCAAGCGCGCAGAGAAGAAAGGGACTGAAAGTGTGATGGATGAGAAACTCACGCTGCTGTTCCAATCTCAGTTCAATGTGGGTGGCGGAGAGTTGGTTTTCCAGGTGAGGGTTTTATTATACAGGCTTTGTGATGTTGTACGCTGTGGCGGTATTATATTACACTAGAGGCCGCCCGCGACTTCGTCCGCATGGAAACCCTATCAATCCCGCGGGAACTCTGGGATAAAAAGTAGCCTATGTGTTATTCTGGGTCTTCAGCTACCTACATACCAAATTTCATGGTAATCGGTTCAGTAGTTTTTGCGTGAAAGAGTAACAAATATCCATACAAACTTTCGCCTTTATAATAGTAGTAGGATGATATTATGTGATGACATCATAGTGCCGTGTGGTTCCCGGCACCAATTAGGAAAAGAATAGGACCACTCCATCTCGTGGTGGTGTAGGCTATACATACATACATAGAATCACGCCTCTTTCCCGGAGGGGTAGGCAGAGACTACATCTTTCCACTTGCCACGATCTCTGCATACTTCCTTCGCTTCATTCGCATTCATAACTCTCTTCATGCAACTCACCCTGCTGTTCCAATCTCAGTTCAATGTGGGTGGCGCAGAGCTGGTCTTCCAGGTGAGGGTTTTATTATACAGGATTTGTGATGTTGTACGCTGTGGCGGTATTATATTACAAGATATTATATTAGACTAGCTGTTGCCCGCGACTTCGTCCGCGTAACCCACACTAAAAATAACGAAGTTTCATACAAACTTGCAACCCCTATTTCACCCCCTTAGGAATAGAATTTCCAAAAATCCTTTCTTAGTGGATCCCTCTTAATTAAAATCTACCTTCCTGCCAAATTTCATCTTTATTGGCTCAGTAGATTTCGAGATTTCGTGATTCCTAAGTGAGTGTTTTTCGCTTTTATATATATAGATTATGAGATGGAAGGCGAAATTGAAATGTTCGAAATTGTGGAAGCACTTAAGAGTATGGAGGGAAAGGTCGGAGTGGGAAGACCTAGAAGCACGTATCTTGATCAAATTAAGGACGTCCTAGTAAAGGGTCAGGTCAAAAGTACCCGAAACCGCCGAGCTTGCATGAAGAGAGTTATGAAAGTGGATGAAGCGAAGGAAGTATGCAGAGATCGTGGCAAGTGGTAGTCTCTACCTATCCCTCCGAGAAAGAGGCGTGATTTTATCTATGTGTGTGTAGCGGGAGCGATGATTCGGCGATCTGTGAAAACTTTGCTTGCGCCATTTAGGTTTCTCGCTGTTTTTGATTGATAGCGTCGCGTGATTTTTTTTTTTGACTTGTGGCGAAGGATATACGCCACATATGTATATGTATATATGTAAATCGTTTCTTTTTTTCTGGCGAACCAAGGTGTGGACGCTGTCGCTGCCTGTGGTGGTGATCGTGCACGGGAACCAGGAGCCGCACGGCTGGGCCACCGTCACCTGGGACAACGCCTTCAGCCCCTCGGGCCGCGTGCCCTTCGCCGTGCCCGACAAGGTGAGTGTATATAGATGATATAGATATATATATATATATATGCCCGACAAGGTATCACACACATATTTATCTATACAGGGTGACTTTTAATTCAACTGCATAAATTTAACTGTTAAGTGTACTCGTCTAAAGGATATTTAAAAACGTTGAAAGAAAAATATCGGTTCATATTTCAGAAAGTAGGAAAAAAAAATAAAAGTATCAAAATCGACGATCCTAAATACGTCATATCACCTCGGCCGGCGGAAAAGCGACGCGTAAGGTTCAGAGGTCAACGACACAATTCATTCAGCTGAGAACTCGACAACTCTGTACTTTACTTGATCTTGATACTAGAAAAATAATTTATTTTTTAGACATTTATTTACATGTTTAGTTTTAATTTCTTTTTGTAGTAGGTATTGGTATGTATTAAAGCGTGTGACGTAGTTATTGAGGGTTTTTTAAATGTGAAATGATGACGTTTAATTTGAATAAAAATAGGCTCAAACGGCTCAGAAGCATGGGTATAGTCTATGTTTAAAAGGATGCAGTTGTTTTAAATGTCACCCTGTACAATCACGTTTTTATCCATTGCGGGGTAGAACAGAGTCTTGAAAAGACTGATTGAAAAATGGAAGAATGAAGCAAAAAAAAAAACAAACATAAATTCAATCTATAAGACAACAGCTGAATTTGGCTATAAGTCTCACAAGACTGTTGGCTCTGTCTACCCCGCAAGCGATATAGTTATGAATAAAAAACAACAATATATTCTCTCGTCCACATTCTATTCTAAGTTTGGATATTTGTGAAGTTGACGTTGTTGAAAAAAATGCTGCAGTGCAGTTTGTTACCGCTTCTTCTGCACTGACGCCTTGGAAGCAGCATTAAACTTAGTTTTAAGTAATCTATTTGACGTCAACCAACGTTGTGAAACCAAAAGTTTTGACAATTATTAAGCGATACGAAGTATCCTATAATACATACATATATAAAATCACGCCTCTTTCCCGGAGGGGTAGGCAGAGACTACCTCTTTCCACTCGCCACGATCTCTGCATACTTCCGTCGCTTCATCCACATTCATAACTTGTATCCTAATAATAATGAATAAAAATTTTGAATTTGAATATATGTATGTATGAATGAATTGAATGAATGAATGTTATAATTTTTTTTTTTTATCTCTCCAGGTGACCTGGGGCCAGTTGGCTGAGACGCTCCGCATCAAATTCTACTCCGCCACGTCTGGTGGAGATTTGTCCGATGATAACTTGCGGTTTTTGGCCGAGAAGATATTCCGGTAAATCTTATATATTCTTTTTAAGGCGATAGGCTAGCAACCTGTCACTATTTATATCTCAATTTTATCTTAAAGCCAAATAGCTGAACATGGCCTATCAGTCTTTGCAAGACTGTTGGCTCTGTCTACCCCGCAAGGGATATAGACGTGATTATATATTATATGTCTTCTTATATATAAAACTAGCGACCCGCCTCGGCTTCGCACGGGTGCAAAATTATAAATGTTATTATACATAAAAACCTTCCTCTTGAATCACTCTACCTGTTACAAAAAACCGCATCAAAATCCGTTGCGTAATTTTAAAGATTTAAGCATACAGACAAACAGACTAAAATAGCGACTTTGTTTTATACTATGTAGTGATACTCGTGTCACAATGTTTGTCTCCGTACTCCTCCGAAACGGCTTTACCGATTTTAACCAAATTTTGCATGCATATTCAGTAGGTCTGAGAATCGGCTAACATCTATTTTTCATACCCCTTAGAGAGCTGGTTAAGTAAATATATATATATATCTCCCGGCAAACGTTGTTTTGCCATATAAATAATTTTTAAGTAATTTCTAGTTTAAAAAGAAAATGTTAAGGGTGAACAACCCTTATCACGGTGAAAATGCTGCAGTGTAGCTTGTTCCGCCGCTTCTTCTACACACGCGCTTATGGAAGCTGTATTTAGATATAATTAGATTTAAGTGATGTGACGTCAATGAGTGATAATATTAATGACCGGAATTAAAGTTTATAACTTTATTTTCCGTGCGACAAATCTTACTTTTATATTATAAATGCGAAAGCTTGTATGTCAGTATGGATGTTTGTTACTCTATCACGCAAAAACTACTGAACCGATTACGTTGGAATTTGGTATGTAGCTGTAGCTGGAGATCCTGAAATAACATACAAGCTACTTTTCAAGACTGTTGGCTCTGTCTACCCCACAAGGGATATAGACGTGACCGTATGTATGTATGTATGTACTTTTTATCCCGGAGTTCCCGCGGGATTGATATGGGGTTTCCATGCGGACGAAGTCGCGGGCGGCCTCTAGTACATACATACATATGGTCACGTCTATATCCATTGTGGGGTAGACAGAGCCAACAGTCTTGAAAAGACTGATCGGCCACGTTCAGCTACTTGGCTTAATGATAGAGTTAAGATCCAAATAGTGCCAGGTTGCTAGCCCATCGCCTAAAAAAAGAATCTCAAGTTTGTAAGCCTATCCCTTAGTCGCCTTTTACGACATCCATGGGAAAGAGATGGAGTGGTCCTATTCTTTTTGTATTGGTGCCGGGAACCACACGGCCTGTAGTAGTTTACAAACAAACACACAAACAAACAAGATGTCAAATTGATCAATCCATTTGTTCAAACAGGGCGAATCTGCCACTAAATGTGCCGGATTTGAACGCAATGCCGGTGAGCTGGACGCAATTCTGCAAAGATGCTCTGCCGGAGAGGAACTTCACGTTCTGGGAGTGGTTCTACCAGGTGGTGAAGGTGACCCGCGAGTACCTGAGGACGCTGTGGTGCGACCGGTGAGTGGTTCTAGCTAGTGGTTCTCAGTGGGAACCCGAAATACTGGCTTTTATACGGAATCAGGAAATCATTTTTTAAGATTTTGGTTCATATACGGACTCATTTTAGAAATGGTGGTTCTTAGTTGGTCCTAGTATTTTAAGGTGGTTCTAAACTGCTTAATTGCACTGTGCTATCTGTGAGTGGTTCTAGCTAGTGGTTCTCAGTGGTACCCATAATTAAACAGTGGCTTTTATACGGACTCAGTTTAGAAATGGTGGTTCTTAGTTAGTTCTACGTCTTGTTAGGTGGTCCTAAAGTACTTAAACACAGTGAGTGGTTCTAAGTTCAACCTAATCTGGAGATAAATTATTATTCTTATAAAAAGTGTTTGTAACAAAAATTTTGCGACAGTCCTATCATTGAAATTTAAACTTTTGTTTATTATAATAATAGAATACCATTTCAATATCACTAAATAATTGTAGGTTTGTATATGTATCTTATTTTAATAATATGCTGTTGTTCTCCAGGCTTATCATGGGCTTCATACAGAAGAAGCAGGCTGAGGACATGCTGTCCAAGTGTCCCCCGGGCACATTCCTGCTGAGATTCTCTGACTCCGAGCTGGGGGGCATCACTATCGCCTGGGTCGGAGGTGAGTTTGACATCTATGTGCAGACATACACACACACACACAACATAGATTTATAGTGGCCTTTATGAGGACATGCTCTCCAAGAAAGGCATTGTGTACATTGTGTGCATGGCTTGTAAGATATGAACTATAAATTAATTTTATAACTTCGCATCTTTACCTTCTTTAACATAACATAAGGGTAGACAGAGTCTTCACTTGCCACTATTTTTTAAATAAATATATACGGGACAAATTCCACAGATTGAGTCAACCTCGAAGTAAGTTCGAGACTTGTGTTACGAGATACTAACTCAACGATACTATATTTTATAATAAATACTAATATAGATAAACATCCAAGACCCGGGCCAATCGGAGAAAGTTCGTTTCTCATCATGCCCTGGCCGGGATTCGAACCCGGTGTCACAGACAAGCGCACTACCGCCGCGCCACAGAGGCCGTTCTTTAAAAATATGTTATTATAATCCCCAGATGGAAACGAAGTGTTCAGCCTCCAGCCGTTCACAGCTCGAGATCTCGCTTTGCGGTCGCTCGCCGACAGAGTGCTGGATCTGCCTCAGCTGCAGTTCCTCTACCCCAACATCGCCAAGGATGACGTATTCTCCAAGTATTACACCAAGCCAGGTGAGATTGGTCAAGTATTCTTGACTTCACTAGTCAGTTAAGGTAGTAAGAAGCAAATTATTGGTGGCAGAAGGGGGATTACATGATGTATCCCACTTCTGAATGTGGTCTTCAAGGAAACAGGCTATACATATTGCCAAGGATGATGTGTTCTCCAAGTATTACACCAAGCCAGGTGAGAGTGGTCACGTGTTCTTGACTTCACTATTCAGTAAAGGTAGTAGGAAGCAAATAATTGGTGGCAGAAGGGGGATAACGTGATATATCCCACTTTGAAACAGGCTATACATATTGCCAAGGATGATGTGTTCTCCAAGTATTACACAAAGCCAGGTGAGATTGGTCACGTATTCTTGACTTCACTAGTCAGTAAAGGTAGTAGGAAGCAAATAATTGGTGGCAGAAGGGGGATAACGTGATGTATCCCACTTAGAAACAGGCTATACATATTGCCAAGGATGTGTTCTCCAAGTATTATACCAAGCCAGGTGAGAGTGGTCACGTATTCTTGACTTCACTAGTCAGTTAAGGTAGTAGGAAGCAAATAATTGGTGGCAGAAGGGGGATAACATGATGTATCTCTCTTATGAATGTGGTCTTCAAGTCGTTTTGAAAAAGGCTCGATTTATCCCGAAATCGTTAAATGAAGTATGCATCCTATACATATTGCAAAGGATGATGTGTTCTCACAGTATTTCACCAAGCCTGATGAGTGGTCATCCATCCTTGGCTTCACTACTTAGGTAAGACACTGAGAAGCAAAAAAATTGGGGGCAAAAGGGGGATAACGTGATCCCACTTGGCACAATATGAGAGTAATACGCCACCATTACTTTCTATAAGACTGAAAGTGTTTTACGTGCTACATTTTTTTACTATGCCATGTATATAAAAATGTAGAAAAGACAATTATTATTCAAATTCAAAGTCAAAAATTTTATTCATTATTATAGGATACTTCATATCGCTTAATAATTGTCAAAACATATGCTTTAACAACATTGGTTGACGTCAAATAAATTACTTAAAACTAAGTTTACTGCCCCCTTCCTAGGCATCAGTGCAGAAGAAGCGGTACATACATACATACATATAATCACGTCTATATCCCTTGCGGGGTAGACAGAGCCAACAGTCCTGAGCGGACTGATAGGCCACGTTCAGCTATTTGGCTTTAAGATAGAATTGAGATTCGAATAGTGACAAGTTGCTAGCCTATCGCCTAAAAAAAGAGTCTCAAGTTTGTAAGCCTATCCCTTAGTCGCCTTTTACGACATCCACGGGAAAGAGATGGAGTGGTCCTATTCTTTTTTGTATTGGTGCCGGGAACCACACGGCACAAGAAGCGGTAACAAACTATTATTATGTATGTATTAATCTACTAAATTTTCATCCACACAGAGAACGAAATGCTCAAAAACGGTTATGTGAAACCGGTTCTTGTGACCACATTGCCCAACTTCATGTCGTCGCCGGCTTACGCCTCGCCGGACACTCACCGCGGCACACCCAGCGTCCAGAGCAGGTACGTTGACATGACGTCATCACGTCTATATCCATTGCGGGGTGGACAGAGATAACAGTGTTGAAAAGACTGGTGGGCCACGTTCAGCTATTTGGCTTAACGATAGAATGTGGGCCGCGTTCAGCTGTTTGGTTTTAAGATAGAATTGCATACATATATACATATCATCACGTCTATATCCATTGCGGGGTGGACAGAGACAAAGGTCGTGAAAAGACTGATGGGTCACGTTCAGCTATTTGGCTCAACGATAGAATTGAGATTCGTCAAGTGACAGGTTGCTAGCCCATCGCCTAAAAAAGAATCCCATGTTTGTAAGCCTATCCCTTAGTCGCCTTTTACGACATCCATGGGAAAGAGATGGAGTGGTCCTATTCTTTTTTGTATTGGTGCCGGGAACCACACGGCACATACATACATTTCATCACGTCTATATCCCTTGCGGGGTAGACAGAGACGAAGGTCGTGAAAAGACTAATGGGTCACGTTCAGCTGTTTGGTTTTAAGATAGAATTGCATACATACATACATATCATCACGTCTATATCCATTGCGGGGTAGACAGAGCCAACAATGTTGAAAAGACGAAGAAGAAAAGGATGAAGCGAATGCAGAGGTCGTGGCAAGCGGAAAGATGTAGTCTCTGCCTACCCCTCCGGGAAAAAGGCGTGATTTTCTGTGTGTATGTATTTTGAACTGTTATTGCAAGTTATTATTTTATTATTTATTTTGGCATTTGGTATCCATCATTTCATCTAGATATCAGTTAATTTATGTGCGATAATTGATTTTTACCAGTTTTTATTTTTTAATTACTTGTTTTTTTTATTAATTTTTATTATTTCTTCCCTTAGGTACATGATGGATTTTTAATTTTAACAACAAAACGACAGACTCTCTCGACATATATATATTTTTTTTTATCTAATACTAATAATAATTTTAGTTTTTTATTTTATTTTTTTAAGTTAAGTTCAATGATCACATCCTCATCGTGCCTTATTGCAATGTTTGCGCTTCCTTCTTTCTGTCACATAAAAAAAAAACATATTTTTTAAGAAGTAGGTGACTATGATTTTATAGACAGTATTTTTCGATTGGTTTTTTTTAATAAGACGTAATTTTTTTTGTAGTTGTTACGACAAAATGTGTGTACAAACGCCTTTTTACGCAATACGTGCTATGATTTATAATTTTATACGTGCAGGTTTCTTGGTTGTTTTTTTTTTTAAATTAATTTCGTCACAAACATAATTATTATAGTCATTACGTGAAAATATGTATGCTAACGCCCGTTATTAGTATAAGTTAAAATGTAGAAAAAAGACAATAATTATTTTTTTTCCCCTCCTTAGCTGCGCTCCGACTATTCTGCAATTGTAAACGTGGATGATCTAAAAATATAATGTTCGATTTTTTTTTCTGTTATTATTATACAGAGTAATGGAAAGGGAGTTATCATATAAAGTGAGTGGATACTATACCAATATAATAGATTCTTCCTACTTCTACTACTGGTCTTTATTACAATGTTCATAAAATTTTGCAAAAAATAAAATAAAATAATTGGATGTAAACAAACGTGGCAAATCACTATTGAGGTCAACATCCCCAATTCAAAACATCACACACACTAAGACACTATCGATGTACACCAAAACACTAACTCCTCACTCGTCATTTTCTCCAGGTACCGTCGGCGACCTAAGTGGTAGGTAGCCGCTTTGTCGGCGCCGTCAAAGAGATCGCGGCACATGGCGGCGAACGTTTGACGTAAATTCTAAAACAAACAAATAAGAATCAATTTGCTTTGACAGAGGTACATCGTTTAAGACATTCAATCGATTTAAAAAAAATCGCATGGAATGCAAAGGAAATAATAAATAATAATCATTTTTTGTTTTGACCTATTGGGAACCTAGACTGGAAAATACTATTTTAAAATACTCGTACCAGGAGTTCAGACGGGAGGCGTGGTCATTGGGCCTACGGGCCAATGGGAACGTTAAGATGGTATTGACCTCACAGCTGTTTACTGCCGTAGTGTTGTGCAAGTTTTAATAAAATAAAAAAAAAATGACAGGATAATTTTTTTTTTAATAAAAAATAACTTTTAATGTTTCGCGTGAAACCAGGATGTTTGTTACCGGTGACTCGTATGGTGTACTCGATATGATAACCCCCTTTCCGTTACACGTTGTATACTAGTGACTTGTTATTGTCGGCACGATGTCCTTTGAAGAAGTCCTTTTGTTCGTTTACCTAAGCCAAAATTCAAATAACAGTGGAAATCGCATTAAAATACGTTACGTATAGACAACATAGACCAACTGGTGTCTAAGTAGAGCATAGACAAACTGGGTTTCTACGTAGCGGAAGGTCATCTGGACAATTATATTATAATTCACTAGCGACCCGCCCCGGCTTCGCACGGGTGCAAAATTCGGGAAAAATTATAAATAAAAACCTTCCTCTTGAATCACTCTACCTGTTACAAAAAAACGCATCAAAATCCGTTGCGTAATTTTATAGATTTAAGCATACAGACAAACAGACTAAAATAGCGACTTTGTTTTTTAATATGTAGTGATTCCCAATTTAAATAATCTTTATGATGACATGACACCGCCAACCCACTGAACGGATTTTAATGCTGTTTTCACGAACAATTATTATTAACAACAAAGGTATTATTTTACTCGTAACTTTTATTTGTTCTCGTACTCTTAAATAGAAAATATAAAGAGGAAAATTAAAAAAAAATGTATTAAAAAAAAATTGTCTACTTCGTTCGACGGTTTATAACGAAATTTGGCACAAAAATTTATCAGTATTATATCGGCTACGAATTAAAAGCATTTAATTGTGTATATTTTAAGTAATTTAGATTATTATTAAGAAAAAAAATTATTAAAAAAAAAATGTGTTTTATTAAAAAAAAAATTGGTAGGTATTTATGATATTTTTAATATAATTTTGTGCGATGTAACGTTTAAAAACTCACGATGAATTAAGTTTTTGTGTTGTCACAAGAGTATTTTTTGACATTTATAAATCGGTAGAAGTGTTCAAATAAAATTGAACCTTATCACCTAGGCTTTAGTTTCAAGTAAGGTTCTAGAAAGTGTAAGAGAAATTTATCCGTCAATTGTGAGGTCTACAGAAAGCGACAGAACATATCATGAGCGTAAGTGGTGACTACGAATTTAGTATTTTATGGTTATACCAGATTGTGAGGCTAATGTCCAGAGTTTGTAAAAAAGTTAAAACATTTTTATTCTACCCAAAATAACTTGATTCATATGGAATTATTTAAAGAGGCGGATTCTTAGCTTTGCCTCTTATAAATTACATTAGACTGATTATGTTTGTGAAAAGGAAATATTTTATGTTAAAATTTGGAATGTTTCATAACCGAGTAAGTGACATTATATTGTTGAGGAGGAATGCTCAAAAAAAATTAATGTAATTTAAAGGTTTTAATTCACGAAAGTAATGATAGATAGCTAAATTTAAAGATCTGAGCATGTCTCAATATTAATCTAATGAAAGCAAACATTGGTTCAACGAATTTTTTACGTGATCGGTATTGTACTATTTACAAAAATGTTGGAATGATATAGTTAGAATATGAAAAGCGCGTTGACGAATGTAATTTACATTAAAAAAAAAATATTCTCAATTATCTGTGTTCTTGCGACTTACATTTGAGAGGTAATTTATAATTTCAGTGTTAGTTTCTTTATCACTGTCGAATACAAGTTATCACTTGTTGACGTCAAACATTACTTAGTTGTAAAGTTTCCGCTTTCAAAGCGACGCAAGAAACTACTAATTTGGTATAAATTTAATGGAGACAGGGTTTATTAGCTGAAATGCGATAAAAAAAATGGGTAAAGATTGGCAAAGAATTATAGTGAGATCGTATTAGTGCGTCAAATCAAATAAATATTCGTGCCACAAAAACGTAAAATATGACGACTGATGGTTGAATTGAAAATTTTAAATTTAAACACGCGTTATGTATTTATATTTTATGTGATCTTCTTGTATCTAAGTGTTACATGTTATGCCAAAAGTAGGTAGAACTTTAATATCGGGATAGTGGCTCCGCTTAACTGTTGTAATGTTTTATCATTTGATTTACTCCACAACATAATGCAACGCCGTTACAGCAAAAGTGTGTGAAAAGTTAAAGTAATGAAATCTAGAAATATTTGAATTTTTAAATAGATTCATAGATTATTCCTTACTTTAAACATCTTTTTATCGCGCAAGCGGAGCCGCTGTTGCGTTATGATATTTGCAAGGCCATTTAATGCCATGTTTTTTCTCCAATACCGTCCTCCAGAACCTAGTAACTACTTTTCATTAATCGTCCTCAAAACGTCCTTGGAGAAGGGAAGCACTTGGGACTTATTTCTTCATGGAAATTATCTTAGATTATTGCAAGACTAATTTAATTTTATACAAATTTGTGATTACTTTCGGAACGCGTTTAATCGAGAAAAACCTGACCTGACTAGACTATGACTAGCTGACCAGATTTTTTTTTTACTTGTCATCTTTGTCTTTACTATTGAGAGGCTCCCACAAAATAATATATATATAATTATATAAATATATATATATATATATTAAAATAAAAAGATCTTATTATAATAAAAAGATCTTATAAGATAATATATATATATTTTCTTATAAGATCTTTTTGGAAAATTAAATGTTAACGAAGAAATGGTCCTAAGTATTTCTTTTTAAAATATCAGACAGTTTTATCAAATATTTGTGATTAATATTTCAAAGCGTGTCAATTATGGATCTCAAAAAACTTTGTTCGTAGAAAAGATGATTATTAATCGATAAATATTTGGTGAAAAAGATCGACGATGTATATCGGGTCCACTCTCTGCATTTTTCAATCTATTTTAGCTATTTATTATATTATACAATTAGGGTGTTTTTAAATGTTGATGTTGGAACAAAATCCCCAATTTGAATATTGAGTATACTGACGAATCTGTGTTAGATAATAAATATTTAAATATAATTATGTTGATATAAGAAAATTAAATGTTAAATTGGACTTAAAAAAAAAACTATAAAATTTAATATTTTCTTTTGAAATTATCACAAAAATTGTAATTCATTTAGAAGGTTCGAAATTAAAACTGAGACTATAATCAAAACATCGACTAATTTTCACTAGAACATTATATAGATTAAGATTTAATTATAGATTAAGTGTACTATCGATCGATATTAGGATTTAATACTTCCTAGTTTTAAGTATACTCTGACACTTTTGATACTTATTTTGACAAATTCAAAGTATGTTTATGCAAAAGTTAAAATATGTGATTTTAAAATCTATCTGTATATGGAATTCGGTGCTATTATTTTTTATCCCAGTACAGTACATCATGACAATTTTAATTAGTATATATCACGCTGATTAGTTGTTATTATAAAAATAAAAATCATCTTCGGCCGTATCCGGCTCGAAGGACCAAATTATTTTTTGGTCAAAAGTATTCATATGCAGTTAAATTTTAGTCATGCATTACCATGACAGGTTAAACTCGAAATAAACGTTTGGACCACGTGTTATAAATTAGAACAACGACCAAATTATGAAATTAGCAGTATTATTTTGGATATTATACACTATTCTATTGATGTTTTTGAACGGTTATTATATTTGAAATTGGATTTTATGAGCTTTTTTCGTGGATCGGTTGATGCTCTGACTTTTTATATATAGTTTATTGGTAGGTGAATTTATATTAAGATTTTTTCCGGGATGTGACTATTATAGTTAATGTTTTAATTAAGTAAGTTAATGTCTATGGATGTTGTGCTCAAATATGCACTGAACCCATGCTTGCCGGTTCTCCAGTATTTTCTGGTGTGTGACATTTTTTTTTTTCAATGTTTCAATTTGATCAAACGTCGAATTGACTTTATATTGACGCAGGGAATCTATTTTTTGTTTTGTGTTTATTTAATAATCCTTATCAGTGTAATATGATTATTTAATTGCAAATTGTTCTTTCTATTAATTGGAAATTTTATTTCACTCTCTAGTGAAATTGACTATTTAATATGTATAGGTATTTAACTTGTTCCTACCTAACGCGGTGGGTAACAAAATTAATTTAAAAATTATGTTTTGTAACTGTTTCTATGTTGTATCCTGAAATTAATAGTTATACGTAATTAATGTGAACACAAATCGTTTTCTTAATCTTAAATTGAGGTTGACACTTTGAAATAAAAAATGTCACATACCTAGTTATACATGACCGTTGTAAACTTAGCTATATATTCGAACCTTAGCAATGTTATACAGATGCATGTTTAATGTATTGTATACAAATATATGTGAGAATAAAAAAAAAATCTTTTATTTGCCAAAAAAAATTGTCTTTGGATGTATTTACCAAAAAGCAACGTCCTCCATCGCGAAAATGCAACACAGACGGTCGTTTTTCAATGAATATTTCATTTTTATTTGTATTTAAAAAAAAAAGAATATTAAAACCGTTTGAATTATAAAGCCTTAGACTATTTTTAAATTGTTTTTTTTCTTTAATTTATGTTTTTTTTTTTAATTTGTCTGTGCTGCCATTTTGGCGACGGTGATTTAGAAAAGATTTTTTTTTTATTTATTTTGCCTTGGACCATGTCACGACCGTCATCTAACGTGTTGCATTTTCTCTTTCTTTCCCGATTCGCCGACGTCAACGTACTGTGAACATCAAATGGAATCATACACACAAAACACAATTAATATAATATATTTATATATACACACATATATGTATTATACATTTAATTCTAACACACGACAATGTATAATTCTGACTTTTTGCTTAATTATTAACACTACTATTGCACATTTGATCATGGTGCATTATAATGTTTGTAAATTTATTTTTAATTGAATGTACCTTGTTTTTTTTTAATATAACTACTTTAAAACCTTGTTTTTATGAAACACACATATTGGAAATATTTTAATTAAATTTTTTTTTACACTTTTGCGTCAAAATTGTGTTGTATACGAATAACATTAATTATTTTTCCTTACACTTTCTTAACGTTTACATTTCATAATAACAAATGTAATATAATGTTCAATTTATCGAATACCAAATGAATATTAAAAAAAAAACGCAATTTAAATATTAAATAATAAAAACTCGATACATTTCATCGTGCTCTCAAAACTCGACACTAAATATCGCAACTTAAATATTGTGCATATTATATATTAAAAAAAAATCATACATTTCATCTTGCTCTTACACACACACACACACACACACTACATTAACACGCAGCAGCTACTATGGCTCATCGACGCCTGCGCCGACCGAAGCGACCTTCATGAACAGCGATCTTTTTGATATGCAGTCGTTCGATGCAGATGACTTGGACTATCTCGCTATGAACGACAACGCTATGCAGTGAAACGTGACGTCGCTCGTGTGAGTACATGATACATATATATAATCACGTCTATTTTCATTGCGGGGTAGACAGAGCCAATAGTCTTGAGAAGACTGATAGGCCACGTTCAGATGTTTGGTTTAATGAAAGAATTCAGATTTTAATAGTGACAGGTTGCTAGCCCATCGCCTAAAAGAAGAATTTCGAGTTTATTAGCCTATCCCTTAGTCGCCTAATACGACATTTATGGGAAAGTGATGGAGTGGTCCTATTCTTTTTTTATTGGTGCCGGGAACCACACGACACAATGAAACGTGACGTCACTCGTGCGAGTTCAGCACGTGTCTCATTAGGCTTCACCACCGTATTACAATATGAGGCTCTTTTCTTAGTGTCTTTAAACAGTAGTGTCTTTTTAATGACTTAGACCTTAATAGTGCCATCTGGCCACATTAGTGTCTTTGACCATAATATAGTGTTTTTAAGGGTCAATGACCGCATAAGTGTCTTCTTATTGTCTATGACATTTTAGTGTCATTTATTGACTCTTAGGGTCTATGGCATAGGGCCATGGTATCATTTTTAAGGAATATCACCACATTAGTGTATCTTTTCATGTCTCTGACTTTTTCATAGTTGTGTGGGGTTTTTTTCAGTATCTTTTACCATATAAGTGACAATTTTTAATAACGTGTGACTAACGGTTGAGATACCCGGCCAAATTTCGCAAGTACAATTCCTACTTCATCGATGTACCAATGACTCTTCTGAGTTATGTACATTAGTTTGAGTGCTAACCGATGCTCTTGCGGTGATGGAAAACATCGTGAGGAAACCTGCACAGTCAGGCAGCTGAATGATCCAATATGAATTACGTTCCCGAAAGCAAAAGTCAGCTGAGGTCAGATTGGTATCGCTTTGTGTGAAGACTTGACTCACTCTATCCTCAAATTCATGGTCAAAATTCTTAAGGTGAAGAAGTCAACCCGAATTAACGCCAGGAGGAAGAACATTTGAAAAAATTATGTAGTTTTTATTTTTAAATTATAAAACTTTTTTTTTAAGTTTTTTTTTTTCTCTTTCGCAGGGTGAATCAACGAAATAGTAGTTTATTGAAGCATACTTTACGAGTTTCAATCGATTTATATTATTGTGGCATATTCATTCAACGTTACAGAAGCAGCCGAAACCGCGGACAAATATGCAGACGAAGCTCTTTAAAACACTCAACTCAAATTTTTTTTTTAATAGTTTTTGTGCATTTTGGTTTGTAAGTGAAATCGGTCAAATAATTTGGTTGGTGTTTTTAAAAGTTTCAAATGTTATGTGTGTATTGAAAAACAAGGTCAGGTTTTCCTGTTGACAGGGTCACGGAGGTCAGACGAGAGTCGCTTCGTGTACACTTACCTTGGATTTGTACCACGGTTTTAGTTGCCCTTTTTTAGTGCCATAGATTTTTAAGTTTTTTTTTAATAAGTTGACAATTTATGTAAGCCTAAATTTTATGACGATTAAATAAAATATATTTAATGATACTTAAAATGATTATTATGTAACTAAACTAATTGATTATTACTTTTTTTAACACTCGTTTGAATTTTATTTGTATAATTTTATTAAGGAGTGGTTGATGTTACGTGTAGGTACCTCTATAATAAATATATTTTTACTACTAATGTATCAAATTTGTAATTTAATTTTCAAATGGTGCAAATATTAATTTTTTTCCCGTTACTCTGGGAGCTGGTGCCATTTTATAATAAGTTTTTTTTTTTATAAACGCAATCTTCTGTTTTGTTTCAAATATTGAGAATAAGCTGAATAAACTTTAATTTTTGCCATACCCAAACTAAGTCAAATCACTATAAGCGAAAACGTAAAAATTAATAAAAATATATACATTAATTATATATACATTTATTCGTCACATTTGTGTTTAGATAACTTTAAATTTACATTCGTCTTATAATTTTGTATGTATTTTTTAGGGAGTTATTTTTTACATTATATTGCTTTCGTGTATTTTTGTGTTGAATGGACAATTTATCGACGAAGGCTTTAGTATTAGGAGCGAAATAATGGAAAATGTGAAAAATTATTCATCCTTGAGAGGTTCAATGATGTCCAAAATAAATATTTCACGCGGACGAAGTCGCGGGCATAGCTAGTATGCTATAAAAATAAGCAACGGTTGGACAAGACCACGACGCATTGACATATTTTTATTGCACTAGATCTGCTTTGAGACGCTTTCAATTAACTGTTATAGTAGATTGGAGTGGTTTTAATTCTTTTTGCGATAAATCAGAAACACAGTGGACGTAGTGCTATTTAAAATCTAGTTTCAATTATTAGATTGTATTATATAATTATACATAGTTGCTAAATACCGTTAATGTTCTTAATAAACACATTGTGTGTGTAACCCTTAGTCTTGTGATAAATGTGGCCTTTCTAAATTTTTAGTGTTGTTCCTTATTCGTGCATTGGTTAGATATAAAAAAAAATATGTTCACTTTTTCTAATTTTTTTTTTTTTGTTTTTTCAAACAAGACATGAAAACTGCATGCAACCAAAAAAAAATGTATGAGTGACACTTAAACAATTTTCGGTATATCAAAAATATAACCACGTACAAATAATATGATATTTTTTCTTGTATTTTTTTTTATTTAACCAATCGCGACGTATTTCGTCCTTTAATGTGTAAAATATTACGATTAGGTACCTACATATGTCTCGTATTTACCAATAAAACCGTTTTTCCCACATTATTTGATTGTTAGGATTAATAATTATAGTGTTACCACTTAACTTTTTAAATAAAGATTATTTGGTTAAAACAATTTTTTATTGACGAACTCAATAAATGTTAGTAATAATGGTGCTTGGATTTGAAAATATACGAATTAGAAACTTTTAATGAAATAACAAATGTCTGTATTTTTTAATCAACGACTAAATATTTAAATCGGTAACTACCGATCGATCGAAATTTTCATAATATTAATTAAAATTCCGAGCCAATTGAGCATCGAAATGTGCTAATGCTTACTTAGTTAAATATTTATTATATGTAATGAAAACTTAAAATATATACTGCAATTGTCAATTGAAAAACTATGACTTTAATGTTAAAGCATTGTTTGAGTTCAAATTAAATATATTTAATATACTTACTTATAATAAAATCAGTTTATATTGTAGTTATATGTAATTTTAAGATGTGTTTCATTGTTAGCAATCAATGTCGCTTTTGCACGCTTATAAAATCAAAGTATAATTGAAAATATATAGGTACCTACTTATATTAAAAAGGATTCGTTTGTTTAATTACACTATTGATAACGACATTCAAATTCGGAAAATTGATTCCTTCATATGTTCAGAACTGTCGATGTTAAAAACCTAATTTTAAAAAAATACGATACAAGCCTAAACGCGGGAAATTTTAAGAAAACGATGGATGTTGAAAGGCAAATGGATGTAGAGTCCATACAGCCAACCACATAGCATGTTCATTATTGATAGAATTTTATCATTTTTTTAAAATTAAGACTATGTACCTATAAACTTTTCAATTATGCTTAGCCCATGATGAAATGTTTACTAGTAAGATGAATTCTATAAAAATTAAATGTTAGTTTTCTAAGGATTGACATTTTAAACCCCAACTGCTTACCGTATTGTTGTAGATATTAATTTGAAATAAATATAAACTGTTGGACTTATTTTTGTGGTTTTATTTTTAGGTAAACCCCAACATTATTAAAAACTAAAGTTTTAATGGCAACATTCGACATTCAAGCTACTTTTAAAATGATATTACAGATGGTATTCCATTTTTTAAATTTTACCATTTACCATCGTAAGGATCACCGCAATAGTATTGGTTGGTATTCAAACTAATGTACTTAACTTGGAAAATAAAAAATGGTACATGACCAAAGTGGGATTTGAAACTAACTTAATACGCATCACGCATTTTAACCGGGGATCCTACCGATTATCACGACACATTATTAGGACATTTTTTAAAAATTAACTTTGTGGTATTTCAAATTTTGCTATGTACAGTCTTCTAGAACAAGAAGGTTTACAATGTTTTATGCATCCAACTACATTGCCGTATTCAGAAGAAAAAGAAAACAAAATGTTATATAAATTAATATTTTATTTCATTGTTCATAATACCTACAGTAAGTATACATAAGACTGGTCTATGCCGATACATAGATGTGGGTACAATATATTGACACATTTTTTTAAAATATATTTCGTCATGCAGTTATATTGTACTTAGTTAACATTTAAAAATGGACGAATTGAAACTAAATTGAAATTAACATTCAACACTAATTTCAATGTTAATTTATACTAGCTGTGCCCGCGACTTTGTCCGCGTGGAATAGTTATTATGGGCATCATTGAAGCCCTCAAGGATGAATAATTTTCCCCGTTTTCTTTCACATTTTCCATTATTTCTTTGCTCCTTATAGTTGCAGCGTGATGTTATATAGCCTAAAGCCTTCCTCGATACATGGTATATTCAACGAAAAAAAATATTTTCAAATAGAACCAACAGTTCCTGAGATTAACGCGTTCAAACAAACAAACTCTTCAGCTTTATAATATTAGTATAGATTTAAACAAGAAATTACAATACGTCGGATCAGTAAATCTCAAAAAAAATTTTTACTACATGTTTACTACAGTTAACTTTTCGTGCGAAACTTAATAATTAATAACACATAAATACACCAGATTTAATTAGCTACTTACTTCACAACTAAGTCAGTTATAAGAATATTGTAGACTATATACACAGTTCATTCAGCTTTTTGTTACTCTCTCAAAAATTCACCATGCCGTGTGGTTCCCGGCACCAATATAAAAAGAACAGGATCACATTTCCCATAATTCTCGTAAGAGGCGACTAAGGGATATGCTTATACACTTAGGATTCTAATTTCAGGCGATGGGCCGGCGACCTGTCACTATTCCAATCTCAATTCAACCATAAAGCCAAACAGCTGAACATGGCATACCAGCCTCTTCCATTGGCTCTGTCTACCCCGCAACGGTTCATTCACGATTCATCCACCAACTGAACACTCCACGATTCCGTACCGTTATCACCCAACACATACTCCTCTCCGTCTTGTCCAATTATCCTTATCCCCTGTTCCGTAATCACTTGCTCCGTAACAACCTGCTCGGTCTCCAATGGTTCGTACACAGCACTTGTATCAATCTCCACTTTGACATCGTTCTTCATCAGCCCTATGAGTTCCACGTATTTCTGTTTCTGCTCATCGGTCATATTCCCCGGATTGTGATTCTTCAAATGGTAATTCAGATGGCTGCTCTGCTTGAACCGCTTCTGACAAATACCACATTGGAACGGTGAGACGTTGGTGTGAGTTCTCATGTGCTGTTTCAAATGTATCGATTGGCAGAAGGTCTTCGCGCATATCACACAGCGGTACGGCTTCACTTTGGTGTGGATACGGAGATGCTGGTCAAGACCCGACTTCTGGGTGAATGCTTTGGTGCAGTACGTGCATTCGAAGGGACGATCACCCGTGTGCATGCGCATGTGTTGTTGAACACCGCCCTGGAATTGATAAATTTGTTGTTTGTTTGTTTGTTTGTAAATTCTTTATTGTACATAACAAATTATAGGTAATACATAAAAAACATTAAAAAAAATTGTATCAGTTTAACAACATTAATTAAGGAGTAATTCAAACACTACTGTTTTTCCTATTTTTATATCAAATACGATAAATAAATCGACATTATGGGAATTCAAAGATTCAAAAAAAATCTACATACATATAATCACGTTTATTTGCCTTGCCGGGGTAGACAAGAGCCAACAGTCTTGAAAAGACTGAATGGCCACGTTCAGCTGATTGGCTTAATGATAGAATTGAGATTCAAATAGTGACAGGTTGCTAGCTCATCGCCTACAAGAATCCCACATTCATAAGCCTAACCCTTAGTCACCTTTTACTACATCCATGGGCAATTTACGGAGTGTACTTATTCTTAAAATGCCGTGAACCACACGGCACCTATACATTATATGAACATGTACTTAAATAGTAAGTAAATAGAGTATAAATTCACCTGCTGTGTGAACCTCTTGTGGCAAACGCTGCATTGAAACGGCTTCAGCTTCACATGAGCGGTGGACGTGTGGTCGGCCAGCTCGCGGTTGCTGTTGAAACCGGCGCCGCACACCTGTCGGAGAACGCAAACTGTATCAATATCGACATAGTAGTGTATATTGTATAATATAATATAAGTTTATTGCTCAGTTGTATGACGTTTTTGTGTCATTTCCACGCTGGTGTGGTAGCAAAAGTAAAAAATGTGCTTCTAATGATTACCATCCCAGCACAGTTTGTAATATTCAATCAAGATAAAGGCTTTAGAGCGTCGGTGGTCAAATTGCGGGGTTGACAGAGCCACCACTCTGCACACCTGGCAGCGCAGCCCCGGGCGGCACTATATGTAGACACACTCACATCACACACAAAAGGCGCGCTGAGCTCCCCGACCAGCGGCCGCTCGCACACCTGGCAGCGCAGCACTATATGTAGACACACTCACGTCACACACAAAAGGCGCGCTGAGCTCCCCGACCAGCGGCCGCTCGCACACCTGGCAGCGCAGCACTATATGTAGACACACTCACATCACACACAAAAGGCGCACTGAGCTCCCCGACCAGCGGCCGCTCGCACACCTGGCAGCGCAGCACTATATGTAGACACACTCACGTCACACACAAAAGGCGCGCTGAGCTCCCCGACCAGCGGCCGCTCGCACACCTGGCAGCGCAGCACTATATGTAGACACACTCACGTCACACACAAAAGGCGCGCTGAGCTCCCCGACCAGCGGCCGCTCGCACACCTGGCAGCGCAGCACTATATGTAGACACACTCATATCGTCCACATTCCATTCTAAGTTAAATTAATATTGTGAAGTTGACCTTGTTCAAGAAAATGCTGCAGTGCAGTTTGTTACCGCTTCCTCTGCACTGGCACTTCTGAAGCGGCAGAAAACTTAGTTATTAAGTAATTCATTTGACGTCAACCAATGTTGTTAAACCGTACGTTTTGACAATTATTAAGCGATATATAGCATCCTATAGTAATGAATAAAAAATTTGAATTTGAATATATATATATATACAAACTCACGTCACACACAAAAGGCGCGCTGAGCTCCCCGACCAGCGGCCGCTCGCACACCTGGCAGCGCAGCACTATATGTAGACACACTCACGTCACACACAAAAGGCGCGCTGAGCTCCCCGACCAGCGGCCGCTCGCACACCTGGCAGCGCAGCACTATATGTAGACACACTCACGTCACACACAAAAGGCGCGCTGAGCTCCCCGACCAGCGGCCGCTCGCACACCTGGCAGCGCAGCACTATATGTAGACACACTCACGTCACACACAAAAGGCGCGCTGAGCTCCCCGACCAGCGGCCGCTCGCACACCTGGCAGCGCAGCACTATATGTAGACACACTCACGTCACACACAAAAGGCGCGCTGAGCTCCCCGACCAGCGGCCGCTCGCACACCTGGCAGCGCAGCACTATATGTAGACACACTCACGTCACACACAAAAGGCGCGCTGAGCTCCCCGACCAGCGGCCGCTCGCACACCTGGCAGCGCAGCACTATATGTAGACACACTCACGTCACACACAAAAGGCGCGCTGAGCTCCCCGACCAGCGGCCGCTCGCACACCTGGCAGCGCAGCACTATATGTAGACACACTCACGTCACACACAAAAGGCGCGCTGAGCTCCCCGACCAGCGGCCGCTCGCACACCTGGCAGCGCAGCACTATATGTAGACACACTCACATCACACACAAAAGGCGCGCTGAGCTCCCCGACCAGCGGCCGCTCGCACACCTGGCAGCGCAGCACTATATGTAGACACACTCACATCACACACAAAAGGCGCGCTGAGCTCCCCGACCAGCGGCCGCTCGCACACCTGGCAGCGCAGCACTATATGTAGACACACTCACGTCACACACAAAAGGCGCGCTGAGCTCCCCGACCAGCGGCCGCTCGCACACCTGGCAGCGCAGCACTATATGTAGACACACTCACGTCACACACAAAAGGCGCGCTGAGCTCCCCGACCAGCGGCCGCTCGCACACCTGGCAGCGCAGCACTATATGTAGACACACTCACGTCACACACAAAAGGCGCGCTGAGCTCCCCGACCAGCGGCCGCTCGCACACCTGACAGCGCAGCACTATATGTAGACACACTCATATCGTCCACATTCCATTCTAAGTTAAATTAATATTGTGAAGTTGACCTTGTTCAAGAAAATGCTGCAGTGCAGTTTGTTACCGCTTCCTCTGCACTGGCACTTCTGAAGCGGCAGTAAACTTATTAAGTAATTCATTTGACGTCAACCAATGTTGTTAAACCGTACGTTTTGACAATTATTAAGCGATATATAGCATCCTATAGTAATGAATAAAAAATTTGAATTTGAATATATATATATACAAACTCACGTCACACACAAAAGGCGCGCTGAGCTCCCCGACCAGCGGCCGCTCGCACACCTGGCAGCGCAGCCCCCGGCGGCGCGCCGCGTGCTCGTCGCGGAAGTGCGCCGAGTAGGCGCAGCACGAGAAGAATATCTGATGGCACGTGCCATCCGCCACCAGCGTCGAAGGCTGAAGGCACTCGAACGGGCCGCTGCGATACAAATACCATAGATACATACATATAATCAGGTCTATATCCCTTGCTACAGGTAGTTCAGCTAGTTCTACATTCATTCATGTTTTTTAATGTAGAAAATGTGCATTCGTCCGTGATTTAGATTTAAGAGATCTATATTTGAACATTGACGTCCGATGAAAATGCTGCAGTGTAGTTTGTTCCGCCGCTTCTTCTACACATACGCTTTGGAAGCGGTAGTAGTTATAATTAGATTTAAGTGATGTGACGTCAATATGTGATACTTTGTATCCAATTATGAAATCTATTCTATTCTATCGTTAAGCCAAACAGGTGAGCGTGGCTTATCAGTCTTTTTAAGACTACTGACTCTGTCTACCCGCAAGGGATATAGACTTTTATGTATGTGTATGTATGTATGTAGATTTAGAAGTAACAAAATTGAGACTAACGTTGGGATATACATACATACATATCACGTCTATATAAACTGATGCCATTCATCAATGAGAACGCCTATTTATGACTTAAAGGTACCAAAAAGTCGTATATACAGATCGAAAGAGATATTTTTTTCTTATATTTAATTTATTTTATTATCTTACTGGTAAAAAAGGTGTAAATCCTGATGTCAGATAAGGGCATTTTAGTTATACCACGGCAGTGTGTATGTATGTATGTATGTAAATTAAGAAGTAACAAAAGACTTACGTGATAACTGTAGGCTCCGGCTCCTTCTTAGCCCTCGGCGGTTTCTCCTCCCGCCTCCTCTTAGGCGGCGCCGGCGCATCCTCAGACTTTATGATGATGTAGCTCACGTCCTCGGAAGCCAAGCTCATCAGGTTCTGAGGGCCCATGTACGAGAGCAGCTTCTCGGTGTTCAGCCGTATGGCTTTATGCTTGTCGGATTCTAGTTGATGTTGTATCTGCTTTTTTGTCTGCCGAGTGGAAAGTATTTTTGTTCATTAGGTGATTTTAAAATTTCGTGTAGCATTATACTGTTTAGTCCCTTTTGCCGTGTGGTTCCCGGCACCAAAACAAAAAGAATAGGACCATCTCTTTCCAACAGTCATGAAAAGACTGATAGGCCACGTTGAACTGTTTAGCTTATTGACAGAATTAAGATACAAATAGTGACAGATTGCTAACCAATGAAAAAATGAATATAACCACTCCATCACATTCCCATGGATATCGTTAAAGGCGACTAAGGGATAGGCTTATAAACTTGGGATTCTTCTATTAGGAATATCTGACTAATAGTCAACTCACAAGGCACAAGCAAAGCATAGCAAAGCCATTTTTGCATTATTGCCATCCCAATTCAGGGCAAAACCTCGGCCTTTTTGGATGTAAATTGTCATATTTTAATTTGTATTTTTTACCAAAGAAACATTTTTTCTTTCTCTCTTAACAAATATTATGCCATATCAAGTAGACCCCCTGAATGGAGGGCATTAGGCCAGGTTATGAACACACTCACGGTTTTATCCAAGATCTGCAGCCAGGCCTCCTCCTCTCCGCCGAGGTAGACCGCAATGTGCTCCATTCGGACGTGGTTCCGGAGCGCTACGACGCTCGCGAAGCCCTTCCCGCACACCTTGCATGCCACCTGGTCATCGTCATCGGGAATTTCTAGCTCCTTCTGCAAATTAATGATATTAACTGATAATATATATATTTATTAATGTTGAATCTTTCCCATGGATGTCATAACAGGCAACTAAATAAATAAATATATACGTGACAAATTACACAGATTGAGTAAGCCTCGAAGTAAGTTCGAGACTTGTGTTACGAGATACTAACTCATCAACGATACTATATCTTATAATAGATACTTATGTATATAGATAAACATCCAAGACCTAGGCCAATCAGAAAAAGTTCTTTTCTCATTGTGCCCTGACCGGAATTCGAACCCGGGACCTCTGGTGTCGCAGACAAGGGTACCACCGCTGCGCCACATAGGCCATTTAACTAAGGGATACACTAATACACATGGGATTCTTCTTTTAGGCGATGGGCTAACAACCTGTCACTATTTGAATTAGAATTCCATCATTCGGCCATACAATATGGCCGTTCGGTCTTTTCAAGATGAATGTGGATGAAGCAAAAGAATACAATAGGCCATGACTATCAGTCTTTTCAAGACTGTTGGCTCTGTCTACCCTGCAAGGAATATAGACGTGATTATATGTATGAATGTATATATTGGTTGTATGAACTGCTATGAAAACACACTTTGATATACTCCTAGATATATTTTAAATGGAAAACAGAAGTACTGATGTGTTGATCAAAACTGATTCGATCGAGCTGTTTCAAGCTCTTAATGTAAATACACAAACTTCTATGTCAAAGCTGACTATGTATCACTCACCTTTATCTTCACATTGTTAGGCACTACATTCACCATCCTCACAGACATTTTGGAGCTGAAACAAGGATGATTTAAATCTCTAGAGATCTCTTGATGTGCTTTATTATTGCTAAGGTTCGAAAGTCAGCAATGATCGCTCTCGGAAGTTTTCAAAAGAGAATTAAAGACTATTCTGAGCAATGAAACAAGTTGACCAAAATATATTTAAGAAAGGTAATTTACGTGTTGCATAATGAGACACCAATTACAATTGATAATTCTAATGGCACGACATAATATATCTATACAAGAATTTTATTCGAAAAATACATCCTTTAGCGGGAATAATAATGTCAAAAATATACTTTTTTTAGGCTATGGACCATGGTTTATGTGTTCGTAAAAAAACTATGACGACGTAGGTATTGATTTTCACTGCAATACAATCAAGCTTTACTTACCGAAATTTTACACACTTAACCACAATACAATCCACAAAAACAATGAAAAATATCAAAACAATCTTGAGAAACTACTACTTTCTTCGCCAAACATTGATAGGCGATTGTTTTTTTTTTAATTAAAAAAAAGAAATCGAAAAAGAAAAAATTAAAAACATAGTGATTTCAAAAAGATGTCAAATTTTATTTGACATTTACGTACCTGCTATTTTAGATTTCACAGAACAAAATTCCTCAGACAATTCCGCATTAACCCAACAATAATCACGTACAAAATAAAGGAAATATGTATGTTACACAGGCGTGGCTTCTAAATAGCTTGGGCCGCCATTTTGAAATGTGATCATTCGTTGAATCATGACATGCATGGTATGGTGATGTGCTTTGAGTACTCGGTACTTGTAGATGGGGATATAAAAAAAAAACTAATTTTACATTAATTCCGACTACACTATTGATCCAGTTGTTATATCTCAGAAAATTAAATATTTATTGTAATAATAAAATAGTTACTTATGGCACACAAATGTTTTATATCCTTGCCTCACGGTAAGACTAAAAAAAATTCACGTCACCGTCAATCACAGCTGTCAACTGTAAAACGGTCAGTCAGTGTTGCCATCTTAGCGCTTTTGGGTCTACATCTATCGCCTTGTCCAGTCAAAATAGACCAAAAAATACTGACCGTTTGCGAAAAAAATGCAAAAAAACTGATTTTTTACTGATTTATAGCAAAAAAGGTCAAATAAAAGTTGTATATCATCAGAATTCTTATTTAAGCAACTGTTAAATACCCAGTAAGAAGAGGAAGAAAGCGAAGAATTTATAGTTGAAGTTGAATTTGACGAGTATCAATCGGATGAAAATTTCTTTCAATATAATTTTTTTGACCTTTGACAACGAATAACTTTTTTAGCAAGCATGGGATCGACGGGGACTTTTGACATATTATTTGTATTCATATATTAGAGGTTTGTACCAATTTTGAGCTCTATGCGAATTGTTGCAACCTGACATGTCTATTTTGACTGGACTATAGGTTTGAATAGGTACTCAAAAATATTAGAGATTTTTTTAAGGATTCGAGTATAATGTTTTTACTAACTGACATAGGTATAATCAAATAGATAACAAATCTGATGTTTCCTCGTAGTCCCAGGATAAGTCAAGGGCGGCGTTGCGTTAATACTATAAAGAAAAAGCACAATTTTGTATTTTTAAATGTTTTTTATTAAATTTGTAGTAGTACAAGTAACAAAATTAAAAATTTTGAAATACCCACGTCATAATGGTTTAAATGTACCAACCTATCTACTCTAAACGATGAAATTGGTTTCATAAAGAAATGTCTACTAAAGCGCCCCCTGATGAATTATTGACGTAAAACCTATCTAACAATATGTAGCAATTTAATCCAAACCCATCACTGAAAACCGCATTAAAATCGGACTAGTGGTTTTGAAGATAAATGGAACGAAAGTTTCGTCGACGCGCGGGCCCCCGCCACGCCGCCGTCATGTCGCACCCCACCTCACCGCTCTCGCCCCGCATCCGTTTCGAGTTCTGTTATTAGTTTGCGGAACCAGAAGCAGAAACGGAACTGAAAAAACATGCGGAACTTCTGCAGATGCAGAAGCGGAAGCAGAGTTCTGTTGCAACACTAAGTGATAGCATGTCTTTCCTAGATGCTGGTTCGTCAATGTCTTGGTAGATACTAAGAAATTTCCTTTATTTTTTTTTATTTCAAAACTCCCAAGTTCAATAAATCAATTTCTATTCATTGCTTTGTTTTATTAATTCTTTGAAAACTTTACCATTCTCTCTTTCCCTCTCATCTTTGTGTAACCCGTTCCCGCCTTGTTTCCACTCCACTTTGATTCGGAGCGTGGTTCGACGCGCAATAAGGTTGATTCCTTGTTAAATCAATAAAGCTGTTGCTATGAATCAAACAAAACTTATATAATTCCCTAGTTTCCTGCATCTCTCTCAACTTTGTTCCCAGTTGTACACACAGCGTCTCTTTTACAATTATCTTTTTACTTCGTTCGGTATTCTTAGTTTATCAATAGGCTCGGATATTTTCTTCGGCGTATCCCCAAACAAAAATGGCTGGCCCCAAAGCTACAACAATCAAAGAAGCCATAAAGAAATGGGAAGATAAATCTGGCCAGCAGGCGGCTACGGCTACAGAAGTGAGTCTGATATTCCAATGGCCACCAATTGAAAAAATGGATAATTCTCTTGCGGCGCTCGTTAATTGCGAGTAAGTTAATATAATAATAATTGCGGGTAGGTTAAAAATTTTAACTAAATAGTTTTACCAGGAACGTAGAAGTCGCGATTATTTTCAACGCCACCTGGTGAGAAATTTCTGTACTGCCTTAGACAGAAATTTCTCACACGGACATAGTAGATAGGTTTAATGGCTTGTCTCGAAAAGTCTCGAAGGCTACGTTCAGCTGAATGTTGAGATATCATTTGTGGCAGGTTGCGCTATAAAATAAGCTTATTTTTTTATATTTACATTAATCCTTTTTGAAAGCTAATTAGCCAATTTTAATGCCCAGCGTACGTACATACATACATATGGTCACGTCTATATCCCTTGCGGGGTAGACAGAGCCAACAGTCTTGAAAAGTCTGAATGGCCACGTTCAGCTATTTGGCTTAATGATAGCACTATTTCAAGTGACAGGTTGCTCAAAAAGAATGCCAAGTTTGTAAGCCTATCCCTTAGTCGCCTTTTACGATATCCATGGGAAAGAGAAGGAGTGGTTCTATTCTTTTTTGTATTGGTGCCGGGAACCACACGGCACTGTCACAGCGTACTTGGAAATTATCAAATCGTTCACCAGGATCCCACAGCCGATGCGATCTTGCTGGTCAAGGGATCCAAATGAACTGATCCGATCAATAACTAGGTATAAAAATTCAAATTTAAATAATCTTAAGATTTATCGCGTGAAAAACATACCATACGTAATGAAATATCACGTCATTACGTTACGGGGTAGACAGAGCCAATAGAATGGGAAAAGACTGAAAGAACACATTCAGCTGGATGGCTTAGTGATGGAATTATGATTCAGATGCACTTAGTACCGACATAAGTAAACAAAGAGTTGTAGAGAAGTATTTGATAGACACTATTTTGTATCTAACTTGTATCTGGTCTACGAAGCTGAATTATTACATACATACATATGGTACCGTCTATATCCCTTGCGGGGTAGACAGAGCCAACAGTCTTGAAAAGACTGAATGGCCACGTTCAGCTATTTAGCTTAATGATAGAATTGAGATTCTAATAGTGACAGGTTTAGCAACCTGCAACCCAACAACCAAGTAACCCATCGCTTAAAAAAGAATCCCAGCTTACCCCTTAGTCGCCTTTTACGACATCCATGGGAAAGAGATGGAGTGGTCCTATTCTTTTTTGTATTGGTGCTGGGAACCACACGGCATTATTACAGGAAGCTCGAATTAAACATTAAAATTATGTTTTAAGGAAACTGAGCTTATCCACAAACATGATAGAGAAAGTGACCGGCCTGAACAGTCTGAAGCGACTCCGAATACTGTCATTAGGAAGGAATTATATTAAATCTTTTGCTGGAATGGTGAGTTATATGAGTATTTATTTGTTTATTTAAACTTTATTGTAGCATTATCTACAAGTAGGTAAGCGGTTTTGTCTGACAGAGAATTTTAGGTGGGGTCAAACTGAATAAATATATTTATACCAACTTACACAAAAAACAAAATAATATAATTATAATAACATACATACATAAAATCACGCCTCTTTTCCGGAGGGGTAGGCAGAGACTACCTCTTTCCACTTGACACGATGTCTGCATACTTCCTTCGCTTCATCCACATTCATAACTCTCTTCATGCAAGCTCGGCTCAATTCATGTTTATTATAATAAACATGCAGAAAAAATATAAGAAATGAAAAATATACATAAATAATAAGGTGCAGCGATTACCGAAATAAATGAGAAGGCTTATCGGTATTAAATACTTGCAACTAAAAAGAAACTTGTATTTGAAACTAGAACGACTTTCTTTAAAATCAATCTTCAGTTGTATCTTCACCTCTCTGGAGTAGAGCCTGAGGTGGCCATTTGACTAAATCCTGGACTTGGTAAGTCAGGTTCAAACTTGAAGCGAGTCATGTCTGAACTCTGCAACCTTTGCAGGGCAACTAAACCATATTATATACGGGACAAATTACACAGATTGAGTTAGCCTCGAAGTTCGAGACTTGTGTTACGAGATACTAACTCAATGATACTATATTTTTTAATAAATACTGACCCAGATAGATAAACATCCCAGACCCAGACCAATCAGAGAAAGTTCGTTTCTCATCATGCCCTGACCGGGATTCGAACCCGGGACCTCCGGTGTCACAGACAAGCGTACTGCCGCTGCGTCACAGAGGCCGTCCTTGAATATTGTATCATGGTTACACATCCAGTTGCCTGAATGTGCGGGTTTCCGATGTTAAACATTATCGGTTAGAACTAAGATTAATGTATATAACAGAGAAAATAATAATTTGTGCGTAGCTATTACATTACCTCCACAGCAAGCAGCGAAAGTTTATCGCACAATAATAACGGCATCGCGCGATAAACTTTCGCTGCTTCGCTTTTTAGCATGACGTAACACGGAACAGCGACAGTTTCTCGGACGTCGATAAAGATGGCGTCGCGAGCGCCAACTTACGGGGGCTGGCTTAATCTTTAATTACCCACTAGGTTATGGGTGCATCATATTATCTACTAGGTTATGGGCCCAATACGCTTTAAATGAATAGAATAAAACTTTTCAGGAATCTTTAGGTGACACTCTTGAAGAATTATGGATTTCATACAACCTGATAGAGAAGCTGAAGGGAATCAATGTGCTGAGGAGTCTGAAGGTCCTGTACATGAGCAACAACCTTGTGAAGGAGTGGAGCGAGTTCAATAAATTGCAAGTTTGTATATACTTATGAATGAATGAATTCTTTAAAAAATCTTTTGCAATGCATTATATTATACTGCTAGCTGTGCCCGTGACTTCGTTCGCGTGAAATAAGTAGTTATTTTGGGCATCTCTCAAGGATGAATAATTTTCCCCGTTTTTTTTCTTCGCTTCTTATAGTTGCAGCATGATGTTATATCGACGAAGGCTTTGGGCTAACAAACAAACAAAATTTTAAAGTATAAATTCATTCATATAGTCACGTCTATATCCCTTGCGGGGTAGACACAGCCAGCAGTCTTGAAAGACTGACAGGCCACGATCAGCTTTACGATGAAGCTGTAGATTCTATCCCCACCACTAGGGTCGTTGTCTTAGTTGTAGAAAAATTAAAATAGATGGCGCTAAAGTAGCTTAGTGTTTCCCAAGTGTATCGTTTATTTCCTTCTACTTACTTATTTATGCCGTGTGATTTCCGGGACTTTAGAATAGAACCACTCCGTAACTTCCCCATGGATAACGTAAAAGGCGAGCAAGGGATAAGCTGATAAACTTGGGATTCCTCCTATAGGAGCGATAGGCTAGCAACCTGTCCACATTTGAATATCAATTCCATCAAAAGCCATACAGCTGAACGTGGCCTTTCAGTCTTTTCAAAACAGTCGACTTTGTCAACCCCGCAAGGGACAAAGACGTGACGTTTGTCAAGACTGTCGGCCTTGTCAACCCCGCAAGGGATAATAGACGTGATTATATGTAGGTATGTATGTAGAATATTGAATGTAAATAAAATAGTTTATAAAATATAAGGGACAAAGACGTTTAAACTTCACAATTACACAAAGGAGCTGGCGTACCTAGACGACTTACTGTTCGTGGGTAACCCTCTATATGACGGGTGCGAACTGGACACGTGGCGGTTCGAAGCCGCCCGCCGCCTTCCTAATCTGAAGAAGTTGGACGGGGAGACGGTCATCAGGGAGGACGACCCGCCTATAACTGTCGCGGACATGCAGGTAGGTACATTTCTACATACATATCTATTTATTTATTTAAACTTTATTGCACAAAAATCAAAAATGTACAAAAGGCGGACTTAATGCCGTTTGGCATTCTCTACCAGTCAACCAGCTGACCAAACAGAAAAAACTTTAAGTTGGTGGTGCGATAAAGTGCACATGCATACTGACAAAATACATAAATACATACAAGATATCTACATAATATACATAACATATCGTCAGGGATAGTTCAAATCCGCGTAACTAGCATTGGATAATTCCGCGTGCCGTGAGGTTCCCGGCACCAATAAAAAGAAGAATAGGACCACTCCATCTCTTTCCCATGGATGTCGTAAAAGGCGACTAAGGGATAGGCTTATAAAAAGTGTTAAAATATTTACTGGTTAAGTCACGTAGGTATTCCTGCTAACGCAGTACATACATATCAAGTATATGTATTTTCTATTTATTTTTCAGATGGACGAAGGGGATGCTGTGGAGACTTTAGTTAGCGCTGAAACCAACGACTAAATCCTGGGTTTGAAAAAATAACGAAACAATACTAGAGGAAATGTACAATATAATATATTGTATTATTATACATATTATTTAATAATAACGGTAGAGAAACAAGACTCCCTTGTTTTAATTCACGTACATACATATAATCACGTCGATAACCTTTGCGGGGTTGACAGAGCCAACAGTCTCGAAAGAATGACACGTTTTAATGATAGAATTGAGATTCAAATAATGACAGGTTGCTGGCCCATCGCCTAAAAGAATGCCAAGCTTATCAGCCTATCCTTTAGTCGCCTTTTACGAAAAAAAATCTTGGTTAATTTTTCATCCTTGAAGCCCTTCAATGATGCCCAAAATAACTATACCACGCGGACGAAGTCGCGGGCACAGCTAGTTTTAAATACAGTTTTACTTTAAGTGAAAAATAAAAAAACACATAGGTTAGGAATATTAGATTTAGCATCATACCACTTCTGTTATGAGAGCTTGTAAAAAATAAAACTAATGTTCGTAGAAAAAAATATTTTATTCACATTGTTCATCCTAAAACTACCTACCTACCTAATATTAGTTTACATCTTCATAGAAGACATCTTGTTTGTTATAAACAAGTTTCAAATAACATTTTCAAACAAATTTATTGGTCAGTGTAAGCCATATATCCATCCATATAATCACGTCTAAACCCCTTGCGGAGTAGACAGAGCCAGCAATATTGAAAGGCTGACACGTTCAGCCGTTTGGCCTAATGATAGAATTGAAGATTCAAGATGACAGGTTGCTAGCCCATCGCCTAAAAGAAAAATCCCAAGCTTGTGAACCTATCCTTTAGTCGCTTTTAACGACATCCATGGCAAAGAGATGGAGTGGTCCTATTCTTTTTTTCATTGGTGCCGGGAGCCACACGGCACTGAAATTATAATATGATTCTGAAGAAAAAGGCATATTTTTCAATAACGTAAAAGGAGACATAAAGAGTGCAAGAATAAGGTAATGTCAAATAACCTACTATATGACGGTATTTAGCAAAAGATAATGAGCCCGAACACATTAATTGCGTTAACATACCAACTTAATTGGAAAAAATAATAAAAAAATACCGAAAACAAACTTGTTATACATATAACCCGTTTCGATAAAAAAAGGAATCCAAAATGGCGGCCAAAATTATCAATCAGTCTCACTCGCACGCTATTGCCGTCTTTACTCGCACATGTCAGTACAGCGTGCAAAAAAAAATCAGCTCAACTACTGTTTCTTCATCGCCTAATATTGTTTTAATATTAGTAGGTACTCAATGTAAAGAAATTGAATATTTTTTAAATTAAAAAAAATAATTGCCAAACACTTTTTTTGCTAACCCTACGATCTGTCACTGCGCAATCACATGACTCCGTTGCAGATGCGTTTCTTTATCAAAACGGATTATACTTAAAAAAATCGTCTCACTTGTCCTACCATAGATATAAAAATTACATACATTTCACTGACCTGCGTGACTTCCATTACCATATTTATTCTCTGACCAAGTGTCAATAATGGTCGGGTCAGTTTTGCGAGGTTCAAATTCAAATATTTTATTCAATTATTACAAGCAGCTGTTCCGGCGAACGTTATTTTGCCGTATAAATAATTATTAAGTAAAATCTAGATAAAAAAAAATGTTTCACCCTTATCACTAAGTGGTATGAAAAATAGATGTCGGTCGATTCTCGGACCTACTCAATATGCTCACAAAATTTCATGAGAATCGGTCAAGCCGTTTCGGAGGAGTACGGAAACGAACATTTTTACCGAGAATTTTATATATAAGATAAAGTGATGTTGAAATGTCCCATAATAATGAATAAAAATTTTGAATTTTAAAACGGTGTTAAACTACTTACTGTATATTTGTTCATACAATTCAGACTTATTTCATAATATTCTCATTTAATAAGTATGTTTTAAAATAATACTTACCAGTAACTGTCGATTTTATCAACTAAATTGTTGCTTGACTTGATATTTTCACTTCATGAAGCTGACTATTGTTACACAAAAATTATAAGTTTGCATGATAAAAATTATTGATGGTTGAATGAAGAAAAGTATGCAAGGACAAGTGGCAAAAGGCGTGAAAATTAATTCATTATTAACAGAGTAACAAACATACAAATAAAATGAAAACCTCCCATTTTCAAGTAGGTTGAATAATAGATAAAGTGAATGTATTTACTAAAATATTTGAGCAATATTTCTCCTTTTTATCGTTAAAACATTTCAACGTTTCGTCTTTATTGTTATAATTTACATATCAATTCACAGAATTACTGAATAATTAAATCTATTATGTAGAAGAAAAAAAAAATGGTACAATAATGTTACACATCGTTGTACCAGCGCGCCAATGTTTGTATGGCGCGAAAAAATTCAAGCGGGCGAGCCAATCAGAGCGCAGTATTTAGACCCACAAACAAAACTGTCCGCTATTGTACTACTAATATGAGACATTTTGTTTTGGATTTCAGCCAATCAGAGCGCGTTATTTGAAGAACCGAACTGAACTGTCCGCTATTGTTCTGCTGTTAAGAGAAATTTTGTTTTTGAATTTTAGCCAATCAGAGCGCGTTATTTGAACCCGCGAACTGAACTGTACGCTATTGTAGTTACAAGACTTTTTGTTTTGGATTTCAGCCAATCAGAGAGCGCGATTTGAATCCGCGAACTGTACTACTGTTAAGAGACATTAAGATTTCGGATTTTCAGTTCAAATACACTTGTTATATTTTGCTGTGTGGTTCCCGGCACCATTCCAAAAAAGAATAGGCCCACTCCATCTCTTTCCCACGGATGTCGTAAAAGGCGACTAAGGGATAGGCTTATCTTGAGATTCCTCTTTTAGGCGATGGGCTAGCAACCTGTCACTATTTGAATCTCAATTCTATCACTAAGCCAAATAGCTGAGCGTGGCCTATCAGTCCTTTCTAAGACTGGTGGCTCTGTCTTCCCCGCTAGGGATATAGACGTGATCATGTGTATGTGTGTGTATACACTTGTTATAAGGTCGTTATTTTATTGGTACGCCATTCCGCGCCGGCGAATATTGATTCGCGATTCTGCCGCTAGAGGGCGCTAGTTCGGTTTTCTTATAATTATATCTATATTTTAAACACTAATATTACATGTAAATCCTTCTCAAATGTTGAGTCGTTGTGATAGCGTTACATTGGGGGCAAATTTTCTTAGCGCGAAGGGATTGGAGCCAACATACCTGTGGACAAAATATTCAAATGAAAATACATCTATAGTTACTAATATTATAAAGCTGAAGAGTTAGTTTGTTTGTTTGTTTGAACGCGCTAATCTCGGGAACTACTGGTTTTAATTGAAAAATTCTTTTTGCGTTAATTTAACGCAAAAATGGTCTCGATAAATGGTCGATTTAACTTAAATCGACCATTTATCGAGGAAGGCTTTAGGCTATATAACATCACTCTGCAACTATTAGGAGCGAAGAAATAATGGATAATGTGAAAAAACACGGAGAAAATTATTCATCATCATCCTTGAGGGTTTCAATAACTATACCACGCGGACGAAGTCGCGGGGCACAGCTAATACTATTATATAAACTAGAGGCAGCCCGCGACTTCGCCTCGCGAGTTGGCCTCGAAGTAAGTTCGAGACTTGTGTTACGAGATTCTAACACAAAAATACTATATTTTATAATATATTTTTTATATTTTATAATATCTATACATATAATATTTTATAATAAATACTTATATAGATAAACTTCCAAGACCCAGGCCAATCAACAAAACATGGTTTCTCATCATGCCCTGGCCGGGATTCGAACCCGGGACCTCCGGTGACACAGACAAGCGTACTACCGCTGCGCCACAGAGGCCGTCAAAATCTTGTCGAAATACTTAACATATATCTTAAATACTTACTTCACAATAAACATGCCAACATTGTATAGAGACGGCGGGCGAAACGTGGGGCCCGAGACATATCAGGCATTTACTCTGTGAACAAATCGATAAAATACAAACATAAAGTCACGTCTATATCCATTGCGGGGTAGACAGAGCCAACGGAGTCTTGAAAAGACTGAAAAGCCACGTTCAGCTGTTTGGCTTGATGATAGAATTGAGATTCAAATAGTTATGGGTTGTTAGGCCATCCGCCTGTAAAAATAATCCCATGTTCATAAACCTATCCCTAAGTCGCCATTAACGACATCCAGGAAAAAGAGAGATTTTTATCAGTCAGCTGGTTACCCAGCAGACTGATAAAAATATAAAATCACTACATAGTATAAAACAAAGTCGCTATTTTAGTCTGTTTGTCTGTATGCTTAAATCTTTAAAATTACGCAACGGATTTTGATGCGGTTTTTTGCAACAGGTAGAGTGATTCAAGAGGAAGGTTTTTATGTATAATAACATTTATAATTTTGCACCCGTGCGAAGCCGGGGCGGGTCGCTAGTTATTAATATAAGTAACTAAATAAAAGTGTCTAAGTCCTTCTTCCCCCTGGCTTTAGTCCCGGTCGCATCCTCACCACTCTGGAGAGGAGCCCGGGGTGTGCCTTCGACCATGAACCCTGGGTTGGGTGAGTCAGGTTTTTGCACGAAGCGACTCCCGTCTGACCTCCGCAACCTTTGCAGGTAAACCTGACCCGTATTGGATCGATCATGGTCACACATCCAGTCGCCTGAATGTGCAGGTTTCCTCACGATGTTTTCCCTCGCCGTAACGCCATCGGTTAGTATTCAAACTAATGTACATAACTTCGAAAATATTCATTGGTACACGGCCGTGGTGGGATTCGAACCTGTGCCTTTGTCACCTCACCGACTCGACCGCCGACAATCCAACAAATTATATCAATACCATGTCAAAAATGCACATGCATTTAAGTAAGAGGCCATTGTGTCAAACTCTGATAATTGCTGAGAGCGACTAAATGAAATAAACATAATTCACTTGTTCAATATCTTCTCGGCCAAAAACCGTATTCAAAATTTTTATTCATCATTATAGGATACTTCATATCGCTTAATAATTGTCAAAACGTATGGTTTAAAAACATTGGTTGACGTCAAATAAATTACTTAAAACTAAGTTTACTACCGCTTTCAAGGCGTCAGTGCAGAAGAAGCGATAACAAACTGCACTGCAGCATTTTCTTCAACAACGTCAACTTCACAATATCAATATCGTAGGTTATCATCCCAAGTTTATAAGCCCAAACCTTTGTCGCCTTTTACGACATCATGTTTCACATAAACGATAAAATCTCTTACCACTAAACCTGCGTTTTGTTTTGTCTCAATTTCCTTGATCCTCGCTTTTAATGCTTGTATTCTTGTCTGTAATATAAAAAAAAATATATATTAATTAAATTAAATAAACATATACGGGTCACATTACACAGATCTAGTTAGCCTAGAAGTTCGAGACTTGTGTTACGAGATACTAACTCAACGATACTATGTATATTTTATAATAAATACTTATATGTATAGATGAACATCCAACTCACTGCCTCCCGAGATACGTGACTCTAAATCACTGTCCCAATTTAAAAAATTAATTAAAATTTATTACCTCTCCAAGCCTTGCTAATTTGGTATATATTGTATTTACTTTATGTAAGTTAATTATTTTGTATTTATATATGTATTTTATTATATTTTATTTATGTATTTGTTTATGTATGTCTATTATTAGTTGTGTGAGTGGAGTACACGCCTGTCACCCTTTCCATCATGTCTCCTATCTCGGGTCTGCTGGAAGAGATTTCTTTTGAAATAAGCAGAACCTTTGTAATTTTGTTTCTTGTGTTTATCAGTCTCGATGTTTTCTGTGTACATAAATCAGTAAATAAATAAATAAATAAATCCAAGACCCAGGCCAATCTGAAAAAGTTCATTTGTCATCATGCTAAGTCGCGGGCACAACTAATCTATAAAACTATGTGACTCACCTCAGCACTAGCCTCCACCATTCCGTTACACTTTAATATTGTCTCGTTGGTATTATTTTCCGTGCCATTACTGCTATTTTTGGTTGACTGTTCAGCATCAGTGTACTCATTATTGTCTGTATGTTCGTCTGTCTGATTGTCCTCTGTTATTTGTATCTCCGCCTGGAACATATATATATATATATGTATAATTAGAAAAAATATATACACATACATATGCCGTGTGGTTCCCGGCACTAATACAAAAAAGAATAGGACCACTCCATATCTTTCCCCGTGGATGTCGTAAAAGACGACTAAGGGATAGGCTTACAAGCTTGGGATTCTTTTTTAGGCGATAGGCTAGCAACCTGTCACTATTTAAATATCAATTCTATCGTTAAGCCAAATAGCTGAACGTGGCCATTCAGTCTTTTCAAGACTGTTGGCTCTGTCTACCCGGCAAGGGATATAGACGTGACCATATGTATGTGCAGGTTTCCTCACTTTGTTTTCCCTCACCGTAAGAGCATCGGTTAGTATTCAAACTAATGTACATACTATTTGGTTATAAATGCAAAAAAAAATTTCAACTCACATCAGGATGAATTCTCGATGGAGAATACTGTGGTGGCCCGTACAGTTCAGTGTCTTCGTCTCCATCAACAACCTGAAATCAAATAATTAACAGTACAGTCAGGATAAATTTCAAAGCAGGTTGTATAAGCATATAAAAAAAAAAAAATATATGTGTAAACTATTTATGTAATGTATTACGTTAACTAGTTACTACATTTAGCTACTAGAGGCCGCCCGCGACTTCGTCCGCATGGAAACCCCATCAATCCCGCGGGAACTCTGGGATAAAAAGTAGCCTATGTGTTATTCTGGGTCTTCAGCTACCTACATACCAAATTTCATGGTAATCGGTTCAGTAGTTTTTGCGTGAAAGAGTAACAAACATCCATACATCCATACAAACTTTCGCCTTTATAATAGTAGTAGGATTTTGTCAATTGTTATGTTGTCAACACACTAGCATAATTTATATGTTTTTTGGTAAATTTTTTGGGCACTGTTTGTGTTTCTATTTTATATGTATTCTTATTGTAAAATTGTTGTAATGACTGTTTGTGCCAAAATAAACTAAAAAAAAATATATACTCCATACTCCTGTTCGGTTTCCTTCCACCCAAAGGTTGACTGGAAGAGATTGCATCAGCGATAAGTCCGCCTTTGTGCCATCTCTGTCTGTTTTGTGCTGTTTTGTATGTTTTACTCTTATGGTGCAATAAAGAGCTTTATCTATCTATACCGTGCCGTGTAATTCCCGGCACCAATAGAAAAAAGAATAGGACCACTCCATCTTTTTCCCATGGATCGTCTATATCCCTTGCGGGGTAGGCAGAGCCAAAAGTCTTGAAAAGGCTGAGCTATTCAGCTTAATGATAGAATTGAGATTCAAATAATGACAGGTTGCTAGCCCATCGCCTAAAAAAAGAATCTCAACTTTGTAAGCCTATCCCTTAGTCGCCTTTTACGACATCCATGGGAAAGAGACGGAGTGGTCTTATACCTTTTTTTGTATTGGTGCCGGGAACCACACGGCAATGTATGTATATGTATACATGTATGTATGTATGTATGTATATATGTATGTATGTATCGTTCTCAACACTCACGAGCGCCTGGTCGGCGGACGCGCGGCGGGCGGGCGCGGCGCGCGGCTGCTCCAGCAGCGCGGAGGCGCGCACGCGCCACTCGCCGCACCACTGGTACTCCGCCCCGAAACCCGTGTGCCCCGGCCCGCTGCTGGGGCCGTCGTTCTGTGGCATATCATTGTTAAAAATAAAGAGAAATACAATGTAATATTTTTATATTGGCAACACTGTCTGATGACAGAGATCGGAATAGGTATATTAAATTGGGGTCTGAACTGAAACGTATATATTAATATGGACATGCCTCCGCCCGGGATTGCGGAAAATATCTTAATAACATATAATTATTAAGATATTTTCCGGAATTTTCACAAGTGGGATGAAGAATATATTAGTGGTAGCTGTTTTCCCCCGACTTCGTTCACGTAAATTGTAGTCCTATGTTACCCGCGGACAGTGTAGTTTACTTAGTGTAAGAATTTTTAAAATTTCATCATTTCATTTTATATCATATCAATCCGATTGACTGGCCTTCTATAGCGAAAAAAGTTTTGGAATGGTACAACTAGTAGCAATCCCGGAAAAGAGGCTTATCCATGTTATGCTTTCTATGGTAATTCATGATGCAAGTACATAAAATCAATCTACCTATTCCGATCTATGCTGATGACAGTGTGTTTCTTTCATTCATCGCTTGTTATTGTCTCTGCGTTGCGTGCCTTTTGTTTGTATGTCAATAAAAGGATTTAATAAAAACAAGAATAGCTTATTCAACAATATATGTACATCTACATATTTCTTTAATTTTATTTGATTTTTTGAGTCAATTTTTTTTTATTTGTACAATGTGTACGCATCTTGTTTTATTTATATTTGTAAATTGGACTTCAATTGAAGGTGCAAAATGCTGCAGTGTAGTTTGTTCCGCTCTTCTTTCTACACATGTGTAATCATTACCAATCATAATCATTACTGCTTCCAAAAGCAGTAATGATTATGATTGGATTTAAATGATGTGACGTGAATAAGTGATACCTTGTATCCAATTTTGAAAATTATTCTATTCATCCAAGACTAAGGTCAATCATAGCATTATCTTTTATTATCATGCCCTGGCCGGGACACGAATCAGGGACCTCTTGTGTCACAGACGCGCATTATGACCGTTCACAGAGACAGTTGAAGTCAAGCAGTGGTATTTAAAATTCAAAATTTTTATTCATTTTTATAGGATATTACATATCGCTTCATAATTGTCAAAACGTTTGGTTTCACAACATTGGTTGACGTCAAATAAATATAAAAAATACTAGCTGACCCGGCAAATGCTGTTTTGCAAAAAAAAAATAAAAATTTGTATAGAATTATAAAAAAAATGTTAAGGGTCGACAACCCTTAACACTTAGGGGTATGAAAAATAGATGTTAGCCGATTCTCAGACCTACTGACTATGCATGCAAATTTGGTTAAAATCGGTAAAGCCGTTTCGGAGGAGTACGGAGACAAACATTGTGTCACGAGAATTTTATATAATAAGATAAAATGTATAAAATCACAACCCTACCTCAACATCAATGCTCTCATCCTCCGAACTGGTAGTGTCAGGTACGTCTTCATCCATAGACGCACCGGTGCGCTTCAGACACCTTAAAGCGTGCCGCTGCAGTCTCGAAGTGGGCAGCGTCATGTTGCAAACGGGGCATTCGCCCTGCTGGGGAGGCGGAGTGCTTCGGCGACGCGCTCGGAGCCTCCGCAGACGGTTTGATTGTATTCGCTGAGAATTATAGAAATATTTATTAACACATACATACATATGGTCACGTCTATCTCCCTTGCGGGGTAGACAGAGCCAACAGTCTTGAAAAGACTGAATGGCCACGTTCAGCTGTTTGGCTTAATGATAGAATTGAGATTCAAATAGTGACAGGTTGCTAGCCCATCGCCTAAAAAAGAATCACAAGTGCCGTGTGGTTCCCGGCACCAATACAAAAAAGAATAGGACCACTCCATCTCTATCCCATGGATGTCGTAAAAGGCGACTAAGGGATTGGCTTACAATGTTTATTAAGTTTGTTTGTAATACATATCTTTATAATACATAGCTGTGCTAGCGAATTTGTCTGCGTGGAATTGTTATTTTAGGCATCATTGAAGCCCTCAAGGATGAATAATTTTCCCCGTTTTTTTTTCACATTTTCCATTATTTCTTTGCTCCTTATAGTTGCAGCGTGATGTTATATAGCCTAAAGCCTTCCTCGATAAATGGTGTATTCAACGCAAAAAGAATTTTTCAAATAGAACCTAGTTCCTGAGATTAGCGTGTTCTAACAAACTCTTCAGCTTTATAATAATATTATAGACTAGCTGTTGCCCGCAACTTATTATATTCCGCGTAAATTTCGAATTTTCGAACTCATGCCTTGAGTTCATTCAAATGATGATAACTTTTTTTTTTGTGAACCGATTTTGATGAAACAAACTTTAAATGTTTTTCTGAGTTACTACAAAGCAATTGGTGTCTGAAAGTACTGAAAAGTTTTAAGTAAATCAGTTCAGTACTTTCAGAGATAAGTGTGATCATACATACAGACAAAAAAACATTTTTTTTATTTCTATTATTCATTCGTGTAAGTGTCCCTCTATCCATTTCAGTCAAAAATTCTAAATGTACAGACAAAATATTTTTACTGTTAATATGTATACATACACACAAAAATACAGTAAATATCCCATTTATTAGATTAATACTTACAACTCCATCTCTTTCCCATCTATGTCGTAAAAGACGACTAAGGGATTGGCCTATAAACTTGGGATTATTTTTTTAAAGCGATGGCGAGAGTAGAAACCCACTATTTGAAACTAAATTCTATCATGAAGCCATACAGCTGAACGAGACCTTTTAGTCATTTCAAGACTAAAAGCTCTGTTACCTCGCAAGGGCAAGATTTTTCCTTTTAGTTAAACAACAGATACTAACCTGATAAACATCACTTCCTAAGCATCCAGAGACATTTACCTCTTCTCCCATCACATCGGTACTCGTACTAGAACCAGCAACCGCTAGACTAGTATTAGGCGAATTTGAACTTATTTTACGCTTACTACTACCACTCGACAACTTTTGAAGTCTCTCAACTTCTAACGCCAAATGTGAATCCAATTCACCTTGGCGTATTGTACAAGAACAAACAGGACAATTAGGCAATTCACTCACTTTCTTCCTACTCCTAACCGAATTCAATATCCTTTCGTCATAAAAACTATTGAAACTACTACCGGGACTGTTATTTAATGAGTTCGAACTCCCATCCATGTTACTGTACATCAAAACAGGTAACATTTTACTTCACATATAATCTAAAATCATCGTAATTATTTGTGGATTATATAATTCAAACGACCCGGCAATTGGTTAATGAAACTTCTATTTTGATGTACGACCTCGTCTTGTGAATAAATTTGCTTTGAATCACGTAATTAGAACGATTAATTTTCAGTAAAAACAACAACAACTTGATCCGTTTACACTTTTTTTTTGTAATTTGTCCGATGATCTCTCAGAGCATAGACCAAAAACACCCTTTGACAAGTAGGCATTGATTGACGTTGCGTTTTGTTCTTTATGCCGTATTAATAAAATAAAGGTACCGTACAATCGCATCCGAGGCTCAGTATGACCGCAGCCTCACAGTTTTCTTTTGTTCTCAAGCACATTCAAGAGATACTGATGATAATAAAATTTGTTTAATTTCGGCGTGCAAGAACGCTAAGAAGCCATGAAAATAATTAATTTATAGGACTAGCAAGCAGCGTCATCGACCGTCGCCTATCCATTAAAAAAAAAACAAAATCACAACAACAAAAAAATAACAAGTCGATGTGGGATATAATTTTTTCTGGTTTAAATGTTATAACGAAGCTACTACTCCCTAATTTAACTCATGATGTTCGGTTACTCGCGAAGTACACATTTTAAGTATATTTAATTCTAATAATGTTCAGTAGGTGTTGCAGAATCTGAACCATAAAAATGGTACACATATCATCCCTCTGCAGAATATGCCTGACTTCAGACGTGAATATGCACGTTATAGCCCAAACGCCGCTCCAAGAAGTTTACGAGAAACTTACCAATGTTCCAGTAAGCATTCTTTTCCTCATAAACTTGCGATTCTTCTTTTAGGCGATGGGCAATTTCATCATAAATCCATACAATTGAAAGTAAACTTTCAGCCTTTTCGGAACTGTTGGCTGTGTCTACTTCGCAATATACGCATATATACGTTAGGTATATAGACGTGATTGTATGTATGTCTATAAACTTGTATATCTTTTCAGTTGCACACAGAAATGAGGCCTATAGCGACTTGCTACATCTGTTTCGCGAGATTGAAAAACACGCAAAAGTTGATACAGACCTCGCTAAGAGCCGAGAAATTACTCAGAGGCATCTTGGAAAGCAATCAGGTAATTTTACTCAAAATTGTTACACTCTATAACATGCAAATAAAGTTATTATTTGTTTCTCCGCTTGGATTTCACGGGTCTATACACCCCGGATTTTTGAGAAGCTTGCGTGGGGATATAAATCCTACATGTAGAGGCCCTTTGCAGAAGTTGATGTTGTGTTGTTCTCCTGCCAAAACCTGTTCCCGGGCATATCAATAGATGATATGTCCATGAACAGGTCTCGGCAGGAGGTGGAGCTATTACAATATAAGGAAAAGAATGATGGGTTATGGAGTTGAAGTTTGGATGGATTTAAACTGGGCTATTGCTGGAGAAGTTCGGACACCTGCCATAATCATGAATATGTGACTTATTAGTTTATTATTATGTTTTATTATACCTATGTATGTATGAATAATATAATTCATAGTCTTGACTATATGTATGTGTGTATGTTTTATTATACATATAAATAATATTATTATTACAGCCCACCACAACAGAGTTTCTAAATGTTATCCAATCAAAGAACAACCTGACAATACACATTGCACCTGTTGAATGTATAACTGTCGCTGAAGAACAAATAACTAATAGTGAAGAAGTCATAACAGCTGTTGAAGAAGGCGGTCCAGTGAAAGTTGAACAGGAAACGGTGACCGTGAAGACTGAAAGAACAGCAGGTGCGTAAAATATTTTACAACTTTGAAATGTTGAATGAAAATTGAAAAAAAGAAAATTGTAATTAAAAATTTTGAATTAGAATCTTCTGTATGTTTCTTATGTATGGTGATGAATAAAGATGAATGATGAAAATAAAATAAGTAAATATTGCTCTATAGCAATAAATTCATTGAGTTGTGACCATTTTTGTATTGCTGCAACTCGCACCCTTATTAATGTGTACTCCATATGAAAATGTAAATTTGTGTAGCAAATCAAATTAATGATCTATTTATCTATGCAAATTAAAACATTAATATCTAATTAAAATAAGTAATAAGAGAGAGTAAGAAGAGGTCAAGAGTACCCAAAACCGCCAAGCGTACATGAAGAGAGTTATGAATGTGGATGAAGTGAAGGCAGTATGCAGAGATCGTGGAAAGAGGTAGTCTCTGCCTACCCCTCCGGAAAAGAGGCGTGATTTTATGTATGTATATGTATGTAAAATAAATAATTGATTTCAGAAACATCGGAACCAAATGGAATTCCACTGTCAGATTTAGACAATGGCGGTTTTACTGACTCCGATGATGACGTGCCACTGAAGAATATCAGTATGAAACAAGACAGAAAGGGAAGTTTGAAGAGAACGGACGGGAAAGGCCGGAAATATAAAACAGGTAATGGAAATAAAAAAAGTAAATATTCTTATTTTAAGACATATGTATTTAAACGCTCTTAAAAGTAGAAATATATACAGGGTGACTTTTAATTCAACTGCATAAATTTAACTGTTAAGTGTACTCATTTAAAGGATATTTAAAAACGTTAAAAGAAGATTATCGGTTCATTTTTTCAGAAAGTACGAAAAAAAATTAAAGTATCAAAATCCACGATCCTAAATACGTAATATCACCCCGGCCGGCGAAAAAGCGACACGTAAGATTCTGAGGTCAACGACACAATTCATTCAGCTGAGCGATCTCGACAACTCTGTACTTTATTTTTCAGACATTTATTTACATGTTTAGTTTTAATTTCTTTTTGTACTATTGGTCTTTATAAAGCGTGTGACGTAGTTTTTGAGGGTTTTTTAAATGTGAAAATGATGACGTTTAATTTAAATAAAAATAGGCTCAAACGGCTCAGAAGCATGGGTATAGTCTATGTTTAAAAGGATGCAGTTGTTTTAAATGTCACCCTGTATGTATATTATATCCAAGTCCATAAATTTATCCGTATCTCAAATCTTACAGCATTCAAATTGAACGCGAAAGAGATTATACTTACGAAAGAGGAACAATTGAACGAAATGAATGCGCGTGCGTCGTCGTCCAATTACATGGACTCGCCGTACAAATGCGTTTTGTGCTACAAGGGTTTCGTCGACGACCAGGCGTATAGCAACCACAGGGAGAAACACGCCGAGGTCAGACTTTTGTATAATAATCACTACATAGTATAAAACAAAGTCGCTATTTTAGTCTGTTTGTCTGTATGCTTAGATCTTTAAAATTACGCAACGGATTTTGATGCGGTTTTTTGTAACAGGTAGAGGTAAAGGTTTTTATGTTTAATTTTTTCCGAATTTTGCACCCGTGCGAAGCCGGGGCGGGTCGCTTGTTTTATAATAATTTGCATGCTATGACCAGTAGGAAATATGTTTTTTTTTAAACCTTTTGTAAACCCTAGTCAAAAGCAAATAAATATTCTATTCTATTCAGTGTGGGCGACCTTGTTTATGGACGCCATAGCAACGGTTGCCATAGCAACGGTTGCCATGGTTATGTTTAGTTAGGAAAAAATGTGTTATTTTTATCTATAAGTTGTTATTGTTAAGTATTGTTATTTATAAAGCTGTAGAGTTTGTTTGTTTGAACGTGCTACTCTCAGGAACTACTGGTTCGAATTGAAAAATTATTTTTGTGTTGAATAGACCATTTATCGAGGAAGGCTTTAGGTTAATAATATAATAACATCACGCTGCAACTATTAAACTTTAAATTAAAGAAAGGAATTTACATTCACTAGAAGGTACACATGATGTATGTATAAATACATAAATTGAAGATCAAGAACAAAAACAATCATCATATAAGTACATAGAGAAATAGACGATGTCTATAAATAGTTCTTATTTTATTTCAGTGTCGTATTCTGTGCTGTGATTGGCTGATGGCGTATGACGTCAGCGATCAATGTCACCACATTATGTATGCAGTGTTCGAAATTCGATTCTCATTTTCAGAGCAGCGGCGATCACGAGTGCGACATATGTCATATGCGATATCGCACCGCGCGCCACCTCAGAACTCATTCTGCGACGTCGCACTTCAGACAGTACTTGTGTAACGTATGCGAGCACAGATCTCATACCAAGTGAGTGTCTTTATTGTTAGTTCAACCGCTATTGTATAGATGGCGTTGTGAATGATTATAGAAACAATGGTGTACATACTATGCATACTTATAGGTAAATTTGTACATACCTACATATCATCACGTCTATATCCTTTGCGGGGTAGACAGAGCCAAGAGAGTCTTGAAAAGACTGAAAGGTTCAGTTGTTTGGTTTAATGATAGAATTGAGATTCAAATAGTGACTGGTTGCTACGAGTACCTACGTCGCCTGAAAGAAGTGCTAAATAAAAGACATGTGTGGTATCACGGAGCATTTATTGCATTGCCGCACAAGCAAGTTATATCTAGATACCTTCAAATACAATATCAACTTATGTCGGTACATACTTGTCAAGAAGAATGACAAGTTTATAAGCTTATCCCTTAGTCGCATTTTACGACATCCACCGGGAAAGAGATGGAGTGATCCTATAATTTTTTGTATAGTATATCTTTTTAATTCTTTTAATGGCAACACTAGGTACTGTATTTTTAAGAAGTCATGTGTTTTTTTTTTTTTTCAGAAACCAAGCGAGGGAACATCAGAAATGGCACGAGGGTTACACTTACGAGTGTGAATTGTGCGGGCAGAAGTTCAGGTATTACATACATACATATAGTCACGTCTATATCCCGCGCGGGGTAGACTGAGCTAACAGTCTTGAAAATACTGATAGGCCACGTTCAGCTGTTTGGCTTAATGATAGAATTGACATTCAAATAGTGACAGGTTGCTAGTCCATCGCCTAAAAAAGAATCCCAAGTTTGTAAGCCTATCCCTTAGTCGCCTTTTACGACAGCCATGGGAAAGTGATGGAGTGGTCCTATTCTTTTTTGTATTGGTGCCGGGAACCACAAGGTACACATATAGTCACTTCTATATCCCTCGCGGGGTAGACTGAGCTAATAGTCTTGAAAATACTGACAGGCCACGTTCAGCTGTTCGGCTTAATGATAGAATTGAGATTCAAATAGTGACAGGTTGCTAGTCCATCGCCTAAAAAAGAATCCCAAGTTTATAAGCCTATCCCTTAGTCGCCTTTTACGACATCCATGGGAAAGAGACGTAGTGGTCCTATTTTTTTTTTCCATTTGCGCCGGGTCCACACGGCTTCCGACCGTATATCTATACTAACATTATAAAGCTGAAGAGTTTGATTGTTTGTTTGTTTGAACGCGCTAATCTCAGGAACTAGTGGTTCGAATTGAAAAATTATTACTATATAACATCACGCTGCAACTGGAGCCAAGGAGGAATGGAGAATGTGAAAAAAAAAAACGGGGATAATAATTCATCCTTGAGGGCTTCAATAATGACCAGAACAATTATTCCACGCGGACGAAGTCGCGGGCACAGCTGGTATATCTATATTATATTTTTTTAATTTGTGATTAACATGTGCCGTGTGGTTCCCGGCACCAATAAAAAAAAAGAATAGGACCAGTCCATCTCGTTCCCATGGATGTCGTAAATGGCGACTAAGGGATAGGCTTATAAACTTGGGATTCTACTTTTAGGCGATGGGCTAGCAACCTGTCACTATTTGAATCTCAATTCCATCATAAAGCCAAACAGCTGAACGTGGCCTATCAGCCTTTTCAAGACTATTGGCTCTGTCACCCCGCAAGAGATATAGACGTGATTATGTGTGTGTGTGTGTGATTAACATTACAGAAAATCAACATCCTATCTGACTCACATGAGGAAATGTCACCCAACACAACACGTTTGCGAATTGTGCGGCGAGAGTTTTGTCGGTAAACACGGTCTGCTGATGCATAAGAGCAAAACGCACAGACATACTCAACAGGTGAGTTATAAAACAACCATTAATTTACTAATTTGTTACAATGATTTTATTGCGACAGGTTTATACAGGGTTTTACAATTTTAATTCAACTGCATAAATTTAATTGTTAAGTGTACTCATCTAAAGGATAATTTTGTAAGCCTATCCCTTAGTCGCCTTTTATGGCATCCATGGGAAAGAGATGGGAGTTAGGACCACTCCATCTCTTTCCCATGGATGATTCTTATTTGTATTGGTGCCGGGAACCACACGGCACTTTTGTTATTCATACATAGAATAGAAAAGATTTATTTTCAAAATTGTATACAAGGTATCACTTATTGACACGTCACATCACTTAAATCTAATTATAACTTCTGCCGCTTCCGAAGCGCGTGTGTAAAAGAAGCGACGGAACGTCTCGTCTCGTTCCCATGGATGTCGTAAGTGGCGACTGAGGGATAGGCTTTTAAATCGAGATTTTACTTTTAGGCGATGGGCTAGCGACCTGTCGCTATTTGAATCTCAATTCTATTAGTATGCCAAACAGCTGAACATAGCCTATCAGTCTTTTCAAGACTGTTGGCTCTGTCTACCCCGCATGGGACATAGATGTGATTATATGTCAAGACACAGACAAGCGCACCACCGCTGCGCCACAGAGGCCTGATAATTAAATAATAAAAAATGTTTTCAGAATCCAACAATACCACAAAAGAATTCTGACACTTACTGTTCTGAATGTCAAATACAATTTTTGACAAGTGACGCGTGGAAGAGACATATGCTCAACTCTTTCAAGCACAAGATGAAGAACAAGGACGGGTATATATTTGAAATTGTTATTGTTTTTCTTTTACTCTTTTTCTCAGTGACAGATTTGTACAATGGTTGAATTTTTATACTTTTGAGGTAATTTTATACAGCACGTTTGAACGGGAGATCGTGGCAAGTGGGAAGAGGTAGTCTCTACCTACCCCACCGGGAAAGAGGCGTGATTTTATGTATGTATGTTTGAACGGGGTACTTAAATGGTAGGCGCTTAAAAATTTGCCTTTTAAATAATGAATTAAGCGTCACCTACCAAAAAGCAACGAATTTATCTCGGTAAAAGTTGCAGATCTCGTGACATTTGCCAATAAACTAATATTATTGCGTGGTTGCTGCGTTTAATTCGTCGCTTTTTGTAAGTGGCGTTTAAATTGTTGCTTTTTGAAGGCGGTGCTAATTTCGTCAAAGAAAGAAAGAAAAATCGTTTATTTGGTACATTAACAAAATATAAATTGGAATTAGTGAATTGTTAAATTACTGTGTCGCTGAATTGTTGCGGGTGAAAGCTAGTAAATAGGTACATAGAATAAAACATGTTGGTACACTATTGTAATTTTGACACCTTAAATGCATTTATGCATTATGTCATTGTAGGTACACGTTTTGGCAAATAAGTTATCTTATGTCTTGTCTGATGTCTAATGTCCCACGTCCCATGTCCCATGTCCCTCGTCCCATATCCCACGTCCCATGTCCCTCGTCCCATATCCCACGTCCTATGGCCCAATTCTCATGTCCCACGTCCCATGTCCCATGCTTCATGTTCCATGGCCCAAGTCTAATGTTCCACGTCCCAAGTCTCAAGTCCCACGTCCCGTGTACCATGCCTCATGTCCCGCGTCCCATGTCCCATGACCCAAGTCTCAAGTCTAATGTCCCACGTCCCAAGTCTAATGTCCCATCACCCAAGTCTAAAAGTCCCACGTCCCATTACTCATGTCCCATGACCCAAGTTTCATGTCCTACGTTCCATGATTCAAGTCTCGTCCCTCGTCCCACGTCCCATGCCTCATGTCCCACGTCCCTTATCCCATGCCTCATGTCCCACGTCCCTTATCCCATGCCTCATATCCCTCGTCCCATGTCTCATGGCCCTGGTCCCACGTTGGCTGTCTCACATCTCACCGCGCATGACCGCAATATGGCAGGTCGCACTGCGCGATATGCGGCGGCGGCGTGCCGGGCCCGCTGGCCGAGCACCTGCGCGGGCACGCGCGCGCGCTGCGCCCGCCGCGTGCGCGCGCGCCGCCGCCCGCCGCCCGGCTGCCGTGTCAACAGGTGCGTGCCCATATATAGTCACGTCTTTATTTATTAACTAGCTGTGCTGTGCCCGCGACTTTGTCCGCGTAAAATAGTTATTTTGGGCATCATTGATCTTTTTGTAGTATTGGTATGTATTACAGCGTGTGACGTAGTTTTTGAGGGTTTTTTAAATGTGAAAATGATGACGTTTAATTTAAATAAAAATAGGCTCAAACGGCTCAGAAACATGGGTATAGTCTATGTTTAAAAGGCTGCAGTTGTTTAAAATATCACCCTGTATAGCCTAAAGCCTTCCTCAATAAATGGTGTATTCAACATAAAAAGAATTTTTCAATTCGAACCAGTAGTTGCTGAGATTAGCGCGTTCAAACTAACAAACTCTTAAGCTTTATAACATTAGAATAGATGTAACTTGAATTTATCTATAAAAATTTAAAATCACGTGAATGTAAGATTATTTATTAGATTGCCTGCAAAAGCGAATTTTATGAATAAAATTATTTCAATTTTGAATGTTTTTTTTACAGTGTAATGGCACGTTTTCGAGCAAATCTTTGCTGATTACTCATACAAAACGCGCTCACCTCGGCGTGAAGTACAATAGAAATGTCGTGTGTGAAATATGCGGAAAGCATTGCACTGTGAGTATATAAAGCATAGCTGCGCCAGCGACTTCGTCCGCGTGGAAAAGTTCATTTTGAGCATCATTGAAGCCCTCAAGGATGAATAATTTTGCTTGCTTGCTCTTTAAAATTGCAGCGTGATGTTATATAGCCTAAAGCTTTCTCTATAAATGGTCTATTCAAAGCATAAAGAATTTTTCAATTCGAACCAGTATATACCAAATTCACGCGGGTGAAATGCTGATAATAAATAAATATATACATATATACGGGACAAATTACACAGATTGAGTTAGCCTCGAAGTAAGTTCGAGACTTGTGTTACGACATACCAACTCAACGATACTATATTTTACAAAATACTTAGATAGATAAACATCCAAGACCCAGACCAATCAGAGAAAGTACGTTTCTCATCATGCCCTGACTAGGATTCGAACCCGGGACCTCCGGTGTCACAGACAAGTGTATTACCGCTGCGCCACTGAGGCCGCCGAGAATATTTTTTTTTGGCGTGACAACGTCTTATAATGCGACTGAGCCGGCTGCACGCACGAAAAAACATGACTCATGCGGCGTTACCTCGCTCTGAGGCGTTCCATGTAAGGCTGAAGTGCAAGCGAGAGCGCGGAACGAGCGACAAAGAGGCACAATCGGCCTTCGCGTTCGGCAGCGTATACCTCCTTCTCTATATACCTACAAACAAATCTATTAAACAAATGAAATTAATGTTTTATTGATTTTTTTTATTAATTTTTTTTATTTTCTTTCCCATGGATGTCGTAAAAGGCGACTAAGCGATAGGCTTACAAACTTGGGATTATTTTTTTAGGCGATGGGCTAGCAACCTGTCACTATTTGAATCTCAATTCTATCATTAAGCCATATAGCTGAGCTGAGCGTGGCCTATCAGTCTTTTCAAGACTGTTGGCTCTATCTACCCCACAAGGGATATTGACGTGACCATATGTATGAAATTAAAATTTTCTTTTGAAAAATGTAGTGTCCGACCGAAGGTCTATTTTTGGCCGAAGCCGAAGCCGAAGCCGATTAATCGGCTATCGCCACAACCTTCGGCCGAAGCCGAAGCCGAAGCCGAAGGTTTATATTCTCTCAGCACTCAGTAATTAATTTTGTTCAATATTGTCTACAAGCTACAATTAATATTAAAATCATTTCAAAACCTCAATATTGAAGGTTTATATATTGACTGTTTCATATAGAAGTTGATGATATATCAAAGAGGTGGTTGGTTTAGAGATAAACTAGCTGTTGCCCGCGACTTCGTCCGCGTAAATTTCGAGTTGAATTTTAATCATACAGTCAGATACAGACAGACAAAAATGTAAAAAAAAAATTCTCTATCCGTTTCAGTCAAAATATTAAATGTACAGAAAAAATATTTTTACCGTTTTATTATAAATAAATAAATAAATAAAATAAAATATGTTTATTTCAGACACAGTCCAGAGTTGTTAGTAAATCTTATGTACTAATGTTAGTAATAATTTGACACGTTTTTATTTAAGCTCGAATGCTGTCGAGTCCAGTGACATTATATGTAGTATTTTGATTTTCAGTTTTTTTACATAAAATACTCAAACAATACAAAAAAAATATATTTTTAATAATAAAAAATATCTTGTAATTGTTGGGATTCGAACTTGGACCGCCAACTTCACAGTCTCACGGGCTAACCACTGGACCATCGAAGCCGTTGCGTTGGTGTCGAAATTAAAGTAGACTACATACATATGGTCACGTCTTTATCCCTTGCGGGGTAGACAGAGCCAACAGACTTGAAAAGACTGAATGGCCACGTTCAGCTATTTGACTTAATGATAGAATTGAGATTCAAAAAGTGATAGGTTGCTCGCCCATCGCCTAAAAAAGAATCCCAAGTTTGTAAGCCCATCCCTTAGTCGCCTTTCACTTATATTTATATGTTATAGGTATAATGTCGTCGTATAATGATAAATGACTTTGAATTTTTAATTTCGCTGGCATACTGATGCCTTGAGTTCATTCAAATGTCGATAACTTTTTTTTTGTGAACCGATTTTGATGAAACAAACTTTTAATGTTATTCTGAGTTAAAACAAAGCAATTGGTGAAAGTTTGAAGTAAATCGGTTTAGTACTTTCGGAGATAATCGTGATCATACATACAGACAGACAGACAAGAAATTTAAAAAATATATTTTTGCTTTCTATTATTCATTCTAAGTGTCCCTCTATCCATTTCAGTCGAAAATACTAAATGTACAGACAAAATATTTTTACTGTTTTATTATATGTATAGATAAAAGTTTGTGATTTACCTACTGGTAAAAATAATGATTTGATTTCTTACAAAAACACTCGTTTAAATACACGTACGGACTTGTTTTGATGCATGCAATCAGCAATGTGATATTTTGACAGTGACTCCCCGCCGCCTCATGACTTTCGTAACAGTTCGTTCAATCTCGACGGTCGCTCGGACCTTCGGCGAAACCTTCGGCTTCGGCCGGATTTTGGGCCGAAGCCGAATGTTTCGCCGAAGGTGGATTTTTTGGCCGAAGGTGGCCGAAGCCGAAGCCGAAGCCGAAGCTTCGGTCGGACACTAGAAAAATGCTACCATTCTACTAGTATTTTCTTAAGACATTGTCACGTTCAACTATCGTCAGTGAAACGACTTTATAGACAACAGATAAACGATTTTTGTATTTTTTTTTAAACAGTCCAACGCCTCCCTCAAATACCATCAGCGCTCGCACACCGGCGAGAAGCCGTACTCGTGCGCCGTGTGCAACAAGAGGTTCTCGAGCAAGAACCACCTGAACATACACACGCGGACGCACACGGGCGACCGGCCGTACGTGTGTGCGACGTGCGGCAAGCGGTTCACGCAGAAACCGGCGCTCAATAGGCATCAGAGGGTAAGGGGATACATATACATACATACATATGGGACATGAGACATGGGACGTGGGACTTGGGACATGAGGCATGGGACATTAGACTTGGGACATGGGACATGAGGCATGGGACATGAGGCATGGGACGTGGGACATTAGACTTGGGACGTGGGACATTAGACTTGGGACGTGGGACATTAGACTTGGGACATGGGACATTAGACTTGGGACATGGGACGTGAGGCATGGGACGTGGGATATGAGGCATGGGACTTAGGACATTAGACTTGGGACATGGGACGTGAGCATGGGACATGAGACATGGGACTTGGGACGTGGGACATTAGACTTGGGACATGAGGCATGGGACGTGGGACATTAGACTTGGGACGTGGGACATTAGACTTGGGACAATTAGACTTGGGACATGGGACATTAGACTTGGGACATGGGACGTGAGGCATGGGACGTGGGACATGAGCCATGGGACATAGGACATGAGACATGGGACTTGGGACATGAGGCATGGGACGTGGGACATGAGACTTGGGACATGGGACACGTACACGTGCGCCGTGTGCAACAAGAGGTTCTCGAGCAAGAACCACCTGAACATACACACGCGGACGCACACGGGCGACCGGCCGTACGTGTGTGCGACGTGCGGCAAGCGGTTCACGCAGAAACCGGCGCTCAATAGGCATCAGAGGGTAAGGGGATACATAATATATATCATGGGACATGAGACATGGGACGTGGGATTTGGGACATGAGGCATGGGACGTGGGACATTAGACTCGGGACATGGGACATGAGGCATGGGACGTGGGACATTAGACTTGGGACATGGGACATTAGACTTGGGACATGGGACATGTGACTTGGGACGTGGGACATTAGACTTGGGACATGGGACGTGAGCATGGGACATGAGACATGGGACGTGGGACATGAGCCATGGGACGTGGGACATGAGGCATGGGACGTGGGACATGAGACATGGGACTTGGGACATTAAACGTGGGACATGGGACACGAACACGTGCGCCGTGTGCAACAAGAGGTTCTCGAGCAAGAACCACCTGAACATGCACACGCGGACGCACACGGGCGACCGGCCGTACGCGTGTGCGACGTGCGGCAAGCGGTTCACACAGAAACCGGCGCTCAATAGGCATCAGAGGGTAAGGGGATACATAATATATATCATGGGACATGAGACATGGGACGTGGGACTTGGGACATGAGGCATGGGACGTGGGACATTAGACTCGGGACATGGGACATGAGGCATGAGACGTGGGACATTAGACTTGGGACGTGGGACATTAGACTTGGGACATGGGACATTAGACTTGGGACATGGGACGTGAGGCATGGGACGTAGGACATGAACCATGGGACGTGGGACATGAGGCATGGGACGTGGGACATGAGGCATGGGACGTGGGACATTAGACTTGGGACATGGGACACGTACGCGTGCGCCGTGTGCAACAAGAGGTTCTCGAGCAAGAACCACCTGAACATACACACGCGGACGCACACGGGCGACCGGCCGTACGTGTGTGCGACGTGCGGCAAGCGGTTCACGCAGAAACCGGCGCTCAATAGGCATCAGAGGGTAAGGGGATACATATACATACATATATTTATATATATATATATATCATGGGACGTGGGACTTGGGACATGGGACGTGGGACATTAGACTTGGGACGTGGGACATTAGACTTGGGACATGAGACATGGGACGTGGAACATTAGACTTGGGACATGGGACATGAGGCATGGGACGTGGGACATTAGACTTGGGACATGGGACATGAGACATGGGACTTGGGACATGAGGCATTAGACATGAGGCATGGGACGTGGGACATGAGGCATGGGACGTGGGACATGAGGCATGGGACGTGGGACATGAGGCATGGGACGTGGGACATGGGACATGAGACATGGGACTTGGGACATGAGGCATGGGACGTGGGACATTAGACTTGGGACATGGGACGTGGGACATTAGACTTGGGACATGGGACATTAGACTACGGACATGGGACGTGAGGCATGGGACGTGGGACATGAGCCATGGGACGTGGGACATGAGGCATGGGACGTGGGACATGAGACATGGGACTTGGGACATTACACGTGGGACACGAACACGTGCGCCGTGTGCAACAAGAGGTTCTCGAGCAAGAACCACCTGAACATACACACGCGGACGCACACGGGCGACCGGCCGTACGTGTGTGCGACGTGCGGCAAGCGGTTCACGCAGAAACCGGCGCTCAATAGGCATCAGAGGGTAAGGGGATACATAATATATATCATGGGAAATGAGACATGGGACGTGGGATTTGGGACATGAGGCATGGGACGTGGGACATTAGACTTGGGACATGAGGCATGGGACGTGGGACATTAGACTTGGGACATGGGACATGAGACTTGGGACATGAGGCACGGGACGGTGTGTGTGACGTGCGGCAAGCGGTTCACACAGAAACCGGCGCTCAGTAGGCATCAGAGGGTAAGGGCATACATATATGTATGTATATATTCATCCACGTTCATAACTCTCTTCATGCAAGGCACGCCTATATCTATTGCGGGGTAGACAGAGCCGACAGAGGAATGAAAATGAAAAAAAAAAATGTTGAATCCAAAGTTTATTACCTTATCCCTTAATCCACTTTTACTATCTCCACGGGAAGCGAAGCCGCGCTGTTCAGCATAGGGGCTTGCACTACATAAATATTGCTCTAATTCCATTAGTCGCTTTTTACGACATCCATGGGAAAGAGTAACAGAGTAGTATTTAACGTATCCACCACCAAGCGATATTCTCCTTTTATGAAGTCGGTTAGATTTCTAAAACCTTCTCCTAAGTGTAACTTCCTGAAAACTGCATTAAAATCGGTTGAGCGAAACGCGAGGACAAACAAACATACAGGTCAAACTGAGGATCAACCTTTTTTTTTTCCCTAAAGTCGGTTAAATTACTGTTTTTTACTATTTTTCTAAAACCTTCTCCTTAGGGAACTGCTGAACACCGCATCAAAATCGGTTGAGCAAAACGCGAGGACAAACAAACAAACAAGCATACACGTCAAACTGAGGATAAACTTCTTTTTTCTAAAGTCTGTTAATATACTGTAATTTTTTATTCTTTTTTAAGTCTGTTAAAATACTGTTTTTTTATTCTTTTTTTTTTTTTTAATTCTTATACTTTTTTTTTTAAATTCTTTTACAGATACACACCGGAGTGAAACCCTACGAATGTCAGTTCTGCTCCAAGTGTTTCAGCCAATCGGATTCGTTGAATGTTCACGTAAAAGCTGTACATTTAAAAATGCCCATAATCAGAAAAAAGGGGGGGGTGAAAGCTGAAGATCGTCAAGATGTGTAGTGGTCTTCTTCCTCCTGGCTTTAGTCCCGGTTTCATCCTCACCACTCTGGAGAGAAGCCCGGGGTGTGTCTTTGACCATGAATAGAATAGATTTATTTTCAAAACTGGATACAAGGTATCACTTATTGACGTCACATCACTTAAATCTAATTATAACTACTGCCGCTTCCAAAGCGCAAGTGTAGAAGAAGCGGCGGAACAAACTACACTGCAGCATGTTCATCGGACGTCAATTTACAAATATAGAGGTCTCTTAAATCTAAATCGTGGACGAATGCACATTGTCTACTATGAATGCATGGATTGGGTGAGTCAGGTTTTTGCACGAAGCGATTCGCTTCTGAACTCCGCAATCTTTGCAGGGGAACCTAACCCGTTTTGGATATCAAATAGCAGGTACCCATCACCGCAGATCTTGCATGGAAAATACATACATATAACCACGTCTATATCCCTTGCGGGGTAGACAGAGCCAACAGTCTTGAAAAGACTGATAGGCCACGTTCAGCTGTTTGGCTTTATGATGGAATTGAGATTCAAATAGTGACAGGTTGCTAACCCATCGCCTAAAAGCAGAATCCCGAGTTCATAAGCCTATCCCTTAGTCTCTTTTAACGGCATCCATGGGAACGAGATGGAGTGGTCCTATTCTTTTTTATTAGTGCCACACGGCACATCATGGAAAATTTTTGCCTAAAAAACAGATTAGCATTTAAAAAAACTGTATTGGGATTATGGTTACAAATACAGTTGCCTTAATGTGCAGGTTTTTTTCTCGCGGTGTTTTTCCTCGCCGTAAACATCGTAATGAGACCTGCACATGTAGGCAACAGTGATTTGATATGGGTTAGGTTCAGATCCCTTGAAAAGTTTTGGAGGTCAGACGGGAGTCGCTTCGTGTGAATGCAGACCTGGGCTCATCTCCAGAGTAAGGATATTTGGGACTTACGCCAGAATACTGTAAATTATTTTTAATAATAAAAATGTATGTAAATTATAGTATCTACTATTTTAAGTGATAATTATTTGTACATAAAAATAATTGATTTATGTGTTAGTGAATGACGTGTGCAAACCTATTAGTGTAATATTTTGTAATATGTAATTTTATATGAATTAAATATTTATTGACATGTAAAATAAGTTTTAATTTCAATCGCTATTAATTCATTTTTAATTTCAACATCAGTCAATTATTGTCATATCTTTTGGTTTCCCAACATTACTTAAAACCAAGTTCACTGCCGCTTCCAAAGAGTCAGTGCAGAAGAAGGGGTAACACACTATACTGCAGCATTTTCTTCAATAGTACTTCTTACTAAAAAAAGGAACCATTAACTATTTCAATGAAAGACATTGTATTAAAAATAGTTTTATTATAACTAAAACTTTGAACTTTTTCGTCTTACAAATGTTGATGTGCTTAAAGGTAACTTTAGTTGTACAATTTTTTTATTGCCAGAAGTTACTATTAACGCTCCTATCACTCTTATCTTAGTCGTCAATGTTCTTATAGCCAAATTTGCAAACTTACCTAACTCTTCGGCATTGATTTTATAATCATTTATAAGAAGAAGAAATACAACAGCATGACAAAACGATTTGTCTTTCATCTGCAAGGATCTGTTACGTTTGGAGTTAGTTAACGTTGTAAAGTTGCTCAATATAACATTGTTCAACGTAGCTGAATGGGGGCACGCGCAAAATGACTTTTTAATCACGTCTTTAATCATTGTTGAATTCAGTTTGAATAGTGAACTCGCATATAATGCTAAGACCTTCTGTTCTTTATTCAAACATCTATTAGACACTATATTTTTTACAATTTCCGCCATGTCTGTGGTTATATCGATGTTCTCTATTTCCGAATGAATTGCCTCGTATTGTTCTTTTGTCAAAATTTTGTACAAGTCATATATTTCACTGACCTCTTTAGCGTCGCGGTTTATTGGCGGTATGTAAAAGTCTTCAGAGTCAGCTTTAGTGTACGAACTTAAATCAACTTGGTCTTCGGCCAGGTTAATCGTCACATTATGTATTTGTTCAACTACAGTCTCCGTATTAACTTTCAGTTTCTCTCGTTGTTCCATAATCTTCTTTTGTTTCTTGGAGCCAAACTTCCGACTCAGTTCCAAGCGGCTAGTGTCTAGTTGAGAGTCTAAATTATCTCTTAAAACCGGCCTAACCTCAATGTTTCCAGCTTCTATTATTCGCACCTTTCCTGTTGTTTTATTGCGCGCCAGGATTAGCGTTTTGCCCAGATCCTCTTTCTCCTCATTTCCTGCGTATAGTAAGTTGCATACGTCCACAGTTAAAGATTTTAAATTAGTACTTTTATCTTCGAATAGCGTACAATTTTTGGTTGTGAATTCGTCTGTTGGATAGCCATTTTGAAAACTTACTATTACTGGGTTTTCAGAGCTTTTGGGATATACTTCGTCAATACTCAAAGTTGGCATCTTCTATTTATTTACAATTCAAATCAAACAACATATGAATAAAATTCACATGTACTTGAGAGGTTATACATAAACAAAATATTCAAAATTTGATTCAAAACAATGAAACGTCAAACTCTGGTTGTCATTGTCAAAAAATTGTCCATTTTCAAATTCCAACTTTAAAAAAGGCGTCTACCCATGCTGCACTTTGTACATGCGATACATCCATAGGCGACACATGTTGCAGCACAAACCAGTAGTAGTAGAAATCTCTTCCAGCAGACCCATGAAAGGAGAGACGAATATTGGAGCGGTATGGCGTGTAAGTAATCTTCTCCCTGACGCAAATCCTATTCACATCCTCACCTCTCTGGAGCGAAACCCGAGGTTCCGTTTTGAACTGGATTGGTTTAGTCGGGTTTTACATAAAGAAAATGATAAATAAATTTTTACTGAGCGACATACATACATACATATAATCACGTCCAAAACCCTTGCGGAGCAGACAGAGCCAACAGTCCCATAAAGATTGATAGGCCACGTTCAGCTGTTTTAAGATGTCGCTATATTCACGCGGTCAATGCAGCGGGTAAAAGCTAGTATACTACATATATGTAGTCTAAGGGCAGTAAGTAGACTTTCGATATGACGGTAGCAAGAGTTTTATATAAATTAAACAACGTATGTAACGGAGTCCAAAAACAAATAAACAAGACTTTAATTATCTAAAATTTATTAATCATAATACACTTTTAAATAATTGAAACATCAAATGAAAAGATGGTATTAAGTCTTCATTTGAGAATAAGATTGAAGTTAATTTGAAAAGAGTACAAGCCTTACAAGATAAATTACTTTTAAGTTCATAGTTTTTTTTTTATAGAATTATTCTCTGGTTTTTTCTACTTATTGTACAAATGAAAAGATGGAAATATATTAAGTCTTCATTTGAGAATAAGAAGTAGAGTACAAGCCTTACAAGACAAATTACTTTAAAGTTCATAGTTTTTTTTTTTATAGAATTATCCTCTGGTTTTTTTTGTCTACTTATTGTAAAAAAGTGAATTGTGTACATATATTGTAAACTATTATCATTATTTGTAATTATTTGTACATAGCAACAATCACGTCTTTATCCCTTAAGGGGCTAAAGAGAGCCAACAGTCTCGAAAAGATTAGAAGTCCATTATAATTATACTTACTCACTAAATGTTTTGAGATTTGAGCTAAGTTATTGGTAACATATTAAAATTTGAAGAACCTTACGAATTTTATTGACGAAAATGATAAAATCAACACAATCAATTATGGAGTTGAGCCACCTTTACTTTTCAACCTTAGATATATGTACTTACTAACATTATAATGATTTTTTTACTACTCAAAAATTTATTGGAAATTCAATATCGTTTGTTTTACAACGCTCACATAATATTATTCCGATGATACTTCCTAATATGCCTCAGAATATTTCTCCTACCATGGCCTTCATAGGTACACATATCACAATTATAGGCATCATTTTTCGTATGACTTTTCATGTGACTAGTAAAATAAGATTTTCTATTTGTTCCGTATCTACAAATTGTACATTTGTATATTTTTCTGTAACATTTTTTGTAATGTACACAATTTATATGTCTTATCAAATTTCTCCTATTCTTACAAACATTATTGCATAAATCACATACATAAGTCGTGAATTTCATATGTGTTTCAATATGACGGTAGTATATGTTTTCAAAATTTGTCTTGTAACTGCACCGTGGACAGTTAAACGAATATTTTTCTAAATCTGTTATTTTGTATTTAGTCAAACTGTCGTTCACAGACAAAATTATGTCGTGAGCTTTTTTGGTGTGTCGTCGAAAGTTCGCTTTATTGTGACCAATGTATAAACATGAATCGCACTGATAAATTTCATCCAGTGTATGTATATTCAGATGATTGGATAAACTACGTTTGTAAATTGTTTTGAAGTTACAATGCGTACAACACAAAGGTTTGGCATAATGAATTTTTTTATGTCTAGTAAAATTTTTATGTGCTATTTTTTTTAAACAAACATTACACGTTTTCGCATCTTTAATATTAATTTTTGATTTATTTAAATCTATTGCTACTTCTTGTTGTGGAATTTTTTCGTTATGTTCTTGTTGTTCATCATTACCATTTTTATTAGCATTTTCTTCATTAACATTATTAATTACTTTATTAAAATTTTGTTGTGCATCGGTACAACTGTGTTCGATATCTTCTTGTTGTTCTTCATTCCCATTTTTGTAAGCATTTTCTTCATTAAAATTATTAATTATTTTATCATAATTTTGTTGTGCATCGTTATAACTGGTTTTAGAGGTTTCTTCACATATTTCTAGCACTTCAGTACCGTAAATTGAATCTCGATTGTTATTATCTGTTTTGTTTGAATTTACGTTTTCGATAATATACTTGCCTGAAAAATGACAAATTTTAAATCATAATCTTTTTAGTCTTTTCTCATGATTTCATAGTTATTATTGTTTTTTAATTTTGTTATTAGTAGCATATATTAGTTTTTGGTGTTGGAGAGCGTCGGTGGACGAATCGGGAAATACGGGTTAGGTTGCAAAGGTTGCGGAGGTCGCTTCGTGTAAAAACCTGACTCACACAATCCAGGGCACATTGTCAAAGGCATACCCCGGGCTCCGGGGCTGTGGAATAATTTTAAAATAATGCCGAATAAACTCCGACTAACCAACAACGCATACCGCAGTGTCCAGTAAATTGAAATTTTGCATGTAAGTTACTTATGTAGTGTAAGGGTGCCCTGAAATTAGATTTCCGGAAATTTTCCGCGGTAACAGGACTTTTCGTACATACATATAATCACGTCTATATCCCTTGCGGGGTAGACAGAGCCAACAGTCGTGAAAATACTAGTAGGCCACGTTCAGCTGTTTGGCTTAATAATAGAATTGAGATTTATGTGAAGTGACAGGACTAGCCCATCGCCTAAAAGAAGAATTCCAAGTTTATAAGCCTATCCCTCAGTCGCCTTTGACTACATTCATGGGAAAAAGATGGAGTGGTCCTATTCTTTTTTCTATTAGTGCCGGGAACCACACGGGACTTTTCGTTTTAACATTAATCTTACTTACTAACTATGCCAAGGCTTTGAGAGTCATTGTAATATTTCAAATCAATGCCCAATGCGTTAGCAAATTCACTGCCGTAGAAAACCAAGAGCTCAGTAAATTTTGGGACCACTTTCACAGTTCTGAAATAAATGGATTGTAATTGAAAGGCCAACGTTTGTCTATGATGTCAGTATGTCCCGGGTTCGAATCCCGGCCAGGGCATGAGGAGTATAGAACCTTTCCTGATTGGCCCGGGTCTTGGATGTTCATTTAAATTTTTAATTCTATAATATATGTTGAATTAGCATCTCATAACACATGTCTAAATAAAAGTGGAATATGTCACATTTTGAACGAAAGTCCCATGTTATTTTATTGAAATTTGTTTACCGACCGTCATCCAGCGGTAGAATAAGTACATTCATATATACATATTATCACGTCTATATCCCTTGCGGGGTAGACAGAGCCAACAGTCTTGAAAAGACTGAAAGGCCCCGTTCAGGTATTTCGCTTTATGATAGAATTGAGATTCAAATAGTGACAGGTCGATAGCCCATCGCCTAAAAGAAGAATCCCAAGTTTATAAGCCTACCCGCCTACTAGTCGCCTTTTACGACATCCATGGGAGAGATGGAGTGGTCCTATCTTTTTTTCTATTGGTGCCGGGAACCACACGGCATATACATTCATCTAATGCAGATTTAACAATGACTCCATATGTTCATGATCCCGCTGCAAAGGTTTCGGAGGTCAGTAGCGAGGAGGTCACAGGCGTTCCCCGGACTCTCCAATGACATGAGGGTGGAAATGGAACTAATTCCAGGACAAAACATAACATAAAATCACGCCTTTTTCCCGGAGGGGCAGGAAGACACTACATCGTTCCCTTTGCCAAGATCTCTGCACACTTTCTTCGCTTTGTCTACATTCATAACTCTCTTCTTTTGATTCCAGGACGATTATGATAAATGAAGTCTGCTTGAAAGAAACTAAGGCTTAATTTGCAATCACCTTTTTTACATTTCATTCGACCAAATAGAAAATATGGGAATAAAGATAAATGATGTCCTTCCATCTCTTACATACATATAGTATACGTCTATACCCCTTACGGGGTAGACGGAGCCAATAGCATTGAAAAGACTGAAAGGCCACGTTCAGCTGATGATAAATGAATTCGAGATTCAAATAGTGACAAGTTGCTAGCTCATCGGCTACAAGAGGAATCCCAAGTTTATGAGCCTTAGAAACCTTTAACAAGATCCATGAGAAAGAAATGGAGTGGTCCTATTCTTTTTTTTATTGGTGCCACACGGCATCCAACTTTGTCTAATTGATTTTTGCTAATGGAATAATCATGCCTTACCTATAATAAATTTGCCCTTTATATTGAAAAGCCAATAAGTTCTGCTCGTGGTAATTCCTTGCGCAATTCACATATCTCATCCAGTTGGAGGCATCAGCGTTAGATCCATCCACAACGGAATAGTTGTTACTTGAGCGGATCTAAAATAATGAGTCATAGCTAAATTCAAAATTTTTATTCATTACTATAGAATACTATATATCGCTTAATAATTGTCAAAACGTATGGTTTAACAACATTGGTTGACGTCAAATAATTTACTTAAAAACTATGTTTACTGCCGCTTCCAAGGCGTCAGTGCAGAAGAAGCGGTAACAAACTACGCTGCAGCATTTTCTAGCGTCAGATCCTTGCTTAAGAGCGTCAGTGGTTGAATCAGTAAAGTGCCTGGTCCAAACACGGTGTCGCATAGGGGCACCGGTTTGTAATCATACATACATACATATGGTCACGTCTATATCCCTTGTGGGGTAGACAGAGCCAACTGTCTTGAAAAGACTGAATGGCCACGTTCAGCTGTTTGGCTTAATGATAGGAATTGAGATTCAAATAGTGACAGGTTGCTAGCCCATCGCCTTAGAAAGAATCCCAAGTTTGTAAGCTTATCCCTTAGTCGCCTTTTACGACATCCATGGGAAAGAGAGGGAGTGGTCCTATTCTTTCTTGTATTAGTGCCGGGAACCACACGGCACAATGCAATTGCAATGTTAAATCTTGTTAAAATCTTAATTGAAACCTTTCTGCAACATGTCGTCTTGTCTTAAATTTCTTATCTCCTCCTCAGCCTCCTATGCATAACTATGTAACAACAAACATAAATTCACACGTTTTTATCACTAACGGTAAACATAGCCAACAGTTTCGAAAATACTGATACGCCACGTACGGCTGTATGGCTTAATGATAGAGTTGAGATACATATAGTGCCATGTTGATTTCCAAGTTTAAAAGCATATCCCTTAGTCGCCTTTTAAGACATCCATGGTGCCCGTTGCTAGCCCATCGACTAAAAGAAACATACCAACTTATAAGCATAGCCCTTAGTCGCTTTTAACGACATCCACAGGTAACAGATGAAGGGGTCCAATTTTTTTTTCAATTGGTGTCGATGTGAATCGTAATTTAAAAAAAAAGCTCTAACCTGCCAGCTGTACATAGAATTTATATCTTCACTACGTTTCCCGCGGTACGGGCCGAAGCGAACGCCGCGGGGCAGAGTTAGTGAACTGAACACGCCTAGACCGGCCCCTTGAAAATAAATACATACATACATATAGTCACGTCCATATCCCATGCGGGGTAAACAGAGCCGTCAGAACAGTCTTGAAGACTAAATGGCCACGTTCAGCTATTTGGCTTAATGATAGAATTGAGATTCAAATAGTGACAGGTTGCTAGCCCATCGCCTAAAAGAAGAATTCCAAGTTTATAAGCCTATCCCTTAGTCGCCTTTTACGACATCCATGGGAAAGAGATGGAGTGGTCCTATTCTTTTTTGTATTGGTGCCGGGAACCACACGGCTCTTGAAAATAAATAAATACATACATTCTTACATATAATCACGTCTATATCCCTTGCGGGGTAGACAGAGCCAACAGTCTTGAAGAAGAATCACAAGTTTATAAGCCTATCCCTTAGTCGCTTTTTACGACATCCATGGGAACGAGATGGAGTGGTCCAATTCTTTCTTTTTATTGGTGCCGGGAACCACACGGCACTGCTGGGAACCACACGGCACTATATAGATAGGTATATGAATGTTACCTGGAATGATGGACCGTGCAATGTGTACAAACGGTCTCGGAGTAGTGAGCGCTGCTCGAGGAACCCATGGTGGTATACCAGCTCTTGATACCTTATACCATAGAATTAGAGGTGTTCGTTATAATTTGTTGCAGATTTAATATTACTAATATTATTTTTTGTTAATATATTCGAATACATTTAAATAATAGCTAATACTAATATATTAGTTTTATTTAAAGTAGGTAATCTACTTAAATCGTTTACAACATTCAGTAACACTCATCGTCCGTACGAACGATTTCGCAAATGCTCGATGAAATTTTTATATGATAAATAATTAGTGCTTAAAATATATTATGTAAAAAAATAATAGCATATTCACATAATGCGTTGGCAAAATATAGCAGTTGTGAACACCCCTACATACAACTTTGACCCCACGAACACTTATGTTTTACAAAATTGTGAATCCCAAAAACGGCTTAACCGACTTCACTCCACTCCACGTACTTAATTTATTTTAATATTAGTAGAAAATAAACCTATGTTCGTGAATAAATGGCTACGGGCGAATGTTTGTATGCAGAGCCTAGATGCCTAACACGATAATCGTGGCGTTTGTAGACAGCTGAGAACCACAATCGTCGAACTTAGACTAATGTGAAGAGAAGTCTTTAGACTATGGAAGTTGTATGCAACTTAGTAACACTCTCTCCTCTTTTCCTCCTCCTGCTCCAGATTCAGATCTTCTGCATTCCCTTTTATATGAACAGGGGCAACGGATGTAAACCGGCTTCTGTAGTGCATCACATTTTCATTTAAATATTTCTACGATATTTCAATTAAATGTAGAAATTACTCACTTTTTTGTCGGGTATTACCAGTAATGGTCCGTGAATAGCACAATATTCGTAAACGAAGTCGTAACAATTTTCGCAATCTGAAATACAAAAATCAAATGAGCTTTATATAAAAATCAATTAAAAGTAACGTTAAAACCCATTTTTTTTTCTCTACTTACATATGAATTCATCAAATCGCGGTTCTACAGGCTCATAATAATTAATTGATTTTCTTTCCCTCATTTTTGATTTATACATATTCAAGAAATAAAGTTACGAAAATGATAAAGATAATTTTAGTCTTTTTGCTCTTCCCGCTACTCCTTCCATTCAAATTTAGAATATTTTTTTGTTCATTTAGCGCCACGAAGGTAGCCACTGATCTCTTTGTTTTCATGTCAGTGGCTGTAGCCCAGTTAAGCTGTATGCACACGGGGCCAACGGTCGCGGTCAGGAGCTTCTAATAGCTAATCATTAATCTTTGCTTACATTGCATTAAAAAAGTCCACAGTGTCATCTGTCAAACAAATCCCAAATTTGTCTGTCGATGTCAAACACTAACTGACTGAGTTTGGGATAACGAATAGGTATTTTTCTTAAATTATGTTTATTAAAAAAAACCTTATTGACTTTCTTAAAACACCTTGTTTCTCAAAAACATTTTTAATTGAATAAGGAGTTGGTTTAACTAGTGTACAAGCGATGTATGTGTAATTCGTTCTTGGACTAAGTATAAATTTATCCGTTATGGTGAGTTGAGTTTGGCGATTCCTCATCTTTTGGTATTTTCAATCGGAATATTAATCTATACAGTGATAGTTATTCGAAAAGAAGTAATGGTTTATATCATATCTTCTTTTTTATCAATCGTTTTCGAGGTCAGGTCAAGAGTACCCGAAACCGCCGAGCTTGCATGAAAAGAGTTATGAATGTAGGAATCATGCAAGTATGCAGAGATCGTGGCAAGTGGAAAGATGTAGTCTCTGCCTACCCCTCTGGGAAAGAAGCGTGATTTTATGTATGTATGTTTTCACTCATGTTGCATTCTCAACTATTGATTCTTGGATGATAAAATTTGAATACACATACCCTTATAGTAGTTATACCACACATAAAGCTCAAAGACCAATGATAGTATTGAAATTGATGACAGGTTGCTAGTTCATAAACATCAAGCATAACATATATAATGTAACTATTATTATTATTATATTATTAATGTGTTTACTATTATATGCTGTGACTATTGTACATAGAGTATACAGTTTTTAAATGAAGTTTCTGTCTCATTTTGATTTTATTGTTGTTTTTGTCTTGTGTTAATTGTTTTTTTCTACTCATATCTGCTTGCTTGAGCAGGAATTTTGACAGGTTACTAGCCTATCACCTAAAATTAAAATACCAAGTTTATAAGCTTATCGGTCAGTCGCCTTTTACCACATCCACAGTAAAGACACAGAGTGGTTCTATTCTTTATTTTATTGGTGCCGGGAACCACACGGCATATCTAACGAATTTGTTTTTGATGGAACATAATTTTTTTGTTTCAGGTATCAGCAATCAAGTTAAACAAAACGTAATTAAGTTGTAAACAGAGAGGGGAATTAATATTAACTTTGATGCTGGACTTGATATAGCTATATAATAAAAATAGCCTTTATTTAAACTATAGTTTTACAAGATATTCATAAATCATAAGTTATAATTGTGTGTCTTTTGACAAAGGCCTTCAACCTCTTCCACGTCTCTCTGTTATGTCCAGGTAGATCTCTATTTCGTCTACCCACCTTTTGTAGGGTTTATCTCCTACTGGACAAGCTTCTGGCGTACCAGTGTGTACGGTTGTCGACCATGCGTCTCTTCCTCTAATTTTATGATCTGCCCATCTGCATTTTAGTGTGAAACTATCAATAAAAAAGACAGATATACCTATTTAGTAAATATTATATATTAAGTCTCGTCCACCATGTTGATTTACCTGTCTTCCCCCAGCGGATTCTCCATTAAAGAAATTTAATTAAGAATAATGTCTAGAAAAGACTACAAATTAAATTTTATTTATAATACAATGTAAATTTTAAAAGATAATTGGAATGTAACATCCGAAACCATCATTTGAAATTTTCACACCAATGTGAGAATAAATTTCACTCTGCCGACCATCATCGATAATTATAAGCCCAAAAATGAACAGCTCTGACTACGTTTGTGACTATTGCAGCAGATCATTCACCAGGAAATACAATCTTCAAACTCACATTGAAAATTGTCACCTGAACTCGTCCTGCTATTGTGAAATATGCCACCTTACATTCGGCAGCCCGTCCGGTTTGAGCCTGCATTTGTACCGTGGCCATAACAGATTCAGCCAACCGTACCCCGAATGCGATTTATGCGGGCGTATCTTCACGAGAAAACAAAATATTGTATCACACATGATGACTGTACATTTACAAGGCTTAGGAGCTGAAATAAAATGCCAGTTCTGCCAAAAAGTATTCACAACGGAACGTAATTTGAAGAGGCATATAAATGTTCTGCACAATTCCACATCGATTAGCTGTGGTATATGCCACAAAGTTTTCAGAGAACGCAAGAGGCTGAATGAACATATGAACACTCATTACGTTAAGAGTGTGCAGTGTAGCTTGTGCGATAAGGCGTATACTAGCAACGCGAACTTGAAGAGGCATGTGGAAATGTATCACGGGGAGAAAGAGGAATTCCGCTGCAACATGTGCCCTAAGATTTACACTTCAAATCAGAGCCTGAGAAGGCACATCAGAACGCGACACCAATCTGAGAGCAATGACGCGTACGCATGTGATTTTTGTGAATTCAGCGCGATAGGCAAAGACAATCTTAACGCACACATGTCCAACTGTCACAACGATGCGCACGAGTCTGAAAATATCAACGTTTGTCAAACTTGCGGCTGCACGTTTGATACAGAATCAGTTTTGCGGCAACACATCAAAACGGAACATCCATTTGACGTTTTCTACAAATATTGCAGAGAGTCCTTACTGAAGGACGTGGGCAAGCGTCACAAGCAAGTTTTTTTAAATTGTGAATATTGTGACAATAATTATAACAACATATACGAGTTGAAACACCATTTGAGAACAGTACATGATAAAGAATACAGTCTCACCACTTGCAATGTGTGTTTTGGCAAGTTTTACACGCAAGAAACAATAAACGCGCACAGACAGACCTGCATTCCGCCGCCGAACGTGAACTCTTGTTCGCATTGCGATAAATTATTCACCGACATATCCAGTTTGGAGTTTCATATAAGGATTTTCCATCCGCAAGCACAAATCGCCGATTCGAATATTACATCCACGAAAGATGACGCCCTGGAAGGCAATTACAAATGCGATCAATGCGAAAGAGTGTATTACAGTGACAGGTCATTGAAACACCACGTTAAATTGAGACACTCGACGGGGGAGGCGGTGGAGTGTGATATATGCTCGAAAGTGTTTAATAATAAATATTATCTCGCGTTCCACAAGAAGAACGTGCATAGCCATGTCGCGTGGTCCAAATGTGACTATTGCGACAAACAGTTCAAATCGAAGCGTTATATTCGACGGCACATAAAATATACTCATTTAGGAATGCAAAGATATAAATGTATTGAATGCGAGACACTGTTTAAAGAGAAAAAAAGTCTGCGCAAACATGTCAGATCTAAGCATCCGAATTCAACGGCGTTCCAACAGTGTCACATTTGCCACAAGAGATTCGAATCTGCCAAATCGTGTAAGATACATTTGAAATTGCTTCATTCGTTCAATATGAACACGTTCCCTTGCGATTTGTGCCCCGTGTCGTTCAGTTCGAATGAAGCGCTAGCGATTCACCTGAAAACGAAACATTTGTCCGAAGACAAAATATTCAAATGCAAGAATTGCAATTCCGTTTTCAAAGGGCAAGAGAAGTTTGACAGCCACAAAGAGTATTGTCAATATTTGCCCAATACAAAAGTTTTGCCGCGCTGTGTTTTATGCGCGAAGGATTTCAGCACAAAAGAAACTTTGAAGCGGCACGTGAAGAATTTTCACACGGAATTCGACGCCGACGACCTAGCCAATTATGGTTTGGAAAATGGAGTTTTAACAGTGGATTGTGAGAATTGCGTCAGGAATCTCCAAGACGAGTTTCACTACGAAATTTACCAACGTTACAAGGATAATAAAGACGCGTTTATTTTTAAATGTGAGATGTGTAAGTGTTCTTTCAACTCGTTAGATTATTTGGTGCACAGATACAAGTTGCATTTTGAAAGTTCACAAGGCAAGATGATTCTCAGTGAGCTTTGCACGACTCAGATGAGTGATGATGATGAATTTGGAGGTTTCGGATCATTGCACGATCATATGGAAGCGGAGAGCACGACTGATAATTTAGATTTAGATGTTGTAAAAAGCGAACCTGTGTCTCCTTAGATTTTGATTCTAAGCGGTTTAGACAGAGCCAACGGTCTTGCAAACGGTCGAAAAGGCGATTAGGGCAAGGGTTTAGAAGTAAAAAGCGAACCTATGCCTTTTTAGATACATACATAAATATAATCACGTCTATATTCAAAGCGGGTTAGACAGAGCCAACGGTATTAAAAAGACTCGGTGGTCGTAAAACGCGATTAGGGGAAAGGCTTATAAACTTGGGATTCTTTATTTAGCTAATTGGCTTGAAACTTGCCACTATTTGAATCTCAATTCAATGCGGCTATTCCTTTTCGAGATTGTTGGCTGTGCCTACCCCGTGAGGGATAAAGACGTGATTATATTTATAATTGTATGTTTATGTCGGTAATTTTTTTTTTCTGTTTGTACTTAGTTATTAGGTTAAAATTATATTTAATCGTGCATAAACATAATTGTAACATGATTCATACATATATAGAAAGATATTGTAAATCTAAATCTGAATAAAATACTCTGAAATCATTGCACTGTCTTTTTCGCAGCTTGACCATGGACCCTGGATTGTGTGAGTCAGGTTTTTACACGAAGCTACTCCCGTCTGATCTCCGCAACCTTTGCAGGGGAACCTCACCCGTATTGGATCGATCATGGTTCCTTACGAGATACAGTCGCCTGAATGTGCAGGTTTCCTCACGATGTTTTCCTTCACCGTGAGAGCGTCGTTAAGTGTATTCCAAGAAATTTGCGAAACTTGTAAATTGTCACTGTCACATTGCATAGCTGGGATTTGAACCTGTGCCTTTATGCATATTATGCATTTTAACCAGTCGCCTATTCGACCATCGACGCTTTTACAAATACACAATACCTGCTTCTTTACCACAGTTGGTAAATAAGGAAACACATACATACATATATGGTCACGTCTATATCCATTGCGGGGAAAACAGAGCCAACAGTCTTGAAAAGGTCACTTCAGCTGTTTGGCTTAATGATAGAATTGAGATTCAAATAGTGACAGGTTGCTGGGCCATCGCCTAAAAGAAGAATCCCAAGTTTATAAGCATATCCCTTAGTCGCCGTTTACGACATCCATAGGAAGGAGATGGGTGGTCCTATTCTTTTTTCTATTTGGTGCCGGGAACCACACTGCAAGGAAACACTTTAAATGTAATAGAATTATTTAATTTCTAATTTGAACTTAATATAAGTACAATAATTAAAATAAAACGCATCAATTTTTATAAATGGCGGGTAAAATAATTAAAATAAAATAAATTCTACAAAAGAAAATATTATGAACTTTGGCACAGAAATATAATTCCCACGGGAGCGAGACCGCGCGCAAAAGTGTAGTTGAATAATTAATTTATCCTCTTATTGTCAGGTTGGCTGGAAGAGATCCCACTCAGGGATAAGCCCGCCTTTGTACTGTACCACTGTTTTATATTTATATTTGTAACGTTACTCCTTTAGTGAACAATAAAGCATTTTCTTTATTTATAATCTATGATTCGATATGCGTTTTCGAAATTCCCGCGAGAACTATTTCCCGATATTACCGGAATATTTTTTTTACGCGGTATCATTACCGTGCTTGCAGATTATATAACATGACAAAACAATGTTATTAAACATGTTTATTATTAAGTTACATAATATGTATGACACGACTCCCCAACAAATGGGAGCCATTACTAAGCGGGGAACACTGCGGGATGCGCGTGCGCACGGCCACGTGCCGCCGCGGCTCGCATCGCTCACTTCACTCCCTTCCGCTACGACACTCTGACAACTCACACGACCAGGTATATCACGGCGGACTCATACATGCGAAATATTGGATTTCTACCCCGCTTCTACAAATATATAAAACGAGCTTTTGTCCGCGACTACGTCTGCGTGGCGTCCTTAAAAAGTCCGCAATTTCAACCCTTTTTCTCGAAATAGAAAGTAGTCTATGCTCTTTCTCAGGGTCAACTCGATCTCTGTACCAAATTTCATCATAATCGGTTCAGTGGTTTAGGGGGTGAAAGCTGAACAGACAGACAAGATTAGTAGGTATCCTTTCGCATGTATAACATTAGTGGGTAATAAATTTAGTGTATAATTTACAGAGATGATGTCAGATATTACACATCATATAAAATAAACTATTTCATTTTTTCCTATTGTGACAGTCTTGATTTGTCATTGCATAAAAATAAGAATTTTATTTACTTAATTACAATTATAATATTACATTTATACTAAGGTAGTGTTGGCGAACTATCGATAGTTTTAGTATCGATAGTTGACCTCTGGAATAATCTACAATATCGAGATAGTGACCAATCGATAGGTAACGCTATTTTTCGGACAATTCTCACACAATCAGGTGGCGAATATTTCATTATTCAGTTGGGGTGTATCAGACTAGATTGGTACGAATTTCCTTCTACGGGTGAATGGGGACTCTTACGCTCGTCAGGGCTTTCAGAGCGGGACCTATAGGGACTCTTTGGCTCGTTAGGGCTTCCAGAGCGGGACCTATCCGGACTCTCAGGCTCGTTAGGACTCCCAGAGCGGGACCTATAGGAAATCTTAATCTCGGTAGGACTCCCAGAGCGGGACCTATAGGGACTCTTAATCTCGACAGGGCTTCCAAAGCGGGACCTAGCGAGACTTTCAGGCTCGTTAGGGCTCCCAGAGTGGGACCTATAGGGAATCTTAATGTCGGTAGGACTCCCAGAGCGGGACCTAGCGAGACATTCAGGCTCGTTAGGACTCCCAGAGCGGGACCTATAGGGACTCTGGGGCTCAAAAACATTGCCAGGGCTTAGCGGACCGGAGTTTTCATTAGAGCCGCCTTCGTTGACGCCTTGTGTTGGATAATTCCTCTGTCTGGTGATATAGTCACTCACAATCATATTCGTACAATTCAACCTCTTCGCTCGCACCACAACTTTAACCTGTTCTTTCGCATTCTCCTTTTTCTCGTGTATTCTTTTCCGATGACTTTTCATGTTAGTTATACGGCTGAAAGTCTTCTTGCAAACGGGACACTCGTACGGCCTCTCACCCGTGTGTATGCGCAAATGTTTAGTCAAAACGTTCATATATTTAAACTTGCGCTGGCATATGCCGCACGTGAAACGTTTCTCGTCCGAATGCTTGACTAAATGCATTTTCAATTCGCTTGTCCTTTTAAATCTCGCTTCGCACATCGTACAACCGTAGGGTTTCTCGCCCGTATGCGTCCTCAAATGTATGTTCATGTAGTTTTTATCCTTGAACCTGTTCTCGCATATCGGACACTGATACGGCCGCTCATCGGAGTGAACGCTCATGTGAGTCTGCAGATACTTGTCCGTTGTGAATCCCCTCTCGCACACGGCACAAACGTACGGTTTCTCACCTGTATGACCACGGAAGTGTATCTTCAAATCGAACTTTCTCTTGAATCTGAAATGACATATCTCACACTCGAACGGCCTAATGTCCGAGTGGGACTTCAGGTGGATCTTGTAATCGGCCACATTGTTGAAGTGCTCCTGACAAATGTCGCACTCGTGATGTTTCTCGGTGTGGGTTTCGAGATGCCTCTTCAGGTGAGGTATTTGATTGAACCGCCTCTGGCAAATGTGACAAGCGTAGGGTTTCTCACCTGTGTGGGTGCGAGCGTGGCTTTTCAAGTGATGCTTCTGTGTGAATCGGCGATGGCAAATGTTACATTCATGAGGTCTGTTGCCGGTTTGCATACGAATGTCGATTTTGGACATTGGCTTCGGCTTGGGGACATCCTGCTGGGGATCCTCGATGTAGGCAGGTTCAATGTTCAGGTCGTGATGGCTGACCAGCTCGCCTTCGTCTTCGTATGCGCCTGGAATCAATGAATCTATCGATCAATAGCTGTAATTCAGGGCTTTAATAGAGGACAGAGACGAGAGTCTTGAAAACTGACTGATACGCCACGTTCAGCTTTTTGGCTTAATGATAGAGTTGAGATTCATATAGTGACAGGTTGCTAGCCCATCGCCTAGAAAAGAACCCCAAGTTTGTAAGCCTATCTCTTAGTCGCCTTTTACTACATCCATGTATGAAGACCAATTTCATAAGCATATCCTTAACTCGACTTTTACTACATCCACGGGAAAGAGATGAGAGTAGAGTCCTATACTTTCCATAGGTGCCGGGAACAACACGGCACATGGTATGTAGTCCTATACTCTTTTCCCCATAAGTGCCGGGAACCACACGGCACATGTATGTCGTACCTTCAGGAATGTCCGGCTCCACCTCAATCTCCATTACAACTCGGCTCACTTCCAGGGGATCATCTTCCGGATAGTCGAGCGGCTCACACTTCACATTCACGTCCAGATAACGAGGTAGCTCTGCCATGTGTGAGTCGAGCTCTGAAACAGACAAAGCGGTACAGGTCTACCACTTTCATAAGTTACATCGGCATTGTTCGACGGCGCAGAATAGTACAACCGACCGCCGAATCTGGCCGAATGAAAACATTAGTGAAATAACGAACTTAAAGCTACTACATAGCAATCCATAAATATATATATATATATATATATATTTCTTTTTTCAATATTAAATCTCATAAATATATAAATCTGTATTCTCCCGTCCACATTCTATTCTAAGTATAATTTAATATTGTGAAGTTGACGTTGTTGAAGAAAATGCTGCAGTGCAGTTTGTTACCGCTTCTTCTGTACTGACGCCTTGGAAGCGGCAGTAAACTTAGTTTTTAAGTAATTTATTTGACGTCAACCAATGTTGTTAAACCATACGACAATTATTAAGCGATATATAGTATCCTATAATAATGAATAAAAATTTTGAATTTTGAATTTTTTTGAATAGGATTTTAAATCCCGAAACAAACGGAGTCGTGTATCTCGCTCGTTGCCGACTACCGCGCTCCTGCGAACTCCAGACATGGCGCGTACGCAATTAGCCAATAGCGAACGGTTTTGATCCCGCGTTCAAATGGCGCACTATGATTGGCGCAAATATTTTCGCGCCATGACAAAAATTTATTTCTGCGCAGGTACATCGGTGTAACTTATTAAAGTGGTAGAACTGTATCTTAATCCTACATCCTACTAATATTGTGTTAAATTAAATGCTGTAGTGCATTCATAATTATTTTGTGTTATTCTAATGTGTACAGTATTGTTATAGTATGTTGAAAAAGTTGTACATACATACATACTTACATATGGTCACGTCTATATCCCTTGCGGGGTAGACAGAGCCAACAGTCTTGAAAAGACTGAATGGCCACGTTCAGCTATCTGGCTTAATGATAGAATTGAGATTCAAATAGTGACAGATTGCTAGCCCATCGCCTAAAAAACAATCCCAAGTTTGTAAGCATATCCCTTAGTCGCCTTTTACGACATCCATGGGAAAGAGATGGAGTGGTCCTATTCTTTTTTGTATTGGTGCCAGGAACCACCCGGCAAATCTTAATCTACATCCTACTAATATTGAGTTAAATGCTACAGTGAAATTTGTTACCGCTTCTTCTGCACTGACGCTTTGGAATTTAGTTTTAAGCAATTTATTTGACGTCAACCAATGTTGGGAAACCAAAAATATAAGACAATTATTAAGTGATATGAAGTGTCCCATGATAATGAATAAAGATCTTGAATTTGAATTATAAGTGCGAAAATTGGATCAAACAATTCTTTACGAGGTTCCTGCCAGTCGGTCAGTCTCACAAAGTACTTTCTTTGCACCATACTCTTTGAATTTTTGGTTAGGCATATCATATCAAGAACAGACTCCGGCAACCTATTATAAAATCGTATACAGTTCCCCATAAATGATTTACTGACTTTGCTAAGCCTATGACACGGTATAACTAATTTATGTTTATTACGTAAATTTCTATCAGTTGTGGCACTAACTTTTTGGAAAAGAGGGGTATTTTTCCTAACATACATATATTATAATCAAAAATGCACTGGGATGCTACTGTAGGTATGTCTATTTCCTTAAAGAGTCTCTTAACGGCCCTATTATGAATTTTGAAAATAGTTTGTATATCAGCCGCGCTACCCCATAATAATAAACCATAAGATAACAAGCTATGGAATAAAGCTGAAATAAATAAACATACATACATCTAGTCACGTTTACATCCCTTGCGGGGTAGACCGAGCCAACAGTATTAATAAGACTAATAGGCCGCGTTCAGCTGTGTGGCTTAATAATAGAATTGAGATTCAAATAATGACTAGACAGATTGCTAGCCCATCGCCTAAAAAAAAGAAGTTTATAATCCTATCCCTTAGTCGCATTTTACGACATCCATGGCCAAGAGATGGGAGTGGACCCATTCTCTTTTGTATTGGTGCCGGGAACCACACGACACAGATACAAATGGCGTGAATCATGATTTCAACGTCATCAAACGTGCATAAATACTGAATGTTGCTGATAAAGAAATATCTGTCTACCAAGCAATACATTAAAACGTGCTAATGATGACATTGCAAGTAAAATGTTGCATTGCAGATTATTTTGACCTAGAACTTGCCGTGTGGCTCCCGGCACCAATACAAAAAAGAATAGGACCACTCCATCTCTATCCCATGGATGTCATGAAAGACCACTAAGGGATAAACTTACAAACTTGGGATTTTTCTTTTAGGTGATGGGCTAGCAACCTGTCACTATGCCTGCTAACCTGCTGAACATGGCCATTCAGCTGGCTCTGTCTACCCCGCAAGGGATATAGTCGTGACTATATGTATGTATGTAAGTCTGGTTAGTAATATGCGAATTATTTAATTTTGACTTTTTAAGAATTATGAGTATTGAGAGAGAGAATAGCTAAATGTGGCCTATCCTATCAGTTTTTTCAAGACTGTTGGCTCTGTCTACCCCGCAAGGGATATAGACGTGATTATATTTATGAATGAGAGAGAGAATTGTTTAATGAAAATATTCTTCCATTGCATGTGTATGCATTCGGGGAATTCCAAGTAAGACGTCATTATATTTTACTAACTTTGACTTACGGAGTCTATTTTTTTTTAATTTGAGTTATAGTAGAGTAAAAATATGTACTATTAACACCTCGCAGGGAAATAACATTTTGTTTGAGTTACAAGGTTTGAATAATTCCAGATATTACGGATTTAGGGGTTCAGCAGAAGGGAATGACATTTTTTTTCGACTTAACGAGGTTCTAGTTATAGAGATTCTACTGTAATATGTATATGGGCACAAGAGACACAGTAGGCACTCATTTTTTCTTAGCCATTACTAACCTCTTTAACTGTCAACAACCTTATTCATGGGATTACGGTTAATCAAAATCATTTATTTCTTGATTATGTTTACAATGGGTCTTAATAATCTATTACACGTCCAGTTGCCTGAATGTGCAACTTGAAGACATGCATACTTATAATCACGTCTATGTCCTTTGCGGGGTAGACAGGGCTAAGTCTTGAAAAGTCTGATAGGCCATGCTGTTTGGCCTAATGATAGAATTGAGATTCAAATAGTGATAGGTATATAGCCCATCACCTAAGAGAAGAATCCCAAGATTATAAGCCTATTTCATAGTCGCCTTTTACGACATACTTGGGAAAGAGAAGGAGTGGTCTTATTATTTTTTCTATTGGAGCCGGGAACCACAAGGCACTAATGGACTTCCCAAGAAAGAATTGGTACATAATTACATACATGGCCACATTTAAATTTCAATTGTGGTTTGTCAGCAGAATCCACGTAGCGCCATATGTATGTCATGCAATTATAACAAGGGTAGAGAACTGTACAAATAAGGCAAGCTCTTATAAATCACTTACACTTTTTACGGAATACACGCTCTATTGTTCAGTTTTCGTTATAAAAATCAGCCTGCACAAAACTATGTTGGTTGTTCAAAGTAATATTTACACTGTACGCACATTTAAGGTCATTGTTTAATTATATACACTTATATGTTATGATTTAAACCAATGAATTTATATATAACCCACCTTTTCAGTGGATTTAATTTAAATTTGGGATTTATTTTAGTAAAATAGGTATAGCAAAATGTACAATTGCTGGCGTCCGATCCAACTCAGATTTTTTTGTCAAAGAAAAATTGAGTACATGACAGTGACGTGACGGTGATAGTGACAGCTGACGGCTGACGGCAGAAAAGAGTGTATGTAATTCAATGAAGAACTAGGTATCTTATGGAAATGCCATAATTGTTCCACTTGACTCAGAAATGACAATAATATATTTGTCTCTATCACAACAGTGGTTCTACGGGAGTTCTACTCTTCATTGGCTTCGATGTACTTTTGCTGCCGCTGACGCCATCGAACTTAACCGGTTTGTTTACATGTGAGATGTGGCCATTGTGATGTATTTCCGTGTTTTTTGACAAAGCTGTGCTCATATTAATTGAAAATAAGCTATAAGATGAAGTGTTCTGTAGCTTATTGTGACTTATGCCAAAGCAAAAATAGGTCGAATCTAACATATCACCGGTAAGTGCACGGTACATCACTAATTTCAGGCATTGGGGAATTTATTTATTTACTTAAAAATTAACCTTCATTTAAACTCGGGTATTTAACATACATTCACACCAAATTTTATCACAAACGGTCCAGCGGTTTAGCTATAATCTGAATCATAGGGATTATATTTGATTTCCAAACACTCTTTTTCAAAATGACATAGGTGATAGATATAATTGTTGGACCTTAGATTATAGCAAAGATAGTTAGGATTCCCGATGTTGAACCAAATCACAGACGTATTAAACTTTATAGTTACAATTGTGATCGGAAAGGAAGTAAGTATGCAGAGATCGTGGCAAGTGGAAAGAGCTACCTCTTTCCACTTGCCACGATCTCTGCATACTTCCTTCGCTTCATCCACATTCATAACTCTCTTCATGCAAGCTCGGCGGTTTCGGGTACTCTTGACCAAACCCTTTGCCAGGACGTCTTTAATTTGATATATATTTTTTAAATTATCTATCTATAATTATTTTAAGGATACCTACCCCTCCGGGAAAGAGGAGTGATTTTATGTATGTAATCGGAAATGAACAATCTTAACTCACTCATTCATCGATAAAATATTATCGGCTCAATTAACAAGTGAACATATCTAGTCCGCCATGTTGGTATCCCGATTTGTTTATTTAGGTATGCAGGAAAAGTACATGTGAGACAGAAGAAACTAAGAGAAGTTGGATTTTTGTTTTGGTTAAGTAACTTTGTTATGTTTTCAGTTGTTTGTGTCTAAATAAATAACTAAAAAACAGCCAGCCAATATTTGGCGGAAACTGTCGAAAGCAACGATATTACGGCACTTTAGGTCAGTCAGTCAGTCGCATTAAACAAGTGTTTATGGAATCACAAGTGGAATACAATAGCAATGTTTATGTCAATGATAACTGGGCCTACGTGCGGCTGGAGTAAATGGAAAGATATCCGTGGTTGCCGCGCCTGCTTAGCCACAGATGTGGTGCTGTTCAATATGTATGATCACAAAATTGTGGAAGATTATGTTGCTGTCTGTGGGATTGATGTAAGTTATTTTAATTTCTAGAGTAAACTCGCAGTTTCAACCTTTGTGGCGCAGCGGTAGTACGCTTGTCTGTGACACCGGAGGTCCCCGGTTCGAATCTCGGCCAGGGCATGACGAGGAACGAACATTATTTATTTATTAATTTTTTTTTAACTTTCTCTGATCGCCCTGGGTCTTGGATGTTTATCTATATAAGTATTTATTATAAAATATAGTATCGTTGAGTTAGTATCTCCTAACACAAGTGTTGAACATACTTTGAGGCTAACTCCAATCTGTTAAAAGTGAAAAATCCCATTAATTTCTGTTCTTGTGGAAATTTCAGGAAGTGAATTATACGACCATTGCATTTTCCTGATTAAATATATGATAAAATATTTTTCTTACAACAAACTTAAAAGCTTGTCAGTTGAGTTTTACTATCTATGTATATATACTAGCTGTCTCAGCAAATGTTGTTTTGCCACATTAATATTTTTAAAGTAATTTCTATATATATTTAGTGGAAAGAGGTAGTCTCTGCCTACCCCTCCGGGAAAGAGGTGTGATTTTGTGTATGTAATTTCTAGTTAAAAAAATTTGTTAAGGGTGGAAAACCCTTATCACTAAAGGGTATGAGAAATAGATGTTGGCTGATTCTAAAACCTACTCAATATACTCTCAAAATTTTACAAGAATTGGTCAAGCCGTTTCGGAGGAGTACGGGAACCAAGAATTTTATATATAAGATTTGGGTCATTCAAAATATAAAGAAATATGCTTATAGGGACATCCTTGATTACAGCAGTGTAGTAGCAGTGCAGTGTAGTTTGTTCCGTCGCTACTTCTACACATGGGCTTTTGAAGCGGTAGTAGTTATAATTAGATTTAAGTGATGTGACGACAATAAGTGATACCTTGTATCCAATTTTGAAAATAAATCTATTCTATTCTACAGATTATAGATGACTACCCTAAGCTGCTATGTTGGTACTGCTTTGATATGGTGAAAAAATTCAACGTCTTTAGGAACAGGTGCAAGAGAGCCTATGGTTTTCTTGTGAAAGTTGATACTCTGGATAAACATGTGAGTTTATAATATATAGCTGTGCCCGCAAATTTGTTCGCGTGGAAACTATTCCATACGAAAATAACTATATTTTGGGCATCATCGAAGCCCTCAAGGATGAATATTTTACCCAGTCTTTTTCACATTTTCCCTTATTTCTTTTTGTGTTGAATAGACCATGTATCGAGGAAGGCTTTAGGCTATATAACATCACGCTGCAACTATAAGGAGCAGGAAAAATTATTCATCCTTGTGGGCTTCAGTGATGCCCAAAGTAACTATTCCAAGCAGACAAAGTCACGGGCACAGCTAGTTAATATATATGTATTTCTTTATTTAAGGTCACTATATCAACTTTACAAGAAATCCACAATGCAAACAAAGATTTTCAAATACCTCCCATTACTGTTGTAAATGTTAATGATAATACAACAAGTGATTATCCTAATGATAATTTAGAATGTACGATAGAAGGCAATAAATCAGATATAAATAGTGATAATGATTTTACAAACGATTGTAATAGTGATGACATTGATACAAATGAAAATCATGACGATGATGATGTTGATGTTATTGAATCAAAACAAAATAGCGTTAAAGAGATAAGTAAACATGTGAATTTAGATAAAATCAAAACTGTGGGCGATCTTTTAGACATAAGTGACCATGAATTGGAATTGATGGAAGAGAAATGGCTGAATGGTGAATATCAAATGAGAGACATATTGAAAGATTGTTTTAAGAAAATTTCGAGCGGGGATCCTATTCCAGTTATTGAGTTCGACGACGTCGCTGATGATACGGCTGAACCCGAAAATGTCCGTGCTACGTACACGAAAACGGTGACAAACGTACAATTGGCGGGTTTAGCGAAAAAATACGGTTTCCGTGCGAAGTTTTTGACGCAACAAGAACAAATTGATGAAGTGGAATTGAATAAAAAGTCCGGTTTGAAATTCGTGTGCACGGAATGCGGGGTGATACTGAAGAGTGAATCAGGTCACCAAAGACATTTGGAGACTCGTCATAATCCAGGTTTTATGAGCGTATGCGACATTTGTTCAGCGAGGTTTACGAGAAAAGAATCACTGTGGTGTCATATGCAACAGCACGCTGTGACGTTTTGCTGTCAATCGTGCGATCACAAAACAAAAATCCGTTCCGAAATGAAAGTGCATCAGATTAAACACCAGAAAAAAATCTGCGAATTCTGCGGTAAAGGTTATCAGACGGGTGACGCTCTGAACAAACATATGAACCTCAGGCATCCCGCTTCGAGACTTGTCTGTAATGTGTGCGGGAAATCCGTTAAGAACGAGAAAGGGATGTTTGTACATAAGAATTCTTCGCATCCAAAATTTACTTATTCATGCGACAGATGTCCAGCTCAGTTCTACAGCGAAGCAGCTTTGCAGAGACATGATGCGATGTTTTGTAACCTTATCAATTGTTCGATTTGCGGTTATGTGTTTGGCAATTCGTATTTTTTGAAGTTACACATAATTTTGTGTCATCAGTGCGATACGGATTTGAGTTATAGCTGTGCTAAGTGTAAAGTCGGGTTTCTCACGGAAGAAGGTTTGCAGAAGCATATTGATACATGTATGAGATCAGTGCATTGCATCGAATGCGGGGAGATGTTTGAAGCGGCCGGACAGTTGACTGAACATACAAACATACATGAGGATAAAATAAAAGAGACCTTCAATTGTGTTAAGGTAATAATGACTTCTTTTGAAGCATAAATTATGTGTTGTCTTAAAAGTTAGCCTAAATTATTTATGTATATGTCACTGGAAAATAACAAAAATTTTAAGTTTATAAATTTCCGAGGAAGTTTATAAACTTTCGTAGGATTCTCTTGACGGCCTCTGTGGTACAGCGGTAGTACGCTTGTCTGTGACTTCCGAGGTCCTGGGTTCGAATCCCGGCCAGTGCATGATGAGAAAAGAAGTTTTTCTGATTGGCCTGGGGCTTGGATGTTTATCTACATAAGTATTTATTACAAAACATAGTATCGTTGAGTTAGTATCTCTTAACACAAGTCTCGAACTTACTTCGAGGCTAACTCAGTCTGTGTAATTTGTCCCGTATATATTTATTTTTTTTTTTTAAACGAGAGATGAATTGTAATTATTTTACGTCGACGTTTCTGTAAATTTATAAACTTACCGAACTGACGCGTAAAATAATAAGTAAGCCATAACAAAACGACATGCGCTCTCATTGGTTGAACAAGTCACGTATTAATTTTTCCTCTCCTCCGCCATTCATTGCTACGGAGCATAAAAAAATCGGTCGCTTGTGTATTTTTTTTAAAGTTTTTAATGTTGCCACTGTTTTGAAACTGTTAAATAGTAGTAGTTGAATGTCATAAACTAGTAGTAGTTGAATGTCATAAATGGCGACTGAGTGATAGGCTTATTAACCTGGGATTCTTCTTTTAGGCGACAGGCTAGCAACCTGTCAATATTTGAATATCAATTCTATCATTAAGCCAAATAGCTGAACGTTGCCATTCAGTCTTTTTAAGACTGTTAGCTCTGTCTACCCTGCAAGGCATATAGATGTGACCATATGTATTTATGTATGTACATATGTATTCTATCATTGAGCCAAACAGCTGAACGTGGCCTTTCAGTGTTTTCTTAGTTGCTTTTTACGACATCCACAGAAAAGATATGGAGTGGTTATATTCTTAAGTGCCGGAAACCATACGGCACTAAACTAGATTGAAGTATTTATTTATGTTTTTTAAGTAAGAAAAAAACTTACATATACGATAATTTATTTTTTCCAGTGTCGCAAATATATCAAAGGAGTTGTTAATTACAAAAATCATTATGATTCGTGTAAAAGGAAATGTGATAAGGTATGTGAAACAGAATGAAAGTTACAGGTTCAAATCCCACCCCGGCCATGATTATTTTCAAAGTTATGTAATGTTAACATTATAAAAAATAGTATTTTTATTTGTTGGCAACACAGATTTTGATTTTGACGTTTATAGTTAGCCGTGTTATTTTTTAAGTGATCTATATTTGCAAATTGACGTCCGGTGAAAATGCTGCAGTGTAGTTTGTTCCACCGCTTCTATAACACACGCGCTTCGGAAGCGGCAGTAGTCACAATTAGATTTAAGCAATGTGACGTAATGAATAAGTGATACCTTGTATCCAATTTTTTGATAATAAATCTTGTTTGTTTGTTTGTTATATCTTTATTGCATAGAAATTTACACAGTAACAAGAAAATAGTAAGTACATAGTTCAAATTCAAATTCAAAAATATTTATTGTGGTACACAGGTATAAAAGATATAAAAATGATAAACATGTAAGGTGTCACTGTGGCCTGTCTATAATAGACGTACAATAATTAAGGTACTTAGTCGCTAAATTAAAAAAACAAAAAATGCCAATTGCTTCCAAAACATTAAAAAAGAAAGAAAAAAAAAACACATACAAATATATCCCAAAGCAATTCGTCAAAGTGGCTAAATCCAGTCCTTTAGTTAGTTACATAGGTATAAAAGAAACAAATCACTTGCAATGGCGGACTTATCCCATGAAGGGATCTCTTCCAATGAACCAAAAAAAAAAAATTTGTAAAGCTAATTCTATTCTATACTATATTTCATTTAATTTCAGGCATCAAAGGTGTGTGTCATGGCCGACGACAGAGACATGGTCGAAATAAAAGATGGTGGCACATTGAATAAAAATCATAGTAACAATAAACCTAAAATGATTTGCGAAGCCTGCGGAAAGATATATTATGTGAGTCTTCTTCTTTGTCATTACCTTTTTAAACTTTCTACGCAAATGGCAAGCAATTAATCAAATAAATATTCTATTCTACTTTACTCTACTTTACTTTACTCTGATCTACTCTACTCTACTATTCTATACGTGGGGTCGGCACAGTATGTTAGTTTTTTCCAATTACTTCTGTCAATTGCCATCTCACCTGTCACCCCCTTTCTCCTCATACTATCCTTTACGTCGTCCATCCATCTCTTTTTCGTTCTTCCTCTATTTCTTAAACCTTTCACTTCCATATTTTTGACGGCCTCTGTGGCGCAGTGGTAGTACGCTTGTCTGTGACACCGGAGGTCCCGGGTTCGAATCGGCCAGGGCATGATGATAAAGGTACTTTCTCTGATTGGCCTGGGTCTTGGATGTTTAGTTTATCTATATAAGTATTTATTATAAAATAAAGTATCGTTGAGTTAGTATCACGTAACACAAGTCTCGAACTTACTTCGAGGCTAACACGATCTGTGTAATATGTCCCGTATATATTTATTTATTTAAGGATCTTTTAGTAACATGACCTTCCAACATTCGCATCATCGCGCAAATATACATATTTTATGAAAATGAATATATACGGGACAAATCCTTAAAATAATATTAGAAGGATATTTTTTAAGAAAAAATACTCAAAGTCCTGGCAAAGGGTCAGGTCAAGAGTACCCGATGATGATGAAGCGATGGAAGTGTGCAGAGATCGTGGCAAGTGGAAAGATGTAGTCTCCGCCTACATCTCCGTGAAAGAGGCGTGATTTTATGTATGTATGGATTTTTTTTTTTCAGAATAAGGTATCTTTGATATCACATATCAAGATTCACACAGGTGACTTGTTGAATTGCCAACTTTGTCCAAAGAGATTTACAACTAATGCTGCGTTAAAGGTAAGTTTTAGTGTTTATTTGTCTACCACCTGTTGCCCGCGAGTTCGGTCGCCGTAGAAGTTCACTGACAATATCTATATTTCTAAAAGCGGACACCATTTATTAACCCCCCTTAGAGGGGGAGTAATTATTATACATATACCTGCCTTGAGATGGTTAATTGTTGAAAATCTTACAAAAGAATACATTTGCAAATCCCGCGGGAACTATAGTTTTACAATTTACATACATACATACATATAGTCACGTCTATACCCCTTGCGGGATAGACAGAGCTAGCAGTCTTGAAATACTGAAAGGCCACGTTTAGAATGTGAGAATTGACATTTTAATAGTGGCAGGTTGTATAGTCCATCGCCTAAAAGAAGATTTCTAAGTTTAGAAGTCTATCCCTTAGTCGCCTTTTACGATATCCATTAAGGAGGAAAGAGATGGAGTGGTCCTATTCTTTTTTTTTTGCCGGGAACCACACGGCACATAAAAATATATGTATTTATGTATATATTATATGTAGATATTGAAATTTTCAGCGTCACGAGAGGCTCCACACGGGTGTGAAATTGTTATCGTGTTCCAAATGTACAAAAAGATTCGTCACATTCTCCGACCTCCACAGCCACGCTAAACTTGTGAGTGTCATTGAACTTCAGCCCTTTTAATCATTTATTACATACATACATATGATCACGTCTATATCCCTAGCGGGGTTGACAGAGCCACCAGTCTTGAAATGACTGATAGGCCGCGCACAGCTGTTTGGCTTAGTGATAGAATTGAGATTCAAATAGTGACAGGTTGCTAGCTCATCGCCTAAAAGAGGAAGCCCAAGTTTATAAGCCTATCCCTTAGTCGCCTTTTACGACATCCGTGGGAAAGAGATGGAGTGGTCCTATTCTTTTTTGGAATGGTGCCGGGAACCACACGGCCATGTACCAATGATTGTTTTCGGAATTATGTACCTACATTAGTTTGAATACTAACCGATGGTCTTACGGTGAAGGAAAACATGATGAGGAAACCTGGACATTTAGGGAAATGGATGTGTGTACCATTATCCCCTGCAAAGGTCGCGGAGGTCAGACGGGAGTCGCTTCGTGCAAAAACCTGACTCACCCAATCCAAGATCCATGGTCAAAGAGGTCAAACGAGATGGAGTGGTCACATACTTTTTATAATTTATCGGTGCCGGGAACCACACGGCACATATGAATCAATCAATCAACAAAATAATCTCAATGGTGTACCTATATAATGGTTTAAACTCCCTTTTTTTACAGAGACATTAGGAAAGGAACCACGCTTGTCAAATGTGCGGTTACAAATTCTTCAGTGCTAAAAGCTATTCTTCAACACATAGACATTCACACGAACGTGACGGCGGTGTAATGAAGTCCGAATTAATTACTTACTTGGAACAGATAATATAAAACGTATCTTGATTAAATTAAGGACGTCCTGGCAAAAGGTCAGGTCGAGAGTACCCGAAACCGACGAGCTGGGATCGTGGCGAGTGGAAAGATGTGGTCTCTCCCACATACCAAATTTCATCGTAATCGGTTCAGTAGTTATTGCGTGAAAGAGTAACAAACGTCCATACTGACATACTCACAAACTTTCGCATTTATAATATTAGTAGGATGTATGAAAAACTATGTGGATTAAATCAGTGATGAAATTCTGAAAAACTGTTTTATCCGAACTCCGACTAACCGAATCGCCGATTATCCGAATCAAATCAATCAATCCGAAAACGGTTGAAGACCGCAAAACAGCTTACATTGACGGAGATGATTAAAAAACAATGATTTTTATTTCTAAACTTGTTCATAAGTACATTTTATTTATATTTAAAACATGTGGAAATTACATGTTTCTTTCATTTAATTCAATAAAAAAATAGTGCAATATCAAAACGTAGCTTTTATTCTCTCCAATGGCAATTTTTTTTTTTAAATCCGATTATCCGAATATTTGATTATCCGAATGGGTCCCGGTCCCCATTTTCCATTCCATCGGATCCATTCGGATAATTGGAGTTCTACTGTAGATATAAAATAGAAAAAAAACATCAATTGTATTAGCTTAATTCAGAAGTAAGCAAGAATAATACCAAATATTTATGTGATTACATTTATTTTCTTATCAGCAAACCGACAGAGATTCTCACGAGTCAAACGTAAGCAGCAGAATGATTCCATTGTCAATTCAAAAAGACCGGCTGTCAAATACATTATTAATCATCGATATTGGAATACATTCTTATTAAACCTTTTTACTAAATAACATATAAAACTATATAAAATAAATTATTGCTAACAATTGTATGCCGGCCCATTGTGTGGAAGGTAGAAGAAATCATTTGTACGGTCCGAATATTGTACAGTGATGAATACATGGTGAGGTTCGAAGCTATCGGTGGTTGATGATATCGATGGTGGTGATCCGACTATACGATGAACTCGAAATTATTGCGGAAAATACTTAAAGCGCAGCAAATAAATATCAATTACTACGGACAGGATGTGTGACTAGACTAAATAAATTAAATGTATAGAATAGACGTATATACATACATATAGTCGCGTCTATATCCCTTGAGGGGTAGCCAGAGCCGACGGCCTTGACAAGACTGATAGGCCATGTTCAGCTATTTGGCTTAGTGATAGAATTAAGATTCAAATGGTGACAGGTTGCTAGCCCATAAAAGAAAAAACTCCTAAGTTTATTAACCTATTCCTTAGTCGTCTATACGACATCCATTGGAAAGTTTTTAAAAATAAGATATAAGTTTTAACTTCATGACAAAACGCTGACAAAGCACTAACATACGCACTATCTACTTCAGTAGGTTTTAGTTTTAGTAAATAACCATAATTCTATTCTAAAGTATTAGAGTATCGGGTATCGACTTACATTTTAATAATTTTGAAGGTAGTTTTAAAAAGATATCTGTCACTGTCACACTTGCTGTCTGACATTGACAGACACTAAGGGTACGTGCAGCGTGTCCCCGACTTTGTAGATTTGTCAGACTCATTGTCATTGCCATCCTCTCTTGTGTCAATATCAGCTGATTGCTGAATTATTGTTCTGTTCATGGCAGATATTTTACCTTTACCATTTATCAATATCGATAATAAGTTTTCTTTATTTAAGTACGCATGGAGAAATAAACGCAAAAGTTTTGAGTGTTGTCTAGACAGTACCTACCCAGCTAATATTTTATTTGTTATAAAATCAAAAAAAAAAAAATATTATATATATATATATATATATATATATATTATATTAATTATATTGACATTATTGACGTGCTGAGATATCTTTATTAAATTGAGAAAATGTGTAAGGTATCAGTAGGCAACACTAAACAGGGTTATGAAGAGAGAAGTTAAAACCAGATTGGAAAGATCAATATTTATTATCTGTACTTACACTTGATGAAGATAATGGGGTCGTGAGTAGCCCGCTTAGAGATAAAACGACCTTACCTTAGGGCTCGTGCAGCGTGCGGCCGACTAGCGACCAGCGACTGATTTACGGTTCTGAAGGAGGTTCACGTGATGTCATACATCGTTAACGATAGAAATTATGCCAGATACCAATGAAACAATCTCCGTTATAGTTGCGGTAGTAAGTTTGTTTGTTGTTTGTCTTGAACTAACTCAAATTGCAACATTGTAAGTTTGAATTGACTTTAAGGGAACCTTGACTAAATAATTTATTATGTAATCCCATATTTTGTAGCTGCAGCCGCCAATCATTATCTTATGACATTCAAACAAAAAAAAAACATTCGATTCAAAAAGGCAGTGTATCTATTCAAGAACCACGATGTACAGACATACAAACAGACAGCCAACATCCAACTTCCCGTGGTTTTTTTGTCAAAAAATCGTTGCCTAAGTCACCACATTTCCGCTATTAAACAACCACCATTAAAATATATATTAAAGTCTCATTTCCGTGTGTGGTAGCTAGCTACAATATATAGTATAGCTTAGTCTGTCATGGCCTTAAAACGCAAGTCTGGCAACACAGACTGGTGTGCAGCGCAGGTCGTATGAATGTTCGCTAGTCGTCGGTCGGTGGCACACTGCAATTCGCCGTTTAATTATACAAGTTCAATCCAGTCTGTCCGAATCGGTCAGACTGAGGTTGGACGAAGTCCGCGGCACGCTGCACAAATCTTTAGGGACGCATCGCTGGCAAAAAGAAGGACGTCCGCCGTCGCGAGTCTCTTTATATAAGGGTGAGGCGCAGGACTGACACAGACACGACGTCACAAGTTCCTTTCTTGTATCGTCAACCCGAACGCAGGATGCGCCTGTGATGACGGTCTAAAAGTGAGTCAGTGAGGCATCTCCCATTCACTTATAAAGTGTAAAACATAAATAATAATAAATAGAGCCACAGTTTATAAATTGCCTGTATGTTCTAAGATGGACTGTGAAATTACTCTTCTAACTTAAATTTTATGACACGCATCACATTCATAGGTTTTCTACACCAGTATGAGTTAAATGATGTGATAATAAAGTGCTCTTCGTATTAAATCGACGTTGACACACGTCACATTCATAAGGTTTTTCACCAGAGTGAGTTCTACGGTGTGTTTTTAAACTACTCCTCTCATTAAATCTGCGTTGACACACGTCACATTCATAAGGTTTTTCGCCAGTGTGAATTCTCATGTGTCTTGTTAAACCATTCTTCTGAACAAATCGACGTTGACACACGTCACATTCATAAGGTTTTTCGCCAGTGTGAATTCTCATGTGTCTTGTTAAAACATTCTTCTGAACAAATCGACGTTGACACACGTCACATTCATAAGGTTTTTCGCCAGTGTGTGTTCTACGGTGTTTTACAAAATTACTTTTCTGAACAAATCGACGTTGACACACGTCACATTCATAAGGTTTTTCGCCAGTGTGAGTTCTACGGTGTTTTAAAAAATTACTCTTCTGAACAAATCGACGTTGACACACGTCACATTGATAAGGTTTTTCACCAGTATGAGTTCTACGGTGTGTTTTTAAACTACTCCTCTCATTAAATCTGCGTTGACACACGTCACATTCATAAGGTTTTTCACCAGTATGAGTTCTACGATGTGTTTTTAAACTTCTCCTCTCATTAAATCTGCGTTGACACACGTCACATTCATAAGGTTTTTCACCAGTATGAGTTCTACGGTGTGTTTTTAAACTACTTCTCTCATTAAATCTGCGTTGACACACGTCACATTGATAAGGTTTTTCACCAGTATGAGTTCTACGGTGTGTTTTTAAACTACTCCTCTCATTAAATCTGCGTTGACACACGTCACATTCATAAGGTTTTTCACCAGTATGAGTTCTACGATGTGTTTTTAAACTTCTCCTCTCATTAAATCTGCGTTGACACACGTCACATTCATAAGGTTTTTCACCAGTATGAGTTCTACGATGTGTTTTTAAACTACTCCTCTCATTAAATCTGCGTTGACACACGTCACATTCATAAGGTTTTTCACCAGTATGAGTTCTACGGTGTGTTTTTAAACTACTCCTCTCATTAAATCTGCGTTGACACACGTCACATTCATAAGGTTTTTCACCAGTATGAGTTCTACGATGTGTTTTTAAACTACTCCTCTCATTAAATCTGCGTTGACACACGTCACATCCATAAGGTTTTTCGCCAGTGTGAATTCTATAATGTCTGTCAAAATTTGATTTAAATTTGAAACGTCTATCACAAACATCACATTGGTGTAGACCCTGAGCACTCCGTGACGTTGACTCTCGTCGAGACTCGCGCTGTGTCCTGTTGGTTGTACTTCCTGCACCTGGTTGCCGTTTGTCAGCTCCCGATGTGTCAGCTGACGCAGTATCTGTGATTAATCAGCCGACTTGAGAAGAAAGCATAAGTTAAACATAAGTTAAAAATACAAATATTAAAACATACTTCAAATTCGAACAACAAAATGCTAAAATTCTTTGAAAATTGTTTATTTAATTTAGACGGTTTTCCTCCCCTGCCTTTATCGAGGTTGCATCCTCATCATTCTGGAGAGGAGCCCGGGGTATGCCTTTCACCATGGATTCTAGACTGGGTGAGTCTGGTTTTTACACGAAGCGACTCCCATCTGACCTCCGCAACCTTTGCAGGTAAACCTAATATCTAGTCGCCTGAGTGTGTAGGTTTCCTCACGATGTTTTCCCTCACCGTAAACGCATCGGCTACTATTCAAACTAATGTACATAACTTTGAAAATAGTCATTAGCACGAGTACACGGCCGAGGTAAAGGTGCCGTCATAATATTCAATATTCACGTCACGGATGTTCAGAAATGACACGTGTGGTGGCTGCGGGATGGACAATGTGGGTATGTGGACATATGCCCAACAATATGCCAGGAACAATGCAGCTCACAAATCAAATGTTATGTGGCTATTGCGCTTTATTTAAACTTACCCCATTGTTCATCCTTTCTTACGATATAAGACCGCGAATAAGCATAGTTAGATAGAACGTCAAAGCTGGGCAGAGATCCGCCCTGAACAACAGCACCGTCCATCACATATAGTTGTCTGCAAGCATATAAATTATTATGTATGTAGTGTCAAACAACTCGGGCAGGTTGTAAGTACTTATGTAGGTTGATATAGGTACACCCCTACCTCCAAAACACCTTAATCGTGAAAATTATTTGGGAGTTCAACACTTAAACACGTAACAAATGTGTTCAGTTCCTAAAACCTGATAAACGCGGTCGAGTGGGAAGGCCTAGATGAACGTACCTTGACCAAAACAGGAAGTCCTGGTCCTGGAGAAAATTCTATACCTACGAGCTTTCATTAAGAGTTATGAATGTGGGTGAAGCAAAAGAAGTGTACAGGGATCGTGGTAAGAGGAAGAGAGATATAGTTTGTACCTTCCTCTCAGGGAAAGAGACGTGATTTTATTTATTTACGTACCTACTACGCTTTATCCACTAAGCAACTTGGTACTGTTGCAGTACGCCTCACAAACCACACAGAATAGCGATTAAATAATAATAGGTACTAACTTCATCGTTCACCAGGCTGGATAAGGTTGGGAAATCTGTTACTGACTATGTAATTAGATATTTAGTGGTAGGAATTTGATTTAGTTGGTTAAAATTGAATAAAATCATGACAAAAAGGTGAAAAAGCACTCACATACGCACTATTTACTTCAGTAGGTTTTAGTTTTAGTAAATAAACATATTATATTCTAAAGTATTAGAGTATCGGGTAGCGACTTCTATTTAAATAATTTTGAAGGTAGTTTTAAAAAGATATCTGTCACTGTCACACTTGTTGTCTGACATTGACAGACACTCGGGGCACGTGCAGCGTGTCCCCGACTTCGTAGGTCTGTCCCACTCGGAAAGGCTGGATAGAAAGTGTGGACGGTGTGTGAACGGCCGGTTCAATAATCACATAATTCGTACATACTATAAAGGCTTGACTAATTTGAATTGGTAATTTTTATGATTTATGACTTTGTCACATAGCTGTCATTGTCTCTTGCGTCAATATCAGCTCATCGCTGAATTAGTGTTCTGTTTACGGCAGATATTTTGCCTGTATTTACTATTTATCAATATCGATGATAAGTTTTCTTTATTTAAGTACGTATGGAGAAATAAACGCAAAACTTTTGAGTGTTGTCTAGACAGTACCAATACCAGAGCTTTGTGTGCTTAGCAGACATTAGGTTTATTTTGCCACTTATGTTTTAAGTTTATCTTTAGCCGTCTGGTTTGTTTGCTATTTGATACAACTCAAATATAGGTATAAATATCTATGTTAACATTATTGAGGTGCTGAGATATCTTTATTAAATTCTTTTAAGTTTGAAAAAATGTGTTTGATTTGAATTAGTGAGGCTATTGATTGTTCCTTGGTCAAAGAAAATGCTGCAGTGCAGTTTGTTACCGCTTCTTCTGCACTGACGCCTTGGAAGCGGCAGTAAACTTAGTTTTAAGTAATTTATTTGACGTCAACCAATGTTGTTAAACCATACGTTTTGACAATTATTAAGCGATATGAAGTATCCTGTAATAATAAACAAAAATTTTGAATTTGAAAATTGAATTTGACTTATTAACCTCAATATACTAATTATATCTACTGCCACTTCCAAAGCGCACGTGTAGAAGAAGCGGCGGAACAAACTATATCACAGCATTTTCGCCGGACGTCAAGTTACGTCTATAAAACGTTGTGGTAGGCATCCAGCTAACAGCAGAGTTCCATAATATCTGTGAAGAGTAGAGAGGAAACGTAAAAAAATAATTTCTGTTCCTCGTCGAAGGTCTAAATAAAAATATACCTATTGTCATTGTCAATCTTATAATTGTCAAGCTTGTCAAGCCGTACATACAAAAAGCGTAAAGATTGATTTTTTGTAAATAAAAGTTTTATTTGTAAATTAAATAAATAATTGTTTGTTTTATTCATGAATTAAAATGTGGTCGGGTGATCAAATATATAATGATGTTCCTGTGATTTGTAGAGGTTGCCTCGCTACTGATGTTAAATTGTTTAATATCCGTGAAAATAACTTAGCAGAGGCGTACGTTCATCTCATTGGAGATTCTGTAAGTATTTTTGGTTAATTTTTATAGAAAACAACGGTCAATTTTAGCATCGTGTTAATATGTGACTATATTAGAGTGATATCTTTTTATTTTTCCTTGAGAAGTAATCTCAATTATAGGGAAAACTATTAAAATTTATATTATGACTATTTGATCATATGAACTCTGGTTTTAAGAATGAAAGTCATTTCCCTCTGGCTCCGGTCGCGTTTTTAATTCGAACCAGTAGTTCCTGAGATTAGCGCGTTCAAATAAACAAACTCCTCAGTTTTATAATATAAGTATAGATTTCCTGTCACTATAATCTGAACCTGCAAAAATATGAGCGACGATGGTTTAATCGGCAAGGTAAAAATGCACGATGTGCAGAAAAGCACTGGTTCAAATCCCACATCGGCCATGTACCAATGACTATTTTTTAAAGTTATATACATTAGTTTGAATACTAACCGATGCTCTTACGTAGAGGGAAAAAATCGTGAGGGAACCTGCACATTCAGGCAAATGGATGAGTAACCAAGGATACAACTTATAGGCCATGGGCTAGCAACCTGTCACTATTTTAATGTCAATTCCATCATGGAGCCAAGCAGCTGAGCGTCAAGTCTTTTCAAGACTGTTGGCTCTGTCTACCCCATAAGGAATAAAGGCATCATAATATGTATGTATGTCAATTCCATCATTGAAGCGTCCAGTTGAATGAGGCCTTTCAGTCTTTTTAAGACTTTTGGCTCTTTCTCACCCAAAAGGAAGCCTTGATTTTTTTAAAAGTTATATATTTGAGTGTGTTTGATCTCTACCTGCCTGATGGTAAGTAGAATGAGGCCTAAGGTCGTTTAAGCAAACTCAACTAGTGCCTGTTCACTCACACTGCCCTGAAAATCCCATAAATTTATATGTAGGTGCCGTGTGGTTCCCGGCACCAATAAAAAAAAAGAATAGGACCACTCCATCTCGTTCCCTTGGATGTTGTAAAAGCCGACTAAGGGATAGGTTTATTAACCTTTTTTAGGCGATGGTCTAGCAACCTGTCACTATTTGAATCTCAATTCTATCATTTAGCCAAATAGCTGAATGTGGTCAATCAGTCTTTTTAAGAATGTTGGGTCTATCTACCCCGCAAGGGATATAGACATGATTATATGTATGTGTGTATGTAATGTATAGGGTAAGAGTGATTATATGATTATATTAAGTACGGCCTCTGTGGCGCAGCAGTAATACGCTTGTCTGTGACACCAGAGGTCTCGAGTTCGAATCCCAGCCAGGGCATGATGAGAAACGAACTTTCTCTGATTGGCCTAGGTCTTGGATGGTTATCTATATAAGTATTTATTTTAAAATATAGTATTGTTGAGTTAGTATCTCTTAACACAAGTCGCGAACTCACTTCGAGGCTAACTCAATCAGTGTAATATGTCCCGTATTCATATATTTGTTTATTTTATTATTTCAGTTACACGACCACTTTCCGAAACATCTGTGCGTGTTCTGTCGCGCTCTCCTCACAAAGTTCCTGTCGTTCAGGGAGAAATGTCTGAGATCCCAGGGGTTGTTCGTCGACGCCGAGTATCAGGGTAGATGTGTAAGTTTGTCTCTTTCGTTCCTTCATTCTCATGAAGTTCAATCCAAAGTTTATTTGATTAAATCTAAGACTTTAGAATAGAACTGAAGTGTGACGACACAAACCCTCAATAAATCTATGTAACCTTATTGTATTAGTTCATTGACTGTTATAAACTAGATTAAGAGATCTAGATAAACAACCTACGTAGCACCTCCACCACCATTCTATGTTCTATTTAAAATATCTATATAAACGTTTAATCAATAATGAAGTTAGTTACTGTTTATCATCGAACCTATAACTTCCTGGTTGTTTCATTGTGAACACCCCCATATTACATCATAGAACCACTCTATGTATTTTTCCCATGTATGTCGTAAAATTCGATTAAGGGATGGGGCTTATAAAATTGGGACTCAACTTATAGGCGATGGACAACTGCAAACAGCAAACTGTCACTATTTGAATCTTAATTCTATTTTAAAGACGTGGCCTATCAGTCAAAACTATTGGCTCTGTAATAACCACGTCTATACCCCACAAGGGATATAGACGTGGTTATATGTATGTATGTATGTTTTTTTTACAGATAACACCAGATACATTAAGAGAAATAAGCCAATGGAATTACAAACCAATTTTCACAATAATCTCTGATGCTGGTGAATACGTTGAGACACCTATTGAAGAAAAAGTCGACATTCATTTGAAACAGGAAGAAATTCCTGCTCTGCCTGATGGTATACTATATTTTAAAGAAGATAAAACTGAAGAGAAAGCCGATTCAGACGATGACGATGAAGATTTAGTACCATTAGAGATATTCATCAATGACTGTATTGATGTGGACAGTCCTGAAGTTAGTAAAAAGAGAATAAAAAAATCAGAAAAACAATTGAAAGTTAACACGAGAAAGAGATCGAAAATTGTAGAAGAAAAAGATGTAGGCATCAAATCGAAAAAGAGGAAAATCAAAGTGAAAAAAGAACGTAAACCTAAGACTTCTAAATCGGCTGATGAAATTAAGAAGATAGCTAACGCGCAAGAGTTCGATGTAATATTTCTGACCAGAGACGAGCAGTTGGAAGAAATCGAGGAACGCAAGAAGGCCGCTTTGAAATTGAAGAACAGTATCAAATGTAAATTTTGCGGTAAGAATTTTCAGACACAAGACCGCTTGGACGCTCATTTCAAGTTCTACCACGACTCTAGTGTCGGTCATTTGGTGTGTGAATTCTGTCAGTGCAGGTTCAATGCTCGACACAAGTTCTCACATCACCTGAGGATACATTTGGTCAGGTTTTGCTGTAGGAACTGTGGTTTTACAACGAAGAGAGATTCGACTTTGAAGAGGCATTACGAGTGGCATCAAGGGAAGAGACATATGTGCACGTATTGTGATAAGGATTTCGCCAAGATTTCCAGTTATTTGTCCCACGTGAGACTCATACACGCCGCCGAGTTGCCGTGGTGTGAACTGTGCGGGGAGTCTTTCATAGGTGCGTCGATTCGCTAAGTTAACTTTTTCTATTTTGTAATTTTTTTTTATTATTTTTATTTTTCTCCACACTCAATGTTTTGATTGTGCTGTCACAATTTAGGTGTCAATGTAAATGTTGTAAAATGCGACTAAAGGATAGGCTTATAAACTTTAGATATAGATGACACATGTATGTAATGTAATGTATGTATGTATATAAATGTCACATTATTTTTGCGAACTTCCAAACTTCTTGAACTTGAAAAGGCTGTAAAAACATATCCTATGTATCAAAAAAAATTTCATCACAATCAGACCAACGGTCGAAAGTTAACGCGTTACAAACATACATACATAAAATCACGCCTCTATCCCGGAGGGGTAGGTAGAGACTATCTCTTTCCACTCGCCACGATCTCTGCACACTTTCTTCGCTTCATCCACATTCATAACTCTCTTCATGCAAGCTCGGCGGTTTCGGGTACTCCTGACCTGACCCTTTACCACGTTACAAACATATGTACTTACAAAAATATATTTTTGCCCCAATAGTGATTAATTTTGCCAATGTTTAAGTTGTACATACATACATAAAATCACGCCTCTTTCCCGGAGGGGTAGGCAGAGACTACCACTTTCCACTTGCCACGATCTCTGCATATTTCCTTTGCTTCATCCACATTCATAACTTAAGACTTCTTACTATTAAGTTGTCACGCGTGTAAATTTAGAAAATTTGACAAAATTCCTATTTCAGGCGAGAAAGGTGTACAAGCACACAAAAAGTTGAGTCACAAAGGCGTGGACGCGTCTAAGTTCGTCTGTAATAGTTGCAAAACAAGTTTCATTGATGAGAACGCATTGGACAGACATACAGGTTTGGATTATATACATACATTCATACGGTCACGTCTATATCCCTTGCGGGGTAGACAGGGCCAACAGTCTGGAAAAGACTGATAGGCCACGCTCAGCTATTTGGCTTAATGATAGAATTGAGATTCAAAATAGTGACAGGTTGCTAGCCCATCGCCTAAAAAAGAATCACTAGTTTGTAAGTCTATCCCTTAGTCGCCTTTTACGACATCCATGGGAAAGAGATGGAGTGGTCCTATTCTCTTTTGTGTATTGGTGCTGGGAACCACACGGCACATTATATATTGATACATTAATTTTCACATTATATATTGATATACTGATAAATAAATTTTAATTAAAATAATATATATTTTCAACAGCTCAAAAAAGATGCGACTTAGCGAATTGCGTTCAATGTGGTGACGCATTCGCCAGTCAGCAATTACTCAAATATCATCTGGTCCAGAGGCACAGGGCTGAGGGCAGTCTGACCAACTGCGACGGCTGCGGTGTGAGGTAAGGAGGTCACAAAGGTCAGGGTCACAAGGTCACAAAGGTCGGGGTCACAAGGCCACAAAGGTCAGGGTCGCAAAGGTCACAAAGGTCAGGGTCAAAAGGTCACAAAGGTCTCTAAGGTCAGGGTCACAAGGGGTCAGCGTTTATAATGTCCAATTGATACAGCTGTGAAGTGAGGCAAGGAGGTCAAGGTCACAAGGGTCAGCGTTTATATGATCAGATAGAAGTCGCTTCTTGTAACTTTACTAATATCATCTGGTTCAGAGGCACAGGGCTTAGGGCATCTTAACCAACTTAACAAGATGATTGCGGAGTGAGCTAATGAGGTCAGGGTCACAAAGGTCAGGGCCACAAGGGTCAGCGGTTATAATAGCCAATTGAGACAGCTGCGAAGTGAGGTAAGGAGGTCAAGGTCACAATGGTCAACGTTTATATGGTCAGATTGAAGCTTATTGTAACTTCACTTACTTATTCCTGTTCAGTGACAGAGCTGAGAGCAGCTTGACCATCTGTGATGATTAAGTCTACCAAGGTCAGGGTAACAAACTCTAGAGTCACCAGTGACAGGTTCACAAGGGTCAGGTTCACCAGGGTGAAAATGTCAGGGTTTATGAGGTCAGATGTAATTAGCTTCTTGTGTGTTTGACCAATTGTGACGGATGTCGAGTTATTGATGAGGTAATGTGGTCATGGTCAGAAGGGTCGGGTGTAGGTTTTATGAGGTCAAATTAGCGTAGATTCTTGTGACCTGAGTTATAGCATCAGGGTCACAAGGGTCAGGTCACGTCAACATGTATGTAATATGTAGGTACCTATACCCTAGCTTTGTTTTTTTTTTATATTGTAAAAGAAGTTTACAAGTTTATAAGCCTATCCCTTAGTCTACTTTTACGACATCCACGGGAATGAGATGGGAGTGATCCTATTCTTCTTTTTTTATTGGTGCCGGGAACCACACGGCACTTTTTTCACTTTTGTATATAGGTATATATGTATATATATACTCGTATACTTTATAAAATATAGTATCGTTGAGTTAGTATCTCTTAAGTCTCGAACTTACTTCGAGGTTTACTCAATCTGTGTAAAAATTGTCCCGTATATATTATTATTTATATTATATATATACAGGGTGACATTTAAAACAACTGCATCATTTTAAACATAGACTATACCCATGCTTCTGAGCCGTTTGAGCCTATTTTTATTTAAATTAAACATCATCATTTTCACATTCAAAATACCTCCAAAAACTACGTCACACGCTTTATTAAAGACCAATACTACAAAAAGAAATTAAAACTAAACATGTAAATAAATGTCTGAAAAATAAATTATTTTTCTAGTATCAAGATCAAGTAAAGTACAGAGTTGTCGAGATCGCTCAGCTGAATGAATTGTGTCGTTGACCTCTGAATCTTACGCGTCGCTTTTCCGCCGGCCGGGGTGATATGACGTATTTAGGATCGTGGATTTTGATACTTTTATTTTTTTTCGTACTTTCTGAAATATGAACCGATATTTTTCCTTTAACGTTTTTAAATATCCTTAAGATGAGTACGCTTAACAGTTAAATTTATGCAGGTGAATTAAAAGTCACCCTGTAAATATTTTAAATATAGATTCCACAACACGTCCGCCCACCAGCGCCACCTGCCGGCGTGCGGCGCGCGCGCAGTGTGCGTTCAGTGCGGCCGCCACTACGGCGACGAGCGACAGCTCAAACTGCACGAGGCTGAAGATCACACCAGCACGGATCTGTTCAAGTGTGAGGAGGTAAGTGTTGGCTCTGTCTACCCCACAAGGGATATAGACGTGACCATATGTATGTATGTATGTATGTGAGGAGGTAAGTGTCGAAGAAGGTCTTCTTCGGTGGTGTCGCGTGAAGAGCTTTCAGGTTATATCATTATTGAAGATAGAGACCGCCCGCGACTTCGTCCGCATGGAAACCCTATCAATCCCCCGGGAAGTCTGGGATAAAAAGTAGCCTATGTGTTATTCTGGGTCTTCAGCTACCTACGTACCAAATTTCATGGTAATCGGTTCAGTAGTTTTTGCGTGAAAGAGTAACAAACATCCATACAAACTTTCGCCTTTATAATAGTAGTAGGATAGGAATAGGTAGATTGAATTGGGGTCAATGAACTGAAACGTATATATTAATATAGATTTTTATTTTTATTTTTCTTTTTCAGTGCAACAAGACTTTTTCCAACGCGTATTATTTCCGGGAACATTGCAGTGCACATTTGAAAAATAAAGATGGCGACCCGAGAAAGGTGAGTGATAAACTATTGGAATTAAAATTTTTCGTCAATAAATACCAATAAGAAGTATGCAGAGATCGTGGCAAGTGGAAAGAGGTAGTCTCTGCCTACCCCTCCGGGAAAGAGGCGTGATTTTATGTATGTATGTATGTATGTATAAATACCAAATCTAATAATTTTAATACTGAAAGTGTTTGTATGTCCAATTTTCTTTTTCATAATTTTTAAAACGCATATGTGAGAAGTAAAAACTAATAAAGGGTATTCTATCTATCTTTAAATGGTAAAGACTGACGGTAAATATTGATAAAATGGATTGATAATGCGGATTTATAAAATGGATTGATAAAAAGGATTGACAAAACGGATTGACAAAACGGTTTCTTAAAAACATGGATTGATAAAAAGGATTGATGAAACGGATTGACAAAACGGATTGACGGTCGTCAGAAATCACGCCGCGGCGCACGTCCCGTGGACCCCTCGCTCCGCAAGTGGCGTGTGGTCGGCGAGGAGGCCGCCGACGTGGTGATGGAGAGGGAGGCGCCGAAGAGGACCCTGGCGAAGAAGGGCGCCATGTGCGAGGTTTGCGGGAAGAGTTTTCAGGTAGGTTATATCGTTATTTAAAGTATACAGGGTGACTTTTAATTCAACTGCATAAATTTAACTGTTAAGTGTACTCATCTAAAGGATATTTAAAAACGTTAAAAGAAAAATATCGGTTCATATTTCAGAAAGTACGGAAAAAAATAAAAGTATCAAAATCCACGATCCTAAATATGTCATATCACCCCGGCCGGCGGAAAAACGACGCGTAAGATTCAGAGGTCAACGACACAATTCAATCAGCTGAGCGATCTCGACAACTCTGTAATTTACTTTATCTTGATACTAGAAAAATAATTTATTTTTCAGACATTTATTTACATGTTTAGTTTTAATTTCTTTTTGTAGTATTGGTCTTTAATAAAGCGTGTGACGTAGTTTTTTAGGGTTTTTTAAATGTGAAAATGATGACTTTTAATTTAAATAAAAATAGGCTCAAACGGCTCAGAAGCATGGGTATAGCCTATGTTTAAAAGGATGCAGTTGTTTTAAATGTCACCTTGTATATTGATTTGTGTCAATAATAGAGATTACAATTAAATCAAATTAAAACTAAAACTACTTATAAAAAGAAAGAAAAAGATGACTACGAACTAAAATTTAATTTTAAATTGTACAGTCTCTGCATAGCATATCATTATACATACATACATATCATCCCTTGCGGGGTAGACAGAGCCAGCAGTGTTGAAAAGATCAAAAGGCCACGCTCAGCTGTTTGGCTTTTTGATAGAATTGAGATTCAAATAGTGACAGGTTGCTAGCCCATCGCCTAAAAGAAGAATCTCAAGTTTATAAACCAATCCCTTAGTCGTCTTTTACGACATCCATGGAAAAGAGATGGAGTGGTCCTATTCTTTCTTTGCTAATGGTGCCGGGAACCGCACGGCACGATATATATTTACAGTATTTGAATCTTAATTCTATCATTAAGCCAAACAGCTGAACGTGACAGTCTTGAAAAGACTGATAGCTCTGTCCACCCCGCAAGGGATATAGACGTGGCCATATGTATGTATGTATGTTTTCTTGACATTTCACACAGAACGCTGGTCTCCTGAAATACCATCAACGTATACATTCTGGGGAGAGGCCCTATCATTGTTCTCAATGCTCCAAATCATTCACCACAAATAGATTATTGGAGGTAAGTGTATATATATATATATATATATATTTATTATACATACACATATTTGTATGTCAATTTTGTCAGTAAGCCAAAACGGCTGAACGTGGCCTGTCAGTATTAAGATATAGTTGTGATTGTATGTACAGGCACAGGTTCGAATCTCACACCGGCCGTGTACAAATGAATATTTTCGAAAGTTATATGCACATTAGTTTTTATACTAACCGATGCTCTTACAGTGAGGGAAAACATCGCGAGATTATAAATTTATTTATTTATTTTTTATATACATATATATTACATACAGTGATTATTAACTCTCTCATGACTGAGTCAGAATCAAGTGGACTATAGAAAAAAGAATAGGCCCCTCCATCTCGTAGATATCGTAAAAGGCGACTAAGGGATAGGCTTATAAACTTCTTCTAATAGGCGATGGGCTAGCAACCTGTCATTTTATATGAATCTCAAATTCTATCAGCAAGCCGAAAGGCGGAACGTGGCCTAACAGTATTTTAAAGACTGTTGGCTCTGTCCACCCCGCAAGGGATATAGACGTGACCATATGTATGTATGTATTATTTGAATCTCAATTCAATCATCAAGCCGAACAGCTGAACGTGGCCTGTCTGTATTTTAAAGACTGTTGTCTCTGTCCACCCCGCAAGGGATATAGACGTGACCATATGTATGTATGTATTATTTGAATCTCAATTCAATCATTAAGCCGAACAGCTGAACGTGGCCTATCAGTATTTTCAAGACTGTCGGCTCTATCCACCTCGCAAGGGATATAGACGTGACCATATGTATGTATGTGTGTATGTATTATTTAGGAACACATACGAGTTCACACCGGCGAGAGGCCGTACAAATGTGGTAACTGTCCAAAGGCGTTCAAGACATTGGCAGCTCTTAACAGGCATAATTTGGTGAGTTATAAGCAGATATCGGAATAGGTAGATTGATTTTATGTACCTACTTGCTTCATTAATTACATTAGAAAGCATAACATGGATAAGCCTCTTTTCCGGGATTCCATTTCAGTACTTACACTTACAGTAAACTACATTGTCCGCGGGTATAAGCAGAGATCGGAATAGGTAGATTGATTTTATGTACCTACCTATTTGCTTCATGAATCACCATAGGAAGCATAACATGGATAAGCCTCTTTTCCGGGATTCCATTTCAGTGCTTACATTTACAGTAAACTACATTGTCCGCGGGTATAAGCAGAGATCGGAATAGGTAGATTGATTTTATGTATCTATTTGTATCATGAATCACCATAGAAAGCATAACATGGATAAGCCTCTTTTCCGGGATTCCATTTCAGTGCTTACATTTATGTACAGTAAACTACATTGTCCGCGGGTATAAGCAGAGATCGGAATAGGTAGATTGATTTTATGTACCTACTTGCTTCATGAATTACCATAGAAAGCATAACATGGATAAGCCTCTTTTCCGGGATTCCATTTCAGTACTTACATTTGTGTACAGTAAACTACATTGTCCGCTGGTAACATAGGACTACAATTTACGTGAACGAAGTCGGGGGAAAACAGGTACCGCTACTAATATATTCTTCGTCACACTTGTAAAAATTCCGGAAAAAATCTTAATAATTTACAAATGCCGTGTGGTTCCCGGCACCAAATAGAAAAAAAGAATAGGACCACTCCATCACTCTCCCATGGATGTCGTAAAAGGCGACTAAGGGGTAGGCTTATAAACTTGGAATTCTTCTTTTAGGCGATGGGCTAGTAACCCGTCACTATTAGAATCTCAATTCTATCTTAAAGCCAAATAGCTGAACGTGGCCTATTAGTCTTTACAAGACTGTTAGCTCTGTCTACCCCGCAAGGTATATAGACGTGATTATATGTATGTATGTATGTAATTTACAAATCCCGCAATCCCGGGCGGAGGCATGTCCATATTAATATATACGTTTCAGTTCATTGACCCCAATTCAATCTACCTATTCCGATCTTTAGTTATAAGAGTAGCGTCGGTGGTCGAACCGGCAAGGCGCCCGGTTGGAATGCGTGTGCGCAACAAGGCGCAGGTTCGAATCCCACCTCGGTCATGATGTACCAATGAATAGAATAGATTTATTTTAAAAATTGTATATAAGGTATTACTTATTGACGTCACATAACTTAAATTTAATTATAACTACTGCCGCTTCCAAAGCGCATGTGTAGAAGAAGCGGCGGAACAAACTACACTGCAGCATTTTCATCGGACGTCAATATACAAATATAGATGATCTCTTAAAACAACATCGTGGACGAATGCACATTGTCTACATTAAAAAACACGTATGAATGTAGAACTAATTATGTCAATAAGAATATTTTCCAAGTTATGTACATTAGTTTGAATACTAACCGATGCTCTTACGGTGAGGGAAAACATCGTGAGGAAACCTGCACATTCAGGCGACTGGATGTGTGAATAGGAATGTCAGAGTCTTACACCTTGATCAAATCGGGATATGGACAAGTCGCCCAATGCGGCGTATTTCTCAAAAAATATTACTTAATACATACTAAGCATCATTATTTCTTACTTTACAAAGGGAACTCAAATAAGTGTCGACGGTTTTTTAAAATTAAAATTTAATTTTTGTTAATTATTAAAAAATGCCTTCTTAGTTTCTTCGTGTCTGTATTTTTTAATTTTTTTGGACGCAATTAGAACCGTTTATCTCACAATTTGTAAGTTAGGTAGATTATCATCGAAAAAAAATCCATTTTATTTTCATTAACCAATGTAATTTCTCTTTTTAGAATTCTCCATTTTATTTTCATTAACTAATGTAATGTCTCTTTTTTAGAACTCTTTCAAATTATACCTCTTCAAATATCTCAGGTCCACAACGGCTTACGCCGTCACGTCTGTCAGTTGTGCGACAAGACGTTTCAGACGTCCTCCTGCGCCAAAGTTCACATCAAGACTGTCCACATGAAGCTCCCCACGCCTCCCCGCGTGAGGAGGAGAAGGGTGAAGGATGAATAGCACATGGCGCAATTGAAACATGTGAGAGATTTAGCCAATGGACAATTTCGGTGAAAAATGTAAAAAACGGTCAAATTTAGGTTGGTCAAGTTTAGGTAAAATTGGTCAGGTTTGGGGAAAAATGGTCAAGTTTGGGTTTAATGGTCAAGTTTAGGTAAAATTGGTCAGGTTTGAGAAAGATATGGTCAAGTTTGAATAATAAGAATTGGGCAAACTTGGTATTCAATTAACAATTATGGGTCAATTTGAACAGAAAATTGAACAATCTTGCCTAAGTGGGAATCACATTCCTAAAGCCTACATTAATACTGTCCACATGAAGCTCCCCACGCCTCCCCGCGTGAGGAGGAGAAGGGTGAAGGATGAATAGCACACGTCGCAATTCAAACATTAAGGAGACTTAGCCAATGGACAATTTCTATGAAAAATTATCAGCTTTAATGTAAAAACTGGTCAAGTTTAGGTAAAATTGGTCAGGCTTTGGGAAAAAATTGTCAAGATTGTGTAAAAAGATATGATCAAGTTTTATTAAAAGTATTAAAAGTGTCAAGTTTGGGTAAAAATTTGGCAGTTTTTGGTAAAAAAAATTTAGTAATTCGATAAAAAAATTGTTTGCTTTGAGAAATTATGGCCGGTTTTGGATTAAAATAGCCAACTTGAGTATAAAATAGTCAATTTAAGTTATAGATAGGAATAGCGGTGATATTGTGGCGATATTTTTATACTTGTAAATTCTTGCCAATTTTCCAAAAGCTATCAATATGTAAACTATAGTGAATTTAAGTAATACACTGCTTTTGTGCATTAATGGTTAATTCTGGATTAATATTAATATTTTATTTTAAATCCGTATCGATCATTTTTATACTAAAAACACGGTTGAAAATATTGTAAAAAATTAACATAGTTAAAATTTCAATAAAGGAACTGTAATGGTAATTTTAGAAATATCAATCGTGATAAGATTAAAATAATTAATGTCTCTGTCATAGAAACATTTAATTTTATATACAGTATTTTCTGCTAAGCTTTCTCAATAAAAAAACTGCCATTTTTAATTTTTGTAGATTACAATATTGTACTTGTAAAAATATTCCTTTTAAATAATGAATGTTATGATTAAGCACATTAAGTGCTTTATATATATTTTGGGTATGGCAAAAGAAGCATGAAAGCAGAATAAATGCAGTGGAAATGAGAGCGTTAAGGAGTATGATGGGTGTGAAATTGAGTGACAGGATAAGGAACAGCGTGATAAGGGAATGTTGTGATGTGAAAGAAGATGTAGTTACAGGAATAGAAAAGGGTATGTTAAGATGGTTCGGTCATGTGGAGAGGATGAATGAAAGCAGGTTGACTAAGCAGATATACAAGGAGAGTGTGGAGGGAAAGGTCGGAGTGGGAAGACCTAGACGAACGTATCTTGATCAAATTAAGGACGTCCTGGTAAAGGGTCAGGTCAAAAGTACCCGAAACCGCCGAGCTTGTATGAAGAGAGTTATGAATGTGGACGAAGCGAAAGAAGTATGCAGAGATCGTGGCAAGTGGAAAGAGGTAGTCTCTGCCTACCCCTCCGGGAAAGAGGCGTGATTTTATGTATGTATGTATGTATATATTTTGTGCAATAATGCTAGTATTAAGATTATTTATAATGTGTAAATTATTCTTTTGAATAAAGTATGTGTGAATGTGTAAGCGCTTAATTTTTTTTCTACACTTAGTAGTTTTAAAGATATATTTTCTACTAAATAATCGGAAAAATCATATAGAACCAGCCCCAAAGTTAGAGATTATTGTTATGACATACTAACTTTACCATATTTTAAACATACATACATATTACCACGTCTTCTTTTTTTTATCGTTATCACTTGCGGAGTAGACAGAGCCAATTGTTTTGAAAAGACCGAAAGGGCACGTTCAGCTGTATGGCTTTTAAATGGAATGGAGATTCAAATAGTGACAGGTTGCTAGCCCATCGCCTACAAGAAGAATCCCAAGTTAATAACGTTATCCCTTAGTCGCCTTTCACAATATTTTATTAAAACACAAACATTACTTTAATATTTATCCACGTTGGTCTTGAAAAGAGTTACCGTAGATTTTAAGAATAAGCCTACGTAAATGTATAATTAGAATGATCAAAGGATTTTTTAAAATATAACATGTCAAAAAGAGAACCTCCTCCAGTCGATATTCTCCTTTTTGAAGTCGGTAAAATTTCTAAAACCTAAGCGTAACAAGCACTCCTGTAAACCCCATGAAAATCGGTCCAGCGAAACGCGAGATAATCCCTGACGAACATAAATACAAGTCAAACTGAGAACCTTCTCTTTTTGTAGGCGGTTAAGAATAGTTCGTCGCTTCATTTCTCATTCCATGGGACTGACATCTACATAACATGCACAATCAACCCTTTGCCTGTCTAAAAAAAATCTATCTGTCATATGGAACGGTTTAAAAATCCCGCCTAAAAAAATGTCATGAAGACAAATGAATACGGGGTACATTCGTTTTTCCTTTCTCAAAATGATTTATGACGCTATCATAAATCTTCTATATTCTTTTTCTAGATAGCTGACCTGTGAAACTCTAAATGGCCGTACTTTTTATTATTTATCCCATCTTTAAAAAAGGGGAAATGTTTCTAAATTCTATATAAGTTAGGTATGTAGCGGAGGCTCTGACGATGATGAGTCGGAGATTATACTTAAGTTCCAATCTGTGAAATCTTTGCTTGCGCGATTTAGACATTTCGCTGATATGTTGTTGTGACTTGTGGCGTAGTGATGGCGTCACACTTATGAATAGAATAGATTTATTTTTAAAATTGGATACAAGGTATCACTTATTGACGTCGCATCACTTAAATCTACACTAATATTATAAAGCTGAAGAGTTTGTTTTGTTTGTTTGTTTGTTTAAACGCGCTAATCTCAGAAACTACTGAACCGATTTGAATTATTCTTTCACTGTTAGATAGTCTATTTATCGAGGAAGGCTATAGGCTACATTTTATCCCGGATTTCCTACGGGAAACGTCAACAATGCAGGTGAAAGTTGAATGAGTCGGCCATCTGCGAGCTTTCCACGCGAACGCTGCGCAAACCAACAAAGATATAATAAAACAATGTACTAAAGATGTGAAGTACTCATTTTTTGCCACAAAAAAGTCCGCGAGAGCATATATCTATCTCTTAAGGTTTACTTACAATAACCACTTTTATGTTCAATTTTTAAGATTATTTTTTCATTATAAACATAAGTTATTTTGAAACTAATTTTCTTTAATTCAGTATTAATCCTTATCCAAATAAATATGTTTATTACTTTCGGCTTTTCCTGTAGACTAAAATTGCCATTTACAGTATATAAATCAGACGAATAGGTTTTGAGATATAGTCGTTATAAGCAATTTGCAGCGAAACATTTAATACGGCGAACAAGCGTTCTTTCTAATACGCGTGACCGCCTGACCGAGAAATAAATATGATGCCCAAAATAACTATTCCACGCGGACGAAGTCGCGGGCACAGCTAGTCTAATTATAACTACTACCGCTTCCAAAGCGCATGTGTAGAAGAAGCGGCGGAACAAACTATACTGCAGCTGATCGCCGAGATGAAGGCGCGTGGACAGGTTTACAAAATTTTATTGGCTGATATATATATAAAAGGTCACAAATCAGCAGTAAAATACAAACATACATATGTATGATAGGCCACGTTCAGCTGTTAAGCTTTGCAATGATAGAATCGTATTTCAAATAGTGACAAGTTTCTAGCCCATCGCCTTCAAGAAGAACTAAGTTTATAAGCCTATCCCTTAGTTACCTGTTATGACATCTATGGGAAAGAGATGGAGCGGTCCTATTATTTTTTCTATCGGTGCCGGGAACCACACGACAACAGTAGGTATGCGTCAGTATTTGGATGGAAACATTTTTATAGGAAATATATACATATACATACATACATAAATCACGCCTATTTCCCGGAGGGGTAGGCAGAGACCACATATTTCCACTTGCTACGATATCTTTTATTATCTTTCCACTCCTTTATTGGAAATGTTGTGGTTAATACTCAAATTATTATTGGATTACTTAGTAGGTCAATGTAAATAAAAAAAACAAGTCGTAATAAACTTATACGTTTATTCGCTACTTACAGGATCCAGTTTTTCATCAAAAAATGCAATTTCTACAGCCCCCTCGAATTCTTTCACATCATTCATCCGATTGCTATGCTTTTAAATTACTCTTACAATATTTTTCTAAAAAAATTACATCTAAGTCTCATCGAAAAGGTTTTTATAGCCGTTTATATACTTTCAAATTATTAATTAAAAATAATATAAATATATAAATATTGAAATAATTTGTTACATTGCAAATGAAAATGGAGATGTTTTACATTTTTATAATTACTTAATTTATAAATTAAAAAATTGTCACTGCGGCAGTGTTGCGTTCATTCATTTTGAAAAAAAAAAATGTTCTTTTTTCCTTATCAATACGATTTGTATAAATTTAAAAATACATGATTACATAATTATTGTTTAAAAAAAATTATAATTATGATGTGTACGAAATATTGCTTTTGTTCCGCTAAAATTAATATTGCACTATATGCATTTTTTTTTTAATTTAAAATAAACTTCTAACATTTATATAAATGAGATTCAAGATAAAAATACACGTTATAAATATTTCGATAATCTAAATAGCGTATCACTAACACTTGTTATTGCTTAAATATTAAATATAACTACTTACATATTATTAATAAATTCTTTTAAATGGATGCGGACATTATTAAAAATGGAAAATAATTTTATCGTGACATTTTTTTTCAAATATACAATTGTTGTTTAGAAAATATTGATGATTAACCGTGAACATTATTTATTGATAATGTTTGTTTTATATAAAATACGACGGTGTAAATTTGAAATATAAATTCTTATCTGTAACAATGAAAATAATATTATCATGGCCATAGAAGGTTTTAAACGCTACACACTTACTTCATACTATTAAAGTCTCTTATTAAGAGCATTTTAATTTTTTCCATCTGACTATTGATTTACTTCTATGACCCACTTTAACTGTTCTTCAAATCTCTGTTTTGAATAAGCTTACATAATCAAATTGTCCGTTTAGCACTTGAAAATGTTTTTATAAACGCGGGTAGAGAATAAATCGAAGTTTTGACAACTCCCACTAGATGTCACCGCTGAGTCATAAGGCCTAATTTTATCTCAAGATGACGTGACATTACACTTAAGGACAAAATTGATTTTCAGAAGTTTTGCGCGATTTATAGAAGACTATGATGATTACTGTTTAAATATTATAAAATGTTTCGATCTATGTACAATTAATCTATTGTGCTAAGTAGGTAGACTGTTATGTATAAACCACAAAAATAAATACACGATGGATGCCAAATTCTTACACAAAAATTTAGAAACCTCTTAATAGTTCAATTAAAAAAAAAGATAGATTTTTTTAGGTGATTTCTCTGACTCTTTCTTATTATATCAGTTAGAAAGAGACGGAAGGATATTAAATTTTGTACGTTGTAAGAATGTGACTTCCAGTTAGTACATACATACATACATAAACTCACGCCTCTTTCCCGGAGGGGTAGGCAGAGACTACCTCTTTCCACTTGCCACGATCCCTGCATACTTCCTTTGCTTCATCCACATAGTTAGTATGTACCTACTATTATGGTAAGAACTGGTAGAAGTTATCTAAAATTGAAATGGATGAAAGTAATGACTAAAGTTAAATTACTGACGAATGAATTAATGTTGAACACACTTCTAATTTTAATTATAATAAATTACCCACACCTTTTTCAGAATCCTAGGGTGGGCACCGCCAATTCGGTACATAGTTCTGTCTATGACCAGAAAAATAAGTACATTCATTCATTCATTCATATAATAACGTCTATATCCCTTGCGGGGAAGGAGTCTTGAAAGACTGATAGGCCACGTTCAGCTGTTAGCCTTAATGATAGAATTGAGATTCAAATAGTGACAGGTTATTAGTCCATCGCTACCCACAAGAAGTCCCAATTCTAAGAGAATCCCAAGTTAATAACCTTAACTATCTCTTAGTCGCCTTTTTCGACATCCGTGGGAAAGAGATGGAGTGGTCCTATTCTTTTTTGTATTGGTGCCGGGAACCACACGGCACCTTTCCCGCTTTCGCTCCATCCACATTCATAACTCTCTTCATGCAAGCTCGGCGGTTTCGGGCACTCTTTACCTGAACTTTTGCCAGGATTAAATTGCATTCAATCTATACTAATATTATGCAGCTGAAGAGTTTGTTTGAACACGCTAATCTCAGGAACTAATGGTTCGAATTGAAAATTAGTTTTTTGCGTTGAAAAGACCTGGCCAGAAGGCTTTAGTCTATATGAGTATAACATCACGCTGCAACTATAAGGAGCAAAGAAATAATGGAATATGTAAAAAAAAAACGGGATAATTATTCATCCTTCAGGGTTTCAATGATGCCCAATAGGACAAGGACGAAGTCGCGGGCACAGCTAGTATAATATAAATAAACTTCTACCAGTTTTAACGCGAATCAATCATACAAGCGGATTCCAAACTAAGACACACGGCACATAAGTATCATATTGGTGTCACTGTCCGATCGCTGTTTCACGATTGAAAATTCAAATGTGGAACGTCGAATCCGTCCGCCAATCAGGCGAGCGCTTGCAGAGTATATAAAGCGTTGAGCGCGAGCCAACTTGTCAGTGTCATTCTGACAGCTGATGAGAACATTGGCGTCAATTCGTCGGCGTGTGCCGTGTGACCGCCCAATGTGTGGAATTGGAAGATGTCGCTGACCTGGGAATTAAATTGACATACATACAATCACGTCTATCTCTCTTGCGGGGTAGACATACATACATAATAATCATGTGTATATCCCTTGCGGGGCAGACAGAGCCAACAGTCTTGAAAAGACTGATAGGCCACGTTCAGCTGTTTAGTGTAATGATCGAATTGAGATTCAAATATTGTCAGGTTGCTTCGTACGATGTTGTGTAGGAGGTTGTATATGTGCTCAAATCCGTGAAATATTTGTAATCGCGATTTAGAATCTTCGCTGCTATTGGCTGAGCGCGTCATTTTCTTCGCTATGATTGACAGTTGTGACGTGTGGCGCAGAGATGTCGCCACATGATTAACCCACCCCCAATTGTAGGGATGGGGGTTGACGATACATGAACAAGTTATCATTTTATTCTATCAGGGATTATGACGTGTAATCTCACCTCGTTCCAACCGTACCGCCGCGTTCCACAACGGCTGGCTGCAACCCTCGCAGATGGAGTGGTACATACATACATACATATGATCACGTCTATATCCCTTGCGGGGTGGACAGAGCCACCAGTCTTGAAAAGACTGATAGGCCACGCTCAGCTGTTTGGCTCAGTGATAGAATTGAGATTCAAATAGTGACAGGTTGCTAGCCCATCGCCTAAAAGAGGAATCCCAAGTTTATAAGCCTATCCCTTAGTCGCCTTTTACGACATCCGTGGGAAAGAGATGGAGTGGTCCTATTCTTGTTTGTAATGATGCCGGGAACCACATGGAGTGGTCCTATTCTTCATTCTATCATGACGTGCAATCTCACCTCGTTCCAGCCGTATCTGTTCTTCGCCTGCACTATGGCCTCGTACACTGCAGCCGGCTGTAACCCTCGCAGATGGAGTGGTACATACATACATACCTACATATGATCACGTCTATATCCCTAGCGGGGTGGACAGAGCCACCAGTCTTGAAAAGACTGATAGGCCACGCTCAGCTGTTTGGCTTAGTGATAGAATTGAGATTCAATTAGTGACAGGTTGCTAGCCCATCGCCTAAAAGAGGAGTCCCAAGTTTATAAGCCTATCCCTTAGTCGCCTTTTACGACATCCGTGGGAAAGAGATGGAGTGGTCCTATTCTTCATTCTATCACTAGCTGTGCCCGCGACTTCGTCCGCGTGGAATAGTTATTTTGGGCATCATTGAAGCCCTCAAGGTGTAATAATTTTCCCCGTTTTTTTTTTTTCACATTTTCCATTATTTCTTCGCTCCTAATAGTTGCAGAGTGATGTTACATAGCCTAAAGCCTTCCTCTATAAACGGTCTATTCAACACAAAAAGAATTTTTCAATTCGAACCAGTAGTTCCTGAGATTAGCGCGTTCAAACAAACAAACAAACAAACAAAGTCGTAAGCTTTATAATATTAGTATAGATGACGTGCAATCTCACCTCGTTCCATCCGTATCTGTTCTTCGCCTGCACGATGGCCTCATACACCGCAGCTGGCTGCAACCCTCGCAGATGGAGTGGTACATACATACATATGATCACGTCTATATCCCTAGCGGGGTGGACAGAGCCAACAGTCTTGAAAAGACTGATAGGCCACGCTCAGCTGTTTGGCTTAGTGATAGAATTGAGATTCAAATAGCGACAGGTTGCTAGCCCATCGCCTAAAAGAGGAGTCCCAAGCTTATAAGCCTATCCCTTAGTCGCCTTTTACGACATCCGTGGGAAAGAGATGGAGTGGTCCTATTCTTTTTTGTAATGGTGCCGGGAACCACATGAAGTGGTCCTATTCTTTTTTGTAATGGTGCCGGGAACCACATGGAGTGGTCCTATTCTTCATTCTATCACGACGTGCAACCTCACCTCGTTCCATCCGTATCTGTTCTTCGCCTGCACTATCGCCTCGTAGACCGCGGCCGGCTGCAGCCCCCGCAGCTCGTAGGAGACGCGGTGCGCGAGCTCGCCGGCCGGCGCGGGCGCAGGCAGCACCACGTCGTGCCAGCGGCCCGGCTGCTGGAACGACTCGTTGATCTGTGGAAGAGAGGGATGGCGAGTGTTTTGGGAAGGATGTTGGATGGATTTTACTTATACACATTGTACATACATACATAAATACATACATTGTACATACGTATATACATACATTGTACATACATAAATACATACATTGTACATACGTATATACATACATTGTACATACATATATTGTACATACATACATACATTGTACATACATACTATCACGCCTGTTTCCCATTGGAGTAGGCAGAGTCTATGAAATTCCACACGCTACGATCCTTACAAACCTCTCCCACTTCCTCCACACTCATTACTCTTTTCATAAATATTTAACATTAGCTGTACCCGCGACTTCATCGGCGTGAAATAGTTATTTTGGAGTATATATAATAAAACTATAGTTCCCGTGGGATTTGCGAAAAACTTCAACCTCTTTTGTCAATGGTGCAAATTCCGTCGCTTTTTTGTTGATTGCGTTAAATTTGTCGCTTTCTGTAGACCACGCGGGCAAAGTTTTTGATAAAAGCCGGTAAGTTTATTCCAATTGTGAGTGAGTAGTTACTATCTTCTAGAAACTTCCACTAGTGTATCACTCACAGCGAGCTGTCGATTATGATGAGACTCATACTGGATTCATTCTAACTGTGGGTAGTTACTATCTTCTAGAAACTTCCACTAGTCTAATGCGGGTAGTATATGCTTGTAAATGAACAATGTTGAAGTCTTTGGGACAAGTCAACTGATCTAGGCTGTCCGCGAAAAATATCTTCTAGAAACTTCCACAAGTCTATTCTAAGTGTAAACTTACAGGGAGTTGTCTATACAACAATCTTAGCTCATCTAAAGGCGGGTAGCTATCAACTAAAAAACTGGAATGAGATGATCAATGTGAGGCGCTAAATTCGTCGCTTTCTGTAGATCAGCTTTTAGTAAAAGCTGGAGGTAATTGTGGGTAGTTACTCGTACTATCTTCTAGAAACTTCGTTAAATTCGTCGCTTTTTGTGAATCACGCGGCTGAAGACGGTATGTATACAGGGTGACATTTAAAACAACTGCATCCTTTTAAACATAGACTATACCCATGCCTCTGAGCTGTTTGAGCCTTTTTTTTAATTTTATTAAATGTCATCATTTTCACATTTAAGAAACCCTCAAAAACTATGTCACACGCTTTATTAAAGACCAATACTACAAAAAGAAATTAAAACTAAACATGTAAATAAATGTCTGAAAATATATATATACACTAAACACTCACAGCGAGCTGTCTATACAGCAGCCTCAGCTCATCCAGCGGCGGGTAGCTGTCGACCGCGAAGGCCAGCCGGTAGACGTCGGGTCTGGCCGCCAGCGGCGGGGACGTGAACCGCGCGGGCCCGGGCCGCCCCGACACCTCCACGTGCTGCCGCGCGCGGCCCAGGCTGTTGTCAGCCACGCAGCTGGTGAGCGGGAAACGATATGTGTATTATTAATGTCACTTAATAATACTTTGTGCTAATATTTCTTACTAATATATTTTACTAATATATTTGACTAATAAATATTACTAATATATTTGACTAATATATATTACTAATATATTTGACTAATATCTCTTACTAATATTTTTACTAATATCTCTTACTAATACATTTGACTAATATCTCTTAATAATAGATTGTACTAATATCTCTTACTAATATATTTTACTAATATCTCTTACTAATATTTTTACTAATATATCTTACTAATATATCTTACTAATATCTCTTACTAATATTTTTTACTAATATCTCTCACCTAGGCTTATTAACTTTATATTCTTTTTTTAGGCGACAGACTAGCAACCTGTCACTATTTGAATCTCAATTCTATTATCAAGCCAAATAAATGAACGTGGCTTTTCTTTCCGAGACTATTAACTAGGCTCTGTCTACCCCGCAATTGATGTAGACATAATGTACATAATCTATAATATTTCAAGCCATAACTACAGCTTAACGTGGCCTTTCTTTCCGGCCCTTGCTCTGTCTACCCCGCAAGCGATACAGACGTATGTATGTATGTATGTACCTGTAATTGCCGAAGTCCTCGGGTTGCACATTCGCAATGAGGAGCGTGTGGTTATTCCCGCGGGCGGACATCGTGATTCGTTCAGAGGCGCTCAGCGGGAACGAATTCTGATACCATGACACCTGAAACACATTCATTAATACATACATACATATATAATCACATCTGTATCCCTTGCGAGGTAGATAGAGCCAACAGTCTTGTCACTCCATCTCTTTTAACATGGATGTCGTAAAAGGCGACTAAGGGGCAGCCTTATAAATTTGGCGTTCCTCTTGTAGACGACGGGCTAGCAACCTTTCATTATTTGAATCTCAATTTTATGAGAGGCTAGCAACCCGTCACTATTTGAATCTCAATTCTATCATTAAACCAAATGGCCCATCAGTCTTTTGATGACTGTTGGCTCTGTCTACCCCACAAGGGATATAGACGTGATCATATGTTCTGTAATGCTATAAGCGACGCCACGGGCAAAACATATCTAGTAAAAACAGTCACATTTTATTATTAAACTAGCGACCCGCCCCGGCTTCGCACGGGTGCAAAATTATTAGTGTCCGACCGAAGGTCTATTTTTGGCCGAAGCCGAAGCCGAAGCCGATTAATCGGCTATCGCCACAACCTTCGGCCGAAGCCGAAGCCGAAGCCGAAGGTTTATATTCTCTCAGCACTCAGTACTTAATTTTGTTCAATATTGTCTACAAGCTACAATTATTATTAAAATCATTTCAAAACCTCAATATTGAAGGTATATTATATTGACTGTCTCATATAGAAGTTAATGATATATCTTAGAGGTGGTTGGTTTAGAGATAAACTAGCTGTTGCCCGCAACTTCGTCCGCGTAAATTTCGAGTTGAATTTTAATCATACAGTCAGATACAGACAGACAAAAAATGTAAAAAAAAATTCTTTATCCGTTTCAGTCAAAATATTAAATGTACAGAAAAAATATTTTTACCGTTTTATTGTATGTAGTATTTTGATTTTCAGTTTTTTTACATAAAATACTCAAACAATACAAAAAAAATATATTTTTAATAATAAAAAATATCTTGTAATTGTTGGGATTCGAACTTGGACCGCCAACTTCACAGTCTCACGGGCTAACAACTGGACCATCGAAGCCGTTGCGTTGGTGTCGAAATTAAAGTAGACTACATACATATGGTCACGTCTTTATCCCTTGCGGGGTAGACAGAGCCAACAGACTTGAAAAGTCTGAATGGCCACGTTCAGCTATTTGACTTAATGATAGAATTGAGATTCAAAAAGTGATAGGTTGCTCGCCCATCGCCTAAAAAAGAATCCCAAGTTTGTAAGCCCATCCCTTAGTCGCCTTTCACTTATATTTATATGTTATAGGTATAATGCCGTCGTATAATGATAAATGACTTTGGATTTTTAATTTCGCAACTTATTTGCAGGCATACTGATGCCTTGAGTTCATTCAAATGTCGATAACTTTTTTTTTGTGAACCGATTTTGATGAAACAAACTTTAAATGTTATTCTGAGTTAAAACAAAGCAATTGGTGAAAGTTTGAAGTAAATCGGTTTAGTACTTTCGGAGATAATCGTGATCATACATACAGACAGACAGACAAGAAATTAAAAAAAAAAATATTTTTGCTTTCTATTATTCATTCTAAGTGTCCCTCTATCCATTTCAGTCGAAAATACTAAATGTACCTACAGACAAAATATTTTTACTGTTTTATTATATGTATAGATAAAAGTTTGTGATTTACCTACTGGTAAAAATAATGATTTGATTTCTTACAAAAACACTCGTTTAAATACACGTACGGACTTGTTTTGATGCATGCAATCAGCAATGTGATATTTTGACAGTGACTCCCCGCCGCCTCATGACTTTCGTAACAGTTCGTTCAATCTCGACGGTCGCTCGGACCTTCGGCGAAACCTTCGGCTTCGGCCGGATTTTGGGCCGAAGCCGAATGTTTCGCCGAAGGTGGATTTTTTGGCCGAAGGTGGCCGAAGCCGAAGCCGAAGCCGAAGCTTCGGTCGGACACTAAAAATTATAAATGTTATTATGCACAAAAACCTTCCTCTTGAATCACTCTACCTGTTACAAAAAATCGCATCAAAATCCGTTGCGTAATTTTAAAGATATAAGCATACAGACAAACAGACTAAAATAGCGACTTTGTTTTATACTATGTAGTGATAGACTGTCTCACCTCGGCCGGGGGGTCGGCGTGAACTGTGCACAGTAATTCAGCTCTGAAACCTTCGCCCGTGTGAACCCATGACCGCTCCACGGTGATTTCTGGGGGATCTGGTATATACAAAACAAAATTGTCATCTATACTAATACTAGCTATGCCCGCGACTTCGTCCGCGTGGAATAGTTATTTTGGCCATCATTCAAAGAGCTTTATGCTGTCTAACGCTGCAACTATTAAGAGCGAAGAAATAATGGAAAATGTGAAAAAAAAACGGGGGAAATTATTCATCCTTGAGGGATTCAATGATGCCCGAAATAACTATTCCGCGCGGACGAAGTCGCGGGCTTTATGTTTTCTATGGTAATTCATGATGCAAGTACATAAAATCAATCTACCTATTCCGATCTCTGATAATAATGAAAAAATTTTGAATATATTTTTTTTTTATTTGAATCAAAGTTAAATAGTAAACTCACATAGGACTTGAAGCTGGAACTCCGTGACTATCGGCGGTCCTACGCCGTTATCCACCGTGCAAGCGTACCTGCCGCTGTGCCGCCTCTCCAGCCTCGGCAGCTGAAGCTGAGCGCCCTCCCCCAGGCGGGCGGTGGACTCGTTCTGGAACAGAGACGACTGTTTCCCGTGAATAGAATAGAATAGAACGGAACGGAACGGAACGGAACCGAACGGAACCGAACGGAACCGAACGGAACCGAACGGAACGGAACGGAACGGAACGGAACGGAATAGAATAATTAGAGGTATTATTAGTAAACTCACAAGAAGCACTGGTTTTCTGTCAACTGTAGGAGCAATTAGAGGTATAATTAGTAAACTCCATTCAATTTTATGAGTATTTATCAATCTAAGCACCTCAAACCACTCATTCCACAGATTGCCATTCCAATTCGGTTAAATTTAACTTTTTTAATCACACCTTAAAATTAGAGACTTAAAACATACTTGCGTCTTGATTAAGCGATAAGTACTTTTTTATCAGTAACTATTGACTTTATTACAGTACCTAAAAGTAAGAGAAACCTATCATTGGATTGAAGATTAATCTTATGCTATTATAAGGCCATAATTAAACAGTAATACAGTGACATAATTAAATAATATACAAATTACACAGATTGAGTTGGCCTCGAAGTAAGTTCGAAACTTGTGTTACGAGATACTAACTCAACGATACTATATTTTTATAATAAATACTTTTATAGATAAACATCCAAGACCCAGGCCAATTAGAGAGAGTTAGTTTCTCATCATGCCCTGGCCGGGATTTGAACCCGGGACCTCCGGTGTCACAGACAAGCGCACTACCGCTGCGCCACAGAGGCTGCGCTACAGTATTAATATTACTATTTAATGTATGCGCCGTTGGTTTCTTTAATAAAATAAAATAAAAATAAACTCACAAGCTTCGTCCAAACCACGCTGGGTACTGGGTTCCCTGAAGCCCTGCATTCGAGGACAGCGGCGCCCCCCCTCCTGGCTGCTGCGTGTTTGGACTCCGGAGACGCCCTGACGCTGGGCGGCACCAGCACCTCGACAGTGTGAACTTGGTCGCGGGCGACCCTGTCCGATATTTGGCAGACGTAATCGCCTGCGTCCTGTAAATTAATTGATGGGATTTAGACACATACATACATACATAAAATCACGCCGCTTTCCCGGAGGGGTAGGCGGAGACTACCTCTTTCCACTTGCCACGATCTCTGCATATTTCCTTCGTTTCATCCACATTGATAACTCTCTTCATGCAAGCTCGGCGGTTTCGGGTACTTATGTCCTGACCCTTTGCCAGGACGTCCTTAATATTATTGGACATAATATTCGTATTGACGTCATTAGTTTTATACTCATTCACATTTTTTAATGTAGACAATGTGCATTTGTCCACGATTTAGATTTACGAGGTCTATATTTGTGTATTTGACGTCCGGTGAAAATGCTGCAGTGAGTTTGTTCCGCCGCTTCTTCTACACATGCGCTTTGGAAGCGGTAGTAGATATCATTACATTTAAGTTATGTGACGTCAAAAAGTGATACCTTGTTTCCAATTTTGAAAATAAATCCATTGTATTCTATTCTAGACCGGTACTGAACCTAAAAAAGGTACCAAAAGGTACCGGTACCAACTTAAGTAACCGAATTGTATCATACGAATATGATTATATGATTTTATGAACTTTATGTGCAGATATTTCGTAACTGCGGTCTTAAAAATGTAAAAAAGCGTTTGACTAAGTTCTCTTTTTCTTTAATTCTTTTTTCAAATGATTTTCGTACGAGGAAAAAATCTTTTTTTAAATGGTCGGTAAATTATACATATTTTTATTGTCTTTTTGATTTTCCACCGTCGCAGTTCTTTACTAACGAAGTTTCCCTATAAACGTTTTATTTTTGCCAGTATTATGAAGACATATTTACGAATATTAATAAATAAATACATACGAGACAAATTACACAGATTGAGTTTGCTTCGAAGCAAGTTCGAGACTTGTGTTACGAGATACTAACTCAACGATACTATATTTTATAATAAATACTTGTAATAAATGAGGAATGAACATAAAATCTTATTTTAATGAATAAAAAGTTAATTTTTATATGGTAACGTGTGAAACAATTGGTAATGGCTAAGACTAAGTAATTATTTAAGTAGATGTTATATATTATCCGCAAAAAAAAATTAAAAATAAATACGGGACAAAGAAATAAATTTAAACTTTTCTTGGGAGATTTACAATTACTTTTCAAACGATCAGAACCGAGAAAAGAAGCTAGTTTTAAATGAAAACATAATGTTCAATGCGTAAATTCACTCGTCCTAATTCTCCATACATCTATGATAAGAAATTGACGTTATTGAAGAAAATGTTGCTGCGCAGTTTGTTACCGTTTCTTCTGCACTGACGCAACCAATTATTTTTAAAATGTCCCATTAAAATTAATAAAAAAATTTAATTTAAATATTAAATTTTAAACAAAAAATAATGAAAAATGAGCATAAAAATTTTTTAATTACTTCTTGACAAATGTTATTTTGTCATTATTATTATTTTTATTACGGTTTGAAAGTTTTTTTATTGCAATATTAAGTATTATTTCTGAATATTTTTTTCTACAAATCAATAACTTTCATTTTTAAAGTGAACTTAGTCAAAAAAAAAAATGCTTTAACACTAAACGCTAAAGGGTGTTATGGTAATGGATGAATAAATTCAGTTGCTCATTATTTTTTATGCCGCGGATCCCCAATTTTCACTCTTTATGTTCCCTCTGTGGGTTTTAGACGGAATGTAACGATATGGCGGACAGATAGGGTGTATAACAATATTTCGGAGTACGTAAATGCTTAGGTAGGTGTTATTAGATTACCGTTAGGTTTTTTTTTGGAAATAAAATGAATGTAAGTATGTATGTATTTTATTTTAAAGATTGTAAATATCATTTCTTTCAATAATTTTCGCTTAAAATATCTTAAAATGTAATTAAATATTTCACCCTCAAGTCACGTGACAATGAACACCAATCAAAATGCGTGACGTCACGCGTTGCAATACAAGAATGTTCGCTGACAAGTACTATGGTGTTTGTTGATATTTGAATAATATTATTACTGTGATTTCCATGCAACTTCTTCGAAATTTGCTCGATTATCTTTTTGAATAAATTTTTAAAGGATTTCCCATAATGGAAAGTGGATATTTTAAGGCAGATAGTTAAACATTTACCAAGAATTGATTGCTACGGTGGCTAATTTCTTCGCAACGAATAGTAACTTCTGCTCTTTTGAATTTAGAAATGTGAAGACAATCATGTAAGTAATAAACTTAAGATACATTATAACAGTAATAGAAGGTATTTTTAAAACCGAAAAGGTAAATTATAAGGTGAAAATAAAATAATATGATTTTGAGGTTATTTTTTATCTTTTTAACAAATTGTTTCATTTCTTTTTAGTTCCTCGAGGCAGTCATATGGAGACTATGCTGTGGGATATGTCTAACTTCGTGGAGATGAAAAATTAAACACAGTTAAACTTACATCAAAATGATCCTCACAGAAATACATTTTACTTTGTGTATAGATACAAGTGCCGGATCCCGACGGGCTAATTGAAGCCACATTTCCGCATCGTTTTTGTACATGAAACGTGAATAAACAATTTTTCAGATGTTTTAATAGTTGTACTTTCACACTTTCGTACCGCACATTTATTAAATGTAGAATCCTCATTATTATCACATTACTACGTAATAACTATTCCATTAGATACATACAACTTCAATAATGTTTGGCAACACGTGACGTCACAGCGGGCGTTTGACAGGTATCCGCGTTTGGGCGTGAAATTTTAAATGGAATTTAAAAAAAAATATTTTAAAGGTATTTATTACTTGTAATAAAAAAAAATAATAATCAATAGTTTTGGTACTTATGCATGGTTTTAAACGCTTTCTCAAAAATATGTCACATCCCTATTCTGCTGGTATTTGAAAAGGCCCCGTGTAACTTTTAACACCCCATCGCTAGTTTTTTTTTTCCAAATCATTTGACACCGCGCGTCACTGACTTACGCGACCGGACCAGCCTAATGGCTGATTATATTTTACTAGCTGTGCCCGCGACTTCGTCCGCGTGGAATCATTCCCGTGGTAATTCCGGGTAGCCTATATGTTATTTTGGGTCTTCAGCTACCTACATACCAAATTACATCGTAATCGGTTCAGTAGTTATTGCGTGAAAGAGTAACAAACATCCATACTGACATCCTGACATACTCACAAACTTTCGCATTTATAATATTACTAGGATTTAGATTTTACAGATGAGAAAAACTGAGAGGGGCTTATTCATAAGTTTCCGTGCTTTGACAAAAGATTGGGGGGGGCCAGGAACGACGAGGAATTTGAAGAAATATTCGTATTGAAAACATTAGTTCTACATTCATTCATGTTTTTTTTAATGTTGACAATGTGCATTCGTCTACGATTTGAATTAAGATATCTTTATTTGTGAATTGACGTCCGGTGAAAATGCTGCAGTGCAGTTTGCTCCGCCGCTTCTTTTACACACGTGTTTCGGAAGCGGCAGTATTTATAATTAGATTTAAGTGATGTGACGTCAAAGTGATACTTTGTATCCAATTTTGAAAATAAATCTATTCTATTCTATTCTTTATTGTTCACTAAAGGAGTAAGTACATTACAAATCTAAAACAGTAGTGCATAACAAAGGCGGGCTTATCCCTGAGTGGGATCTCTTCCAGCCAACCTGACAATAAGAGGATCGCATACAACATTTAGGCAAGGGTGAACATATACTAACATGTATGCTAATCTCTCAATTACACATAAATCCATACATAGGTACATACATATTGTCACGTCTTTACCCCTCGCGGGGTAGATAGAGCCAACAGTCATCAAGACTGAAAGGCCAGGTTCAGTTTTTTGGCTTAATGATACTTATTGAGATTCAAATATTGACAGGTTGCTAGCCCAGCGCTTAAAAGAGAAATCTCAAGTAGGAATATGTATAAGCCTATCCCTTAGTCGCTGCTTACGACATCCATTAAAAACAGATGGTGAGGTCCTACAATTTTTTCTATTGGAACCTCACCGCACTGTTATTGATGTTATTATCGAACTAGCTGTGCGCGCGACTTGAAGCCCTCAAGGATGAATAATTTTCGCCCATTTTTTTCACATTTTCCATTATATCTTCGCTCCTTATAGTTGCAGCGTGATGTTATATAGCCTAAAGCCTTCCTCGACAAACGGTCTATTCAACGCAAAAATAATTTTTCGATTCGAACCACTAATTCTTGAGATTAGCGCGTTAAAACAAACAAACTCTTCACCTTTATAATATTAAGTATAGATTTTAAACGAGAGAAAATTCAGGTGACAACTCACTTGTAGACCAATATCACTACATAGTGTAAAACAAAGTCGCTATTTTAGTCTGTTTGTCTGTATGCTTAAATCTTTAAAATTACGCAACGGATTTTGATGCGGTTTTTTGTAACAGGTAGAGTGATTCAAGAGGAAGGTTTTTATGTATAATAACATTTATAATTTTGCACCCGTGCGAAGCCGGGGCGGGTCGCTAGTCAGTTATAAAATCAGGTGACACACACACACACACTCACACACACACATTAAGTTTAGGAGTAGTGCTTTTCTTTCTTTGTTAGTTTAACAGGATTCTTTAACTAGGCCTAAGTAATTATTATGTTTTTGGAAGAGCGGGTCCCCCTGCCTTTTCAAAGCTTACTAGGTGGGTCCCAGTTTTGTGTAGTTTTAGAAACTAAGGCTTGGAAATAAACTTAACGGCCTCTGTGGCGCAGTGGTAGAACGCTTGTCTGTGGCACCGGAGGTCCCGGGTTCGAATCCCGGCCAGGGCATGATGAGAAAAGAACTTTTTCTGATTGGCCTGGGTCTTGGATGTTTATCTATATAAGTATTTATTATAAAATATAAAATATAGTATCGTTGAGTTAGTATCTCGTAACACAAGTCACGAATTTACTTCGAGGCTATTTCAATATGTGTAATTTGTCCCGTATATATTTATTTATTTGAAGATTTTTTCAATTTTTTTTTTCAACTCACTTGCGGACCAACATCAGTTATCTGAAGGTTATAACCGTCCACCAGCCGGAACCTCTCGTCCCTCGTCACCATGAGGCTGGCAGCGGTCAGCACCGCCGGCCCACGACGCCATAGCAGCACGAGGGATCCTGGAAAAACATACATACATATGTACATACATACATACATACGTACACACATACATACATACATACATACATACATATATACATAAATAAATAAATACATACATACATGACGTGTGGTTCCCGACACCAATACAAAAAAGAATAGGACCACTCCATCTCTTTCCCGTGGATGTCGTAAAAGGCGACTAAGGGATAGGCTTACAAACTTGGGATCCTTTTTTATGCGATGGGCTACCAACCTTTATAAGCCTATCCCTTAGTCATCTTTTACGACGTCCATGGGAAAGAGATGGAGTGGTCCTATTATTTTTTGTATTGGTGCCCCTCCAAATGCAAACTGAAACTTAAACTAAAGCTAAGAATTTTGGAATACCTACAGGTAAATGCACCAATTTGTCTTTTACAAAGGAGTTAGGAACACTCTTCAAGGAGTTCGTAACACTATGTATGTATGTATGTACGTAAGGTCAATACTCACCCAAGTTCTGGACTTGGCACGGCAGCAGCAACGTATCTCCCACTACAGTCCTGAAGGAGTGTCCGCGGGACAGGAATCGTGGACCGTCATCTGAAAAGATATATAGAAACTCTTTATTGCACAAATCTTTATATAAAATTCTAGTGTCTTATTCGTATTCTGTAACTTTTTTTGATTGAATGTTTATCTATATAACATAGTATCGTTAAGTTAGTATCTCGTAACACAAGTCTCGAACTTACTTCGAGGCTAATTCAATCTGTGTAATTTGTCTCGTATATATTTATATATATATATATTATTTATTGCACAAATATATGTAATATGTAGTCACTGTCGACTATGAATAATACCTGAAAACGCAATTTATAATATGTATTTATATTTGTAACCGTATGCCGTGTGCCGTGTGGTTCCCGGCACCGATAGAAAAAATAATGGGACCACTACAACTCGGTCCCATGGATGTCGTAAAAGGCGACTAAGGGATAGGCTTATTAAACTTGAGATTCTACTTTTAGGCGACGGGCTAGCAACCTATAATAATACATATAAATACACATAAATACACATAAATACATAATAATATATAGGTAGGTACTTAGGATAGAGTAGAAGATAACTTCGGTATGTTAAATTTATAATATTTTTATATCTAGACAAATATTATAAAGTTGAAGAGTTAGTTTGTTGGTATATATATGTTAACTTTATAATATTTTTTTTATCTATAACTAGTTGTGCCCGCGACTTCGTCCGCGCGAAATAGTTATTTGGGCATCATTGAAGACCTCAAGGATGAATATTTTCCCCGTTTTTTTACATTTTCCATTATTTCTTCGCTCCTAATAGTTGTAGCGTAATATTATATAGCCTAAAGCCTTCCTCGATAAATGGTCTATTCAACACAAAAATAATTTTTCAATTTAAACCAGTAGTTCCTGATATTAGCGTGTTCAAACAAACTCTTCAGCTTTATAATATTAGTATAGATAATCTGCTGCATATATACATATATAGACTGTTGGCTCTGTCTACCCCGCAAGGGATATAGACGTGACTATACGTATGTAAAGATGATAAGCGTATGCAGTACGTACCCACGTCTAATACGAAAACAAATACATTCGGAAAAACTTGTCTGTCTGCGCGCAATGGATGGAGTAAGTTAACGCTTAAAGATTTATCGCCAAAGTTTCTAGATATGGAGTGAAAATTAATATGCTGTGTGCAGATGCAAAGTTGGAACCTCCATTTTATTTCGCACTTCTTGGATCATTTCCTTTGTTTGGTTTGAATGGTTTTATTTCAAACATAGTTGTTTTTGTGCCGTGTGGTTCCCGGCACCAGTACAAAAAAGAATAGGACCACACCGTCTCATTTCCATGGATGTCGTAAAAGGCGATTAAGGGATAGGCTTATAAACTTGAGATTTACTATTTGAATCTCAATTCTATGACTAAGCCAAACAGCTTAGCGTGGCCTTTCAGTATTTTGATAACTGTTGGCTCTGTCCACCCCGCAGGGGACATAGACGTGTTTGTATGTTATGTAAAAAAAAAACAACAAGAAAAATACTACAATAATTGAAAAATAGAGTTTGGATCCGGGAACCTCCTAATTACCTATTTTTTAATTACCTTTAAAATGCAGTTATTTTGTGCTATAAAGTATTTGTTTCAGCGAATTGCGATTGTTAATTGATGCACCGGCCCCGACTTCCCGTCTAGCCGCCATTTGCAATACGTCAACAAAATGGCGGCGTTTCCCGCCTTTTATTTGTTTTCGTCTGCATTTTTGTTTTGTTCACGGTTAATGTATTTTCACAGATGCGTATTTATTACACTTTAGTATTAAGTTCCTTGGTCATATTTTCGGTAACAATTGTTTCAATCGATATTCCTTAGTCGCTTTTTACTATATACTATTGTATATATATACGGCACGACATATATATTGTACATATATGTTCCGTGTGGTTCCCGGCACCAATAGAAAAAAGAATAGGACCACTCCATCTCTTTCCCATGGATGTCGTAAAAGGCTACTAAGGGGTAGGCTTATAAACTTGGGATTCTATATTTTAGGCGATGGGCTAGCAACCTGTCACTATTTGAATCTCAATTCTATCTTAAAGCCAAACAGCTGAACGTGGCCTATCAGTCTTTACAAGACCGTTGGCTCTGTCTACCCCACAAGGGATATAGACGTGACCATATGTATCTATGTAAATAAACAATAAATAATTCCTGAACATGTTTCTCGCTACAGTACCTAGTTTATGAGATATGCCGGCGAACGTGTGCACTTACTTCTATTGTTCTGCGCGTGCGCCGCCAAGAACACGGCGGCTAGAACCAGCCACGCCGCCTCCATGCTGCTCAGCCGGCGGCGTGTCGCGCAACACGCACGCGCATCTGTTGACAAACAAAGACATAGTTTACGAGAAATGAATAATTTATTTACATTGAACGGGGTAACATCCTACTACTATTATAAAGGCGAAAGTTTGTATGGATGTTTGTTACTCTTTCACGCAAAAACTACTGAACCGATTACCATGAAATTTGGTATGTAGGTAGCTAAAGACCCAGAATAACACATAGGCTACTTTTTATCCCAGAGTTCCCGCGGGATTGATAGGGTTTCCATGCGGACGAAGTCGCGGGCGGCCTCTAGTATATTGATAATTTTAATTCATACACGACGAATAAATATCATAAGGACGTCCTGGTAAAGGGTCAGGTCAAAAGTACCCGAAACCGCCGAGCTTGCATGAAGAGAGTTATGAATGTGGATGAAGCGAAGGAAATATGCAGAGATCGTGGCAAGTGGAAAGAGGTAGTCTCTGCCTACCCCTCCGGGAAAGAGGCGTGATTTTATGTATGTATGTATGTAAGTAATTCATACAATATCTACATAGGAACTTTAAAAAAAAGAAAACAAAGAGTTCCGTAAATTTTGATAATTTTAATTCATACATTCATTGGACCTTTTTTTAAAAAAAAACAAAAAGTTATACCACATATACGTAACCATATGTTATTTAAAATAAGGGATTCCTAATATTTATTTGAGAATGTTTTTTATTTTCTACTATAACTACTATCCAAAAATAGTGAATACATACATATAATCATGTATATTTCCCTTGCGGGGTAGACAGAGCCAACAATCTTAAAAAGACTGATAGACCACGTTCAGCTGCTTGGCTTAATGATAGAATTGAGATTTAAATAGTGACGGGTTGCTAGCCCATCGCCTAAAAGAAGAATCCCAAGTTTGTAAGCCTATCCTTTAGTCGCCTTTTACGACATCCATGGGAACGAGATGGAGTGGCCTTTTCTTTTTTTATTGGTGCCGGGAACCACACGGCACTTTAAGAGAAATAAATAATTTATTTACATTGAACGGGCTAACATATAATGTAAATTTTGATAATTTTAATTCATACAATACACTCGACCTTTTTTAAAATAACCAAAAAGTTCCATGTGTAATTTAAAATCACATACATACCAACATACATACTATACCTAATCACGTCTATATCTCTTGCGGTGTAGACAGAGCCAGCGGTCTTGAAAAGACTGATAGGCCGCGTTCAGCTTTTTGGCTTGATGATAGAATTGAGATTCGAATAGTGACAGTTTGCTAGCCTGTCGCCTAAAAGAAGAATCCCAAGTTTATTAGTCTATCCCTTAGTCGCCTTACTACATCCATGGGAAAAAAATATATGGAGTGGTTCTATTCTTAAGTGTCAGAAACCACACGGCACAAAATTTCTTAACTTGATATGTTTCTTTGAATTACCTGGTTGACTGGAAGAAATCCCTCACAGGGATAAGTCCGCCCTTGTACATTGTTATTTTTAAATGTCTTTTTATGTACTACAAAAAATTTGTTATGTACAAAAAAGTATTTACAAATAGCTGAACGTGGCTATTCAGCCTTATCAAAACAATTGGCTCTGTCTACTCCGCAAGGGATATAGACGCAACCATATGTATGTATGTAAGTATTTACAAACAAACAAACAAACAAACCTTACATTTTAAAGGAATCGACTATATAAGATTTTTTAAAAGAAGAATTCAAATTTTAATAACATTCCTTCGATAGACTCTTGCAATTCTCCAAAAAAACAAAAAAAGCAGGCTCACACTATAACTTTTCTTTAGATTTTACAAATTTAACATACCAATAAAACCTATTACAAAATGGATTACCACCCCCATTTTATTTTTGTAACATAATTTCGCGACCAAATAGACCGTCAATTGTGCCTAATTGGAAAGCTCTTTGCATCTGTCAGACAGTCAATATGTGATTGAATTATTCGTTAAGAGGATTATATTTAGTTTGGAAAATGCGGCAGTCGAGTTTGGTTTTACGTAGTGCCGTGTGGTTGCCGACACTTTTGTACAGAACCACTTCATTCGCCGTATCGTATGTCGTTAAAGGCGACTAAGGAATGGGCTTATAAATATGGGATTCTTGTGCCAGGCCGATTGGCTAGCAACCTGTCACTATTTGAATCTCAATTCCGTTGTAAAGCCGTTAAGGGATATAGACGTGACTTAATGTATGTATACTAGCTAATATATAAAAATGAATCGCTAAATGTGTTGGTAAGCGCATAACTTAAGAACGCCTGGACCAATTTGGCCATTTTTTTTTCAATATTCGTCAAAGCTCAAGGATGGTTTTTACGGCGAAAAAATACCAAATAATTGCCTGAAAAACCTTAAAAACAGTCCTTTTCTTTATCCCATACAAACGTTTTCTAACTAATACGTACAGTCAATTTGAGCTTTATTGCTAATGTATAAAGTTCACTGTTGTCTAAGCAATGTAGGTATAGATGGGAACAAAAAACTGTCATATTACAAATCTTTTTGACAAAACGAAGTCTGTCGGATCCGCTAGTACTAAATATAAGTATTTATTATAAAATATAGCATCGTTGTGTTAGTACATGTAGTGTTAATTTACATAAACAATATTCAAGTTATGAAACGACCAACACATACTTTGATCACCATATTTTGTAGGGTGAAAAATTGATGTTTCACCCTCCAAAATAAATAAATAATCGGGCGAATAACAAGCGCCACCCTTAAATATCTTGTTTGGTGATTGATTCCCTTAGTTTAGGGGTTGTTAAGGGGAAGTCGTTGAATTTTGTCGACAATTATTTTTTTTAATAAATCTACTAATATTATAAAGCTGAAGAGTTTGTTTGTTTGAACGTGCTAATCTCAGGGACTACTGGTTCGAGTTGAAAAATTTGCGTTGAATAGACCATTTATCGAGGAAGTCTTTAGGCTTTCCGCCTTTTGTTATTTTTTTATGTGCAATAAAGTTTAGAATAAATAAATATCGTTGAGTTAACTTAGGTTTGAGGCTAACACAATCTGTTTAATAAGTCCCGTATTTATAATCTACTAGCTGTGCCCGCGATTCGTCCGCGTGGAATCAATCCCGCGGGAACTCCGGGATAAAAAGTAATAATAATAATATATTATTCTGGGTCTTCAGCTACCTACATACCAAATTTCATCGTAATCCGTTCAGTAGTTTTTTCGTGAAAGAGTAACAAACATCCATACTGACATACTCACAAACTTTTGCATTTATAGATAATATTAGTAGGATTTAAGAGAAAATGAACATCCCCTTAAACGCTACTAGTTTTCAATCGACCTTAGGGTGCGCTCCGACGCCGTGGAATTTCGTAATAAATATCATATTTTTATATGATTTATTGCCAATCGAGCGGGAAATGATGGAATTCGTGAGATTACGGTTATTTTATAATGTTATTTTATGAGTTATAAGTATTTATCTATACTTATAATAAATCTGTAGAGAGGCCAATTCTGTACATGGAATATATTTTCAAAATAACTATCAGGGGGTGATTAGTGATCGATACTGATGCCAAAAATGCAATCAGTAAAATTTTTGTCTGTCTGTCTGTCTGTCTGTCTGTCTGTCTGTCTGTCTGTATGTTCTTTATAGAAACAAAAACTACTTGACGGATTTTAACGAAACTTGGTACAATTATTCTTCATACTCCTGAGCAGGTTATAGTATACTTTTCATTACGCTACAATCACTAGGAGCAGAGCAGTGAAAGGAAATGTTGTGAAAACGGGAGAAGTTACTTGATTTTTTAAACTTCCGTCGCGTGTGCAGCCTTAATGGTTTAAGATACAGTGAAACCATGTATAACGGAAATATTCTACATAGAATTATTAAAAAAATATCCCAAGACAGCATAAGTCTATCTTTTATGGTTGACTCACAATAACACGTGTAATTCCTAATAGCTTAGCAATTCGGAGATTTCTGATTATATTTCTTTACTCTGATGTTTATAATACCAATAACACTCACACTCATTCGTAATTCTTAAAAATTAATATAAGTACCTATTCAATAAAAAAAGAATCATCGAAATCGGTATAGAAACACCAAACTTATACATGAAATAAAATACCCACAAGCCATCGCGCGTAAATACTGAATCATGCAATAAGGATTATTTTTGCGTAACGGTTGCCGCGCTCGACACGCCTAGCGGCGGCAGGGTATAAAAGGGGCAGGAGACGAGCGCAAGCTTCATGACCAAGGTAGCCAGGGGGAGACTTCACGCAGTTCTCTCCTCCAGCCTCTCCCTGAGGACGAAGCTTGGGATCTACCAAACGTACGTCAGATCCCGCCTCACGTACGCGGCCCAGGCGTGGTACGCATTCTGCTCTGAGACTAACAGGAGAAGACTCAGAGCCCAAGAGAACCAAAGTCTCAGAGCAGTCATCGGAGCCCCGCGCTACGTGAGGAACTCGACGATCCTCAGGGACCTGAAGTGGGAGAACTAGATATTCGAGATGGCGGACGCGTCATCACACAGCCACCTGCGCGGCATTGCGCCGCTCCACGCCCGCCCTCCGGGCCGTCGGGTGAAACTCTCCCCTCGCTGCCTTACGGCAGACGTCGTCGATCAGTGACGACGCCGCCGGCGATCGGAACTCCCAGTGTATGAAGACGTGAAAACCCAGGCCGTCACGGCCGCCCCATCGACCTGCCTACAGTCGCAGGCAGCGATGATGCCATTGAAGAGGGCCAAAAGCCCTGACCAATCTACTCCGACTCCCCTAAGGGAGTATGGGAAGACCCGAAGACGGCAAGATAGTACTGCACAGGCGTTTCAACTTTATTTTCATTTCTTTTTCTTTTGTAAGTTGTTGGTACATATTTCTGGTTATAATTCTATTAGAATATGTTTTTAGTTTAAATAGGCACTATTTATCTATACTAATATTATAAAACTGAAGAGTTTGTTTGTTTGTTTGAATGTGCTAATCTCAAGAACTACTGGTTCGATTTGAAAGATTATTTTTGTGTTGAATAGACCATTTATCGAGGAAGGCTTTAGGCTATATAGCGTCTAGCTGCAACTATTAGGAGCGAAGAAATAATGGAAAATGTGAAAAAAATCGGGGAAGGAGCATCCTTGAGGGCTTCAATGATGCCCAAAATAACTATTCCACGTGGACGAAGTCGCAGGCACAGCTAGTTATAAAATAAAGCATCGTTGAGTTAGTAATTTATTATAAAACTAGAGGCCGCCCGCGACTTCGTCCGCATGGAAACCCTATCAATCCCGCGGGAACTCTGGGATAAAAAGTAGCCTATGTGTTATTCTGGGTCTTCAGCTACCTACATACCAAATTTCATGGTAATCGGTTCAGTAGTTTTTGCGTGAAAGAGTAACAAACATCCATACAAACTTTCGCCTTTATAATAGTAGTAGGATATACATAATGGTCACGTCAATATCCCTTGTGGGGTAGACAGAGCGAACAGTCTAGAAATGACTGAACGGCCACGTTCAGCTATTTGGCTTAATGATAGAATTTAGACTTATTTGTTGACTTACGCCCACTAAAATCACCCTAACCTGAGTCTTATTGAAAACAAGGGGAACAGTTGACAGCTCTCATTATTGTTAGGGGGAAGTATTTTGTATACGGCGCGTTAATATTTAACTAGACTAGAAGTAGCCCGCGGTTGCGTCTGCGTGTAACGAAAAAAAACCAAAGGGCATTTCGGAAAATCCTCTCTTAGGGCCTAGAAGCGTAGACGGTAACAAAATTTCTTATTATGCGTATACGAAAATGGTCGCTTTTCCAATATGTTTCAGCTGAAAGGTACATAATTTTAATTATGAAAGTGACCATTGTATGTATAAATAATAAAATAAATATATACGGGACAAATTACACAGATTGAGTTAGCCTCGAAGTAAGTTCGAGACTTGTGTTACGAGATACTTACTCAACTATACTATATTTTATAATAAATACTTATATAGATAAACATCCAAGACCCAGACCAATCAGAGAAAGTTCTTTTCTCATCACGCCCTAGCCGGGATTCGAACCCGGGACCTCCGGTGTCACAGACAAGCGTACTACCGCTGTGCCTCAGAGGCCGTATGTATATATGTATGTAAGTCAACAAAATAGTATCATTTTAGGATCATTTACATGATGCTACCTGACAGAATGCAGTCACAGAAAACTTACGTACATATAGTCACATCTATATTCCTTGCGGGATAGACAGAGCCAACTGTCTTGAAAATACTGAAAGTTACTGACTGCTTTATGATTAAATTGAGATTCAAATAGTGACAGGTTGCTAGCTCCGCTAGGAATCCCAAGTTTATAATGCTATCCCTTAGTCGTCTTTTATGAAATAATATTTACAATATTAAGTGCATATATTTGTAGCCAATTCCTTAATTATTTATTGGTACCTCGTGGTTCTCGGTGTCGTAAAAGGCAAATAAGGGAATACGAATTCATCATGCTTAGTAGGAGGTAAAATCATATGTGTACCAGCTTCTAACGTCCCGATTAAAACGCTAATCTATACTAATATTATAAAGCTGAAGAGTTTGTTTGTTTGAACGCGCTAATCTTAGAAACTACTGGTTCGAATTGAAAAACTATTTTCGCGTTGAACAGACCATTTATCGAGGAAGGCTTTAGGATATATAACATCACGCTGCAACAATAAGGAGCAAAGAAATAATGGAATATGTAAAAAAAATGTATGTATGTATGGCACTATTACAAAAAAAGGTTAAACCAGCTACTAATTGTTAAAAAAAAACCGGAATAAATTAATTTTAATAAGAGTTTTACATCCCTTACAACTTATTGAATCCCGAGGGGGTTGTGGTCAGGGGTGCGCCCTCAAAATTGCATTCCTGCCGAGTAATAGGTACAAATGTTTGTTTGTAGTGTAGACTAGCTTTACGTACAACGTTTACCCACGCTTCGGAAGGAGGACAAACACATTTTATACATACATACATATGGTCACGTCTATATCCCTTGCGGGGCAGATAGAGCCAACAGTCTAGACAAGACTGAATGGCCACGTTCAGCTGTTTGGCTTAATGATAGAATTGAGAATCAAATAGTGACAGGTTGCTAGCCCATCGCCTAAAAATAATCCAAAATTTGTAAGCCTATCCCTTAGTCGCCTTTTACGACATCCATGGGAAAGAGATGGAGTGGTCCTATTCATTTTTGTATTGGTGCCGGGAACCACACGGCATAATGAAATAAAATAAACTATAAATGAAAATAAATAAGTATAAATATGACTAATTTATAAATCTCTAGGTCAGACGGGAGTCGCTTCGTGTAAAAACCTGACTCACCCAATCCAGGATCCATGGTCAAGGGCGTACCCCGGGCTTATAAGCCCAACCCTTTGTAGCCTTTTGCTTAGTTAGCTCGGGAACCACACGGCATTCGGCACAGCGACAGTCAAATCTTGCGGATCCCGGCACTATTAAAAAAATATGGAAGGAATAGGACCACTCTACCTTTTTCCCATGGATGTCGTAAAAGGCGACTAATTAAATTTTTAACTAATTTAATTTCAAGACTGTTGGCTCTGTCTACCCAGCATGGGATAAAGAGGTGATTATATGTATGTATGTATATATCCGTGTGGTTCCCGGCACCAATAGAAAAAAGAATAGAACCGCTTCATCTCTCTCCCATGGATGTCGTAAAAGGCGACTAAGGGGAGGGCTTATAAACTTGGGATTCTTCTTTTAGGCGATGGGCTAGCAACCTGTCACTATTTGAATCTCAATTCTATCATTAAGCCAAATAGCTGAACGTGGCCATTCAGTCTTTTCAAGGATTTTGGCTCTGTCTACCCAGCATGGGATAAAGAGGTGATTATATGTATGTATGTATATATATATATATGTATATACGGTTGAACGGATCGCGGCGAAATTATAGCACTCATTTCCGATAGAATTGATTTACAAGAGACGTTCTTTAATCGTCTACAAAAACTAGCAGGGGTCGAGTCACCCCTGTTAATTGTTAGGCATTGTGTTGTCGATGTGACGGCCTGAAACTTCTCCCTCCTGGGTTAACCCTTTACAGGACAGAAAACTGAACTCAAATTACACAGGGTGACACTCCGGTTTTTCATACAAAAAATCACCACGTCTATAGCAGTACTTATTAAAATGACTACTAAAATATCAATATACGTCTGTAGCTACGGGCATACCCGCTGTACGGATACAACCGGACTGTTATTATAAATAGAAACTTAAACCAACAAGACGGTTAGTTAGCCTCAAAAGGGTCTGTTTCAGTATTTTCTGATGTTTCAAATAAACTATCATCGTCGGTATCTTCCGGGGTCGACACATCCTCCAACAGTTTTTTGATTATTCTCTTCGTCTTTATTCATCTATGACAAAAAGTGAACTTGAGCAAATCACACAAATTGAGCTAGCCCCAAAGTAAGATTTTGTAATGGCATTAGTATCGATACTATATTTTATAACAACATATGTACATATGAATCTTATAAGAATGAGTAAAATACTTACGTTTTCTGTCACAAATTTTTGCGACACTGACTTGATGTTTCAAAGAATGTTCTAGGCGAACTAAACGGCTATTGCCGTGGTGTCACTATATCAACTACTTTTTTGTGGTTCTACACGATGTAAATATGTATGTATTTTAGTTCTTAGATTTGACAGTGATAATGTTTGAATAACTTGAAGATAGACAGTAAATCTTGTTCTTTACAATGATAGTATGAACGTAGCACGGTGCCCACCGTAGCGCTCTTTACGCCATCTTTTAAAACGACTGCGATGCCCGGGCTGTCAACCTTCTAAGTTTTTAGCACACTGCTATAACCGTACTGTCCTGTAAAGTGTTAAGTCATCCCGGCATCCTCACCACTCTGGAGAGGAGCCCGGGGTGCGCCCTTGACCATGGACCCTGGATTGGGTGAGTCAGGTTTTTACACGAAGCGACTCCCGTCTGACCTAGAGATTTATAATTAGTCATATTTGTATTTATTTTCATTTATAGTTTATTTTATTTCATTATGCCGTGTGGTGCTATGCTGGTGGCTCTGTCTACCCCGCTAGGGATATAGACGTGATCATATGTATGAATGTTAGTATTTGTGCAAAGGTACCTTAGTATTAAGACACTTGTTTTGTGGTGAGAAATCAATGATTTATTATTATTATTTATTTTGATTTAATTTCTGATGACTGACAGACATGACAAATAAACAAACGCTGACAGCGTCAACCCTCCTATTGTAAATCGTTGTGTGTTTGTCTATTCAACAATACCCGGGGAACTTGTGTTTAAATCGTTCTCACAGTGGTATTATAAAGCGGGGGATGATTTAATCCTTTCGTCTTACATTTTTATTCGCATTAAATAAACTATTTGTGTTATTATTTTCCCACTAGCTTCGCGCGCGAGCGAATTTAGCGCCACCTACAAAGAGCGGCGAAATTAGCGCCACTTACAAAGAGCGACGAAATTGTGCCACTTACATAGAGCGACGAATTAGCGCCATTTACGAAGAGCGGCGAAATTAGCGCCACTTACAAAGAGCGGCGAAATTAGCGCCACTTACATAGAGCGGCGAAATTACCGCCACCTACATAGAGCGGCGAAATTACCGCCACCTACATAGAGCGGCGAAATTAGCGCCACTTACAAAGAGCGGCGAAATTAGCGCCACTTACAAAGAGCGACGAATTTAGCGCCACCTACAGAAGAATACAGGTTTTTCGCAAATTCCACGCGAACTATATTTTTTACCGAGATGTAAGAGATATGTCTTTTCAAGACTTTTATTAAGCGGAATTTCAAGATCATTGAATTTGCTTATTTCATAGTGGGGACGTAGATTATAAGGTTATCCTGTTTTTTTTAAAATAAATATAGGCTTAAAAGACAAGCGAAGTTAATATTTAAAATATAATATTATTTCTTAACTTTTTTTAACACTTTATAAACAATATTAAAAATAAAAGTTAGGATTAGGTAAATCTGAACAAATACCACCTAGAACAAAACGCATACACACATATAGTCACATCTATATCCCTTGCGGGGTAGACATAACAAAACGCACATTTTTAAAACCCATCTAATCAATTTTTACGGTAAATTGGGCACCCTCTTTTATAATAAGGGTGCGTTTGGAGGGTGTAAAGGTTAAGGAATCATTGAAGTGGCGTTGTTATGGATGGGTGCCCGCATTTATTAGGGTTCGAGACTGGCTGCTGACATCTTGTGGTTGGAGGTAAATACTATTTTTCGTAAGAGGTGTAAAGAACGTCCGTGGTCGAATCGGTAAGGTGCCCCGATAACATGCGTATGGTGCAAAAAGGCACAGGTTCGAATCCCACCCCAGCCATGATTGTATACCAATGACTATTTTCGAAGTAATCTAAAATTCCTTCCAATCCTTAAAAATATAATCCCAATTTTAAAAGCATATATCCCTTAGTCCCCTTCTACGATATCCATGGAACAGATGGAGTACTCCCATCCATCCTGTGTTTCTATTGGTGCCGGGAACCATATGGAGATTCCCGGAAAAAAAAGAATAGGACCACTCCTTCTCTTTTCATGGATTTCGTAAAAGGCGATTAAGGGATAGGCTTATAAACTTGGGATTCTTCTTTTAGGCGATGGGCTAGCAACCTGTCACTATTTGAATCTCAATTCTATCATCAAGCCAAAAAGCTGAACGTGGCCTATCAGTATTTTCAAGACTGTTGGCTCTTGTCTACCCGGCAAGGGATATAGACGTGACTATATCTATGTATGTATGTAACCATACGGAAAACGGAGGAAGATGTCCATCCAGGGTAACTTGATATGTTGTTGACTGTACAAGGCCTCCATTGTCCAATGACCCCAACACACGCACCCTTAGTCTCCTTTTACGACATCCATGGAAAACAGATGATGTAGTTCTATTCTTTTTTTATAACTGTCGGGAACCACACGACAAACGTAGGAAGACGTCCATCCAGGGTAACTTTATATGTTGTTGACTGTACAAGGCCTCCATTGTCCAATGACCCCAACACACGCAACTTAACAAGACATATAGATGTCACGGGGCACGTGGCAATAAAAAAAAAATGGGACCTAGGGGTCAAAACCCCATGGGAGTCGTGTCGTAATGATGAGAAAATGGTGTGACCGCGTCCTAATATTTCTGTAATTTTATATGTGAATAGCTATATGTATACAATTACAGAAATATAATATATGTTATATTATTCCGGGTAACACTACCCGTCCATCGAATTTCATCAAAATCGGTCTAGTAAAAAGAAAGACTAACAAACATGTCTATATCACAACATATATATCAAATATCGCAATTTAAGTTTTATCGTTGAGTCAGTATCTCGTAACACAAGACTGGAACTTACTTCGAGGCTAACTCAATATGTCCCGTATATTCTATAGTTAGCCTCAGAGTAAGATCTAAACGTGTGTTACGAGATACTGACTCAACGATACTATATTTTATAATAAACATCCAAGACACAGGCCAATCAGAAAAAGTTCTTTTCTCATTATGCCCTGGCCGGGATTCGAACCCGGGACCTCCGGTGTCACAGACAAGCGTACTATCGCTGCGCCACAGAGGCCGGCAACTTAATCTGTGTAATCTGTACCTGTCAACAATTATGTAGTCCTGTATAATATAACTATATTTATATTCGTAAATATTTATATCAGTATTGAATCAAACCTAACTTATTATTAAAAAAATATAATTTAGTAAACTTAACTCAGGCTTAATTGAATTTCAACTATCGCGTTTCATTCTTATCTATACCAATATTATAAAGCTGAAGAGTTTGTTTGTTTGAACGCGCTAATCTCAGAAACTAGAGGTTCGAATTGAAAAATTCTTTTTGCGTTGAATAGACCATTTATCGAGGAAGGCTTTAGGCTATATAACATCACGCTGCAACTATAAGGAGCGAATAAATAATGGAAAATGGAAACGGGAGAAATTATTCACCCTTGAGTGCTTTCATGATGCCCAAAATGATTATTCCACGCGGACGGAGTCGCGGGCACAGCTAGTTTATAAATTAACAGGTATTAAACGCGCACGTAAATTACATTTTTAAGTCGCATGGTGACCGCGGATCATTGTAACATGATTCGAAACGTCCGAGACTAAATAAAAAAAAACGTAACGTTACGTTATAAATAGTTAAACTCGGGCAATTCCAAAATGTAAGCACGCTTAACAAACTCGCTTATATTCATGAAGCGCTTGTAAATCTCTAAAGAATGTTTGACTTGCGATATTATGGCGCGTTCAAATAGTTTGAAGCGGGTAATTGAATTTTAAAGGTTATGGCGGGCGTCTTAGGTAGTTATAGCGACATCTATATTTTATATTTTGGCCAAGCGTGAGTCGGGCTCAGCACGAAGGCATGTCATGTGGCATGCATCCGTGCCGTGGGGTTCCCGGCACCAATACAAAAAGAATAGGATCACTCCATCTCTTTCCCATGTATATCGTAAAAGGCGACTAAGGGATAGGCTTACAAATTTGGGATTCTTTGTGCATTCGTCCACGATTTAGATTTAAGAGATCTATATTTGTATATTGACGTCCGGTGAAAATGCTGCAGTGTAGTTTGTTCCGCCGCTTCTTCTACACATGCGCTTCGGAAGCGGCAGTAGTTATAATTAGATTTAAGTTATGTGACGTCAATAAGTGATACCTTGTATCCAATTTTGAAAATAAATCTATTCTATTCTATTCTATGTAGCTTGCTATCCCCCAACGGCTTATTTCTGTATCTCGTGTCTATGTAAGCCATAGACACGGGATCTAGCAATAAGCCGCTGGATTTTGTAACTTGTAAAACTAGTTCTAATAAAGATTGCCTTTACTCTAGACCTTCGCAACCTTAATACATATTTACACATATAATCACATCTATATACCTTCCGGGGTAGACAGATCAGTCTTCAAAAGACTGATAGGCCCCATTCAGCTGTTTGGCTTAATGATAGAATTGAGATTCAAATAGTGACAGGTTGCTAGCCCATCGCCTAAAAAAGAATCCCAAGTTTATAAGCCTTTCCCTTAGTCTGTCTAAAAATCACTAAAATCACTCTGTACCGTGTGGTTCCCGGCACTAAGAGAAAAAAGAATAGGACCACTCCTCTCTTTGGACTGTTGGTTCTGTCTACGCCGCAGGGGATTATAAATATATGTGTGTGTGTGTGTGTGTGTGTAAAAATCACTGTGGGAATCGTGCTAATCACAGCGACCATAAGCTACGCCCTCGGATTTGCTTGTAATCGATTTGATGCCTACATACGGTCACGTCTATGTCCCTTGTGGGGTGGACAGTGCCAACAGTCTTCAAAAGTCTGAATGGCCACGTTCAGCTGTTTAGCTTAATGAAACTCGTAGAATTGAAATTCAAATAGTAACAGGTTGCTAGCCCATCGCCTAAGAAAGAATCCCAAGTTTATAAGCCTTTCCCTTAGTCTGTCTAAAAATCACTAAAATCACTCTGTACCGTGTGGTTCCCGGCACTAATAGAAAAAAGAAAAGGACCACTCTATCTTTTGGACTGTTGGTTCTGTCTACGCCGCAAGGGATTATATATATATGTGTGTGTGTGTGTGTGTGTGTGTGTAAAAATCACTGTGGGAATCGTGCTAATCACAGCGACCATAAGCTACGCCCTCGGATTTGCTTGTAATCGATTTGATGCCTACATACGGTCACGTCTATGTCCCTTGTGGGGTGGACAGTGCCAACAGTCTTCAAAAAGTCTGAATGGCCACGTTCAGCTGTTAGGCTTAATGATAGAATTGAGATTCAAATAGTAACAGGTTGCTAGCCCATCGCCTAAAAAAGAATCCCAAGTTTATAAGCCTTTCCATAAGTCTGTCTAAAAAATCACTAAAATCACTCTGTACCGTGTGGTTCCCGGCACTAATAGAAAAAAGAATGGTTCTGTCTACGCCGCAAGGGATTGTGTGTGTGTGTGTGTGTGCAAAAATCACAAAGAATGGTTCTGTCTACGCCGCAAGGGATTGTGTGTGTGTGTGTGTGCAAAAATCACAAAGAATGGTTCTGTCTACGCCGCAAGGGATTATATGTGTGTGTGTGTGTGTAAAAATCACTGTGGGAATCGTGCTAATCACAGCGACCATAAGCTACGCCCTCGGATTTGCTTGTAATCGATTAGATACGACCGTCAAATTTGCATAATGCAGGGAGCGCTCACTCCCTACTATAATTATCACTACATTTTACAGAGGTTTTAAAAAGGTCTTGTTAATTTTTGTTATAGTATACTATTTGCTGAACGTGGCCTATCAGTCTTTCCAAGACTGTTGGCTCTGTCTACCCCGTAAGGGATAAGGACGTAATCATATGTATGTATGTATGTATAATATTTTGCCAATTAGGAAAAATCTACAGCCGTGCGGTTCCCGGCGCAAGTAGAAAGAAGAATAGGACCACTCCATCTGTTGCCCATGGATGCCGTGCAGGCGACTAAGGGATAGGCTTTTGAACTTGGGATTCTTTTTAGGCGATGTATTAGCACTGTCAAAATTTGAATCTCAATTCTATCATTAAGTCAAACAGTTGAACGTAGCCTTTCAGTATTTTCAGGATTGTTGGATCTGTTTACCCCGCGAGGGAAAAAGACGTGACTATATGTATGTATGTAGAAAGCCTACAGAACTTTATTATCTAGAATAGAATAGATTTATTTTCAAAATTGAATACCAGGTATCACTTATTGACGTCACATCACTTAAATCTAATTATAACTACTACCGCTTCCAAAGCGCATATCTACATGTAAAGAAGAAGCGGCGGAATAAACTACACTGCAGAATTTTAGCGGACGTCAAATGACAAATATAGATCTCTTAATTGTTAGACATGTCTCAAGTGTGTATAATTTAAAACTTAAACTACTTATAAAAAGAAAGAAAAAAGATGACTACAAACTAAAATTTAATTTATAAATTGTACAGTCCCTGCATAGCATCAACATGCGGGAGTGTGCCTGGAAGGCTGGCAGCATTGCCAATTTGAATGGCACGTCACGTCACGTCTATATCCCTTGCGGGCTAGACAGAGCCAACAGTCTTCAAAAAAGTTGCTAGCCCATCGCCTAAAAAAGAATCCCAAGTTTGTAAGCCTATCCCTCAGTCGGCTTTTACGACATCCATGGGAAAGAGATGAAGTGGTCCTATTCTTTTTTTCATTGGTGCCGGGAACCACAAGGCACTGTCACCAAATAATTATACTTTGTATTGGTCCAGCAATAACCTAACCAAACCCATATAAGATCATTGTTTATTTGTTTATATACACAAAATTATATACAGGAGCATTCAATACAGTTATCTATTCTAGTACAAAGCTTCTACGTCAAGTATAGATTGTTCTAGTCAACATAAAATAATCTTTGTATTGGTTTAGTAATATCAGTGGGTGCTTCACTTCGCTCTTTTTGGGGACTTTTTTGGGCAATGTCCAAAGTCATTCATCTGATAATACAACACTGGAATACTTATCCACGAACACTTAATAATCAATAATCCACACTTATTCATCATTAATAAGTCTATCTTAAAACATATTATGGAAAATTTGGAAGACATTTCTTTAGAAATAAGTAGTGCATTTGTACTTAAGTTCTCTAAAGTTTAAGTTCTATTCATATTTTTCTCTTGGTATAAATAAATAAAAATAAATAAATGACGTTTGATTTCCCGCCAAAAAGTTTCTTCGCATTGCTTCATTCAATTTTTAATCTATGTAATAAAACTCTTTCGTTCTGAGCGACTGACAGACAACCTACAGGCTTACATCTAAAACTGCTGGGTTTAAAGACTTGAAATTTGGTTCCTTAATTATGTGGTCTACGAGTGTGCTAAGAGAGGATTTAACGAAATTCCCGCGGGAACAGGAATATACGGGTTATTTTTTTTAATAAATGCGAGCAGAGCGGCTGGCATCCTCTAATATTAGATATACAAGTCAAAAATATTAAAACGAATATCCATTTACCTGAAGCTGTCAGCAAATTTTAAAATCCATTTCCATGTTATGTCCAATGTTCAAATTTCACTAACAACACGTTTTTAGTGCGTTATTTATCCCTGAACCTTTTAGTAGTGGTTGAAGAAATGTTTGCGTTTTTTTGAAAACGTTATTACGAACATACACAAAAATTTTTATATTTAATTATTTTTAAATGATAAGTTTTGAACGTCAAAGTAAAATTTTATCAACTTTTAAACTCGCACATTAAAAATAACAAAATAAAACACCTTTTAATACATACTTAGAAGCGTTTGAAAAAAAAAACCTTTTTTTTTCATTCCAAGATGCGTTTTGTTTTTACTAATTACGGTAACAAAAATGGCGCGAATTATCGAAAAAAAAATGGGACGTGCATTCGACACCGAACAACGATATACACTGGTCCCCATTTTGTGGTACCTACACCGGCATAGATTATAAAACTAAACGGGAGTGGCGCTATAAAACTAGGGGAGATTAAGAATACAAATTAATAGAGGGCATAGACATTTTGAGGGATTAAAAAAAAATAATGAAGGCACAGATTAGTATGCTTTTTATTAATTGCACATATGTACATATGTAGGTATAACGTGTTTATTCTTTACGGGGTAGACAGAGCCAAAAGTTTAAAAAATACTGAAAGGTCACGTTCAGCGCGTGGCTTGAGATTCATAAAGTAATAGGTCGATAGGCATTGCCTGAAGAATCCTAAGTAAAACTGATAATTTGAAATTCCTTTTTTATAGTCAAAAAATAATCCCAAATTATGTCTTGATTATTTTTTAGAAGAAACTCTTAAAGCATTGGCCGCGAAAAACAGTAGTTTTACCTTTGGGAATTCCCGGAATTCCCATCAGTCCAAGGCCGCGGGAAACGGCCAGTCTTCCACTAGAGAATTACGTACGAAGGGTCATAAATAAAAGCTCATATAATATAATTTGTTATGAACAAAACCTCGAGGGATTTTGGAGAAAGAAAATCCATTTTTATTATAATCTTATTGAATTTATATATAGGGGAGTCAGGGGGAAGTGAATTGTATGTCGAGTCGCATTTGAAGATTTTAGTTTTGATGCAATTTTCGTATGGGGAGTAGGAATTTTAGTCGTTATGTGCCGTGTGGTTCTCAGCGTTTTAGAATAGGTTTACTTTACTATATCTTTTTGATGGATGTCGTAATAGGCGACTTAGGGAAAGGCTAATAAATAGGACCATTTCATATCATACCTACGGATGTCTGTAGAAATAGGCGACTTAGGGAAAAGCTTATAAGTAGGACTACTTCATATCATACCCACGGATGTCGTAATAGGTGACTTAGGGAAAGGCATATTAATAGGACCACTTCATATCATACCACGGATGTCGTAATAGGCGATTAAGGGAAACGCTAATAAATTAAGGATTCTTCTTGTAGGCGATTGGCTAGCAAACTGTCAATATTTGAATCTCAATTCCATCTTAAGGCGAACAGCGGAACGTGGCCTTTCAGTTTTATCGAGCCTGCTGGCACTGTCTACCCCGCAAGGAATATAGATGTGATTATTGTTTGTATGTAAAGTTCTTATACGACTTTTTCAAGTAAGTAAGTTGGTTGTTTAATAAAATAACTTACCTCTTTGGTCACACCAGATTGTTTTATAGATCTATCACGGGATCTGAAACAAAAATAACATTTTTTTAGCAAATACATAGATATTATTAATTTAGTGCCGTGTGGTTCTCGGCACCAATGAAAAAAGAATAGGACCACTCCATCTCTTTCCCATGGACGTCGTAAAAGGCGACTAAGAGATAGGCTTACAAACTTGGTATTATTTTTTAGGCGATGGGCTAGCAACCTGTCACTATTTGAATCTCAATTCTATCATTAATCCAAATAGCTGAACGTGGTCATTTAGTCCTTTCGAAACTGTTGGCTCTGTCTACCCCGCAAGGGATATAGACGTGACCATATGTATGTATGTTATTAATTTATTTGTTTTCATAATTTAAATTCTATTTAGCTAGCTGTGCCCGCCCTCCGTCCGCGTGGAATAGTTATTTTGGGCATCATTGAAGCCCAAAATTATTATTCCAAATAAGAATTTTTCAATTCGAACAGTAGTTCCTGAGATTAGCACGTTCAAACAAACAAACCAAATTTTTCAGCTTTACAATATTAGTATATGTCAAATGTTTTTATTTTTTATCCAACAATACATAGTACTTTAAAACTGATTATTTCTCTCCTCTTTTCTCCTTTTGTCTTCTTTAGTGAATAACTAACTTTGCGACTACACTTCCTACAGTGCCATTTTATGTATGTATGTTAAGTCGTATGTACGTAAGTATGTATGGTCAAAAGCGAAATGTGGATGAAGCGAAGGAAGTATGCAGAGATCGTGGCAAGTGGAAAGAGGTAGTCTCTGCCTACCTCTCCGGGAAAGAGGCGTGATTTTATGTACCTATGTATGTATGTTAGTACGTTGCTAAAGACAGTGGACGTTGAAAAATGGCCGGCGTTCGGAGCGCTATCTGTCAATGTCTTGGGAAGCTCTCAAGCACTTAGTAGGTGTAATTAGGTACTGCAGCTGTGATGCTGAAAAACTGAAACCAACTGCTGAATTTCACGGTTTAGAGATAAGAGAATGTGCTTAACGTCTGGTTTTATAATTTTTTTATTTATATATTTATGTAGGTACATAAAGTAGAAAGTACAAATATAACTTATTACTAGGCACTACTTATGTATAGATAATATCGAGGAAGGCTTTAGGCTATATAACATCACGCTGCAACTCAAGGAGCGAAGAAATAATGAAAAATGTTAAAAAAAAACGGGGAAAATTATTCATCCGTGAAGGCATCCTTATTCCACGCGGACGAAGTCGCGGGCACAGCTAGTTTCTTAATAAATTTCTTCCAGTAGGTCCACGTCAACAAAATATAAAAGAAAGGCATGTGTATTCAATTGAATTTCAATTCGTTAGAATTGAAAAACAAAAGTAGGTGACAAACTATTTCATCAGATTTCCTTTTTTCTTTGCAAACCCCAAAACAAAAATGGCTGAACTAAAGACTTAAAGCAGAAAAGGATTCCATTCAAAACTCTTTATTATGAAAACTTTTAGAATTAATTTATTTTTTTTATTTACCCGCGATTCATTGCGTTTTGTTTTTCCTACTTCCAGCCATTGACATAAAAAGTTTTTAATTAAAAATTGAAGATGTCGGAAGATATTTTTTTTTTATCTGTTCTGTTGCCGCCGTGAAAGCGGATTTATTTTCTTTAGAATGCGTTTTTAAAAAGTTTAAATGTTTAAACGCTGCTCGTGAGCGTTTTAATGGGGGTAAGGTTTATTATGGCGGGTAGTTAAACTAACTGTACCCATATAATTTATTATTTAACGATATGTTAGGCTCAGTTTTTAATACTAGCGCATTTGTGTTTTATCTCGGTATTCTTAGAATAGGACCACTCAATTTTTCCATGAATGTCGTTAAATACGACTAAGGGATAGGCTTATAAACTTGGGATTCTACTTTAGGCGATGGGCAAGCAACTTGTCACTATTTGAACTGTTCGGTTTTATTATAGAATTGAGATTCAAACAGTGACAGGTCGCTAGCCCATCGCCTAAAAGAATAGCAAGTTTAAAAATTTATTCCTTGGTCGCCTTTTACGACATCAATGTAAAAGAGATTGGTCCTATTCTAAAATTAAATGCGCTAGTATTAAAAACTGAGCCTAAAAGAGCCGAAAAGAAGTATCAAAAAAATTAAGTGATCCTATTCTTTTTTCTATCATATGCCGGGAACCACACGGCACAATACCACTAACGCATGCGCACAACCGCTAACCCACCCATTTATTTCATTGCAATAAAAGAGGCTATCAAATAACCGCCAGAACTTACGTTTTATACAGAGGTAACTACCATACGTGAACACTTATCGTTAAAGCTGAGGTAGGGAGAGGTAAAGGTATGTATTTGATGTATTATTCGCGATTCCGGGTCACTACAGGTCATAGAAGTCATTCAACATACATAGAATTGCATCTATATTCGTACATACATATAATCACGTTAAAATCCCTTGCGGGGTAGACAGTGCCAACAGACTGGATAAGCCTGAAACGCCACGATTCCGGGTCGCTACAGGTCGTAGGAGTAATTCAACATACAATCATATAATCACGTTTATATCCCTTGCGGGGTAGACAGAGCCAACAGAGAGGATAAGACTGAAAGGCCACGTTCAACGGTAGGTATAGCATAATGATGGCATTGGGATTCAAAGATTGAAATTGAAGCAATTGAGATGTTTGTAGTTTTGTAGATGGCGCCAAATTAGTTGCTTTATGTATCTATTATACATACATATATACATAAAATCACGCCTCTCTCCCGGAGGGGTAGGCAGAGACTACCTCTTTCCACTTGCCACGATCTCTGCATATTTCCTTCGCTTCATCCACATTCATAACTCTCTTCATGCAAGCTCGGCGGTTTAGGGTACTTATCTATTATAGGTGGCGGTAAATTAGTTGCTTTTTGTAGGTGGTGCTAAATTAGTTGCTTTTTGTAGGTGGCGGTAAATTAGTTGCTTTTTGTAGGTGGTGCTAAATTAGTTGCTTTTTGTAGGTGGCGGTAAATTAGTTGCTTTTTGTAGGTGGCGCTAAATTAGTTGCTTTTGTAGGTGGTACTAAATTAGTTGCTTTTTGTAGGTGGCGGTAAATTAGTTGCTTTTTGTAGGTGGCGCTAAATTAGTTGCTTTTGTAGGTGGTACTAAATTAGTTGCCTTTTGTAGGTGGCGCTAAATTTGTTGCCTTTTGTAGGTGGCGCTAAATTTGTTGCCTTTTGTAGGTGGCGCTAAATTTGTTGCTTTTCGTAGGTGGCGCTGCGGGGAAACGGTAGTTGGTAAATAAATTTAATTAATATCGTGAATAAGTTTCTATAGTATAAAGGAGGGTGTAAGGATTTTACGTACCTACGAGTAAATCCGTCTGTGTTTCAGTGCGGCGTGACCTCGAAAACTAATAAACCACGAGCTGGCTCAGTAATTCTAGATAGCACAGAAAACTATAGCCACTAATCGGATTTGGAGGAAATTGCTTTGTTGAATTAGACTTGTTATTTGTTGTCGGCTTTCTAATGCTAGTGCCGTGTGGTTCCCGGCACCAATAGAAAAAAGAATAGGACCACTCTTATTTCTTTACCATGGATGTAGTAAGGCGACTAAGGGATAGGCTCAATTACTTGGGATTGCTCTTTTAGGCGATGGTCTAGCAACCTGTCACTGTTTGAATCTCGATTCTATCATTATGCCAAACAGCTGAACGGGGCTAATTAGTCTTTTCAAGACTGTTGGCTCTGTCTACCCCGCAAGGGATATAGACGTCATAACATGTACGTATGTATGTCTTAAAAAATTGTTCCATATTTTTTTTATTTACTGATGACATAGATGGCATTAAATGGACTTTCTCATAGTATTTTGAAAGAAATTGTAATAAAGTTGTTTTATTACATTATCATATATACTTAATTACACTTATTTATATTATCTTATCTTTTTTAGGCGGTGGGCTAGCAACCTGTCACTATTTAAACCTCAATTCTATCATTAAGCCAAACAGCTGAACGGGGCTAATCAGTCTTTTCAAGACTGTTGGCTCTGTCTACCCCGCAAGGGATATAGACGTATGTATAAAGTACTGTACCCTTTGGATAAACGATTAAGACATAAGCGATGTCGCGTGCAAAAACTAATACGGACCATAAAAATCAATTCGCAACACGTATTGTCAAATCCGAATGAATTATTAAAACCCCGTTATGTAAATGGAATATTGCATTTGGAATCTCTTAAAACCAACGTTCGTAATGGTCTTAGATCTTGGCTTAACCAGAAATAACCGGATATTTCTGGTAATAACTGGCTAGCTATTTCGAAAAATTCCCGCTCCTTTAGCGGACAATAGCACATAAAAATTTTATGAGCATCTGCGTCTGAATTATGCCTTAAATTTTCAGGCTGTTGCGTGTGGTGTAAGTTAAAAGATCATGGCAATTAAGTACTGAAATACTGCTTGTCTTCCTTTACAGTAAAAGCCAATTAAGGAAACTAATCGAAGAGAGAAGAAAAAAAAGAGGTGTAGCGGGTGCGATTATTCGGCTCGTTATGCTTGGAAAACCGCGCAAATGTCAAATGGGAGTGCTAAATCCTACATACAATAAAATATATAGTCACGTCTATATCCCTTGCGGGGTAAACAGAACCGACAGTCTTGAAAAGACTGATATGCCACGTTCAGCTATTTGGCTTAATGATAGAATTGAGATTCAAATAGTGACAGGTTGCTAGCCCATCGCCTAAAAGAAGAATCCCAAGTTTGTAAGCCTATCCCTTAGTCGCCTTTTACGACATCCATGGGAAAGAGATGGAGTGGTCCTATTCTTTTTTGTACTGGTACCGGAACTGCCGGGAACCACACTGGGAATTCCAACGAGAGATAAGTCTAGAGTAAAAGCTAATAAACATTCTTTACTTAGACCACACGAATGTCAAATCACTGCAATATGGCCGCCATTGTAAGGCAATTGTCATCAAATTAAAAAAAAAGAGGATGCATTTTTTTTTTCTTTTTCAACTGACGCCGTTAAAATGAAATGTTGAGAAATGAGTACTTAATGAATTAAGTAATAAAATTCTATTTTTATTTTCTGTTATCGTTATATTTGCCGTGTGGTTCCCGGCACCACTGAAAACAAAAGAATAGGACTACTCCGTTTCGTTCCCATGGATGTTGTAAAAGGCGACTAAGGGATAGGCTTATAAACTTGATATTCTTCTTTTGGGCGATGAGGTAGCAGCATGTCACTATTTGAATCTCAATTCTATCAATAAGCCAAACAGCTGAACGTGGCCTGTCAGTCTTTTCAAGACTGTTGGCTCTGTTCAAAATTAAAAATTTTTATTCATTATTATAGGATACTTCATATCGCTTAATAATTGTCAAAACGTATGGTTTAACAACAATTGTTCCGCAAGGGATATAGATTATATATATATATGTATGTATTATTACATTTCTTTTGGCGATAAAAATCATTTATTTCCGGTTTAAAAACCTATATAGTGTTAGTACCAGAGTGTCTTACAAACTATTTTAGTACATCTATATTAAAACTAGAGGCCACCCGCGACTTCGTCCGCATGGAAACCCTATCAATCCCGCGGGAACTCTGGGATAAAAAGTAGCCTATGTGTTATTCTGGGTCTTCAGCTACCTACATACCAAATTTCATGGTAATCGGTTCAGTAGTTTTTGCGTGAAAGAGTAACAAACATCCATACAAACTTTCGCCTTTATAATAGTAGTAGGATTACGGGAACACTTGGAAATAATGCGCCATATGTTCTTTCCCGTGGGCTATTCACGCCATATTGAATCTCCCACCCAGATACTGTTTCAAAGGTCGGAGTGGGAACGCTTAGGCGAACGTATCTTGATCAAATTAAGGACGTCCTGGCAAAGGTTCAGGTCAACAGTACCCGAAACCGCCGAGTTTGCATGAAGAGAGTTATGAATGTGGATGGAGCGAAGGAAGTATGCGAGTTCGTGGCAAGTGGAAAGATGTGACTACATCTTTCTTTTTCCCGAAAAAGGCGTGATTGTATGTATGTATGTAACCGCGTATGACTACAAATGCTCTTTTGGTCACCTCACATCCAATATAGGTGAAAGGAATTTGTCGCAAAAATGCTTCGCTTGAAATACTGCAATGGTTTTAACATCAAAAGAGAAGGCGTGACCTTTTGAACTCGAAAATTGGCCTCATATTGAAAGAAAGTGTGTGCCTTGTGGTTAACAGAACTTAGAATAGGTGTTTCTATTTCTCTTAGAATTCATAAGTTTTTAAATAATAAACATATTTGGCGTATGCGTCCATTCTCATAAGAAAATGTAAACTTTTAATAAATAAAAACTAAAAAACTACTTTTGACTGATAAATGCTAATATACACTGGATGTGTTTTTAAACTATACAAATATTGACATTCAAATTATTTTTTTAATTATTATATATCATTTTATCAATTGAAATACATCTTATAATTTTTCTCCAGAGTGGTGAGGAAGCAACCGGGACTAAAGCCAGAAGGAAGAAGAAGATCTCTGATCCGCGTCTTTTGACTATTCAATTTGCTCTATCTATTCCGTAAGTTTGCCAATATTGACGAATTTTTGTACAAAGTCATAATATGATCCAATACGAAGGTCCACATACGAAGTGAAATATTTTTACAATCAAAAAACTTGGTCTTACTCGAGCAGAGCTGCGGGTTAAAGCAAGTTAAAATTATAAATATTATACACAGAAACTCCTTGTCAATCCTTTCAACAAATTCTTTGTTCTCAAACTTGGATTTGTTTCAATTGAGGAGTTACAAACTTTTGTCAAACTTTGATATTGTTTCCAAAACATAAAGTTGTTTTGAGAGATCCCAAAGTCGATATGACGTCGGAAGAAGTTATCTGGATGACATTTCAATCCGTTCTTATTATATCTACTGACTTCAGCCCACGGTTACGCTCGTGTTTATTGTAAACGAGCTGTTGCCCGCATTTTCGTCCGCGTGGAATAATGCTTTTAATGTATTGCAATCCAGTTGTTGTTACAAATCCAGTTGCCTGAACGTGTAGGTTTCCTCACGATGTTTTCCCTCACCGTAAGATCATCGGTTTATAGAAGAAGAATAACTTTGAAAACAGTCATTGGTACATATCCGAGGTGGGATTCGAACCTGTGGCCTTTTTGCGCCACACTCATTTTAACCGGGCACCTTACAAATTTCACCCACAGACGCTAAGATAGTTTCAATATTAGTATAGTTTAGTTATGTTAACTTTATTCATTAAAAACATTTATTTTGTTATTACCTAAATACATACATACATACATATAATCACGTCTATATTCCTTGCGGGGTAGACAGAGCCAACAGTCTTGTAAAGACTCATGGGCCACGTTCAGCTTTTTGACTTGATGATAGAATTGAAAGCTAGCCCACCGCCTAAAACAGAATCCCAAGTTTGTAAGCCTATCCCTTAGTCGCCTTTTATGACATCCATGGAAAAGAGATGGAGTGGTCCTATTCTTTTTTGTATTGGTGCCGGGAACCACACGGCATTACCTAAATTAATAGAAAATACAACTAATTTCTACAGTTATTTTTTAATGATTTACGTTGCAATTATTCTAATTAGTGTGACTAAAAATGTTTGATGTATGTATATAGTAGTAATTTTTACCGGCTGTTATTCACATTATACGCAGCTAGTGTTACACAAAGGTTTTAAAAATGAAATTACTTTTTTTATTATGTCTCATTTTTATTGGTAAGTGCTTCAAGTTTTGCGACTATACTATTTATGTCTACCCCGTAAGGGATAAAGTCGTGTTGTTTTTGATACGGTAACGATTTTCTTCACAATCTGTAGGGTAGGCGACTGCTAAAATTTTGATGCTCATATTGAAACCACACCCAGCATTCTGGGCACCCTTTCGCAGATTGATATTAAGCCTGTACAATTTAAATATTTAATTAAAACTTTTGGTTTATTGTGTTTTTAGTAATAGTTTTAGTTATATACAAACATACATACATATATAGAACGTGGCCTTTCAGTCTTTTCAAGACTGTTGGCTCTATCTACTCCGCAAGGGATACAGGCGTGACTATATGTATGTGTGTATGTTCCTATCTCATCAATGGGGGACAATTTATTTTTTCCATTGCTACTAAATGCTTATAAACTTGGGATTCTTCTTTTAGGCGATGGGCTAGCTATCAATTCTATTATCAAGTCAAAAAGCTGAAAGTGCCTTATCAGTCTTTTCGAGGCTGTTGGCTCTATCAACCCCGAAAGGTATATAGACGTGACTATATGTATGTATGGATGTATCAAATATAATGTAACGCGAAAGTATAAAATTAATTAATTACTTGATTTATTCAACCGTGTGGTTCCCGGCAGTGCCGTGTGGTTCCCGGCACTAATACAAAAAAGAATAGGACCAAGCCATCTCTTTTTCATGGATGTCGTAGAAGGCGACTAAGGAATATGCTTATAAACTTGGGACTCTTTTTTAGACGATGGGCTAGCAACCTGTCACTATTTGAATCTCAATTCTATCATTAAGCCAAACAGCTGAGCGTGGCCTATTAGTCTTTTCAAGACTGTTGGCTCTGTCTGCCCCGCAAGGGATATAGACATGACTATATATATGTATTTATTAACTTTCAGTTCTGGCGGTATGTCGAGCAAGACCACAGAACGACGTACAATTAGCAACGTTGATGTCACTCCCACTTCAAGTTCCGATGACAATGTTTTCGACATTATTTAAAAATCCATAATTGATACATCATTAATTGTTTTATTTAACCGCTATATTTGCACTTGCCGTGTGGTTCCCGACACTAAAGAATAGAACGACACCATTGTTCATGGAAGTCACCGAGCGACCACCTGTATTATTTATAAATACTTAGTGCCGTGTGGTTCCTGCACCACTAAAAGAAGAATTGTCTAGTCCACTCTTCCTCTTTCCCGTGGATGTCGTTATAGGCGAATAAGGCATATACTTATAAACTAAGGATTCTTTTTATGACGGTGGGCTAGCAGCCTGTCACTATTTGAATCTTAATTCTATCATTCAGCCAGAAAGCTGAATGTGGCATATAAAAACCGCATCAAAATCGGTCCAGCGAAGCGCGAGATAGTCGCGAACAAACATACATACAAATCAAACTGACATCCACCTTTTTCTTTTGAAGGTTAAAAATGCGATTCATATTGTACCTATAAACACATATAAATAACAGTGAGACTTTTACTCGTTTTAAAATAAAATAAAGACAAAAAAAGATCCAAATAGTTTATTTACATTTAATTATTATACCAATTAGTCCAAAAGTATTTTAAATTTCACATCATCTTTGTTTGCAAGTACATAATTTGAATATCAAAAAGATAAACCAAAAACACTGATTTAATTTCCAAAATTACTTTTTTGTAGAGCGCTAACAGCACAAGCGAGCGAGCGTGGCGAGCGACGATATCTAAGCAATAACAATTAATGAGCATTTATTTCGCATAAAATAAAGCTGAACCTTTGGTAACCAATGATTTGTTGTTAAAAGACAAAGCGTCTTATCTCGTTTCTCTTTTTATCATTGTTCAACCTCAGAGAGAAAAAGAGACAGAAGATCACACATCATTTAATGCTGTATCCGTAGACAATGGATTTATTCAATGACGTTGACAAGGCGTTATTTTTACTTTGCTTAACTTGAAACATAAAAAGAGAGAGAAGATGAGACATATGACTTTAAGTTCTGGAATAGACAAGGAGGTTATCCTTTATACAGATTCAATTCGATTTTAAATAACATGACTCGCGTAATTACGCATAATTCAAGCTAAAATAATGCTCGCTCACACCGCTCGCTCGCTCACAATACCGCTCACGCTTAAAACAGCCGAAACGCTACCAAAAAAATTCGTTGCCAATTCCCAAAAACACCCCAAATTTCACCCAAAAAACTTAATAACAGCATTGGTTACACGTTGAGGGCGTGAAGTCACAACCACATGGGTTTGTTTGGACACAAGGTGTCGGGACGCAAGGTGGCTGGACGCAAGGGTTTGGCTGGCAGGGGTCGCAAGGGTTCGGGGTGGGCAGGGGTGGGCAGCATCCTGGTGTGAGAATAGTGATGGGCCCAGTGCAGGGGGGGCACGGGCGGGGTATGCTGTAACTGGGGGGCTGTATGCAAGGGCGGGAGGGCTCGGCGAAGCACACAGTGGTGCCGTCGCTGGTCTTCGTACAACGCCAGGGCGCAGCGGCTGCTGAGCCGATGATGACTGGAAATTGTTATATATTGTACAAATTAAAGAAACTAGCAAGTAGAAAAGAGGTAGTCTCTGCCTATTCCTCCGGGAAAGAGGCGTGATTTTATGTATGTATGTATGTTTGTTAAAGAAACTACTTTGAAAGAACTTACTTCGAGGCTGACTCAATCTGTGTAATTTGTACATACATACATATAATCACGTCTATATCCCTTGCGTGGTAGTGACCCAGCAGTCTTAAAAGACTGATAGGCCACGCTCAGCTGTTAGGCTTAATGATAGAATCGAGATTCAAATAGTGAAAGGTCAAACTTTAACGGTAAGTTAAACAATAAAGCTGGCCGGTGACCGCACCCAACCTATTTGGAACAGAAAGTTTATTCGGATGTGCTTCCGAAGTTTTGGTCGGAATGGTAACAGAAGTTATGTGATACGTACGGCTAACGATAAAATGTTCTATAAGAAATTGAAAAAAATGTTAATAGACAAAACTTATTATAGTATAGAAGACTACCTCGATGACAGATTGTAACTACAACGCAATTAAAATGACATTATTAAAATCCAATTACTATTGTTAAATTATTTATAAATGTAATCAAATTAAGTTGAATATTTAAAAAAATTTTGTGCGACTTCCTCTTATCTATCCATATTGCTGTGCCCGCCAGGGTCCATAAATATGTTCTTTTTATATAATTCATAACATCATGTCAACTTTATGGTATGCAATAAATGATTGAGTATTGAGTATTGAGTACGTCACGTCACTGAAAACGGCACATAACTACATAGAGTGCATTTCGTTAATCTCAATTCTATCAAAAGCCAAACAGCTGAAAGTGGCCTGTCAGTCTCTTCAGGACTGTTAACTATGTCTTCCCTGCAAGGGATGAAGACGTGACTATATGTAAGTATGTATGTATATGTAAAAACACGTCTATGTCCCTTGCGGGGTAGACAGCGCCACGTTCAGCTGTTTGGTTTAATGATAGAATTGGGATTCAAATTTTTATAATGACAGGTTGCAAGTCCATCGCCTAAAAGAAGAATCCCAAGTTTATAAGCGTATCCCTTAGTCGCCTTTCACGATATACATGGGAATGAGATGGAGTGGATCCTTTTTTTGTATTGGTGCCGAAAACCAAACGGCACTACAATAATGATATTACAAACAACAAAAAATAGCAATCAATTTGGAGAGAGAAATAAAGGAATGCGAGGTAAAGAATCTATACTAATATTATAAAGCTGAAGAGTTTGTTTGAACGCGCAAATCTCAGAAACTACTGGTTCGAATTGAAAAATTCTTTTTGTGTTGAATAGACAATTTATCGAGGAAGGCTTTAGGCTATATAACATCACACTGCAACTATAAGGAGCGAAGAAATAATGGAGAATGTGAAAAAATCGGGGAAAATTATTCATCCTTGAGGGCTTCAATGATACCCAAAATATGTATACTCGTAATATAAAAAGTTAAAAGTTACTTACCAGCTAACACCAGTCCAATTAACTTAGCCATTCCGATCGATAATGTGGTGAATTTAAGAAAATTTCTTCATTTATATACTAAAATATCAATAGATTTTAATCTATAAATTATTTTATACTCAGCCGAGCATGATAGAAAGGACGATAAAAATTTTAAAAATAGAAAATATTTTTTTTTTTGATAAAATAAACCTTTATCGAACTTCACCGTGAAAAATTGAATATTTTTTTTTTCAAATACATTTATTGGACCGAAACAAAATTCTTTCGGGGTTGAATGTAAATATTCTAATAATGGTATTTTTGTACTAGTATATATAGATGACATGTTAATGTTTAGTCACACACGGCTGTCCAAAATGGGGCGTTCTGCGGCACTGGGTATTATAGGTAAGAATTTAACATTAAACACATACATACATATAGTCACGTCTTTATTTTCTGCGGGGTCGACAGAGCCAACAGAGATTCTCGTTAATCCTAAAACATTACATCCATATAGTCACGTCTTTATTTTTTGCGGGTTCGACAGAGTCAGCAGTCTCGAAAATACTCGAAAGGCCACGTTTAGCTGCACGGCTAAATCATGGAATTGAGATTTAAATAGTGACAGGTTGCTGACCCATCGCCTAAAAAGAAGAATCCCAAGTTGATAAGACTATCCCTTATACTTTTACGACATTGTATGAAGGAGCGCCGATGTACAACAGGCTACCAAATCAATTGAAAGAATGCAAATCTTTGTCTTTGTTCACAGAAAGATTTAAAAAAAAACATATCTACTTATGAACAAGTTTAAAATTATTATTGCGACAACAGTGGTTATTTAAAAAAAATTAACACTGCTTAAATGCGCTACTTATTTACTATGATTTGTAAATAAGTAACGTTGATTGATGATTTTACAAGGCTCATTGTAAGTGAATTTAAATCTTTATCTATACTAATATTATACAGGGTGACATTTAAAACAACTGCATCCTTTTAAACATAGACTATACCCATGCTTCTGAACTGTTTGAACCTATTTTTATTTAAATTAATGTTTAATTAGTCATCATTTTCACATTTAAAAAACCCTCAAAAACTACGTCACACGCTTTATTAAAGACCAATACTACAAAAAGAAATTAAAACTAAACATGTCAATAAATATCTGAAAAACAAATTATTTTTCTAGTATTAAGATCAAGTAAAGTACAGAGTTGTCGAGATCGCTCAGCTGAATGAATTGTGTCGTTGACCTCTGAATCTTACGCGTCGCTTTTCCGCCGGCCGGGGTGATATTACGTATTTAGGATCATGGATTTTGATACTTTTAATTCTTTTCGTACTTTCTGAAATATGAACCAATTTTTTTCTTTTAACGTTTTTAAATATCCTTTAGATGAGTACACTTAACAGTTAAATTTATGCAGTTGAATTAAAAGTCACCCTGTATATATAAGAGTTTGTAAGTATGTTTGTTTGTTTGAACGCACTAACCTCAGGAACTACTGGTTCGAATTGAAAAATTCTCTTTGCGACGAATAGACCATTTATCGAGGAAGGCTTAAGGCTGTATAAAATCACTCTGCAACTATAAGGAGCGAAGGAATAATGGAAAATGTGAAAAAAATCGGGGGGAATTATTCATCCTTCAGGGCTTCAATGATGCCCAAAACAACTATTCCACACGGACGAAGTCACGGGCACATCTAGTGAGTCAATAAAGATCTATAAAACTATGTTCACAGCTCTGCTTACAACAGCGTCGGCGGCTCCAACACCACAATATCCCTGCGACTGTACGCCTCCGCCCTGTCCGTGCCCTGTTCCGAGTGAGTACATACATACATACATACATATGGTCACGTCTATATCCCTTGCGGGGTAGACAGAGCCAACAGTCCTGAAAAGACTGATAGGTGAAGTTCAGCTGTTTGGCTTAATGATAGAATTGAGATTCAAATAGTGACAGGTTGCTAACCCATCGCCTAAAAAGGAATCCCAAGTTTGTAAGTCTTAGACGCTTTTTACGACATCCATGGGAAAGAGATGGAATGGTGCTATTCTTTCTTTTATATTGGTGCCGGGAACCACACGGCACAAGTGAGTATCACGTCTTTATTATGGGTAGGCAGAACTACTCATATGTCCATCTGTAGTGTAAAGGAGTGAAAGAGAAGGAAGTATAATGTTCACATCCAGTTGCCTGAATGTGCAGGTTTCCTCACGATGTTAAACCTCACCGTAAGAGCATCAGTTAGTATTCAAACTAATGTACATAACTTCGGAAATAGTCATTGGTGCATGGCCGGGGTGGGATTCGAACCTGTGCCTTATTGCGCACACGCATTTTTACCGGGCACTTTAACGATCCTACCATCGACGCTGTATGTACAAGTGGAAATACTGACCGGTTAAAAGCCTGTTAAGTTTTTTTTAAGTACAATTTCCACCTATTTTAATTCTATTGAATGTGGATGAAGCGAAGGAAATATGCAGAGATCGTGGCAAGTGGAAAGAGGTAGTCTCTGCCTACCCCTCCGGGAAAGAGGCGTGATTTTATGTATGTACATATGTATGTTTAATTCTAAAATACTTCTTCTTCGTATGGTATCTTCTTGTGAAGGTTGGATATCATCTAGGCGTCCTCTCTCAAGATGACTGCTCGGAACATGGATGATGATGATGGATACTGATGCATAACCATTGACCGTGTGGTTCCCGGCATAATAAATAGTCTATATGTAGTCTAGTATGCAGAGATCGTGGCAAGTGGAAAAAGGTAGTCTCTACCTACCCCTCTGGGAAAGAGGCGTGATTTTATGTGTGGTTCCCGGCACCAATACAAAAAAGAATAGGACCACTCCATCTCTTTCCCATGTATGTCGTAAAAGGCGACTAAGGGATAGGCTTACAAACTTGGGATTCTTCTTCAGGCGATGGGCTAGCAACCTGTCACTATTTGAATCTCAATTCTATCATTAAGCCATATAGCTAAACGTGGCTATTCAGTCTTTTCAAGATTGTCGCTGTCTACCCCGCAAGGGATATAGACGTGACTATATGTATGTATGTATAACCATTGACGCATAAGAACAAGCCGGAACCTTCTGCGACCTTCTCTCGCCTCTCTTCGCTCATAAAATACTAATCAATCCTAATAAACTCCTTTTACAGCACCATGCGGAGACGGTCCAATAAAAGCTACGCTGCAGAAGTCCTGCATTCCTGACAGACTCAAAGCGATCGGATTCCAAGAAGTGCCAGTTCCGGGCGGCTGTTTCTACATCGCACCCAGCCCCGACGTGATCATCCAGCCCCCACCGATCTTGATCCGGCCAAAGCAACAGCCCCCCATCACCCCACCACCTATCACGGTTCAACCAGCTCAACAGCCGGCTATTCAGCCGCCCTCAATCATCATAAGACCACCAGCTCTGTCTCCAATCCAACCTCCGATCATTACAGTCAGACCACCGCCTTTACCCCCGCTCCAGCCATCTCCAATCTGCATCAGACCCCCGGCACAAAGTCCTATTAATATCAATCCGTTCACTATAACCCCACCTCCTATCCCAGCGTTCACACCGAGTCCAATAGTCGCGAGACCCCTTCCATTGCCAACAATCGAGCCACCGAGCGCTTCAGTACCTTTAAGTCAGATAATTCAGTCCGGTGTGAACAATAATCCTTGCTCAGATAACTCCTACCCAACTCTATGTGATGCTTGTGGTTCTAATAATTACAATATGGACGGCCGTTGTGACCAGCGCAATTCTTTTAACTATCCGTGTAACGCTGTCGACTCATGCGAGCAAAGTCAATCACCTCCTAGTCCTTGCGACCAATGTAATCAATGTCCACCACCTCCTTGCCCACGCGACGCCTGCCCGCAGCCTTTATATGGATGTGGTTATTAAAAAAAGGACTATCAAATTTCACACGATAAAAAAAAAAACGCTCAATAATAATTGAATAACTTTAGAACCGTTCACTTCAAAGAGAAGTAATTGTTTTTCAATGTTTTATTGACTATAACTCTCATCGTTGATTGTGTGAAATTAAGTAGTTCCAATATTTTAACAAACTAAACACCAATTTGTATGTTATTACAGTTTTTGAAATAGACATCTTGTGTCCAAATACAACGTTAGATAAATAGCTAGTCAGATGGTTTATTGTGAGTAGGAATGGTATGTTTTTAACCGTAATACAGATACGCCATCTATTGGCACGAATGTTAAGTTCAACAAGTAACCCCAATAGATGGCGCTAGTGATAAAATTAAAACGCGCCATCAAGTGTGGGTGTCGGTTAAACAGTATTTGACTTCAGAATTTGAAACTTTAATACAAGAATTATTTTCTTATTTTTGAGGTTATTGTAAGGATACATTATATATGCATTATATTTGGTAATATTTGTAAGAAGGCTGATTTTATAATTCCGGACTATGTTGCCCTTTAGTGGTATATGTATGTGTAATGTAGGGTTACCATCCGTATAAGAAATATCCGAGTGAAGTTGTCAGTTAGTGAAAAATTCTGACCGAAGTGTAGTTGGAAAAAATTAAAATCATATGCTGTAAGTTTCTGATTACAAGGTACGATTTTGAAAACTGTAAAAATATAATTCTAAAAAGATCTCTTATATAATATAATTTAACGAAAAAAGCATGTCAATGGATTTGTGAAATGTATATACCTATATAATATTAATTATTAATATCTGTACGTATTTGGATTAGTTTTTAAACGCTCGCAAACGTAACTTAAGTATTTATTTATGTAGATATATTTTTATTATGTTTATTATTGTACTTATAACACATTTGTTTAAATATATTGAATGAAGATAAACACATTGTGTTTTGTTTTATTCGCTCGAATAATCTATACTAATATTATAAAGCTGAAGAGTTAGTTTGTTTGTTTGAACGCGCTAATCTCAGGAACTACTGGTTCGAATTGCAAAAATCTTTTTGCGTTCAATAGACCATTTATCGAGGAAGGCTTTACGCTATATAACATCACGCTGCAACTATAAGGAGCAAAGAAATGATGTAATATGTGAAAAAACGGGAAAAATTATTCATCCTTGAGGGCTTCAATGATGTCCAAAATAACTAATCCACACCGACGAAGTCGCGGGCACAGCTAGTAAGATTATTGGATCTATACACAAGTATATAAATTTATTTTTATATATCAACTAGCGACCCGCCCCGGCTTCGCACGGGTGCAAAATTATAAAAGTTATTATACATAAAAACCTTTCTCTTGAATCACTCTACCTGTTACAAAAAACCGCATCAAAATCCGTTGCGTAATTTTAAAGATTTAAGCATACAGACAAACAGACTAAAATAGCGACTTTGTTTTATACTATGTAGTGAAAAACTGAAGAAAGCTTTGAATCTTGGAGTTTAACGCATGAATACACGTCAAAGTTTGGACGCAAACTGTATGTTTGTCTTCAACTTACCTAAGGAACTAACGAACCTTATCTAACTGAACGTGACTATGGGAAGATAGCAAAAGAAAATATTATTTCATCTTACTACTATTGAGAATTGTTGATTTTGAGCTGGTCTCGAAGTTTACTTATATGTTATGGAACTAATTCAGTGTTACCTTAATTCATTATACATACATAAAATCACGCCTCTTTCCCGGAGGGGTAGGCAGAGATTACATCTTTCCACTTGCCAGAATCTCTGAATACTTCCTTCGCTTCATCAACATTCATAAACTCTCTTCATGCAAGCTCAGCGGTTTCGGGTACTTTTAAATTCTACATATAACATGTCTTTATCCCTTGCGGGGTAGACAGAGTCAACAGTCTCCCAAAGACTTAAAGGTCACGTTCAGCTGTACGGCAAAATGATGGAATTTATATTCAAATGGTAACAGGTTGCTAGCCCATTGTCTAAAAGAAGAATACTATTAGCATTTTCCTTAGTCAATTTACGACATCCAGGGAAAAATATGTAGTTTTGTATCTTGATCAAATCAGAGACGTCCTGGAGAAAAGTCAAGAGTACCCTAAACCTCCTTGCACGAAGAGAGTGATGAATGAGAATGAAGCGAAAGAAGTATGCAGGGATCGTGGCAAGTGGAAAGATTTAAGTTTTAAGATCAGGAAGTAAATTTTTTACGATACTTATGAGCCTTTCCCTTAGTCGCCTTTTACGATATCCACGAAAGTGCTCCTACTCTATAGTGCCGAGAACCACACGGCACTTATTCAATGCTATCTGAATTCAACAATCCTGGATTTCTGTCTGATATTATAAACTAGAGGCCGCCCGCGACTTCGTCCGCGTGGAATCAATCCCGCGGGAACTCCGAGATAAAAAGTAGCCTATATGTTATTCTGGGTCTTCAGCTACCTACATACCAAATTTCATCGTAATCGGTTCAGTAGTTTTTGTGTGAAAGTGTAACAAACATCCATACTGACATCCTGAAATACTCACAAACTTTCGCATTTATAATATTAGTAGGATGTGAAACTTTGGAATGAAGACTTATTGTAACCATATTAAAAGGAATAAATGTTTTATGATTATGGAGAATATGTGTGTGTGTGTGTTTAATACTCTTTCACGCAAAAACTACGTTTTGTTTTAATTAAATTTAATACGAGGGTAAAATAATGTATATTTTTTGTGAAACACCTGTATATGGATCGTTTCTCTTTTTAAACTACAATTTGAAAAAAAAAATTGCACAGTTTTGAAAAAATATATACCTATTCTTTTGTAAGTACGGGTAAGATCCAGTACATAATAATCTGAAAATAATGTTAGCTTACTTTAAATGTAACAGTACAGTAAATCTTGTTTACCTGAAACAAAATAAAGTATATAATGAATAAAAAATTAATAACATAATGAGCTTATATAAATATATACGGGACAGATTTTACACAGATTGAGTTAGCCTCTAAGTAAGTGCGAGACTTGTGTTACGAGATACTAACTCAACGATACTATATTTTGTAATAAATACTTATATAGATAAACATCCAAGACCCAGGCCGATCAGAGAAAGTTCGTTTCACATCATGCCCTGGCCGGAATTCGAACCCGGGACCTCCGGTGTCACAGACAAGCGCACTACCGCTGCGCCAAAAAGGCCGTAAGAGGTCCAAACTTAAATAATATTATATTTTTAGTTTGCAGTTTTGGAATTTAACTTTATTTTTATTAAGTAGATTTATTACAAGTATGTGTCGTGTGGTTCCCGGCACCAATAAAAAAAAGAATAGGACCACTCCATCTCGTTCCCATGGATGTCGTATATGACGACTAAGGGATAGGCTTATAAACTTGGGATTCGTCTTTAAGGCGATGGGCTAGTAACCCTTCACTATTTGAATCTCAATTCTATCATTAAGCCAAGTAGCTGAACGTGGCCGATCAGTCTTTTCAAGACTATTGACTCTGTCTACCCCGTAAGGGATAAAGACGTGATCATATGTATGTATTAATAGTATAGTTTATAAATTTTAATAATCTACATTTGATTTACATACAAAGTATTGGCAAGATTTCAATAAAACATAGGTTGCATTGTGGACGAGGAAATATTTATGTAATAATGATTAAATTCTGTAGGAAAATTATTTATTACCAGCTTTGCCTGCGACTTCGTCTTTGTGGCATAGTTATTTTGGGCATCATTGAAGCCCTCAAGGATGAATAATTTTCCCCGTTTTTTTCACATTTTCCATTTTTTCTTCGCTCCTTATAGTTGCAGCGTGATGTTATATAGCCTAAAGCCTTCCTAGATAAATGGTCTATTTAACATTAAAATAATTATTTAATTCGAACCAGTACTTCCTGAGATTAGCGCGTTCAAACAAACAAACTCTACGTCATCCATGGGAAAGGGATGGAGTGGTCCCATTTTTTTAATATTGGTGCCAGGAACCACACGGCACAAAACTACCCTTACTAATTTAACTAAAGTTTAAGAGGAAAGTCACAACAGAAATACACACAGACGAATTTTACTATAAAATTGTCAAAAATCTTTAGTCTACGCCAATCGTAGCACTGGCGTAGCGGTGCTACGCGTCGTAGAGGTGCTACGCCAGATATAGAACACGGAAAATATCACAGATGTTTTTAAGGTGTGCCGTGTGGTTCACGGCGCCAATATAAAAATATAATCACTTCTATATCCTTTGCGGGTTAGACAGAGCCAGCAGTCTTTTTTTTTTTTTTTTTTTATTTTATTTAGGAACAACAAACAGTTATATAATAGGTCTTAAATAACTTATAATTAAATATAACATGAGTAAGTAATTATATAACCCACAGCGTTATTCACAGATTAATATTAATTTTTAAACAGAAAGTTGCCACAAGAGGGTCAACCAGGCTGCGTGATTAAAATTAATAGTTTTAATGAAAAAGATGATAGAAAAGATAAGAAAATTTATAAGAGGTGTTGACAAAAAATAAAATGTACTTAATAAAGAATTTACGAAATAAACAGAAATTACTAATAAGTTACAAATGAATTTGCATCCAGTGTGCATAAAATTGAGGTGAGTGTTTTTTTATATTCATACAATTTGCAAGCAAATATGTCAAGTTTTCCATCAAAAAACTTATTATAGGACTCAACCATACAACGCATAGGTGAACGCCGACCAGAATTTGTTCGGCAAATGGCGAAATAGAAGAGTGGCCGTCGAGAGCGGGCTGCACGCCGGACACATCTTCTAGGGACAGTGTATGAAATTTTGTTAACAATGTTAAGAGAGTCAATTTTGCCATGTAATATTTTGAATAGCAAGACCGCTTCAAGATATTTACGTCTTGATTCGAGAGTCAACAAATTGTACCTGGAAAGCAGTTCAGAGTAGCTAAGATAGCGTCGGTGACATTTATAATGCATGGTGCGTAAAAACTTTTTTTGAACTTTCTCAATCGCCGTAATGTATTTTTGATAGTAGGGATTCCAGACCGACACCGCATATTCTAGTTGTGATCTTACTAAAGATTTGTACAAATACAGGTAAGTTGATGATTTCCTGAAGTCAACGGAAGATCTGAGGACAAATCCAAACATTTTAAATGCTTTGTTTGTAATATTTTGAACGTGAGTATCCAAACAGAGCTTTTCATCAAGGATTATGCCTAAGTCCTTTACTGATATGACCTTACTTAATGACACATTGTTAAGTTTATAATCAAAATCGATAATATTAATATTTTTAGTGAAACTTATAAAGTTACATTTAGGTATGCTGAGGTGTAATTTATTCACAAAGCAGTATTGAGTTAACCTATCTAGATCTGATTGAAGGGAGATACAATCTTCAATTGTATTAATAGACCTATAGGCCTTTAGATCGTCAGCGTACATAAGAAATTCAGATTTCTGAAAACAAGTCTTAATGTCATTGATATAAATAATGAATAATAATGGTCCCAAAATGGAACCCTGCGGCACTCCAGAGGAAACATACACTGGCTCAGATTGATAGCCATTGATAGCTACCGTTTGAGTGCGGCTGGTAATATAAGACTGGAACCAGCGTAGCAAATTACCGCGTATTCCGTTGAAGGCGATTTTGTTCAAGAGAATTTCGTGATCTACCTTGTCAAAGGCTTTCTGAAAATCGGTGTATACGGCGTCAACCTGTGCCCCGCTGTCAAAGTTCTCGAACAAAGTTGATGTGAATGAAATTAAATTAGACACGGTAGAGCGACACTTCACAAAACCATGTTGCTCCGGAATAACAATTTTATGAAGCGCAGGATATATTCCATTGTGAACGAGCCGCTCAAACAGCTTAGATAAGGCGGGAAGGATGGAGATGGGTCGATATTGCTGAACATCTTGTTTGGAACCGTTTTTGTGCACGGGAATAATATATGCGCTTTTCCAAATATCAGGGAAGAAGCCTTCCGTTAAACATTTATTAAAAATTATATGTAGTGGTATAAATATGGTATTGGCCGTTTGCTTTAGAAAGTATGGAGGGATTCCGTCAGGACCAGCGCCCTTAGATGTGTTTAACAACTCGAGTTCTTTGAGGATTTTTTCCTCAGTGAGGAATAAGTTAGATATAATATCACAGTTGTCGCCGAAATCAGCCGAGGGCTGCCAGTTATCAATTTTATTAGACCTAGGTTCAAAGACGGACTTAAAGTAATTAGAGAACATATCACAAATTACCTCAGGGTTAGTGGATTTCTCATCTTTAAGTTTCATTTCGGATGGTATGCTAGATTTACCTTTACGATTTGAAATATAGGTCCAAAAGTATTTTATATTGGTAGAGATGTTATTTTCAACTGAGAGCATATACTCACGATAACTTCTAGAACATTTCTCCTTAAACATGCCTCTGTAATACGAAAAACTTTCATAATCCGAGATGTTACCACACTTTTTCCATTTAACCCATGCTTTTTGTTTTTTTCTCGCTATATTAATAAGAGATTGAGGAAACCAAATAGGAAAATTAGACGATTTAGAATATATTAAAGGCGTGTTTTTCTTAATTATACTATTAATTTTGTTATAAAATAAGTCAACTGCGTTGCTGGCAGTTAATGGGCCAAGTTCCTCGGTCCAATCAATAATTGCTATCTCATCATTTATTGTTTTATAGTCAGCTTTATAAAAGTTGTTTTTTACAAAAGGTTTCTTTAAAAGTGATTTAGTTGGGGTGGGCGCAGACCTATATGAGACGAAAGGGGGGTGATGATTGTTGGGCGGGACGAGAGATAAGGGTTGAGGTTGAACAGAGCATGTCGTATTACTGATAACTAAGTCGAGGGTCCTATCATTCACATTGCGTAAATAGTTATATTGCTTACAGTCCAAATCAGCCATACAGTCATCTAATAGAAGACTTCGAGACGAGGTAACCTCATGTATCATACCATCATTGGGGTTGTTTGTATTTGAATAGGTCCAATTTAATTCATTTAGATTGTAATCCCCAATTATGAAAATGTTTTTCATGTTAGTATTATTTAATGCCTCCAAAAGGAAATTAAAATGATTTTCATAAGCGGAAACGCAAGCCCAAGGTGGTATGTACGCAGCACTAATAACGTGTCGAGAGTTGTTATCTCTGCCAGGAATTTCTACTAGCAAGTGTTCAATACATGACGGCTGAGTTGTATCAGAAGCAATGTGGGATAAGTCGAGCTCGGCCGGGCACAGACCTTTTAAAATAGCCACCATAACTCCCCCACCATCCTCTTTTTTTGTAGCTAGCCGGTCGCGATCACACCTAAAAACGATATATCGCTCATCAATAAATTCATTATTGAAAATTTCCGGCGTCAACCAGGTCTCGGTTAGTACAATAATGTCGTAGGTGGACGAGAGAATGTTCATATAAACTGTCTGAAGTTTAGTTCTGATACCGCCACAATTTTGATAATAAATTGACAGCTTACTATCCATAAACAAAAGTGAAATATTTGTGTTCGTATTGACATAATAGAATTATATGTTTGTGTTTAAAGTAGTTTGTAATTAACGTACTATGAGAAATAGGCAAAAGTGTCAGAACCATTCTGTTAAGCAAGTTTATGCGGAATACAGTCATGCTATGAAATACATGAGAAATAATATGCTCCCTGGTCGATTTGCTGACATAATTTGGCAAGTTAATTGACACCCTGGTTATAAGATTAACTAAACATAAAATTGCAAAAATAAGTCAGTCAGAGAGACAGTCTTGAAAGACTCTTTGTGTATAAGGTGACTAACTAAGAGTCCAATGTTTATACATTTATTACATTAATACATTTAATAAATCGATGTTTTTACATCCAAATTCAAATTCATTTCAAATACAAATTCAAAAATTTTATTCTTTTTTATGAGACACCTTATATCTATACTAATATATAAAGTTGAAGAGTTTGTTTGTTTGTTTGAACGCGCTAATCTCAGGAACTGCTCATTCGAATTGAAAAATTATTTTTGTGTTGAATAGACCAGTTACTGAGGAAGGCTACAGGCTATATAACATCACGCTGCAACTATTAGGAGCGAAGTAATAATGGAAAATGTGAAAAAACGGGGAAAATTATTCATCCTTGAGGGCTTCAATGATGCCCAAAATAACTATGCCACGCGGACGAAGTTGCGGGCACAGCTAGTCACTTAATAATTGTCATATCATGTGGTTTCACAACATTGGTTGACGTCAAATTAAATTATTTAACATACATACAATCACGTCTATATCCCTTGCGGGGTAGACAGAGCCTACAGTCTTGTAAAGACTGATAGGCCACGTTCAGCTATTTGGCTTTAAGATAGGATTGAGATTCAAATAGTGACAGGTTGCTAGCCCATCGCCTAAAAGAAGAATCCCAAGTTTATAAGCCTACCCCTTAGTCGGCTTTTACGACATCCATGGGAAAGAGATGGAGTGGTTCTATTCTTATTTGTATTGGTGCCGGGAACCACACGGCACAAATTATTTAAAATAAAGTTTATCCAATTATATACGTTTGTGTAATTTTTTAAAAGCAAAACATTTTGTTAAACATTATCGCCATTTTGGACCGTAACAAATTTTATCTGTGACGCGCATCAAAGCATAGATTGTTTCTTTTTTTAAATATTTTTTTTTGCAATACATTTTTTTCACTTTAAATTTAAAAAAAACAAATTTTCAATGTTATGTTTTTTAAATATGTTAGGTGCATGGTCATTTATAAATAGTTCTTAGTGTAAGTATATATAAGACGAATTATTTGCTAATTTTCATCAGACGATCGGAAAATGGCGAGGGGCAAGGTTCTTTGGTTATCTGGTAATTTTTTTTTGTGTGTTGGTTTGTAAATACTTTTTTTAATATTTTTATTCACAGAAATTCTTAAGCGGAAATCTTTTTTTTTTTACTTTATCATTAAGCTTAACAGCTGAACATGGCCTTTCATTCTTTCAAAACTTCTTGGCTCTGTCTATCCCTCGGGGGATATATACGTGTCTATATGTATGTATGTATGTTTTATTGACCTAAACCTAAAAAAAGTTAATTCGTCGTCGAGTATTTATGAAAAATAATTAATGAGTATGGAGGAAATGGGAGAGATCTGTAAGGATCGTAGCGTATCGTTAGCTGTTTAGCTTATTGATAGAATTGAGATTCTATTATTATTTATTCATCGCCTAAAAAAAGAATTACAAGTTTATAAGCCTATCCCTTAGTCGCCTTATAGAATGAAATAGAATAGATTTATTTTCAAAATTGGATACATGGTATCACTTATTGACGTTACATAACTTAAATCTAATTATAACTACTACCGCTTCCAAAGCGCATGCGTAGGAGAAGCGGCAGAACAAACTACACTGCAGCATTTTCATCGGACGTCAATTTACGACATCCATGGTAATTTGACGGAGTGGTCCTATTCCTTTTTTTTATCGGTACCGGGAACCACACACACACAGTTACAATATTTTATTTTAATAAATAGTCTATATATTTTTACAGTTCTACTCCTGGGTTCAGCGTTGGCTGCACCAGCCCCGAGGCCGCAGAACGACTGCGGGTCTCCAGAACAGTCCCCGTGCGCTGTTCCCATCGGGCCCTGCAACCCTTGTGCCCCAACCGTCAACTACCAGTATGGACAGGCGCCTTCAGGTATTAAATTACATGCATAAATACAAATATAGACAAACGTATCTTGATCAAATTAAGAACGTCCTGGTAAAGGGTCAAGTCAAAAGTACCCGGAACCGCCGAGCTTGCATGAAGAGAGTTATGAATGTGGATGAAGCGAAGGAAATATGCAGAGATCGTGGCAAGTGGAAAGAGGTAGTCTCTGCCTGCCCCTCCGGGAAAGAGGCGTGATTTTATGTATGTATGTATGTTAATATAAATCTATTCCATTTTAGATATCTATTATAATTGCGATAAGTTAAAACAAAATGTTTTGCTTTTAATACATACATACGGTCACGTCTATATCCCTTGCGGGGTAGACATAGTCAACAGCCTTGAAAAGACTGAAAGGCTACGCACAGCTATTTGGCTTAATGATAGAATTGAGATTCAAATAGTGACAGGTTGCTAGCCAATCGCCTAAAAAAAAGAATCCCAAGTTTAACTAAGGGATAGGCTTACAAACTTGGGATTCTTTTTTTTAGGCGATTGGCTAGCAACCTGTCACTATTTGAATCTCAATTCTATCGTGAAGCCAAACGGCCAAACGTTATTAACTCCGCCTTTTGTACATATTTTTTTGTGCAATAAAGTTTTAAATAATTTAAAGGAAATATGTTGAAAATAATAATATTTGCACTGGAATAAAAAAAGATGCACTCAGTCGAAACTGTATTTTATTAATTTTTCTTTTTTTACTCTTATTTTAAATTACAACATGTTTGTTCTTTATAAAGGAGTTCGTAATATAAATAAATAACGGACTCTTCACTTATTACAACCAAACCCCATTAGTGCAGCTGCAGGGTAGTTTGTTCCGCCGCTTCTTCTACACGTGCGCTTTGGAAGCGGTAGTAGTTATAATAAGTTTTAAGTGATATGACGTCAATAAGTGATACCTCGTATCGAATTTTGAAAATAAATATATTCTATTCGATTAAAATCTCAATTCTATCATTAAGCCAAATAGCTGAGCGTGGCCTATCAGTCCTTTTAAGGCTATTGGCTCTGTCTAACCCGCATGGGATATAGACGTGACCATATGCATGTATGTCTATTAAGATGCCTAAATTTTCAGGCACCGTGATAATCAAACCCGGTCAGATTCGCTTCCCGACGCCCGTGCCAATCACGATCCGTCCCGGACAGATAACGCCACCTCAGCCGGGTGCTGTTTGGGTCAAACCGGCACCAGTACAACCGCCGACGCCTGCGCCGATCGTGATCAAACCGGCCGCCGTGCAGCCGCCGAACCCCGCGCCTATAACAGTTAGACCCGCGCCCGTGTACCCGCCCAGGCCTGCTCCAATCTGCGTGAGACCGCCGCCTATTTGTCCACCCAGGTCGCCAGCAATCAAGGTATAGTATATCTTCTTATTATATTGAAAGGGGAAGATAAATAAATAATACAAAAAAATAATAATAATTATATACGGGACAATAGCACCAATAAAAAAATTATTGGACCACTCCATCATGTACGATGTCGTAAAACGCGACTAAGGGATAGGCTTATAAAATTGGTATTCTTCTTTTAGGCGATGGGCTAGCAACCTGTCACTATTTGAATCTCAATTCTATCATTAAGCTGCTTAACATCTGAACGTGGGACATCAGTATTTTTCAAGTCTGTTGGCTCTGTCTACCCCGCAAGGGATATACACGTGATTATATGTTATATGTATGTTTATAATATAATAATAAAACGTTTATTTATCTCACACAATTTGTAGTTATATATAAGGTAAATAAACCATGTTATCATGTAATATTAAAAATTCTCTTTCAGATCCAACCCGCCCCGATCACAGTCCCGCAACCGGATGCAATAATCGTCCGACCGCCCAAGATAATAGTGCCGGCTGCGCCGATCATCTGCTTCCGCCCAAACCCACCCACAGCTTTCAGAACTGTTGGTTGCGCTTGCGTCACCACCGTTCCATCTTCAAAACCATGTCCCCAACTATCTCTAGAAGACTCCGACCCGTGCAACCCTTGTGCCCCAATCGATCCGTGTGCCCCAAATGACCCGTGCGCCCCGCCTGCATGTGACCCTAGCAATCCATGCGATCCTTTTGCCCCGCCCGCATGTGAGCCTTTCAATCCGTGCAACCAATGTAACCCATATGGTTAAATAGTGTGTGTGTAATGTATCGTATTTAATGTATGTATGTATATATATTAAGTAACGTTTGTAAGTGTGAATAAAATCCAAATACAGTACAATACAGTTTAGCAAGCAATAATTTGACGTTTTTGATTATTATTTTTATGTCCGAAATTATTACCGAAGGTACAATGAAAATAAGTTCAGAAATAAGATGCGGAGGTATTATATATTTTTTTTTATATTTAATATTGTTTCCTTGTGCACCTTGGGCACCAATATAAAGAACAATTGGACTACTCCATGTCTTTCCCACGGATGTAGTAAAAGGCGACTAAGGGTATGGCTTATCTTGAGAATCTTTTAGGCGATGGGTGATTAGTGGATTAGGCAAATAACTGAATCGCCAACGCTGATACTGCACGTCATGCGGACACCTGCGAACTATATATACCTATATATACCTATATATACCTATATATAACTATACAGGGTGACATTTAAAACAACTGCATCCTTTTAAACATAGACTATACCCGTGCTACTGAGCCGTTTGAGCCTATTTTTATTTAAATTAAACGTCATCATTTTCACATTTTAAAAACCCTCAAAAACTACGTCACACGCTTTAATACATACCAATACTACAAAAAGAATACATACATACATACATATAATCACGTCTATATCCCTTGCGGGGTAGACAGAGCCAACAGTCCTGAGCGGACTGATAGGCCACGTTCAGCTATTTGGCTTTAAGATAGAATTGAGATTCGAATAGTGACAAGTTGCTAGCCTATCGCCTAAAAAAAAAAGAATCTCAAGTTTGTAAGCCTATCCCTTAGTCGCCTTTTACGACATCCATGGGAAAGAGATGGAGTGGTCCTATTCTTTTTTGTATTGGTGCCGGGAACCACACGGCACCTACAAAAAGAAATTAAAACTAAACATGTAAATAAATGTCTGAAAAATAAATTATTTTTCTAGTATCAAGATCAAGTAAAGTACAGAGTTGTCGAGATCGCTCAGCTGAATGAATTGTGTCGTTGACCTCTGAATCTTACGCGTCGCTTTTCCGCCGGCCGGGGTGATATGATGTATTTAGGATCGTGGATTTTGATACTTTTATTTTTTTCATACTTTCTGAAATATGAACCGATAATTTTCTTTTAACGTTTTTAAATATCCTTTAGATGAGTACACTTAATAGTTAAATTTATGCCGTTGAATTAAAAGTACCCTACACCCTGTATATATAAATTACCTGGGTAACATATGTCTGTCCTTGCCGCTACCTCCTGGACCTGCTTGTGGGGGTAGAGTTAAGAAATCCTGGTTCCTTCTTGATCCTAACGTCACGAATGATGATATGCGTGCTAATAGTTTGTTTGTTTATTTGTAAACTCTTTATTGCACATAAAAATAAATATAACAAATTACAAAACGGTGCCGTGTGGTTCCCGGCACTATTACAAAAAAGAATAGGACCACTCCATCTCTTTCCCATGGATGTCGTAAAAGGCGACTAAGGGATTGGCTTATAAACTTAGGATTCCTCTTTTAGGCGATGGGCTAGCAACCTGTCACTATTTGAATCTCGGTTCTATCATTAAGCCAAATAGCTGAACGTGGCCATTCAGTCTTTTCAAGACTGTTGGCTCTGTCTACCCCGCAAGGGATATAGACGTGACCATATGTATGTATGTATGTAATTACAAAACGGTTATTGGATTTAGAAGGTTATGTACAATGGCGGACTTATCCAAAATGGGATTTCTTCCAGTCAACCAAAATATAAAGGAAAATCCATAATCAAAAAGGCAGCGCGAATAAAAAGCATTGAGGATGCGGTATAATAAACAATAAATTTCTACATAATAAAAGGTAAATATACATAAATTATATATAAACTTACATATAAATTATTACTTAAATATAAAATATGTACATATATATTGTACATATTTTATATTTATTTTATTTGACGAAATATTCGTACTGACATTATCAGTTCTACATTCATACATGTTTTTTAATGTAGACAATGTGCATTCGTCCACGATTTAGATTTAAGAGATCTATATTTGTAAATTGACGTCCTATGAAAATGCTGCAGTGTAGTTTGTTCCGCCGCTTCTTCTACACATGCGCTTAGGAAGCGGTAGTAGTTATAATTAGATTTAAGTTATGTGACGTCAATAAGTGATACCTTGTATCCAATTTTGAAAATAAATCTATTCTATTCTATTCTATTATACACTCAATTGTTAGATGCATCAGAATACAGTCATTCGATTAATGATACTCGTAGTTTTAGAATTGAAGACGCTGTAGACACGCCAAAATGAGAGAGAGTTTTAACTCGAAGGGTTAATAAGTTGAATGGTGAAATTGAGATTCAGATTCCGTAGCTATTTAATTCATTCAATCATTCATAATCACGTCTATATGCCTTGTGGGCTACACAGAGCCAAGCCACATTCAGCTGTTCGGCTTAATGATAGAATCGAGATACAAATTCATTATTTGAACGTGGCCTGTCAGTCTTTCAAGACTGCTGACTCTGTTTACCCCGCATGGGATATAGACGTGAATGTGTAACGGGAGCGATGATTCGGCTCGACCGCCACCAAAGGGAAGATCTTCCGCCAGCTGGTGTGACGCCTGGGGAACCGCGCGACAGACGATGTTGTGTCAGAGGTTGTATATATGTATAGCTCCAATTCGAGAATTCTTTGCTTGCGCCATTTAGATTTTTCGCTGTTTTTCACTGATAGCGTCGCGTAATTTTGTTTTTGTGACTTGTTGCGTAAATCCTCCACCAAATATTCACAAATGAATTAATGAGATTCAAACAGTAACAGGTTGCTAGCCCATCGCCTAAAAGAGGAATACTCCATCGACCTCTGAAAGTGACCTCGCTGAAGTACTACTTTATTTTTTTTACATACATACATATATATGGTCACGTCTATATCCCTTGTGAGGTAGACAGAGCCAACAGTCTTGAAAAGACTGATAAGCCACACTCAGCTATTTGGCTTAATGATAGAATTAAGATTCAAATAGTGACGGATTGCTAAAAAAAGAATCCCGAGTTTGTAAGCCTATCCCTTAGTCGCCTTTTACGACATCCATGGGAAAGAGATGGAGTGGTCCTATTCTTTTTTTGTATTGGTGCCGGGAACGGCACCAGTACAAAAAAAATATTATTTTTAAATATAAATATATACGGGACAAATTACACAGATTGAGTTAGCCTCGAAGTATGTTCGAGACTTGTGTTACGAGATATTAACTCAACGATACTATATTTTGTAATAAATACTTAAATATAGATAAACATCCAAGACCCAGGCCAATCAGAAAAAAATATCTTCTCATCATGCCCCGGCCGGGATTCGAACCCGGGACCTCCGGTGTCACAGACAAGCGTACTGCCGCTGCGCCACAGAGGCCGTTTTCTTTTTTATATATAAGGGTCAAATGACATACTGTAGAAGTCCAAAAACCCTGACCAATTTTTTGGGTAGGCCTCGAACGGCATATGCAAAGACATGTTGTGTTTTTTTTCAAGTTCAGACATACAATAACAAGACACTACAATAACATATGTGGTTCCCGGCACTAATAAATTATTAAAAAAGAATAGGAACACTCCATTCCTTTCTCACGGATATAGATAGGCGGCCTCTGTGGCGCAGCGGTAGTACGCTTGTCTGTGACACCGGAGGTCCCGGGTTCGAATCACGGCCAGGGCATGATGAGAAAAGAACTTTTTCTGATTGTCTCGGGTCTTGGACGTTTATCTATATAAGTATTTATTATAAAAAATAGTATCGTTGAGTTAGTATCTCGTAACACAAGTCTCGAACTTACTTCAAGGCTAACTCAATCTGTGTAATTTGTCCCGTATATACATATTTGTTTATTTATTATTATTTATATCGTAAAATTCGACTAAGGCAAAGGCTTATATACTTGGAATTCCTCGTTCAGGCGATGGGCTAGCAACCAGTAACTATATGAATGTTAATTCTATCATTATAGAATAGAACCAATTCACTATCTTTTACGTAGATGTCGTAAAATGCGACTATGGGATAGGCTAAAAAATCTTGTAACAAGTCACTATTTGAATATCAATGACGTCATTAAGCCACACAGCTCAACGTGGCTCTGTCAACCCCGTAACGGAAAAGACGTGATTATAAGTATGAATATGTAGTTATAAAAATGTACCGTGTGGTTCCCGGCACCAATTCAAAAAAGAATAGGACCACTCCATCACTTTCCCATGGATATCGTAAAAGGCGACTAAGGGATTACAAACAAACATAACATAACATAACATAAAAATCACGCCTCTTTCCAGGAGGGGTAGGCAGAGACTACCTCTTTCCACTTGCCACGATCTCTGCATACTTCCTTGGCTTCATCCACATTCATAACTGTCTTTATGCAAGCTCTGCGGTTTCGGGTACTATTACAAACAAACTTGGAATTCTTCTTTTAGGCGATGGGCTAGCAACCTGTCACTATTTGAAACTCAATTCCATCATTAAGTCAAACAGCTGAACGTGGCCATTCGGTCTTTTCAAGACTGTTAGCTCTGTCTACCCCGCAAGGGACATAAACATGACCATATGTATGTATGTATGTATGTATGTTAGTTACACATTGATCGAATCACTATACCGTGAAACCATTAATTTCAACATTTTTAAAACAATATTTCGTTTCGGTAACAAGAAGTAAGGGTTACAATTTATATTATTATAAACACATTATTATGTTACAAAAGTGTTACTGAAATCGGACAATGTGGCGGCTCCTTCTTATTGGTAATTATTATTTGTGGTTGGCTCTGTGTACGCCGCAAGGAATAGAGACGTGATAATGTCATCCAAATTCATTACTCTTTGCATGTAAGCTTGGTTTAGGGCACACTTAAAGGGATACATATAGGCACGTCTTTATGCCTTGCGGGGTAGACAGAGCCAACAGTCTCGAAAAGACTGAAAGGCCACGTTCAGCGGTATGGCTTCATACTCGTAATGGAATTGTGATTCAAATAGTAACAGGTTGCTAGCCCATCGCCTAAAAGAAGAATCCACAGTTTATAAGCCTATCCCTTAGTCGTTTTTTACGACATCCATGAGAAAGAATTCTTTTATTTAGTAGTGCCGGGAACCACACGGCACTTATTTTTATTCCTGTCACTATACTCGGTAGAAAATCGGCTGATCGAACTACACCGCAGCATTTTTTATCCGGACGTCAATTTACTTTACATTTTACTTTACATACATACATATGGTCACGTCTATATCCCTTGTGGGGTAGACAGAGCCAACAGTCTTGAAAAGACTTGAAGAATTTACTTTACATAGCTATTTAGATCTTTTAATATGTATAAATCTTGGAGAAATGCACAATTATTTTCTTTAATTCCCAGGTTCACTATTAATTGGATTAAGCAGTCCTACTTTTAAAATAAACTCAAACAATACAGGAATGGGAATTAAGTAAGTATTAATTTTTTTTTGTTCTTAACTATAAAAATATTGAAGCTGTTTGTAGCGTAAGTAAGTTAATTCTTTATTGTTCACTAAAGAAGTCACATCTATACTAATATTGTTAAGAGTTTGTTTGTTTGTTTGAACGCGCTAATCTCAGGAACTACTAGTTCGAATTGAAAAATTATTTTTATCACTATTTGAATATCAATTCTATCATTAAGCCAAACAGCTGAACGTGGCCTTTCAGACTTTTCAAGACTGTTATCTCTGTCTACCCCGCAAGGCATATAGACGTGATGATATGTTTGTATTTGTTTCAGATTAGGTGTCTTACAAGACCTGTTACCAAGTTTTGAAGCCCAAATTGGACTGAAACAGTCACTAGCTGATGATCCTCAAAGAATGGATGACAAAAACGTTTATAGTAACATTATTGATATAAGACCTATGTTAAACAGATTTATAATAACTCCAAATAAATAATTATAATTTTTGCGCGTAATTTTCATTCATTTACTTATTTATTCCTTCTTCCTCCTGGCTTTAGTCCCGGTCGCATCCTCACCACTCTGGAGAGGAGCCCGGGGTGTGCCTTCGACCATGGATCCTGGATTGGGTGAGTCAGGTTTTTACACGAAGCGACTCCCGTCTGACCATCGCAACCTTTGCAGGGGAACATACATATAGGTAATCACGTCTATATACCTTGCGGGGTAGACAGAGCCAACAGTGTTGAAAAGACTGATAGGCCACATTCAGCTGTTTAGCTTTAAGATAGAATTGAGATTAAATAGTGACAGGTTGCTAGCCCATCGCCTAAAAGAAGAATCCCAAGTTTGTAAGCCTATCCCTTAGTCGCCTTTCACTTATATTTATATGTTATAGGTATAATGCTGTCGTATAATGATAAATGACTTTGAATTTTAAATTTAGTAAGTTACTAGCTGTTGCCCGCGACTTCGTCCGCGTAAAGTTCGAGTTGAATCTTAATCATACAGTCAGAGACAGACAAAAAATTAAAAAAATCTCTATCCGTTTCTGTAAAAATATTAAATGTATAGACAAAATATTTTTACCGTTTTATTAGAAGTAGTATTTTGATTTTCAGTTTTTTTTAAATAAAATACTCAAACAACACAAAAAAAAATATTATACATATAATGCTGTCGTATAATGATAAATGACTTGAATTTTAAATTTCGTAACTTATTTGCAGGCAAACTCATGTCTTGAGTTCATTCAAATGTCGATAACTTTTATTTTAGTGAACCGATTTTGATGAAACAAACTTTAAATGTTCTTCTGAGTTAAAACAAAGCAACTGGTGAAAGTTTGAAGTAAATCGGTTCAGTATTTTCGGAGATAATCGTGATCATACATACAGACAGACAAGAATTTCAAAAAATATATTTTTGCTTTCTATTATTCATTCTAAGTGGCCCTCTATCCATTTCAGTCAAAAATACAAAATGTACAGACAAAATATTTTTACTATTTTATTATATGTATAGATGTATAGATTTGCAGGCAAACTCATGCTCAGTTCATTCAAATGTCGATAACTTTTTTTTTAGTGAACCGATTTTGATGAAACAAACTTTAAATGTTCTTCTGAGTTAAAACAAAGCAATTGGTGAAAGTTTGAAGTAAATCGGTTCAGTACTTTCGGAGATAACCGTGATCATACATAAAGACAGACAGACAGACAAGAAATGCAAAAAAAATATTTTTGCTTTCTATTATTCATTCTAAGTGTCCCTCTATCCATTTCAGTCTAAAATACTAAATGTACAGACAAAATATTTTTACTATTTTATTATATGTATTTTATATATTATATGTATTTTATTATATGTATAGAAGTATAGATTTTTAGTATACATGAAATTACAATTTAATAATGGTGACGCGTGGTTCCTGGCACGAATATAAAGAAAACACAGGACTACTCCATCTCTTTTCCATAGATATCGTAAAAGGGACGACTAAGGAATAGGTTTATAAACTTGCGATTCTTTTTTTAGACGATGGGCTAGCAACCTGTCACTAGTTGAATTTCAATTCCATCATTCAGCCTAACAGCTGAACGTGGCCTATCAGTCTTTCAAGACTGCTGGCTCTGTCAACCCCGCGAGGGATATAGACATGATAAAATGAATGAATGAATGAATGAACTCAAACGCAGGCCAAGCTCGATTTCTTTCTTTAAATAGAAGTTTTAGTATCTTTTGATTGACTTTAAAAATTTGCAAAATGAGATCCGCTAACACTCACAATTTTTATCAGACCAGCATGAAATCAAATGTTTTTACTTATTTTAAAAAAAAATGTTACGTTTAATAAATATAAGTTGTAACGGTATTTGATAAGTTAAACAGTAGTTAAAAAAATATTATTTTAGATTAAGTATAGTTTTACAAAGTGATTCTTACAAATATCACGTTTATAAGAACGCAGAAAAGATTTTTGTTGTACAATGCTTTTGAAAATTTTTACAGTTTTGGTCGCCGCGCGTAAGTACTATTTGATACATACGAATAGTCACGTCTAAATCCCTTGCGGGCTAGACAGAGCTCTTGTGGTGAGGAAAAACAAAGCCAGGAAGAAGAGTCACGTCTCTAACCCTTGCGGGTTAGACAGGGCCGAGAGTCTTGAAAACACTGATAGGCCACGTTCAACCGTTTGGCTAAATGAAAGAATTGCGTTTCAAATGCTGCAATTCAAATAGAGACAGCTTGTTACTAGCCCATCGCCTAAAAGAAGAATCCCAAGTTTTTGGCCTCTGTGGCGCAGCGGTAGTACGCTTTTCTGTGACACCGGAGGTCCCGGGTTCGAATCCCGGCCAGGACGTGATGAGAAACGAACTTTTTCTGATTGGCCTGAGTCTTGGATGTTTATCTATTTAAGTATTTATTATAAAATATAGTATCGTTGGGTTAGTATCTCGTAACACAAGTCTCGAACTTACTTCGAGGCTAAATCAATCTGTGTAATTTGTCTCGTATATATTTATTTATTCCTTTTGCAGAATTTCCATCAACATTATGCCAACACTATTTTTCGTGTCCATGTCATAAAGGTGTACAGTGCGGTACTATAAGTGGGTTCAATTATCTGAACGACCCAAATTTGGGTCCAAATAATCTTGGAACAGATTTGAACCCGATCGATTTGAACCCCGGCAATTATAATCCAGCGAAAGTGAATATTATCAAGTATTATGGTAAGATTAATTTTGTTCTTGTAAAATTATTTTTACATATATACATACATATAATCACGTCTATATCCCTTGCGGGGTAGACAGAGCCTATAGTTTTAAAAAGACTGATCGGCCACGTCAGCTATTTGGCTTTAAGATAGAATTGAGATTCTAATAGTGACGGGTTACTAGCCCATCGAGTAAAAGAAGAATCCCGAAGTTTATAAGCCTACCCCTTATTCGCCTTTTACGACATCCATGGAACAGAGACGGAGTGGTCCTATTCTTTTTTCTATCGGTGCCGGTAACAATACGGCGATTATTTTTAAGAAGTTTACTTGTTTAATAAAGTCTTAATAGTACTTTTTAATAAAGTCTTAATAGTAGAATAGTACTTAAAAGTACTTCTTAATTTAATTTTACCTAACGATGATTAAGATCCAATATTTGTTACAGATCCACAGAATAACAAGCCGTCTGCAATTGATCAATCTTCATCACCAAGTGTCACAATAAATGGTTTACCAACACCAACAAATGATGCGTCACAGATTTACGAAATTAACACTTACGCGGAAAATGCCAATTCACAAACATCACCGTTTTCATCATCGACGAATCCAGCATACTCTTCATCAAATGAACTAACCACGCTTACTAATACTCTTACCCCTCCTAAAAATACTCCAACGCCCTCTATTAATACTCCCACGTCCTCCAAAAATGATTTAACATCCCCTAATTCTCAAACAAACTCAATAACACCTCCCAGTAGACGTAACATGCCAGTGTTACCCGAAATAACATCAATTGAAGATATTTTCTCTCCAACTCCCTCATCTCCCTCAAAATCCTCCCTAGGGAGGAGTAACTCCCCAACAATTCAGTCTTTGGTCTCACCAACTCTTAGATTTAAACCAGATTTAAAGCAAATTGGGAATTTGAGTTCCCTTGGTATGAGTTTTTTAACATCACTTTTGAATGGTTCTGGAATTGAGGCGAAAATTTCTTTAGATCAATAAAAACGATACAATAAAATAAAAACAGTCACAACTTATAAAATTATAAAAAGAAATAATATAATAAAATAAACAGTTTTATTTCACTTTTTATTTTACACTAAAGAATAGGACCACTGCATCTCTTTCCCATGGATGTCGTTAAAGGCGACTAAAGGATAAGCTTATAAAATAAGGATTCGTCTTTAAGGCGGTGGGCTAGCAACCTGTCACTATTTGAATCCCAATTCTATCATTAAGCCAAACAGCTGAACGTGGCCTATCAGTGTTTTCAAAACTATTGGCTCTGTCTACCCCGCAAGGGATGTAGACGTGATTATATGTATGTTAATCGATAGAATATCTATCTACAATCGAGCGGCAACGCTATCGATGAAGGATAGTTGAGGCTAGCATGAGTTATTCGACTTTATTCGTTCAATCTTTCTTTCATTCATTCATATCATGTGAAAAAAACCAGCTGATTTGCTGATGGCTGTACTGTTCCACAGAAACCTAAGCCCACTTATTTTTTCCGTCCAATACGGTGGATCCCTTAGGACCTCATTAAAAATATACAAACATAAAAATGTTTTCAAATTGGTTTTTCCCAACTTTAATATCGAAAACGAGTCCCGGAATACAGGGTTTAAAAAAACAAAAAATAGGTACATATAATTATGACAGATGGAGCAATTTAAAAAAAAATAACACGAATTTTTGGCGGGAATCCAAACGTCATGTTTTTGTGACTTGTGTGAGTGAGGTAAAAGTTTTTTTTCCGAAATATTTGTGTTTTATGGTTTAAAAAATATTGATTGCTGATCAAACTGAAGATTCTCTGGTAAAAGTTCAAGTCACGAGAGTAGGTACCCCAGCAAACATGAAAATTTTTGTTAGTAACATAACACGTTAGTATAATAATCACGTCTATAACCTTTTCGGGATAGACAGAGCCAACAGTCACAAAAAAAACGGAAAGGCCACGTTCTAGTCTAGCCTATCGCCTTAAATAGGAATACCAAATATATAGTCCTATCCCTTAGTCGTCTTTTATGACATCATTGGGAAAGTGATGGAGTGGTTTTATTTCCTAGCGCCGGCATAATAAAAAGTAAAATAAAACCATAGAAGATAATTCTAGAACCTCCTTCAATTTGTTATTCGTACCCTTCTATAGCGAACAAAAAGGGTCCTTGTCCGATTAGTTTCCCATTTTTAACACTAGATGGCGTGCTGTCATATTAAAACGCGCTACAGTTGTTTTTATAACTTTTATATAGTCTGGCGGCCTCTGTGGCGCAGCGGTAGTGCGCTTGTCTATGTCATCGGAGGTCCCGAGTTCGAATCCCGGCCAGAGTATAACGAGAAACAAACTTTCTCTGATTGGCCAGGGTCTTGGATGTTTATCTATATAAGTTAAGTATTTATTATATTATAAAATATAGTATCGTTGAGTTAGTATCTCGTAACACAAGTCTCGAACTTACTTCGAGGCTAACTCAATCTGCGTAATTTGTCCCGTATATATTTATATTTGACAATTCGTATATCTATAATCTTCAATACAGATTACTTCTTATTCCGAGTTACATTTTTGGACGCAGTACAGCAGCGTCTAAGTAGTCAGTCCTTTCACCCCGTTTTCCAAAAACTTCGCGAATCGGAATCGGCGAGAACGCTTGTTAATAGCTAAATGGCCAATCGTAAACCAATCGTAAGTTTGAAATCCTGTATAGATAACTGTGAAAACTCGGGTTAACGGGCGAAGTTGGGATAATAGGCTGTACATTTTAAAATGGAGCGTTTTATTTGAACTGGCCGGCCTATGTAGGTAGGTACAGTCAACAAAATAGATTTAAAAAGTAGATATAAAGGCCGTGTAGTTCCCGGCACCAAAACAAAAAAAGAATAGGACCACTCTATCTAGCTCCCATGGATGTCGTAAAAGGCGACTAAGCGATAAGCTTACAAACATGGGAGAGTTGTTTGGCTTTATGATAGAATTGAGATTCAAATAGTGACGGGTTGCAAGCCCATCGCCTAAAATAAGAATTCCAAGATTATAAACCTGTCCCTTAGTCGCCTTTTACCGCATCCACGAGTGGTCCTTTTTTTTGTATTTATGCCGGGAACCACACGGCACTGCACGGGTAAGATATTGAGTGGTACTATTCCAAATTGCTACACGGCACCATACGATAAATAAAACTATACATTTATATTTGCAGACAAGTGAGCCTACCACCTACTTATAACATACATACATAAAATCAAGCCTCTTTCCCGGAGGGGTAGGCAGAGACTACCTCTTCCCACTTGCCACGATCTCTGCATACTTCCTTCGCTTCATCCTCATTCATAACTCTCTTCGTGCAAGCTCGGCGGTTTCGGGTACTTTTGACCTGACCCTTTACCAGGACGTCCTTAATTTGATCAAGATACGTTCGTCTAGGTCTTCCCACTCCGACCTTTCCCTCCACACTCTCCATGTATATCTGCTTAGTTAACCTGCTTTCATTCATCCTCTCCACATGACCGAACCATCTCAACATACCCTTTTCTATTCCTGTAGCTACATCTTCTTTCACATCACAACATTCCCTTATCACGCTGTTCCTTATCCGGTCACTCAATTTCACACCCATCATTCAATTTCACACCCAACATACTCCTTACGCTCTCATTTCCACTGCATTTATTCTGCTTTCGTGCTTCTTTTGCCATACCCAACTTTCACTCCCATACATTAATGTCGGGACCAACACGCCCCTACTTGTAAACTCGCTATAAAATATGATTTCGCTCAACGCAATCATAATTAAATCTAATTAATGGTGAGAAATTATTGTTATATCAAATTAATAGTTCATTAAATATTAGGTATCTATCTACTTAATTAAGAATCCAATCATTTAAGTGTGTCGTGTGGTTCCCGGTACCAATACAAAAAAAAAATAGGACCACTCCATCTCTTTCCCATGGATGTCGTAAAAGGCGACTAAGGGATAGGCTTACAAACTTGAGATTCTTTTTTGGGCGATGGGCTAGCAACCTGTCACTATTTGAATCTCAATTCTATCATTAAGCCAAATAGCTGAACGTGGCCATTCAGTCTTTTCAAGACTCTTGGCTCTGTCTACCCCGCAAGGGATATAGACGTGACCATATGTATGTATGTATGTATGCTCAACGCAATCATAATTAAATCTCATTTATGGTGAGAAATTATTGTTATATCAAATTAATAGTTCATTAAAGATTAGGTATCTACTTAATTAAGAATCCAATCATTTAAGTGTTAATTGGAACGTTGGCGAGGGAACGTATCTTAAACGATTTATTTGGTCTCTGTGGCGCAGCGGTAGTGCGCTTGTCTGTGACACCGGAGGTCCCGGGTTCGAATCCCGGCCAGGGCATGATGAGAAACGAACTTTCTCTGATTGGCCAGGGTTTGAGATGTTTATCTATATAATTATTAAAAATATAGAATCGTTGAGTTAGTATCTCGTTACAAAATTCGAACTTACTTCGAGGTTAAATCAATCTGTGTAATTTGTCCCGTATATATTTATTTATTTACACGGTCACGTCTATATTCCTTGCGGGGTAGACAGAGCCAACAGTCATGAAAAGACTGAATGGCCACGTTCAGCTATTTGGCTTAATGATAGGAATTGAGATTCAAATAGTGAGAGGTTGCTAGCCCATCGCCTAAAAAAGAATCCCAAGTTTGTAAGCATTTCCCTTAGTCGCCTTTTACGACATCAATTGGAAAGAGATGGAGTGGTCCTATTTTTTCTTGTATTAGTGCCGGGAACCACACGGCACATATATATAAACAGTTGTTTGCAAAACAATTCACACTTTTAAAAAGTTAATATCTCATTTTCTTTCGTGACTGTGTCCCATCAGAAAATGATTGTATACATTCCATATCACGACATAATCCAAATGTCAGTCATTTGTTCGATGCAAAGATAAAATTGTAATCAATCATAAATGTTTGATTTTTGATTGGGCTAAATTATTTATCACGCTAGCACTTAAATAATCAATATTTATCTATGCTAATATTATAAAGCTGAAGAGTTTGTTTGTTTGTTTGAGCGCGCTAATCTCAGGAACTGCTGGTTCGAATTGAAAAATTATTTCTTAGACCATGTATCGAGGAAGGCTTTAGGCTGTATAACATCACGCTGCAACTATAAGGAGCAAAGAAATAATGGAAAATGTGAAAAAAAAACGGGGAATAAAATTCATCCGTGTGGGCTTCAATGATGCCCAAAATAATTATTCCACGCGGGAGAAGTCGTGGGCACAGCTAGTATATGATATAGATAGATAGATAAACTCTTTATTGCATTATAGGAAAAAGAGAAACCACTAAAAATAGACAGATTATGAGGTACAAAGGCCGACTTATAGCTAAATCAACCGTAGAGGCGGGCAGCTAATATATAAGTGTGGGAATATGGATTTTAATTACGGCTCGATGTTTTGCGTGAAACATTGTATACATATTACGCGTTTCGGAGATCGTAAATAACGGACAGACATACCCTTTTCATGTTGCATAATTGCACTAAATACACGATGTTTACGTACTTGACAATTTTTGATGCGGTTTGAGGATTTAGTGCTTCGAATATTCTACAGTGCCATTTTAGCGCCGTGTCGTTCTCGTCATTTTAGAATAGGAGCACTACATCTGTTTTTAATGGATGTCGTAAAAGTCGACTAAGGAAATAGAGGCACATCAATCTAATGCGTGTGGTTCCCGGCCTAATAAAAAAAAGAATAGGACCACTCCTTGTCTTTCTATGGATGTCGTAAAAGGCGACTAAGAGATAGGCTTATAAACTTGGGATTCCTCTTTTAGGCGATGGGCTAGCAACCTGTCACTATTTGAATCTCAATTCCATCATAGAACCATACAGCTGAACATAGCCTATCAGTCTTTGCGAGACTGTTGGCTCTGTCTACCCCGTTAGAGATATAAACTTGACATTGCTTATTGTTTTATTAAAACTGAAAATAAAAAAGAAAAACTAACCTCAATCCATTTTCCACTTTTTTAAATTAACGTTCTCGACACCTGGTGTCTTTTTCTGTACCAACAAAGAATTAATTAATCTTCGTGTTAAAAAATGTTTTAATTTTAAGAGTACTCATTCCCCTTGATGAATTAACAGGAATAACTTAACTTTTTGATGAAAAACCATTATTCAGTTTAAAACGAGTATAGTGTAACTCAAATTTACCACGCCATTTTGGAAAAATACAAAAAACTTATTTTTATACATATACATATGATCATTGTATTAAATTATTTAAATATATCTGTACTAATATTATAAAGGTGAATAGTTTGTTTGTTTGTTTGAACGCGCTAATCTCAGGAGCTACTGGTACGAATAGAAAAATTCTTTTTGCGTTGAATAGACCATTTATCGAGGAAGGCTTAAGGCTATATAACATCACGCTGCAACTATTACGAACGAAGATATAATGAAAAATGTGAAAAAAAAACGGGGAAAATTATTCATCCCTGACGGCTTCGATGATGCCCGAAATAACTATTCCACGCGGACGAAGTCGCGAGCACAGCTAGTTATTTATAAATACTTTTCAAGTAAGCAACAGAATAGTATCGATTCCTCGACTTTATCCTGAACGACAGAAATTCCATTTTGTTCGTTCGCAAAACTAATTTCGGAACGAAAGCCCCGAAATTCGGAAATAAAATTATAAGAGTAAGATATCTACCTACCTACTCAAATAATTTACTGGCTTACGAAGTTGGAATAAAAACAATTTAAAGCTGGCCGTTCACTGTGATTCATTTTATTTGTATTACTAGCTGTGCCCGCGACTTCGTCCGCGTGGAATAGTTGTTTTGAGCATCATTGAAGCCCTCAAGGATGAATAATTTTCCTCGTTTTATTCACTTTTTCCATTATTTCTTCGCTCCTTATAGTTGCAGCGTGATGTTATATAGCCTAAAGCCTTCCTCGATAAATGATCTATTGAACAATAAATAATTTATCCATACGAACCAGTAGTTTCTGAGATTAGCTCGTTCAAACAAACAAATTCTTCAGCTTTATAATATTAGTATAGTATAGATAATGAGTTTAATAGACAACACTATATTTCGAAATATCTTTGACATATATACGTACATACATACGTCACGTCACGTCTTAATCCCTTCTGGGCTAGACAGAGCCAACAGTCTTGAAAAGACTGAATGGCCACGTTCAGCTATTTGGCTTAATGATAGAATTGAGATTCAAATAGTGATAGGTTGCTAGCCCATCGCCTGAAAAATAATCCCAAGTTTGTAAGCCTATCCCTTAGTCACCTTTTACGACATCCATGGGAAAGAGATGGAGTGGTCCTATTCTTTTTTGTATTGGTGCCGGGAACCACACGGCACATATCTTTGACATCGTGAGTAAACGCCTTTAGCTAAGGGATTCTGAAAGTTTGTCTTCCTTAATATTTTAACTCAGAGTTAGCCGTACCCTTCCCTCTCAGTAAATATTAAACAAAAAATTTGAAACTTTGAGAGTGAAAAAAAAGTATATATTCTTCACCTTTACATTTTGTCGTGACGCTCCCGGCACAATAAAATAGGACTTCATCTTTTTGCCTCATGGATGACGTTAAAGATGACTAAGGGAATAGGCACATTCATTTAAGTAAGGTTTTTACCAATATCCAATATGGGTTGCAAAGATTGCTCTACGTACAACGTATTTTAGTTTAACTGCTACTAAGGGAAGTTGGTAATAAAAAGTCATGAAAATGTCTGTGCCGTGTGGTTCCCGGTAATTATTCGAGCCCCGGCCACTGCATGATGAGAAACGAACTTTCTCTGATTGGTCTGGGTCTTGGATGTTTATCTATATAAGTATTTATTATAAAATATAGTATCGTTGAGTTAGTATCTCGTAACACAAGTCTCGAACTCACTTCGAGGCTAACTTAATCTGTGTAATTTGTCCCGTATATATTTATTTATTTAAAAAAAAAAACAAAACATATAATAGAATATACATTATTTTATTGTTTAACTACTGACAATTTGTACGTGTCCACTAAATGTTAATATTTGAAGTTCTCATTGTAAGTGAATTTTTGTAGATTCTTTTATGAGAATATATATCTTTAAAAGAATACGACCACCCCATATCTTTCCCGTGGATGTCGTAAAAGGCGACTAAGGGATTGGCTTACAAACTTGCGATTATTTTTTAGGCGATGGGCTAGCAACCTGTCACTATTCGAATCTCAATTCTATCATTAAGCCAAATAGCTGAACGTGGCCATTCAGTCTTTTCAAGACTGGTGGCTCTGTCTACCCCGCAAGGGATATAGACGTGACCATAATGTATATATATGTATGTGTAAAAATTTCTTTAACCGTAAAACATAATCCTGGGATTTCTCGACCGTAATTGTAAACATAACATTCCCTTTTAGCTAGTCGCATAAAAACTTTATGTCAAACGGAATGGGCTTCCCTGAGGATACTATAAAAACAATTTATAAACTTACCACTTTGCTTAACATTTCAACGGTCAACCCCATTTTTTGGGTGAAGTCCATTTGTTTTAGTTTTAAGTGAACACGTTAGTTTTCATACCACATAAGTACTTTTAATTTAATTACCATATTAAGTATACTAAATACCTACATACATATGTATAATTGCTGATAGCTTTTTGGGTTAATGATGGAATTGAGGTTGCTAGCCCATCGCCTAAAAGACGAACATACATCCTACTACTATTATAAAGGCGAAAGTTTGTATGGATGTTTGTTACTCTTTCACGCAAAAACTACTGAACCGATTACCATGAAATTTGGTATGTAGGTAGCTGAAGACCCAGAATAACACATAGGCTACTTTTTATCCCAGAGTTCCCGCGGGATTGATAGGGTTTCCATGCGGATGAAGTCGCGGGCGGCCTCTAGTACTACATACATATGGTCACGTCTATATCCCTTGCGGGGTAGACAGAGCCAACAGTCTTGAAAAGACTGAATGGCCACGTTCAGCTATTTGGCTTAATGATATAATTAATATTCAAATAGTGACAGGTTGCTAGCCCATCGCAAAAGAATCCCAAGTTTTCATACGCATACTTTTAATTTAATTATCATATTAAGTACCTATACTAAGTACCTACCTACTGACAGGTTGCTTGACCATCGCCTAAAAGAAGATACCCTAGTTTATAAGCCTATCCCTTAGTCGTTTTTAACGACATCCACGGTAAAGAGACGGAGTGGTCGTATTCTTTTTTTTTATTAGTGCCGGGAACAACAAAACACACATTGTAATTCTAAGAATTATTTTACAAAATCGTAAATACATACATGCAGACCGCTGCTAGTTTGTCAACGGGTATAATTATAATAAATGCATGTTCAAACATGTTGCGTGATTCCGTGCTAAATATATTAACAGTCTGTTATATGCCGGACTTGTAAAGCAAACTTAATTAATCATATTGTAGAAATATTATTCATACATACATTCATATAATCACGTCTATATCCCCTGCGGGGTAGACAGAGCCAACAGTCTTAAATAGACTGACAGGCCACGTTCAGCTGTTTGGTTTAATGGTAGCATTGAGATTCAAATAGTGACAGGTTGCTAATCTGTCGTCTAAAAGAAGAAGCCAAACTTGGGATTCTTCTTTCAGGCGATGGGCTAGCAACCTGTCACTGTTTACCCCGCAAGGGATAGACGTATATGTATATGTATGTATATAATGTTCATAACGTTCGTGTAAGTGTAAGAATAAAAGAATATATTAATAAATATATACGGGACAAAATACACAGATTGAGTTAGCCTCGAAGTAAGTTCGAGAATTGTGTTACGAGATACTATTTCAACGATACCATATTTTATAATAAATACTTTTATAGATAAACATCCAAGACCCAGGCTAACCCGAAAAAAATATTTTCTCATCATGCCCTGGCCGGGATTCGAACCCGGGACCTCCAATGTCACAGACATGCGGCAGCAGTGGCGTAGCGTAGTGGGGGCGGCCGGCCGGGGCGGCCCGCCCCGGGCGGCACTTTTTAGGGGGCGGCAAAATTATACAACAAATAATAAAGTTTGCTCTTAAAAAAAGTAGACTTATAAATTTTTAATTGAAGACGGAAGTTTTGTTTTTAATTCTAACAAATATACATACATACATACATAAAATCACGCCTCTTTCCCGGAGGGGTAGGCAGAGACTACCTCTTTCCACTTGCCACGATCTAACAAATACTCGTATTATTTTCAATAAAAATATAACATTATAGTATCGTTCTAGTTCTAATTAAAAATTGATTTTATTTAATCTTGTCGATCGTCAAGGTGTACCAAATCTTAAGTGATATATAAATCTAAGTTATATCAATGTATCTAATTGGTTAAAGTAAAAGAATTCTTGTATTAATAAATGTGATTGTAAAACTTAGACAAACTGTTTTATTTAAAAACCAACCTGTATAATGCAAAATAATGATGACTGAAATTTCGTCGAAAAGTTCTATATAATGAATGTATGTAATGTATACTGTACATTAAATTTAAAGGAGTGGGAAGACCTAGACGAACGTATCTTGATCAAATTTAAAACGTCCTGGTAAAGGGTCAGGTCAAAAGTACGCGAAACCGCCGAGCTTCCATGAAGAGAGTTATGAATGTGGATGAAGCGAAGGAAGTATGCAGAGATCGTGGCAAGTGTAAAGAATTAGTCTCTGCCTACCCCTCCGGAAAAGAGGCGTGATTTTATGTATGTATGTAAATTTAAATACCTAAATAAGAGGGCGGAAAAATTGTGTTCCGCCCCGGGCAACCGACACTCACGCTACGCCACTGTGCGACAGAAGTAGACAATGTGCATTCGTCCATGATTTAGATTTAAGATATCTATATTTGTATATTGACGTACGATGAAAATGCTGCAGTGTAGTTTGTTCCGCCGCTTCTTCTACACACGCGCTTCGGAAGCGGCAGTAGTTATAATTAGATTTCAAGTGATGTGACGTCAATAAGTGATACCTTGTATCGAATTTTGAAAATAAATCTATTCTAAACTAGCGAACCGAACCGGCTTCGCACGGGTGCAAAATTATAAATGTTATTATACATAAAAACCTCTACCTGTTACAAAAAACCGCATCAAAATCCGTTGCGTAATTTTAAAGATTTAAGCAAACAGACAAACAGACTAAAATAGCGACTTTGTTTTATACTATGTAGTGATATTACAAGTCAGAAAATAAATATACCAAACAGCAATAAGGCTTCATAGTACTTATTAAAATTCAATTTTGCACTTTGTCGTGTCGTGCCGTAGGTACTAGTAAATAAAAAACATTGAAAGTATAGAATGATAGAATTGAGATTCAAATAGTGACAGGTTGCTAGCCCATCGCCTAAAAGAGAAAGATCTCAATTCTATCATTAAGCCAAATAGCTGAACGTGGCCATTCAGTCTTTTCGGGACTGTTGGCTCTGTCTACCCTGCAAGGGATATAGACGTGACCATATGTATGTATGTATAGTATAGAAATAAAGTGTTGAGCGTAGGTTGGTCGAATCGGTGAAGTGCCCGGTTCAAATGCCTAATGCACAGATTGGCACAGGTTCGAATCCCAACACGGCCATGTACCAATGACTGATTTCGAAGTACATTAGTTTGAATACTAACCGATGCTCTTACGGTGAGAAGAAACATTGTGAGGAAACCTGCACATTCAGACAACTGGATGTGTGACCATGATCGATCCGATTCGTGTTAGGTTCCCCTGCAAAGGTTGCGGAGGTCAGACGGGAGTCGCTTCGTGTAAAAACCTGACTCACCCAATCCAGGGTCCATGGTCAAAGGCGTACCCCGGGCTCCTCTCCAGAGTGGTGAGGATGCGACCGGGACTAAAGCCAGGAGGAAGCAGAGTATAAAAAAACAGTGTTAGGTTCTTAGCACTATCAGAAGTAATAGGCTAGTTAACTGATAATGAATTCCATATATTAAATGAATATTTCCTATTGTATTAAGCTTAGCTTAGTGCCGTCTGGTTCCCGGCACCAACAAAAAAAAGAATAGGAACACTTCATCTCGTGGCTGTCGTAAAAGGCGACTAAGGGATAGGCTTTTATACTTGGGATTCTTCTTTAAGATGATGAGCTAGCAACCTGTCACTGTTTGAATCTCAATTCTATCATAAATCCATACAGCTGAACGTGGCAAAGTCTTTTCAATACTGTTGGCTCTGTCTTCCCTGCAAGGGATATTAACGTGACAATATGTATGCTGAATTGAAAGAAGTATGCAGAGATCCTGAACAGAGGAATGCGCTATTAGTCTATAGTCATTGTCTATACATATATCTATATAGTCTCTGACTACCCCTTTGGGAAAGAGGTGCTGTTTTATTTATGTGCCTTTATTTCTGTTTTATCGCTGTTTTGTAAGCGCCATGTCGTGTTGTAGTCATCAATTAAAACAGAACTCAGGTCTCACTATGAAAAACATGGTGAACAGTGCAATAAGCTAGGAATATTATAAAGTGTGGCGTTAGGAAAAAAAGTGCCGTGTGGTTCCCGGCGCCAATACAAAAAAAGAATAGGACCACTCCATGTCTTTCCCATGGATGCCGTACAAGGCGACTAATGGATAGGCTTACAAACTTGGCATTGTTTTTTTTTTGTTTGAACTTGGGATTCTTTTTTTTTTGTTTTAAATCTCAGGAATTACTGGTTCGTATAGAAAAATTATTTTTGTGTTGAATAGATCATTTATCGAGGAAGGCTTTAGGCTATATAACATCACGCTACAACTATTAGGAGTGAAGAAATATTGGAAACAGTGAAAAAAACGGGGAAAATATTTCATCCTTGAGGGCTTCAATGATGCCCAAAATAACTATTCCACGCGGACGAAGTTGCGGGCACAGCTAGTATTATGTAAAATATAAATAATTCTTAAATAATTTCTAGTTGAAAAAAAATGTTAAGGATGGACAACCCTTATCACTGAGGGGTATGAAAAATAGATGTTGGCCGATTCTCAGACCTACTATATGCTCACAAAATTTCATGAGAATCGGACAAGCCGTTTCGGAGGAATACGGGAACGAACATTGTGACATGAGAATTTTATATTTAAGATTATCTTCGTATTGGTAACTCTTAACACGAGTCTCAAATTCAAAATTACTAACATTACATACATAAAGTCTTATTATTAAAAACTGCTCACTCTATGAAAATTAGTTTTTAGTATTTGTTTGTTCTTTGCTTTATTCTTTGTGCTTGTTATCGTTCAACCAATAAAAAAATGTATAATATACCCTGGATAAACCCTTAATTAAATACGGGACTGCTGTTTAGTTTTAAGAACTTTTATCTCTTTTGTTCTCATGTAAGTGGATTTTTGTAATCTTTTTTGAGAATAAATTCTTTAAAGAACATATACATATATTACATACATATATATATATATATATATATATGTATATGTATGTATGTTTGTTACAAGTCCACAGTTACTGTGTTTGAACTAGCTGTTAGGTTGTAGACACGCTATCATACATTTTGATCTCGGCATGCAACACAACAATAATTGTAGACAATTTTAATAAGCTCATGATTTATTTATTAGATATATATGATATCCGATTGACAGTTTTGATTATAGTTCAGTAATTACATACATACATACATACGGTCACGTCTATGTCCCGTTCGGGGTAGACAGAGTCAACAGTCTTGAAAAGACTGAATGACCACGTTCAGCTATTTGGCTTAATGATAGAATTGAGATTCAAATAGTGACAGGTTGCTAGCCCATCGCCTAAAAGAAGAATCCTAAGTTTATACTCCTATCCCTTAGTCGCATTTTACGTCATCCATGGAAAAGAAATGGAGTGGTCCTATTCTTTTTGTATTGATGGCGGGAACCACACGGCACAGCCGGGAACCACACGGCACTGTTGTGTTGCCTTATAAATAAATAAATAAAATATATACAACCTCTGACACAACATCGTGTGTCGCGCGGTTCCCCAGGCATAACACCTAGTCTGGCGGAAGATCTTCCCTTTGGTGGCGGTCGAGCCGAATCATCACTCCCGCAAATCCTTCTATGCAAGTCACTGCTCCGAGCTCACAAAAAAATAGGCACGAGAATCAGGTGTGGCATATAATAAAAATTCAAATGACTACTGATATATGACCTATCAGTTAGCTGGGTGATTTATAAGTTGGTCCATTTCTACTACGTCATTGCGATTCGAACTTAATTTTATAAATGTACTTGCTTTTAGAAGCGGTTCGGCCCGCGCGAATTTAACGCGGCCTACAAAGGGATACAGTTTTTCCGCACCAATTTAACGACACCTACAAAGGAATAGAGTTTTTCCGCGCGAATTTAACGCCACCTACAAAGGAATAGAGTTTTTCCGCGCGAATTTAACGCCACTTACAAAGTAATAAAGTTTTTCCGCGTGAATTTAACGCCACCTACAAAGGAATAGAGTTTTTCCGCGCGAATTTAACGCAACCTACAAAAGAATACGGGATTTTCGCAAATACCACGGGAACTATTGATTTGCGAAAATAGGCAAATCTTTTGATAAATATTACGTACAACAATTGATTAACTTGAAATCTTTATTAATTGATTTGAGGTGATAATTGAATTTTTCTTTTTGGAAAACTAAACTTACCTTAAAATCACTGAAACACGAATCAAATCCTTTGGCCACCTGTAATATAAAAAAATATATATTTTCTTTTTTATTTAACATCCACAGAAAATTCTTATCTCAATTCTATCATTAAGGCAAATAGCTCATTGTGGCCTATCAGTCTTTTCAAGATTTTAGGCTCTGTCTAGCCCTAAAAGGATATACAGGTTGACTTTTAATTCAACTGCATAAATTTAACTGTTAAGTGTACTCATCTAAAGGATATTTAAAAACATTAATAGAAATATATCAATTCATATTTCAGAAAGTACGTAAAAATATAAAAGTATCAAAATCCACGATCCTAAATACATAATTCATTCAGCTGAGCGATCTCGACAGCTGTGTACTTTACTTGATCTTGATACTAGAAAAAAAAATTATTTTTTCAGACATTTATTTACATGTTTAGTTTTAATTTCTTTTTGTAGTATTGGTCTTAAATAAACGTGTGACGTAGTTTTTGAGGGTTTTTTAAATGTGAAAATGATGACGTTTAATTTAAATAAAAATAGGCTCAAACGGCTCAGAAGCATGGGTATAGTCTATGTTTAAAAGGATGCAGTTGTTTTAAATGTCACCCTGTAGACGTAACCGTATGTATGTATGTGAGCGTCGCTAGCTAGCAAGAGAGCTTGCATAAAGAGACTCATGAATGTGGATGAAGCGAACAATGTATGCAGGGATGGTGGCAAGTGGGAAGATGTGGTCTCTTCCTACCCCTCCGGGAAAGAGAGGTGTTTTTTTATATGTGAACTTCCAGTATTTCCGAGATTGCTGGCTCTGACTACCCCGTAAGGGATAAAGACGTGATTATTTATGTACCTGTGTGTCTTAAGAAACAATTCGAATTGAAAACTTTCGCATACTTTTGTGATACTTTTATAAAGTTTTAATGAAAAATTGGCAGCTGAAAGTATTCCTGGACCGTTTGTGAAACATTTCGAGTTTTATTAACTTTTAATTTATGTTGAGAAGAGAAAGAAGAGCTTGGAGGTAACTTGAGATTCATCTCTGAAGGCGTCTGTGGCGCAGCGGTAGCGCGCTTGTCTGCGACACATACATACATACATATGGTCACGTCTATGTCCCTTGCGGGGCAGACAGAGCCAACAGTCTTGAAAAGACTGAATGATTGATGGAATTGAGATTTAAATAGTGACACGTTGCTAGCCCATCGCCTAAAAGAAGAACCCCAAGATTGTTAGCCTATCCCTTAGTCGCCTTTTACGACATCCATGGGAAAGAGATGGAGTGGTCCTATTCTTTTTTGTATTGGTGCCGGGAACCACACGGCACTATCGTGCCCTTATTACATTATCGTGCCCCCAAAGCTGACTCACTCAATTTTGAACTTGAAAGGGTCGTAAAATTGATTTCAATGCAAAATAATAGCGTAGAGATATACTAGCTCTTGCTCCGGGCTTTCTCTCGTGGGAATAACCAAAATTAGTAGAATATATAATAATATAATAATAAATAATATTAATTATATACGGGACAAATTACACTGATTGAGTTAGCCTCGAAGTAAGTTCGAGACTTGTGTTACGAGATACTAACTCAACGATACTATATTTTATAATAAATACTTATATATTATAGATAAACATCCAAGACCCAGGCCAATCGTAGAAAGTTCGTTTCTCATCATGCCCTGGCCGGGATTCGAACCCGGGACCCCCGGTGTCACAGACAAGCGCACTACCGCAGCGCCACAGAGGCCGAATAGAATAGATTTATTTTCAAAATTGGATACAAGGTATCACATATTGACGTCACATCGCTTAAATCTAATTATAACTACTAGGTCAAAAGTACCCGAAACCGCCGAGCTTGCATGAAGAGAATTATGAATGTGGATGAAGCGAAGGAAGTATGCAGAGATCGTGGCAAGTGGAAAGAGGTTGTCTCTGCCTACCTCTCCGGGAAAGAGGCGTGATTTTATGTATGTATGTATAACTACTACCGCTTCCGAAGCGCATGTGTAGATCAAACGGCGGAACAAACTACACTGAAGCATTTGCCCCGGACGTCAATTAACAAATATTAAATCTTAAAGTACATACATATAGTCACGTCTATATCTTTTGCGAAGTAGACAGTGCCAGCATTATTGAAAAGGCCGACAGTAAAAAAAGAAGTAACTAAATACTTTAGTGTAACATATATCTATGTGATACTAATAAACTTTTATTCATTCATTCATTCAAGTATCCCATGTTTGTAAGCCTTTCAATTAGTCGCCCTTTACGACAGCCATGGAGAGAGTGGACGGCCGGCCGGGAATCACACGGTACACCCAAATCAACTTTTCATAGACATACATATAATCACGTCTATATCCTTTGCGGGGAAGACAGATCCAACAGTCTTGTAAAGACTGATAGGCCACGTTCAGCTGTTTGGCTTAATGATAGAATTGAGATTCAAATAGTGACAGGTTGCTAGCCCATCGCCTTAAAAAGAATCCCAAGTTTGTAAGCCTATCCCTTAATCGCCTTTTACGACATTCATGGGAAAGAGATGGAGTGGTCCCATTCTTTTTTGTATTGGTGCCGGGAACCACACGGCACAAGATATGACTCTTAACATATAACCTACTATAAAAGTAAGTTAGGGTGGTTCTTCGAATATATATAAATAAATGAAAATATATATATATACATATATATTTGTGTACTAGAGGCCGCCCGCGACTTCGTCCGCATGGAAACCCTATCCATCCCGCGGAAACTCCGGGATAAAGAGTAGCCTATATGTTATTCTGGGTATTCAGCTACCTACATACCAAATTTCATCGTATTCGGTTCAGTAGTTTTTGCGTAAAAGAGTAACAAACATCCATACTGACATCCTGACATACTAACTTTCGCATTTATAATATTAGTAGGATTATATGTAGTAGATATATTGACTAAATCTGTAAAAAAATTAACAGTTTGCCGTTTGGTTTCCGTCATTTTAGAATTAAACCACTGCATATCTTTCCCATGGATGTCGTAAAAGGCGACTAAGAGGCGATGGGCTTGCAACTTGTCACTATTTGAATCTCAATTCCACCATAAATAGCCATCTGAACGTGGTCTTTCAGTCTTTTGAAGACCGTTGGGTCTGTCTACCCCGTAAGTAATATAGACGTGACTGTATGTATGTATGTATGTAACAAAAAAATTGTTCTCAATTGATTCATTCTACTCTTCATTGATAACAGATTTCTGTATAAAAAATTCAAATCATTCATATGACCTATAAAGTCTCTTTGGTTCATAAGATTCCTTTGGTAAAAATATCAGTGATTATTAGAAACATATTATAAAAAACAATAATAGGATTAACAATTAATTACCTGTCATATAATCCAACGGTTTTAACACAACACAAATAGTTAATTCCAACTCAATATTTTAAGATTTAATGTTAAGACTGCCATATTGCCTTTGGAACTATCGTCTGAATAAATTCATTTTAACACATATAATAACACAATTTTTATAAAAAAATGTCACCAAAAATCATAACCACTTAATGATTGAGTGTATTTATCGCGTATTTTTTGTATTATTTCCAAAAATTCCGACTGAAAATCGCTCACGAATATGAAACATGCGCGCGCCTCTGAATATCTTCATGTACTGCCAAACTCCAGTTCAATACCGCTAGACAGAGACGGATATACGTTAGAGGGAGACAAAACAACCAGTGTTACAACCCTTGCAAGGGAAAAATTTCAGTGTTTTCATATAATTTATTGTTGGTTGTGAAAAATAATTTGATATTTTGCTAAGATGTTTCGTTTTTTTTTATTTTTATTTTTTTTCGCGCGCGGATTTAGAGTATTAAAGATAATATTTTTTTGGTATTTACTTGTATCGGGGGATTTGAGGTTAGTTTTAAGCGGGATATGTACTAAATTTGTTTTACAATATTATACTTTTGTGAATAATCCTTTAGCAGCCTTTTATGACAATCATGGGATAGATACTGAGATTCAAATAGAACAAATTGTCACTATTAGAATCTCAATTCTATTATTAAGCCAAACAGCTGAACGTGGCCTTTCAGACTTTTCAAGACTGTTGGCTCTGTCTACCCCGGAAGGGATATAGACGTGATCATATTTATATGTATGTATTATTTTTAAAAGTACATTTTACGCAAACTTACATACATATATTATAAACTGTACGCTATTTCGTAGCAGTGCTACGGACAATGCTACGCCGTAGCGCTCCAGCTACGAGTTTGCTACGCCATAGTTGACATGAGAAATGAAACATCGACTTACTATAATTATACATACATACATTATAATCACGTCTATATCCCTTGCGGGGTAGACAGAGCCAACAGTCTTGGAAAGACCGAAAAGCCACGTTCAGCTGTATGGCTTAATGATGGAATTGAGATTCAAATAGTAACAGGTTGCTAGCCCGTCGCCTAAAAGAAAATTGCTGATTGTGACCTTTCAGTCTTTAGGAGACTGTTCTAATCAAAAGACTGTATTCTGATGCATTTAACAATTGAGTGTACTCATATTTATGTAATACTAGGGGCTGCCCGCGACTTCGTCCGCATGGAAACCCTATCAATCCCGCGGGAACTCCGGGATAAAAAGTAGCCTATAAACATATAGGCTACTTTTTATCCCGGAAATAATATAACAATTCTGGGTCTTCATGATTAGAAAAGAACTTTTTTTGATCGGCCTGGATCTTGGATATTTATTATAAAATAAAGTATCGTTGAGTTTGTATCTCGTAACTCAATCTGTGTAATACGTCCCGTATATATTTATTTAACTAAGCAGATACACATGGAGAGTGTGGAGGGAAAGGTCGGAGTGGGAAGACCTAGACGATCATATCTTGATCAAATTAAGGACGTCCTGGTAAAGGGTCAGGTCAAAAGTACCCGAAACCGCCGAGCTTGCATGAAGAGAGTTATGGATGTGGATGAAGCGAAGGAAATATGCAGAGATCGTGGCAAGTAGAAAGAGGTAGTCTCTGCCTACCCCTCCGGGAAAGAGGCGTGATTTTATGTATGTATGTATATTAATTTACACCCGCAACTTCTATCCTTAAGCCTAACAGCTGAACGTGGCCTTTCATCATACAAGCCTTTCAATACTGCTGGCTCTGTTTACCCCACAACCGATATAGACGTGATTATATAAATCTACACTAATATTATAAAGCTGAAGGGTTTTTTTTTTGAACGCACTAATCACAGGAACTACTGGTTCAAATTGAAAAATCGTTTGTGTTTTGAATAAACCATTTATCGAGGAAGGCTTTAGGCTGTATAACATCACGCTGCAACTATAAGGAGCGAAGAAATAATGGAAAATGTGAAAAAAAAAAAGGTGCAAATTTTTCATTCTTGAGGGCTTCAATGATGCCCAAAATAACTATTCCACGCGGACGAAGTCGCGGGCACAGCTAGTGTATGAATAAGATCTTAAAGAAGGCTTTGTCTTTTGTCTCTCGCGCTGCTCATTTGTCTTTTATAAGCCCCCATTTTGCTCATGCTTGGTTTCACAGATCAAAGAATGAAGTACATTATGAAATGTTAAAAAAAACCATATATTCATCTAATTACGTCTTTATGCCTTACGCTTATGATAAAGCCAACTGACTCTGAGACCACGTATACCTTTGACGGCCTCTGTGGCGCAGCGCTGGTGTGTTTGTCTGTGACACCGGTTCCGGGTTCAAATCCCGGCCACGGCATGATGAGAAACGTAATTACTCTGATCATCCTGGGTCTAGGATGTTTATCTATTAAGTATTTATTATAAAACATAGTATCGTTGAGTTAATATCTCGTAACACAAGTCTCGAACTTACTTCGAGATTAACTACATAACATAACATTTCATAAAATCACGTCCATATCCCTTGCGGGGTAGACAGAGCCAATAGTCATCAAAACACTGAAAGGCCACTTTCAACTGCTAAGCTAAATGATAGAATTGAGATTCAAACAGTGACAGGATGCTAGCCCATCGCCTAAAAGAGGTAATTTTTCATATCTCCTTGATTCACTGATCTCAGGTTAGGACGTCAGGTGACGTAGATTGAGCTAGACTCGATCTAGACTTGAAGTTTGTCCTAGATCAGTTTCTAAGGCATTAGGTTTACTAACTGGAATATTAAACGCTTTTAAACTGTGTGTAATATAATTTAGGGTCAGGTCAAGAGTACCTGAAACCGCTGAGCTTGCATGAAGAGAGTTATGTATGTGGATGAAGCGAAGGTAGTATGCAGAGATCGTGGCAAGTGGAAAGATGTCTCTGCCGACCCCTCCGGGAAAATGGCGTGATTATATGTATACCTATATGTATGTATTTAAACTGTGTTTAGTGAGACGGACTATGTTCCATTACTACCATGTTTCCTCCTGGCTGTAGTCCCGGTCGCATCCTCACCACTCTGGAGAGGAGCCCGGGGTGTGCCTTCGACCATGGATCCTGGATTGGGTGAGTCAGGTTTTGTACACGAAGCGACTCTCGCTTAATTCATTTGCAATAACTACAAACTATTTTTTCTTAAATTATTGCTGAAATTGTGTCGTGTGGTTCCCGGCGCCAATAAAAAAAGAAAAAGACCGCTCCTTCTCTTTCTCATGGATGTCGTTAGGGCGACTAAGGAATAGGCTTCGGATTCTTCTTTGAGGCGATAGGCTAGCAACCTATTCACTATTTGAATCTCAATTCTATCATCGAGCCAAACAGCTGAACGTGGTCTTTTCGGTCTTGAGACTGTAGGCTCTGTCTACCCCGTAAGGGATATAGACGTGATAATATGTGTATAATGTATTATTGAAATTTGAGATCTTTATATTTAATTTATATTTTTGACTTTACAATTTGAATATAATATTTTTAATAACAAAAATGGTCGAATCCCAATTTTAAAAGTGAATTTAAACCCATTTCATTCATTTGCCAAAAAGTACAGTCATGATCGAATTGAAAAAAGTACCAAATAAATTTAATAAAAAAAAACCAGAATGAACATTGTAATTGGAAACCGCTGATTTGGAAGGCCTAGACGAACGTACCTATAACGTGGCCTATACATACAGTCACGCCTATATCCCTTGCGGGGTAGACAGAGTCAACTATCTCGAAAAGACAGGTAGGCTACGTTCAGCTGTTTAGCTTAATGATAGAATTAAGATTCAAATAGTGCCAAGTTCTTTGCAATGTATCTTCCATTTTTCTACGACATTTTTCTTTATAGTGCCGTGTGGTTCCCGGCACCAATAAAAAAAAAGAATACGACCACTCCATCTCTTTCCCATGGAAGTCGTAAAAGGCGACTAAGAGATAGGCTTTTAAACTCGGGATTCTTCTTTTAGGGTGATGGGCTAGCAACCAGTCACTATTTGAATCTCAATTCTATCATTGAACCACTGAATATGGCCTATCCGTCTTGTCAAGACTGTTGGCTCTGTCTACCCCGCAATGGATATAGACGTGATTATATGTATGTAGGTATTTTTTTTTAATATAATACCACCGTTGGTAAAACACTCGGGAGACTAATAGGGAACCCCTTTTTAGTGATGCACTTTATTTTAATAAGCTTACGTGCGCGACTGTACCAGCCCCTAAAAAACACGAGGGTGCGGCGGTTTTGGGTGACTGACGGACACAGGGCCGAATCAAGGGGGGATTAAAACAATGAATTAATTTTAACTGAATTTTATTATATCTCTATGTGAGTTATATTACTTTATTGTTGTTTAATTATTTATTTTGAAATATTATTATTAAATCAAATTAAAATTAAAGCTAAAACTACTTATAAAAAGAAAGAAAAAAGATACTTACAAACTAATAAATTTCAAATTAAAACTAAAACTACTTATAAAAAGAAAGAAAAAAGATGTCTACAAACTAAAATTTAATTTATAAATTGTACAGTCCCTGCATAGCATCAACATGCGGGAGTGTTATCTCTATGTTAAAAGATGTTTAGATAATACCTACAGGTAATCTTCCTGATTTCAAATGACATTACAAATTTATATTTTCGAAAAGTTATAAATTACTAGCTATTCCCGCGACTTCGTCCGCGTGGAATAGTTATTTTGGGCATCGCTCCTAATAGTTGCAGCGTGATGTTATACCTATAGCCTAAATGCCTTCATCGATAAATGGTCTATTCAACACAAAAATACCGTGCCGTGTGGTTCCCGGCACCAGTACAAAAAATAATAGGACCACTCCATCTCTTTCCCATGGATTTCGTAAAAGGCGACTAAGGAATAGGCTTACAAACTTGGGATTCTTTTTTAGGCGATGGGCTAGCAACCTGTCACTATTTGAATCTCAATTCTATCAATAAGCCAAATACCTGAGCGTGGCTACCCCACAAGGGATATAGACGTGACCATATGTATGTATGTAATTCTTTTTGCATTTTTTTTACTTGTATGTATTTATGCATTTATTTGTAATGTATTTTTTTTTTCAGTATGCATGTGCACTTTATCGCACCACCAACTTGAAGATTTTCTGTTCGGTCAGCTATTGACTGGTAGAGAATGCCAAACGGCATTAAGTCAGTCCGCCTTTTGTAAATTTTTTTGGGTGCAATATATTCTTAAATAAATAATTAAACATATAATATAAATAAACATACATTTATGTTTAAAAAAATCTTCTATTAACAATGCCAAACATTTGGTGAAGCAACGTTAAAAATTAGTTGGAGACGCAGAGAATTTTTTTTTAAATAAAATAACAGTGTGATTTTTTTTTTCAATTTCGAATGAATTAAGTGGTACTTATTACATACCTGGCGCGCAGTTTTTGACATGTGACCACCCCGCGTCACCGGCTAAGCCAATTTGCGAGTAAATCTGCGTACACCAGCAGCACCTAACTCATAAAATCTTACAAATTAATGTGCTTTTGGTGTAATTGAATCAATGTTTATTATTTACTTTTTTGGTCACTTATTTTATAAATAAATCCCTACATATGTATGTATTGATTTGCACAATTTGGTTATATTTCAAGCTAAGTCGTGTAGTTCCCGGCACAAATAGGAAAAAAGAACAGGACCACTTCATCTCTTTCCCATGGATGACGTAAAAGGCGACTAAGGAATAGGCTTACAAACTTGGGATTCTTTTTTAAGCGTTGGGTTAGCAACCTGTCACTATTTGAATCTCAATTCTATCATTAAGTCAAACAGCTGAACGTGGCCTTTCAGTCTTTTCAAGACTGTTGGCTCTGTCTACCCCGCAAGGGATATGGACGTGATAATATGTACGTATGTATGTATTAAAGCTAAGTCTTAGATCCAATCTAATAATACTGAATGACATATCTATATGGCTTAATAATGGAATTGAGATTCAAAGATCACGCCGTGTGGTTACCGGCGCTGAAGAATAGGACCACTCCATAATTTACCCATGGATGTCGAAAAGGCAACTAAGGGAAAGGCTAATAAACATTGGATTGTTCTTATAGGTCCGACCACCAACGCGCTACATGTACTTATATGTTATTCACAAAAACTATTTAAAAGTACCCGAAACCGCCGAGCTTGCATAAAGAGAGTTATGAATGTGGATGAAGCGAAGGAAGTATGCAGGGATCGTGGCAAGTGGAAAGATGTAGTCTCTATCTACCCCTCCGGGAAAGAGGCGTGATTTTATGTAAGTATGTATGTACTAATTAAAAAAAGCAGTTTGTAGTGACTCGAAGGCGGAATAAGACAAAATTCTTGATTTAACTCCTTCTTGAGTTCCCGAATGTCATTATGTCTCAAATTACAGTCATCACGCACCCAGTGACAGAATATAAACATGTCTACTGACTTAGTGACCACTACAATTCTTCGACGTGACATTCTTCGTTTCAGCTTCATCAAATATGTTCAATCTTCTTGTTGGTCTCGTTCAGTTGTATGGCTTAATGCTGAAATAAGGATTCACATAGTGACAGGTTAGTTACCAATCGCTAAAAATCAGTTCGTCTGCGTCGTTTAGTTGATTTAATCATTTAGTGAAATCAATCACGCATTCAGTGACAGAATGAAAACATGTCTTTTAAGTTAGTGAGAGCTAGAACTAAAAGACATTTAACACTTAAAATAATGACATTTCCTCCATTCTTTCTTCAGTAGATTTAATCTTTCAGTGAAATCTATCACGCACCCAGTGACAGAATATAAACATGTCTACTGAGTTAGTGATTGCTAGAACTAAAAGACATTAAACACTTAGAATAATGACATTTTCTGCATTCTTTCTTCAGTAGATATTATCTTTCAGTGAAAGCTATCACGCACCCAGTGACAGAATATAAACATGTCTACTGAGTTAGTGATTGCTAGAACTAAAAGACATTAAACACTTATAATAATGACATATCCTCCATTCTTTCTTCAGTAGATATTATCTTTCAGTGAAAGCTATCACGCACCCTGTGACAGAATATAAACATATCTACTGAGTTAGTGATCGCTAGAACTAAAAGACATTGAACACTTAGAATAATGACATTTCCTCCATTCTTTCTTCAGTAGATTTAATCTTTCAGTGAAAGCTATCACGCACCCAGTGACAGAATATAAACATGTCTACTGAGTTAGTGATTGCTAGAACTAAAAGACATTAAACACTTAGAATAATGACATTTCCTCCATTGTTTCTTCAGTAGATATTATCTTTCAGTGAAAGCTATCACGCACCCAGTGACAGAATATAAACATGTCTACTGAGTTAGTGATTGCTAGAACTAAAAGACATTAAACACTTATAATAATGACATTTCCTCCATTCTTTCTTCAGTAGATATTATTTTTCAGTGAAAGCTATCACGCACCCAGTGACAGAATATAAACATGTCTACTGAGTTAGTGATTGCTATTGTCTCTTCAAACCATGACATTGGCAGAATCACCGAAAGTTCGGTGGAAGCCATAATATAGAAAAGAAAGAATAGTGATTGCTAGTACTAAAAGACATTAAACACTAAAAATAATGACATCTCCTCAATTTTTTCTTCAGTAGACTGTGTCTTTCAATAGAAGCTATCACGTACCCAGTGACAGAATATAAACATGTCTACTGAGTTAGTGACTGCTACAACTGAAAGACTACAAATAAGAGGCGCACTTAACGTACCTTTATTTTATTTCGGACGTTTCAAATCATGTTACAATGTTTCTGTTCACCGAGCGACTGAAAACCAGCGGGCTTTCGCTCTGTCTGCACGGCAGAATGTTCTTCCATAAAAAAAGTCAGTTATATTATCCTCTCGAACTCCGGCCGATCCTCTCAATTGCTGAATTACCTTCTGCTGTCATCACAAACCCAGTGACAGAATGTAAACATGTCTACTGAATTAGTGATTGTCACTGTTCTCTTTCTTTCTTCCGCTGACTTAGTCTTTCAGTACAAGCTATCTCATACCCAGTGACAGAATATATTTTACATGTCTACTGAGTTATGAGACAACTGTTACTGAAAGGCGCGCACCCGTTGTTCTAGTATTTTAATTATTATTACCAATTCTGCTGAAAGAAATCCTTTTAAATTATTAACAGGAACAAATATTTTATTTAGTTGCAACCTACAATTATCATTACAGAAAATCCAATGCGAAATCGACAAATATTAAACAAACAATAACACATTCACATACTATAGCTTTAACAAATAATGCTATTCTTAACTGATGATTGTTAATCTTCGGTTACAGTCATCACGCACCCAGTGACAGAATATACCTAAACATGTCTGCTGAGTTAGAGGCGACTGCAACGGACAGACACATTGTATTTTCTTGAAATCTTTCTGTGATGAAAGTATATCTTCGGATACAGTCATCACGCACCCAGTGATAGAATATAAACGTATCTACTGAGTTAGAGGCGACTGCAACGGACAGACACATTGTATTTTCTTGAAATCTTTCTGTGATGAAAGTATATCTTCGGATACAGTCATCACGCACCCAGTGATAGAATATAAACGTATCTACTGAGTTAGAAGCGACTGCAACGGACAGACACATTGTATTTTCTTGAAATCTTTCTGTGATGAAGGTATATCTTCAGCTTCATTCATCACGCACCCAGTGACAGAATATAAACATGTCCACTGAATTAATGACCACTATACTGAAAGATTTTAGACACTACTGAGAATAAAACCGCGTTGAAGAATAAAAACATGATGTTTTAAGAATAATTTCTTCTTGAAATCTTATTATTCCGCATAAATGCTGAAGTCTCCCACTACAGTCATCACGTACCCAGTGACAGAATATAAACGTGCCTACTGAAAAAGTGATCACTGCAAATGACAAACAAATTAATCGCCGCTTCGTTCCGTTGAAATTTTTGTAAACTTAGTATTTTAGTGAAAACTATCACGTACCTAGTGACAGAATATAAGCATGTCTACCGAGTTAGTAACTGTTGCAACTGCAAGACTTTAGACAATAAAAATAATGATATTTCCTCCATTTTTCCCTTAGTAGACTGTGTCTTTCAATAGAAGCTATCACACACCCAGTGACAGAATATAAACATGTCTACTGAGTTAGTGACTGCTTTAATTGATAGACAAATTTAAGTTAACAGCAGACCTCATGCTTTTTTGTCAGTCTATAGAAACTTTGCTTGCGCGATAAAGCGTTTTCGTTATTATCGCTCAATTTACTTCCTCCGCTGACTTAGTATTTCTATCAAAGCTATCACGCACCCAGTGACAGAATGTCACATGTCTACTGAGTTAGTGATTGCTTCAATTGAAAAACTGACAGCTGCAGTGTAGTTTGTTTCGTCGCTTCTTTTACACGTGCGCTTTGGAAGCGGTAGTAGTTATAATTTAGATTTAAGTGATCTGACGTCAATAAGTGAATTTTGAAAATAAATCTATTCTATTCTAAACAAATTTAGTGCCCGTTATCAAAAAAGATGAAATACTTACAATAATAAATTAATATTACTATTTTTAATCTATGCTCAATCGTAGCACTCTATGTTTCCAGTGACAGAACATAAAACATGCCTACTAAGATAATGAATGCTCTGACTAATCATCACAATATTCTTCTTATAATTTGACTGATGTAACACATAAAGCGTCTTTCTTCTCAGATTCTTCGTTTTCTTCAGTAGAAGCTATCACGCACCCAGTGACAGAATTTAAACGTGTCTACTGAGTTAGTGATCACTACAACATACATACATACATATAGTCACGTCTATATCCCTCACGGGGTAGACAGAGCCAATAGTCCCGAAAAGACTGAATGGACACGTTCAGCTGCTCGGTTTAATAATGGAATTGAGATCCAAATAGTGACAGGTTGCTAGCCCATCGCCTAAAAAAATTATCGCAATTTTATAAGCCTGTCCCTTAGTCGCCTTTTACGACATCCATGGGAACGAGGTGGAGTGGTTCTATTCTTTTTTTATATTGGTGCCGGGAACCACACGGCACATCACTACAACTGAAAGAATAAATGCAAGCAGTCATCATCATCATCATCGACGGCCTCTGTGGTATTTAAAACATAAATAAATAACGTCACAATTCACAACGGCCTCTGTGGCGCAGCGGTAGTACGCTTGTCTGTGACACCGGAGGTCCCAGGTTCGAATCCCGGCCAGGGCGTGATGAGGAAAGAACTTTTTCTGATTGGCCTGGGTCTTGGATGTTTATCTATATAAGTATTTATTATAACATAGTATCGTTGAGTTAGTATCTCGTAACACAAGTCTTGAACTTACGAGTACTTCGAGGCTAACTCAATCTGTGTTATTTGTCCCGTGTATATTTATTTATTTATTACAAGTGCTGTGTGGTTCCCGGCACCAATATATAAAAAGAATAGAACCACTCCACCTCATTCCCATGGATATCGTAAAAGGTGACTAAGGGATAGGCTTATAAACTTGTGATTCTTCTTTTAGGCGATAGGCTAGCAACCTGTCACTATTTGAATCTCAATTCTATCATCGAGCCAAAAAGCTGAACGTGGCCTGTCAGTCTTTTCAAGACCGTTGGCTCTGTTAAGCCCGCAAGGGATATAGACGTGACTATATGTATGTATGTATTTATTACAAGTATTAAACGCGCACGTAACGTACCTTTATTTTATCTCGGACGTTTCGAATCATGTTACAATGATCCCTTGCCACCGAGCGACTGAAAACCAGCGGGCTACTGCTCCGTCAACACAGCAGAATGTTCTTCTATCAAAAAAATCACTTACATTATCTTCTTGAATTCCGGCCGATCCACTCGAATGCTGAATTGTCTTCTGTTGTAGTCATCACGAACCCAGTGACAGAATATAAACATGTCTACTGAAGTTGTGATCACTACAACTGACAGACAAATTGACGTATTTAATATATCTTAATTATTTACTTATTTATTTATAATTTTATTAAACCGTAAAGGTACAATAGGTTAACATAATGCAAATCATCTTTCATTTGTAGACTAAATCTCTCAGTGAATGCTAGAACTGATACACTTATTATATAGACTTGTTACACAAAATAATATTAGTTAATTAATCCCTACAGCTCAACATGGCTTTTCACTCCTTCCAAGACTGTTGGCTCTGTCTACCCCACGAGGGATATAGACGTGATTATACATATACATATTTGTAAAGATATAAATCCCTTCATTTTCTTTCTTTCGTAGACTTAGTCTCTCAGTGAAAGCTATCACGAACCCAGTGACAGAATAAAAACATGTCTACTGAGTTAGTGACTGCTGTAACTGATAGACTTGTAGCCGGAGCGATATTACGGGCTCGACCGCCACAAAGGAAAGATCTTCCGCCAGGCTAGAAGTTATGCTTGGGGAGCCGCGGCTTCAACGATGTTATGTCGGATTTTGTATATTTGCTCCAATCCGTGAAATCTTTGCTTCCGCGATTTAGACTTCGCTGTTTTTGACTGATAGCGACGAAGCGTGATTTTGTTTTTGTGACTTGTGATGCATAGATGTCGCTACTGTTGGCTTTGTCTACCCCACAAGGGATATAGACATGATTATATGTATGTTAAACTATAAATGTCTTCATTTTCTTTCTTTCTTAGACTTAATCTTTCAGTGAAAGCTATCACGCACCCAGTGACAGAATAAAAACATGTCTACTGAGTTAGTGACTGCTACAACTGATAGACTTATTTTCTAGACTTATTACACAATTTTTTTTAAATAAATCTATGTATACACTAGAGGCCACCCGCGACTTCGTCCGCATGGAAACCTTATCAATCCCGCGGGAACTCTGGGATAAAAAGTAGCCTATGTATTCTGGGTCTTCAGCTACCTACATACCAAATTTCATGGTAATCGGTTCAGTAGTTTTTGCGTGAAAGAGTAACAAACATCCATACAAACTTTCGCCTTTATAATAGTAGTAGGATATGAACGTGGCCTTTCACACTTTTAAAAATAAGTCTTAAAAGTGGCTCTGTCTACCCTACAGGAGATATAGATGTGATTATATGTATGTAAAGATATAAATCTCTTCATTTTCTTCCTTTCGTAGACTTAGTCTCTCAGTGAAAGTTATCACGAACCCAGTGACGTTTGTTTGTTTGTTTGTTTTTGGTTTGGCGGCCTCTGTGACTCAGCGGTAGTACGCTTGTCTGTGACACCGGAGGTCCCGGGTTCGAATCCCGGTCAAGGCATGATGAGAAAAGATCTTTTTCTGATTGTCCTGGGTCTTGGATGCTTATCTATATAAGTATCCTACTACTATTTTAAAGGCGAAAGTTTGTATGGATGTTTGTTACTCTTTCACGCAAAAACTACTGAACCGATTACCATGAAATTTGGTATGTAGGTAGCTGAAGACCCAGAATAACACATAGGCTACTTTTTATCCCAGAGTTCCCGCGGGATTGATAGGGTTTCCATGCGGACGAAGTCGCGGGCGGCCTCTAGTTTATTATAAAATATAGTATCGTTGAGTTAGTATCTCGTAACACAAGTTTCGAACTTACTTCGAGGCTAACTCAATCAGTGTAATTTGTCCCGTATATATTTATATTTATTTATTATTTAGTGACAGAATATAAACATGACGTCTGCTGAGTTCATGAATGCTACAATTGGCGATCTTTACAACTATTTTCACTAAATAATTAATTAACTTATCCAAAAATAAATAAGTTTTATACTTAATTTGTAATAACTTACTGTATTTGTCGCAATAACTTCACGGCCACTTCTTCAAGTCAAGATTTAACATGCACTTTTTATTACAAAAGTTGTAAACACTTTAAATAATATTTAACTCACAAAATCCTTTTGCTTATTTGAAATAAGAATTCGGTTAACAGTCCATTAATAACTGAAGGGTTTTTAATAAAATCCTTCTATTTTAAACAAAAAGGGAAGAGATTTACTTAACGTGTAATTATTATTTACAATTTGGTAATGAAAGTAATTACCCATCAAATGGAGTCACATCAACTAATTACATAATTAAAATACAATGTGCCGTGTGGCTCCCGGCACCAATACAAAAAAGAATAGGACCGCTCCATCTCTTTCCCACGGATGTCGTAAAAGGCGACTAAGGGAAAGGCTTACAAACTTGGGATTCTTTTTTAGGCGATGGGCTAGCAACCTGTCACTATTTAAATCTCAATTCTATCACTAAGCCAAATAGCTGAGCGTGGCCTATCAGTTTTTTTAAGACTGGTGGCTCTGTCTTCCCCGCTAGGGATATAGACGTGATCATATGTATGTATGTATTTGGCACTAGATATTATGACGTATGTGATATAATTGATTTTAAACTTTCGTGTTGCATTATACATGCACACATATAATCACGTCTATAACCCTTGCGGGGTAGATAGAGCCAGCAGTGTTGAAATAACTGGTAGATCACGTTCAGCTGTTAGGCTTTATGATAGAATTGAGATTCAAATAGTGACAGGTTGCTAGCCCATCGGCCTAAAAAAGAATCCCAAGTTTGTAAGCCTATCCTTAGTCTTAGTCGCCTTTTACGAAATCCATAGGAAAGAGATGGAGTGGTCCTATTCTTTTTTGTATTGGTGTCGGGAATCACACGGCACTGCACGGCACCACATGTATGGATTATACATACACACATATAATCACGTCTATATCCCTTGCGGGGTAGATAGAGCCAGCAGTCTTGAAATGACCGGTAGACCACATTCAGCTGTTAGGCTTTATGATAGAATTGAGATTCAAATAGTGACAGGTTGCTAGCCCATCGGCTTAAAAAAGAATCCCAAGTTTGTAAGCCTATCCTTAGTCTTAGTCGCCTTTTACGAAATCCATGGGAAAGAGATGGAGTGGTCCTATTCTTTTTTGTATTGGTGTCGGGAACCACACGGCACTGCACGGCACCACATGTATGCATTATACATACACACATATAATCACGTCTATATCCCTTGCGGGGTAGATACAACCAGCAGTCTTAAAAAACTGGTAGAACACGTTCAGCTGTTAGGCTTTATGATACAATTGAGATTCAAATAGTGACAGGTTGCTAGCCCATCGCCTAGACTGCTGGCTCTGTCTACGCCGCAAGGGATAGACGTGCTTATATGTATGTACAAGTAAATTGGTCTATACTTACATGATTTTTCCACTGAAGTTTCGCGTTCTTGACCAGACCCAGGACTTCTACGAAATAATCTGCGATAATGTTGAACTGCAACATTTTATATTAAATTTAATTCAATACTTTTAACATTGGCACATTGAAACGTCAAATGAAAGTGCATTACTGTTTTCGCCCGTTTTATTCGAAAAATATTTGTACCTGCGTCAGATTATTGAAAAAAAAAATCTATTATTCACTAATTGCTATAATTAGGAATGGAGAAAGCGAAACCGGTTTGAAGGAATTTATAGATAAACTTGTTTTGCGATATGCAGGTAAAAAATTCCCGCGCATTCACACAGGTTGGGACCTTAGGTCAGTGTTGCCAACTAAACGTTTCGAACTACCTCCTGGCTTAAGTTTTGAAGGCCTCTGTGGCGGAGCGGTAATGCGTTTCCCTGTGTCACATTTGGTCCCGGGTTCGAATCCCGGCCAAGGCATGATGAGAAACGAATATTCTCTGATTGGCCGGGGTCTTGGATGTCTATCTTTATAATTATTTATTTTTGAATATAGTCACACATCATTTCGTAGAAGTCCTGAGTCCGGTCAAGAACGCGAAACTTCAGTGAAAAAATCAGGTTAGTATAGACCAATTTACTTGTACATACATATAATCACGTTTATCCCTTGAAGGGTAGACAAAGCCAGTCTAGGCGATGGTCTAGCAACCTGTCACTATTTGAATCTCAATTCTATCATTAAGGCTCTGTCTACCTCTCTCTCTGTCTAAAGGACATAGATGTGATGATATGTATGTATGTTGACAGAGTACGTCACCTTCTTTTATTCAGCGCAAATATTTTACTAATTTTGAGCATATTTCCAATAGTAATATACTAATATTAATTTTGGACCATATATTTATTTATTTATTGTTTTCAAAAAAATTGTAATAAAAAAATTCTCAGCTCGTTTTTTTTTTAAATACGTTGTATTTTAGTGCTTTTTAGAAATAACCGTTGGCAACCGTGCCTTCGCCACAAGACGTTATCGTCCGAAAAATTATTTATTTATTTAAAACTTTATTGAGCCTCAAAGGTACAATAGGTGGACTTAATGCTAATAGCATTATCTAAGGTTGACTAACTTTGTAAATAGCTAATAGATTAATAATCCGATGTCAATTGAAGAGTAAGAAAAAAAATACACAAATCTATACTAATATTATAAAGCTGAAGAGTTTGTTTGTTTGAACGCGCTAATTTTAGGAACTACTGGTTCAAATTTAAAAACTATTTTTGTGTTTAATAGACCATTTATTGAGGAAGGGTTTATGCTATTTATCATCACGCTGTAACTATTAGGAGCGAATAAATAATGAAAGATGTGAAAAAAAACGGGATAAATTTATCAATCCAGGGCTTCAATGATGCCCAAAATAACTTTTCCACGCGGACGAAGTCGCGGGCACAGCTTGTTTTTTATACCTACATAAACATATCTACATATATAAGAATATATTACGGTGAGGGAAAATCCCCTGCAAAGGTCGCGGAGGTCAGACGGGAGTCGCTTCGTGTAAAAACCTGACTCACCCAATCCAGGGTCCATGGTCAAAGGCGTACCCCGGGCTCCTCTTCAGAGTGGTGAGGATGCAATCAAGACAAAGTAAGAAGGAAGAAAGAAGAAAGAAAGAATATTATACCTATAGAGACACAAAAATGCATATTATTGATATAATTATTGTGCCGTGTGGTTCCCGGGACCATTAAAAAAGAATAGGACCACTCCATCTCATTCCCATGGATGTCGTAATGGCGACTAAGGGTACGCTTATAAACTTGGGATTCTTGTTTTAGGCGACGGGCTAGCAACCTGTCACTTTTTGAATCTCAATTCTATCTTAAAGCCAAACAGCTGAATGTGGCCTATAAGATTGTTTACTTTTCAAGATTGTTGGCTCTGACTACCCCGCAAGGGATATAGACGTGATAATATCTATATATGTATGTATAAGTTATATAAAAATGTGACAATGTTACGTTTCAGATATTGAGGAATAAGTACAATTTATCAAATCACAAATAGTTGAAAACTTGTTTATTAATTACACTTATCTAAATGTGTTTTAAATTACTGACGGTGATTACTGTTTGAAATATTTATTAACATATTTTAGAATCATTGCTCAATCGGTATTTCAATGAGTCATAAATAAATTATCAGTAATTGCCGTGTGGCTCCCGGCACCAATTATAAAAATAATAATAGGACCTCTCCATCTCGTTCCCATGGATGTCGTAAAAGGCGACTAAAGGATAGGCCTATTAACTTAGGATTCTTCTTTTAGGCGATGGGCTAGCAACCTGTCACTATTTGAATCTCAATTCTATCATTAAGCCAAACAGCTGAACGTGGCCTATCAGTCTTTTCAAGATTGTTGGCTCTGTCTACCCCGCAAGGGATATAGACGTGATTATATGTACATATGTATGTATGAGTAATTGCTAAATAGGTTTACTTATGTACTTTATGAATCGGAATGTATTCGCTATGGATGTTGTGAAAGGCGACTAAAGGAAAGGCTAATAAATTAATTCAAATTTCAATGTAATAACTCTCTAAAAAAATCCTATATCGTTTTTGTAGGATCACAGAAAATCAACGCATTTTGTGACATCATCATACACATGCATATGCTGAGTGGAAACCCTTTTGGTTTTATCGTGTAATTATTTTTTTATTATTGTTTTAAAAAAAATTTAATGTCACCTTTCGCGCCAAATAAAGATCTTTCTTTCTTTATTTCTGTGGTATTTTAAATATATACTTAGGTGGAAACCCTTATCACTGAGGTGTATGAAAAATAGATGTTGGCCGATTCTCAGACCCACTCAATATGCTCACAAATAAATAAATAAATATTTACGGGGCAAATTACACTGATTGAGTAAGCCTCGAATAAAGTTTGAGACTTGTGTCACGAGATACTAACTCAACGATACTATATTTTATAACAAATACTTATATAGATAAAAATCCAAGACCTAGGCCAACAGAAAAAGTTATTTTCTTATCACGCCCTGGCCGGGATTCGAACCCGGGACCTCCGGTGTCACAGAGAAGCGTACTACCGCTGCGCCACAGAGGCCGTGAGACGAAATTTTCATGAGAATCGGTCAAGCCATTTCGGAGGAGTACGGGAACGAATATTGTGACACGAGAATTTTATATATAAGATTTAGAATACATAGTTTCTTTTTATTATTAAATATAATTAGTTATTATACTTAAGTTATGTTTTAGTTCGCTCCTAAATTCTTATTTATTATTAATATATTGTCTACAGTATATACTTAGATATACCTAGACGGTAACAGGTAGGTACGATTTATACCATTTCATATTTTTAATAATAAAACACCAAATATAATTTAATTTATTTCACAAAATACTTACATGTAATAATTTTATTTTTAAATTCCAAATATTTTATGTGTAAAATATTAGATCCGCCATTTTGTGACGACGGCCATCTTGTACCGAACGAACCATCAAACTATAAACTAATTCACCTTTAAACAAAACAAATCAAAACCATAATCAGTCCATGCGTTCAAGAGCTCCGATGTCACAGACGCAAATACACGTCAAACTTATAACACCCCATCCTTTTTCCGTCGGGGGTTAAAAAATGGCACCTATATTATTTCTTCGTCTTCTTGATGAATGGAACCAGCGAAACTATTTAGTAAGACAGCTTTATGATAAATGGAGACTTCATAAGCCGTGTCACCAAATTGTCTTGCTGGTTGAATTGAGAACTTCCTCTTTTTTGTCAGTCGGTTAACTGTGATATTGGTCCACGGAGAATCCTCGTATTTTAAGCTGAGCTAAGATATTAAATTATACATATATACAAACATATAAAATCACGTCTTTTGGTATACGTATATATTATGTAGATACCTACATACATCAAGAAAAAAAAATAAGAAATAAACTTAAAATGAAGAGAAATTCTAAACGCAAAATTTTATTTTAAAGGCCCACTCCATCATGGATTTCGTAAAATGCGACTAAGGGATAGGCTTCTAAACTTGGGATTCTTCTTTTAATGGATGGGCTAGTAACCCGTCACTGTTTGACACTCAATTATATCATTAAGTCAAATAGCTGCCTATCTGTCTTTTCAAGACTGTTGACTCTGTCTACCTCGCAAGGGATATAGACGTGATCATATGTATGTATGCAAAATTAAAAATTAATGTCGCTTGTACTCACCCTAAATATAACTATATAATGTGTGTGCTGCTGTCTGTTCGTACATATATAACATTCGTTTATCATTTTGCGGTTTGTTTATTGATTTTTAATATGTCACATATATATATATACATATATATATATATATGTTACAGTAAGTTATGTTGTTTACGGCAAAGAAGTGTTTTCACATACATATATGTATTTATATACATACATATAATTCTTTTTTTTAAGGCAATGGGCTAGCAACCTGTCACTATTTGAATCTCAATTCCATCATAAAGCCAAACAGCTGAACGTGGCCATTCAGTCTTTTCGGGACTATTGGCTCTGTCTACCCCGTAAGGGATATAGACGTGACTATATGTATGTATGTATGTAGATCTTTTTCTACCGTTCCTGGTTTGGTCTAGACAAATTTATCTACAAATGGCTAATTTAACAATGTTACCGCAACATGTGGTTTTCTCGTATTTTTGATAGCAACATACATATATACTACATATGTATGTATATATATATTGATAGCAACTTAACTCTCATAGTGCCGTGTGGTTACCGGTAGGTACCAATAAAAAAAAGAATAGAACCACTCAATCTCGTTCCCATGGATGTTGTAAAAGGCGACTAAGGGATAGAATTATAAACTTGGGATTCTTCATTTAGGCGACGGGCTAGCAACCTATAACATTAATCGAAATAGCTGATCGTGGCCTATCGGTCTTTTCAAGACTGTTCGCTCTGTCTACCCCGCAAGGGATATAGACGTGATTATATGTATGTTAACTCTCATAGCTTTAAAATATTTTTGATATGTGTGATATGTCAATGACGGCCTTTTTTTTTACATTTTCATACCGCGACAATTAGATTTAACCCCGATGCAACATGATTTAGGTCCCCCGCAAAGGTTGCGGAGGTCAGACGGGAGTCGCTAATGTCGATTACATAAATAAATATCACACGATATTTATTTATGTAATCGACATTAGATAAATAAATATTTAGCGAAAAGAAGCAACTAAAACGAACACTTAAAAAACTTACCGAATCTTCATTCACGCCGAATATGCATTATACATTAAAAACTTTGGACACAAATAAATTAATTACTTACTACACTTTCTTCCAAAATAACTAGTCAATAACATGAACTATGAACGATGATTTGTCTTGCACTAATTAAATTTGACTGCATGAAGTAACAACGTGTTGTTATAACAAATAATACGTGATAATTAACAAATAAATACAATAATGTGATGCGTGTGTATAAACAAAATTGACATGTACATATCGAGAGATTTATTTAGAGTCAGCATATTTTGCTTCCGCGAATGTATGGCACGTATCTATACTAATATTATAAAGCTGAAGAGTTTGTTTGTTTGAACGCGCTAATCTCAGGAAGTACTGGTTCGAATTGAAAAATTATTTTTGTGTTGAATAGATCATTTATTGAGGAAGGCTTTAGGTAATATAACATCACGCTGCAACTATTAGGGAGCGAAGAAATAATGGAAAATGTGAAAAAAAACGGGGTAAATTATTTATCCTTGAGGGCTTCAATGATGCCCAATATAACTATTCCATGCGGACGAAGGCGTTGTTTTATAAAAGGTGTAGGTACATACCTACCAGTCCGTGTGGTTCCCGGCATCAATAGAAAAATGAATAGGACCACTCCATCTTACCCATGGCTGTCGTAAAGGCGACTAAAGTATATCCTAATGATGATGTGATGTATGTATTATGTACTTCATACATATAATCACGTCTATTTCCCGTACGGGGAAGACAGAGTCAGTTGTCTTGAAAAGACTGGAAGGTGACGTTCAGCCATTTGGCTCAATGATAGAATTGAGATTCAAATAGTGACAGGTAGCTAGCCCATCGCCTTAACGAAGAATCGCAAGTTTATAAGCCTATCCCGTAGTCGCCTTTTACAACATCCATGGGAAAGAGATGGAGTGGTCCTATTTTTTTTCTATAGTTGCCGAAAATCACACGGCGCGGCCAATTTAAAAAATATATTGGTAATATATAATACTGTAGTGAACATTACCACACTGACTTAAATTTGCAAGGTTGCTTACTCTGCAAGGTTGAATGAAACGCAGCTTCAGCTAAATTTAATTTCTAGGTATATGTATGTTTTATACAATAATCACGTCTATATCCCTTGCGGGGTAGACAAAGTCAACAGTCTTGAAAAGACTGATAGGCCACATTGAGCTATTTAGCTTAATGATAGAATTGTGATTCATAGTGACAGGTTGCTAGCCCGTCGCCTAAAAGAAGAATCCCAAGTTTATAAGCCTATCCCGTAGTCGCCTTTTACAACATCCCATATTAAACCCGGTGGCACTGCGGACCCCGGGTTCCTCTCCAAAGAGGTGAGGATTCGGCGGGCCTGCCAGAAGCATGATGAGTTCGAACCTAACAGACTGGCTCTGTGTGTACCAATCATCATTCAAGTACAACAAAAAAAGTAAAAAAATGTTTTTCTTATTGTCAACTTTTGACATTGACTTTGACAAAACGATGTCGCCAACTTTTGCGTGTCCCCGCAAAAGCAAGGTACTAAACTAATCAAAAATTACTTGACTAGCTTTCGCGCGCAGTTTTACTTTGAATTTTTAGAAAAGGAATTTTTTTACTAAAAAATACGAACAGCTTTGTAATAATAGTCCTCTGTACTCAGCCATTTTGATCAAAAGTTGCGATAAAACAAAAATAAGCTCTTTTTATTTATATATTACATCAAGTAAATATTTTATACTTTTATTTTTGATTGAGTCAAAGTCAAACCAGTGAATGGAATATTTTTTTTTTTCTTTATTATTCATATTATTTTCGACGGGGTAACTTCAGTTATCAGCGTTGGCAATACCAACCCGAAAAGTCAAATCGAACAATCAAAACATAACCTGTAAAAATAAAAACATTAAAAACCTATTCATTTTAAAAATTAAGAATGAACTTATAATGAATTTAGGCTTACTTTTAGCTGATTGAAACATAAATTACTTAGAAAGGTTCGTCATGTCTTAGTGGTTTTGTGTAATACCTAAATCTTTGATTTGTTTATTTTTTTTTGAAAAGGTAACTTGTGAAATTTTGAATTGTTATGTAAAAACCATTTTTCTACAGATGGCAGAATTAAAAATAAACTTACGCTTCGGTGGCGGTGCCGAATTACTGTTTGACAAAATAAAAAGGCGGGAAATAGAATTACCGCCACTGAAGAAATGCTATCCAGACTTGGAGCAAGACAGTTGGAGGATACGAGAATTATTAATTTGGATAAAAGATAATCTATTGAGGGAAAGGCCGGAACTGTTTTTGCAGGTATTTATATGTTTTTAGACAGTCAGCGGTCAGAGTGTCGGAAAGGGTGCGCACTTTTTTGGGACTTAGAAAAATTTCGCCGATTTTTTTATGCCCTATTAAGCCCAATTTTTTATGATGCCAAGGCTTAGGTATGACTAAGAGCATCCCTTAAGGTCATATGTTGTTTTGCGCTGCATACGATATTTTCAGAGTTATACTCATTTTTTCGTCAATGGTTCTCAGGACTTGTCCCCAGAGCCGGATTAACCTTAAGGCAGAGTAGGCAACTGCCTAGGGGCCCAGCATCGACAGGGGCCCCGCCCACTGCACTGCATTCCGAAAATATATTTTTTTTAATTGAACGAAAATGATAATTAACAAAACTTTTCTTTCTTTTTCAACACCTGTAACACTTTATACATACAGAACCATCTAGTATCTAATATAAGAACTAATATAATCCTTCGAATCGCAACTAACTGGACTTCATGTACGTTGGGGGAATCCCCGATTTGTTGGGTGCGTTCTGTAAGCTTCCGTAGGGTGATAATAATTTGTAGCGTAATAGTTCCGAAACTTTCAAAATACCTATAACCTACGTATCTTTAATTACAATATGTGATATGAGTTCTGCGATTGCAAGGTAAATTTTAAAAGTTTATGTGTTCTCCGTATTTGAAGACTTACGATTTTCACATACACAAAACCAAAAGTATTTAAAACAAAAGTGTTCCCGCTATTTCGGCATTCATAGAAAGGATTATGAATTCTAAATGGTGTGAAGAAAGAAACAGAGCACATATATCTTTTATACCTACTAAAAATGAGCTTTTGATTTATAGTTATTTAAAAATTTACTGCGATAAACCTTCTGCCAGTTTTATTGGAGAGAAAAAATTGTTAAAAAGTGCAAAAAATATAGTTTTTGGCCAGTAAAAAATAAAAAATAAATTAGTATAATGTAACTTAGGTAATGTTTTATTGTTCCCTACTAAAATACTATATTTATGTGCAAGGTACTATATTTTTAAAAGCTTTTCTTAAAAAATACTATATTTTGACACTAAAATGTTGGCAACCCTAGTAGAAGGCAAAAAAAAAAATACATCACATGATTATCAGTCAGAATAGGTAAAGAAAAGGGGCCCGAAAATGGTAGTGCCTACAGGCCCATGACAGGGTTAATCCGGCTCTGCTTGTCCCAAAAAGTGCTCACCCTTTTGTATACCCTAACCCAGTCCCAGCAGTTCATTTGATACTTACGACTATTTCAAATAAAAATTCAAAATCGATTGTTATTTACACTATTTATTTATATATTATTAATGCAAAGACTGTAAATATCAAAGTTCTTCATGTAGAAACTGCACAAAAAATACAGGCACTAAAAGAATAATGATTTAATATGTATACTAACTGTGCCCGCGACTTCGACCGCGTGGAATAGTTATTTTGGGCATCATTGAAGCGCACAAGGGTGAATAATTTTCCCTGTTATTTTTCACATTTTCCATTATTTCTTCGCTCCTAGAAGTTGCAATGTAATGTTATATAACCTAAAGCCTTCCTCGATAAATGGTCTATAAAACGCAAAAAGAATTTTTCCATTCAAACCAGTAGTTCCTGAGATTAGCGCATTCAAACAAACAAACTTCAGCTTTATAATATTAGTATAGATTGAACGATTGGCATTGCATATTATGTTTTTTCTTCAAAATTCTCTCATCTCTTTCCAGCATGCTGACTTCATGTAAATCTGTTTCAGGGTGACTCTGTCCGGCCTGGTATCCTAGTTCTGATCAATGATGCAGATTGGGAGCTGTTAGGAGAGCTAGATTACCAGATACAGCCGGGAGACACGATTATGTTTATATCTACATTGCATGGAGGTTAATATAAAAAAATAAGGATCCATTAGCTAAGTTAATAATATATGTTATTTTTTTACAATGAAACTGTGCTTCAACCCCTCTTTTATACAGTGTTAAGGTATTAAAATATACAAATGTAGGGATTTTCATAATAATTTTATTAGTTTTAATTGTATATACATCAAATAATAAATAAAATTATATTTTAGTAATAAACGGACAACCTATATCACTACTCATACGCGGAACTCTTTCGTCCTGCCATAAATTCGGCGGACAAGTAAAATGAAAAAATGACAGTTTGACAAGTGTCAATCCGATTGTATTTCTAGGCCCGTTTGTTGCTTTACGTTTAAATATTAATTTTCAGATTTCAGATTCAAATCTTTTATTTCACCCTATATTCATTTCCCTCTTCTCTTACTCTGACTGCGCTTCACCTTCTATTGAGTAAGCTCTGAATCTATCGCTACATTGGTGACCCCGCTTTAACACGATGTCGCAATCAAGGAGTGAGAACAAAGGAGCCGGAGAGCCGCTTTCCTTGGATCGCGTAGGCGTAAGAGTACCTCCTTTTTATCCATCGAAACCCAAGCTTTGGTTTGCTTCGCTGGAAAGCCAATTTGTTCTAGCTGGAGTGACGTCAGAGGCGACGAAATACCACTATGCAGTATCGCATCTAGAACCTCAGTACGTGGAGATCGTCGAAGATATTATCGAGGCGCCGGCTACGGCAGATAAGTATGAGACGCTTAAATCAGAGCTCGTAAAGAGGTTGTCAGCGTCCCGCAAAAAGCAGGTCCAGCAACTACTTCATCATGAAGAATTGGGAGATCGCAAACCATCGCAGTTCCTGCGGCGGTTAAGGGGATTAGCTGGTTCTGAGGTGCCAGACGATTTACTCAGAACTCTCTGGGCCAGCCGTTTACCCAACAGCGTACAACCCATCATTGCGTCGCAGGCTAGGATGAAACTCGATGAGGTCGCCGTGCTAGCTGATCAGGTGCTGGATACAGTATCACCGAATTTGCAAGCAGCAGGAGTTTCCACAAAACACGATAGTGGGTCGAGTGAGATTGCTGCGTTAACACGACAAGTCGAAGCGCTAGCTGACAAGGTCGACCGTATGTCGCGGTCAAAGTCAAGAACCAGGCAGTCTTCAAGTCGTCGTGGTCGCTCTACGTCAACAAGATCGCACTCGAATTACAGGAAGTTCCCGACATGCTGGTATCACTACAAGTTCGGTGATAAAGCAAAAAGATGTGTCAAGCCGTGTGACTATACGGGAAATGCGTAAGGCAGTCGATAATGGCGACCGACGACTGCCCAAGTACCGGTCGCTTGTTTGTTACGGACAAACGGACGAAATTACAATTGTTAGTAGATACAGGTAGTGATTTGTGTGTATTTCCTCGCAAATTTTTAAAAGATTATCGTGCGAAAACTAATTTTGAATTGTGTGCCGCTAACGGGTCAATCATAAATACGTACGGTTTCTATCATTGCGTACTAAACCTAGGGCTGCGTCGTGACTTTGCTTGGCATTTTATTGTAGCCGACGTAACGAGGGCGATAATAGGCGTGGATTTCTTATCACATTACAATATTATAGTAGACGTCCGAAATCAACGCCTTATCGACGGTAACACTATGGTCGCGACCGTGGCTTCGCTTGCCTTTAGTAACGAAAGTATTTCTTCCGTGAAGGTGGTTTCTGGTAACTCTGTCTATCACAACATACTAGCAAAATTTCCCGAAATCACTCGCCCACATGGAATACATCGTACACTGCACCACAACACTGTCCATCACATCCGCACTACACCTGGGCCACCGGTCTCTTGCACTCCCCGTAGGCTTGCGCCTGATAAACTGAAAATTGCTAAATCGGAATTCGAGTCTATGTTACAGAATGGTACTTGTCGGCCTTCCGAATCAGCATGGGCTTCACCCCTTCATCTTGCGCCCAAGAAGGACAATGGGTGGCGTCCTTGTGGGGATTACCGCATGCTGAATTCCCGGACAATACCCGACAGATACCCCATTAAACACATTCATGATTTTTCCTACTCTCTATCAGGCTGCACCGTCTTCTCTACCATTGATTTGGTGAAGGCCTACAACCAGATCCCGGTCAATCCAGACGACATAGCGAAGACAGCGATCACAACGCCGTTCGGTCTTTACGAATTTCCGTTCATGACGTTCGGACTTCGTAATGCCGGACAGACGTTTCAGCGATTTGTCGATGAGATGCTGCGGGGCCTGGATTTTACCTATGCATATCTGGACGATTTTCTGGTCTTCTCGAAGGATCAGAAGACCCACGAAGAGCACCTTCGTCAACTCTTCGAAAGACTCAAGCAGTACGGCATGGTCGTCAACACGGCGAAGTGTGTCTTTGGCGCGTCTGAGGTAACCTTTTTAGGATATAGAATTTCAGGTAAAGGTACGACACCCCTACCTGAGAAGGTCGAAGCCATCACCAATTTCCCTGTCCCAAAGACGGTAAAAGAACTACGCCGCTTCTTGGGTATGGTGAACTTTTATCGTAGGTTTATTTCAGGCGCCGCTAAACAACAAGGTCCTCTGAACGCACTGCTGACAGGATCAGTGAAAGGTTCACACCCGGTACATATTACTGGTAAGTCACTTGAGGCTTTTGAAGCCTGCAAAGAAGGTCTGTGTCAGGCCGCCTTGCTGGCTCATCCCAAGTGTGACACAAGGTTGGCGCTTGTTACTGATGCGTCAGACAGAGCTATCGGTTCGGTGTTACAGCAACAGTCTGATGGTGAGTCCTGGGAGCCATTGGCATTTTTCTCTCGTGGGCTGAGTCCTTCCCAGCAGAAATACTCACCCTACGATCGAGAATTGCTCGCCATTTATGAGAGCATAAAATATTTTAGGCACATGCTCGAAGCTAGAACTTTTACGGTCTACACCGACCACAAGCCCCTGACTTTTGCCTTCCAAAGTCGAAAGGAAAACTGCTCGCCAAGACAGTTCCGACACCTGGATCTGATTGCGCAGTTTACCACCGACATACGTCACATCTCTGGTAAGGACAACGTGGTAGCTGATACCCTTTCCCGAGTTGAGGAAATTTCCCAGCCAATCGATTCAGAACAGCTGGCTGCTGCTCAACGTTCTGATCCAGAGCTTAGGCAACTTGCAGAAGGTACGACTTCACTGTGCCTTAAGAAAGTCAGGATTCCAGGTTCCAACACAGAGCTGTTTTGTGACACCAGCACAGACATGGTACGACCGTTTGTTCCCAAGCTGTTACGGAGAAGGGTGTTCGAGAGTCTACATTGTCTCAGCCACCCTGGTGCCAAGGCAACAGTCAGATTGGTCTCTGAACGTTATGTTTGGCCGGAGGTGAAAAAGGACTGTAGGAACTGGGTGAGAGCATGCATAGCGTGCCAACAGTCTAAGATCACGCGTCATACTAGTGCTCCTCTCAGCAACTTCAAACTTCCTGCAGCTCGCTTCAAATTCATCCATATTGACCTGATCGGACCATTACCTTCATGCCAAGGTTACAAGTATTGTCTCACAGCCATCGACCGTTTTACGCGTTGGCCTGAGGCAATACCCTTAGAAGAAATTACGGCCGAAGCAGTTGCAAAAGCCTTACTCAGTGGCTGGATTTCTAGGTTTGGTTGCCCTGCTGATATCGTGACAGATCGTGGCAGACAGTTTGAATCAGCGTTATTCGGAAATCTTTCACGCATCGCTGGATTTACTCATCGCCGAACAACCGCCTATCATCCCGCCTGTAATGGCCTCGTGGAAAGATTCCATCGGCAGCTGAAATCTGCCATAATCTGCCACGGTAACACAAATTGGGTCGAGTCTCTCCCTCTCGTATTGCTGGGTGTCCGCAGCGCGTTCAAGGACGACTTACGAACTACCTCAGCAGAAATGGTGTATGGCGAACCATTGCGTCTGCCAGGTGAATTTTTTGATTCTGAAACTGACTGTCCCTTAGACTTGACGGACTTCACTTCAAGACTTCGGAATATAGTCCAAAGCCTGAAGCCCACACCAGCCTCTCGTCATGGTGGAAAACGTCCAACATTCGTTTTCAAGGAATTAACCACTTGCACTCACGTATTCTTGCGTGATTGCACGGTAGGTGGTACCTTGAAACCTGCATATTCCGGACCATATGAGGTACTTCAACGAGATAATAAGGTATTCACTATCTTGGTTAGAGGTAAAAAAGTCACGGTATCGATAGACCGAGTCAAGCCGGCCTACATACTGTGTGACCCAGACACCACTCCATACATACCTTCAGATCACGCATCACACAAACATACTTCACAAAAGCATGACAAACACGACACCGATACACGTCATGTACCACAATCAGAGAATCAGAACCCACCTGATCGAGAAGTAAATACTAAAACTAGATCAGGTCGTAAGGTAAGATTCCCCGACTATTATCGCCCTTGACGGTCTCAAGGGGGGGCTGATGTAGGGATTTTCATAATAATTTTATTAGTTTTAATTGTATATACATCAAATAATAAATAAAATTATATTTTAGTAATAAACGGACAACCTATATCACTACTCATACGCGGAACTCTTTCGTCCTGCCATAAATTCGGCGGACAAGTAAAATGAAAAAATGACAGTTTGACAAGTGTCAATCCGATTGTATTTCTAGGCCCGTTTGTTGCTTTACGTTTAAATATTAATTTTCAGATTTCAGATTCAAATCTTTTATTTCACCCTATATTCATTTCCCTCTTCTCTTACTCTGACTGCGCTTCACCTTCTATTGAGTAAGCTCTGAATCTATCGCTACACAAACAAAAAGAAATATTTTGTTTCAATATGTTGTGTGCATTTTGATGACTGATACAAATATCACCTTCTGAACTCTCAAATAGTTACAATATTCAATAAGACTATTTGAACTATACTAATACCTTAGAGTATATAATAAATTATTGAACAAAACATCAACTGTTGTTTTTACAGTCATGGTAATGTTTTTAAAGACCCTTGCCTCACTTTGTACCCAAATGTCAATGTCACCTGTCACTGTCAAACTGACATGAAAATAAAAACCTGCAGATTTAAGCGGGATTTACGCAAGGCCAAAGGTTTGCAAGTTAAATGGCTAAATAAAACACGGGTATTTCAAGCGTATTGTGTATTATGTTGTTGCAACGTTCTCTGCCTCAATACGGCTTGTTTCGTATCTTCTCCAAGCACCGGTAACTTGCTTGCTATGAAGAAGCGTAGCGTGTCCCGTAGAGCCGGCGGGAAGTATGCCTCTTCTATTACCGAGCCGAGGGCTGTGTAGCAGCCGGGGAGCGACCAGCGGGGGCGGTACTCTTTGTTTTCAGACTGGAAATATAAAGAGTGGAATTAAATATCGTAGTATATTAGCATTGTATCGTAGGATTATTCATCTGTTTGCTATTTTCTAAAGGTTGGCTGAGAAAGATACCTACAGTGGGTTGCCAAATTAATAGGGACAGTCACATTTTTTATCATATTTTTTCTTCAGGCGCGTTTGACTGCTATTTCAAGTGGTGTAAGTGGTCCTGGAATGTATTTTTATGTTCACAGCACCTCTACAGATCAACTTGAAAGTAAATTTCAAGTGTTATGGGATTTGTTTATTTTGTAAAAATATTTTATTATCGGGAGAGACGCGCAGTCCTTCACACGTGTAAAAGTAAAATAAGTAACTAATTATTTTAAAAAGTTATTTTGTGATTTTGTGAAATTATTATTGACTGCAAGTAAGTATTACTTTATTTTTATTAAATCTTAAGTATTTTGGGGCTGATTTTAGGACGAAATTAATTAATTTTTTATTTTTACAGCTTTCACTATGGGTCGAGGGGTAGATTTGTCTCCAAGAAAAAAATCTGAGGTTAAAACCCTTCTTTTGCACACAAGTCATTCTCAGAGGAAGATAGCAGAACTGGCTGGTGTTTCTAAGTCGGTAGTAAATAAAATAAAAATAAATCTGGATCAAGATCAGCCACTTTTGCCCAAAAGAAAAGGCAAATGCGGAAGAAAACGGATTACGACACCACGGTCCGATAGGAAAATCAGGGATATGTGTTTGCAAAACAGGAAGAAAAGTGCTGGATTGTTAACCCAGATGGTACAGGAGTCTGGAATACAAGTTTCGAAGAGAACTGTACAGCGTAGGTTGGCAGAGGAAGGCCTGACCGGACATCGCCCAGCTAAAAAACCGCGACTGACAGAGGCGATGAAGAAGAAACGACTTGCTTGGGCTCGTGAACACCGTCTGATGAGTGTTGAAGACTGGAGCAAGGTCAGTTTTAATGTCAATTGATAATTTATATTAATATTATGGTATATTATCTAAAAAGATTTTCATATAAGTTATAAATATTTTTTTTCAGGTGTGTTTCTCAGACGAATCAACATTTGAGATTCTTGCCGACAAAAGCAACTTTGTCAGGCGGCGCCCAGGCGAGAAATTTCACCCTGACTGCATTGTGGAACGCGTTAAACACCCTGTTAAAATAATGGTATGGTCTGTCATAAGTGCTAAAGGGGTTGGGCGTCTCTACATTGTCCAGGGAACCATGAGACAGGACCAATACAGGCAGGTCCTAGAAACTCGCTTGTTGCCGCAACTCCGGGAATGGTTCTCAGAGGGGGAGGAATTCATGTTCATGCATGACTCAGCACCATGCCATAAAGCAAGGAGTGTAACAAAATTTTTAGCAGACCACAATATACCAGTTTTACCTTGGCCTGGCAATTCTCCAGACATGAACCCCATCGAAAACTTATGGGAAATTACCAAGGCGGAAATTGCCAAGGAAGTGATAACCACCAAGGTAAAACTGATCGAAAAATTAATAAATGTGTGGCACCACAACCCTAAAATAAAGGAAAGTGCCAAACAGTGCATAGAAAGTATGCCGAGGCGGATCGAAGCACTCATTCAGGCTAAAGGAAATGTGACAAAATATTAGCAATATCTCATTGCCATTTTCGTAATACCTGCTAATATTTTCTAATTACCCAAAGACTGTTATTTTTTTGTTTAAACTACTTGTAAGATGTGTGTCTAATATTATTAAATATAATTATAACTCAAAACAACGTTTTTAATTAGTTATGGACCAATAAAGTGTAAAAAAACAATATTTTTCGACTGTCCCTATTAATTTGGCAACCCACTGTACATATTAGTATTTAGAAATAGTTATCACCTATTGCGCCTTTGAGGCTCAATGTCTTAAATAAATATATACGGGACAAATTACACAGATTGAGTTAACCTTGAAGTAAGTTTGAGACTTGTGTTACGAGATATTAACTCAACGATACTATATTTTATACTTATATAGATAAACATCCACGACCCAGGCCAATCAGAAATACTTCTTTTCCCATCATTCCCTGGCCAAGTTTCAAACCCGGGACCTCCAGTGTCACAGACAACCGCTGCTCTACAAAGACCATCAAACAAACAAATAAATATCAAAGCGTTTCAATAGCGTCAATAGTCAAATCAGTAGTATCCATATTAAATGCAAACTAATTTTAAAAAAGAATTAAACTTTAACTTTTTAACTAATTTTTAATTTTTTTTTTAACCTAGACGAACGTATCTTGATCAAATTATGGACGTCCTGGTAAAGGGTCAGGTCAAAAGTACCCGTAACCGCCGAGCTTGCACGAAGAGAGTTATGAACGTGGATGAAGCGAAGGAAGTTTGCAGAGATCGTGGCAAGTGGAAAGAGGTAGTCTCTGCCTACCCCTCCGGGAAAGAGGCGTGATTTTATGTATGTATGTATGTAATTAAAAAAAAGTAAGTACTAACTTTGATGAGTCCGAGTCCCCGCAACATGGTATCCGCTAGGAGCCAGGCGGCGGCGTGCTGTTGCCCCGCCCGGGATAACAGTATCGGGTATAGTTTGCGGGATATCTGTAAGATATATATCTGATAGAAGATATCTGTGCCGTGTGGTTCCCGGCACCAATACAAAAAAAAAATAGGACCACTCCATCTGATTCCCATGGATGTCGTAAAAGGCGACTAAGGGAAAGAGACGGAGTGGTCTTATCCTTTTTCACGCTGCAATAATTAGGAGCAAAGAAATAATGGAAAATGTCAAATTTATATATAGTTTGCGGGATATCTGTAAGATATATATCTGATAGAAGATATCTGTGCCGTGTGGTTCCCGGCACCAATACAAAAAAAAAATAGGACCACTCCATCTGATTCCCATGGATGTCGTAAAAGGCGACTAAGGGAAAGAGACGGAGTGGTCCTATCCTTTTTCACGCTGCAACAATTAGGAGCAAAGAAATAATGGAAAATGTCAAATTTATAAGCTATCTGGCTTATAAATTTAAGATTCCCTTTGTATGACAATGGGCTAGCAACCTGTCACTATTCGAATCACAATTCTAACAAAAAGCCAAACAGCTGAACGTGGCCATTCAGTCTTTTCAAGGCTGTTGGCTCTGTCTACCCGCAAGGGACATAGACGTGATGATATGTATGCATGTTAAGTTATAAATTACCTGTGCCGCTGTATTGTTATCCTGATACAGGCCCGAAACACAGAATGTTGCTTCAACATACGCCTGGATCAAATCGGCCGGCTCTTTTATTGACTGTGAACAGGTAAAAAAAAAATTTAAAAAAAAATTATTACATACGTATTGATACATATAATCACGTCTTTGTCCCTTGCGGGGTAGACAGGTACGGAGTAGGTTCCAGTTCCATAAAATAAAGAATAAGACCACTCTATCTCGCTCCCATGGATGTCGTAAAAGGTGAGTAAGGGATATGCTTATAAACTTGAGATTCATCATTTAGGCGATGGGCTAACAACCTGTCACTATTTAAATCTCAATTCTATCACTGAGCCGTACAGCTGAACGTAACCTATAAGTTTTTTCAAGACCGTTGGATCCGTCTACCCCGCACGGGATATAGACGTGACCATATGTATGTATGTATTAAGCCAAATAGCTGAACGTGGCCTATCAGTCTTTTCGAGACTGTTAACTCAGTCTACCCCGCACGGGATATAGACATGACGATATGTATGTATGTATACATACATACATTACATACATATGATCACGTCTTTACCCCTTGCGGGGTAGACATAGCCAACACTCTTTAAAAGACTGATAGGCCACGTTCAGTTGTTTGGCTTTGATAGAATTGAGATTCGAATAGTGACGGGTTGCTAGCCCATCGCCTAAAAGAAGAATCCCAAGTTTATAAGCCTATCCCTATCCTATGTATTTATGTATGTATATATGTATCAAATTAAGGGCGTCCTGGCAAAGGGTCAGGTCGAGAGTGCCCGAAACCGCAGAGCTTGCATGAAGAGAGTTATGAATGTGGATGAAGCGAAGGAAGTATGCAGAGATCGTGGCAAGTGGAAAGAGGTAGTCTCTGCCTACCCCTCCGGGAAAGAGGCGTGATTTTATGTATGTATGTATGTATCCTATGTATGTATGTATCCTATGTATGTATGTAACAATTGGTCACCTGTAAATGTGCATCTATGACATCGGCCGCCTCTGGACCCAGCCTGTCCAGGTTTAGTGAGGTAGGCTCCTTCAGGAATCTGCCTACATCTGTTTCGATCTCTTCTACGCCTGAAAATTATATTTAAAACATAAAGTACCCGGTTGACCGAGCTTTGCTAGGTCTACCAGAGATGGCGCTGATTTTGCCTATTAAAACGCGGTTTTTAAAATGTTTACATATTTATTTATTTATTTATTTATTTATTTATTGCTTCCTTAATGTAAAATACAGATGTTTGTGTGATAATATCGAACCATTAAGGGCCCTGGCGGGCACTGCAATGAAAGAGGGGCCATTTTTTAATATTACAGAATAAATAGATAAAAAATTACTCCTATAATCATATTTTTATATTAATATTTTATTAAATAGATACTTATTATGTATAGAATTGGACTTTTGAATTGTAATTGAGTATTCATCATGCATGTATAGTATTTATTTATTGTAGTATGTATTTATTATTTATTGCTTATTAGGTTTATTTAACTTATAATTAATAATAGATAATTTTTATTATACAAATTAATTATTGTGTACATCATTATTTTTTATTAATCACGTCTTTATCATTTATTTTTTTATTTTGTTTATTTCGTTGTCTTCTAAATATTCCTTTACAGAATAGTAACACTTTTTTATGAGAAATTCTTTGAGGTGTTTCAAGAATGTATTATAACTGTCTATGTCTTTTATAGTCTCTGGTAGCCTATTGTACAGTTTTACGGACATAACTAGAGGACCAGACGAGTGAAGTCGGAGGCGCGATGTAGGTAGTAGTAGCCTGTTTTGATGTCGAGATGCATATCTAGTGGCTATATCCTTTCTTTTTACAAAAAAGTGTGGGTATTTGCGGACGAATTTACATACCTCTAATATATAGATACACGGCACGGTAAGTATTTTTAATCGCTGGAAATAGGCTTTACAACTATCTTGTTGCTGGATATTAGCTATAATTCGGATCAGACGTTTTTGAAGTGTAAAAGCATTATCCCAGTCGGTACCATTACCCCACAGAATTATGCCGTAACTAAGCCAAGAATAGGCGTAAGCGTAATAGTTAGTGAGTGCAGTATCTACGTCTGTTGTTTTTTTTATTTCTCTGAGAGCATATGCAAACTTCGACAACTTAGCACAAAGTTTTTGGATATGAGGTTTCCAGTTCATATGGCTATCTATTTCTATACCTAACAGGGTGAACACGTCAATCACTTCCAAGTCCGTTCCGTTAAAGTTAATTTTTAGGTTTAGTGATGGTTTTTGATGTGGGTGATAAACCATTAATTTAGTTTTTGTATAATTTATTTCCAGGTTGTGGTCACTCAACCAGTTCTCCGTTTTAGTGAGGGTTTCTGTTAGATGTTTATAAAAGTCATTACTATTATTGACAGTTGATGTTAATATGGAGACATCGTCAGCAAACAGGACACAGTGCTCCTTTATTGTTTTTGGAAGGTCGTTGATATATAACAAAAACAAAAGGCATCCGAGTACGCTTCCTTGGGGGATCGAAGTGTTTATCGGCACACAGTTAGATCTGACATTTTGGATCGTTTTTGTGTCAAAATTATAATGTTCGATTTCAACATATTGCTTCCTGTTCGTAAGGTAAGAAGCAAACCACTTGTGTGCAGGTCCTCTGATCCCAGCTCCATACAATTTATCTAGTAGGATATTGTATAGGACCCGGTCATATGCCTTCGTCATATCCAGTAGTATACCGACGCCATACCTTCCGTGATCTAGTGTTTTTAATATTTCTTGGATATATTTAAAGACAGCTAAAACGGTAGATCTATTTTTCCTAAAACCATTCTGACATTCATCAAGTAGGTTATACTTTTCACAGAATTTGTATACTCGGTCTGCCATGGCTCTTTCGAAAATTTTTGAGGCTGTTGGCAGCAGTGCTATCGGTCGGTAATTATTAAGGTCAGTCCTTTCATTTTTCTTATAGACAGGTTTTATTATTGTAATTTTTAGAAGGTCCGGAAAAGCTCCTTCGTTAAAGGATTGGTTTATTAATAAAGTGAAAGGCACGGTTAGTTCATCTGCACACTCCCTGAATAAGTTTGGCGGTATTTCGTCTATGCCATGGCTCCTTTTATTTTTTAAGTTTTTAATAATTTTATGAATTTCTTTTTCGTCTACGGGGCGGAGGAATATGCTATTTTCAGCAGGACAATGTACAGGTCTCCCAAGACTATTTCTCCTGCCATTTTCAGCTATAGATGCAAAAAAGTCGTTAAAGGTATTAGCTGTCTGCATTGGGTCAGATATTATTGATTTATTAATTCGCAAGGTTATGTTATTTTTTTCCGAATTAGTTTTTTTATTTGTAAGTTCGTTTACTATGTTCCACATGGTTTTGACTTTGTTTTGTGATTTATTCATGCGATCTTTGTAATGGAGTTTTTTTGCTGTAGCCACTGCTTTCTTTAAAATGTTTTCATATTTTTTATAATAATTGTTAAGTATATAACTATTTGATCTTATAGTGAGGAGCTTTAATAGACGTTTATTTTTACAACATTTTTTTATCCCCACTGTTAGCCAATGTTTATTGGATGTTTTTTGTATTTTTATTTTTTTCTTAGGCATGTATTGGTCAAGAATGTGTATTAATTTATTATGGAATAATTCATAATTCTTTGTTATATTTTTATTTTCTATTAAGATTTCATGCCAGTTTATTTCTTTTAATTTTGATTTAAATGAATGTATACTTTTTTTATTAAATATCCTTTTTTCGGTGTACCACGGTCTTTTAGAAATTGTTTGGGCCGATTTGATGCTTAACATTGTGGCAGAATGATTTGAAAATCCTAATTTTTCGACTCTTGTTCGTATGTTTTCTTTGAAATTTGTGAAGATTAGATCTATACACGTTGCTGATGTTTTTGTGAAATGTGTAGGTTCGTTAATATGTTGAGTGAATCCGTATTCTGACATTTTATCAAGAAACTTTTTGATTTTAGAATTGTTTCTTTTTTTAACGGTATTTATATTGAAATCGCCACCAAGAATTATTTTATATTTAGAGTAATTTTTACAGATATAGAGTAGTACCTTTTCTAATTGAGAATTAAAGGTATCGGCCCCTATTCCATTCCAGTATATAGATATTAACAGAGTATTTTCTTTAGGCAATTCAACAGCACACAATTCTAGACAGTATTCAATAGACATGTTTTTAATAACAGTTATTTCATTATATTCTATATTTTCTTGTAACAAGATGCAGACTCCGCCTCCGTCATGCTCCTTACGACAAAAGGAAGCTGCTAGTTTATATCCATTTAATCGTATTAAACTTGTTTTTTCTTCTGTTAGCCATGATTCCGAAACACAAATGGCTGTATTATCAGGATTTTGGTCTAAATATGCTTCCAGCAGGTGTTGTTTATTGTAGATACTCTGGAAATTTTGGAACAAGACTTTAAGTTGCGGTCCTCCTGCGAAAGGAGTGGTTCTTACTATTTGATGTGTGGCTATTAGAACTCGGTAGCTTATTCTGCTCATTTTTATTTGCATCTATGTGCTTTCCCTCTATGTATAATTTATTATTCCTTATAATAGCGTATAATCCCTTGTTCCTTGCCTTAAACATTTGTTCTCTCAATGATTTTATTTCCTTCAGTGTATTTCTATCCATATATTGTGATACCGAGAGGCCTGAGCCACGGAAACCATGAATGTTGTTCATAATATATTTGGTCATCTTCTTGCTGATAAGCTCTATCATAAGTGGTCTATTTTTTTGCTCATGAAACCTTCCTATTCTTTTTGTTTCTTCTATGTATCCAAGTAGGTCAATATTGAGGATATCACGAAAAACTGCCGCTACTCTACCGTGTAACTCAAAGTCAGGTTCTTCATATTCTGGTAGGCCAAATAGCACAATTTTTTTACACTCACTATCAGGTATTGCTCTCCGGTCAGGGGTTGAAGTGTTCAATTCAATTTGTTTAATTTCTTTAAGCAACGTTTCATTTTCCTGTTGTAATTTCTCTATTTTGACGGTAAGCTCATCTATTTCTTTTTTTCTTGAATTATTTTCTTGATACAGTGTGGTAGTGTCTTGTTTAAACTCTTCTCTAAATTTGGAGATTGCTTTTTTTATTTCAGCTCCTATTGTGTTCTTTAGGTCCGTTATTATCCTCTTGTTATTATCTTTTAGCTGGGAGGCTATTAAATCCTTTAAGTTGTCAAAGGTTAACTCAGTTCTCGCGTTAGTACTCTCTTTATTTGTAGTATTAGTATCTCCCAATATGCTTAAGTCGTCAGAACATATCGACTCGTTAATCGGTAAGGCATTCCTATTCCGCATCGTTACATTATCATCAACAGGCGAGAGAGCGACAGGGTTTGTATCGCGATGGTCACGATGTCGTACAGGCGTGTTAGAGTTATCTCCTTTAGGCAGTTTACATATGCACATTTGACAGCGCCAAGCTTGTTTGTGTTCTGTTGCCATCGTATTATAGAATCTGGTAGTAGATACATTTGCACATTCCAAATCGTAGCGTTCTTTACATAAAACACAGTCCAAGAACTCCCTATTTGAAATTTCTCGGCGGCATCCAGCACATTTCTTTTGAATCGAAGTCATTATGGTACTGGTTATGCCCTCTAGCGACGAGAATATCCAACTATTCAACAGATAAGATAATGATTTTTATACCAAACTGGTGAGAGCTGGAGTTGTGCGTTTGCTTATGCGATTTCGTATGCGTGATTCTGGATGTAGATGGCGCCTATGTGTACTATAATAATGTATCATATGATTTAGAATTAATCAATTTATTTGTTCAACAATGTAACTTTCTTAAGGATCTAGAAGTCACAATCGGTATTCTTATTGGATTTTCAATTAATTATTGCTACTAAGAAAAATTATAGTGATAGTTTTGATGACTCTTGGATCCCTTAATAGATGGCGCTAGTCTCGCAGTATTTATTCGTTAAACTTAATGTCTTGACTCACCCATAGATGGCGGTGCTGGTGAGTATAGGTATTGTAACAGCTGGTTCTTTGTTTGCGTATTTCAAATCTTAACTGACACAAATTCACTTAATTCACAGGGAACTGTTTTCACTGATTAGTTTTGTTATTAAATATTTCAGATAAAAGTACGATATTGGAAATGTGTCCAAAAATTCACACAAATCGATTGGTTTAGGCACCAACAAGATTTTGGAGTCTGTAGTTTTATTGACGTATAATGTTCACAGTTGTCCTTATTTTTCCACAATAACACTCGCACTTGTAGTCCGACAATTTATAAACTGGATTATGTATAAATTATGATGTTTTGCACTGATTTACTATTTTTTGGATTATTAAAACACAGAGCCGATGTATCTCGCGCAAGAGAGATGGCGCCACTCCAAACACATACATATCTTGAGAACCGAGCTTTTTTCGAACCTAGGACCTTGATAAATCGATTCGTTGAGCCGAAAAGCCCCTAATCTGTAACTTTCATGAAAATAGTTGGAGCCGTTTCATGTTTCTTTCATGAAAACATAAATATATAACGTCACAATTCACAACGGCCTCTGTGGCGTAGCGGTAGTGCGCTCGTCTGTGACAGGGGCGGTCCCGGGTTCGAATCCCGGCCAGGCATTGGCGGAGTAGCACATTTGCCGCTAGTTCTGCGGTTAAAATATTCCCGCCCCTTGTCCCTCTCTCTGCATTTCGATACCCCACACGGAGAAAAAAAAAAGGTGGAGGTCAAATGTCAAATTTTATAATTAAAAAACCGAAAATTTTTATATTTAAGTAGTTATTTTTTTATTCGGTTGTACGCTTGTCTGTGACACCGGAGATCCTGGGTTCGAATACCGGCCAGGGCATGATGAGTAACGATCTTCCTGTGTTCTGGGCCTTGGATGTTTATTTATATAAGTATATATTAAAAAATACAGTATCGTTGAGATAGTATCTCGTAACACAAGTCTCGAACTCACTTCGAGGCTAACTATCTGTGTAATCTGTCCCGTATACATTAGAGGCCCATATATAGAGTAATAGTGTCATTATTATTGAAAAAATAATCGCGTAATTCGCACAAATATCATGTAACAGTGTCATAATTTTTGTAAATATAATTAAAGGCTCATACATCGTGTAATAGTGTCATAATTTTTGAAAATATATTTATAGGCCCAAATATCGTGTAACAGTGTCATAATTATTAAAAAAATAATCACGTCACAACAGTCTCAAAAATTAAATATCGCGCGAAACAGTGTCAAAATTATTAAAAAAAAAAAAAAAAAAAAAAACAAAACAAGAAATGTTTCACACACCTGAGTTGTCGAGGGCGATGACATCTTTAACGAAATCAGCGCTCGTGTCCAAATGTTGAGCGTCCTCCGTTGCGCTGTCTTCTGAGCGCTCACTCTCATCGCCCGACGACTCCTCCTCGGAGTCTGTCACGTCTGATGGTGATGAAGAGTATACATACAAACATATATATGGTGATGAAGAGTAAACATACATACATAATCCCATTGGGGACAAGTCCGCCATTGTGCATATTCTTCTAAATCCAATAACTGTTTTGTAATTTGTTATATTTATTTTTATGTGCAATAAAGAGTTTACAAACAAACAAACAAACAAACATATATATGGTCACGTCTATATCCCTTGCGGGTTAGACAGTATTGAAGAGACTGATAGGCCACGTTCAGCTCAATGATGGAATTGAGATTCAAATCGTGGTAAAACAGCTGGGGTTGAGCAAGTTATGCATCATAACATCCGGCTCGAAGGATCAAATGTTTAGATATTTAGCCGGGATGTAAAATAAAATACTGTGTGTTGGTAAAAATAAAGAAAACTAGTACGCTATACAATTTTAAACACAAAAATACTGACAGGTCGCTAGCCCGTCGCCTAATAGAAGAATCCCAAGTTTATAAGGGAATGAGACGAAGTGGTCCTATTGCTTTTGATTTTTAATTGATGTGCTGGGAACCGCACGGCACTTGGAACGCACGGAAGAATAAATATCTATCAAAAAATATATTACAAAATAAATTTCTAACTTATGAATGTCCATATTCGTAATATTCTAAGCGGTTCGACCAATGACAGATGAGCTTTTAATTTTACGCTTCTATAAAATATGACAAACACACAGAACTATGCAGAGATCGTGGCAAATGGAAAGATGTAGCCTCTGCCTACCCCTCTGGGAAAAAGGCGTGATTTCATGTGTGTATGTACGTATATATAACACACAGCTCTCTGATTGGTCGACTTTGACAGTGGCAATTTCTACGTCGCTCGGTATAGGAAGAACATAATATTTTTAACATATTATGTTAAAAATTGTATATCCCGTGGGATTTGCGAAAAACATACAACTTTTGTAGGTGGCGGAAATTTCGTCGCTTTATTTGGGTGGCACTAAATTCGCCGCTTTATTTAAATGTCACAAAATTACTTGCTTCTTGAAGGTGGCGCTAAATTCGTCACTTTTTTCTAAATGGCGCTATACTACTTGCTTTATGTAAATGACTCTCAACTCTGCTTTTAAAGTGAAGCTCGAAATTTATCCCTTTTTTGTAGGTGGCGCTAAATTGGCGCTAATCAAATCCAGTGTACCAATGTTAATAAAACCTCATAAAACTCACATTCATCGCCGTCACTCCCTTCTCCATCACTCAACACGGCAGTTTCACCTAATTTGTCCCTCATCGTCTTCTTGTTGGCCGTACCGCCTAAACTGTTACCTGAAAACATACATACATATGGTCACGTCTATATCCCTTGCGGGGTAGACAGAGCCAACAGTCTTGAGAATGAATGGCCACGTTCAGCTATTTGGCTTAATGATAGAATTGTGCTTCAAACAGTGACAGGTTGCTAGCCCATCGCCTAAAAAAAGAATCCCAAGTTTGTAAGCCTATCCCTTAGTCGCCTTTTACGACATCCATGGGAAAGAGATGGAGTGGTCCTATTCTTTTTTTTTTGTATTGGTGCCGGGAACCACACGGCACTGCCTGGAACCACACGGCACGCGCTGAAAACACAATATAAAAAAAAACCTTCGTACGATCGTCGACGGTCGAATCGGTGAGGTGCCCGGTTGGAATGCGTGTGTCGCAAAAAGGTCACAGGTTCGAATATTACTATTTTCGAATGTTATATATACATTAGTTTGAATACTAGCCGATGGTCTTACGATGTAAGAAAACATAGCGAGGAAACCTGCACATTCAGGCAAATGAATGTGTGACCATGATCGATCCAACACGGGTCAGGTTCCCCTGCAAAGGTCGCGGAGGTCAGACGGGAGTCGCTTCGTGTAAAAACCTGATTCACCCAATCCAGGGTCCATAGTCAAAGGCATAATACTCAGGCATAATAAGGGTCATACACATAGTCACGTCTATATCCGTTGAGGGGTAGACAGCCTACAGACTTAAAAAGACTTAAAGACCATATTCAGCCGTAAAGTGACAGGTTGCTATTCCATCAGCTACAGGAAGAACTCCATGTTTTTAAACCGTTCCCTTAGTCGCTCCTTACAATACCCGCGGGAAAGAGAGAGAGTGGTACTATTCGAAAGAGCCGGAAACCACACTGTATGTATGTATGTATTGATGTATGTATGTATTGATGTATGTAAGTATGTATATGTAGATGTATGTATGCATTAATGTATGTATTGATGTATGTAAGTATGTATATGTAGATGTATGTATGCATTGATGTATGTACGAAAGTAGGTATTAATGTGTTACGAACTCCTTTAGAGTGTTCCGAACTCCTTTGTTAAGGAAAAACATTTTGTAATTTAAAATAAGAAAAATAAGAAAAAATAAATGACAGTCTGTTTTGAGCGTGCATCATCTTTTCTTTGCCAGCGCAAATATTTTATTATATTCAGCATATTTCCTATAGTATGTAAACACTAACCGGCCAAAACAACTTTGGTCCCCTGCGCCTGCGCATCAGACGGCGATGTGATGGCGTCCACAATCTCCATACACGCCTCTCTGCCTATTTCGTTGTGGCTCAGGTCTAGTGACTGTAAGAGTAAAAAAAAATACAATAAAATGCCTTTAATAATTATATAACACTAGGTGCGCCCGCGACTTCATCCGCGTGGAATAGTTATTTGCATCATTGAATAATTTTCCCCGTTTTTTTCACATTTCCCATTATTTCTTTACTCCTTATAGTTGTATATTATATAGCCTAAAGCCTTCCTCGATAAATGGTCTATTCAACGCAATAAGAATTTTTCAATTCGAACCACTAGTTTCTGAGATTAGCGCGGTCAAACAAACAAACAAACTCTTCAGCTTTATAATATTAGTATAGATACATACATATAACCACGTCTATATACCTTGCGGGGTAAACAGAGCCAACAGTATTGATAAGACTGATATGCCACATTCAGCTGTTCGGCATAACAATAGCTCTCTTATACTTATATATATATATATATTAGACCGGAGGTCCCGGGTTCGAATCCCAGCCAGGGCATGATGAGAAAAGAATTTTCTCTGATTGGCCTGGGTCTTGGATGTTTATCTATATAAGTATTTATTATGAAATAAAGTATCATTGAGTTAGTATCTCGTAACAATATATATATATATATATATATATATAGAATCTGTTACATGAAATAAACATAATATATATACATTACCTCTAAACGGACCGAGTTATCTTTGAAAGCTCTGGCGAGAGCTTTAGCACCTTTGCTTTTCAATAAGCAATCACCAAAATTTATCGATTTTAAATTTTTCAATCTGCAACAACAAAAAAAATTTGGATGAGTCACAAATAATTCAACACCATAATTCTATACTACATACATACAGAAATACACGCAATCACATCTTTATCCCTTGCAGGGTAGACAGAGCGAAAAGTCTTGAAAAGACTGATAGGCAGCGTACAGCTGTTTGGCTTAATTATAGAATTGAGATTCAAATAGAAAGAAAGAAAGAAAAGGACCACTCTATCTCTTTCCTATGGATGTCGTAAAAGGCGGATTTGGAAGAGGCTTATAAAGTTGGGATTCTTTTTTTAGGCGATGGGCTAGCAACCTGTCACTATTTGAATCTCAATTCTATCATTAAGCGAAATAGCTGAACGTGGCATGTCAGTCTTTTTAAGACTGTTGGCTCTGTCTACCCCGCTAGGGATATAGACGTGATAATATGTATGTATAATGATTTGCCGTGTGGTTCCCGGCGCCAATATAAAAGCTGCAGCTTCATGTAATCCCACATGAAATGATAATCATGTAATCCCAGCTGAAATCTCAATTCTATCATTAAGCCAAATGGCTTAGAGATTCAAATAGTGACAGATTGCTCACTCATCGCCTAAAAAAGAATCCCAAATTTGTAAGCCTATCCCTTAGTCGCCTTTCACGACATCCATGTGAAACAAATGGAGTGGTCCTATTCCTTTTTTGTATTGGCACCGGGGAACCATACGGCACATTTACCAGCATTAAACATTACAATTACGAATTACCTGGGTAAAGCGTCAGCTATAGCCTGCGCCCCCTTGCCCCCAATAGTGTTGTCGTTAAGATTCAGACTCCGAAGTCCCGGGTTCTTTTTGAACGCGTCAGACAGCGACGATATGCCGACGTGGTATATGCCATTCTGGGGCATCGCTACCTCTTCAAGGGTGCCCATTTCCTGTAACATTTGAATTACCAGTTTCCGGTGCACTGTCTACCCCGCAAAGGATATAGACGTGATATTTATAGGCATATATGTAAAACCACATTTTCAGCAGATCATTAGGAGAGTATGGAGGGAAAGGTCGGAGTGGGATGGCCTAGACGAACGTATCTTGATCAGATTAAGGACGTCCTGGTAAAGGGTCAGGTCGAGAGTGCCCGAAACCGCCGAGCTTGCGTGAAGAGAGTTATGAATGTGGATGAAGCGAAGGAAGTGTGCAGAGATCGTGGCAAGTGGAAAGAGGTAGTCTCTGCCTACCCCTCCGGGAGAAAGGCGTGATTTTATGTATGTATATATATATATTTGGAATTTAAGCAACAGATATTATGATTTCTTTACGCAACATATAATAAATGCTGCAGTGTAGTTTGTTCCGCCGCTTCTTCTACACATGAGCTTTGTAAGCGGCAGTAGTTATAATTAGATTTAAGTGATGTGACGTCAAAATGTGGTACCTTGTATCCAATTTTGAAAATAAATCTATTCTATGCTATTGCCGTGTGGTTTCCGGCACCGGTACAGGGGGGAGTAGGACCACTCCATCTCTTTCCCGTGGATGTCTTAAAAAGCGACTAAGGGATAGGCTTACAAACTTGGGATTCTCTTTTAGGCGATGGGCTAGCAACCTGTCACTATTCGAATCTCAATTCCTATCATCAAGCCAAACAGCTGAACGTGGCCATTCAGTCTTTTAAATACTGTTGGCTCCGTCTACCCCGCAAGGGATATTGACGTGACCATATATATGTATCTATTCAATTCTAATAATGATTTTTTTTATTTCTGAACCAACCTGGAACACCTTGGCCAAAGCTGTCGCCCCGTCATTCTCCAGCCTGTTCCTGCCCGCTATGAACACCTTCAGCCTCCGAGGGTTCGCTGACAGAGCCTTGGCCAGGAGTCTTCCGCCGGTGATGCCGAGACCGTTGTTATTAAGCCGCAACTCCTGTTAATATATAAATGTTAAATCTTATATGTATATAAAAATGAATCGCTAAATGTGTTGGTAAACGCATAACTCAAGAACGCCTGGACCAATTTGGCCAATTCTTTTTTTCTAATATTCGTCAAAACTCAAGGATGGTTTTAACGGCGAAAAAATACCAAATAATTGCCTGAAAAACCTTAAAAACAGTCCTTTTCTTTATCCCATACAAACGTTTTCTAACTAATATGTACAGTCAATTTGAGCTTTATTGCTAATGTATAAAGTTCACTGTTGTCTAAGCAATGTAGGTCTAATAGATAGGAACAAAAAACTGTCATATTACAAATCTTTTTGACAGAACGAAGTCTGTCGGGTCCGCTAGTAGTATATAAATATGAAGCTGCAGTTTTTTATATGCACCAATATAAAAAACTGCAGCTTCATGTAATCCCACATGAAATGATAATCATGTAATCCAATCATTATACTGCAACTCCTATAAATATATATGATATGTATTGAAGAAGTTTAACAAAATACATACATATGGACACGTCTATATCCCTTGCAGGGTAGACTGAGCCAACAGTCTTGAAAAGACTGATAGGCCACGTTCAGCTGTTTGTCTCAATGATAGAATTGAGATTCACATAGTGATAGGTTGCTAGCACATCGATTAAAAGAAGAATTCCAAGTTTATAAGCATATCCCTTAGTCGCCTTTTACGACACCCATGGGAAAGAGATGCGAGCTGTCCTATAATTTTTTTCTATTGGTGCCGGGAACCACACGACTGCTAAAATAATCATAATATCGTTTAACATACTAACTAAACATACACATTAAATTTTTTGTAAGAAGGGTAAACAATCTACTCAATTTTTGAAAGAAGGGCCAAGAATCGCGCCGTGTGGTTCCCGGCACCAATAAAAAAAAAGAATAGGACCACTCCATCTCGCTCCCATGGATGTCGTAAAAGGCGACTAAGGGATAGGCTTATAAACTTGGAATTCTTTTAGGTGATGTGCTAGCAACCTGTCACTATTCGAATCTCAATACCATCATAAAGCCAAACAGCTGAACGTGACCTATCAGTCTATTCAAGAATGTTGGCCCTGTCTACCCCGCAAGGGATATAGACGTGATCATGTGTGTGTGTGTGTTTTGTTAACCTTCTCCTTTCAGATTGTATACCGTCCATTTTTGTAACTTCGTGTCTCTTCAAACCACGACATTGGCAGAATCACCGAAAAAACGGTGGAAGCCAAAATGTAGAAAAGAAAGAAAGAAAGAAAGTGTGTATGTGTACGGTTAAAGAAATTTATTCTCATAAAAGTATCTATAAAAAAATTCACTTACAATTGAGAACTTCAAATATTTACATTTAGTTGACGCGTACAAGTTGTCGGTAGTTAAACAATAAAGTATATTCACTCCGTGCTGGCTGCGCGCGGAACTACTTAGGATCTTCGATAGGTAGGTAGTAGCATTTCAATGCGTGTGCGTGTAGTCATCATTAGAGGACCACAATAAGCGCAACTAGACAACTATGTTTAGGACCAACAATCTGACCTGCAGTTGGCCGCAGACCTCGCTCTGAAGAAGTCTGGCGAGCCCCTCCGCCCCAATCGGGCCGGGCCCTGTCTACCCCGCAAGGGATATAGACGTGATCACGTGTAGGACCAACAATCTGACCTGCAGTTGGCCGCAGACCTCGCTCTGCAGTAGCCTGGCGAGCCCCTCCACCCCGATCGGGCCGGGCCCTGTCTACCCCGCAAGGGATATAGACGTGATCATGTGTTGGACCAACAATCTGACCTGCAGTTGGCCGCAGACCTCGCTCTGAAGAAGTCTGGCGAGCCCCTCCGCCCCAATCGGGCCGGGCCCTGTCTACCCCGCAAGGGATATAGACGTGATCACGTGTAGGACCAACAATCTGACCTGCAGTTGGCCGCAGACCTCGCTCTGCAGTAGCCTGGCGAGCCCCTCCACCCCGATCGGGCCGGGCCCTGTCTACCCCGCAAGGTATATAGACGTGATCATGTGTAGGACCAACAATCTGACCTGCAGTTGGCCGCAGACCTCGCTCTGCAGTAGCCTGGCGAGCCCCTCCACCCCGATCGGGCCGGGCCCTGTCTACCCCGCAAGGGATATAGACGTGATCATGTGTAGGACCAACAATCTGACCTGCAGTTGGCCGCAGACTTAGCTCTGAAGAAGTCTAGCGAGCCCCTCCACTCCGATCGGGCCGGGCCCTGTCTACCCCGCAAGGGATATAGACGTGATCACGTGTAGGACCAACAATCTGACCTGCAGTTGGCCGCAGACCTCGCTCTGCAGTAGCCTAGCGAGCCCCTCCACCCCGATCGGGCCGGGCCCTGTCTACCCCGCAAGGTATATAGACGTGATCATGTGTAGGACCAACAATCTGACCTGCAGTTGGCCGCAGACCTCGCTCTGAAGAAGTCTGGCGAGCCCCTCCACTCCGATCGGGCCGGGCCCTGTCTACCCCGCAAGGTATATAGACGTGATCATGTGTAGGACCAACAATCTGACCTGCAGTTGGCCGCAGACCTCGCTCTGAAGAAGTCTGGCGAGCCCCTCCACTCCGATCGGGCCGGGCCCTGTCTACCCCGCAAGGGAAATAGACGTGATCATGTGTAGGACCAACAATCTGACCTGCAGTTGGCCGCAGACCTCGCTCTGAAGTAACCTAGCGAGCCCCTCCACCCCGATCGGGCCGGGCCCTGTCTACCCCGCAAGGGATATAGACGTGATTATGTGTGTGTGTAGACCAAGGACCAACAATCTGACCTGCAGTTGGGCGCAGACCTCGCTCTGAAGAAGTCTGGCGAGCCCCTCCACCCCGATCGGGCCGGGCTCTGTCTACCCCGCAAGGGATATAGACGTGATCACGTGTAGGACCAACAATCTGACCTGCAGTTGGCCGCAGACCTCGCTCTGAAGCAGCCTAGCGAGCCCCTCCACTCCGATCGGGCCGGGCTCTGTCTACCCCGCAAGGGATATAGACGTGATCACGTGTAGGACCAACAATCTGACCTGCAGTTGGCCGCAGACCTCGCTCTGAAGCAGCCTAGCGAGCCCCTCCACCCCGATCGGGCCGGGCTCTGTCTACCCCGCAAGGGATATAGACGTGATCACGTGTAGGACCAACAATCTGACCTGCAGTTGGCCGCAGACCTCGCTCTGAAGCAGCCTAGCGAGCCCCTCCACTCCGATCGGGCCGGGCTCTGTCTACCCCGCAAGGGATATAGACGTGATCATGTGTAGGACCAACAATCTGACCTGCAGTTGGCCGCAGACCTCGCTCTGAAGCAGTCTGGCGAGCCCCTCCACTCCGATCGGGCCGGGCCCTGTCTACCCCGCAAGGTATATAGACGTGATCATGTGTAGGACCAACAATCTGACCTGCAGTTGGCCGCAGACCTCGCTCTGCAGTAGCCTAGCGAGCCCCTCCACTCCGATCGGGCCGGGCCCTGTCTACCCCGCAAGGTATATAGACGTGATTATGTGTAGGACCAACAATCTGACCTGCAGTTGGCCGCAGACCTCGCTCTGAAGAAGCCTAGCGAGCCCCTCCACTCCGATGGGGCCGAATGCGTTGTCACTGAGATCTAACAGCGAGAGGCGAGCGCCGGCCGCTATCATGCCGTCGCCTAGCGCACTCTGTGTACAAAAGAGGGGTACTCATAAATTACAAAGGTACATACATATGATCACGTCTCCATCCCTTACTGAGCCAACAGTCTTGAAAAGTTGTTTGGCTCAATGATAGAATTGAGATTCAAATAGTGACAGATTGCCAACCCATCGCCTTAAAGAAGAATCCCACGTTTATATGCCTATCCCTTAAAGCCAAATAGCTGAACTTGGCCTATCAGTCTTTAAAAGACTGTTGGCTCAGTCTACCCCGCAAGGGATATAGACGTGATTATATGTATGTAACCAAATAGAAGTGGAACACAAACCAAAGCGGGCGGTATCTCAGTCTTCATCCTGCCGGTGAACATGTCCGAGAACCGAGCCACCTTCAGCTCGGGGTGGTGCTCCAGGGCCTTCGCTATGGCCTTGGCGGCCGCCACACCGAGGGTGTTACCCGTCAATGTCAGGTACTGAAGGTCGGGACACGAGTTGATGGCATCCACGATAGGTTGAGCTGTAAAAAGGGATTTTATATTGATGTATTTAATCAAGGAACATGTAAATGCCGTGTGGCTCCCAGCACCAATACAAAAAAGAATAGGACCACTCCATATCTTTCCCATGGATGTCGTAAAATGCGTCTAAGGGATAGGCTTACAAACTTGGTATTCTTTTTCAGGCAATGGGCTAGCAACCTGTCACTAGTTGAATTTCAATTCTATCGTTAAGCCAAATGGCTGAACGTGGCCATTCAGTCTTTTCAAGACTGTTGGCTCTGTCTACCCCGCAAGGGATATAGACGTGACCATATGTATGTAACATGTAATGATTATATTTTTGAATGAATAAATTTATTTATTCAAAAATACAGTCATTACACATACTAATCAAACTACAATTCTTTACGAGTTTCCTGCCTGTGCCAAACTTAAGCCACATATTTTTATCATTCAGGTAATCATCAGTCCTATATTAAGCCTTCTCACAAAGTACTTTACTTTTTCAAATGGTCCTATATTAAACCTTCTCACAAAGTAGGTACTTTACTTTTTAAAACGGAATAAGACAAATAAATATTTACACTTTGAATGAAATCTGAATTGAGGGAAACAGTTGTGTTAGATAATATACTCACATTTATGTAAGTTTATCATTTAGAAATTACTTGATTATTATAAAGCATCCTCAATACGCTTTCTGAGCACTGCCTTTTTGGTTATGGATTTCCCATTATATTTTGGTTGACAGGAAGAAATCCCAATTGGAATAATTCCGCCATTGTACATATTCTTCGAAATCCAATGACTGTTTTGTAATTTGTTCAATTTATTTTTATGTGCAATGTAGAGTTTACAAACAAACAATAGCCATATACATATAATCACGTCTATATACCCCGCGAGGCAGACAGAGCCTACAGTCTCGAAAAGACTGACTGATAGGCCACGTTCAGCTATTCGGCTTTCAAATAGAATTGATTAGAATATAGATAGATTCAAATAGTTACAGATTGCTAGCCCATCGCCTAAAAGAATAATACAATAGCCATATAGCAGATCTTTTTTTAACAAGACTAAGACACTAGAAAAGTTTATTATTAAAGGTTTATGGCAGTAAATAGTAAATAATGTTTGATCAATGTGATTGATAAATTCATGCATCATTCATTTTATGGCGCGATAGAGGTTATGTGACGAACGTTGTGTTTTCCGTCTAAACTACTAATTTAATATTTTACTGCACAGACAATGCGTGTTCAATAACAATGCAAAAACGGTTAAAAATATGAACAGTTTGGAAAATTCAAGTAGAACCGCTAAAACTTTACCATCTTTCTCCGTATCAAGTTTCAATGATTTTCCAGAAAAGTCCACACCACTAACAGTTCTGGTCGGCTCACTTAAAGCTGTGTTTATCGCATTTAAATCGAAAGAAGCCATTTTATAAATAAAAAATAAGTTAAAAGCAAATTAATATCACAAAATCATGGAAAACAAACACTTCGTCAACGGTTATTTTTTAATTTTTTTTTTTTATTGACAGTGACCTGACATTCTAAAGCCATTCAACAGAGTTACCAGTATCTAAAAGACAAATTATGAATAACCACGTAAAATATATTATGTGAAGCGTATTTGTGAAATAAAAATCTAAAAAGAAATACATAACGGAAAGTGATGTACTACATTTTTGGATTTATGATAACTCTTAAATACACAATGGAAAGTGATGTATTTTTATTCCTGCGTAAATTATGTCTTCATCATTTAGGTACGGGACAGACGGAGTCAAAAGTCTCTAAAAGACTTGCAGGCCTCTTCCTGCAGAATTGTTTTATGATGAAATTGGGTTTCGGGTAATGACAGGTTGCTTTCTAGAAATCTGCCTAAACGAGGAATTCCTTTGCAAGCCTTTCTCATGATTGATATTAAAACCTGTGCAGAAAAAAAAGTAGCTTTTTGTACTTTTACTGTATTTTTCTTTCTACTATTAATAACTTAAAAAGTAAAAGATGTAAAAAAAAAGCATTGGTGCAACTTTGGGAAGCAACAATTAAATAAGAATTCTACTAGAATGTAGTAATTCCTACTAACTTGGCATCATCAAATTCCTACTATATTGTCAGTGTCAATCAAACTTTATTGTCACTTGACGTCACTGACTGACAGCGATTGGTAGTGTCGGTCTCGAGCTCTCGCGAAATATAATCGCAATTTTATTCTCAATCTCGATTTAAAATCGAGGAAATAAAGATTCTTTAGTGAAATCTCTATTCCTACGTGACCGGGCGACATCACACCATGGCGGGTTTGTATTTTTTGTAATTCGAATTATGAAAAAACGAGTTGTTTACGATGTACATACCTCACCTCTTGAATTTAATTTCCAATTAGATTATGTTAACTAACTTTTATCATTACTTTTTAAGTACTTTTTATATTAAGTTACGCCTAATTTTGACTTTAATTCTCAGCTAATCCATGTTTGGTTACTTATTTTTTAGTTTTTAAGTTTCTACGATGTTCCACTTAACCTTTGATCCGAAATGAATATTCGATAACATTCTCTGCTTGCTGCACTGTTGTTTTACTTATAAAACGTTTACAAGGCCATACGGCCGGTTGAAAACGTGTGTTTTGCCATAAACTTTTAAGAACTAGGCATCTTTTTATTTCTCTAATACCTACTTCTTATCTACTTGAGAACTAGGTTTTGATAACAATCTGGATGTAATGCATTACATTACAATTTTTTAAAGTATCAAGCCGTTCGTCACATACTTTTTTAATAAAAATTATTGTTGGTAGCTGCCTACCAACCCATTATACAACAATCAGGTACATCGCACATATTCGATTAAAAAAACGAAATATTAAAACAACAACAGATATAAAAACAAAATAATTTACCAAAAATCTTAAGTTTGATAAGGAATAGGAAGGCTAATTCCTACCTACTTATTCAACTACATTGTATTCTAAGTAGATATTACTATTTTAATGATATCCATGTTAATGGTCTCTGCCTACGCCTCCGGGCAAAAGGCGTGATTTTATGTATGTATATGTTAATTCAAAAAAACAATTAATTAAATAAACTTTACAAAACTGAAAAAAATAATTGTTTTGATTGATGTACCTATCATACCTATAAACGTAGATCTTCAGATTCAATTATATACCTAATACCTAGGTACTATAAATTCTTACCTTCCTTCCTCCTGGCTCCTCTCCAGATGAAACAACCCCAACTATGAGCACCGCTCAGTCAACCAGGTACAATATATGTATAAAAAGCCCTAGTGTGCAATTGCAGGTATCTGATAAAATAATGTTTATATTTCAGCCAACAACCCATTCAGCAGCTTAGTCAAGACATTGGAGATAAACGGAAAAACATACAAATATTTTGATGTGACCGCTCTGGGGCCTAAATATGGTGAGAAAATTGATTTAACATTAGTTTTGTCCCTTGGGATTCCTCATGTAGACCATGGGCTAGCAACCTGTCACTATTTGAATCTCAATTCTATCATAAAGCCATAAAGCTGAACGTGGCCTTTCAGTTTTTTCAAAACTGTTTGTTGGCTCTGTCTACCCCGCAAGGGATATAGACGTGACCATATGTATGTAACCTTTAGAAAAGATGACCACTCAAATCTCGAGTTCTTATTATCAGTTAGTTATAAATAACTAACATAAAGTTATTATGTCATTTCATTTCAAAACATAATTTATTATCGTACAAGAACCTTATCAATTATTTAATGTAATACATCCTACTAATATTATAAATGCGAAAGTTTGTGAGTATGTCAGGATGTCAATATGGATGTTTGTTACTCTTTCACTCAAAAACTACTGAACCGATTACAATGAAATTTGGTATGTGGGTAGTTGAAGACCCAGAATAACATAGGCTACATTTCAGTGACAGGTTGCTAGAACATCGCCTAAAAAAGAATCTCAAGTTGGTAAGCCTATCCCTTAGTCGCCTTTTACGACATCCATAGGAAAGAGATGGAGTGGTCCTATTCTTTTATGTATTGGTGCCGGGAACCACACGGCATCTAATCAATCTAAAAGTTATGTTGATGAAATATAATTAAAGTAAGTACCAGTAAGTAACAGGGTATCAAAATAATGTCACCTACACATGTGGAAAACTAGCTGTGCCCGCGACTTCGTCCGCGTGGAATAGTTATTTTGGGCATCATTGAAGCCCTCAAGGATGAATAATTTTCCCCGATTTTTTTTCATACATACATACATATGTTCTCGTCTATATCCCTTACGGGGTTGACAGAGCCAACAGCCTTGAAAAGACTGAATGGCCACGTTCAGCTTTTTGACTTGATGATAGTATTGAGATTCAAATAGAGACAGGTTGCTAGCCCATCGCCTACAAAAGAATCCCAAGTTTATAAGCCAAGTGATAGGCTTACAAACTGATGAAGAGATGGAGTGGTCCTATTCTTTTTTGTTTTGGCGCCGGGAACCACAAGGCAATTCGAACCAGTAGTTCCTGAGATTAGCGCGTTCAAACAAACAAACTCAAAACTGAAACAAAAACTGAACTGAAGTTTGTTTAATAAAATCAACATTCTCTTCCAGACCGCCTCCCCTACAGCATAAGGGTGCTGTTGGAGTCGTGCGTGAGGAATTGCGACAATTTCCAAGTCCTGGAGAAGGACGTACAGAACGTTCTAGAATGGGAGACCAATCAATCCAAAGAAGATGCCACGGAGATAGCCTTCAAACCGGCCAGGGTCATATTGCAGGTTGGTTGAATGAATGAATGAATGATTTATTATGCATTGAATGAGAGATTGTTGTTACTGCGTTCTCGAGAAGGACGTACAGAACGTTCTAGAATGGGAGACCAATCAGGCCAAAGAGGATGCCACAGAGATAGCCTTCAAACCGGCCAGGGTCATATTGCAGGTTGGTTGAATGAATGAATGAATGATTTATTATGCATTGAATGAGAGATTGTTGTTACTGCGTTCTCGAGAAGGACGTACAGAACGTTCTAGAATGGGAGACCAATTAGTCCAAAGTGGATGCCACGGAGATAGCCTTCAAACCGGCCAGGGTCATACTGCAGGTTGGTTGAATGAATGAATGATTTATTATGCATTGAATGAGAGATTGTTGTTACTGCGTTCTCGAGAAGGACGTACAGAACGTTCTAGAATGGGGGACCAATTAGTCCAAAGTGGATGCCACGGAGATAGCCTTCAAACCGGCCAGGGTCATATTGCAGGTTGGTTGAATGAATGAATGATTTATTATGCATTGAATGAGAGATAGTTGTTACTGCGTTCTCGAGAAGGACGTACAGAACGTTCTAGAATGGGAGACCAATCAATCCAAAGAAGATGCCACGGAGATAGCCTTCAAACCGGCCAGGGTCATATTGCAGGTTGGTTTAACTGCATCATCTTCCACCCGGTCTATAGTTTTGTTGTGGGAAATGCCGTGTGGTATTATTTTAAGTACAAAATAAATGTATGTATGTAATAGTGCCGTGTGGTTCCCGGCACCAATACGAAAAAGAATAGGACCACTCCATCTCTTTCCCATGGATGTCGTAAAAGACGACTAAGGGATAGGCTTACCAACCTGGGATTCTTTTTTAGACGATGGGCTAGCAACCTGTCACTATTTGAATCACAATTCTATCATTAGGCCAAATAGCTGAACATGGCCATTCAGTCTTTTCAAGACTGTTGGCTCTGTCTACCCCGCAAGGGATATAGACGTGACCATATGTATGTATGTAAGAACAAACAGACAGAGCCAGCAGTCTTAAAAAGACTGATAGGCCACGTTTAGCTGTATGGCTTAATGATAGTATTGAGATTCAAATAGTGATAGGTTGCTAGTCTATTATCTAAAAGAAGAATCATAAGTTTATAAACCTATCCCTTAGTCGCCTTTTACGGCATCCATGTGAGAGAGATGGACTGGTCCTGATATATTAGTTAAGTAACTTCTGTAGTAACATAAGATTGTTTTTATTTATTTGTGAAAAACGGAATGCTTATGTAAGTGACATTCTTTTTAAATTTTTTTTTGTCAACTTCAAATTGTTAGAATTTATAGGTTAGAATTTTATATTATTTAGAATTTATTATTAGGTAGGTTAAAAGTGTTTTTTTAAGACAAAACTTTCTTATTCAAAATAAATATTGCGACAAATATTGTAAAAAAAAAAAACTTAGACAATGAATGTCACACCCATGTTATTAGAATTGCAAATTCGTTAAAAATACATTAACACGTACTTATGCGCATTTACAAAAAAAAAGACGAAGTTAGCAACACCTATAAAAAGCAACGAAATTAACGTCGCCGACAAAAAGCGACGGATTTAGCGCCACTTACAAAAGAATACAGGTTTTTCGCAAATCCCATGGGTTCCCATGGGATCCTATTTTTTTAACGGGAAGGTACCGTAAGGTACCGTGTGGTTCCCGGCACCAATAGAAAAAAGAATTGGACCACTCTCTCTTTCCCATGGATGTCGTAAAAAGCGACTAAGGGGTTGGCTTATAAATTTGGGATTCTTCTTTTAGGCGATGGGCTAGCAACCTGTCACTATTTGAATCCCGCAAGGGATATAGACGTGATTATATGTATGTATGTCTTGTATGTAAAGGTACCCTATGTCCTCTCCAGACTCTTAATTATATATACGTTATACATACATACATATAATCACGTCTATATCCCTTGCGGGGTAGACAGAGCCAATACTTTTGAAAATACTGATAGACTACGTTCAGCTGTTTGGCTTACTGATAGAATTGAGTTTCATATAAAGTGACAGGTTGCTAGCCCGTCGCCTAAAAGAAGAATCCCTTAGTCGCCTTTCACGACATCCATGGGAAAGTTGGAGTGGTCCTGTTCTTTTTTCTATTGATGCCGGGAACCACACGGCACAAGATACACGTGATGTTTCAAGAAGATTAATTCAGTTGATAACCCTTGAAGAGGTACAAAACATAGAAATAAACTTAGATTTTTCTGCAAACGCGGTTTCTAAGCGGTAGTAGTTATAATTAGATTTAAGTGATGTGACGTCAATAAGTGATACCTTGTTTCAATTTTGAAAATAAATCTACTATATTCTAATAGTGCTGTGTGGTTCCCGGCATCAATACAAAAAGGAATAGGACCACTCCATCTCTTTCCCATGGATGTCGTAAAAGGCGACTAAGGGATTGGCTTACAAACTTGGGATTCTTTTTTTTGGGCGATGCGCTAGCGACCAGTCACTATTTGAATCTCAATTCTATTAAAAAGCCAAATAGTTGAACGTGGCCTATCAGTCTTTTCAAGACTGCTGGCTCTGTCTACCCCGCAAGGGATATAGACGTGACCATAATATGTATTTATGTACGGGACGAATTACACAGATTGAGTTAGTCTCGAAGTAAGTTCGAGACTTGTGTTACGAGATACTAACACAACGATACTATCCTACAAATATTATAAATGCGAAAGTTTGTGAGTGTGTCAGTACGGATTTTTGTCACTCTTTCACGCAAAAACTACTGAACCGATAACGATGAAATTTGGTATGTGGGTAGCTGAAGACCCAGAATAACATATAGGCTACTTTCTATCCCGTAGTTCCCGCGGGATTGACAGGCTTTCCATGCGGACGAAGTCGCGGGCGGCCTCTAGTTTTATAATAAATACTTATATAGATAAACATCCAAGACCCAGGCCGATCAGAGGAAGTTCGTTTCTCATCACGCCCTGGCCGGGATTCGAACCCGGGACCTCCGGTGTCACAGACAAGCGTACTACCGCTGCGCCACAGAGGCCGTTTAGACAGAAAAACAAAGTTACCACGTCATAAGTCGAAGGTTTTAACTGTTTTTCAATGAATTTACAATTTAAATCGCATGGGCGTGTCGCACCATTGTTTTACAAATTAACAGTGTAATGCTAAGTGTTTTTCAACGGCCTCTGTGGCGCAGCGGTAGTACGCTTGTCTGTGACACCGGAGGTACCGGGTTCGAATCCCGGCCAGGGCATGATGAGAAAAGAACTTTCTCTGATCGGCCTGGGTCTTGGATGTTTATCTATATATGTGTTTATCGGTTCAGTAGTTATTGCGTGAAAGAGTAACAAACATCCATACTGTCACACTCACAAACTTTCGCATTTATAATATTAGTAGGATAGTATCGTTGAGTTAGTATCTCGTAACACAAGTCTCGAGCTTACTTCGAGGCTAACTCAATCTGTGTAATTTGTCCTGTATATATTTATAATTTTATATTTTTTTCTAATGAAATTCCGACTTAATACGAGTTAAAAATGTTTAACACCTCTTATTGTTAAGTGTTTACATTTATCTTCTTTAAGTTTTTAATTATTCACAGTATGTATGCGCTTAAGCATTAGCTTACATACATACATATGGTCACGTCTATATCCCATGCGGGGTAGACAGAACCAACAGTCTTGCAAAGACTGCTGGGCCACGTTCAGCTATTTGGCTTTATGATAGAATTGAGATTCGAATAGTGACAGGTTGCTAGTCCATCGCCTTAAATGAGAATCCCAAGTTTATAGGCCTATCCCTTAGTCGCCTCCACTGGAAATGACATGGAGTGGCCCTGTTCTATTTTATATTGCTCCATCATCACTCCATCTTGTTCCCATGGATGTCGTAAAAGGCGACTAAGTCTTATAAACTTGGAATTCTTCTTTTAAGCGATGGGCTAGCAACCTGTCACGCTTTAAATCTCAAATGTATTATTAATCCAAACAGCTGGACATGGCCTATCAGTCATTTGAATACTGTTGGCCCTGTCTACCTAGCGAGGGATATACACGTGTTTGGTTTCCTTCCACCCAAAGGTTGACTGGAAGAGATTGCTTTAGCGATAAGTCCGCCTTTGTACCATCTCTATCTGCTTTGTGTTGTTTTGTATGTTTTACTCTTATGGTGCAATAAAGAGTTTTATCTATCTATTATATACATACATACATAACAACAAATATACGGGACAAATTACACAGATTGAGTTAGCCTCGAAGTAAGTTCGAAGTACATCCATACATAAAATCACGCCTCTTTCCCGGAGGGGTAGGCAGAGACTACTTCTTTCCATTTGCCACGATCTCTGCATACTTCCTTCGCTTCATCCACATTCATACCTCTCTTCATGCAAGCTCGGCGGTTTCGGGTACTTTTGACCTGACCCTTTACCAGGACGTCCTTAATCTGATCAAGATACGTTCGTCTAGATATACAAGGATAGTGTGGAGGGAAAGGTCGGAGTGGGAAGACCTATCTATTATATGTATGTAGAATGTACAAAAGATATGCAATAAAAAAAAAATTGTAAATTTAAATGAATATCATTTGTTCCAGGACTTAACAGGTGTGCCTGCGGTGGTGGATTTCGCTGCAATGAGAGACGCTGTACGCGATTTGGGGGGTGACCCCCACAAGATCAACCCCATATGTCCAGCGGACCTGGTCATAGACCACTCGGTGCAGGTCGACTTCGCTAGATCGTAAGTATTGATTGGACGTTTAAGAGGAACATTCTCTTGTGCGTGGCAATTTTTAATTTGACGTCAACCAATGTTGTGAAACCAAACGTTTTGACAATTATTAAGCGATATGAAGTGTCTTATAATAATGAATAAAATTTTTGGATTTGAATTTTGATATCTATATGCTACAAGTCACAAAAATAAAAATTGAAATCGCGTGACGCTATGAGTCATCAAACAGCGGAAAACCTAAAATGTGGTTTCCGAGTGCCGTGTCGTTCCCGGCACCATTCGAACAAAAAAGTATAGGACCACTCCATCTCTTCCCCATGGATGTCGTAAAAGGCGACTAAGGGATAGGCTTACAAACTTAGAATTCTCTTTGAGGCGATGGGCTAGCAACCTGTCACTATTTGAATCTCAATTCTATCATTAAGCCAAACAGCTGAACGTGGCCTATCGGTCTTTTCAAGACTGTTCGCTCTGTTTACCCCGCAAGGGATATAGACGTGACCATATGTATGTATGAATAAAGAAATCTTTTGTTCACAGGCCGGACGCCTTAAATAAGAATCAGGAACTGGAGTTTGTTAGGAACAAAGAGAGGTTTCAATTCTTGAAGGTAATTCTTTATTTTTTCATTTAAAGGTAAATAAATATTAAACTACGCTATTATCATTACAGCCCAGGAAGGTCAAGGTTTTTTTTTCTAAAATAAGTGTTTTTTTTTAATGAGAGAGTAGGAAAAGGTAAAGGGTCAGGTCGAGAGTACCCGAAACCGCCGAGCTTGCATGAAGAGAGTTATGAATGTGGATGAAGCGAAGGTAGTGTGCAGAGATCGTGGCAAGTGGAAAGAGGTAGTCTCTGCCTACCCCTCCGGGAAAGAGGCGTGATTTTATGTATGTATGAGAGAGTAGGAATGATGATGTGTGCAAAAAATCCGCTGATTATTCAGCGTGTGTTGAAAATCGTTGCACGTTGCATTTGTACTTAAAGATACAAGTTCGAATCCCAACGCGGCCATGTACCGATGAGTGTTTTCAAAGTTATGTACATTAGTTTGAATACTAACCGATGCTCTTACGGTGAGGGGAAACATCGTGAGGTAACCTGCACATTCAGGTAACTGGATGTGTGACCATGATCGATCCAATACGGGTCAGGTTCCCCTGCAAAGGTTGCGAAGCTCAGACGGGAGTCGCTTCGTGTAAAAACCTGACTCACCCAATCCAGGGTCCATGATCGAAGGCACACCCCGGGCTCCTCTCCAGAGTGGTGAGGATGCGACCGGGACTAAAGCCGGGAGGAAGACTTCTACATACATACATACATAAAATCACGCCTTTTACCCGGAACTGTAGGCAGAGACTACCTCTTTCCACTTGCCACGATCTCTGCATACTTCCTTCGCTTCACCCACATTCATAACTCTCTTCACACAAGCTCGCCGGTTTCGGGTACTCTTGACCTAATAAATACTAATCGTGTTTAATGTTTGTTCTCAGTGGGGAGCCCAAGCATTTGATAATATGCTTATCGTGCCACCCGGCTCCGGTATCGTTCATCAGGTCAGTATTATTCATTCATTCATTCATTTATTACATACATACATTTATTATTTACATAAAATCACACACACACGGCATTTCCCACAACAAAACTATTAAACAATTAAATAAATATATATGGGACAAATAACACAGATTGAGTTAGCCTCGAAGTAAGTTCGAGACTTGTGTTACGAGATACTAACTCAACGATACTATATTTTATAATAAATACTTATATAGATATTAAGATTATAAAAATAATAGGCCAATCAGAGAAAGTTCGTTTCTCATCATGCCCTGGCCGGGGTTCGAACCCGGGACCTCCGGTGTCACAGACAAGCGCACTACCGCTGCGCCACAGAGGCCGTCAAAATTATATATAGATCCTTACAACATACATACATACATATGATCACGTCTATATCCCTAGCGGGGTAGACAGAGCCACCAGTCTTGAAAAGACTGATAGGCCACGCTCAGCTGTTTGGCTCAATAATAGAATTGAGATTAAAATAGTGACAGGTTGCTAGCCCATCGCCTAAAAGAGGAATCCCAAGTTTATAAGCCTATCCCTTAGTCGCCTTTTACGACATCCGTGGGAGCGAGATGGAGTGGTCCTATTCTTTTTTGTAACGGTGCCGGGAACCACACGGCACATCCTTACAATAATTTATGTTTTTCAGGTCAATTTAGAATACCTAGCTCGAGTGGTATTCACTGGTGATGTCCTGCATCCAGACTCGGTGGTGGGAACCGACAGTCACACCACTATGATCAACGGTCTTGGCGTAGTCGGATGGGGGGTGGGTGGTGAGTCAGTCAATCAATAATTAATATATTAATACATACATTAGTATGTGCATTAATACATACTTTAATACATACATTAGTATGTGCATTAATACATACATTAATACGTACATTAATACGTACATTAATACATACATTAATACGTACAATAATACAGACATTAATACATACATCAATACAGACATGAATACATACATTAATACAGACATGAATACAGACATCAATACAGACATCAATACATACATCAATACAAACATTAATACATACATTAATACAGACTTTAATACATACATTAATACATACATGAATACATACATCAATACATACATTAATACAGACTTTAATACATACATCAATACATACATTAATACAGATTTTAATACATACATCAATACAAACATTAATACAGATATCACGTCTGTATCCCTTGCGAGGTAGACAGTCCCGAAAAAATATTGGTAGGCTACGTTCAGCTTTTTGGCTTACTGATAGAATTGAGATTCATATATAGTGACAGGTTGCTATCCCGTCGCCTACAAGGAGAATCCCAACTTTATAAGCCTATCCCTTAGTCGCCTTGGATGTCGTAAAATTCGACTAAGGGATAGTCACTATTTCAATCTAAATTCCACCATTAAACCTAACAGCTGACCGTGACCTTTCAGTCGTTTCAAGACTGTTGACTCTGTCTACCCCGATATATGAATAAATGATTTAATTTTTTTGTCCAACAGGAATCGAAGCCGAGGCCGTAATGTTGGGTCAAGCCATCAGCATGTTGCTACCTAAAGTGGTTGGTTACAAATTGGTGGGGGAACTTAATCCAATGGCAACTTCTACTGATCTGGTGCTCACTATTACTAAGGTAAGAGATATATATATATATATATGTATATATATATATATATATATATATATATATACTAGAGGCCGCCCGCGACTTCGTCCGCGTGGAAACCCATATCATAACTTAACAATCAATCCCGCGGGAAATCCGGATAAAAATGACTTTATACATACATACATAAAATCACGCCTCTCTCCCGGAGGGGTAGGCAGAGACTACCCCTTTCCACTTGCCACGATCTCTGCACACTTCCTTCGCTTCATCCACATTCATAACTCTCTTCATGCAAGCTCGGCTAAAAAAAAAAAATCAATACTTTTGACCTGACCCAAAAATGACTTTATATGGACCAAATACTTAAGGAGTTACGCAAGGAGCTAACTTAGGCCCTTTATTTATTTGTTTACTAGAGGCCGCCCGCGACTTCGTCCGCATGTAAGTTAATCTTATCAATCCCGCGGGAACTCCGGGATAAAAAGTAGCCTATATGTTATTCTGGGTCTTCAGCATACCAAATTTCATCTTAATCGGTTCAGTATTTTTGCGTGAAAGTGTAACAAACATCCATACTGACATCCTGACATACTCACAAACTTTCGCATTTATAATAAGTAAATAAGTTTACGCGGAGAAATTCGAAATTTACGCGGACGAAGTCGCGGGCAACAGCTAGTATAGGTACTATAAATATCAAACAACTTTCGCATTTATAATATTATAGTAGGATTTACCAGACAATTTTTTTTTTTTTTACATATATTGTTATATTTTATGTATTTTTTTTTGCTTCATACAATATTACAGCACCTCCGCTCCTTAGGCGTGGTGGGTAAATTCGTCGAGTTCTACGGCCCCGGGGTGTCGGCACTGAGCATAGCAGACCGCGCCACCGTGGCCAACATGTGTCCCGAGTTCGGCGCGACCGTCGCTCACTTCCCGGTCGATAGCAGGTCGCTGTTGTACCTCGCTCAGACCAGTGAGTCAATCAGTCAAATGTGTTATGTATTTATTTATTATGTATTGAAAAATTACATACATACATACACACATACATATAATCAGTCAATGTGTTATATATTTATTTATTGTGTATTAAAAAATTACATACATACATATAATCATATTTATTATGTATTAAAAAATTACATACATACTACATACATATAATCAGTCAATGTTTTATATATTTATTTATAATGTACTAGCTGTGCCCGCGACTTCGTCCGCGTAGAATAGTTATCTTGGGCATCATTGAAACCTTCAAGGATTAATAATTTTCACATATTCCATTATTTCTTTGCTCCTCATAGTTGCAGCGTGACGTTATATATCCCAAAGCCTTCCTCGATAAATGGTCTATTCGACGCAAAAGAGTTTTTCAATTCGGACCAGTAGTTCATGAGATTAGCGCGTTCAAACAAACAAACTCTTTCAGCTTTTTAATATAAGTATAGATTAAAAAATTACTGGGTAAATTCGTCGAGTTCTACGGCCCCGGGGTCTCGGCACTGAGCATAGCAGACCGCGCCACCGTGGCGAACATGTGTCCCGAGTTCGGCGCGACCGTCGCTCACTTCCCGGTCGATGGCAGGTCGCTGCTGTACCTCGCGCAGACCAGTGAGTCGATCAGTCAATATGTTATATATTCAGTGTGTCAATCAGTCAATATGTTATATATTCAGTGAGTCAATCAGTCAATATGTTATATATTCAGTGAGTCAATCAGTCAATATGTTATATATTCAGTGAGTCAATCATTCAATGTGTTATATATTTATTTATAATGTACTAGCTGTGCCCGCGACTTCGTCCGCGTAGAATAGTTATCTTGGGCATCATTGAAACCTTCAAGGATTAATAATTTTCACATATTCCATTATTTCTTTGCTCCTTATAGTTGCAGCGTGACGTTGTATAGCCTAAAGCCTTCTCGATAAATGGTCTATTCGACGCAAAAGAGTTTTTCAATTCGGACCAGTAGTTCATGAGATTAGCGCGTTCAAACAAACAAACTCTTTCAGCTTTATGATATAAGTATAGATTAAAAAATTACTGGGTAAATTCGTCGAGTTCTACGGCCCCGGGGTCTCGGCACTGAGCATAGCAGACCGCGCCACCGTGGCGAACATGTGTCCCGAGTTCGGCGCGACCGTCGCTCACTTCCCGGTCGATGGCAGGTCGCTGCTGTACCTCGCGCAGACCAGTGAGTCGATAAGTCAAATGTATTAAAATGTATAAAAAAATTACATACATACATACATATAATCAGTCAATGTGTTATATATTTATTTATTATGTATTGAAAAATTACATACATACATATAATCATATTTATTATGTATTGAAAAATTACATACATACATACATATAATCAGTCAATGTGTTATATATTTATTTATTGACACCACAAATAGACCAGTAAGTCAATCAGTATCTTTTGTGTTATATATTTATTTATTATGTATAAAAAATTACATACATACATACATATAATCAGTCAATGTTTTATATATTTATTTATTGACACCACACACGGACCAGTAAGTCAATCAGTCAAATGTGTTTATATATTTATCTATTATGTATTAAAAAAATTACTGGGTAAATTCGTCGAGTTCTACGGCCCCGGGGTGTCGGCACTGAGCATAGCAGACCGCGCCACCGTGGCCAACATGTGTCCCGAGTTCGGCGCGACCGTCGCTCACTTCCCGGTCGATGGCAGGTCGCTGCTGTACCTCGCGCAGACCAGTGAGTCAATCAGTCAAATTTGTTATATATTTATTTATTATGTATTGAAAAGTTACATACATACATACATATAATCAGTCAATCTGTCAATGTATTATATTATATTTATTTATTGACACCACACACAGACCAGTAAGTCTATCAGTATCTAATGTGTTATATATTTATCTATTATGTATTAAAAAATTACTGGGTAAATTCGTCGAGTTCTACGGCCCCGGGGTGTCGGCACTGAGCATAGCAGACCGCGCCACCGTGGCCAACATGTGTCCCGAGTTCGGCGCGACCGTCGCTCACTTCCCGGTCGATGGCAGGTCGCTGCTGTACCTCGCGCAGACCAGTGAGTCGATCAGTCAAATGTGTTATATATTTATTTATTATGTATAAAAAATTACATACATACATATAATCAGTCAATGTGTTATATATTTATTTATTGACACCACACACAGACCAGTAAGTCAATCAGTCTCTAATGTGTTATATATTTATCTATTATGTATTAAAAATTACATACATATAATCAGTCAATGTGTTATATATTTATTTATTGTGTATTAAAAAATTACATACATACATACATATAATCAGTCAATGTATTATATTATATTTATTTATTGACACCACACACAGACCAGTAAGTCAATCAGTCTCTAATGTGTTATATATTTATCTATTATGTATTAAAAATTACATACATATAATCAGTCAATGTGTTATATATTTATTTATTGTGTATTAAAAAATTACATACATACATACATATAATCAGTCAATGTATTATATTATATTTATTTATTGACACCACACACAGACCAGTAAGTCAATCAGTCTCTAATGTGTTATATATTTATCTATTATGTATTTAAAATTAAATACATACATATAATCAGTCAATGTGTTATATATTTATTTATTGTGTATTAAAAAATTACATACATACATATAATCAGTCAATCTGTCAATGTATTATATTATATTTATTTATATTTATTGACACCACACACAGGCCAGTAAGTCAATCAGTCTCTAATATGTTATATATTTATTTATTACTAGCTGTTGCCCGCGACTTCGTTCGTTCGCGTAAATTTCGAGTTGAATCTTAATCATACAGTCAGATACAGACAGATAGACAAAAAATTTAAAAAAAACCCAGTCCTTTTCAGTCAAAATATTAAATGTACAGACAAAATATTTTTTCCGTTTTATTATATGTAGTATTTTGATTTTCAGATTTTTAAATAAAATAGTCAAAAACACAAAAAAAAATGTAATAAAAAAAAAACAGGCTTTGTTGGGGTTCGAACTTGGACCGCCAACAGTCTCACGCGCTAACCACTGGACCATCGAGGCCGTTGCAAAGTGTGAAAATTAAATAAGACTACATACATATGTTCACGTCTAAATCCCTTGCGGAGTAGACAGAACCAAAAGTCTTGAAAAGGCTGAATGGCCACGTTCAGCTATTTGGCTTAATGATAGAATTGAAATCAAATAGTGACAGGTTGCATGACCATCACCTAAAAAGAATCCCATGTTTTTAAGCCTATCCCTTAGTCGCCTTTTACGACATCCATGGTAAAAAGATGGGAGTGGTCCTATTCCATTTTGTATTAGTGCTAGGAACCACACGGCACTAACTACTACTTGCTGGATTTATGAGTTTCACTATATTACGTAAAGTTTTCGCTGTATATATATAACTGTATTTAAAGTATTGAAAGACTAATTATTTGAAAAACATAGTCGTACAAAAAAAGGCGGACGCAGTGTGGCTTGAAAGAAAAACGAAGCATCGTAATAGCGGCATTACCGTGCAGTGCCGTGTGGTTCCCAGCACTAATACAAAAAAGATAAGGACCACTCCATCGCTTTCCCATGGATGTCGTAAAAGGCGACTAAGGGATATGCTTACAAACTTGGGATTCTTTTTAAGGCGATGGGCTAGCAACCTGTCACTATTTGAATCTCAATTCTTTCATTAAGCCAAATAGCTGAACGTATGCTGCGAAAACTGCCGTTTATTATTTTCCGAGAGTTGATTAACTACCTAGAAAATTGATCAACATACGAGTGTTAATATTTTCCGGTGACATATACATATTACATACAGTGGGCTTCATTTTGCCATATTGTAGAACACCATCCGCCTTTGTTCCTACGTCCACGTTCTTGAGGCATTATAATTATATTAATATATTAATCTGAACAATGTATTCTCTCGTCCACATTCTATTCTAAGTTTAATTGATATTGTGAAGTTGACGTTGTTGAAGAAAATGCTGCAGTGCAGTTTGTTACCGCTTCTTCTGCACTGACGCCTTGGAAGCGGCAGTAAACTCAGTTTCAAGTAATTTATTTGACGTCAACCAATGTTGTTAAACCATACGTTGTGACAATTATTAAGACGATATATGACAATTATATACATACATACATACATACATAAACTCACGCCTCTTTCCCGGAGGGGTAGGCAGAGACTACCTCTATCCACTTGCCACGATCCCTGCATACTTCCTTTGCTTCATCCACATTCATAACTCTCTTCATGCAAGCTCGGCGGTTTCGGGCACTTTTGACCTGACCCTTCACCAGGACGTCCTTAATTTGATCAAGATACGTTCGTCTAGGTCTTCCCACTCCGACCTTTCCCTCCACACTCTCCTTGTATATCTGCTTAGTCAACCTGCTTTCATTCATCCTCTCTACATGACCGAACCATCTCAACATACCCTTTTCTATTCCTGTAACTACATCTTCTTTCACATCACAACATTCCCTTATCACGCTGTTCCTTATCTTGACAATTATATGACGATATGAAGTATCGAATAAAAATTTTGAATTTGAATTTTTTGAATTTGAATTTCATTTCAGACCGTCCCAAGGAGAAGATAGACGTGATCGAAGCTTACTTGCGCGCGACAAAACAGTTCCGGGATTATCAGAACCCCAAAGAGGATCCCGTCTTCTCTGAGGTGTGTATGATTGACATTGACGGCCTCTGTGGCGCAGCGGTAGTACGCTTGTCTGTGACACCGGAGGTCCCGGGTTCGAATCCCGGCCAGGGCATGATGAGAAAAGAACTTTCTCTGATTGGCCTGGGTCTTGGATGTTTATCTATATAAGTATTTATTATAAAATATAGTATCGTTGAGTTAGTATCTCGTAACACAAGTTTCGAACTTACTTTGAGGCTAACTCAATCAGTGTAATTTGTCCCGTATATATTTATTATTTATTTTTTTATACATACATACATATATGTAGGTAGTTACGTCTTTATCTCGAAGAGACTGGAAGACAATTGTTTGAATCTTGTTGAATTTCAGGTTGATAGCCAGAAGTATAGAAGACTTCCAAGTTTATAAGTCTTTCCCTTGATTGGCTTTAACATTTAGTCACGTCTATATGTATATGCCTTTCGGGGTAGACAGAGTCAAAAGTCTTGAAGAGACTGGTGGACGTTCAGCTGTTTGGCATTATGATGGAATTGAGATTCAAATAGTGGCTTGTTGCTAGCCCGTCGCTTGAAACGAGAATCCCAAGCGTATAAGCCTATCCCTTAGTCACCTTTTACATCCATGGGAAATGAGATAGAGTGGTCCTATTCTTTTTCATGTTCCAGCATTAGCCGGGAACCACACGGCACGTGTACATAGTTGTAAAAGAAATTTATCACTCGCAATGGCGGACTGAAGGTAATCATTTCTTCGCCATTTCTTTTCCAGGTGGTGGAATTGGATCTGTCGACGGTGGTGACATCTGTGAGCGGGCCGAAGCGGCCCCAAGACAGGGTTTCCGTTTCCGTTATGAAGAAGGACTTCCAGGACTGTTTAAGTAACAAGGTGAGATTGTTAGCGGCTGATTATACTTATATTGTTATAACTTAGGAGCGATGATTCGGCTCGACCGCCACCAAAGGGAAGATCTTCCGCCAGCTGGTGTGACGCCTGGGGAACCGCGCGACACACGATGTTGTGTCGGAGGTTGTATATATGCTCCAATCCGTCAAATCTTTGTCTTTATCTTCAAGCACCCAGTGACAATATAGATAGAAAGATAGATAGATAAAACTCTTTATTGCACCATAAGAAAAAAATCATACAAAACAGACAGAGACGGTGCAAAGGCGGACTTATCGCTAATGCATAATCTTCCAGTCAACCTTTGGATCAATATAAAAATTACCACTGAGTTAGAGGCGACTGCAACGGACAGACACATTGTATTTTCTTGAAATCTTGCTGTGATGAAGGTATATCTTCAGCTACAGTCATCACGTACCCAGTGACAGAATATAAACATGTCTACTGAGTAAGAGGCGACTGCAACGGTCAGACACATTGTATTTTATTTTCTTGAAATCTTGCTGTGATGAAGGTATATCTTCAGCTACAGTCATCACGTACCCAGTGACAGAATATAAACATGTCTTCTGAGTTAGAGGCGACTGCAACGGTCAGACACATTGTATTTTCTTGAAATCTTGCTATTTTCTTGAAATCTTGCTGTGATGAAGGTATATCTTCAGCTACAGCCATCACGTACCCAGTGACAGAATATAAACATGTCTACTGAGTTAGAGGCGACTGCAACGGTCAGACACATTGTATTTTCTATTATTTTCTTGAAATCTTGCTGTAATGGAGGTATATCTTCAGCTACAGTCATCACGTACCCAGTGACAGAATATAAACATGTCTACTGAGTTAGAGGCGACTGCAACGGTCAGAGACATTGTATTTTCTTGAAATCTTGCTGTGATGAAGGTATATCTTCAGCTACAGTCATCACGTACCCAGTGACAGAATATAAACATGTCTACTGAGTTAGAGGCGACTGCAACGGACAGACACATTGTATTTTCTCTTATTTTCTTGAAATCTTGCTGTGATGAAGGTATATCTTCAGCTACAGTCATCACGCACCCAGTGACAGAATACAAACATGTCTACTGAGTTAGAGGCGACTGCAACGGTCAGACACATTGTATTTTCTTGAAATCTTGCTATTTTCGTGAAATCTTGCTGTGATGAAGGTATATCTTCAGCTACAGTCATCACGTACCCAGTGACAGAATATAAACGTGTCTGACCGTTGCAGTCGCCTCTAACTCAGAGGCGACTGCAACGGTCAGACACATTGTATTTTCTCTTATTTTCTTGAAATCTTGCTGTGATGAAGGTATATCTTCAGCTACAGTCATCACGTACCCAGTGACAGAATATAAACATGTCTACTGCGTTAGAGGCAACTGCAACGGTCAGACACATTGTATTTTCTATTATTTTCTTGAAATCTTGCTGTGATGAAGGTATATCTTCAGCTACAGTCATCACGCACCCAGTGACAGAATATAAACATGTCTACTGAGTTAGAGGCGACTGCAACGGTCAGACACATTGTATTTTCTATTATTTTCTTGAAATCTTGCTGTGATGAAGGTATATCTTCAGCTACAGTCATCACGTACCCAGTGACAGAATATAAACATGTCTACTGAGTTAGAGGCGACTGCAACGGTCAGACACATTGTATTTTATTTTCTTGAAATCTTGCTGTGATGAAGGTATATCTTCAGCTACAGTCATCACGTACCCAGTGACAGAATATAAACATGTCTACTGAGTTAGAGGCGACTGCAACGGTCAGACACATTGTATTTTATTTTCTTGAAATCTTGCTGTGATGAAGGTATATCTTCAGCTACAGTCATCACGTACCCAGTGACAGAATATAAACATGTCTACTGAGTTAGAGGCGACTGCAACGGTCAGACACATTGTATTTTCTTGAAATCTTGCTATTTTCTTGAAATCTTGCTGTGATGAAGGTATATCTTCAGCTACAGTCATCACGCACCCAGTGACAGAATATAAACATGTCTACTGAGTTAGAGGCGACTGCAACGGTCAGACACATTGTATTTTCTTGAAATCTTGCTATTTTCTTGAAATCTTGCTGTGATGAAGGTATATCTTCAGCTACAGTCATCACGTACCCAGTGACAGAATAAAAACATGTCTACTGAGTTAGAGGCGACTGCAACGGTCAGACACATTGTATTTTCTTGAAATCTTGCTGTGATGAAGGTATATCTTCAGCTACAGCCATCACGCACCCAGTGACAGAATATAAACATGTCTACTGAGTTAGAGGCGACTGCAACGGTCAGACACATTGTATTTTCTATTATTTTCTTGACATCTTGCTGTGATGAAGGTATATCTTCAGCTACAGTCATCACGCACCCAGTGACAGAATATAAACATGTCTACTGAGTTAGAGGCGACTGCAACGGTCAGACACATTGTATTTTCTCTTATTTTCTTGACATCTTGCTGTGATGAAGGTATATCTTCAGCTACAGTCATCACGCACCCAGTGACAGAATATAAACATGTCTACTGAGTTAGAGGCGACTGCAACGGACAGACACATTGTATTTTCTCTTATTTTCTTGAAATCTTGCTGTGATGAAGGTATATCTTCAGCTACAGTCATCACGTACCCAGTGACAGAATATAAACATGTCTACTGAGTTAGAGGCGACTGCAACGGACAGACACATTGTATTTTCTTGAAATCTTGCTGTGATGAAGGTATATCTTCAGCTACAGTCATCACGTACCCAGTGACAGAATATAAACATGTCTACTGAGTTAGAGGCGACTGCAACGGTCAGACACATTGTATTTTCTTGAAATCTTGCTGTGATGAAGGTATATCTTCAGCTACAGTCATCACGCACCCAGTGACAGAATATAAACATGTCTACTGAGTTAGAGGCGACTGCAACGGTCAGACACATTGTATTTTCTCTTATTTTCTTGAAATCTTGCTGTGATGAAGGTATATCTTCAGTTACAGTCATCACGTACCCAGTGACAAAATATAAACATGTCTACTGAGTTAGAGGCGACTGCAACGGACAGACACATTGTATTTTCTTGAAATCTTGCTGTAATGAAGGTATATCTTCAGTTACTGTCTAACAAATGCATAAATAGATACATGCACCATGACTTCATCCCTTAACTTAGTATTGCCTTTACTTAGTATTAAATGATTGTTGTAGATTGTGTCTATCAGACGAAGTTACCTTTTACCCAGTGACAGAATATAAACATGTCTACTGAGTTAGAGGCGACTGCAACGGTCAGACACATTGTATTTTCTTGAAATCTTGCTGTGATGAAGGTATATCTTCAGCTACAGTCATCACGTACCCAGTGACAGAATATAAACATGTCTACTGAGTTAGAGGCGACTGCAACGGTCAGACACATTGTATTTTCTTAAAATCTTGCTATTTTCTTGAAATCTTGCTGTGATGAAGGTATATCTTCAGCTACAGTCATCACGTACCCAGTGACAGAATATAAACATGTCTACTGAGTTAGAGGCAACTGCAACGGTCAGACATATTGTATTTTCTCTTATTTTCTTGAAATCTTGCTGTGATGAAGGTATATCTTCAGCTACAGTCATCACGTACCCAGTGACAGAATATAAACATGTCTACTGAGTTAGAGGCGACTGCAACGGTCAGACACATTGTATTTTCTTGAAATCTTGCTATTTTCTTGAAATCTTGCTGTGATGAAGGTATATCTTCAGCTACAGTCATCACGCACCCAGTGACAGAATATAAACATGTCTACTGAGTTAGAGGCAACTGCAACGGTAAGACACATTGTATTTTCTTGAAATCTTGCTGTGATGAAGGTATATCTTCAGCTACAGTCATCACGTACCCAGTGACAGAATATAAACATGTCTACTGAGTTAGAGGCGACTGCAACGGTCAGACACATTGTATTTTCTTGAAATCTTGCTATTTTCTTGAAATCTTGCTGTGATGAAGGTATATCTTCAGCTTCAGTCATTACGTACCCAGTGACAGAATATAAACATGTCTACTGAGTTAGAGGCGACTGCAACGGTCAGACACATTGTATTTTCTTGAAATCTTGCTATTTTCTTGAAATCTTGCTGTGATGAAGGTATATCTTCAGCTTCAGTCATTACGTACCCAGTGACAGAATATAAACATGTCTACTGAGTTAGAGGCGACTGCAACGGTCAGACACATTGTATTTTCTCTTATTTTCTTGAAATCTTGCTGTGATGAAGGTATATCTTCAGCTACAGTCATCACGTACCCAGTGACAGAATATAAACATGTCTACTGAGTTAGAGGCGACTGCAACGGTCAGACACATTGTATTTTCTCTTATTTTCTTGAAATCTTGCTGTGATGAAGGTATATCTTCAGCTACAGTCATCACGTACCCAGTGACAGAATATAAACATGTCTACTGAGTTAGAGGCGACTGCAACGGTCAGACACATTGTATTTTCTCTTATTTTCTTGAAATCTTGCTGTAATGAAGGTATATCTTCAGCTGCAGTCATCACGTACCCAGTGACAGAATACAAACATGTCTTCTGAGGTAGAGGCGACTGCAACGGTTAGACACATTGTTTTTTCTTGAAATCTTGCTATGTTCTTGAAATCTTGCTGTGATGAAGGTATATCTTCAGCTACAGTCATCACGTACCCAGTGACAGAATATAAACATGTCTACTGAGTTAGAGGCAACTGCAACGGTAAGACACATTGTATTTTCTTGAAATCTTGCTGTGATGAAGGTATATCTTCAGCAACAGTCATCACGTACCCAGTGACAGAATATAAACATGTCTACTGAGTTAGAGGCGACTGCAACGGTCAGACACATTGTATTTTCTTGAAATCTTGCTGTGATGAAGGTATATCTTCAGCTACAGTCATCACGTACCCAGTGACAGAATATAAACATGTCTACTGAGTTAGAGGCGACTGCAACGGTCAGACACATTGTATTTTCTTGAAATCTTGCTATTTTCTTGAAATCTTGCTGTGATGAAGGTATATCTTCAGCTTCAGTCATTACGTACCCAGTGACAGAATATAAACATGTCTACTGAGTTAGAGGCGACTGCAACGGTCAGACACATTGTATTTTCTTGAAATCTTGCTATTTTCTTGAAATCTTGCTGTGATGAAGGTATATCTTCAGCTTCAGTCATCACGCACCCAGTGACAGAATATAAACATGTCTACTGAGTTAGAGGCGACTGCAACGGTCAGACACATTGTATTTTCTCTTATTTTCTTGAAATCTTGCTGTGATGAAGGTATATCTTCAGCTACAGTCATCACGTACCCAGTGACAGAATATAAACATGTCTACTGAGTTAGAGGCGACTGCAACGGTCAGACACATTGTATTTTCTCTTATTTTCTTGAAATCTTGCTGTGATGAAGGTATATCTTCAGCTACAGTCATCACGCACCCAGTGACAGAATATAAACATGTCTACTGAGTTAGAGGCGACTGCAACGGTCAGACACATTGTATTTTCTCTTATTTTCTTGAAATCTTGCTGTGATGAAGGTATATCTTCAGCTTCAGTCATCACGCACCCAGTGACAGAATATAAACATGTCTACTGAGTTAGAGGCGACTGCAACGGTCAGACACATTGTATTTTCTCTTATTTTCTTGAAATCTTGCTGTGATGAAGGTATATCTTCAGCTACAGTCATCACGTACCCAGTGACAGAATATAAACATGTCTACTGAGTTAGAGGCGACTGCAACGGTCAGACACATTGTATTTTCTTGAAATCTTGCTGTGATGAAGGTATATCTTCAGCTACAGCCATCACGTACCCAGTGACAGAATATAAACATGTCTACTGAATTAGAGGCGACTGCAACGGTCAGACACATTGTATTTTCTCTTATTTTCTTGAAATCTTGCTGTGATGAAGGTATATCTTCAGCTACAGCCATCACGTACCCAGTGACAGAATATAAACATGTCTACTGAATTAGAGGCGACTGCAACGGTCAGACACATTGTATTTTCTCTTATTTTCTTGAAATCTTGCTGTGATGAAGGTATATCTTCAGCTACAGTCATCACGTACCCAGTGACAGAATACAAACATGTCTACTGAGTTAGAGGTGACTGCAACGGTCAGACACATTGTATTTTCTCTTATTTTCTTGAAATCTTGCTGTGATGAAGGTATATCTTCAGCTACAGTCATCACGTACCCAGTGACAGAATACAAACATGTCTACTGAGTTAGAGGCGACTGCAACGGTCAGACACATTGTATTTTCTCTTATTTTCTTGAAATCTTGCTGTGATGAAGGTATATCTTCAGCTTCAGTCATCACGCACCCAGTGACAGAATATAAACATGTCTACTGAGTTAGAGGCGACTGCAACGGTCAGACACATTGTATTTTCTCTTATTTTCTTGAAATCTTGCTGTGATGAAGGTATATCTTCAGCTACAGTCATCACGTACCCAGTGACAGAATACAAACATGTCTACTGAGTTAGAGGCGACTGCAACGGTCAGACACATTGTATTTTCTTGAAATCTTGCTGTAATGAAGCCATATATTCAGTTACTGTCAAACATATGCACAAATTGATACAACAACTACGTCTTCATCCCTTAACTTAGTATAAAATAAACTATATAGATTGTGTCTATCAGACAAAGTTACCTCTTACCCAGTGACAGAATATAAACATGTCTAGTGAGTTAGAGGTGACTGCAACGGTTAGACACATTGTATTTTCTCTTATTTTCTTGAAATCTTGCTGTAATGAAGGTATATCTTCAGCTACAGTCATCACGCACCCAGTGACAGAATATAAACATGTCTACTGAGTTAGAGTCGACTGCAACGGTCAGACACATTGTATTTTCTCTTATTTTCTTGAAATCTTGCTGTGATGAAGGTATATCTTCAGCTACAGTCATCACGCACCCAGTGACAGAATATAAACATGTCTACTGAGTTAGAGTCGACTGCAACGGTCAGACACATTGTATTTTCTTGAAATCTTGCTGTAATGAAGCTATATATTCAGTTACTGTCAAACATATGCACAAATTGATACAACAACTACGTCTTCATCCCTTAACTTAGTATAAAATAAACTATATAGATTGTGTCTATCAGACAAAGTTACCTCTTACCCAGTGACAGAATATAAACATGTCTAGTGAGTTAGAGGTGACTGCAACGGTCAGACACATTGTATTTTCTCTTATTTGCTTGTATTTTCTTGAAATTATGCTATTTTCTTGAAATCTTGCTGTGATGAAGGTATATCTTCAGCTACAGTCATCACGTACCCAGTGACAGAATATAAACATGTCTACTGAGTTAGAGGCGACTGCAACGGTCAGACACATTGTATTTTCTCTTATTTTCTTGAAATCTTGCTGTGATGAAGGTATATCTTCAGCTTCAGTCATCACGCACCCAGTGACAGAATATAAACATGTCTACTGAGTTAGAGGCGACTGCAACGGTCAGACACATTGTATTTTCTCTTATTTTCTTGAAATCTTGCTGTGATGAAGGTATATCTTCAGCTACAGTCATCACGCACCCAGTGACAGAATATAAACATGTCTAGTGAGTTAGAGGTGACTGCAACGGTCAGACACATTGTATTTTCTCTTATTTTCTTGAAATCTTGCTGTGATGAAGGTATATCTTCAGCTACAGTCATCACGTACCCAGTGACAGAATATAAACATGTCTACTGAGTTAGAGGCGACTGCAACGGTCAGACACATTGTATTTTCTTGAAATCTTGCTGTGATGAAGGTATATCTTCAGCTACAGTCATCACGCACCCAGTGACAGAATATAAACATGTCTACTGAGTTAGAGGCGACTGCAACGGTCAGAAACATTGTATTTTCTCTTATTTTCTTGAAATCTTGCTGTGATGAAGGTATATCTTCAGCTATAGTCATCACGCACCCAGTGACAGAATATAAACATGTCTACCGAGTTAGAGGTGACTGCAACGGACAGACACATTGTATTTTCTTGAAATCTTGCTGTGATGAAGGTATATCTTCAGCTACAGTCATCACGTATCCAGTGACAGAATATAAACATGTCTACTGAGTTAGAGGCGACTGCAACGGTCAGAGACATTGTATTGTCTTGAAATCTTGCTATTTTCCTGAAATCTTGCTGTGATGAAGGTATATCTTCAGCTACAGTCATCACGCACCCAGTGACAGAATATAAACATGTCTACTGAGTTAGAGGCGACTGCAACGGTCAGAGACATTGTATTGTCTTGAAATCTTGCTATTTTCCTGAAATCTTGCTGTGATGAAGGTATATCTTCAGCTACAGTCATCACGCACCCAGTGACAGAATATAAACATGTCTACTGAGTTAGAGGCGACTGCAACGGTCAGAGACATTGTATTGTCTTGAAATCTTGCTATTTTCCTGAAATCTTGCTGTGATGAAGGTATATCTTCAGCTACAGTCATCACGCACCCAGTGACAGAATATAAACATGTCTACTGAGTTAGAGGCGACTGCAACGGTCAGACACATTGTATTTTCTTGAAATTATGCTATTTTCTTGAAATCTTGCTGTGATGAAGGTATATCTTCAGCTACAGTCATCACGTACCCAGTGACAGAATATAAACATGTCTACTGATTTAGAGGCGACTGCAACGGTCAGACACATTGTATTTTCTTGAAATTATGCTATTTTCTTGAAATCTTGCTGTGATGAAGGTATATCTTCAGCTACAGTCATCACGTACCCAGTGACAGAATATAAACATGTCTACTGAGTTAGAGGCGACTGCAACGGTCAGACACATTGTATTTTCTTGAAATTATGCTATTTTCTTGAAATCTTGCTGTGATGAAGGTATATCTTCAGCTACAGTCATCACGTACCCAGTGACAGAATATAAACATGTCTACTGAGTTAGAGTCGACTGCAACGGTCAGACACATTGTATTTTCTTGAAATTATGCTATTTTCTTGAAATCTTGCTGTGATGAAGGTATATCTTCAGCTACAGTCATCACGTACCCAGTGACAGAATATAAACATGTCCACTGAGTTAGAGGCGACTGCAACGGTCAGACACATTGTATTTTCTCTTATTTTCTTGAAATCTTGCTGTGATGAAGGTATATCTTCAGCTACAGTCATCACGCACCCAGTGACAGAATATAAACATGTCTACTGAGTTAGAGGCGACTGCAACGGTCAGACACATTGTATTTTCTCTTATTTTCTTGAAATCTTGCTGTGATGAAGGTATATCTTCAGCTACAGTCATCACGCACCCAGTGACAGAATATAAACATGTCTACTGAGTTAGAGGCGACTGCAACGGTCAGACACATTGTATTTTCTTGAAATCTTGCTGTGATGAAGGTATATCTTCAGCTACAGTCATCACGTACCCAGTGACAGAATATAAACATGTCTACTGAGTTAGAGGCGACTGTAACGGTCAGACACATTGTATTTTCTCTTATTTTCTTGAAATCTTGCTGTGATGAAGGTATATCTTAAGTATGCAGGGATCGTGGCAAGTGGAAAGAGGTAGTCTCTGCCTACCCCTCCGGGAAAGAGGCGTGAGTTTATGTATGTATGTATGTATGAAGGTATATCTTCAGCTACAGTCATCACGCACCCAGTGACAGAATATAAACATGTCTACTGAGTTAGAGGCGACTGCAACGGTCAGACACATTGTATTTTCTTGAAATCTTGCTATTTTCTTGAAATCTTGCTGTGATGAAGGTATATCTTCAGCTACAGTCATCACGTACCCAGTGACAGAATATAAACATGTCTACTGAGTTAGAGGCGACTGCAACGGTCAGACACATTGTATTTTCTTGAAATCTTGCTGTGATGAAGGTATATCTTCAGCTACAGTCATCACGTACCCAGTGACAGAATATAAACATGTCTACTGAGTTAGAGGCGACTGCAACGGTCAGACACATTGTATTTTCTTGAAATCTTGCTGTGATGAAGGTATATCTTCAGCTACAGTCATCACGTACCCAGTGACAGAATATAAACATGTCTACCGAGTTAGAGGCGACTGCAACGGTCAGACACATTGTATTTTCTTGAAATCTTGCTGTGATGAAGGTATATCTTCAGCTACAGTCATCACGTACCCAGTGACAGAATACAAACATGTCTACTGAGTTAGAGGCGACTGCAACGGTTAGACATATTTTGTAAAACTGAAATTCTTTCAATGTTAAATCTTATAATTTTTTAATTGAAGTCTAGTATGATATATATTATAGGTCATTTTAAGTGCTATACTTTAAGTATCACATTTATGTTTCCTGTCAGTTTATTTATTTAGTAAGTTTACATTACTTCAACTTTATTAAAATTTAATAATTTTGTAACAAACATAAAATTTTAAAACAACCGAATTGAGTGACAAAATTAGAGCACAAATTTATTTTTGACTTAATTTTAAATTATTATTTAGAAAGAATTATAACGCACTCACCTGAACCTTTCGAAGAAACATTGTAGCACAATATCAATAATTTAACACAACAAATAATATTTTTCACTGACATTTTAATAACACACGATTATACGCACCCAGGAATAATTTCGACAGCCGACTGACGAAATATGCAAACAAGCGACACATTTTTATACAAAATCATCAGTTAAATTATAATTTTCTAATGTGGTCATTACTAATGACAAGTTATTAAATAATGTGCATCAGAAATGAGATGCGTTATTATGCGATGATCGTCATAAGGACTTAATTAGTATGTTGTTAGCAATTTGTTTTTCAATTCGTGAGTAAACATATTTTTATGCGACTGTATTGGTTTTGGCATATTTTTAAGGGTAATGTGCCGTGTGGTTCCCGGCACCAATAGGAAAAAGAATAGGACCACTCCATCTCTTTCCCGTGGATGTCGTGAAAGGCGACTAAGGGATAGACTTATAAAGTTGGGATTCTTCCTTTAGGCGACAGGCTAGCAACCTGTCACAATTTGAATGTCAATTCTATCATTGAGCCATGAAGCTGTACGTGGCCTATCAGTCATTTTAAATATGTTGGCTCTGTCTACTCCGCAAAGGCTGTAGCTGTGACTATATGTATGTATGTTATGTGCCGTGTGGTTCCAGCCACTTTAAAATAGGACTTCTCCCATCTCTTTCCCGTGGATGTCGTAAGAGGAAATATAAATTGTCAAATTGATGGCTTTTCTATACTCATATTATAAAGCTGAAAAATTTGTTAGTTTGTTTGAACGCGCTAATCTCAGTTACTACTGGTTCGAATTGAAAAATTCTTTTTGTGTTAAATAGATAATTTATCGAGGAAGGCTATATAACATCACGCTGCAAATTTTAGGAGCGAAGAAGTAAAGGACAATGTGAAAAAAAAAAAGGGGACAATTATTCTTCCTTGAGAGCTTCAATGATGCCCAAAATAACTATTCTACGCGGACGAAGTCGCGGGCACAGCTTGTGTACTATAAAATCTTGTTTATTTCGGTCACCCAGGCGACCAAAGTGGAATAAACCCTAATGAGCATTAAAATTGTAAGCTCAGATATGTAGAACTAGTCCCAAGTTTATTAGCCTACCCCTTAGTCGCCTTTTACGACATCCATGGGAGAGATACGGAGTGGTCCTATTCTTTTTTCTATTGGTGCCGGGAACCACACGGTTTTTGCGTGAAAGAGTAACAAACATCCATACTGACATCCTGACTTACATACAAACTTTCGCATTTATAATATTAGCGTGACGGCCTCTGTGGCGCAGCGGTAGTGCGCTTGTCTGTGACACCGGAAGTCCCGGGTTCGAATCCCGGCCAGGGCGTGATGAAAAAAGAACTATTTCTGATTGGCCCGGGTCTTGGATGTTTATCTATATAAGTATTTATTATAAAATATGTTATCGTTGAGTTAGTATCTCGTAACACAAGTCTCGAACTTACTTCGAGGCTAACTCAATCTGTGTAATTTGTCCCGTATATATTTATATATACTTGGGATTCTTCTTTTAGGCGACAGGCTAGCAACCTGTCACTATTTGAATCTCAATTCTATCAGTAAGCCAAATAGATGAACGTGGCCTTATCACTCTTTTCAACAATGTAAACTCTGTCTACCCAGCAACGGATATAGACGTGATTCAATGTATGTATGTATGTACATACATACATTCAAATAGTGATAGTGATTCAATTAGTATTAGTATGTACTGATACTAATTGAATCACTATCACTATTTGAATGTATGTAGTACTAGAGGCCGCCCGCGACTTCGTCCGCATGGAAACCCTATCAATCCCGCGGGAACTCTGGGATAAAAAGTAGCCAATGTGTTATTCTGGGTCTTCAGCTACCTACATACCAAATTTCATGGTAATCGGTTCAGTAGTTTTTGCGTGAAAGAGTAACAAACATCCATACAAACTTTCGCCTTTATAATAGTAGTAGGATTAGTACATACTAATAACTCACCATATGTATGTATGTATGTATGTATTTTGTTCTCAGGTCGGTTTCAAAGGATACGGTCTATCACCAAAACAACTCGACGCGTCAGGCAGCTTCACGTTCAGTGACGGCAGGTCTTACACGATCACTCACGGCTCCGTCATCATAGCGGCGATCACTTCGTGCACCAACACTTCCAACCCCAGCGTCATGTTGGGAGCGGGTAATGCATACATACATATGGTGTATACAATACAAGTGCCGTGTGGTTCCCGGCATCAAAAACAGAAAGATATAGGACCACTCCATCTCTTTCTCATGGATGTCGCAAAAAGCGACTAAGGGATAGGCTTATAAAATTGCGAACCTTTTTTTAGGCGATGAGCTAGCAATCTGTCACTATTTGGATCTCAATTCCATCGTCAAGCCGAGCATCTGATCGTGGTCATTCAGTCTTTTCGGGACTGTTGGCTCTGTCTTCCCCGTAAGGGATATAGACGTGACTATATGTATGTATGTATATATATATATATGGTCACGTCTATATCCCATGCGGGGTAGACATAGCCAACAATACGTGCAGCGACGGCAGGTCTTACACGATCACTCACGGCTCCGTCATCATAGCGGCGATCACTTCGTGCACCAACACCTCCAACCCCAGCGTCATGTTGGGAGCGGGTAATATATACATACATTTGACGGCCTCTGTGGCGCAGCGGTAGTACGCTTGTCTGTGTCACCGGAGGTCCCGGGTGCGAATCCCGGTCAGGGCATGATGAGAAAAGAACTTTCTCTGATTGGCCTGGGTCTTGGATGTTTATCTATATAAGTATTTATTATAAAATAATGTATCGTTGAGTTAGTATCTCGTAACACAAGTCTCGAACTTACTCCGAGACTAACTCTATCTGTGTAATTTGTCCTGTATATACATATATATGGTCACGTCTATATCCCATGCGGGGTAGACAGAGCCAACAATACGTTCAGTGACGGCAGGTCTTACACGATCACTCACGGCTCAGTCATCATAGCGGCTATCACTTCGTGCACCAACACTTCCAACCCTAGCGTCATGTTGGGAGCGGGTAATGCATACATACATATACAAATACAAATCTCTTTATTGCGAAAACAGGTAGAAAAGATGATACAAACAGTTCGTGTCACTGTGATCTGTCTTCACAAGACGTACATACATATGGTCACGTCTATATCCCATGCGGGGTAGACAGAGCCAACAGTCTTGAAGACTAAATGGCCACGTTCAGCTGTTCGGCTTAATGATAGAATTGAGATTCAAATAGTGACAGGTTGTTAGCCCATCGCCTAAAGGAAGAATCCCAAGTTTATAAGCCTATCCCTTAGTCGCCTTTTACGAAATCCATGGGAAAGAGATGGAGTGGTCCTATTCTTTTTTGTACTGGTGCCGGGTACCACACGGCACATATACGTTTATGTATACTATATATAGCTATTATACCTACATACTGTCTCCCATTAGTGTGGGCAGGGACTATGGATTCAATATATCCTTTTCAATTTATATTAAGCTATTATAAATATACTTTATATAGCTATGAACTATATACGATGACATAGCCATTTATATATAATATGTATATAACTTTTGACCAATAGTTATATATTTAGAATTAACTTTAATTTAATTTTAATAAAAACAAGGAGAGTGTGGAGGGAAAGGTAGGAGTGGGAAGACCTAGACGAACGTATCTTGATCAAGTTAAGGACGTCCTGGTAAAGGGTCAGGTCAAAAGTACCCGAAACCGCCGAGCTTGCATGAAGAGAGTTATGAATGTGGATGAAGCGAAGGAAGTATGCAGAGATCGTGGCAAGTGGAAAGAGGTAGTCTCTGCCTACCCCTCCGGGAAAGAGGCGTGATTTTATGTATGTATGTATATTATATGTATACAGCTTTATACCACATATAGCTTTTGACCATTAGTTATATATTTAGAATTAACTTGAATTTAATTGATGTCTTATTCATCATCGCCATTTCAAATGTCCATCTCCAGGTCTCCTGGCGAAGAAAGCTGTGGAGAACGGCCTCAGCGTTCTGCCGTACATCAAGACATCGCTGTCGCCCGGTTCAGGGGTCGTCACATACTATTTGAGGGTAAATCACACTCATTTCCAACTTAATACATCTATACTACATACATACATACATATGATCACGTCTTTATCCCTTACGGGGTAGACAGAGCCAATAGTCTTGAAAAGATATTTAGGCGATGGGCTAGCAACCCGTCACTATTTGAATCTCAATTCTATCATTAAGCCAAACAGCTGAATGTGGCCAATCAGTCTTTTTGAGACTGTTGGCTCTGTCTGCCCCGCAAGGGATATAGACGTGACCATATGTATGTACATATGTATATGTATGTATACTAATATTATAAAGCTGAAGAGTTTGTTTGTTTGTTTGAACGCGCTAATCTCAGGAACTACTGGTTCGAATTGAAAAATTATTTTTTTGTTTAGTAGACTATTTATCGAGGAAGCCTTTAGGCTATTCATCATCACGCTGCAACTGTTAGGAGCGAAGAAATAATAGAAAATGTGAAAAAAAGGGGGAATATTATTCATCCTTGAGGGCTTCAATGATGCCCAAAATAACTATTCCACACGAACGAAGTTGCGGGCACAGCTAGTAAATTCATATAGTAAATAGGGGGACTTTATAATACGTATAGTCACGTCTATGTCCCTTGCGGGGTTGACAGAGCCAACAATCTTGAAAAGTCTGAATGGCCACATTCGGCTGTTTGGCTTAATGATAGCATTGAGATTAAAATAGTGACGGGTTGCTAGCCCATCGCCTAAAAGAAGAATCCCAAGTTTATAAGCCTATCCCTTAGTCGCCTTTTACGACATCCATGGGAACGAGATGGAGCGGTCCTATTCTTTTTTTTTTATTGGTGCCGGGAACCACACGGCAATAATAAATTTAATTAAATAAATAAATAAATGTTATTCCCCTTACAGGAATCCGGCGTGATACCGTATCTGGAGAAATTAGGTTTCGACATCGTAGGATACGGATGTATGACGTGCATCGGAAACTCTGGACCAATAGACGATAACATTGCAAACACTATTGAAAAGGTGAGTTTAATTTACATACATACATATATATGGTTGGCTCTGTCTACCCCGTAAGGGATAAAGACGTGAAGGTAAGTTTAGTTTAGAATTTTTATTATTATAAAACATAGTATCGTTGAGTTAGTATCTCGTAACACAAGTCTCGAACTTACTTCGAGGCTAACTTTATCTGTATTATTTGTCCCGTATATATATATATATTTATACATTCATACATACATATGGTCACGTTTATATCCCTTGCGGGGTAGACAGAGCCAACTGTCTTGAAAAGACTGATCTCGACAACTCTGTACTTGATCTTGATACTAGAAAAATATATTTATTTTTCAGACATTTATGTTTAGTTTTAAATTCTTTTTGTAGTATTGGTCTTTAATAAAGCGTGTGACGTAGTTTTTGAGGGTTTTTTAAATGTGAAAATGATGACGTTTAATTTAAATAAAAATAGGCTCAAACGGCTCATAAGCATGGGTATTGTCTATGTTTAAAAGGATGCAGTTGTTTTAAAGTCACCCTGTATACATAAGTAGTATTTATTCTACTTTCATTTCTACGAATTTTATCATAACAAAACATCCGTTCGCTTGTATGTTTGTTTGTTTATTTTCTTTAATCACCAGAACGAGCTGGTCTGCTGCGGCGTGCTCTCCGGCAACAGGAACTTCGAGGGGCGCATCCACCCCAACACGCGCGCCAACTACCTCGCCTCGCCGCTGCTGGTCATCGCGTACGCGCTGGCGGGCACTGTCCACATCGACCTGGAGACTCAGCCGTTGGGTAATGTATCTCTCTCTTTATCTATCTCACTCACTATCTTTCTCACTCTATCTCACGCTCTATCTCTCTCATTTTCTATCTCTCTCACTCACTATCTCTCTGACTCTCTATCTCTCTCTCTCGCTCATTCTCTATCTCTCTCTCTCACTATCTATCTCTCTCTCACTCTATCTCTCTCATTTTCTATCTCTCTCACTCACTATCTCTCTGACTCTCTATCTCTCTCTCTCGCTCATTCTCTATCTCTCTCTCTCACTATCTATCTCTCTCTCACTCTATCTCTCTCATTTTCTATCTCTCTCACTCACTATCTCTCTGACTCTCTATCTCTCTCTCTCGCTCATTCTCTATCTCTCTCTCTCACTATCTATCTCTCTCTCACTCTATCTCTCTCATTTTCTATCTCTCTCTCATTTTCTATCTCTCTCTCACTCACTACTTCTATCTCTCCCTCACTCACTACTTCTATCTCTCCCTCACTCGCTCTCTGTCTCTCTCTCACTCTCTATCTCCCTCTCACTCTCTATCTCCCTCTCACTCTCTATCTCCCTCTCACTCTCTCTATCTCACTCTCTATCTCCCTCTCACTCTCTCTATCTCACTCTCTATCTCTCTCACTCTCTCTATCTCTCTCACTCTCTCTATCTCACTCTCTATCTCTCTCACTCTCTCTATCTCTCTCACTCTCTGTGCTGAGTATCGATAGTTGACCTTGAAAGATTTCGATGGTTTTTACTGTCGATAGTTACAAGATTGACTTGAATACTCATCCATTGGGTAACATCTCCCTCACTCTATCCCTCCCCCTCTCTCTGAAAGACCACGTTCAGCTGTTTGGCTTAATGATAGAATTGAGATTCAATTGTGACAGGTTGCTAGCCCATCGCCTTAAAGAGGAATCCCGAGTAGCTATATAAGCCTATACCTTAGTCGTCTTTACCACATCCATGGGAAAAAGACGGAATGCTCCTATGCTTTTTCTATTGGTACCGGGAACCACACGGGAAACTCTTTATTAATAAAATAAATAAATAAATATATACGGGACAAATTACACAGATTGAGTTAGCCTCGAAGTAAGTTCGAAGTACATACATACATAAAATCACGCCTCTTTCCCGGAGGGGTAGGCAGAGACTACATCTTTCCACTTGCCACGATCTCTGCATACTTCCTTCGCTTCATCCACATTCATAACTCTCTTCATACAAGCTCGGCGGTTTCGGGTACTTTTGACCTGACCCTTTACCAGGACGTCCTTAATTTGATCAAGATACGTTCGTCTAGGTCTAAGTAAGTTCGAAGTAATAGTATGGATTATTCATTTCTCTTTAACAGGTACACGTCCCGATGGCTCCTTAGTCTTCCTTCGGGACATCTGGCCGACGCGAGCTGAAATACAAGAGGTCGAGAACAAGCATGTAATACCCGGCATGTTCAAGGAGGTAATATAGTCATGTAATTTTGGTACCGGTAACATTTTGAACCGATTTTTTTATTGACGAATTAATTTGCTTTTTTTTTAACTGTACGTCAGTAGTGGCATGTTTAAGAAGGTAATTTCATTGTGTATTTTGGTACTGGTAACATTTTAAACCGTCAAAAAGTGCCTTATCGACGACCGTAAGGGAGTTACTTACCTGTTTCGCAAACAATTCCTACAGAAAATAAGATAAGTCATACCTGGCATGTTTAAGGAGGTAATATTGTCATGTAATTTTAGTACCGGTAACATTTTGAACCGACAATGTTTTATCGACGAATGAATCATCTCTTTTTACTGTACGTCAGCCTGGCATGTTCACATAGGCAATATAGTCAGTCAGTACTTTTAGTACCGGTAACATATTGAACCGCCAATGCCTTATCGATGACCGCAAATGACTTACCTACACCTTACACGTAGCTTTCGGTTTGAATCCCGGTCAGGGCATGACGAGAAAAGAACTTTCTCTGATCGGCTTGGCTCTTGAATGTTTATCTATTCCTACTACTATTATAAAGGCGAAAGTTTGTATGAATGTTTGTTACTCTTTCACGCAAAAACTACTGAACCGATTACCATGAAATTTGGTATGTAGGTAGCTGAAGACCCAGAATAACACATAGGCTACTTTTTATCCCAGAGTTCCCGCGGGATTGATAGGGTCTCCATGCGGACGAAGTCGCGGGCGGCCTCTAGTTTATTATAAATTTATAGTATCGTTGAGTTGGTATCTCGGAACACAAGTCTCGAACTTACTTCGACGCTAACTCAATCAGTGTAATCTGTCCCGTATATATCACTACATAGTATAAAACAAAGTCGCTATTTTAGTCTGTTTGTCTGTATGCTTAAATCTTTAAAATTACGCAACGGATTTTGATGCGGTTTTTTGTAACAGGTAGAGTGATTGAAGAGGAAGGTTTTTATGTATATTTTTTTCCGAATTTTGCACCCGTGCGAAGCCGGGGCGGGTCGCTACTTTATTATATAATTTGTCTCTCAACAGGTATACGGTAAAATCGAGCTGGGATCTCCCTCGTGGCAGGCTCTGTCTGTCCCGCAAGGCAAGCTTTACGGCTGGGACCCAAATTCTACTTACATCAAGAGGCCACCTTTCTTCGACGGTATGACTAAGGTAAATATTATTTAATTCAGTTTAACCTGTATTGATATAGATAGATAAATAGATAAAACTCTTTATTGCATATCTTTTGGACATTCTACATACATATAATAGATAGATAAAACTCTTTATTGCACCAAAAGAGTAAAACATACAAAACAACACAAAGCAGATATAGATGGTACAAAGGCGGACTTATCGCTAAAGCAATCTCTTCCAGTCAACCTTTGGGTGGAAGGAAATCAAACAGGAGATTGGCGTTGGCGCAGAGTTTATATATTGGTATATCATCATATATCATGATTAAATTAAGGACGTCCTGGCGAAGTGGTGTAGTGCAGCACTGCAGTGTAGTTTGTTCCGCCGCTTCTTCTACACATGCGCTTTGGAAGCGGGCAGTAGTTATAATTAGATTTAAGTGATGTGACGTCAATAAGTGATACCTTGTATCCGATTTTGAAAATAAATCTATTCTATTCTAAAGGGCCAGGTCGAGAGTGCCCGAAACCGCTGAGCTTGCATGAAGAGAGTTATGAATGTGGATGAAGCGAAAGTAGTACGCAGAGATAATGGCAAGTGGAAAGACGTAATCTCTGCCTACACAGTAGTCAGAGATTACTTCGAGAGAGACGTGCCGTGTGGTTCCCGGCACCAATATAAAAAAAGAATGGGACCACTCCATCTCTTTCCCATGGACGTCGTAAAAGGCGACCAAGGGATAGGCTTACCAACTTGGGATTCTTTTTTAGGCGATGGGCTAGCAACCTGTCACTATTTGAATCTCAATTCTATCACTAAGCCAAATAGCTGAACGTGGCCTATCAGTCTTTTCAAGACTGTTGGTTCTGTCCACCTCGCAAGTGATATAGACGTGATCATATGAATGTATGTATGTAAATTTCAACGAATCTTATTCTACGACAGTACACTCAGTAAACCGGCTTTACATACATACATACATACATAAAATCACGCCTCTCTCCCGGAGGGATAGGCAGAGACTACCTCTCTCCACTTGCCACGATCTCTGCACACTTCCTTTGCTTCATCCACATTCATAACTCTCTTCATGCAAGCTCGGCGGTTTCGGGCACTCTCGGCCTGACCCTTTACCAGGACGTCCTTAATCTGATCAAGACACGATCGTCTAGGTCTTCCCACTCCGACCTTTCCCTCCACACTCTCCTAACGATCTGCTGAAAATGTTTTGACCTTTACACACAACTGATTTCTTTTATTTGTTTTAACCAGGAATTACCAGCTATCAAGAGTGTGAGGAACGCCCGCTGTCTGCTGCTGCTGGCTGACTCGGTGACCACTGACCACATCTCGCCGGCCGGCTCCATCGCCAGGAACTCGCCCGCCGCCAGATATCTGTCCGCTAGGGGGTAACATACATACATACATATGATAGACTAGAAGCCTGTCAATCCCGATGAAAGTTCCGGAGAAAAGGTGGCCTATATATATATATATTTATATAGCGCCATCTGTGCGCCGTTAGTTGAACTACTTAGTATACCTCGTAACGACAACGATTGAAGTCACCGCGATATATCCATCAGGAGACCGGCTCCATCGCCAGGAACTCGCCGGCCTCCAGATATCTCTCCGCTAGGGGGTAACATACATACATATATATGATAGATTAGAAGCCTGTCAATCCCGCGGGAAGTCCCGTATAAAAAGTAGCCTATATATATATACATATAACGCCATCTGTGCGACGTTAGTTGAACTACCTAGTATACCTATCAGGCTAGTTATCGACTTAATATAGCCCATGTTAACATCGTAACGGCAACGATTGATATATCCATCCGAAAGCCGGCTCCATCGCCAGGAACTCGCCCGCCGCCAGATACCTGTCCGCTAGGGGGTAACATGCATACATACATATATATAGACTATAGACCGTCCGCGACTTCGTCCGCATGGGATAGTAATTTCTGTCAGAGGTTGACTGGTACATAGCATTAAGTGCCCCAATTCTGCTGATATGGATTCGTTTTGGCCAGTAGACCCACAGCTCTCTTTGCCCCATAATAGCGGCAGGAATAAATAAAATAAAGAGATTGCAAAAATACGGTCTTTATTTTCCGCTGACAGAACGAGACACCAATAAAACACTATTCAAAAATAATGACATTAAAAATAAAGAAATATTCTAAAACCCAACCTTTTTGGTCATCCACAACAGTACTATACATTTGTATTTTGTGCAATAAAATTTAAATAAATAAATAAACATTTACGCCGTCAAAATGTAATTCTTTACCGACTATATCATATCTAGTCAGTAAAGAGTTACCAATAAACCATTCATCTCACTCTCCCCCCTTACAGTCTGACCCCGCGCGAGTTCAACTCCTACGGCGCCCGTCGCGGCAACGACGCGATCATGTCGCGCGGCACGTTCGCCAACATCCGGCTCGTCAACAAGCTGTCGCCCACCACCGGGCCGCGCACCACGCACTTCCCCAGCCAGGAGGTCATGGACATCTTCGATGCTGCTGAGAGGTGAGGGAGAATTGGCACAATTACACTGTTGACAATGTTTTGTAGAGTGTTTTTTTGAAGAGACTCAAAATGTGACACAAAGGAGACAAATTGTGACACACGAGACTCAAAATGTGACACAAAGGAGACAAATTGTGACACAGACGAGACTTAATGTGACAGACGAGACTCTTAATATGACAGACGAGACTCTTAATGTGACAGACGAGACTCTTAATGTGACAGACGAGACTCTTAATGTGACAGACGACACTCTTAATGTGACAGACGAGACTCTTAATGTGACAGACGAGACTCTTAATGTGACAGACGAGACTCTTAATGTGACAGACGAGACTCTAAAAGTGTCACTCAGACGAGGCTCAAATGTGAAATTACTTCAATCGTAACTGAGACGAGAACACAAAAAGTCCGCGATATCTCCAAGTGAGATAACGCGATCATGTCGCGCGGCACGTTCGCCAACATCCGGCTCGTCAACAAGCTGTCGCCCACCACCGGGCCGCGCACCGCGCACTTCCCCAGCCAGGAGGTCATGGACATATTCGATGCTGCTGAGAGGTGAGAGAATTGGCACAATTACACTGTTGACACTTAGAAGAGACTCAAAATGTGACAAAAAGGAGACAAATTGTGACGCAGATGAGACTCTTTAATGTGACAGACGAGACTCTTAATGTGACAGACGAGACTCTAAAAGTGTTACTCAGACGAGGCTCAAATGTAAAATGACTTATCGTAACTGAGACGAGAACTCAAAAAGTCCGTGATATCTCCAAGTGAGCTATCCCCCACCACCGGGCCGCGCACCACGTACTTCCCCAGCCAGGAGGTCAGAGAATTGGCAGAATTACACTGTTGACACTGTTTTGTACATAGATGAGGGTCATAGGGAGTCGCTTTGTGGAAAACGTTGATAGATAATGTCATGGACATAAAAAAGATCATTAGTGACTCAAGCGAGACTCTAAAGTGTGACACAGACGACACTCAAAATGACACTTAGAAGAGAGACTCAAAATTTGACACAAAGGAGACAAATTTTGACTTTATGTATGTATGTACAGACATCTGTCAGTTGCTATTATGGATATATAATACATACATGTATATATGTATACTAAGTACTACTTTCTTGTTACTACGTAAATTTCTATGCAATAAAGATAATACAAACATACAAACAGACAAACATTATTTGTTACAGATATGCGCAAGAGCAAGTGCCTCTGATTGCTATAGTTGGTAAGGATTACGGGTCCGGTTCGAGTAGAGATTGGGCTGCCAAGGGACCTTACTTATTGGTGAGATATACTATGTTTTTATGTGTATACTAGCTGTCACGCTTAACGTTGTTTTGCCGTATAAATATTTTTTTTAGTCATTTCTAGTTTATAAAAAATGTTAAGTGTGGACAACCCTTATCACTGAGGGGTATGAAAAATACATGTCGGCCGATTCAATTTCAATTTCAAATTCTTTATTGAATATCATAAAGTTTCTTTAATTATCAAGATTCTCAGAATTTTCCCCGCTATTAACTGTTGTTATTTTCCCCGTTATTAACTGTTGTCATTTTCCCCGTTATTACTGTTGTCATTTTCCCCGTTATTAACTCTGTAATTTTTCCCCCGCTATTAACTCTGTAATTTTCCCCCCGCTATTAACTCTGTAATTTTCCCCCCGCTATTAACTCTGTAATTTTCCCCCGCTATTAACTCTGTAATTTTCCCCCGCTATTAACTCTGTAATTTTTTCCACGTTACTAACTGTCTTATATTTCCCCGCTATTAACTCTGTTATTTTCCCCCGCTATTAACTCTGTTATTTTCCCCGCTATTAACTCTGTAATTTCCCCCCCCCCCCCCCCCCCCCGCTATTAACTCTGTTATTTTTCCCCCCGCTATTAACTCTTTAAATTTTCCCCCCGCAGGGCATTCGAGCGGTAATAGCCGAATCATTCGAACGCATCCACCGTTCGAACCTGGTCGGTATGGGGATCATTCCGCTGCAGTTTGTCGACGGACAGAACGCGGAGAGTTTGGGGTTAACTGGCTCTGAACAGTATACAATACACGTGCCTAACGATATAGTCCCTGGACAGATTCTGGAGGTCCAGGTGAGTAGCTGTTGCCATCCATTCAAATTCAAAATTCAAAATTTTTATTAATTATCCTAACAGTTATCAAAACAGTTAATCAGCTGCATGTACCTATGTACACAAAATAAAAAAAAAATCAATTTTTTTATTAATTACTATAGGATACTATATATCGCTTAATAATTGTCAAAACGTATGGTTTGCTAACATTGGTTGACGTCAAATAAATTACTTAAAACTGAGTTTACTGCCGCTTCCAAGGCGTCGGGGCAGAAGAAGCGGTAACAAACTGCACTGCAGCGTTTTCTTCAACAACGTCAACTTCACAATATCAATTAAACTTAGAATAGAATGTGAACGAGAGAATACATTGTGTATTTCCATTATCCGTGTGGTTTTCGACACTTTTGTATATTATCCATTAGAATAGAATAGATTTCCGTGTAGTTTTCGACACTTTAGGACCGTATCTTTCCTATGGATGTCGTAAAAGGCGACTAAGGTAAAGGGTTATAAACTTGGGACTCTTAGGCGATGGGCTAGCAACATGTCACTATTTGAATGGAATAGAATTATTTTCAAAATTGGATACAAGGTATCGCTCATTGACGTCGCATCACTAAAATCTAATTATAACTACTACCGCTTCCGAAGCGCTTGTTGTAGAAGAAGCGGCGGAACAAACTACACTGCAGCGTTCACCCGGACATCAATTTACAAATATGGATCTCTTAAATCGAAATAGTCCGTGTGGTACCCGAAACTTTAGTATAGGACCGTATCTTTCCCATGGATGTTGTAAAAGGCGACTAAGGTAAATGCTTATAAACTTGGGACTCTTCTTGTAGGCGATGAACTAGCGAACTGTCACTATTTGAATCTCAGTTCTATCATCAAGCCAAAAAGTTGAACATGGCCTATCACTCTTTTCAAAACTATTAGCTCTGTCTACCCCGCAAGGGATATGGACGTGACTGTATGTATGTACTACTACACTATTTGAATCTCAGCTCCGTCGCTAAGCCATACAGCTGAAGGTGGCCTTTCGGTGTCATCGGTTAGCAATGAAAGTAATGTAGGTACATTAAGACTTGCTTTGACCGTTCGAAAACAGACACTCGTCAACAATGTAAAAAAAATAATAGGACCACTCCATCTCTTTCCAATGGATGTCGTTTTAGGCGACTAAAGGATAGGCTTATAAACTTGGGATTCTTCTTGTAGGCGATAAGCTAGCAAACTGTCACTTATTGGTTGCTCGCCCGTCGCCTAAAATAAGAATCCCAAGCTTACAAGCCTACCCCTTAGGTCGCCTCTTACGACATCCATGGCAGAGACATGAAGTGATTCTATTCTTGTTTCTATTGGTTCCGGGTAGACAGAGCCAACAGTCTTGAAAACACTGATAGGCCACGTTCAGCTGTTTGGCTTAATGATAGAATTGAGATTCAAATAGTAACGTAATTATATGTATGTATGTATGTATGTGGGAGAAGTTTTGTTTTTTTATTTTTATTTTAATCCTTTTTTTTTGTTAGCTGACCTCTTTCTTATTTTTACGTTAGTAACATTAAGACATAGAATAGAGAGTCTGTGGTACGATGTAAGACGTTATAAGATGTGTTTTTAAGAAGTCCAATAAAATAAGAAGATTTACGATATAATTCCGCACTGTTTTACTATCATTCCCACATGTATGTTATTTTTAAATTCTATTACAGGTGGACACAGGCCTAACATTTCAAGTGAAGGCACGCTTCGACACCGAAGTAGACTTGACCTACTTCAGAAACGGCGGTATTCTCAATTACATGATCAGAAAGATGTTGTAATGTACCTCTTAATATTACTCTTCTAGGGAATCGGAACTAATTGATAGGTTATCAATGTTAGTATGTATAATGATTAAGTAATTCTAGCGTTAAGTTCGCCAATTGTGCTATACATTTGTATTTTGTGCGTTAGTTGAAATAAATAAATAAATATAAAAAAACCCGAAACCGCCGAGCTTGCATGAAGAGAGTTATAAATGTGGATGAAGCGAAGGTTGTATGCAGAGATCGTGGCAAGTGGAAAGAGGTAGTCTCTGCCTACCCCTCCGGGAAAGAGGCGTGATTTTAAGTATGAATGTATAAAAAAATCATATACCACCACGTTAATAATGTGTGTAATATATATATATATGTAAATATCATTGGATAAATGTTATTTATATACATTTTACACACACATCACGTCTCTATCCTTTACGTGGTAGACAGAGCTAATTGTACCAAAATTCGAAGACAATATTCAGCTTAATGTTCACTTGTTTTTTTTTTATACCTAGTAAGAATCGACTGTAGTTATATTTTGTAATTTTTATAGCAATATTTTCTTTTATTATTGGTGTATTATGTTAAGGATATTTTTTTTATAAATTAATTAGGTTGTGTTAAGACTAAAGGGTATAAAGCAATTATTTTATATGGCATTTAAATTAACTGATATATTTTGATACTTAGTATCGTCCGCGTGAAATCTATACTAATATTATAAAGCTGAAGAGTTTGTTTGTTTGTTTGAACGCGCTAATATCAGGAACAACTGGTTCGCTTTGAAAAATTTTGCGTTGAATAGACCATTTTTCGAGAAAGGCTTCGGGCTATATAACATCACGCTGCAACTATAAGGAGCAAAGAAATAATGGAATATGTGAAGAAAACGGGGAAAATTATTCATCTTTTTTTATTATTCATTCTTGAGGTCTTCAATGATGCCCAAAATAACTATTCCACGCGGACGCAGTCGCGGGCACAGCTAGTGTATCATATGTCCTCCGTACTTCACACTAAATGAAGGCGAAATTTCATTCAGATCGGTTCAGTTATTTATAAACAAATACTATCATATGATAATGGATGAATTGACACTTCTCTACTCCTCACGGGGTAGAAGGCGTCTCAAATTGATGGTCACAAAGTATATATTTTTTTCTCACAATAGCGTTATTTGGTTTTAAATTTTTACATTTTATCAGTGTTGGTACCAGCGTAAGAACGGCATGTAAATGCATGTTAATGGATGTGGCATGATGTATTAGATTGGAGAGTTTACAAACATACAGAACTAGAAATTATTATAACTCCTAGAACGAATTATATGGATGTTTACAAACTATTTTAATTAAAAAATATTGGTTACATTTTTTTTTTCAATTGTATATCCCTAGCGGGGTAGACAGAGCCAACAGTCTTGAAAAGATTGAAAGGCCACTTTCAGCTTAATTAACTTTAAAAAAATCTTTTATGATTTGTATTTTATAAATTTATTATATTACATACATATAATAAATTTATAAAAAGAAATATCGTCAAAATAGTTTTCCCGCCACAGATATAAAAAAATATCTATGCTTTAGTTTTTATAGCGTTTTATTTTTAAATTTAAAATGGTGGATGTAAGTGTAATATTTGCTTTAATATTGGAATGGTATGGAATAAATATTTTGTTATATTATTACTGTCTTTTATTTCATCAAAATGTTTATTTATTTATGAATAGAATAGAAAAGATTTATTTTCAAAATTGGATACAAGGTATCACTTATTGACGTCACATCACTTAAATCTAATTATAACTACTACCGCTTCCAAAGCGCATGTGTAAAAAGAAGCGGCGGAACAAACTACACTGCAGCATTTTCATCGGACGTCAATATACAAATATAGATCTCTTAAATCTAAATCATGGACGAATGCACATTGTCTACATTAAAAAACATGAATGAATGTAGAACTAGTTATTTCAATACGAACATTTATTGTTTTTATGTTCATAGATATTAGATAAAACTCTTTATTGCACCATAAGAGTGAAACATACAAAACAGACAGAGATGGTACGAAGGCGGACTTATCGCTAATGCAATCTCTTCCAGTCAACCTTTGGGTGGAAGAATACCAAATAGTACATCAAGAAAAATAAGAATGAAACTTAAAATAAAGAGAAATTCAGTACAAGGGCACTACTTATTTCTAGAGAAATTTCTTCCAGCAGGCTCACGATAGGAAAGGTTTGTTAATAAGATGTAAAAGCTAAGATTTTATAAAGCATTTTACGTACATACATATAGTCACGTCTTTATCCCTTGCGGGGTAGGCAGAGCTAATAGTCTTGAAAAGACTGATAGGCCATGTTCAACCTTTTGGCTTGATGATAGAATTAAGTTTGAATTAGTGACAGGTTCTCAAGTTAATAAATAAGTTACTAACTATTGCGCGGTGTTTCGAGCACGTGGGAATTTCAAGAAAATGTTACTTATTCTTGAATGTTTCGTCTGTCTCTGTGCCAAATATCATTAAAATCGTTTCAGTACTTTTAAAAACATTAAAACATATTTCCAATTGAGAATAGTTTTCGCGTGATGTGCGCCGTGTGGTTCCCGCCACCAATAGAAAAAAGCATTGTACCACTCTATCTCTTTCACATGGATGTCGTAGAAGGCGACTAAGGGATAGACTTATAAACTTGGAATTCTTCTTGGGCTACCAACTTGTCTCTATTTAAATCTCAATCGTATCATTAAGTCGAACAGCTGAACGTGGCCTATCGGTGTTCTCGAGACCGTTGGCTCTGTCTTCCCCACAAGGGGTATGGACGTGATCATATGTATGTATGTATCTTTAGATCCCCATATTAATGTAAGTATGCCAATATCTAGGTATCAAACACCTACACATGGCCGATCAGTCTCTTCATGACTGCCGGCTCCGTCTACCCCGCAAGGGATATAGACAAAACTCTTTACTGCACCATAAGAGTAAAACATACATAACAGATAGAGATGGTACAAAGGCGGACTTATCGCTAATGCAATCTCTTCCAGTTAATCTTTGGGTGGAAGGAAACCAAACAGGAGATTGGCGTTGGCGCAGAGCGAGATAAATAGATGTGACTATACGTATGTATATCTACCAAGTACAGACATCGGTCTGTAACAATTTTATATACATACTAGCGACCCGCCCCGGCTTCGCACGGTTGCACAGCCGATACTAAATATATCTCTATTAGAACTAACTAAAGGACCGCCCGCAAAGCGGCAAACTAAGTCTTGCTCACTTCGCAACGGGCCGTGCAGCAGAAATCGTAATATTTTAATTTCACCACAACTTCAAAACCAAACGTCCAATTTTAATCATTCAAAGACCAAATATTATCTACATAAACTGTACTTATTGATAAAATTATTTATTTTGATAAGGATTAATAGCATGAGTAAAAAAAAACGCGTTTAAATGTAGACCAAAAAAAATTCAAGATTTTTAAATAAAAATGTGGTTGTTGTGCCTCACTCGACATAGATAGGTATAGTGTGTCGCGGACTTTTTTGTAAATATTTATAAGATCTAAGTACAATTAATTTAAACATTTTATGGTTCTATCTTTTGTAGTTTAGGCAGCGTACGCAAAATAAGTGACTTTTTGGTTGATTTTTTTCAGTTTGTATCCGAAAAATCCAAATATATTACGGAACCCTATTTTTTTCCAAAATAAAATATAGTCTATGTTACTCGTGGATAATGTAGCTTTCGAATGGTGAAAGAATTTTTAAAATTGGTCCAGTAGTTTATGAGCCTATTCATTACAACCAAACAAACAAACAAACAAAGTTTTCTCTTTATAATATTAGTGTAGATATATACATATAATATATTCCTCAATACCTGTTTATTTTTAAAACATTCACGCCTCTCGCATTCCTATAATCATCTCAAAACAATATCATGACGGAATTCGATAATAATCAATGTTTAGGTACGACGATCAAGTTTTGTTTAAAAACATTATTTATGTAATGAACAATAATTACCAATAGTTATTTCACAGTTTTACTTGAACAAGATCGGTGTAACGATGTGATATCAAGATTAAGTAATTGTTTAAATAAATACTGAATTGGTTAAATATTAATTAAACTAAAATAAAACTAATTAAGGAAAACTGAAAGATAAATCTACAAATACACTTAAATAGCACTTAATTGTTTAAAAAGGTATTTTATAATCTGTGTGTTTTTTTTTATGTAATAATTTTAAATCGGCAAAGATCTGAATATAACAATAACTATATTTTATACTTATGTAAGTATAATAAAATATATATATATTAATAAATATTCATATTGAAATCATGAATTTAATACTCAAATAATTTTTTTAATGTAGACAATGTGCATTCGTCCACAATTTAGATCTAAAAGATCTTTATTTGTAAATTGACGTCCGCAGAAAATTCGGCAGTGTATTTTGTTCCGCCGTTTCTTCTAAACATGCGCTTCGGAAGCGGTAGTACATATAATTAGATTTAAGTGATGTGACGTCAATAAGTGATACCTTGTATCTACTAATTTTGAAAATAAATCTAATGTATTCTCTCTGTATCTCCGATTTTACAATAAACTCACTGCACGAGTGAAAAAGCCAATAATACTAAAACACATTTGCAGAGTAACTTATTTTCTTCCAACATTTTACAGAAAAACTGTTTGTATTCGAACCAATTGTTTAAATCAAAAATGCTATTACACTTGTATCTATCGATGTTGCCCGTGGCCTTTGCCATGGATGCTGTAACCCTGGACCTCCTGACACCCGCCAAGCAATTTGGAGAAGGCTGTGGATTTGACGTGAGTATCAAATTAACCTCCATTAATACCTACATATATATACACTAGAGGCCGCCCGCGACTTCGTCCGCATGGAAACCCTATCAATCCCGCGGGAACTCTGGGATAAAAAGTAGCCTATGTGTTATTCTGGGTCTTCAGCTACCTACATACCAAATTTCATGGTAATCGGTTCAGTAGTTTTTACGTGAAAGAGTAACAAACATCCATACATCCATACAAACTTTCGCCTTTATAATAGTAGTAGGATAAAATCACGCCTTTTTCCCGGAGGGAGGCAGATACTACATCTTTCCAGTTGCCACGATCTCTGCATACTTCTTTCGCTCCATCCACATTCATAACTCCTTTCTAACGTCCTACCCTTTCCATGCGGCTGGCGTAATATCACGTATAACTAAAAACCGTTGGCCACACGGTGGGCGTATTATTGCGTCCAAAACAATTCCTTGTGTTAAACGATTAGACCAATATGAAAGTTGGTTCCCCTGTACTGTAGTTATAAACTCAACAACCTTACGTGAAACGGTGAAAAAATACTTACTTATTATTATGTAGATACGAGTGCATGGTTTACGCCGATAGTGTTGTAAGCTTTTTATATAAAAAGTCTAATAAAAGGAGAATAATATAAATGGTAAGTTTATTACTTATAATTCTTAATAATGTGTTTTACCTCGACGATAATATTTTTAAAGATAAATCTTCAGATGAGACTCAAATTGACGAGCATGAACCATATTCGCAACCAAATTTTATCGACGATGATAAGATGTCGCAAAGTATTTTATCTAGAAAACGAGGAAGAAACAATGAAATTTCTCCCGAAACTTTTGACGAGGTCAAAGAATCTCAAGTATTTAAGATACCGAAACGAATTTTACAAAATAAAGTGAAATGTTATGATGACTCTCCAAATCCGATAACACCATGTCCAATAAAAACACGATACAATATACAAGATATGTCAACTAGCCAGTTACTTATTGTACCCTCATAAATTAAATTTTAAGCTACCCTCGTTACATTTTATTATAACCATAGATTTTTTTTAAAAGCATGATAAAATAATATAAAAAAATGTAAAATGAGTATGTAAAAAACTGAGTGTTAATTTGCTTATATGCTTGCTCATACCCAGTTGCCCAAAAAATTATTATGATTAATAAAAATTTGATTTCAATTTACTACATATTTCAGTTTTTTATAAAAAAATATATATGCAAGTAATTTTATATAAATATTTGATATTCTTTTTGTATTTTTGCAGCAAATGTTCATTATTCTTAATCATAATTCAATTTTGCTCATTTCTGCTTATAAAGACGTTATTGTTTCAAGGTATGGCAACACCAAAATTGTCTATATAATTTTGAAAACGAAATAATACGCCATCCGCGTCTAGCGAAAGAAATTACAGAACGCAATAATACGCCTTCCGTACAGTAGAACCAGTTTTGTTAAGACGTAATATCTCGCCCATCGTTTTATAGAAGGGCCTTAATACAAAACCGCCCGTACAAAGACGGCGAAATTGAAATAATGCTTCCGCATGGAAAGGGTTAATTTGATCAAGATACGTTAAAATACTATGACATGTAGGTAGGTACTATATACTTACAGGAATAGAAAAGGGCATGTTAAGATGGTTTGGTCATGTGGAGAGAATGAATGAAAGCAGGTGGACTAAGCAGATATACAAGTAGAGTGTGGAGGGAAAGGTCGGAGTGGGAAGACCTAGACGAACGTATCTTGATCAGATTAAGGACGTCCTGACAAAGGGCCAGGTCAAGAGTACCCGAAACCGCAGAGCTTGCATGAAGACAGTAAATGTGGATGAAGCGAAGGATGTGTGCAGAGATCGTGGCAAGTGGAAAGAGGTAGTCTCTGCCCACACCTCCGGGAAAATAGCGTGATTTTATGTATGTATGTCTATTTGACATGAAGTACTTAAATGCACCTATTCCAGAGCTGTAAACCAGTGACGCAGGCTACTCTAAACGTCCACATAGTTCCGCACACGCATGGCGAACTCGGCTTCACGGGAGACTTCTACACCCACTACACTGGAGGTAACACATCCTACTACTATTATAAAGGCGAAAGTTTGTATGGATGTATGGATGTTTGTTACTCTTTCACGCAAAAACTACTGAACCGATTACCATGAAATTTGGTATGTAGGTAGCTGAAGACCCAGAATAACACATAGGCTACTTTTTATCCCAGAGTTCCCGCGGGATTGATAGGGTTTCCATGCGGACGAAGTCGCGGGCGGCCTCTAGTACATACATATAGTCACGTCTATATCCCGTACGGGTTAGACAGAGCCAACAGTCCCGAAAAGAGTGAATGGCCACGTTCAGCTGCTCGGCTTAATGATGGAATTGAGATCCAAATAGTGACAGGTTGCTAGCCAATCGCCTAAAACAAGGATCGCAATTTCATAAGCCTATCCCTTAGTCGCCTTTTACGACACCCATGGGAAAGAGATGGAGTGGTCCTATTCTTTTTTGTATTGGTGACGGGAACCACACGGTTTAAAAAAGAGGTTCTATTGTAAGACTATCTATTTATTAATTTACAGACTATGGTGGAGACGATAAAAATAACGCCAACATGAAAAGAATCCTAGATTACACCATCACGGAGTTGTGGGCAGATAGCGAGAGAAAGTGAGTGTACTTACATACATTAGTCTCTGCACCAACACCAATCACCCGTTTGGCTTCCTTCTGTGTTTGGTCTTGGATTCCTATAAATAATATACATATATATACATACATATTGTCACGTCTATATCCCTTGCGGGGTAGACAGAGCCAACAGTCTTGAAAAATCTGAATGGCCACGTTCAGCTGTTAGGCTTAATGATAGAATTAAGATTCAAATAGTGACAGGTTGCTTTCATAGTTACACACTTTCACAGTCTAATTATTTGCCGTGTGGTTCCCGGCACCAATACAAATAAGAATAGGACCACTCCATCTCTTTCCCACGGATGTCGTAAAAGGCGACTAAGGGATAGGCTTACAAACTTGGGATTCTTTTTAAGGCTATGGGCTACCAACCTGTCACTATTTGAATATCAATTCTATCATTAAGCCAAATAGCTGAACGTGGCCACTCAGTTTTTTCAAGACTCTTGGCTCTGTCTACCCCGCAAGGGATATAGACGTGACCATATGTATGTATGTAAAGTTTTAATATATTTTTTCAGATTCACATTTTCGGATATGGCGTATTTTTTCTACTGGTGGAAACAACGAGACGGCACAGGTGATGATTTTATAATATACATTCACATAATCACGTCTTTAACCCTTGCGGGGTAGACAGAGCCAACAGTATTGAAAAGACTGAATGGCCACTTTCAGCTATTTGGCTCAATGATATAGAATTGAGATTCAAATAGTGTAATCACGTCTTTATCCCTTGCGGGGTAGACAGAGCCAACAGTATTGAAAAGACTGAATGGCCACTTTCAGCTATTTGGCTCAATGATATAGAATTGAGATTCAAATAATGTAATCACGTCTTTATCCCTTGCGGGGTAGACAGAGCCAATAGTATTGAAAAGACTGAATGGCCACTTTCAGCTATTTGGCTCAATGATAGAATTGAGATTCAAATAGTGTAATCACGTCTTTATCCCTTGCGGGGTAGACAGAGCCAACAGTCTTTAAAAGACTGAAAGGCCACTTTCAGCTATTTGGCTCAATGATATAGAATTGAGATTCAAATAGTGTAATCACGTCTTTATCCCTTGCGGGGTAGACAGAGCCAACAGTCTTTAAAAGACTGAAAGGCCTCTGTAGCGGCCTCCACGGACAGACAGACACTTTGACTTGACATTTTAGATGAACAAAACTCAACAATCTTGAACATCCGAAAATCTGGTTTTTTATTCTCACCCACCAGACCCTCGGCCCGTTCAGCCTCGTTCAACTCTATGGCTTAATACCTCTCTATACTAATATTATAAAGCTGAAGAGTTTGTTTGTTTGTTTGAACGCGCTAATCTCAGGAACTACTGGTTCAAATTGAAAAAATATGATGATAAATAGGTGCTTAGGTACTTTAATTATATTGTACTAGCTGTGCCCGCGACTCCGTCCGCGTGGAATAGTTATTTGGGCATCATTGAAACCCTTAAGGGTGAATAATTTTCCCCGTTTTTTTCACATTTTCCATTATTTCTTCGTTCCATATAGTTGCAGCGTGATGTTATATAACCTAAAGCCTTCCTCGATAAATGGTCTATTCAACACAAAAAGAATTATTCAATTCGAACCAGTAGTTCCTGAGATTAGCGCGTTCAAACAAACAAACAAACTCTTCAGCTTTATAATATTAGTATAGGTTATATATATGATTTATCTTAATATTATGTATTAAGGTAAATCATATCTGCTTTCAGTCATTGCATTCAAGAGATCTACATATATTTGTATATTGACGTCCGATGAAAATCCTGCAGTGTAATTTGTTCCGCCGCTTCTTCTACACATGCGCTTTGGAAGCGGCAGTAGATATAACTTGATTTAAGTGATGTGACGTCAATAAGCGATACCTTGTATCCAATTTTGAAAATAAATCTATTCTATTCTAAGACGGCCTCTGTGGCGCAACGATAGTACGCTTGTCTGTGACACCGGAGGTCCCGGGTTCGAATCCCGGCCGAGGCATGATAAGAAAAGAACTTTCTCTGATTGTCCTGGGTCTTGGATGTTTATCTATATAAGTATTTATTATGAAATATAGTATCGTTGAGTTAGTATCTCGTAACACAAGTCTCGAACTTACTTCGAGGCTTACTCAATCTGTGTAATTTGTCCCGTATATATTTATTTATTCCAGTCCATCGCATGGTGTATGAGCTGATCCGCCAGGGTCGGCTGCAATTCGTCGGCGGAGGGTTCAGCATGAGCGATGAGGCCACTACCAGCTATCACTCCGTTATAGACATGTTCACATACTCCCTGGGGTGGGTAATTATGATTCAGTTCCTCATAGACGTGACCATATGTATGTACATATGTATTCCTCATTGTTTATATCACATACATACATATGATCACGTCTTTATCCCTTAAGGGGTAGTATCCCAAGTTTATAAGCCTATCCCTAAGTCGCCTTTTACGACATCCGTGGGCAAGAGTGGTCCTATTCTTTTTTATATTGATGCCATGGACTATAAGAAAAAATTATAAAATTCAAAATTTTTATTCATTATCATAGGATACTTCATACATACATATGATCACGTCTTTATCCAACAGTCTTGAATAGAAATGAATGAATGGCCACGTTCAGCTATTTGGCTTTATGATAGAATTGAGATTCAAACAGTGACAGGTTGCTAGCCCATCGCCTAAAGAAGAATCGCAAGTTTATAAGTCTATCCCTTAGTCGCTTTTTACGACATCCATGGGAAAGAGATGAAGTGGTCCTATTCTTTTTTGTATTGGTGCCGGGAACCACATGGCACTTTACGTGCACGACGACCTCTGTGGCGCAGCGGTAGTACGCTTGTCTGTGACACCGGAGGTCCCGGGTTCGAATCCCGGTCAAGGCATGATGAGAAGAGAACTTTTTCTGATTGGCCTGGGTCTTGGATGTTTATCTATATAAGTATTTATTAGAAAATATAGTATCGTTGAGTTAGCAATTCGTAACACAAGTCTCGAACTTACTTCGAGGCTAACTTAATCAGTGTAATTTGTCCCGTATTTATATTTATATAAGTATTTTTTTTTAATATTTATATAAATTTTAAATAAATAAATTTCGTAAACACACAAAATGTTATTGCAGAAAACTCAACTCCTCATTTTTGGAGTGCGGCCGACCAATTGTCACTTGGCAGTCGGACGTCTTTGGACACTCCAGGGAGTTCGCATCTTTAATGAGTCAGATGGGGTTCGCCGCTCACTTCATCAACCCCATCAGCTATGATGATGAAGTCAGCCGGATGATTTCTAAGTCTTTGGAGTTCGTGTGGAGGGGGAGCGATGATTTGGGTGAGTTGAATATTAACCTGCAGAGAAATGTGTTACATACATACATACGGTCATGTCTATATACCTTGCGGGGTAGACAGAGCCAACAGTCTTGTTAAGACTAACAGCGGCCACGTTCCGCTATTTGGCTTTAAGATAGAATTGAGATTCAAATAGTGACAGGTTGCTAGTCCATCGCCTAAAAGAGGAATCCCAAGTTTATAAGCCTATCCCTTAGTCGCCTTTTACGACATCCATGGGAAAGAGATGGAGCGGTCCTATTGTTTTTTGTAATGGTGCCGGGAACCACACGGCACGTATGTATGTATGTGTATATATTTATATGTTTCAGGCGCGTCCACAGATATCTTCACTCACAAATTATTTGATGGCTACTGGTCACCCCCAGGGTTCTGTTTTGGGACCTTTTGCGACGACCCGCTCATGGTCGACTCCGATACTATGTTTAAGAACATTGATTCTAGGGTAAGTCTTATATGTATGTATACAGGGTGAAATTTAAAACAACTGCATCCTTTTAAACATAGACTATACCCATGCTTCTGAGCCGTTTGAGCCTATTTTTATTTATTTATTTATTTGTTGCTTCCTTAATGTAAAATACAGATGTTTGTGTGATAATATCGAACCATTAAGGGCCCTGGCGGGCACTGCAATGAAAGAAGGGCCATTTTTTATATTACAGAATAAAAAGATAAAAAATTACTCTTATAATCATGTTTTTTATTGAAATTAAACATCATCATTTTCACATTTAAAAAACCCTCAAAAACTACGTCACACGCTTTATTAAAGACCAATACTACAAAAAGAAATTAAAACTAAACATGTAAATAAATGTCTGAAAAATAAATAATTTTTCTAGTATCAAGATCAAGTAGAGTTGTCGAGATTGCTCAGCTGAATGAATTGTGTCGTTGACCTCTGAATCTTACGCGTCGCTTTTCCGCCGGCCGGGGTGATATGACGTATTTAGGATCGTGGATTTTGATACTTTTATTTTTTTCGTACTTTCTTAAATATGAACCGATATTTTTCTTGATCGTGGATTTTGATACTTTTATTTTTTCGTACTTTCTTAAATATGAACCGATATTTTTCTTTTAATGTTTTTAAATATCCTTTAGATGAGTACACTTAACAGTTAAATTTATGCAGTTGAATTAAAAGTCACCCTGTATAAAATTCTCGTGTCACAATGTTCGTTCCCGTACTCCTCCGATTCTCATGAAATTTTGTGAGCATATTAAGTAAGTCTGTGAATCGGCCAACATCTATATTTCATACCCCTTAGTGATAAGGGTTGTACACCCTTAACATTTTTTTTGTTTTACATTAACATTTTTGATGTTTTAGTTCATTGTGCATCTATTTAGCATTTTCTGACGGCCGCTGTGGCGCAGCTGTAGTACGCTTGTCTGTGACATCGCAGGTCCCGGGTTCGAATCCCGGCCAGGGCATGATGAGAAAAAAACTTTTTCTGATCGTCCTGGGTCTTGGATGTTTAATTATATAAGTATTTATTATAAAATATAGTATCGTTGAGTTAGTATCTCGTAACACAAGTCTCGAACTTACTTCGAGGCTGACTGAATCTGTGTGATTTGTCTAAAAAACAAAAAAAAATCTTATTCGTTCTCCGCCAGGTTCAAGCGTTCATAGAGTCGGTTCTACACCGCCAAGGGCCGTATTACGACACGAAAAACATCATGGTCATAATGGGAACAAGATTCGGGTACTTTGACGCTGATGTTTGGTTCGCGAACATAGATAAACTGATCCAGTGAGTACCTAAAGAAAGAAATAATGTTTATTTGGTACATACACATATACATACATATGGTCACGTCTATATCCCATGCGGGGTAGACGCTCTGTCTATCCCTTAGTCGTCTTTTATGACATCCATGAGCTCTGTCTACCTCGTAAGGGATAAGGACGTGATTATATACATATATATATACATAATATAACAAAATCTGTCCACAAATTTCCGAGATTACCGCATACAAACATACAGACAGTGAAAAAATGGTGACTTTATAATATATAGTGATAGATAGATAGACTCTTTATTGCACCATAAGAAAAAGAAAAACAGAAAACAAAACACAGGTAATGAGGCACAAAGGCGGACTTATCGCTAAAGCTATCTCTTCCAGTTAACCTTAGGATGGGATGAAATTAAAATAGAAAGGCATGCATACTTACATATAATCACGTCTATATCCCTTGCGGGGTAGACAGAGCTAACAGTCTTGTAAAGACTGATAGGCCACGTTCAACTATTTGGCTTTAAGATAGAATTGAGATTCAAATAGTGACAGGTTGAATCCCAAGTTTATAAACCTACCCCTTAGTCGCCTTTTACGACATCCATGGGGAAGAGATGGAAGTGGTCCTATTTTTTTTCTATTGGAAAACCGGGAACCACACCACACAAATAGAAAAGCGATCGGCGATAGTGATGACAATGGACTTCAAGTTAATGATTTATGTTTGGGTGTGCCAATTTTTTTACCTGGTTTTACTTTTTTTTGCAGTTATGTGAACACCAAGAGTGCAGAAAATGGATTTCCAGTGAAATTGTTATATTCCTCGCCAGCTTGTTACCTGAAAGCGGTGAGAGAATCTAAGTAAGTTTTTCTTAAAATAATTTCTAACGTCAGAATTTTTGGTTTTTTTTTTCTTATTGGCAGATTAAGAATTTTAATTTTATTTCATCTCAATGAGGCATGATGTCATTTTTTGTTCTGAATTTTTCGTTTTTTTTATTGGCAGATTGAGAATTTTAATTTTATTTCATCTCAATGAGGCATGATGTCATTTTTTGTTTCGTTTTGGTGATAAATAAATTAATAAATAAATATGAACGGGACAAATTACACAGATTGAGTAAGCCTCGAAGTAAGTTCGAGACTTGTGTTACGAGATATTAACTCAACGACACTATATTTTATAATAAATACTTTTATAGCTTTACTCATCTGGCCGGGATTCGATGAAGAGTTTGTTTGTTTGAACGGGCTAATCTCAGGAACTACTGGTTCGAATTGAAAAATTATTTTTGTGTTGAATAGACCATTTATCAAAGAAGGTTTTAGGCTATATAACATCACGCTGCAACTATAAGGAGCGAAGAAATAATGGAAATTATTCATCCTTGAGGGCTTCAATGATGCCCAAAATAACTATTCCACGCGGACGAAGTCGCGGGCACAGCTACATACATACATATGGTCACGTCTATATCCCTTGTGGGGTAGACAGAGCCAACAGTCTTGAAAAGACTAATAGGCCACGCTCAGCTATTTGGCTTAATGATAGAATTGAGATTCAAATAGCGACAGGTTGCTAGCCCATCGCCTAAAAAAAGAATCCCAAGTTTGTAAGCCTATCCCTTAGTCGCCTTTTACGACATCCATAGGAAAGAGATGCGAGTGGTCCTATTCTTTTTTGTACTGGTGCCGGGAACCACACGGCATAACATAATCGTTACAATTTCAGCCCAGAACTAGCTGTAAAACAGGACGACTTTCTGCCGTTCGCGTACGACCAAAAATCAATGGCTGTCGGCTTCTACACGGCCAGACCCACTCTGAAATACCTCATTAGACAAGGTCACGTTTTCTTACAGGTAAATCACTACATAGTATAAAACAAAGTCGCTGTTTTAGTCTGTTTGTCTGTATGCTTAAATCTTTAAAATTACGCAACGGATTTTGATGCGGTTTTTTGGAACAGGTAGAGTGATTCAAGAGGAAGGTTTTTATGTATAATAACATTTATAATTTTGCACCCGTGCGAAGCTGGGACGGGTCGCTAGTTTATACTAATATTATAAAGCTGAAGAGTTTGTTTGTTTGTTTGAACGCGCTAATCTCAGGAACTACTGGTTGGAAATGAAAAATTCTTTTTGTGTTGAATAGACCATTTATCGAGGAAGGCTTTAGGTTTTATGTATAATATCATGCTGCAACTATTAGGAGCGAAGAAATAATGGAAAATGTGAAAAAAACGGGCAAAATAATAGGACTACTCTATCTGTTTCCCATGGATGTCGTAAAAGGCGACTAAGGGATAGGCTAGCAACCTGTCATCACTATTTGAATCTCAATTCCATCATTTTGAGAAGTACAACTGAACGTGGCTTTTAGTCTTTTCAAGACTGTATCTCTGTCTACCTCGCAAGGTTATATAGACGTGATTATATGTATGTTTGTATGTTTTCAGATAGCAAAACAGATGCAAGTCACGGCAAGGATACTGGTGAAACACGATTCAAACATTGAGAAATTCAAATGGATCAACAGTTAGTATTCAGGACTAGTTCTACATTCATTAATGTTTTTTAATGTAGACAATGTGCATTCGTCCATGATTTAGATTTAAGAGATCTATATTTGTATTATTTATTTATTGATAATAACCAACCCTACCATTACAGTGTTACCTAATGCGATAGAGTAGCTAATTAAATTACAATTATATTAAGCAAAATATTTGTGTACTTATGAGGATAATTCATATAACATAGCTCTTGTGAACTCAGTCAAAGTACAGTTGAACAAGTCTATGCTATTAGCGACCCCGTTCATAACGTCCGATGAAAGTGCTGCAGTGTAGTTTGTTCCGCCGTTTGTTCTACACATGCGCTTTGGAAGCGGCAGTAGTTATAATTAGATTTAAGTGATGTGACGTCAGGTAGTGGTACCTTGTGTCCAATTTTGAAAATAAATCTATTCTATTCTATTCTTCACTATCTTCTTCCTCCTGGCTTTAGTCCCGGTTGCATCCACACCACTCTGGAGAGGAGCCCGGGGTACGCCTTTGACCATGGACCCTGGATTGGGTGAGTCAGGTTTTTATACGAAGCGACTCCCTGCTTATATACTTACCTACACAGCTAGTATACTTTTAAGGTTTCCTCAATTAAGGACAGCTAGTATAATTATAAGGTTTTCTCAATTCTATCGTTAAGCCAAACAGCTGAACGTGGCCTTTCAGTCTTTTGATGACTGTTGGCTCCGTCTACCCCGCAAGGGATATAGACGTGTTTATATGCCGTGTGGTTTCCGACACAATTAGAAAAGAAAGAATAGGACCACTCCATCTCTTTCCCATGGATGTCGTAAAAAGTGACTAAGGGATAGGCTTACAAACTTGGGATTCTACTTTTAGGCAACAGACTAGCAACCTGTCACTATTTAATTCTCAATTCTATGATTAAGCCAAACAGCTGAACGTAGCCTTTCAGTCTTTTAAAGACTGATGGCTCCGTCTACCCCGCAAGGGATATAGACGTGTTAATATGTCACGTCATGTCTTTGCAGGTATAATGCAAGACCACAACATAATATCCGGTATAATGACAGAAGCTAGCCGTCATTACTACGTACACAAAATGCATATGGCCCTCCAGGGCTCCACGCGATTGGTCATCGACGCCCTAAAGTGAGTTCAACGTCATATTATCACTGTAGCCGGAGAAATCCATAAAACAATCACACTACTATTATAAAGGCGAAAGTTTGTATGGATGTTTGTTACTCTTTCACGCAAAAACTACTGAACCGATTACCATGAAATTTGGTATGTAGGTAGCTGAAGACCCAGAATAACACATAGGCTACTTTTTATCGCAGAGTTCCCGCGGGATTGATAGGGTTTCCATGCGGACGAAGTCGCGGGCGGCCTCTAGTATTATATATTTTTTTGTATTTAATATTAAAATCTCATATAAATAAATTGATACATACATATGGTCACGTCTATATCCCTTGCGGAGTAGACAGAGCCAAAAGTCTTGAAAAGACTGAATGGCCACGTTCAGCTATTTGGCTTAACGATAGAATTGAGTTTCAACTAGTGACAGGTTGCTAGCCCATCGCCTAAAATCGCCTTTTACGACATCCATGGGAAAGAGATGGAGTGGTCCTATTCTTTTTTGTATTGGTGTAAATAAATTGATCTGAACAATGTATTCTCTCGTCCACATTTCTATTCTCAGTTTGGATAGTTGTCAAGTTGACGTTGTTGAAGGAAATGCTGCAGTGCAGTTTGTTACCGCTTCTTCTGCACTGGCGCCTTGGAAGCGGCAGTAAACTTAGTTTTTAAGTAATTTATTTGACGTCAACTAATGTTGTTAAACCATACGTTAAACATTTTTTTCAGTAAACTAAGAAAAAGTCCAACAGACACAATGTATCATAGATGTGCATTTAACATATCTGCATGTCAGAGAGATGACGCCCAGCAGTACTATGTAAGCCTTTTTTATTTTTAATTATTATTTTTTTCAGTACTATGTAAGTCTTTTTTTTTATTTGTTATCGAACAGTAGGTACTATGTAAGCCATTTTTTTTCTTTTTTTTTTTTGTTATCGAAGGGGAAATCCTTTTTACGGACAACCCCCCGGGTCTTCAGCCGGGAGAGTGTGGGACTCCCGGCACCTAGTATACCTACCAGCCTACCCACTAAAACCCCTCCTGTGCGCCCTTCTTGCCATTTTGAGGGCATCATGGGATCGCAGGCATACTGTATTGACATAATTTGTATAGTGTGCACATATTTTATTTTATCTTTATTCATTTGACGAAATATTCGTATTGACATAATTAGTTAGTTCTACATACATTTGTGTTTTTTTAATATAGACGATGTGCATTCCATGTCCACGATTTAGATTTAAGACTCCGGGATTTTTTTCTTCTTCATAAAAACATACATACATCCATACTGACATCCTGACATACTCACAAACTTTCGCATTTATAGTAGAAATCTCAATGTACACCGAGCACCGCTCGGTAGCCCAGGTACTATTATCTATACAGATATTTTAAGAGAAATATTTTGTTTTCCAGATCGTAATTTACAACCCTTTGGGATGGGGAGTAACTGTCAAAGTGAGATTGCCTGTTCCCAACGAGGAGTTTTATGTATTCCATCATTCAGGTAACAAAGAAAGTGGATATATTTACCTAATTATCTAAGACAGACCGTGTGGTTCCCGGCATCAATAAAAAAAGGAATAGGACCACTCCATATTGTTCCCATGGATGTCGTAAAAGGCGACGTAGGAAGGTTCCTGAAGGAGCCTACCGCACTAAACCTGGACAGGCTGGGTCCAGAGGCGGCCGATGTCATAGATGCACATTTACAGGTGACCAATTGTTACATACATACATAGGATAGGCTTATAAACTTGGGATTCTTCTTTTAGGCGATGGGCTAGCAACCTGTCACTATTTGAATCTCAATTCCATCATAAAGCCAAACAGCTGAACGTGGCCTATCAGTCTTTTCAAGACTGTTGGCTCTGTCTACCCCACAATATACATGTATTTTATTTTTTATTTTATTTTCCACGTTTGTGCCCACGGAAGACCAGCGTTGCGGTATATACAACGACAAATGCTGAGGGGGGGCCATTTTGGTACAAATGTTGTTATAGATTTAGGTTTCTTTTCTTGTTACGAGTATGTACCAAATAAATATGTTTTTCTTTCTTTTTTTGCTTTTTTTTTCTTTTTTCTTTCTTTTTTTTGCTTTCAATAAGTACAGTTTCAATATATTTTGATTCGATTAATTAACTGACTGACCAGGTAAACGGGTGAAAGCATCAATAATGAGGATACCGGAGCCAGTATTCAGGATTAACAGGAAACGCACGAAAGTTCAACACGAGTTGGTCTTCATAGCTGAGGATATACCAGCATTGGGCTACCGTTCTTACTTCATAAGGCTGGTGGGTATTTTTGTACATACATATAATCACGTATGAACCCTTGCGGGGTAGACAGAGCTAACAGTCTTGAAAAGACTGAATGGCCACGTTCAGCTGTTTGGCTTAATGATAGAATTGAGATTCAAATAGTGACAGGTTACTGGCCCATCGCCTAAAAAAATAATCCCAAGTTTGTAAGCCTATCCCTGGATGGCCTTTTACCGCATCCATGGGAAAGAGATGGAGTGGTCCTATTCTTTTTTGTATTGGTGCCGGGAACCACAAATCATACATATATATATCGCTTTAATATTGATTACAGAAATCATACGGCTGGAAACGGGACAGGAGATCAATAGTGAAAAAAGTTAATAAAATACGCAAAACGAGAAAGTATCTAGTCAGGCAAGCGTACCAAACAAGCTCTACTGACGAAAGTCGCGAGGTGCCTTTCGATTATGACTATTTTGAAGGGCCAACTACTCCTAAAACAAAAATACTATTCGGCAGCATTGAAAGTGATAATGACAAACGTTCTGATCGCACGAGCGATGACGTCATCACTCCAAGACCGAGATATCGTGGAGACGATGATGAGAATGCAAATAAGGATGACGATAAGTCCGATTCTAATGATGTTCCTTTAAGAAAAATTGGTGACATGACGGTAGGTGATGATGAACTAGTAACAAGAAAGGTAAAAATGTCAACGGATAGGTTTCAAAGCAATTTCAATGAAAATGAAGTAACAACGTCTGAAAACATGACGAATGTTACAGTTTTCGACGTCAGTGGAGAAAAAATTAGTACCGCTGTTAACAATGATAATGTAACCAGAGATGGTTCTAATAACAATTTCACCATCGATAAAAACGATGACATTTCAGTAGAAAATCAAGATTTAAATAATAATGTTTTGCTTGTCAATACGGATATAGACGATGTACAAGAAATGAGGAAAATCTATGAAAATAATTTGGGTAGTGATACTGAAATTCAAGGTATTGTTGAGAACGAAGTTACAAATGAAGCAACAAATGCGGAATCAACAACAACAAGTGTATTCAGCGAAGAAGAGACGAGACCAGTTTTAAGTATAAATGACTTCCAAAATGACACTGAATATGTAACGTTAAATGAAGTTGACGTTAATAAAACAGCGAAAGTTGAGACTTTGGACACAACGATTAAATCGACCATTGAAGAGACTTCAACCTGGGTTCCTGTGAAAATAAAAAATGAGATAGATGAAGCGCTGGAGACGAGCGGAGAAGATATTCGCCACAAAATTGAAGAAACAAGAAAGAATTTCAAGGGGAACGATCTAGAATTTATCAAAATGATTAATGAATCTTTAAAAAATTTGGACGCAACTACAGAATCTAACACTAGCGACATTGAGGCTATACCTAAAGCATATGTAGAAGTAACAACTTTAACTAGTAACACTGAAACCACGTCTAAAGCTATTGAAAGCACAACTTTAAAAATACCTTTAGAAGAAAGTGGATTAAAAGATTCAGATTTCAGTGATAAACCTGGTTCAGATATTGAAGGAAAAGTTACAGTGAATCAAAGTAGAAAGTTTATTCCAATATTTGGAAGCGATGATGAGCAAATGCGGAATCAAATGTTTGGTAATGATCACAAAAATATAATCAATAAAGAAGAAATATACCCAAAAGAAGAATTAATAGGTAGTGAAAATGAAACATTGAAAGATACAAGGTTCGGCACAGATGATGATTTGTTTAAACATGAAAAAGTCAATCAAGACGAAAAGTTTTTAGCAGAAAAATTGAGGGATCAGAATGTTGAGAATGTTGGCAAATCTGACGCAGATTCTCCGCCAGAAATCACGGAACGGGAGCGATATATTGATAGTATTTGGAATGGTTACAATTATTTTACGCCGAACGAAACTTTTATTAGGAACAGAGTAAGTTTGTTATATGTCCATCTATATGAATACTTCCATAATCTTCTTCTTCCTCCTGGCTTTAGTCCCGGTCGCATTCTCACCGCTCTGGAGAGGAGCCCGGGGTATGCCTTTGACCATGGACTCTGGATTGGGTGAGTCAGGTTTTTACACGAGGCGACTCCGCCATCTGACCTCCGCAACCTTTGCAGAGGAACCTAACTACACTCGCCTACACAACCTTAGCCTCATCTTTCTTACCACCAGACAGATTAAGGTCAAACGCACTAAAATTCCAAAAAAAAATAGATGAGAATCGCTTCGTGTTAAAACCTGACTCACACAATTCAGGTTCACGGTCGTAATGACATACCCCGGGCTCCTCTCCAGAAAGGTGAGGATGTAACCAGGAGGGAGACGGAGATACGTACATACATACATACATATGGTCACGTCTATATCCCTTGCGGGGTAGACAGAGCCAACAGTCTTGAAAGACTAAATGGCCACGTTCAGCTATTTGGCTTAATGATAGAATTGAGATTCAACTAGTGACAGGTTGCTGGCCCATCGCCTAAAAGAGAATCCCAAGTTTGTAAGCCTATCCCTTAGTCGTCTTTTACGACATCATCATGGGAAAGAGATGGAGAGGTCCTATTCTTTTTTGTATTGGTGCCGGGAACCACACGGCGAAGGAGATGCGTATGTATAAAGAATTGACTAAACTTCTTAAACTAAATGTTTTCAGTACATCAAAATAAGCATGGACCACAATCGCAAACTGACCAACTTAACGCTTTCAAATGGCGTTAACATAAGTTTCAACGCGGAAATGTATTTCTACGCTTCAGACGACCCCAAGAAGTTGGACAGAAATGAGAGGCCGCCTGGTACAGCCATGTTTAGGTCAGTTATAAATACATAACATGACATAAAATCACGCCTCTTTCCCGGAGCGGTAGGCAGAGACTATCTCTTTCCACTTGTCACGATCTCTGCACACTTCCTTCGCTTCATCCACATTCATAACTCTCTTCATGCAAGCTCGGCGGTTTCGGGTACTCTTGAGCTGACCCTTTGCCAGGACGTCCTTAATTTGATCAAGATACGTTCGTCTAGGTCTTCCCACTCCTACCTTTCCCTCCACACTCTCCGTTATAAATACACTTTCAGTCATTCAGTCTTGAAAAGACTGAATGGCCACATTCAGCTGTTTGGCTTAATGATAGAATTGAGATTCAAATAGTGACAGGTTGCTAGCCCATCGCCTAAAAAAGAATCCCAATTTGTAAGCCTATCCCTTAATCGCCTTTTACGACATCCATGGGAAAGAGATGTGGTGGTCCTATTCATTTTTGTATTGGTGCCGGGAACCACACGGCACATCAACTGATGTCCTTTATAAAATGCAATAAAGATTTTGAATTTGAATTTATTGGATAATTGATCTGTTTATTTACGTCTCATTTTAGGGCCATGGACCCAAGGGCAGAACCGATAAACGACGCATTCAAAGTGTACGTGTATAAAAATAGGATGGTCCAAGAGTTACATTATGAATTCTCCAATTACGCCTCGTTTGCCATCAGGTAAACATATATATATATATATAAGTATGTACATCTATATGTAGATCAATACATATATCTATATATAGGTATATATCATTCATTATATATCTTTCTCTATCTATCATTTACTACATACATCCCAAGTTAATAAATTTATCCCTTAGTCGCGTTTTACGACATCCATGGGCATGGAAAAGAGGTGGAGTGGTCCTATTCTATTGGTACCGGGAACCACACGGCACGTAATCATTTAATTCTTCTTTTTTTTCTTTCTTTCTTTCTTTCTTTTAGGCGGCGGGCTAGCAACTTTAATCTGAAAGTCAATTTTGTCATTAAGCCAAACAGCTGAACGTGTCATGTCGAATCAGCATTTTAAATACTGTTGCCTCTCGTCACCCGTCAAGGGATATAGACGTGTGTGACGAAGTGATTATATGTATGTATGTAACTTTTTTTTTTCTAGGCTTTACAGGAGAGATCCAGTTATAGAATTGGAGTGGTTGGTTGGACCTGTGCCTGTTGCTGATGACATTGGTGAGGAAATCACAAAAACATACTTACTGACTTTACAAAAAAATGGTTATTAAAACAAAAAAAATGTTCAGATAAATGCAGTGTAGTTTGTTCCGCTGTTCTTGTACACGCGCGCTTCGGAAGCGGCAGTAGTTATAATCAGATTTAAGTGATGTGACGTCAATAAGTGATACCTTGTATCCAATTTTGAAAATTAATCTATTCTATTCCGCGACATGCTTTGTCAATTAAACATTTTCTGCTTTTTTTTTTTGATCCGACCAATTTTTTCGTTATAAATTTAAATTAGATTGACTGATTGACCTTGATATTATATTATAACCGCTTTTCGGTCTAAATCATATTTTAGTTATCTGCAAAATATTTGTATTTTTATATGGATCATAATTTGGTTCTTTTTTTGACATACCTATTAACACAAAAAAAAATTTACCGGTATTTTTTTATTTTTTTTTCCAGGCAAAGAAATTTTCATCAGATACACCACTGACTTGGTGAATGACGGTGTTTTTTACACGGACTCCAACGGCCGGCAGACTGTCAAAAGAATAAGAAATAGACGACCCACGTACGAGCCAATGAACCCAGATTATTTGGCGGGTAAGTTATATATAAATATGCTTTTACGCAGCGTGAAACTATCGTGAGGAAACCTGCACATTCAAGCAACTGGTGCTACCATGATTCAATATAGGGTTAGGTTCCCCTGCAAATATGCCAGACAGACATATCAGACTACTTAACAACATACATACATACATATAATCACGTCTATATCCCTTGCGGGGTAGACACAGCCAACAGTCTTGAAAATACTGATAGGCCACGTTCAGCTGTTTGGCTTCAAGATAGAAGAATTGAGATTCATATAAAGTGACAGGTTGCTAGCCCGTCGCCTAAAAGTAGAATCTCAAGTTCATAAGCCTATCCCTTAGTCGCCTTTTACGACATCCATGGGAAAGAGTTGGAGTGGTCCTATTCTTTTTTCTATTGGTGCCGGCAACCACACGGCGACTACTTAACAACTTTCTCTTTATTTTACCCTACAACATGATCTTTGTTAGGGCTTACCTAGGTAAAAACTAGTTTCAGTCTGACACTAGATGTCGCTTACGCTGACAACAAGCAAGCAAACATGCTTTTATTTTTTTTTAACTCCGTAAATATTAGAGATTGTTTTTTTTTTTCAACATGCCAAAAATCTGAACGCGGCCTGTCTGACTTCAAGCCTGTTGGCTCTGCCTACCCCGCAAGGGATATAGATGTGACTATATGTATGTTATATGACTACATTAGAACATTATAAATATTTACAATAATAATAAATAAGCACCTATTAACAGATAAATATAAATTGTGCAATACTAGGTTTAAACAATTCTAATTAGATTTAAAATTATAATGTGATACTAAGTAGGTACCTCTATGTATAAGTTTGTATGTCTACTAATACATAAAAAATGTTTGCAACATCCGAAAGGGTAAATATGAAGATCTGTTATACATTATATTTAAGACCTTGTTGTACTCATATTATGCAAATAAAAGTTTGAAGTTTGAATTTGAATTATTTTTTATATACAGGTAACATATACCCGGTAACCTCAAAAATATACATAGAAGACGCAATGAGGAATATAAGATTCGCGGTTTTGAACGACCGCGCCCAGGGAGGCACTTCACTGGCTGACGGTGAAATAGATTTATTTTTACACAGAAGAATATTAACTGACGACACACATCGTGACATTTTAACGTTAAACGAAACGGAATACGGGGAGGGGATCAGAGTTAGAGGGAAACACTATATTTACCTCACGAATGCCGATTACAAACCTAACAGAATATTCGAGAAGAAATTGGCGAAAGAAATCGAATTGGCGCCACAGATTTTCGTGACGCGCGCCGGTCCGTACGGCGCACACTCGAAAAACATTTGGAAATACCACAAAAACGAGTTTAGCGCGCTCAAAACTAAACTACCTATTGGTGTTCACATTTTGACATTAGAAAAATGGGGCCCGACTGGCGAGGATTTATTATTACGCCTGGAAAACTATTTGGAGAAGACCGATGCGTTGAAAAAGGGTAACAAAAGAGTGTTTTTGCAAGATATGTTCGTAAATTTGAAGCTAAACAGCGTGGCCGAGTTGACTTTGGGCGGGAATATGTGGTTGAATTCAACTGAAAAGTTTCTTTGGAATAAAAGAAACAAGTTCGTGAAGAATTCCAATAGAGCGTATGGAAATAACCCTGAAATAGATTATGATAATGACGATTTTAATATACCCAATGTGGAGCTAGATTTGAACTCGGGAATTGTTTTGGTGCCTCAACAGATAAGAACATTTTACGTTAAATACACTTACGTTGAGACGTAGGTGAAGTAATGGCAACTCAGACTGAGCCAACTATATAATAACTAGCTGTGCCCGCGACTTCGTCCGCGTCGAATAGTTATTTTGGGCATTATTGAAGCCCTCAAGGATGAATAATTTTCCCCGTTTTTTTCCACATTTTTCATTATTTCTTTGCTCTTTGCGGCGTGATTTTATATAGCCTAAAGCCTTCTTCGATAAATGGTCTATTCAACGCAAAAATAATTTTTCAATTCAAACCAGTAGTTCCTGAGATAAGCAAGTTCAAACCAACAAACTCTTCAGCTTTATAATATTAGTATAGATATCTGTGGACTGAGCTAGCTTGAATCAGAGGGTAAAGCGATAAGCAAATAACGATACCGTTTCCGAAAGTTGTTTGTTCGTACTTCCTTGGAACTGAATGAAATAGGATTTTATTTTTAAAAACGAAACAACGTAAATAAAATTTGTATTCATTTAGTTACCTATGGACATAACGATTATAAATATCGAGAAACTAAAATGAAAAACATGTATTGGAAAAAGTACCGTTTCCCATGGCTTAAAATACCGGTATTTGTAGAAAACAGTACTACTGAATCCTACCTATACTTTTAAATTACAAAAATTATTTTACCATTTAAAAATAATACAGGTATTAAACGCGCACGTAACATACCTTTATTTTATCTCGGATTATTTGGTTTCTCCATTTGGTCAGTCCTTGATGGCAACAAATAATTGTAACATGATTACAAACATTATGTTAGGGGCGGGTTTAATACCTGTTTTATTAAAAAAGTTAAAGTTTAAATTCTTTTATACTGCACACATTTAAAAACAAACTATTTCACTGGATCAACAAGTGATCTTAAATCCAATATGGCAGCTGGCCATTTGGCTGTTTTTTGTTCTTGCTTTTTATACCACAATAATTATAAGAGCCATAATAACTAGTTTTTAAGCGGGCTTTGCTCTTATAAAAATTTTGTGCCAGAATTTTTTTGAGTTATAGACAAAAATACAAATATTTATTATATTTTCCTTGACATTGAATTATTATGTATGGATTAAATTTGATTTGTTAAAATTTTTTATAATTATAATACATGAACCTTTAATATTTGCATGCTTTAAACAGCAAGACAGTGAACTGTATTATTATTCAACAACTGCATCTTTGTACCTATGTTTGACAAATAAATTGTTTGATTGATTGATTGATTATCTAACAAACGAAATTATAATATTTGTTTAATGTAGTTATTACTTTTTGTAAATTACAAAGTTATTTAGTCATTAAGTACTTAAGTAAGAAGACTGTATTATATACAATTTTATAAATAAAACTTTTACGTGACACGAAAAATATATTTTATTACTCTTAACTTCATCATATCTACATTATTTCGCTATCATCATTATTAACATCAATCGTCTTGAGTTTCTCCAATATTTCCTTTAATAACATCATGCACGGTCTTCTGAAAGGTGACCTGTGTATTTCTAAAACTTGTTCTACACTTTTATAGTTTTTGAAACTTAATGATTCATTTTCTGATTGCAAAAAAGCTAGTAGCAGTTTACCATAATTTTTTTCACTGATACAACTATGTCCGTACTTTGTTAGCTGTGCTAAAACCCAATTTTGTACATCCAAATTCTTGTTGCAACCTATGTACGCTGTATAAATGCTGAACAAGTTGTGAATAAACTCTTCTTTTGATAGTTCTATGTTCATTAGCAAAATAAAAAAGTCAGTTAATTGTTCCTCATTTAAATTTTCAACTAAATCTTGTAAAACTTTGCTGGTTATATCTGTATCTTTTATTATAATTTTAAGCAACAATTCGAAGGCTTCTGGATATATTTTGCGAGATTTAATTAGCATGTCTAGTGCAAACCAGCTATGTTCTTTACGTAATAAAGTTGGTATAAAATATTTATGAAAATCCTCAATAAACATGGGATCCAATGATTTGTCTTCGTAAGTATGATTCACTATTTTCTCCACCGCCCCGACACACAATTTGTTAGCCAAATAAATAAGTAATTTGTTATTTTTAGCACATTCACTAACCAAATGATCAAATTTTGCTAATGGCTCATTTTGTATCAATTCAGTTAATTCGACGAAACGTTCTGAATTTAAAACTTCATTTTTCTTAAATGCAGGCCGCTTTTCAGGTACTATCGATGAAGATTCATGATCGTTGTTTATCGAGGTTATGTTACGTTTTTTTACGTTCTTTTGGCCAAACCTCAATATCCATTTGTTTGTTTGTTCTGGATTTTGTGCAGCTGCTATACATCTTTCCAATACTTCTTCAGATGATGGAGAAAATGTCCAAATAGCCGACATCTCAAGGATGGTAAATAAACACACGGCAAAAATTGTTATTGTTTTGATTTAGATTTTTGATTGACATTTGCAACAGCTGTTTAAATGTTGCCATATTAACATAATCGAAAATCGATCGACTATTATAAAATCTATAAATTATTAGGCTAATGATTTTTAAAAATTATAATTATTGAGTGCATAAAATTAGTAAATAAAGGAAACTTATCATAAATTAGATAGACGCTGTATTCTATGTTTTTATATTTTCGCTTGAAATGTAACAAATAGATTAACAATACAAGCAACACACACTTACAGCATGTAAATATTAAACTTAATCAAATAGCCTGTTTATTCGTATAAAGAGACTATATAAATAAATAATTAGTTAACTTTAATTTAAAATCTCGATCGTTTACACGTGCATTAAGAATTTACGTATAAAGTTCATAAGAAATTTTTTATTTTTAGACAATTAAGTTAACGCCGCGCGTGACCAGGGTTAGGCGCGCTGTATGGGAGGGGTGGATACTTGTTTAAAAATTGACTATTCAAATTTACTTATCCACTTTCTTAAACCCTTGTGTTATATCTTTTATTTTTAACGATTAATTAATCGTTTACAGTTAATAATGTTATTAAATTAACATTCAAATTAGCGTATTTATTTCATGACTTAATACCTATAAACTTGGTAAAGAACTTATCGCTGCGATTTTTTCTTAATAGTGTTTAAGCGGCGGATAAAAAAAAAACAAAAGATTTTCACTTCAAAAGTAGTATAATATATTTATTTCACCTCAGTGAATATAATAATATCAATACATCAGTATCACACTTAAAAGTATTTGCAAAATACGTGTCGTACTTTTGTGGTTTTTTTTTACAATTAATTGTTATATTAATACTTAATTAATTGTAACCTACACACATAATATAAAATCACGCCTCTTTCCCAGAGGGATAGGCAAAGACTTCATGATATATAATGTTCAAAAAAGTATGAGATGTTATACAAACTCCTTCTTGTTATGTTCTTGTTTATCTGTGGTGCGGCGTCCAAGCTATCCTTTTTATTGTATGAATATTTATAGATATCTATAAATATATTATGACTTCATCTCTTCGCTTGCCATGATTCCTGCATATTTTTCGCTTTTTCCATTTTCATTACTCTCTTCGTGCCTCTTCATGTATTGTAACTTATATGAGTATTTAATATTTGCGCTTATTTTACGGTTATATGTATGTAAGTGGATATATTAAAATGTATAATTGTCCATATTTTTATGATCTTATAGGTATGTTAAAGACAAAATATTTAGAAAGAAAACCATATGTTCCTTCTACCGGCGGAGTCTATCCACGAACACTGACAAGACACATGTACCGTCTTCTTCCTCTTCAGAGGTCACGACGACAACATTCGTGAATAAACAGAAAGAAGTGAAAATCAGATATCAATAATACACAGTGGCTACCCTGACCTCCATGAGTACACACATAGATACATACATAAATAACCACATCTACATCCCTGCGGAGTAGACACAGCCAACAGTCTGGAAAATAGTTACTGATTGGCCACGTTCAGCTGTTTAGCTTAATGATACAGTTGAGATTAAAATATGGACAGGTTGCTAGCCCGTCGCCTAAAAGAAAATCCCTAAGTTTACAGGCCATATCCCTTAGTCGCCTTTTACGAAATCCATGGGTTTGAGACGGAGTGGCTTTTTTATTGGTGCCGGTAACCAAATGGCACCTTCATGAGTCGGCTTACTGGAAAACCAAGTCCAGTTTGGATAATGGTTACACATTCACTTTCATAAATGTGCAGGTTTCTTTACGATGTTTTTTTCTCACCTTTAAGGCATGTGTGAATATTTATACCTGATTTACACCAATATAAGTAAGCGACTCAAAAAAAAAAGGTTCGCTTCATTAGCACAAAAAATATCACATTTGAAGTATGTCTGTTTTTTCAAACGTCTATTGAATATACTTAAATATAAATGATTATGTTAAATGACTTGACGCTAACGAGTAATATTAATTATTTCTTAGTGAACATAGAAGGGAATTTAAGATTTGTTAGTCTTCATAAAAAAAAATACATACGTATAGAGTAAATATTTTGGAAGACTCAGAGCCACACAATTGTACCGGCTACGCTTTGCATTGTCCAGTGCAATCAAAATAAATACAAAATTTAAATTGATAATAAAAAAAAGCTAAATATTTACTCAATACCTTATTTTTTACGCCTGTTTTTTGTGAAGTTCACTTGAATCATTTTAATTTAAATCGCAAACAGTTTCGGTCTGCAGAATTTAAATATATGATATGTTCTCTGAATATTTTCTTTATCAGGCGCTTGGTTTAATGAATATTCCAAAATCAGATCACATGCTATTTTGCAACAGGATCCATGATATTCTACAAGTCTATTAACCGTATGAAAGAAACCAGTAAATATGAACGGACGAAGTAGAAAATTTAACAATATCGTCCCGTAAAGTTTGTCATAACGGCAAGCTTGTGCGCTTTCTTTTAAGCTTGTAAAAATAAAGCCAAAATACCTACTATTGCATTTAGTGAACAAATACGACATCAGTTTCATGTGGTGGCGGAATACCGCTGGTTTTGTTACAAATTGCTCAGTCATTTCTATGAACTTGCCCAATCTAATTCCGTGTAAAGGTTGAGCGTAGTCGAACAAAATTGCGGTAGGAACATCTAAATCATTATATAAACACTGAAATAATGACTGTGATTGTTCCCAATATGCATATGTTGATAGTGTTATTAACCTCTGGGTAAACCAATTGTATGACCTCTTAAAATAAGTCGGCAAAAAGATTGTGAAAAATATTTCAACAAATTTTTCCGATATTCCATTTTTAGCGAATGTCTTCGCGCAAATCAATTCTATGGCGGGCCCCGATAGATTTTGAGCCAGACCGCGCAGTAGATCATGATTTCTGATGCAGTATATTTGTATTAATCTGAAATTTTTCTCTTTTGCATACATATACTCGAAAAACAACTCGATCCCATTCTCTGGTTCGTCCGTGTCAGTTGGTGAACTCAAAGGTGGTTGATCAATTTCCACTATTTCGTCTTCACTCATAGTACTGAAAATGCGTGTCCCTGAAATTGTCTCCTCCATTTGGCATAAACCTGTAAAGCGAAGTATTAAGATGACTGTGTACCGTGTAACTAATAAAAATATACGGGACAAATTACAGAGATTGAGTTGGCCTTAATGTAAATTCGAGATTTGTTTTATAAGATACTAACTCAACGATTTGCTTAATTATTACTTATAAATGATAATAAATGATATAATTGAGTGATAGTGACAGGTTGTTAGTCCACCGCTTACAAGAAGATGCCCAAGTTTATAAGCCTATCCCGTATTCACCTTTTACGACATCCATGGGATAGAGATGCAGTGATCATATTCTTTTTTTATTGGTACCACACGGCTTAATTATTTCATTAATTTATAGTTGTTAACAAGCTATCTGATAAAGTTATAAGTGGCTAGCTCATCTAAAAATTTAAAATTATTATTTTTATGAAGAAGATCTTCTTTGCAGTGAAGGAATGTACTGAAAAAGAAACCGCTGGATATTTCCCTCGTGTCAGTTATTTTTATGTTTTTTTTTTTAAGGCGTATTATACTTCACAACCATTGTAAACTTTTAAACAAGTGCATTTTACTAGTGAGAAGTACAATTTTAATCGAATCACCAGTAAAAAAATAAAATTGAGAATAACAATTTAAAAACGTACGTACGGATTGAATACCTAAGTTTGTTGGGTTACCTTGTGACCACACAAAATTTTGACTTTTAAAGCTTCGAGGTTTTTAATAAACATGATAAATATACGCTTACATTAGGTCTAATAACACCTTAAATTTGGAGTTCACGGGTTAGGCAATATTCTTTCATAAAAAAAATATTTTTCTTCTACCTACAGGTTTATGCACCATTCATTCTGATCAGAGCAATGTCCCGTGTAATCACTTTCAAATAAATATCTGATAATTTTTTTGTTATACGAGTTAAATATTAAGCAAACATTTATAATGAGCTTTAGAAAATTATTATGCCTAAACTTGATTATGTTTAAAATACCCTTGTCTAATGTCTTGATTTTTTGAATCTTGATAAATATCCTATGTTCATACGACTTTCCTTTAACTGACTTTTACAATATTGGCGGAAAAGAAGCAACTGTCACTCACAAAGTTTTTGTTCGCAAACAGACCAAACAATTTCTTAACGTGATACAATAAGAAACATAACTAGCAAAGTGAACTACATACCCCAAATTAGGATGAAAGTAACAAATCTACTTTATAATATTTTTGCAGAATTTCAATAATACCTACATATATTGAATAATAATGAGCTTGAATAATACCTAATATGCATTGTTTTTGAACAGGGATAAGCTCCAGCAAGAGTTTTAAGAAAAATGGTAGACTCTTATATTGCTCACGAAACTTTGGTCTGTCTTTGTGCTAAATAACATCAAAATCGATTCAGTACATTTTGAGTTAATTCATTTCAAACAAAATACACACAATTATATATATATTTTTTTATAAAATTTTAGTAAATAGGTGTGGATATTATATTTTTTGCCAAGATGCCCCAGGTATTCTATATAGACAACCTAAGCCTAGGTCTTATTTAGATTACTGAATTAAACAGATTTCCTGTAACATATAACACAAAGTGAAATGACTTACAATCTATCTTATTATTTGCTCTATGCTATCTTCTTTTTTTTACTTTCTAACTTTTTCCATTAGCGAAATATCCAACTTAACACTAATTTTAAAGTAAGACGCGGTTGGTACCTAGGTACTGTATTGATTTTTAGTTTGGCTAGGCTGGGGCTAAGCTAACGCGTCCCAGGTCTAAGTGTTGCCATGTTTCATTTCTTAGTCGATCGATTGTCTGTTTCCAAATGCAAAACCTCCAAGAAGGCGGATGTATTTGATACCTACGTCATCTATTAAACTCACAGACATAAAAATATTTTTTTTTCAAATCTGTGATTAAACTAAACAACCAGTTTTCAGTTGCAGCTCTTATCCGTATTCTACACTACACGTGCCTATGAATTTCATGGAAATTGGTTTCATGATAGACTGAAAATTAGCACACTTTTACACTTATAATATTAGTTACTTTTCTATGAATGGATAAATAGTTGTAAAAAGGAACTTTAGAGAATAAGTTGATCTTATTGGTGGCATCTAAAAGTTCAACTCAAGAGTACCTACCCTAAACTGGAAAGCTTTCACGAAATGATATAATTATGAATATGAACGAAGCAAATTGATTGTGGAAAGTGGAGAGATTTAACCAATGGCTACCTTTCCTGTAAACAAACAAAGTTAAACACAGAATTATACACAGATATTAATATAAAATAATTATTTTGCATCATACATTACATTAAATTCTGTATGATTTGAAATAAAGTAAAACTTACAAATAAGTATTACGAACAAATAGCAGTCGATTGATTTTTAACTACAGGCAACACTGCCACGACTGTCAATCTTGTGTTATGAATGCAAGTAGAAATCCGACTTGTCAAACAAACAAATCAGTTTATTGGAGACCGTGAGTGTATTAACGCGGGTTTTTCATATATTTTTTTTACGAATATTTGTTTGAAACGTATAAATATTTTCATGTTGTAGGTGAGTGTTTATATTTATTAATTTTTTTATTGTATTCATATTTTATTAATACTAATAGTAAAGTAAGAACTTAATTGTTCTTTTACAATTATTTACTTCAATAGGTATAAGTTTACTATTTATTTATAAATTAAAGCTGATCGGTAAAATAGATATAATTTTATTATGTGCCAAATAAAATACATGATAGATACCTATATTTAAATAAAACTTTGCGCTAGCTCTAGCTTGACTGCCACAAATTGAAGATCTTCCACCAAGCTAGGTGTCATGCCCGGAGAATCGCGCGATATAGTCTATTTTGAGTCGGATGCTCTAATCCGTGAAATCTTTGCTTGCGCGATTTAGACTCTTCGCTGGTATTGGCTGAGCGCGTCACATTCTTTGCTAGATGTTTGACATTAGTGATGACGCCACAGATTGAATTTTTTTATTTATTACTGTAAATCTTTTTACTCTCTTCTAAATTTCATGAACATCGGTCCAGTGATTGTGGAGTTGATTCGTTATTAATGACAAGATGATCGGTTGGCACTCTAACTAATGTAAATCACTCGAGAGTCATTGATACATGTTTTGAACCTGTGCTTAACGGTTTCTTTACATACATACATACATACATATAATCGCGTCAATATCCCTTGCGGGGTAGACAGAGCCTACAGTCTTGTAAAGACTGATAGGCCACGTGCAGCTATTTGGCTTTATGATAGGATTGAGATTCAAATAGTGACAGGTTTCTAGCCCATCGCCTAAAAGAAGAATCCCAAGTTTATAAGCCTACCCCTAAGTCGGCTTTTACGACATCCATGGAAAAGAGATGGAGTTGTCCTATTCTTATTTGTACTGGTGCCGGGAACCACACGGTTTCTTTACGGTCATTGAAAAAAAATTATCGTAAACTTGTATGAAGGAAGTCTCTCCTTGAAACTTGACCTGACCTGGGCTCCTTTCTGACCCAGACAAAACCCAGAAGTGCATGACAATATAATAATAACATACATAAAATCACCGATTTTCCCGGAGGGGTAGGCAGAGACTACATCTTTCCACTTGCCACGATCTCTGCATACCTACTTCTTTCGCTTCATCCACATTCATTCGAGCACTCTTGACCTGACCCTTTGCCAGGACGTCCTTAATTCGATCCAAATACGTTCGTCTAGGTCTTTCCCCTCCACACTCCTTGTACCTATATCTGCTTAGTCAACCTGCTTTCATTCATCCTCTATACATGACCAAAGCATTTTAACATACCCTTTCTACTCCTTCATACATATAATCACGTCTATATCCCTTGCGGGGTAGACAGAGCCAACAGTCTCGCAAAGACTGTTAGACCTCGTTCAGCTGTACGGCGTAATGCTGGAAATGAGATTCATTCGCCTAAAAGAAGAATCCCAAATTAATTGGTATAGGTATACCTTAGTCGCCTTTTACGACTTCCATCCAAAGTCGGTTACCACACGACACTAAAGCGCATGATGATAATAATTCATTCGTTCATATAATCACGTCTATATCCCTTGCGTTGTAGACAGAGCCAGCAGTCTTCAAATACTCATAATGCCACGTTCAGCTGTTAGGCTTAATAATAGAATTGAGACAGGTTGCTAGCCCATCGCCTAAACGAAGAATCCCAAGTTTACAAGCCTTACCCTTAGTCGCCTTTTACGACATCCACGGGAAAGACATAGACTGTATATTGAATAGATCTATATTTGTATATTGACGTCCGATGAAAATGCTGCAGTGTAGTTTGTTCCGCCGCTTCTTCTACACAAGCGCTTTGGAAGCAGCAGTAGTTATAATTAGATTTAAGTGATGTGACGTCAAAAAGTGATACCTTGTGTCCAATTTTGAAAATTATTCTATTCTATTCTAATGGTCCCATTCTCTTTTCCATTGGTGCCGGGAACCACACGGCGCAATAATAAGTAAGTTATTTATAAACAAACTCATTCGTAGCTTTACGGTCAGCGGACTTCTTACGATAACATTATCTAACTACTTAATAACAAACATAATTTTCTTATCTTAAACACTTGAAACGGTTTAAATATTATTATGTTATCTTAAAAATTCTAACTACTTGACCGTTTAAATTTTACTAGCTGTTTCTGCGACTTCGCCCGCGTGGAATAGTTATTTTGGGCATCATTGAAGCCCTCAAGGAGTAATAATTTTCCCCGGTTTTTTTCCACATTTTTCATTATTCCTTCGCTCCTTATAGTTGCAGCGTGATGTTATATAGCCTAAAGCCTTCCTCGATAAATGGTCTATTAAACACAAAATGAATTTTTCAATTCGAACCAGTAGTTCCGAAGATTAGCGCGTTCAAACAAACAAACAAACTATTCAGCTTTATAATATTAGAATGGATAATGCCACGGCAGATTATTGGCGTAAATAATCTGACGGTAGAAATTCCGTGATATATGATTATTGTGACTGACTAGTTAGTTAGTCATTAACCGCGTACACTTATTTTTTTTACAAATACATACATAGGTACATATAATCAAGACTTTTCCCTGCGGGGTACACAGAGCCTAATAGATCTCAAGTTTATAAGACTGGATAGTCTTATAAACTTGAGATTCTTGTCTCACTTGTCGAAAAGGCGACTAAGGGATATGCTTACATATCCCTTAGTCGCCTTTTACGACATCCTTGGGTAGGAGATGGAGTTGTCCTGTTCTTTTTTATATTAGTGCCGGGAACCACACGCCACTGTATAATGTAATTTAGCAAAATAATTATGCAGGGAGCTTGGTAAGTTGACATAAAGTTGTCGTCTCTGCCTACCCCTGAGGGATACAGGCGTTATAATATGTTTACAGTTAGTATATTCCTTTTCGCCGCCAAAAATGTAAATCATGTGCCGTGTGGTTCCCGGCACCAATACCAAAAAAAGAATAGGACCACTCCCATCTCTTTCCCATGGATGTAGTAAAAGGCGACTAAGGGATAGGCTTACAAACTTGGGATTTTTTTATTTGGGCGATGGGCTAACAACCTGTCACTATTTGAATCTCAATTCTATCATTAAGCCAAATAGCTGTGCGTGGCCATTCAGTCTTTTCAAGACTGTTGGCTCTGTCTACCCCGCAAGGGATATAGACGTGACCATATACATACATACACATGGTCACGTCTATATCCCTTGTGGGGTAGACAGAGCCAACAGTTTTGAGAAGACTGAACATATGGTCACGTGACCATATGTATGTATGTATGTATAGGTATTCTTATTCCGCTACACAATTCTTTTGCAGACCTTCAGACTGGTCTGGGATATCCTACTACTATTATAAAGGCGAAAGTTTGTATGGATGTATGGATGTTTGTTACTCTTTCACGCAAAAACTACTGAACCGATTACCATGAAATTTGGTATGTAGGTAGCTGAAGACCCAGAATAACACATCTAATAGGCTACTTTTTATCCCAGAGTTCCCGCGGGATTGATAGGGTTTCCATGCGGACGAAGTCGCGGGCGGCCTCTAGTTTTAAATCAGATCGACTAACTGGCCTTTCAAACAAAAAGCGGATGAAACTGGATTCTGTTGCGGAACGGTTTCCCGGTAAAAAACTGGGTCCTGTACCATAGATTATAGAGGCCGGCCGTAGACATACTTGTTTTTTTAATTCAATAGGATGTAGTAGGTATTTAATGTCGCGATCAATTTATTTCTCATTCAGACAATCAAATTTTCTGATTTATACATACATACATATAATCACGTCTATATCCCTTGCGGGGTAGTCAAAGCCAAAAATCTTGAAAAGACTGACATGCCACGTTCAGCTTTTTGGCTAAATGATAGAATTGAGATTCAAATAGTGGCAGGTTACTAGGACATCGCCTAAAAGAAGAATCCCAAGTTTTTAAGCCTATCCCTTAGTCGCCTTTGACGACATCCGTGGAAACGATATGGAGTGGTCCAATTCTTGTTTTTATTGCTGCAGATGACCACACGGCGTTATTATTTGTATGTATGTTTGTTACTTTCAACTAATCAAGGGGAAATTTTAAGTCACCATTTCCTTAACGGTTAATTAAAGAATTAAGTACCCATTAGACAGTTCATAACGGTCAATTAACGATTTACCCTGATTCCTGACTGACCGTGTTGAGTTAGTCAGGTCAATACACACTGCACTATACTGATATATATATATAAATATATATATCTTCTAGGCGATGGGTTAGCAACTTGTCACTATTTCAATCTCAATTTTGTCTTTTCGAGACTGTTGGTTCTGTCTACCCCGCAGGGGATATAGACGTTATAATATACATACATACATATGTTAACGTCTATATCCCCTGCGGGCTAGACAGAGCTGACAGTCTTAAAAAGACTAATAGGCCACGTTCGGCTGCTTGGCTTAATGATGGAATTGAGATTCAAATAGTGACAGGTTGCTAGCCCATCGCATCGCCTAAAAAAGAATCCCAAGTTTATAACCCACCCTTAGTCGCCTTTTACGACATCCATGGGAAAGACCATATCTCTTTCGTGTTATTTATTGGAGAGGTCATATTCTTTTTTTTTCTTCCGGTGCCGGGAACCACGCGGCATTATGATTGATGATGAGATCATTATACACGACATGTATGTCCACACTAATAATAAAGAGGAAAGATTTGTATTTTTGTATGTTTGTGTGGAATAAACTAAAAAACTACTGGTCCGATTTTGATAAAATTTGGCACATATATAGAATAGACCTTCAAAAGTGACATAGGCATAAATTTGTTTTGAAATAAATTTATTTCAAAATATAAAACACAATATAATATAATTTATTCTCTTTCCAGACCATGCTGAGAATCATACAATATCTTGTTTTGGTGTCAATTCCATTTTCATTGGCAGGCGTGATAGATACATCACCGAAATGCGGTTATGAGGTGAGTAAATACATACACACATACATTATATTGGCCGTGTGGTTCCCGGCACCAATACAAAAAGAATAGGACCACTCCATCCCTTTCCCATGGATGTCGTAAAAGGCGGCTAAGGGATAGGCTTATAAAAGTGCGATCGTTTTTTTAGGCGATGGGCTAGCAACCTGTCACTATTTGGATCTCAATTCCATCATTAAGCCGAGCAGCTGAACGTGGCCATTCAGTCTTTTCGGGACTGTTGGCTCTGTCTACCCCGCAAGGGATGTAGACGTGACTATATGTATGTATGTACACATACATATAATCACGCCAATATCCCTTGCGAGGCAGACAGGGCCGACAGACTTGTTAGGCCACGCTCAGCTGTTTGGCTTAATGATAGAATTGAGTTTCAAACAGTGACAGGTTGCTAGCCCGTCGTTTAAAAGAATAAGAAGAAAGAAATAAGAAGAAGAAGAATAAGAAGAAAGAAAGAATAACATCCCTTGTGTTACCTACATTTGCAATAAATAATTTGACTTTGACTTTGAAAAGAATCCCTAGTTTATTAGCCTGTCGCTTTTACCGACATCCTAACGCGACGCCTTTATAGACGTGACTTTATGTATGTAAGTATGTACGTGTTATAAATACAACAAATTGAAATAATACGTTATCAATTGCACTTTGACATACGCTGATAACTTTTAGTGATAAGGCGTCTGTGGCACGGCATACGCTTACCGGAGGTCCCGGGTTCGAATCCCGGCCAGAAATGAAATGAACTTTTCTTTGATCGACCTGGGTCTTGGATGTTTATACATACATACTATATGTCGTCCACGTCTATATCCCTTGCGGGTTAGACAGAGCCAACGGTCTTGAAAAGACTGATAGATCATATTCAGCTGTTTGGCTTAATGATAGAATTGAAATTCAAATAGTGACAGATTGCTAGCCTATCGCCTTAAAGAAGAATCCTAAGTTTATTAGTCTATCCATAAGTCGCCTTTGACGATATCCATGGGAAAGAGATGGAGTGGTAATATACTTTTTTGTATTGGTGCTGGGAACCACCCGGCACAATGAATAAATATATGAACTATACTTAACAAAATAAGAATTATTCTTTATTATTTAGTAGCTGTGCCCGCGACTCCGTCCGCGTGGAATAGTTATTTTGAGCATCATTGAAGCCCTGAAAGATGAATAATTTTACTTGTTTTTTTCACATTCTCCATTATTTCTTTGCTCCTTATAGTTGCAGCGTGATGTTATATAGCCTAAAGCCTTCCTCGATGAATGGTCTATTCAACGCAAAAAGAATTTCAATTCGAACCACAAGTTCCTGAGATTAGCGCGTTCAAACAAACAAACTCATCAGCTTTATAATATTAGTATAGTATAGATTATAAACACGGTATGTATAAATCTTTCAATTGTTATCTCTCTACAGAGCTGTCCGAAGACAAAAGATGGTTTTCTCAACGTACATTTAGTTGCGCACACGCATGATGACGTCGGCTGGCTGAAAACTGTCGACCAATACTATTACGGGAGTAAGTCAATAGTCTTACGAGCATACATACAAACATACATACAAACATACATACTAAAATACATACATATGGTCACGTCTATTATCCCTTGCGGGCTAGACAGAGCCAACAGTTTTGAAAAGACTGAAATACCACGGCTAGCTAGCTTACTACATACATACATATATATAGTCACGTTTATATCCTTTGCGTGGTAGACAGGGCCAACAGTCTTGAAAAGACACAGGCCACGCTCAGCTATTTGGCTTAATGATAGAATTGAGATTCAAATAGTAACAGGTTGGTAGCCCGTCGCTTAAAAAAAGAATCCCGAGTTTGTAAGCCTATCCCTTAGTCGCCTTTAACGACATCCATGGGAAAGAAAAGTACGTACATAACTCAGAAAATAGTCATTGATTTTTTTTATTTGTTATCAATGATTTTGTTGGGTTTTTTTTTATGAGAGATATTTTTTAAAATATTGTAATGTTGTCAGGTCGTAACGGAATCCAAAAGGCTGGTGTTCAGTACATTTTGGACTCAGTCATCAAGGAACTGTGGGAGAAACCTGACCGAAGGTAGGAGTTCATGTTATAAACCGAGGGTTATACAGGGTGACATTTAATTCAACTGCATAAATTTAACTGTTAAGTGTACCCATCTAAAGGATATTTAAAAACGTTAAAAGAAAATTATCGGTTCATATTACAGAAAGTACGAAAAAAAATAAAAGTATCAAAATCCACGATCCTAAATACATCATATTCTTTATTAATGTGAAGTGAAAATAATGACGTTTAATTTAAATAAAAATAGGCTCAAACGACTCAGAAGCATGTGTATAGTCTATGTTTAAAAGGATGCAGTTGTTTTAAATGTCACCCTGTATATATATTTTTTTTATTTAAATTTGAGTGTGTTTAATTTTCGACCTGACTGTTTTATATGTGGCGACATCTATAAGCCACAAGTGTCACAACAATAAAAAATAAAATCACGCGACGCTATCAGTCAAAAACAGCGTAAAACCTAAATCGCGCAAGCAAAGATTTCACGGATCGGAGCATATATACAACCTCCGACACAAGATCGTGTGTCGCGCGGTTCCCCAGGCGTCACACCAGCCTACAGGGAGATCTTCCCTTTGGTGGCGGACGAGCCCCGAATCATCGCTCCCGATACATAAACGAGTATATATAAATAGCAGCAAAAGTTGTTTTACCGGGCAAGGTGTCTTGAAAAGACTGAATGGCCACGTTCAGCTATTTGGCTTAATGATAGAATTGATATTCAAATAGTGACAAGTTGCTAGCACATCGCCTAAAAAAGAATCCCAAGTTTGTAAGCCTATCCCTTAGTCGCCTTTTACGACATCCATGGAAAAGAGATGGGAATGGTCCTATTCTTTTTTGTATTAGTGCCCAGGAACCACACGGCCATTTAGGTATTTCGCTGTTTATGACTGACAGCGTCGCGTGTTTCTATTTTTTATTTTTGTGACTTATTGCGTATACAGACGGCCTCTGTGGCGCAGCGGTAGTACGCTTGTCTGTGATACCAGAGGTCCTGGGTTCGAATCCCGGCCAGGGCATGATGAGAAAAGAACTTTTTCTGATTGGCCTGGGTCTTGGATGTTTATCTATATAAGACTTACTTCGAAGCTAACTCAATCCGTGTAATTTGTCCCGTATATATTTATTTATTTATTTTATACGAATAGATATCGCCACAATAGAGGTAATCACTCACTTCAATTCCAGATTTATCTACGTGGAAACCGCCTTCTTCTGGAAATGGTGGTCAAAACAGACAGACTCCATACGTCACAAAGTCCACGCGCTGGTGAGGGAGGGACGCCTGCAATTCGTGGGCGGTGCTTGGAGTATGAACGACGAAGCAGCCGTTCATTACCAGTCCACGATTGATCAATTCACGTGGGGATTGCGGTGAGTTGATCATCGTGATCATTATTTCAGCTGTAGGACCTGGAATGCTGGATATAGGCATCCGTCAATGACTTCTATCTGCGTTCTCTCCAACGTTTTCTTGCTTATCAAGGTATATAGCTATACAGGGTGACATTTAAAACAACTGCATCCTTTTAAACATAGACTATACCCATGCTTCTGAGCTGTTTGAGCCTATTTTTATTTAAATTAAACGTCATCATTTTCACATTTAAAAAACCCTCAAAAACTACGTCACACGCTTTATCAAAGACCAATACTACAAAAACAAATTAAAACTAAACATGTAAATAAATGTCTGAAAAATAAATTATTTTTCTAGTATCAAGATCAAGTAAAGTACAAAGTTGTCGAGATCGCTCAGCTGAATGAATTGTGTCGTTGACCTCTGAATCTTACGCGTCGCTTTTCCGCCGGCCGGGGTGATATGACGTATTTAGGATCGTGCATTTTGATACTTTTATTTTTTTCGCACTTTCTGAAATATGAACCGATATTTTTCTTTTAACGTTTTTAAATATCTTTTAGATTAGTACACTTAACAGTTAAATTTATGCAGTTGAATTAAAAGTCACCCTGTATTATTTCATCATCATCAGCATTCGGGCAGTAGGACGTCGACTGCTGAACATAGACCTCCACCTCGCTCGTTGGAGACGACGTGCATCCAACGTTTCTTTGCTATATATCAAGGTATATAGCTATATTATTTCATCATCATCATCAGTTCAGCCGTATGACGTCAACTGCATCCAACTTCCCCCGCAGACTTCACCTGACCATCTCTCCATCTCGCTCGCAGGAACCTGTCACTATTTGAATCTCAATTCTATCATTAAGCTAAACAGCTGTACGTGGCCTATCAGTATTATCAAGTCTGTTGGCTCTGTATATCCCGCAAGGGATATAGACGTGATGATATGTATACATATAATCACGTCTAGGGCCAACAGTCTTGTAAAGACTGATAGGCCACGTTCAGCTATTTGGTTTTAAGATAGAATTGAGATACAAATAGTGACAGGTTGCTAGCCCATCGCCTAAAAGAAAAATCCCAAGTTTATAAGCCTACCCCTTAGTCGCCTTTTACGACATCCATGGGAGAGAGATGGGGTGGTCCTATTCTTTTTTCTATTGGTGCCGGGAACCACACGTTGTAAAACAGTATTGTGTGCCAATAAATGAATAAATAAATAAAAATAAATATGATTTATTTATTTATGTACACAAAATTATATACAGGAGCATTTAATACAGTAATTCTAGTACAAAGGTGCTGCTTATTTAAAAAAAAATCTCTTCCAGTAGACCCATGAGAGGAGAGATGTATTTTGGAGCGGTATGGCGTGTGCATAAATATACATGCTAATACTTACATAATTGATTGTTTTCATAACTCCAATATTGAAATAATTAATTTGAATGATTGTTTTCATAGATACAATATTGAAATAATTAATTTGAATGATTGTTTTCATAGCTACAATATTGAAATAATTAATTTGAATGATTGTTTTCATAGCTACAATATTGAAATAATTAATTTGAATGATTGTTTTCATAGCTACTACAATATTGAAATAATTAATTTGAATGATTGTTTTCATAGTTACAATATTGAAATAATTAATTTGAATGATTGTTTTCATAGCTCCAATATTGAAATAATTAATTTGAATGATTGTTTTCATAACTCCAATATTGAAATAATTAATTTGAATGATTGTTTTCATAGCTACAATATTCAAATAATTAATTTGAATGATTGTTTTCATAGATACAATATTGAAATAATTAATTTGAATGATTGTTTTCATAGCTACAATATTCAAATAATTAATTTGAATGATTGTTTTCATAGATACAATATTGAAATAATTAATTTGAATGATTGTTTTCATAGCTACAATATTGAAATAATTAATTTGAATGATTGTTTTCATAGCTCCCCAATATTGAAAAAATTAATTTTTATTACAGAAAATTGAATGATACATTCGGCGTTTGCGGTGTACCGCGAGTCGGTTGGCAAATCGATCCGTTCGGTCATTCCCGGGAATTCGCTTCCCTGTTGGCGGGAATGGGCTACGATGGGCTGTTTTTGGGCAGAATCGACTACCAAGATAAGGGGAACAGGTTGAGAATGAAGAATATGGAGACGGTGTGGAGGGGAGACGATGTTTTGGGTGAGTTTTGATTAGATTTTACTTGACTAGTTCGGGCATTCCAGGGAATTAGCGTCTCTGTTGGTGGTAATGGGCTGTTTTTGGGCAGAATCGATTACCAAGATAAGGGGAACAGGTTGAGGATGAAGAATATGGAGACGGTGTGGAGGGGAGACGATGTTTTGGGTGAGTTTTGATTTTGGATATAACTTGACCGGTTCGGGCATTTCAGGAAATTTCAGTCTCTGTTGGCGGAAATGGGCTGTTTTTGGGCAGAATCGATTACCAAGACAAGGGGAACAGGTTGAGAATGAAGAATATGGAGACGGTGTGGAGGGGAGACGATGTTTTGGGTGAGATTTCTTTTGGATTCAACTTGACCAGCTCGGGCATTTCAGGAAATTTCAGTCTCTGTAGGCGGAAATGGGCTGTTTTTGGGCAGAATCGATTACCAAAATTAGTGGAACAGATTGAGGAAGAAGACAAAAGCAATTGGCAAACAATATGCTATAATTGTTATTATATTTATATCAATGAAATTGTGTGTCAGTACATTAAATATTTAACCAAAAAAAATATATAAGAGTAATTAAAAAAAACCATAACAAAAAAAAATATTATGGAATTTTTTTAATAAGAAGTAATGAATATATAAATACGGGACAAATTACACAGATCGAGTTAGCCTCGAAGTAAGTTCGAGACTTGTGTTACGAGATACTAACTCGACGATACTATATTTTATAAAAAATACTTATAGACATCCAAGACCCAGCCCGATCAGAGAAAGTTCGTTTCTCATCATGGCATAACCGGGATTCGTAGAAAAAACATATAATCATGTCTACATCCCTTCCGGGGTAGACAGAGCCAACAGTCTTCAAAAGTTTGAAGTTTGGCTTAATAATAGAATTAAGATTCAAATAGTGACAGATTGCTAGCCCACCGTCTACAAGAAGAATCCCAAGTTTATAGGCCTTTCCCTTAGTCGCCTTTTACGACATCCATGGGAACGAAATCGAGCGGTCGTATTCTTTTCTTTTTTGATGCCGGGATCTCCACTAAAAAAAATCTAAAATTTAATTAACATACATAATATTTCGCAAAATTATATAATATAATATATGTTTATTGCTATATCAATGAAATTTAATCATATTTACAGGTAAATCATCGGACATATTCACCGGAGTATTGTACAACACATACTCCCCCCCGCCTGGTTTCTGCTTCGACGTTTTGTGCAATGACGAGCCGATCATTGATGATGTCGAATCGCCGATGTACAACGTTGATAAGCGGGTGAGTCATATCATACATACATACATAAATAATAATTATAAATATATACGGGACAAATTACACAGATCGAGTTAGCCTCGAAGTTAGTTCGAGACTTGTGTTACGAGATACTAACTCAACGATACTATATTTTATAATAAATACTTATACATGGTGACATTTAAAACAACTGCCTCCTTTTAAACATAGACTATACCCATGCTTCTGAGCTGTTTCAGCTTATTTTTAATTAAATTAAACGTCATCATTTTCACATTTAAAAAACCCTCAAAAACTACGTCACACGCTTTATTAAAGACCAATACTACAAAAAGAAATTAAAACTAAACATGCAAATAAATGTCTGAAAAATAAATTATTTTTCTAGTATCAAGATCAAGTAAAGTACAGAGTTGTCGAGATCGCTCAGCTGAATTAATTGTGTCGTTGACCTCTGAATCTTACGCGTCGCTTTTCCGCCGGCCGGGGTGATATGACGTATTTAGGGTCGTGGATTATATATAATATACTTTTATTTTTTTCGTACTTTCTGAAATATGAACCGATATTTTTCTTTTAATGTTTTTAAATATCCTTTAGATGAGTACACTTAACAGTTAAATTTATGCAGTTGAATTAAAAGTCACCCTGTATAGATAAACATCCAAGACCCAGGTCAATCAGAGAAAGTTTTTTCTCATCACGCCCTGGCCGGGATTCGAACCCGGGACCTCCGGGTGTCACAGACAAGCGCACTGCCGCTGCGCCACTGAGGCCGTCAATTAATAACTAATAAATAATAAACTAGTTGATTATTGAGAATTTATTTATTTAAATCTCACAGCTTATATTACATACATACATATATATTGTCTCTGACACCGGAGGTCCCAGGTTCGAATCATACATACATATAGTCACGTCTATATCCCTTGCGGGATAGACAGGGCCAACAGTCTTGAAAAGACTGATAGGCCGCGTTCAGCTGTTCGGATTGATGATAGAATTGATATTCAAATAGTGACAGGTCGCTAGCCCGTCGCCTAAAAGAAGTGTCCCGAGTATATAAGGCTATACCTTAGTCTATTAGTCAAATCATTATGATCATGAATCATTATAATCTCTTCCCTGATACATACATACATACAATTGAATTATAATTTTTTTTTATTTGAATCTTGGAAACCTATGTCATAACGTAACAATCAATCCAGCGGGTATTCAGTGATAAAAAGAAGCCTATGTAATCTTCAATTACCAAATTTCATCATTATCGGTTATATCATAGAATGGAATAGATTTATTTTCAAAATTGGATACAAGTTATCACTAATTGACGTCACATCACTTAAATCTAATTATAACTACTGCCGCTTCCGAAGTGCGTGTGTAGAAGACGCGGCGGAACAAACTACACTGCAGTACATAAAATAACAAACATCCATACATACTTAACTAAACTTACGTATTTTGTAGGATGAAAAAAGAGGTACATACAAAGTCGGTTCAATGAGTAACCGTGTTAAGATTATTGTTATTATATATGTTTTTTTTTAGTTTTTTTTTCATAATTCCTTTTTGGGAAGTTCTAGTTTAAAAAAAATATGATTTGTCCAACTCTCCAAATTATGCCTCTGTCTCAGCGAAGACTTTCTCAAAGTTTTGCGAATTTTGTTCTTTTTTTTGTGAAAACAATTTATCAGCTGCATGTACCTATGTACTCAAAATTAAAAAAAAAAAACAAAATTTTTATTCATTACTATAGGATACTATATATCGCTTAATAATTGTCAAAACGTATGGTTTAACAACATTGGTTGACGTCAAATGAATTACTTAAAAACTAAGTTTACTGCCGCTTCCAAGGCGTCAGTGCAGAAGAAGCGGTAACAAACTGCACTGCAGCATTTTCTTCTTCTTACTCGTACTCTTTTACGTACTACGTACTCGTATGTATATGAACTTTTTAATTCCTTGTAAAGGTGTCAGACTTTTTGTCAATAAGTCTGAACATGTCACGAGTGTACCGCTCTCAAAATATCCTGGTCACAATGGGGGAAGACTTCCAGTATCAAGATGCGGCTATGTGGTACAAGAATTTGGACAAACTTATACAGTGAGTGATTAGTAAATGTCCGAATGTGCATGTAATTTAGGTATACTAATATTATAAAGCTGAAGAGTTTGTTTGTTTGAACGCGCTAATCTCAGGAACTATTGGTTCGAATTGAAAAATTCTTTTTGTGTTGAATAGACCATTTATCGAGGAAGGCTTTAGGCTATATAACATCACGCTGCAACTATAAGGAGCGAAGAAATAAATGGAGAATGTGAAAAAAATCGAAGAAAATTATTCATCCTTGAGGGCTTCAATGATACATACATACATAAAATCACGCCTCTTTCCCGGAGGGGTAGGCAGAGACTACATCTTTTCACTTGCCATGATCTCTGCACACTTCGTTCGCTTCATCCACACATTCGTAACTCTCTTTACCTTTGACCTGACCCTTTACCAGGACGTCCTTAATTTGATCAAGATACGTTCGTCTAGGTCTTCCCACCCCGACCTTTCCCTCCACACTCTCCTTGTATATCTGCTTAGTCAACCTGCTTTCATTCATCCTCTCCACATGACCGAACCATCTCAACATACCCTTTTCTATTCCTGTAACTACATCTTTCTTTCACATCACAATATTCCCTTATAACGCATGAGCACGTAATGGTTTAAATAAATTAATATTATCATTTAACTGCGAGGAATGATATCGGACGGTATTGGATCTATCATTCATCATGTTCATTCATTCATTTTTAAATCATCAGTTTTACGAGTATGTACATTCATCCATATTTTTTTGTAATGTAGACAATGTGCATTCGTTCACGATTCAGAATTAATTCTAAAATACTTTATTTACGTAAATTGACGTCCGGTGAAAATGCTGCAGTGTAGTTTGTTCCGCCGCTTTTTCTACACACGCGCTTCGGAAGCGGCAGTAGTTGTAAACTACATCAAGTGACCAATTTTGATCTAGAGGTCGTGCGTGTGACTTGATTCCCGGCACCAATAAAAAAAGAATAGGACCACTACATCTCGTTCCCATGTATGTCGTAAAAGGCGACTAAGGGATAGGATTATAAATTTGGGATTCTTTTTTTTTGTCGACAGCCCAGCAACCTGTCACTATTTAGATCTCAATTCTATCATTCAGCCAAACAGCTGAACGTGGCCCATCAGTTTTATCAAGACTGCTGGCTCTGTCTACCCCGCAAGGGATATAGACGTGACTATATGTATGTATGTATGTAAAAAGAAAAACATAAATTGTCTTAAGGTGAGCCAGTTCATCGAGGTTGCCTACAAAATGGCGGACGCTTATCGCACGAGCAATATTCTCGTGACAATGGGTGATGATTTTCAATATCAGGACGCCGCTATGTGGTTTGTGAACTTGGAAAAGTTAATTGAGTAAGTGTATCTACATACATACATATCATCACGTCTGTATCCCTTGCGGGGTAGACGTAGCTGATAGTCTCGAAAAGACTGATAGTCCACGTTCAGCTGTTTGGCTTAGTGACAGGTCGCTAGCCCGTCGCCTTAAAGAATCTCAAGTTTATCAGCCAATCCCTTAGTCGCCTTTTACGACATCCATGGGAATGAGATGGAGTGGTCCTATTATTTTTTCTATTGGTGCCGGGAACCACACGGCACATACTATCTTTTGAGAAAATTTATTATATGTACCTACGCTTTCTTGTGTAAAATTATTTGCTCGATCATTAATTGTCGTATCTTGATCAAATTAAGGACGTCCTGGTAAAGGGTCAGCATGTCAATTCTGCTATTTTATTTTAATCCGAAACCGATCTGAAACACATTGATTACAACTTTTGGTATTCTACTAACAATTTGTCAAAACGAAGCCGTAACGCGTTGGTTCCGCAACCGAAACGGTTTGGTTGTCGTATTCTGCTAAAGGACGCGTAACCTTCCGTTTGCCGTTCGGCTATTATTTCGTATTCTGATAAGTTTTTGACAGTTGGTCCGGCCGAAACGCAACGGTTCTGCATTGGTTGAATTGTCCAAAGTTACGGTTTTGCATCGGCAGCAAATAACCAACCGCTTCCGTTTCATTTGCGTTTCAGCTATCAACGTAAAGTTACTGGAATACCGTTTGACAATATAAACGCAACTGTAACCAAGCTGAAACGCATCCGAACTGTTTCGGTTAATAAAAAGCAGAATTGGCCTGCAGGTCAATAGTACCCGAAACCGCCGAGTTTGCATGTAGAGAGTTATGAATCTGGATGAAGCGAAGGAAGTGTGCAGAGATCGTGGCAAGTGGAACGATGTGGTCTCTGCCTACCGTTCCGGGATAAAGGCGTGATTTTTATGTATGTTTGCATGTATTAATTGTTTGTCAAAAAGTTTTTGTTACAAAAAAAATATATAATACAGTTTCTGGAATTACAAAATATGTACAATGGCGGATTTATCCCAATTTTTTTCCTGGATTTCTTCCAATCTTAAAATAATCCAGGTATCCAAGCGCAGATATAAAGCATTGATTTGTCTAATTGTTTTGATGTTTGAAATAACAAATCAAAAATATTTAAATACTCCGCCGTGTGGTTCCCGGCACTAAAAAATTGAACCAATCGCATCTCTTTCCCATGGATGCCGTTAAAGGCGATTAAGGGATAAGCTTCAACTTGGGTATCCCATAGATGTCATGATCCTACGGGATAGGATAAAACTAAGGATTCCACTTGGAAACGGCCCATATTTGAATCTCATTTCCATTATAAAGCCATACATCTAAACGTGGCCTGTCGGTCTTTTCAAGACTGTTGGCTCTGTCTGCCCCGCAAGGGATATAGACGTAATTATATGTATGTAAGCTTGAATACGACATGTTTTTGAGGAGCACTAAGCGGGAACTTATCTTTATTCTCTCTGGATTATATTTTTTTTAAAGCGGCTGAAACCGTTGGCTTAATATCATTGTAATTGGGTGGAAGGAAACCAAACAGGAGATTGGCGTTGGCGCAGAGCGAGATAAATAAATAAAACGTTATGGTTTTTTTTTTTAAGATTCCTTTGTTTTTATTTGTTTTTTTTTTAATAACTGACTAATGACAATTACAACGCTGGTCCGGAACGACTGGGTTTAGCAAGCTGACATTTGATGCGAATGTTGAAATTCAAAAATTTTATTAACTTATTATGGGACACTTCATATCACTTAATAATTGTCATATATCTTTTGGTTTCACAACATTGGTTGACGTCAAATTAATTTATTCCTTCGTTCCTTGGTTAAAATCTCAATTCTATCATCAAGACCAAAAGCTGAAATTATCGGTCTCTTCAAGACTGTAGGCTATGTCTACCCCGTAAGGGATATAGACTATATGTATGTACGAATGTATGTAATAATTAGGATCGAGAAGAAACTGGACAATTTTTTGAATTATTTAATTGTAATTTTAATTCTATTTATCACAACCATTTTACTAATCTTACCGGGTTCGAATCCCGGCCAGGGCATGATGAGAAAAGAACTTTTTCTGTTTGGCCCTGGGTCTTGGATGTTAATCTATATATAATAAGTATTTATTATAAAATATAGTAGGTATCGTTGAGTAAGCATCTCGCAACGCGAGTCTCGAACTCACTTCGAGGCTAACTCAATCTGTGTAATTTGTCCCGTATATGTATACATACATATTTATTTATTCATCACCAACTCATCATCATCACCACAATTCAGATCACCGATTTCCTGGAGTACGCGACACAACAGTCTCAATGCTATAGAACGAACAACATCGCTGTAACCATGGGGGGTGATTTTACCTATCAAGATGCGTCGATGTGGTTTGTCAACATGGATAAGTTAATTACGTGAGTTTTTCATAAGTCCACGTTATGTCTACAGACTCTGTTTGTTCGGTATATTGCCGTGTGGTTCCCGGCGGTAATACATACATAATACATACATTCATATGGTCACGTGCCGTGCCGTGTGGTTCCCGGGCACCAATAAAGAATAGGACCACTCCATCTCTTTCCCATGGATGTCGTAAAAGGCGACTAAGGGATAGGCTTACAAACTTGGGATTATTTTTTAGGCGATGAATGTCGCTATTTGAATCTCAATTCTATCATTGAGCCAAAAAGCTGAACGTGACCATTTAGTCTTTTCAATACTGTTGGCTCTGTCTACCCCGCAAGGAATATAGACGAGACCATATGTATGTGTGTATATGGTCACGTGGCCGTCCGTCCATTCGGTGTAGTGCCGCGTGGTTCCCGGCGCTAATACATATGGTCACGTCTATATCCCTTGCGGGGTAGACAGAGCCAACAGTCTCAAAAAAAAAAAAAATTGGCCACGTTCAGCTGTTTGACTCAATGATAGAATTGAGATTCAAATAGTGACAGGTCGCTAGCCCATCGCCTGTAAGAAGAATCCCAAGTTTATAAGCCAATACCTTAGTCGTCTTTTACGACATCTATGAGCAAGAGATGGAGTGGTCCTATTCTTATTTTATATTGGAACCCGGAACATATAAATATGGAATAATTAATCTTAAAAATTTTCGATTTTATATAGAAAATACTCGTAATAGCATGTTTTACACTACACTATTTCTCAGTGATTTTTGTATGCGCATGCCGTCTCCATTCACTGCTTGAGGTTTTCATTTCACATTTCACTCACTTACATACATACATATAGTCACGTCTTTATCCCTTGCGGGGTAGACAGAGCCAACAGTCTTCTCAAAAAGACGAAAAGTCCAAAAGACTGAAAGGTGTCGTTCAGCTTTTTTACTTTGTTGATAAAATTGAGATTCAAATAGTGACAGGTTGCTAGCCCATCGCATATAAGAGGAATCCAAAGTTTATAAGCCTATCCCTTAGTCGCCTCTTACGACATCCATGGGAAAGCCAAATATCTCTTTCGTGTTATCTATTGGAGAAGTCGTTTCCTTTTTTTTTTCTATCGGTGCCTGGAACCACACGGCATTTTTTTATTGCAATAATAAATTTTGGTGTAATTTCCAGACATGCCAATCTAAAAGCGGCTAAAGAAGGTCAGAACGTGACCTTGTTCTACTCGACACCGGATTGTTATCTCAAAGCTGTAAAGGACGCCAAGTGAGTATTAATCACTACATAGTATAAAACAAAGTCGCTATTTTAGTCTGTTCGTCTGTATGCTTAAATCTTTAAAATTACGCAACGGATTTCGATGCGGTTTTTTGTAACAGGTAGAGTGATTCAAGAGGAATGTTTTTATGTATAAATTTAATAGGACCCCTCCATCTCTTTCCCATGGATGTCGTAAAAGGCGACTAAGGGATAGGCTTGTAAACTTGCGATTCTTTATTTTTTAGGCGATGGGCTAGCAACCTGTCACTATTTGAACCTCAATTCTATCATTAAGCCATACAGCTGAACGTGGCATGTCAGTCTTTTTAAGACTGTTGGCTCTGTCTACCCCGCATGGGATATAGATGTGATTATATGTATAAATAAATATATATGGGACTAATTACACAGATTGAGTTAGCCTCGATGTAAATTCGAGACTTGTGTTACGAGATACTAACTCAACGACACTATATTTTATAATTAATACTTATATAGATAAACATCCAAGACGCAGACCAATCAGAGAAAGATTCGTTTCTCATCATGCCCTGGCCGGGATTCGAACCCGGTATCTCTTTATATTAAATTAATCACTACATAGTATAAAACAAAGTCGCTATTTTAGTCTGTTTGTCTGTATGCTTAAATCTTTAAAATTACGCAACGGATTTCGATGCGGTTTTTTGTAACAGGTAAAGTGATTCAAGAGGAAGGTTTTTATGTATAATTTTTTCCGAATTTTGCACCCGTGCGAAGCCGGGGCGGGTCGCTAGTAAATAATAATAAATAAATATATACGGGACAAATTACACTGATTGAGTTAGCGTCGAAGTAAGTTCGAGACTTGTGTTACGAGATACTAACTCAACGATACTATATTTTATAATTAATACTTATATAGATAAACATCCAAGACGCAGACCAATCAGAGAAAGTTTCGTTTCTCATCATGCCCTGGCCAGGATTCGAACCCGGGACCTCCGGTGACACAGACAAGCGTACTACCGCTGCGCCACAGAGGCCGTCAATTAATAACTAATAAAAACAAAACTAATTGATACCTACATTCCTATAATCACGTCTATATCCCTTGCGGGGTAGACAGAGCCAACAATCTTAAAAATACTGATAGGCCAGGTTCAGCTGTTTTTGACTTACTGACAGAATTGAGATTCATATAAAGTGACAGGTTGCAAGCCCGTCGCCCAAACGAAGAATCACAAGTTCAAAAGCCTTATCCCTTAGTCGCCTTTTACGACATCCACGTGAAAGAGATGGTGTGGACTGGTCCCATTCTTTTTTTATCAAAAGTTTATAAGCCTTATCCCTTAGTCGCCTTTTACCACATCCACGTGAAAGAGATGGTGTGGTCCCATTCCTTTTTTTTTTGTTATTTGTTATTATCGTAAATCAATTAAGGACGTCCTGGTAAAGGGTCAGCTCAAGAGTGCCCGAAACCGCCGAGCTTGCATGAAGAGAGTTATGAATGTGGATGAAGCGAAGGAAGTATGCAGAGATCGTGGCAAGTGGAAAGAGGTAGTCTCTGCCTACCCCTCCGGGAAAGAGGCGTGATTTTATGTATGTACGTACATAAACTTGTAATCACGTCCATATTCCATGCGGAGTAGACAGAGCCAACAGTCTTAAAAAGACTGATAGGCCACGTTCAGAGCTGTTTGGCTTAATGATAGAATTGAGATTCAAATAGTGACAGGTTGCTAGTCTGTCGCCTAAAAGAATCCCAAGTTTAAAAGCCTATCCCTTAGTCACCTTTTACCCCATCCATGGGAAAGAGATGGAGTGGCCCTATTTTTTGTTTCTTATGGTGCCGGGAACCACACGGCACTACATGTATGTACGTATGTATGTAAATACCCTTCCGGGGAAGAGGCGTGATTTTATATATGTATGTATGTATGTAAATCAAATTTATTTTCAGTCCAACTTTGCCGACGAAGCAGGACGATTTCTTTCCGTATGCGAGCGATCCTAACGCGTTCTGGACGGGTTATTTCACATCGAGACCCACAACTAAATATTTCGAGAGGGAGGGCAATAATTATTTGCAGGTTTGTTTGTTTGTTTATCTAGATTTTAAACGTCTTAGTCCTTTGCGGGGCAGACGGAGGCGAAAGACTTTGAATGAAAAGGCCACGTTTTAAATTGGAATTAACCATTTTAAACACGTATAGTAATCGCTGCGTATAATAAAATTATTAATACTCGTATTAACAGGTTATGAAAGATACAACGTCTTTGTCCCTTGCGGGGTAGACAGAGGCAGCGGACTTTGAAAAGTCTGCAAGGCCGCGCTTAATTGGATTTTATCTAAAATCACTACGAAATTATTACGTATATATAATCACGTCTGTATCCCTTGAGGGGTAGACAGAGCCAACAGTCTTGAAAAGACTGAAAGAAACTGATAGAATTGAGATAAAAAATATTATTGTTATGAAAAAGATTGTAAGCCAATCGCCTAAAAGAAGAATAGGTACCAAGTTTATAAGCCCATCCCTTAGTAGCCTTTTACGACATCCATGTGAAAGAGATGTTGAGGTCCTATTCTTTCTTTTTTTTTGGCGCCAGGCACCACACGGCACATCTTTTTCGCACAGAATTTACAACAGTTCAAGAAATAGTACATAATTAATTATAAAAGAAATAAATCACTTGCAATGGCGGACTTTTTAAGTATTATACCACGTTTTTTTTATTATTAAAACAGGTGGCAAAACAACTCCTAGTGTTGGCCAATTTGGAGGAACACAACATGTTTGTGCTGGACGAATTGAAAAGTGCTATGGGTGAGTGTTTCTCGGTGTTTCTCAGTGTTTCTCGTTGTTTCTCTATTAATTTATTTAACAACTAACTTATTCCGAACCTTGTGCTTCTCTTGACGTGGTGTTCTCTTTAACCGCCTTCAAATGCAAAAGTGGTTCTCAGTTTGACCTGTATGTGTGTATGTATTTGTCCGCGATTATCTCGTGTGTATATATATATATATATTATAAGGACAGGTGGACAGTAGTAACGACAGAGTTCTATAATATCAGAGAAGAATAAAGGGGAGGAAAAGGTAGAAGGTAGAAGTCTGTTATCCAAAATATCCTACTACTATTATAAAGGCGAAAGTTTGTACGGATGTATGGATGTTTGTTACTCTTTCACGCAAAAACTACTGAACCGAATACCATGAAATTTGGTATGTAGGTAGCTGAAGACCCAGAATAACACATAGGCTACTTTTTATCCCAGAGTTCCCGCGGGATTGATAGGGTTTCCATGCGGACGAAGTCGCGGGCGGCCTCTAGTATATTATAAGGACAGGTGGTCAGTACTAACGACAGAGTTCTATAATATCAGAGAAGAATAAAGGGGAGGAAAAGGTAGAAGGTAGAAGTCTGTTATCCAAAATATCCTACTACTATTATAAAGGCGAAAGTTTGTATGGATGTTTGTAACTCTTTCACGCAAAAACTACTGAACCGATTACCATGAAATTTGGTATGTAGGTAGCTGAAGACCCAGAATAACACATAGGCTACTTTTTATCCCGGAGTTCCCGCGGGATTGATAGGGTTTCCATGCGGACGAAGTCGCGGGCGGCCTCTAGTATATTATAAGGACAGGTGGTCAGTACTAACGACAGAGTTCTATAATATGAGAGAAGAATAAAGGGGAGGAAAAGGTAGAAGGAAGAAGTCTGTTATCCAAAATATATATTTATATTTCAGGCGTCATGCAGCATCATGACGCGGTGACAGGAACTGAGAAACAGCATGTAACGCATGATTACGAGAGACTTTTGGATCAGGCTATTGAGGACTCATTGCTCATACCAAGACATGCTATCAAGTAAGTCTTTATTTTTAGAATAGAATACATATACATAGGTTTAAAGAATTTATTCTCAAAAAAAAGATTACAAAAATCCACTTACACGAGAACAAAAGTGATAAACATACATACATACATATAATCACGTCTATATCCCTTGCGGGGTAGACAGAGCCAACAGTCTTTTAAAGACTGATAGGCCACGTTCAGCTGTTGGGCTTTAAGATAGGATTCCAAATAGTGACAGGTTGCTAGCCCATCGACTAAAAGAAGAATCCCAAGTTTATAAGCCTACTTTAGTCGCCTTTTACGACATCCATGGGAAAGAGATGGAGTGGTCCTATTCTTTTTTGTAATGGTGCCGGGAACCACACGGCACGTATATATATATATATACATATATAAATTTAAACATACATACATACATAAAATCACGCCTCTTTCCCGGAGGGGTAGGCAGAGACTACCTCTTTCCACTTGCCACGATCTCTGCACACTTCCTTCGCTTCATCCACATTCATACCTTCGCTTCATCCACATTCATAACTCACTTCATGCAAGCTCGGCGGTTTCGGGTACTTTTGACCTGACCCTTTACCATAAATTTAAAACTGTTTTTATATTTTTTTTCACAGTAAAATAACACAAGGCGACGCCCCGTCTCCGCCCGTACTGAACATGGACCGGTGTAAATACAACGAGTCTAGTTGTATAACGTCCGAACGCGCCGACAATTTGGTGGTAAGTGCATACATACATACATACATTTATTTATTTATTAATGGAAGTCTTACAGTCTAATTTATATGATACTAGCGACCCGCCCCGGCTTCGCACGGGTGCAAAATTATAAATGTTATTATACATAAATACCTTCCTCTTGAATCACTCTCTACCTGTTACAAAAAACCGCATCAAAATCCGTTGCGTAATTTTAAAGATTTAAGCATACAGACAAACAGACTAAAATAGCGACTTTGTTTTATACTATGTAGTGATGGAAGTCTTACAGTCTAATTTATATGATATATGTATATATATATATATATATATATATATATATATATATATATATATATATATATATATATATATATATATATATATATATATATATATATTATTATTACTTATATATATTACTTATATATATATATATATATATATATATATATATATATATATATATATATATATATATATATATATATATACTTATATATATAATATATAAGTATATATATAGACTAATAATAATATAATGCGATTGCTAATTAAAAGACTTCACAAGTAGAATTGCAACCATGGAAAGATTTACACAAAAACTGCGTCATGACATATGTACATAGATAAATATGTCATAACATACACACATACTTATATGCATACATACATACATACATAAAATCATGCCTCTTTTCCGGAGGGGTAGGCAGAGACTACATCTTTCCACTTGCCACGATCTCTGCATACTTCCTTCGCTTCATCCACATTCATAACTCTCTTCATGCAAGCTCGGCGGTTTCCGGGTACTTATATAATCACGTCTATATCCCTTGCGGGGTAGACAGAGTCAACAGTCTTGAAAAGACTGAATGGCCACGTTCAGCTGTTTGGTTTAATGAATAGAATTGATATTTAATCTTTATTTACATGATACTCGTGGAATACACGTAGTTAAATACGTACATACATACATACATATGGTCACGTCTATATCCCTTGCGGGGTAGACAGAGCCAATAAATAGTCTTGAAATGACTGATACGGCCACGTTCAGCTGTTTAGTTTAATGATAGAATTGATATCCAAATAGTGACAGGTTGCTAGCCCATTGCCTAAAAGAAGAATCCCAAGTTTATAAATCCCTTACTCGCCTTTTTACGACATCCGTGGGAAATAGATGGAGTGGTACTATTCTGTTTTTTTTTCTTCTATTCATGCCGGGAACCACACGGCACTTTTATACAATTTATTTAATAAATCTATTGTACTCTTAAATATTTTGATATTTTTTTAAAGGTAACTATATATAACCCGCTAGCTTGGGAGGTCACTGAACCCATCAGGATACCAGTGGTCACGCGAAATAGTCAGACCTATGAGGTGTATGACCCTAATGGTAATTGTATCTTTTATTGATTTTTTTTATTTTATTAAATTTTTTTTTTTATTAGGTAACATTTCTTTTTTTTTATTTTATTAACTTTTTTTTTTTGACGGCCTCTGTGGCGCAGCGGTTGTACGCTTGTCTGTGACACCGGAGGTCGCGGGTTCGAATCCCGGCCAGGGCGTGATGAGAAAAGAACTTTTTCTGATTGACCTGGGTCTTGGATGTTTATGTATTATAAGTATTTATTATAAAATATAGTATCGTTGAGTTAGTATCTCGTAACACAAGTTTCGAACTTACTTCGAGGCTAACTCAATCTGTGTAATTTGTCCCGTATATATTTATTATTTATTTATTTCTTGCATGTGGATATGAGGTTTGTGACCCTAATGGTAATTGTATCTTATATATTGAAATTTTTATTTCATTAACATTTCTAGCATGTATGGGTACCTAGTTTGAAAATTAAATTTAAAATCCATGGATCCTGGATTGTGTGAGTCAGGTTTTTACACGAAGCGACTCCCGTCTGACCTCCGCGACCTTTGCAGAAGAACCTGACCCTTGATATACAGGACAAATAACACAGATTGAGTTAGCTTCGAAGCAAGTTCGAGACTTGTGTTACGAGATACTAACTCAACGACACTATATTTTATAATAAAAACTTACATAGATAAACATCCAAGACCCAGGCCAATGAGAGAAACTTTATTCTCATCATACCCTGGCCGAGATTCGAACCCTCCGATGTTGTGACAAGCGTACTACCGCTCCGCCACAGAGGCCGTCAATTAATAACTAATAAATAATAAACTAATGGATTAATGAAAATTTATTTATTTAAATCTCACAGCTAATATTACATTATAATGGGAAAGAACTTTTTCTGATTGGCCTGGGTCTTGGATGTTTATCTATATAAGTAGTATAAGGGGCCTCCAAATAATATATAATTTTTCAGGTAAAATAATTCAAAGCCAATTACTGCCCATCGCTAATGCAGTCATAAACATACCGACACGAAAAAGCACAGCTAACAATGAAGTCCTAATCATGCCGACTTTACCGCCATTAGGATACAGATCTTATTATCTAAAAAAAACCAATTCAAGATCAAAACGAAACACTAAAAAGTCAAAAGAAATAAATTATTACAACATGAACGACTATTGGAAGAGTATTCACGAAGAAAATGTGATTGATATAAAAAATATTGATGATTCCGATGTTTTGATAGTGAAAGGTGATATACCCGACGCTCCAGCTAAAGATTTGGTGAGGAATGTTAATGTGGGTGTCATAGATTTTGGCGTTTTGAAAGACAGAGACAGTGTTAAAGATGTTGAGGAATTCGAGAAGTTAGTTGAAGAGGAATTGGCTCTGAGGAAAGATGTGAAAGAAATGAGCAGAAGAGCTAAAGATGCTGTTTTTCCGAAATTGAATGATGAAGAAATGAGGATGCTTTCTGATGAGCCACAAATTGTTGAGATGGTCTCCGATAGCGTAATGCAGGTTGAGGTGAGTGTATTCACAGATATATTACATATAGCCACGTCTATAATCCTTGCGGGGTAGACAGGGCATACAGTCCGTACATCCAGTTTCTTAACGATGTTTACACTCGCCGTTAGAGAATTGGTTGGCTTCAAATGTGTCTGAATGTTAGCCGATGTTCTCAGAAAAGTCAATGATACATATGTTAGAATTAAACAAAGCTATTGAATGAGTGCCGTGTGGATCCCGGCACCAATTAAAAAAAGAATGTGACCACTCCGTCTCGTTCCCATGGATGTCGTTAAAGGCGACTAAAGGACAGGCTTATTAACTTGGGATTCTTCTTTTAGGCGATGGTCTAACCAACCTGTCACTATTTGAATCTCAATTCTATCATTATGCCAAGCAGCTGAACGTAGCCTATCAGTCTTTTCAAGACTGTTGGCTCTGTCTACACCGCAGGGGATATAGACGTGTTCAATGTATGTATGTAAGCTATTGACGACAAATTTCCTTTCCAGCCCGCTCAAATATCGGTCGGCGATTCTGGTATGACATATCAGGAGAAAGATACAACAGTTGCCATTGGCTATTATTACTATCCAGGTTGTGTTGGTGATAATCGTGGAGCCAACAGGTCTTCTGGTGCTTACATCTTCAGACCCAACGCTACGGAACCTGTAAAAGTCAATATTAAACTAGATGGGTACATAAGCGGCCCTATAGTAAGAGAAACGCGAGTAAGCGGCGACAATTTCGCTAGCACGCTAAGATCATACGACAATTACTTCGAAATGGACACTGTGGTCGGCCCTATAGATGTCAACGATGATACAGGCAAAGAATATGTAGTTAAATATACGACAAATATTATTAATAACGGCGAGTTTTACACAGATTCAAACGCTAGACAGTTGTTGAAGAGAAAATTGAATCAGAGACCGCAATGGAACGTGTCACTGGAAGAGCCGATAGCTGGCAATTATTATCCGGTCACTAATTTCATTTCTATAAGTGATGATGGTAAAAAATTCGCTATAGTTACTGATAGATCGGAAGGTGGCACGTCTTTGTCTGAAGGTGAAATTGAATTAATGTTACACAGACGATTGTTACATGATGACGCTTTTGGCGTCGACGAAGCGCTGAATGAAACTGCTAACGGTGTAGGTCTGGTCACAAGAATAACTCATAGAGGTTTGATAAACAGGAATGCTCATGATGTGAGAAAGGTTGCGTTGCAAATGAGTTTACATCCCAGAGTTTTTGTATCTGATCCCAAAATGAGCATGAAGAATTGGTTGAATTTAAAAAATGAATACAGTTGGTTGAATAATAAATTGCCTGATGGTCTCCATTTGTTGACTTTGGAACCGTGGCGTGAAGATCTTCTGTTAAGATTTGAAAATATCAACGAAGTTGAATCTTCATTGAATGTGGATTTGGATAAATTGTTTAAAAATATCAAAGTCAAGTCTTTGGAAGAGACGACTTTAGCGGCGAATAGATTGTTGAAAGATTATAAAAAATGGGAATGGAAGACAGAGAACAGATTTTCGAGGAGTTTCAATGAGAATTATGGTAATTTCAAAAACAAAATATTATCCGAAGATGCTGATTTGAAGAATGAAGATGACGGGCTTAAAATTAATTTGAAATCGAAGCAGATTAGGACTTTTATTGTTAAATATGATTATGTGTGATTTGTATTTTTATGTTAACTAATAAACATTAATTTTTCGTCTATATTATCTCAATTGAAATAAATTACAATAAAAAATATCTAGATGCGGTTGTTATACATATATTTTGTATCACTTTGAATATGAAATTCTCAAAAGTAAATTTAAAACAAACATGTGTTTTTAAAGTATTGTAATAAATAGTGAAGTTAGTTTTTATTTTTTGCAATGGCGTATTTTCATAGAACTATAAATAATTTTTCTTATATACCAAAGTGTATATTTTTTCCCTAAATTACTGCTTGCAATGCTGGCCAAAGCGACATGACTGACCAGGCAAATAAAAATCCCATGAATACCTATATTACAAAAAGTTATCGAACTAATTGTATGTGCTGAAAATCGATAAGGGGCGCAATGTGAATTATATTAAACGTCTCAAAAGCAAATATTAAATGCTAATTTATTTTTATTTTCCCATAATTTAAGTTTGTATAAAAATGTTTAGAAAAATTATTTCATTCACCCGTTGTTTATTTTTGGCATCTGTCTAAAAAATTCTTATCGAAGCTATGTAAGTATTGCTATTTTATGAGAGAATTTTTAATAAATATTTTTAGAAAATTATTAGTTTTATTTTCATACTTACTGTAACGTATTTCGACCGCAATACAAAAAAGATATACCCACCTATTAAGACAAATAAGATGTTCTCCTTTTATTTTCTGCGTAGCGAGGGATATGAAAAAAGAGAGTTATGAATGTGGACGAAGCGAAAGAATTATGAAGGGATCGTGGCAAGTGGAACTTCTTCGATCGTCCTGGGTCTTGGATTGGTTTATCTATGTAAGTAATTTATTATAAAATATAGTAAATATAGTATAGTCGAGTCAGTACCTCCTAACACAAGTCTTGTACTACGAGGCTAACCCAATCTGTGTTATTTGTCCAATACATATGGTCACATTTATAACCTTTACGGGGTAGACAGAGCCAACAGTCTTGAAAAGACTGAATGGCCACGTTCAGCTATTTGGCTTAATGAAAGAACTGAGATTCAAATAGATTCAAATAGTGACAGGTTGCTAGCCCATTGCCAAAAAAAGAAGAAAAAAGGTTGTAAGCCTATCCTTTAGTCGCCTTTTACGACATCCATGGGAAAGAGATGGAGTGGTCCTATTCTTTTTGGTATTGGTGCCGGGAACCATACGTCACTTAATTTGTCCCATATATATTTATTTTTAATTTACACTATCTACACTACTGTCATAAATAAAATGCTGTCACATTTAAATGGAATAGTTTTATTTGAAAGACCTCTTTGCTTTCTGCTCCGCTGCGTCGCTGGCCTGAACAAAAGTCCTCTTCAATTTGTTCTTCCTGCTCTCCCGATATTTCGCCGAAACCTTCTCTGACATCTGAGCTATCCTCTTCATGGTCTGCGGAGGGTACCTGGAATTAGCAAATATTACATAATGTGCCATTTGATTCCCGGCACCAATACAAAAAAAGAATAGGACCACTCCATCTCTTTCCCATGGATGTCGCAACAGGCGACTAAGGGATAAGTTTGCAAACTTGGGATTCTTTTTTAGGCGATGGGCTAGCAACCTGTCACTATTTGAATCTCAATTCTATCACTAAGCCAAACAGCTGAACGTGGCCTATCAGTCTTTTCAAAACTGTTGGCTCTGTCTACCCCGCAAGGGATATAGACGTGACCATATGTGTGTATGTATGTATTCTATATAGCAAGTGTTTACCTGCATCCCAAGAATTCGATATTGGTAAACAATTGTGCCAAAGTTACTAATTCCTCTTCAGCAAAGTTGTCTTTATGCTCCATCATAAAATTCTTTCGCACTTCCCACTGTTCATCGGACTCGTGTTCCGTCCGTAAAGATTCTATTTCTACGGAGGTTTTCATAATCTGCAATTAAATTAAATATGAAGGTATACATATAAATTTTAAACCTTGTTGTACTCATATTATGCAAACAAAAATTTTAAAGTTAGGGAGTTAAATAGGATGATCCTATTGTAGAAATTAGGGGATTAAATTTGTAGATGTAGAAATAATTGTGGAAATTAAAGCAGGTTTAATACAATAACGAGGGGAAATGCAGAAGAGGTTTAACCACAAAATGTATAAGTTTTATCAGAGGGTTGTTGTCTTAGAAACTTACAGTGTCAGAATACAATAAATTGCAGCAAAACAATAAGAATAAATTACTGATTAAATCCTTCAATTCAAATAGAATGTAATATAATTAATAATTTCTTTAATTTTGTTTTGTTTGATTTTTGATTTCTTTGTTTCTTTTCACGTTACGTTGTTTGACATTGACAAGTAGGTACCTACTAGATTTCGTTTGTGTTGCTAGATTGCAATTTGAAAAACTTCTTATACTTAATTAATTAATTTAATACTAAAATACTATAGAAATATTTTAATGAATACGAACTAAAACTATCTATAAAAAAGAGGATTACAAGTAAAATAAAGTTTACAAATTGTACAAATTTAAATTAATATACATTACTATGGGACATTTCAAAATCACTTAATAATTGTCATCACCCAAAGGGTTTCACGACATTGGTTGACGTCAAAAAAAATTACTTACTTACAATAAAGTTTACTGCCACTTCGAAAACGTTACTGCAAAAGACTGCACTGTAGCATTTTCTTCAATAACTCGCAATTACCCATACTTAGAAAAGAAATGTAGACGAGAGAATACATTGTTTCTAACTAGTTCCTGCATAACATCAACTTGAATTCCAAGTATAATTGCAATTCATGTATTTTATCCGCAGCTTTGCCCGCGTTTTTTGCAAAGTCCACGGTACCTTTAGTTTTACAATGATATGTACCCTGTGTCCCTTTTTAACGGAAAAAAAATTTCATGATCGCTTGAATATTTCCGAATAAAATGCCTTATAACAAACAATCAAAGTAATACAAACTTTACCTCTTACTATTTTAGCACCTCTTGTCTTTCCAACTACTTGAAAGCCCTGCTATTATTTTATATCTACTATTTTAGGGAGTACCTACACAGTAGTAATGTAGCAATAGCAAGTAGCAACAAACAAAGTATCGATGTATTACCCGGATGATTTAAAAAGTTGTTCATAAATAAACTAAGTTCTTGATAAGGCCCGTATATAATAATGACACTAGCGCCATTGCAAACAAAAACCGAGTCTTCTTAATTTATCCTTCACACAATCATACGTTTCATTGTTGTCAAAAAGTCATTCAGCTTAGCTTGGTCCGTAATATTTTAGGAATAAATCCATTCCGAGGGTAACTGCAAACAAAATTAAAATAATCCTAACAAGATGACGTGATACCGTGAGTGTCGACCGATTCCCGTCACAGAAATCGTTAAGGTAAAACTTTTATTACAAGAAGCAGTTCCTCCTTTGTTACTTCGTTATTGCAAAACCATTGTTTTCATCCCGAGATAATTTGATCTGGGCGTTAATCTCATTAGTTTACTATTAAAAAAATGTCGTTTTCATTGCGTCGTATGCTTTCGAACATAAGTTATTTCAATAAGCCAGAAGATGACGATAGAAAAAGTCCCGACGTGATTCCATCAAAGCGAAGGCTGAAATATGTCTACACCGATGTCTCTGATAACATAGATTTTGACCGCGTCGAAGCGGATTCTACTTCCAAACAATGCGCTACAAGCCTAAAACTTCCAGAATCCATTAAAAACTATGCAGCAAAGAAAGGTTCTTTGTCAGACACCGACATTCTCACTGTTACTTTGGGATCCCCCAAAAAAGGGAAAAAATGCAAAAAGTTAAAGTTGGACATCAAAAAAGCGAGCAAATCGATGACGGACGCAGTCGACGAGTCAGATAGCTCCAATAACGTTGAAAACACGCCTAAACATGTACTCTTGGATTGCAACAGCGAGGATATCTTCAGTCAAAAGTTTCAGGAATTCGACTTGGATCGTTCTTTCGATATCTTTGATGCGATGTCTGATGAGTCTTTGGATATAGAATCTCTAACGGAACATTCCGATACGGATATGTCAATTGTCTCGGAAAAGGAGAGCATCCAAATGTGTCGCAAGGTTGAACATGACGGAGAAATGGACAACGAGTTGATACCGTCTGCCAGTCCGGAGTCGTTCGGAGATGTCGAGGTTGAGAGGAATGAAGAGGACCGCGTGACACTGCTACTGAACTATCAGATGAGGTTGGAAAAGATTGATAATGTACTTCAAAAACTTTTGTCCGAATTTCAGTTTCATATCGAAGTTTCTAAAGTCTTTACGTGCAAGTCTATAGTCAGCACATTACCTGGGACTGACATTAGTAAAATCCCAAAGATTTTGGGTGAAGTAGCTTATATAGATAACGTTAAAGCAGACAGTCCTATTGAATCTTGGAATATTGTTATGGAAACGCAAGATACTGTAACGAAACACAAAGTCAAAGAGCAACTTCTCGCTATGCGTCAGAATATAGATGAGTTCGTCGACGTATACCTGCAAAATCGGGACACACGGAAGAAGTTGAAAGGTAGAAGTATCACGTTCGACCTGAGTAAGAAACCGAAGCCCATGAAACGGAAAATAAGCATCAAGAAGAAACACAGACATTTCGACTACCCTGATTATCGTGATGCGTTACTCCGCCTGTTCTCATGTGAAGATCTTGAAAACACACGGCTCACCCACATGTCATGTTCAGATGAATCTGAAATTTCCAAGTGTGGTTGCCAATGCCACCAAAGTTCTTCGGAATCTATCATCGATTCTGGACTCAATAACAAAGAAGAATCTATGTCAAGTCAGTCTATCACCTCATCGATTGGCAATTTCAGCCTTGACAATTCAACGTTAACAGCTTACTCGGAATCGTTAGATCAAATCGTGAGTTACAACAGTTTCCAAGACACGAGTCTCTACAGCACTCTACTCCAGAAAGCGGCAATTGAAAGAATCACATTCTACGTACAAGTGCACAGCATCCAGTTGAAATGTGAGTCGTCTGAGCAAGAGTTCGAATCAAAAAGCACCATATTGTTTGACTGTCCAGTGTGCAAAACCGTTGAGAACGAGGAGAACGGCCTCTTGAAGCACATTCTGAGTCAAAGTCACTGTGAAAAAATACATTTTCAGTATAAAACTGCGTATATAAAAAAATGCGTTGCGGCAGGCAAGGAAATAATGCCCAGCACTGTGCTTAATCCGATGAGGATGTATCGGGATGATAATAAAATTGTATGTTTCGGTGATGCGATGTACGCTTGCTCGTTGTGCTTTGAGAACCTGATTGTGGGCGAGTCCGTGCTGATGGCACACTGTGCTGATGCGGAACACATTGATAGGAGAGCGAAGCTTTGCGAAATCTTAGAATGAAGCATGATGCATGTAAAAGGTCACATATCATGTGTTTTCTATATGTAAAAAAAAATTTTTTTTTTATTTAAACACTGTTCATGACAATGTTGCCATTGTGTAGTTTGTAACATGTTTTTAATTGCAGACAGATTATGTTTTTTAAGTTTAAAAGAATTGTACCTTCCACTATTTTTATTAATCAATAAATATTAAGCACATGATATTTGACTAAATTTTTATCAAAATGTGTGTAACCTAATATATAATATTAAGAAGTAACATAATAATAATTATATGTGTATAACGTAAATCTCATAATATGTCTGCCGATTGTACCAATTTTATTTTATTTTTCATATTCGGATGTATATAGCAGCCCTTCAGTGTTAATTTTTGAGACTACATTTTTTTTTATAATTATTAACATAAAAAAATTCTGTAAAAATGCACTCACTTAAAAAAAACATTTTATTCAAAATACTGAGAATATCACCTCTTTTGCTTACTTTTGTTTAAATTATTATTTTGTAGGAAGACTCAAAGTCAACTAAACGTGATTGTTTTTATGTATCAGTTATATTTTTAGTTACAAGTCATCAAATTTATATTTACATTCGGAAATATTTTGTAAAATAAAATCAATTGGTATGCAATTTATCTTGGTACAGTCACATACATATTAAAGACGTATTAACATAAGTAAATATAGTTCACATTTTAGCTAAAAAGCATGACGTTTCATAGAACTGATTATATTCAAATTGAACCAAAATAATAAATTAGATCTCATTTTTATACCAGGTCCCTTTTTCGTTTATTAAAAGCGACCAGCTTAATTGTGATAAAATGTAATTTTTGAACTACATAGCGGCATATTTGACTGACACGTTATAGAAATTTAGGAAAAAATATAAAAGTTTTAAATAATATATATAACGAAAGCAAAGAACCTCAATTAAGATTATTTATGGTGCTGAAAATACGATTGTAAAAAGAAAATTGGAAATAATTTCTTGATATTTCGTCAAATGTGCCGCGTCCATGCCCCGCACAGATGTGGCGGATTATTTTTGTTTCGTTACATCAAATTTTTATCTTTGTGGCCAGTTTGAATATACACAATTTTTTTTTAAATCAACAATAAGCTCTTGCAATTTAATAGAGATTACACAAAAAATACAGAGGAAAGCTTTATTAATATAAATTATGCTTTCAAAGTGACAATTTTACATTTTGTTTTTTAAAGATATAAATAAATTTTTTTGCTAAACTGATTAATTTAACATTAATATCTCGCCTGTTTATCACTGGTATGATAAATTAGGGTGATTTAGAAAAAAAACACAATCAGTGTTTTTTTCTTTTTTTCAAGATAATCCTTGAAGTTTACATCTGTGCGTGGCATTGTAGTTGGTGCTTGCACACTGCCATATTAAAATACCGTTTCGTGTTCATATTGTCTGGGTTTAGACGATTTAGTGTTAAAATATTGTCGAATTCGTTTCTCCCGTTACGTTCTGTGATTTGAAATGATGTTGTGAATAAATACATAGTTGACAAATAGTACCGTTGAATTTTACGTATATATACATTCCATTTTCTTTTGTATATTCTGATGAAATTCTTTTTTTTTTTAGCATTACATACTATGTGAAAATAATATTTAGAGTAAAAAAATAATAATTATGATCTATTCAAAATTGATAGATTGGTAACAACAATTATATACGTAATTTTAAAATTAAACTCTCCTGCAATAAGTTACGGAATATTGTGCCTTTCCTCCTATTTATCATAGTTGTGACGAAGCGAGTTCGACAATAAATTCAAAAACAGGGTGATTATTGCATTTTCTTTGTCCACTTTTCGTTCCAACTTGGATTAGGTGTGATGTAAGTTATAGTTTTAAGTGTATATGTACTTTATTAGCACTCTAAAAATGAATACCTCTCATATTGGAACGTTGCAATTATTATGCTCAAATATGCACACGCAATACGATATAATATATTCAAAATATTGTTAGTTGCAAACAAGAGTTTCATACACAAGAACTAAACATTCCATCGTTCATTCTGTTTATGTTTTCTCTTCTCTTGGCGTCTTAGCCTCTTTTTGTGTAAGTATTTGAATCCCTGACTGTTGAAATCACAAGTGAAGTTAAAAATTATTTATATTTACAAAACCTGCCTGTGAATTTCACATAGAGCTCTTTAAATCTTTCTCAAATGATTTTTGTGAATTGAAAAACTAATGGATACTATTAAAACTGAATTCCTCGTACCATTTGTCTGTACAGACCGCTGTACCCGTTGGCACTGATATATCATTATGACAATGTATAATTTTACGTGAATTTCGTCACTGGGAGAACTTATAAATTTCCATATTAGATTATAATTAAATAAGCCTCTTATTAATTTTTTTAACTTACTACGAGGCTAACTCAAACAGTTGTCCCATAATATTTTTATTTATTTACGTAAAAATGTGCCACTCATGTGTAAATGTAAGGTATTTTTTCCATCATAATTTAACGATTTTCAGTGTGTACATATTTTGTATAAATAAATGGTTTGGAGTCTTCCGTTTTAATCAAGATACTTTTGAAATAAAACTTTTTTTACCACCCTTTGGTGTTGTGAATGTCATGAGAAATATTTAAAGGAGTTCATGTTTCCTATTTTCATTAAAAATATATATATCTATATATCTCTTCATATTTTCTCCGGACGTGGAATGTATTTAAAATTAAGTAATCAGATCTCAAGCCTAATTAAAGACTGATATTCGATGCCACTCCAAAAATTTTGCCGCCTAAAAAAGATAGATTAAATCTGATAAATGTAAGCGAAAAAAAAATGTCTTTTCACTCTTTAAGCTAGTATTTAGCACTTATAATGTAGTCAAACATAAAAATTTATTTAGGTATTAAGTTGTAACAATGAATTCGTTGATTATTTGCCATAACTTTGTATGTTTATTGAAACTTTTAAAAAAAGTCTAGAAATTATGTCAAAACAATAGTGAAATGTGAAATCTTGAAAGTACATACCAACTGGTTACAACTTTTTATACACTTTTATTTTTTGATTATTATTATTTTTTTTAAAAATCGAATACAACTTTTTTTTTCTTAGATGCGTAATAGTTTCGCGTAAGGTAGGTAACATTGATATATATATGTAAGTCTGTGCTTAGATATTACTAATCAATAATGTAGTGAAATTGTTTACTGGTTTATCAAACAGATAATATGTGAAAAACTAATCGATGACCCAGTTTCTGACTTACCTGATTTTCTCAGTTATATATTTGACAAATACTGCCTTTTCTGTATCTTCCTTCTACGTTTTTTTTTTGACTGTAATCTATGTAACTTCTTTGAAATAGTCATAGGGTATTTTTCCATAGTTAAAATAGATAAACTTATAATTTTAATAATTTTTTTTTATAGTCCTAGACTTTATTATAGTTTTTTGTCTATATCTCTTTTAACTCATCGGATTGTACCCTATTTCTTTCAGATTTAGATCAAATTTACAAAAAAAGTGACCATTTTACACCGCAAACGTCATTCCACTTAAATGTTAATTAATCATTAAAAACGATTTAACATTGAGTAGTATTAATGCATGTACTCTTATTAAGATGTGTAATGGCTCAAAACTGAAAATGTAAAAAAAAATATTTTTTATAAGTATACGTATAAGTAACTTAATTTTATTTTTAGAAATTTTCAAAATTCAATTTGTGGCAAAATTCCAAAATTAAAATTGAATGTTTTTTTTTTCTTAACCTTTTTTTTGGGTGTTACTCAAATTCTTTCAAAGTACTTACATAACATTTTCAAAATGAACCAAATTCTTAATATTAGACAAGGGTACTCAAAACGCTAAAACTGTGATTTTTACTGTTGATTATTCAGAAATTAAAAAAAAATAGTGTTGTTACTAAATCCGAGTAGCGATTTTGCAAAATCTTTCATGTCTTTACCAAAAACAAAGAACGAGTGTTTATCGTTTAGAAACATTATTGCCCAAAAATAGCTTTAAATAAATAGAAATTAAAAATTAGAATATCAATCAAAAATTTATTCACACGTTTTAAATATTACTTTTCCTATAATAGTCATTTTAAAAAGTTGCGTGACGACCCTAAAACTAATCGTTATTGTACGAAGGTTTGTCAAGATAGTCAGAGACGTATTTTGCCGAATTCCAAGTCTCGTTGAATCTAATATGATTGAGGTCTAAGAGGTAAAATGTCTTTTTTTTATGAGATGTTCAAATTGACAATATTCTCAATGTAAATAGGTATATTACATAATACCAAGGTTTCTCAAAGTTGTTTTCTTACACATCAGCAAGGCTTCCAAATCCGAAAGGTCTTTCAGTGTTTAAATATGTAGTAACTTTTTTATTTTTTTTCCAATGTTTCATAGCTGGAATTTTCAATGAATACACTATATGAATAAAAAAATATCATTTTTTTTCTACTAGGTATAGTAAGATTTATTGATGTTCCAATAGGCTAGGCTTTTAAATTTTTCCAATACTAATTAAGACAATATAAAAGATTTTTCAATAATTCAAAGTTTTTAGATTAAGGTACTTATTCTCGTTATCGCAATAAGAAAAAAATATGAACATCCAAAAAAACAGATTATGAGGTACAAAGGCAATGTTTCTGCATAATTAATTTTAAGATATGAAGGTTTTCCAAAGTCGTTACTTATACGGCCGTTCGGTAATCTGTGATTCCTTAATAGTGTTCATATCATTAAATATAATGCCGCTGTAGTACTGTAGAAATTGAATAACTTTGGAATTTAAACTTGGTAGAAAAATAGCTGTTAAAAATTATTCTTAAAAAAATAACAGACTACGCTAAAAACTAATTCAATTAATCAATTTCAGGTTATTTTCCGAAATTTTGCATGCCAAATATTTTATCGGGGATCACTCACGACACTATTTACTCATTAATGTACATAAAATTATATACAGGAACATTAAATACAGTAATTGTAGTACAAAGGTGCTACTATTTTAATAGAAATCTCTTCATATTTAAATTCAAATTCAAAATTGTTATCCATTATTATGGGACATTTCGAACGTCACTTAATAATTGTCTTATCTTTTGGGGGAAATTTAAAACGTCACTTAATAATTGTCATATATTTTGGTTTCACAAACATTGGTTGACGTCGAAAAAATTACTCAAAACAATGTTTACTGCCGCTTTCAAAGCTTCGGTGCAGAAGAAGCGGAAACAAACTGCACTGCAGCATTTTCTACAATAACATCCATTTATAACTATACCGCCTTCCTATTTATGATACAAAGTTCGTAAACTTTTTTGGTTCTTATAATCTGGAAGCCACGCGCCATTTTGAAAACTTTAGACGGGAAAAATGACAATGCTATTTTTCGATACTCCTCCGTTTCTAAACGGTGTAATTTAAAAAAAAGGAAAATAATAAAATATCTGTCTCTTTTCTCTATGGCCTGATTCGAAAGGGATGAAGTTAATTTGAAGTTTTATTAAGGGAGTTTGGCTTCCAATTTGTGTGTGTTATTTCCCTGAAATATATGAGACTTAGATTTTGGAAATCGCCGTAGGTATATATCGGGAATTTGACAAAACCAGTGAACGAGGTGCCCCATTACTGTGAGTAGGCGTGAGAAGTGACTGCCATGAAATTTTCACCTCAAATTTGGTCCATTTATGAGTTAATTACAATGCCTAATTCAATTACGATCTAGTTTTGTTTTAAATTGAAAATTTCGAATTCAAATCATATCATATCTTAGTGTTACATTATTTTCTGATTTCTGCCATAAAAAAAAAACATTATTTTTTTCTACTCTAAAATCCCTTTTATTTGAAACGGTTTCATTAGAAAACAATAAAATTTTACCAAGATAGATAAATCATAAGTATCTATATAATTGAAAGTTTTTTGTTTTTCAGAAATCAATTATTACTCCAGATATAAGTTATTAGGTATATAATTGTAAAATTGTCGAAAGCCAATGTGCTCTTTCTGTGAAAGAGATAACTACGTTGTATGGAAATTTGTCCTTTATTGCGACTGTTAAGATTTAAAACATGACTTTCAATTTTTGTATGAAGACGTGTATTTTTCATTTTGTAAAGTAACGTATTTTTTTTTTACCGAAAGCAAATGTTAATTATTTCTACACAACTACAGCGGCGCTACTCCTGTTGACTGTTATTTTTCGGGTAATTAAAACCATTTTCGACTATTAAATGTGTGCAGTTTGGAGTTTGTTGTTTTTTTTTTAACCCTTTGACCGCCATTTGCAAAATTAGGTGTCCGTAGAAAAAAAAATTTTACGTCAAGAACACATAATTATTGATTAGTGATACATACATACATAAATCACGCCTCTTTCTATTCTCTCTCTGATGCCATCCGCACTGAATCGGTTAATAGAAAAAAAAATATACATAGATACGTCACAATGTCATTAAAACTGTTATTTTTTTCTCTGAAGCTCTGTTTTCTTAGGGCGAAAATATTTTTTTTTTTGTATGGAAGTATGTTTGTAACGCCATAACTTGCGAACCGTTGCGTCTGATTGACGGAAATTTATAACGTGTATTAAACGTGCATCAAAATCGGTTTAGTTGTTATTAACATATTCACCATTTTGTAAAACGTAGAGCGTCCGTGGTCGAATCGGTGAGTTGCCCGGTTAAAATGCGTGTGCAGCAAAAAGGCACAGGTTCAAATCCCAACTCGGCCATGTATGCATGTATTATACATTCATGACATTCTTTTGTAAAACAACCGATGCTCTTACGGTGAGGGAAAACATCGTGAGGAAACCTGCACGTTCAGGCAACTGGATGTGTGACCATGATCGATCCGATACGTGTTAGGTTAACCTGCAAATGTTGTGGAGGTCAGACGGGAGTCGCTTCGTGTAAAACACCTGTCCATGGTCAAAGGCATACCATTTTAGGCTATAGTGAACGACTAGTTTATTAAATTTCGTAACGGGAACAAAGAAACAAAGAAACAAAGAAATAAAAAAATTCTACATTTTAACACGCTGAAGGTAACCAAGTATCCAAGTTTTGCAACTTTTTCAATTAATAATATGTACTTATTTATTGCGGGTTATTCCACTAATCCCTTATGATGGGGATTTGTGAAAAAAGTTGTTGATAAAGTTCACAATTCCCCATTACCTTAGAAATGAAATAAAAAACAAACAAAGGAGATAGTAATAATCAGGAAGTCTTTATTTGTTATTAAGATAACTTGAATCTTTATTTTACATCGCCGAAATCAAAATTTTTACAATTTTGCACTTTCGAAATAAAAGTTCAGATTTACATGTATCATTATTATATATATTATATAATATATATATATATTATTTAAATCTATGATGCGTTTTGACCGCCACCTCTAAGCCGGTGTGACGCCTGGGACACCGCGCGACACACGATGTTGTGTCGGAGGTTGTATATTTGCTCCGATCCGTGAAATCTTTGCTTGCGCGATTTAGAATTCGCGCTGTTTTTGACTGATACGTCGCTTGATTGGTTGTATCTTGTAGAGATGTCGTCACAACGCTGAGCGACAATTCCCAAAAATTCTCGCGGTAACGAGAAAGCGTAAAAGCGTTATACGCTTTTTTTTATCCAGAAATAAAAATAAAACTCGTAAAATTTAATTTTAAAAAATCTTTTATTTAAATCAATAAGTCACCGCTGATTTCCGATGATTAAAAAGCAACACCCGCTGTCTTATTCCCAAACTGACACGACATATGTCTCATCTGCTCTCTTTTTCTATCACTCAATGTTAGAGTGAGAGAGAAAATACAGATATATGACTTCACATCGTGAATAAGCCCTTTAGTGGTCGATTCACGAATAATAACGGTAAAGTTGCTTAATAATCCCTTTATCACGAAAATAAGCTAGTTCAGTTTGAAACAATAGTATCGATACTTACTTCGATCAATAATTTTGATATAAGAATAATATTGATTCAATATAGGTATATCTATACTAATATTATAAAGCTGAAGAGTTTGTTTGTTTGTTTGAACGCGCTTATCTCAGGGACTACTGGTTTGAATTGAAAAATAGCTTTATAATATTAGTATAATATAAATTTATTTAAACTTTATGCACGTAAATTTGTGCAACAGGTGGACTTAATTGCCTACAATGCATTCTCTTATAATAAGCATAATTAAAAATATTTTAAAATAAATGCAGTATTTTTTTTTAAAATAAAACTTCTTACTTTAAATACTCAATTTGAAGGGACAACATATAAATATTGACTGTTTTCAAAAATCTTACTAAGAATAAATTAATATAACTACTTAGTATCCATTTTTGCGCCGTGTGGTTCCAGCCACTTCAGAATAGGACCATTCCACATCGTTCACGTGGACGCCGTACAAGGCGACTAAGGGAAAGGCTAACTTGGGATTCTCTGTATAAGATGATGGGCTAGGAACAAATCACATTTTAAATATCAATTCCATGAAATCTAAACGTGGTTTTTCTGAGCTGGCTCTGTCTAGGGATAAAGATATATTTATTATTCTATCGGCTTTAGTCCCGGTTGCAAGTGTTATAATATGTTATAATAACACACTTTTACACATACATATAGTCACGTCTAAATCCCTTGTGGGGTAGACAGAGCCAACTGTATTAACAACAAACAACACATTTACACAATCAAGATTAATACGTTTCTAGGTTATTTGCAAACACACAGTTTGCGATTAAAACACAACATTTAGTCGCAACGATATAGAAACTTAAATAAATTATCACGAATTAATTACGATATTACTTAATAAGTTACAAGGAGAGTGTGGAGGGAAAGGTCGGAGTGGGAAGACCTAGACGAACGTATCTTGATCAGATTAAGGACGTCCTGGTAAAGGGTCAGGTCAAAAGTACCCGAAACCGCCGAGCTTGCATGAAGAGAGTTATGAATGTGGATGAAGCGAAGGAAGTACGCAGAGATCGTGGCAAGTGGAAGGATGTAGTCTTTGCCTACCCCTCCGGGAAAGAGGCGTGATTTTATGTATGTAGGTATGTTTACTTAATTGCGACTAGTTGCCAACAGAATTAAAAAAATATCGATATTTACGATTTAAGTTTAGAATTCCTTGCGACTAATCGCATCTTTTAGACGCAATACATAAAAAATTTACTATCACGAATTAGATTTCCAATACCTTGCGACTAATATACAAAAATATCGGTATAATACGAGTTACCGTTTCAATTAACAATGCGACTAGTCGCAACTTTTAGTCGCAATAATACATCAGAAATTCACTATAATGAGATTTCCACTACCTTGCGACTAATATACAAAAATATCGGTATAACACGAGTTTCGTTTCGATTAACATACGACTAGTCGCAACTTTCAGTCGCAATAATACATCAGAAATACACTGTCACGAGTTAGATTTCTATTACCTTGCGACTTATATACAAAATTAAGTTTCAATTAACATGCGACTAGTCGCAACTTCCAGTCGCAACAAGACATCAGAAATACACTGTCACGAGTTAGATTTCTATTACTTTGCGACAAGTCGCAACAACATAAAAACATCAGTATCACACGAGTTACGTTTCAATTAACAATGCGACTAATCGCAACTTTGAGTCGGAAATTACACTCTCACCGAAAAAAAAGTTCCGACAAACTTGTGACCAGTCGCAGCGACTGATCGTTGCGACTAGTCGCAACTTTCAGTCGCGACAACACATCGGAAGGAAATTTCACTGTCACCGAAAAAAAGTTCCGACAAACTTGCGACCAGTCGCGGCGACTAATCGTTGCGACTAATCGCAACGTTCAATCATCTAAACCTATCAGTCCCTGGTCCGCAGTCCCCATATAGACGTTCTTTTCGCTCCTACTGTGGGTCTTGCGATAGCGCTGTGAAAAAAAAATAATATATTTATTTATTTATTAAAAAGCTGTTCTGTTAAACAAAACAGAACTATTAAACAAAACAGATATTACAGATATATCCCTTGCGGGGTAGACAGAGCCAACAGTCTTGAAAAGACTGAATGGCAACATTCAGCTATTTGGCTCAACGATAGAATTGAGATTCAAATAGTGACAGGTTGCTAGCGCATCGCCTAAAAGAAGAATCCCAAGTTTGTCAGCCTATCCCTTAGTCGCCTTTTACGACATCCATGGGAACGAGATGGTGCGGACCGTGTGGTTCCAGGCACCAATACAAAAACGAATAGGTATGTAATCCTACTACTATTATAAAGGCGAAAGTTTGTATGGATGTATGGATGTTTGTTACTCTTTCACGCAAAAACTACTGAACCGATTACCATGAAATTTGGTATGTAGGTAGCTGAAGACCCAGAATAACACATAGGCTACTTTTTATCCCAGAGTTCCCGCGGGATTGATAGGGTTTCCATGCGGACGAAGTCGCGGGCGGCCTCTAGTACAACATACATATATGTATGTACTCACCTGAACATAAACTGATTAATTTGTATGGCCGGCAATGCGGCTTTCAGCGCGCTGAGTGATTTTGAAGGCAGCATTCCCCAAACGTCGAGAAACTGTAGACACGGCATACTGCTGACTTTGCTGTTGAAAAACATAATAATAACAATAAATATATATATATATATATATATATATATATATATATATATATATATATAATCACGTCTATATCCCTTGTGGTATAATAAATCAATAAAAATAAATAAATATATATATATATATAATCACGTCTATGTATATCCCTTGTGGTAGAGGTAGAGGTAGTCTCTGCCTACCCCTCCGGGAAAGAGGCGTGATTGTTATGTATGTATGTATGTATCCCTTGACCCGTGTGGTTCCCGGCACCATTAGAAAAAAGAATAGGACCACTCCATCTCTTTCCTATGGATGTCGTAAAAGGCAACTAAGGGATAGGCTTACAAACTTGGGATCATTATTTTAGGTGACAGACTAACAACCTGTCAATATCTCAATTCTATCATTAAGCCAAACAGCTGAACGTGGCCTATCAGTCTTTTCAAGACTGCTGGCTCTGTCTACCCCGCAAGGGATATAGACGTGACCATATGTATGTAATATCTTACGTGAGAGCGTGCGGCGGCAACAAATAACATCGACTCAGAGCCAAATGTTCGAGACGAGAGAGCTTCTGAAAAAAAAAAACAATAAAATAAATATATACGGGACAAATTACACAGATTGAGTTAGCCTCGAAGTGAGTTCGAGACTTGTGTTACGAGATACTAACTCAACGATACTATATTTTATAATAAATACTTATATAGATAAACATCCAAGACCCAGGCCGATCAGAAAAAGTTCGTTTCTCATCATGCCCTGGCCGGGATTCGAACCCGGGACCTCCGGTGTCACAGACAACCGCACTACCGCTGCGCCACAGAGGCCGTCTGTATGTATGTATCTATAATTGACTTGAAACCGAGCTTGCATGAAGAGAGTTATGAATGTGGATGAAGCGAAGGAAGTGTGCAGAGATCGTGGCAAGTGGAAAGAGGTAGTCTCCGCCTACCCCTCCGGGAGAGAGACTTGATTTTATGTATGTATGTATGTAACGCTTTTAAATACCTAGTAAGTCACTAGTTCTATAATATGAACCTGCCCCGGACATAGGATAGGACGAAAATTGTAAAAATCAATTAAGTACTAGGCTCATAAACTTGGGATTCCTCTTCTAGGCGATGGGCTAGCTACGTCTATATAGCTTGCGGGGTAGACAGAGCCAACTGTCTTGAAAAGACTGATAGGCCACGTTTAGCTGTTCTGCTCAAAGATAGAATTGAGATTCAAATAGCGACAGGTTGCTAGCCCATCGCGCCTAAAAAAGAAATCCCAATTTTGTAAGCCTATCCCTTAATCGCCTTTTACGACATCCATGTGAAAGAGACGGGAGTGGTCCTATTCTCTTTTTGTATAGGTGCTCGGGAACCACACGACACTACGGCATTTTGAAACTACGCCGCTTCTTCTACACATGCGCTTTGGAAGCGGTAGTAGTTATAATTAGATTTAAGTTATGTGACGTCAATAAGTGATACCTTGTATCCAATTTTGAAAATAAATCTATTTTTAATGTAGACAATGTGCATTCGTCCATGATTTAGATTTAAGAGATCTATATTTGTATATTGACGTCCGATGAAAGAGCTGCAGTGTAGTTTGTTCCGCCGCTTCTTCTACACATGCGCTTCGGAAGCGGCAGTAGTTATAATTAGATTTAAGTTATGTGACGTCAATAAGTGATACCTTGTATCCAATTTTGAAAATAAATCTATTCTATACCTACCCTACCATGCCTAAAATTAAAAAAAAGAGAGAGTTATGTTACCTGCACGCTCTGAACAGCCTCAACGCCCAACTGAGAGCAATCTGACAAATCCAATTCTAATAAATGCGGACACCGCTCTACGAGTTTACTCAGCACTGTAACAAAGAGATGTTAATAGATATTATAAAATATAATATATGCACATTGTGAGTAAAAAGTACATACATAAATACATATGGTCACGTCTATGTCCCTTGCGGGGTAGACAGAGCCAACAGTCTTGAAAAGACTGATAGGCCACGTTCACCTTTGGCTTAATGATGGAGACTTGAGATTGATTTGTTGTTTGTTTGTTTGAACGCGCTAATCTCAGGGACTACTGGTTCGAATTGAAAAATTCTGAATTGCGTTGAATAGACTATTTATCGAGGAAGGCTTTAGGCTATATAACATCACGCTGCAACTATAAGGAGCAATATATATATATATATATACTCACTGTGTGTGCCGTGTGGTTCCCGTCACCAATACAAAAATAATAGGACCACTCCATCTCTTTCCCATGGATGTCGTAAAAGGCGACTAAGGGGTAGGCATATAAACTTGGAACTCTAATTCCGGTCGACGGGCCAGCAACCTGTCACTATTTGAATCTCAATTCCATCATCAAGCCAAACAGCTGAACGCGACCCATCCATCAGTCTTTTCAAGACCGTCGTCTCTGAATGCCCCGCACGGGACACAGACGTGACCATACAAATATAAATAGATATACTCACTGTCGCTGGTCATGATCCTAGCGCCCCCCACATTGAGCCGGGTGACGTGGGGGGGCAGTGACGTCACCAACACCTCCAGAGCGCTCTCCGAGAGGCCGCTCCACGATATGTTCAGGGATTGCAAGCTGGAAATTGAAGAGATAAAAACTTACATACATACATACATAAAAATCCTACTACTATTATAAAGGCGAAAGTTTGTATGGATGTATGGATGTTTGTTACTCTTTCACGCAAAAACTACTGAACCGATTACCATGAAATTTGGTATGTAGGTAGCTGAAGACCCAGAATAACACATAGGCTACTTTTTATCCCAGAGTTCCCGCGGGATTGATAGGGTTTCCATGCGGACGAAGTCGCGGGCGGCCTCTAGTAGCAAATAAAAATATAGCTGGTAATTTGAATAGATCAATCCTACATATGTATGTATATAAAAATAAGCCTCCAGTAAATCTTGCCAAGTCGAGCAAAAAAAAAAAAAGCGGCACGGCCATACCATCCTTTTATCGAAGCAATTCAGGCTATTTTCGATTAATTTGTTCCAAGTGGATCAAAGTGATTGTTTAAAACGTAAAATATTTTTAATACATACATACATTCATATGGTCACGTATATATCCCTTGCGGGGTAGACAGAATATTTTTAATATTGCAATGATAATAACTAAATGCAATAACTTAAGGCAGAACATCATTTAAGTGGAGACTAAATAGATTGACCGACTTGTTATAACATGGATCTCACGACTTTTTACGGTAGAAAAACTTAGGTGCGAGACTTGGGCTTTTTTACATGATGTTTTTGATGGCATAATAATTTCCATGGCGTGGCCATTCAGTCTTTTCAAGACTGTTGGCTCTGTCTACCCCGCAAGGGATATAGACGTGATCATATGTATGTATGTATGTATGTAATAATTTCCACTCACAGCTGACACCCCTCCAAGATGGCTTTCAGTCCATCGGCGGTGATGCCTTGGCACATCGCCAAATTTAATGTTTCCAAGTTCTTGCATTTGCCTGTAACAAAAAAAAAATAAGATTATATATATATTTTTTTTTTTATGGCAATTTTTCATGAAAACATTTGCCATTGGGAAATGAGACGTGTTTACATAATAACAAATTTTCACAGGTAACAAAAGTCAACTCAGTAATGGGACAAAATACTGTATACGTACGTAAATACATATGGTCACGTCTATATCCCTTGCGGGGTAGACAGAGCTAACAGATACAATATACATACATACATACGGTCACGTCTATATCCCTTGTGGGGTAGACAGAGCTAACAGATACAATATACATACATACATACGGTCACGTCTATATCCCTTGCGGGGTAGACAGAGCTAACAGATACAATATACATACATACATACGGTCACGTCTATATCCCTTGCGGGGTAGACAGAGCTAACAGATACAATATACATACATACATACGGTCACGTCTATATCCCTTGCGGGGTAGACAGAGCTAACAGATACAATATGCATACATACATACGGTCACGTCTATATCCCTTGCGGGGTAGACAGAGCTAACAGATACAATATACATACATACATACGGTCACGTCTATATCCCTTGCGGGGTAGACAGAGCTAACAGATACAATATACATACATACATACATACGGTCACGTCTATATCCCTTGCGGGGTAGACAGAGCTAACAGATACAATATACATACATACATACGGTCACGTCTATATCCCTTGCGGGGTAGACAGAGCTAACAGATACAATATACATACATACATACGGTCACGTCTATATCCCTTGCGGGGTAGACAGAGCTAACAGATACAAAATACATACATACATACGGTCACGTCTATATCCCTTGCGGGGTAGACAGAGCTAACAGATACAATATACATACATACATACGGTCACGTCTATGTCCCTTGCGGGGTAGACAGAGCTAACAGATACAATATACATACATACATACATACGGTCACGTCTATATCCCTTGCGGGGTAGACATAGCCAACATATACAATATACATACATACATACGGTCACGTCTATATCACTTGCGGGGTAGACAGAGCTAACAGATACAATATACATACATACATACGGTCACGTCTATATCCCTTGCGGGGTAGACAGAGCTAACAGATACAATATACATACATACATACGGTCACGTCTATATCCCTTGCGGGGTAGACAGAGCTAACAGATACAAAATACATACATACATACGGTCACGTCTATATCCCTTGCGGGGTAGACAGAGCTAACAGATACAATATACATACATACATACGGTCACGTCTATATCCCTTGCGGGGTAGACAGAGCTAACAGATACAATATACATACATACATACGTTCACGTCTATATCCCTTGCGGGGTAGACAGAGCTAACAGATACAATATACATACATACATACGGTCACTTCTATATCACTTCCGGGGTAGACAGAGCCTACAGATGCAATGTAACATACATACATATAGTCACGTCTATATCCCTTGCGGGGTAGACAGAGCCAACAGATACAATATAACTTACCAACTAACAGACACTGCGTATCGCCAAGTGCGACATTTTCCAAACTCAACCTCCTTAGAGCCGGACACCTCTCCAGCAAACAGCTAAGCGTGTGTCGGTCCACCGTGCTCATGCTGAGGTCCAGGAATTGAATCCGGGACGCGATCGGTGGCGTAGTTGGGTGCCATTCGCCTATCTATTGGATGTTAAAAAAGTTAGTTAGGTAATCTATACTTATTTGTCGCTCAAGAGAAGAATCCCAAGTTTATAGGGCTTTCCCTTAGTCGCCTTTTACGACATCCATGGGAAATAGTTGGGAGTGGTCCTATTCTTTCTTTTCTAATGGTGCCGGGAATCACACGGCACGGCACCAAATTATATAATGTCTCGTAATATTATAAAGCTGAAGAGTTTGTTTGTTTGAACGCGCTAATCTCAGGAACTACTGGTTCGAATTGAAAAATTCTTTTTGCGTTGAATAGACCATTTATCGAGGAAGGCTTTAGGCTATATAACATCACGCTGCAACTATAAGGAGCAAAAAAATAATGGAGAATGTGAAAAACAAAAACCGGTTAAATTTATTCACCCTTGAGGGCTTCAATGATGCCCAAAACAACTAATCCACGCGGACATCAAGTAGAAGAAGCGGCGGGCGGAACAAACTACACTGCAGCATTTTCACCGGACGTCAATATACAGAATATAGATCTCTTAAATCGTGGACGAATGCACATTGTCTACATTATAAAAACATGAATCAATGTAATGCAAGGCAGTTAGAACAACGATAGATCGATGCGACCGGGACTAAAGCCGGGAGGAACAAGTGTGGTTAGTGAATCCACTATCTATAGGTCAAACTATTATCGAAGACTAGCTGTGCCCGCGACTTCGTCCGCGTGAAATTGTTATTTTGGGCATCATTGAAGCCCTCGAGGATGAATAATTTTCCCCGTTCTTTTTTTTCATATACATATATACATATGGTCACGCCTATATCCCATGCGGGGTAGACAGAGCCAACAATCCTGCCGATAGGCCACGTTCAGCTATTTGGCTTAATGACAGAATTGAGATACAAACAGTGACAGGTTGCTAGCCCATCGCCTAAAAAAGAATCCCAAGTTTGTAAGCCTATCCCTTAGTCGCCTTCTACGACATCCATGGGAAAGAGATGGAGTGGTACTATTCTTTTTTTTATTGGTGCCGGGAACCACACGGCACTTTTTTTTTTTTTTCAAATTTTCCATTATTTCTTCGCTCTTAAAAGTAAGTGTGATGTAAACAAATACTCACTTCAGAGTTAGCTAGCCTGATTACGCTGGGTTTTCTCGCTAGTATCCTCTCTAACGCGTTTCTGGCTAGAGATTTGTTTCCTAAATCCAAACGTTGCCATAGCGTTTCATCGCACGCTACCCTGTACCATCTGAAAAGATAATAAATAACTTATATATATATATATATATATATTAATATTAAGAAGCTGAAGAGTTTGTTTGAAAAGAATTTTTCAATTTGATCCCGTAGTTCCTGAGATTAGCGCAATCTCAAGAACTACTGGTTCGAATTGAAAAATTATTTTTGCGTTGAATAGACCATTTATCGAGGAAGGCTTTAGGCTATATAACATCACGCTGCAACTATAAAGATCAAAGAAATAATGGAAAAAGTAAAAAAAAATGGGGAAAATTGTTCATCCTTGAGGGTTTCAATGATGCCCAAAATAACGTTATTCCTAGCGGACGAAGTCACGGGCACAGCTAGTTGTATATATAACTTTTATACTTATAACGGGAGCCGTGTGGCTCCCGGCACTAATAGAAATAAAAAAACAGGACCACTTCATTTCTTTCCCATGGATGTCGTAAAAGGCGACTAAGGGACAGGCTTATAAACTTGGAACCTGTCACTGGGATTCCTCTTTAAGCCGATGGGCTAGCAACCTGTCACTATTTGAATTTAAATTCATATAGTGACAGACATCATGACGACATACAGCTGAACGTGGCTTTTCTGTGTTTTCGTGACTGCTGGCTACGTCTACCTCGCAAGGGATATAGACGTAATTATATGAGGTATCCGGTTGACCGAGCTTTGCTCGGTCTTCCAGAGATGGCGCTGATATAGTTTTTATCGATGGCGATCTTGGGCACCGAGCTTTTCTCGAACCTAGGACCTTGATAAATCGATTCCTTGAGCCGAAAAGCGCCTAATCTGTAACTTTCATGAAAATCGTTGGCGCCGTTTCCGAGATCCTGATTATATATATACAAGAATTGCTCGTTTAAATATATTAGATAGATGAATGTATATATCTCACCTCTTACAGACCAACATACAATTGGACAGCGTCAATTTCGGCAGCCATCGGAACACGCTGAGCATCATCTCGTCAGACAGCGCGGCGAACGAGTCTACCCCGTCGGGGGCGGACTGAGACAGCCGGGAGATTATCTGTTCCTCTTCGACGCCTAACGCTGAAACATACATACATACATACATGGGCCTACTGGAAGAAATTTCTCTATAATATAATATATATGTATATATATACATATATCACTACATAGTATAAAACAAAGTCGCTATTTTAGTCTGTTCGTCTGTATGCTTAAATCTTTAAAATTACGCAACGGATTTTGATGCGGTTTTTTGTAACAGGTAGAGTGATTCAAGAGGAAGGTTTTTATGTATAATAACATTTATAATTTTGCACCCGTGCGAAGCCGGGGCGGGTCGCTAGTAATATATATATATAAGTCGTGAAGTTTTCTTACTATAGAAAAAATTGAACTGCGTGTTATGATTAAATAGACGCTAATTAAAATAATAAATAAATAAAATTTTTTTTTTAAATTATTGATTTAATATTTATCTTTAAAAAAAAAATAGTTTCCGGCACCAATACAAAAAAGAATAGGACCACTCCCATCTCTTTCCCATGGATGTCGTAAGAGGCGATTAAGGGATAGGCTTACAAACTTGGGATTCTTTCTTAGTCGATGGGCTAGCGACCTGTCACTATTTGAATCTCAATTCTATCGTTGAGCCAAATAGCTGAACGTGGCCATTCAGTCTTTTCAAGACTATTGGCTCTGTCTAGCCCAGAATGGATATAGACGTGACCATATGTATGTATGTAGATTTATTTTCAAAGAAGATGGTAGTTACAGGAATAGAAAAGGGTATGTTAAGATGGTTCGGTCATGTGGAGAGGATGAATGAAAGCAGGTTGAATAAGCAGATATACAAGGAGAGTGTGGAGGGAAAGGTCGGAGTGGGAAGACCTAGACGAACGTATCTTGATCAAATTAAGGACGTCCTGGTCAGGTCAAGAGTGCCCGAAACCGCCGAGCTTGCATGAAGAGAGTTATGAATGTGGATGAAGCGAAGGAAGTATGCAGAGATCGTGGCAAGTGGAAAGAGGTAGTCTCTGCCTAAGGGATTAGCTTATTAACTTGAGATAGGTGATGGGCAAGCAACCTGTCACTATTTGAATCTCAATTCTATAATTACACCAAACAGCTGAACATGGCCTGTCTTTTCAAGACTGTTGGCTCTGTCTCCCCGCAAGGGTATAGACGTGATTATTGTATGTATGTATGTAAGGGTATAGACGTGATTATTGTATGTATGTAAGGGTATAGAGGTGATTATTGTATGTATGTAAGGGTATAGAGGTGATTATTGTATGTATGTAAGGGTATAGAGGTGATTATTGTATGTATGTAAGGGTATAGACGTGATTATTGTATGTATGTAAGGGTATAGACGTGATTATTGTATGTATCAAAGGGTATAGACGTGATTATTGCATGTATGTAAGGGTATTGACGTGATTATTGTATGTATGTTAGGGTATAGACGTGATTATTGCATGTATGTAAGGGTATTGACGTGATTATTGTATGTATGCAAGGGTATAGACGTGATTATTGTATGTATCAAAGGGTATAGACGTGATTATTGTATGTATGTAAGGGTATAGACGTGATTATTGTATGTATGTAAGGGTATAGAGGTGATTATTGTATGTATGTAAGGGTATAAACGTGATTATTGTATGTATCAAAGGGTATAGACGTGATTATTGTATGTATGTAAGGGTATAAACGTGATTATTGTATGTATCAAAGGGTATAAACGTGATTATTGTATGTATGTAAGGGTATAGACGTGATTATTGTATGTATGTAAGGGTATAGAGGTGATTATTGTATGTATGTAAGGGTATAAACGTGATTATTGTATGTATCAAAGGGTATAGACGTGATTATTGTATGTATGTAAGGGTATAGACGTGATTATTGTATGTATGTAAGGGTATAGAGGTGATTATTGTATGTATGTAAGGGTATAAACGTGATTTCAAAGGGTATAGACGTGATTATTGTATGTATGTAAGGGTATAGACGTGATTATTGTATGTATGTAAGGGTATAGACGTGATTATTGCATGTATGTAAGGGTATAGACGTGATTATTGTATGTATGTTAGGGTATAGACGTGATTATTGTATGTATGTAAGGGTATAGACGTGATTATTGTATGTATGCAAGGGTATAGACGTGATTATTGTATGTATCAAAGGGTATAGACGTGATTATTGTATGTATGTAAGGGTATAGACGTGATTATTGTATGTATGTAAGGGTATAGACGTGATTATTGTATGTATGTAAGGGTATAGACGTGATTATTGTATGTATGTAAGGGTATAGACGTGATTATTGTATGTATGTAAGGGTATAGACGTGATTATTGTATGTATGTTAGGGTATAGACGTGATTATTGTATGTATGTAAGGGTATAGACGAGATTATTGTATGTATGTAAGGGTATAGACGTGATTATTGTATGTATGTAAGGGTATAGACGTTATTATTGTATGTATGTATGTAATATTAAAAGCACACTCACACACAGCCTGCCTCGGCTCCCCGCCGCGCCCCCCGCTGTAGCGGCCCACGCACTGCGCCAGCGGCGTCTCCTCGTCCACGAGGTAGCCCTCCACCAGGGATGTCTCCAACTCCGTCTGCTGGAGTGCCGCTGGGACAATGAGACTACAATTGTAACTACGTGTTGAGAGAATATAAAATGTAAATAATAAATATATATATATATAATTTTACTTCACGTTGTTTGGCATTATAATGTTTATGTACTCAATATGTAGTACATACATACATACATAAAATCACGCCTTTTTCCCGGTGGGGTAGGCAGAGACCACATCATTCCACTCGCCATAATCTCTGCATAATAATTACAATAATTTGCATGCTATAATAATTAATGGATGACCGGGAGGAAATATTTTTGTTTTACACCTTTTGTAAAACCTAGTCAAAAGCAAATAAATATTCTATTCTATTCTGCATACTTCCTTCGCTTCATCCACATTTATAACTTTCTTCTGTGGTTCTTGGACTGGGTCTTGGATGTTTATCTATATAAGTATTTATTATAAAATATAGCATCGTTGAGTTAGTATCTCGTAACACAAGTCTCGAACTTACTTCGAGACTAACTCAATCCGTGTAATTTGTCCCGTATTTTATTAATTTACTAGCTGAAACGTTGTTTTGCCATATAAATAATTATTAAGTAATTTTTAGTTAAAAAAAAATGTTAAAGGTGGACAACCCTTATCACTTAGGGGTAAGAAAAATAGATGTCGGCCGATTCTCAAACCTACTCAATATGCTCACAAAATTTCATGACAATCGGTCTAGCCGTTTCGGAGGAGCACGGTAACGAACATTGTGACACGAGAATATTATATATAAGAAGATTTATAACTAATATTTATTTACTTATTAACTCAGAAACTAACCTTGTTACACGAGAATTTTATTATAAGATGTGAATGTATGTATTTAGTGGATAATAAACTCACCCTTCTCCAAACTCCTAGGGCTCTTAGCCTTAGAAGGGCCCGGGCTAGGGCTGCACTTTACCCTGGATTTGGGGCTCTTGGGACTGAACCTGGACCTCGGAGACGTTACACAGTTCACATTGGGATTCATGTTTTCAATGTCATGTTTCCTCTTCAGCGTTTTGTGGTGCTGTTGGTAAAATATTGTTAATTTTAATCATTCATATAGTCACGTCTATATCAGTTGCGGGGTAGACAGAGACAACAGCCTTGAAGAGCCACGTTCAGCTGTTTGGCTTTATGATAGAATTGAGATTCAAATAGTGACAGGTTGCTAGCCCATCGCCTAAAATAAGAATCCCAAGCTTATAAGCCTATCCCTTAGTCGCCTCTTACGACATCCATGGGAAATGAGATGGAGTGGTCCTATTCTTTTTTATTGGTGCCGGGAACCACATGGCATTAATTTAATGTTTAATAAAACCCTGAAACATACATACATACATATAATCACATCTATATCCCTTGCGGGGTAGACAGAGCCAACAGTTTTGAAGACTGATTAGCCACACTCAGCTGTTTGGCTTAATGTTAGAACTGACATTCAAATAGTGACAGATTGCTAGCCCATTACCTAAAAGAGGAATTCCAAGTCCTTCCTTAAGTTCCTTAGATGGGCTAGCCACCTGTCACTGTTTGAATCTCAATTCTATCATCACTAAGCCAAACAGCTGAACATGGCCTATCAGTATTAGCAAGGGATATAAATGAGATTTTATGTATGTATGTTTATTCTGTACAGATTTTGAACAAACAGGTCTAAGAACGCTTGCCTGTAAATAACCTTTCATACATACATAAAATCACGCCTCTTTCAAAAGCTTTCAATGGGAAGAAAATAAAAACTTAATTTAATTAGGTTCATCTGTTTGTTTTCTTCTATGGTGTCAAAGACAGACTGACAAGTCAAACCCATGACACCCCTCTATTTTCGTCAGGGGTTAGAATAGAATAAACTTATTTTCAAAATTGGATACAAGGTATCACTTATTGACGTCACATCACTTAAATCTAATTATAACGACCACCTCTTCCAAAACGCTTGTGCAGAAGAAGTGGCAGAACAAACTACACAGCAGCATTTTCACCGGATGTCAATTTACAGAATATAGATCTCTTAAATCTAAGCAATTGACGTATGCACATTGTCTACATTAAAAAAAGATGAATTAATGTAAAACTAATGATTTCAATACGAATATTTCTTCGTCAAATAATTAAAAAGTTAAAAATTGGATAACTCACCATACTGGTAGGGCTGAGATCACACGGCTGATCGTTCTCATCGGGCTCCAAAAGACCGACACCCATCTCTTGAAGAACCTTTAGAAATATGACAAAAAAAATATTAAAATTTGCCGTGTGGTTCCCGGCACTTATGGAATAGAAAAAATGAACCGGACCACTCTCCATCTCTTTCCCAGGGATGTCGTAAAAGAGGATTAACAATGATCTTATAACGGTATTTTCCGGATCATTTACAAGTGATGTCATAGGAAATATAAACATACAACTTACCTCAGAAATATTCATATTATGAATGAAATATAGTTAAAACATCGATTTGATAATACGTAAGATCAAAATAACGAGAGTTCATTGACTCATGGATAAAAACAAGGCGACATAACCAAAAAATAAGCGGGCAAAAAAGCGGGAACCGTGACATTTACCTCTCTGTCTGTTCTCCTGTCCATTAAACTCCAACTTTTTCGCGAGGAGTTCTCACGCCGTATACGCTTCCTGCGTCAAAAACACACAATTAACAATAATTTAATAAAAAATATGCAGAAATTCGTTCAAAACTCGACACATTATAGAGCGTTCGCGCCTCGCCAGCTTTCAACTTTACCGCTAAAAATCAGCTGTCAGAAATACAGGTGATCGAGCAGATCAAGTGTACAATTTATGACATAAACACTCAATTTACCTGGGACTTCCCATTTCTTCCGCCGCTCTAGATGGTGGGATATCTTCTTTGCTATTATCGACACTCATTTCGAGATTTAAAAAAATGTATCCTACTATTTGTAATAAATTGTGAAGGTGCCGAAAAACGCCACCCAGACACCAACTCAACTTTTTACAAAAGTCCAAATGTCAAAAATGCACTTGCAGTCAGTTCAATAGACAATATGGTGTTACCAGTGCATATCTAGAATCTATGTTAAGAAAGCACACAAATCTAAATTAAGTAAGAATACCTACACGATTTTACTTGTAGAAGTCGTAGATAGGATAATACAAATTGAAAACTATTCGCAGACCCGTTTGAACGAATTTTAAAGATTATTTCACTCAATGGTCCTATAAATTTTAATTTTAAAAAATATTAATAATCTGAATAAATCACGCAAAAGATGTATTTTTAGTTGATATCAAAATATATTTTTCCTTCATACCCTTAATAAGTGAAAATTTAAAGTAACATCGCAAGCAAACTCTTCATAATCATAATCGGTCACATTTCTTACGTAATGTAAGAACTATGACCAGTTAACGTTCCTACGTTTCTGGTAGCATCTCGTTACTGCTAGCGATTTCATTTCAGTAGATAGTTATAATGATAAGTAAGAAAATACGCCACCTTTAACCCTCCTTATTTAGGTCATTGACATTTTAATACCATAGACAAGTTAAATTAATTTAAATAACTGGCAATAATGACTTCTTTTTTTTTTATTTTTCCCTCGTCGAAGGTTCTTCTTATTGGTTTATATTAATCGCATGAAAGCCAATCCAATTGTAGTTTGTAACATCATCTCCAAGAATAAGTGCATTTAATTTTTCACCTTATAGGGTGAGAATAAAGCTCGATATTGTAATAATTGGTGTATATTTTATCTGTGTCTCGGCGACACTGGCGCCACCGTCTTGTCACGGCGGATTGAAAATAAAACAGGAAACAAAGGCCGAAGGCGGACTGCGAGCAACGTGAAGTCCGTTGCTTTCTTTGTAATTGTGCGCAAAAAGTTCGAAAATAACAATCGAAAGTGATTATTTTGTCGAAAAACTATATTCTCAAGTGTAGTGTTTGCGATTATCGCGAAAATGGCAGCACGAAAGCTGAATACCATCGAAGATTTGAGCGGTAAGTGATTCGTAACATAAATAAACAATGAGATGAAAACATGCATGACGAAACTCGATTTTCTTGTTTTTATCAAGGATATCGACTATGCACGATGCAAAAATGCTATTAATACAATGCGAATACTTCATTCGTGGATTTCTTATCGCAGAAATTACTTTTAAATTTGTTATTTCAGCCAGCTGTTTCTTTGTTTACATTGTAGAAATTTAGTTTCAATAAAATGGCGCAGTCGTGTTGAACTTTCGAGGTCATTGAATGTAACAACACAACAACGCATGATTTTGCGTCATAAATAATTAGCTGATGTGTACGTGATACCACAAGGGATAAACCGACTATTGTAATATTGCTCTCTTGAGTGCAATTTCCAGTTAACTTATCGTCTTCCGCATTCGGCCGGGTAACACCTGTAAACATTTTCAACCTCCTTCAAGTTTCTGTTTGCCTGGTACTTGCACCTATTGATTGGGAGACATTTTGTTTACGTTTTCATGTTTGTAAACAAGTTGTTTTCACCGCATATTGTTGTTATTCATACATTCAATATGGATCTATCTATCTATTCATACTATCTTATCCTACTTCCTTCTTAGTAATATTAAAAACACGAAAGTTTGTAGCGAAAAAGAGTAAAAAATTGAACCACTCCATATCTTTCCAATGGATATGTCGTAAAAGGTGACTAAGGGATAGGCTTAAAACATGAGATTGCTCTTGTAGGCAAGTTAGCAACCTGTCACTATTGGAATCTCAATTTGGTTAAAAAATGGCATAGCTGAATGTGGCCTTTCAGTCTTTTCAAGACTGTTGGCTCTGTCTACTCCGCAAGGGATATAAACATGACCATATGCACATATGTATGAGAAGAAAAAGAAAAAATAAAAGTGAAATTACAGAAGTCTTACCCCTACTTTTTGAGAAATGTATATTTTTATTAATGGACATTTCAACATTGTATATCCTTTATCTCATGGAATAAACTTCATGATTTATATTTATCACTAGTGACCTGCCCCGGCTTTTAACAGCTAGCATTTAAAGATATAAACCTTCCTCTGAAAACTCTCTTTCCAACATTTCATACATGAACAAAATTTGACAGGCCACATTCAGCTGTTTGGCTTAATGATATGAATTGTGATTCAAATAGTGACAGGTTGCTAGCCCATTGCCTAAAAGAGGAATCCCAAGTTTATAAGCCTATCCCTTAGTCACCTTTTACAACATCCATAGGAAAGAAATGTCTTATTTTTTTATATTGGTACCTAGAACCACACGGCACAGTGTAAGATTAGTGATAAAAGAATCCAAGTTTATAATTGGTACCGGGAATCACACAGCACTATATACATATTATGTAGTGATTGGCTTCTATAATCATATAATACTTCAACTTGAATGATATCTATACTATTAATATAAAGCTGAAGAGTTTGTTGTTTGTTTGAACGTCCTAATCTCAGGAACTACTGGTTGGAATTGAAGAATTCTTGTTGTGTTTAGTAGGTAGACCATTTATCGAGGAAGGCTTTAGGCTATATAACATCACGCTGCAACTATTAAGGGCCAAGAAATAATGGAATATGTGAAAAAAATGGGGAAAATTATTCATCCTTGAGGGCTTCAGTGATGCCCAAAATAACTATTCCACGCGGATGAAGTCACGGGCACAGCTAGTGTGATTATAAATGTTATTGTTTTGAACAGACCTGCTCTGATTATATACTGAATATAACAAAACTATTCAGTAAACAATATTTTGCTACATAGCTGATAAGAAGCAAGGTCATTTAATTTTAATCGCCGAGCTTGCATGAAGAGAGTTATGAATGTGGATGAAGCGAAGGAAATATGCAGAGATCGTGGCAAGTGGAAAGAGGTAGTCTCTGCCTACCCCTCCGGGAAAGAGGCGTGATTTTATGTATGTATGGATCATTTAATTTTTGCATTTAAAGTTGTGGCCTATTGTGAAAAAAATTCTATTTTATTTAATAATCACAATCAATTTTACATAAAATACAGACCTTTTCACATAATTTGAGTAAGTGGTGTTTACCTTGTTTGCTACCAGACCAAAATTTTTGGCTTTATGATAGAAATGAGATTTTAATAGAGAGATGAGATTCAAATAAAAATCTCATTTCTATCATTAAGCCAAATAGCTGAGTGTGACCTGTTAGTGTTTTCAAGACTGCTGGCTCTGTCTAGCCCACAAGGGATATAGACGTGACGTACTATATTGTAATGATCCTTTTCCCTTAGTCGCCTTTAACGATATCCATGGGAAAGAGATGGTGTGGACCTATTCTTAAGCGCTAGTAGAACTAGAAATAGGTATAGTAAATTTACAATCATAATTAGTAAAATAAATGTGCCGTGTGGTTCCCGGCACCAATAAAAACATGAATAGGACCATTCCGTGTCATTCCCATGGATGTCGTAAAAGGCGACTAAGGGATAGGCTTATAAATTTGAGATTCTTGATGGGCAAGCAACCTGTCACTATTTGAATCTCAATTCTATCATTAAGCCAAACATTGAACGTGGTCTCTACAAGACTGTTGGCTCTGTCTACCTCGCAAGGTATGTAGACGTGATTATATATATGTATGTTCACAATCATAAATGCCGCTATACATAGCCCGTTCTCATAGTTACGAGGCTCAAATACAATTCGTACGAATTGGATGATTACAGTCGAATATAGATCGAGATGCGTATTAGCAAACCCTATTCGAATCGACTGGTCTGCAGAAAATAAATGTCTGCAGCGTGAGCGATGATTCGACCGCCACAAAGGGAAGATCTTTCGCCGGGCTCGCTGTTATGCTTGGTTCCGGGGAGACGGGGTTGCATTTATGCTCCAATCCGTGAAATCTTTGCTTGTGCGGTTAAGACTCTTCGCTGTTACAAAATAGTGACTTAAAATAGTGATTCTGCCACTATTAGAATCTCAATTCTATCATTGAGCCAAACAGCTGAACGTGGCCTTCCACGTGGTCTTTTCAAAACTGTTGGCTGCCTACTACTATATAGTCGTGATTATATGTATGTATTTTTAAGCGTGTTTTAGTTTAAAGAGTTCCATATCTAAAAGGTAAAAAACGGTACCCCTTTTACTTAGCCACCACTGTCTGTCTGTCACTAGGCCGTATCTCATTAACCGTGATATGTAATTAGCTGATTTTTTTTACAAATTATGTATTTCCTTTGTCGCTATTACAAATCAATAATAAAAAAATACAGAGTCAAAAGTTTTGGTCAGAAAGTTGGTTCGTGCTAGATTAGGGTTTGCAAATACGCGTCCGAGTGAATCCGTTTATTGGTTTTGATTGACAAATTGTCCAATACGTTCCGTGCCGTTAATTCGTATGACCGGTCAATGCTTTTAGGAAAGCAAACGTAAAATTTAAATTGATGGTAAAGAGCGTCGTTGGCCGAATCGGTAAGGTGCCCGGTTAGAATGCGTGATGCGCAGAAAGACACACAGGTTCAAATCCCACCTCGGCCATGTACCAATGACTATTTTCAAAGTTATGTACATTAGTTTGAATACTAACAGACGGTCTTACGGTGAGGGAGAACATCGCGAGGAAACCTGCACATTCAGGCAACTGGATGTGTAATAATGGATCCAATGCGGGTTAGGTCTACCAGCTCTGATTATATCTATACTAATATTATAAAGCTGAAGAGTTGAAATTCTGAATTGCGTTGAATAGACCATTTATCGAGCAAGGCTTTAGGCTATATAACATCACGCTGCAACTATTAGGAGCGAAGAAATAATGGAAAATGTTGAAAAAAAAAAGGGAAAGATTATTCATCCTTGAGGGTTTCAATGATGCCCAAAATAACTATTCCACGCGGACGGAGTCGCGGACACAGCTAGTCATAGATAAAATCAAAAACAAATAACATACATACTACTCTGTCAAGAAAGTAGCAGGAAAAGATCAATAATACACAAACTGTTTGTTATTCATCCAAATTTATTTTATCACCTTCAAAATATGCTCCTTTAGAAACGATACACTTACGCCAACGAATAATCAAATCATCAAAACATTTTTAAACGCTGTTTCCGGAATTGAGGTCAGTTCTCGCCGCGAATTCTCTTTTATGTCTTCTACCGATTGAAAACGGGTGCCACGAAGTGGTAATTTGAGTTTAGGAAAAAGAAAAAAGTCGGCTGGAGCCATATCTGGTGAATATGGTGGTTGCTCGATGGTATTTGTTGAGTGTTTGGTTAAAAATTCGTTCACAATGATGGCCTTGTGCGAAGGTGCATTATCATGGTGCAAAATCCAAGAATTTTCTTTCCACAAATCTCTTTTTCGTCGGATTTGCTCTCTTAAACGCCGCATAACACTCAAATAATATTCCTTATTTACCGTTTGACCTTCCGGCAAGAATTCCGAGTGCACAACACCGCGATAGTCAAAGAAAACAGTCAACATGACTTTGACTTTTGAACGACTTTGGCGTGGTTTTTTCGGTTTCGGTTCAGTTGGAAGGCGCCACTCCGAAGCTTGTTGACTAGTTTGCATGTCAAACTCGTAAACCCACGTCTCGTCACCAGTAACAATGCGTTTCATGAATGTTGGGTCGGAATTGACTCGTTCTAGCATGTCCTCAGCGACTCTTATGCGATTGAGTTTTTGAAAAAAATTCAGGTCTTTTGGGACTAGCCGAGCGGCAACATGTTTCATACCCAAATTATTAGTTAAAATGGTACGGATTGACTCGTGAGATACAGAAAGTTCGGTGGCTATCTCTCTCAAAGTTGAATGAGGATTTTCAGTCACTATTTCCTTCACTTTTGCGATGTTAACTTCAGTTGCAGACGTTGATGGCCTACCAGAGCGAGGCAAATCTTCCATCACATCTCGACCGCTTTTGAACGCTTTGTACCACTCATAAGCACGAGTTTTTGATAAAGTCGATTCACCGTAAGCCTTCTGTAACATTTTCAGTGACTCCGAACACGATATTCCATTGGCAATGCAAAATTTAAGACAAACTCTTTGTTCGATGTTTTTATCCATTATGAAATTAGCAATACACACTAGATATGATATAACTAAAAATAGCACTGTATTTAATGTAAACAACAGATGCAACTCAAACTCCGCGCCAAAATGGAAAACAGTTGTGCCAATCTAACAACAACAAAAAAAACAAAAATTTTAATTTGGAACCATAAATAAATAATCCATTCCCGATACTTTTCTGACTGAATGTACATATAGATAGATAGATAGATAGATAGATAAAACTCTTTATTGCACCATAAGAGTAAAACATACAAAACAACACAAAGCAGATATAGATGGTACAAAGGCATACATATGCATACATATAGTCACGTCTATATCCCTTACGGGGTAGGCAGAGCTAATAATCTCGCGAAGACGATTCAGCTGTATGGCTATTTGATAGAATTGCGAATTTGAATCCCCAACTTTATAAGTCTTTATAAGTCTGAAACCAGAAATTTCGCAATCTTTTGATCAGGAAGTCATATTAGTAAGTAGGATGCATCGTTATCAATTGTTATCTTATACATATAAGGATTAAATATGACACTTGTAGTTAATCGCGTCTGTTTATCTTTTGAACGATCGATATCGCAGAAATCTTTTGTGTTTCAATAAAACAACTTGCATGCATATTGTCACGTCCATATCCCTTGCGGGGTAGACAGAGCCAACAGTCTTGAAAAGGCTGAAATCACCAGAAAAGAAGAAAAGGCCACATTCAGCTGTTTGGCTTAATGATAGAATTGAGATTCAAATAGTGACAGGTTGCTAGCCCATCATCGCCTAAAAAAGGAATCCCAAGTTTGTAAGCCCTATCCCTTAGTCGCCTTTTACGACATCCACGGGAAAGAGATGGAGTGGTCCTGTTCTTTTTTTTTTTGTATTGGTGCCCGGGATCCACACGAAATAGAATAGAATAATAGATTTATTTTCAAAATTGGACACAAGGTACCTATCACTTATTGACGTCACATCACTTGAATCTAATTATAACTACTGCCGTTTTTTGTCTATAACCGTACAAGATGACACCGGAAAGAGACGTAATTTTATGTATGTTTGTATGTATGTATGTATGACACCCCGGACGTGTTAGAATTGGCCGAGTGCCAACTAAACTAACACGCAGATAGTTAGTGAATCTTGTTTTAAAAATAGTTATTGATACACTAATTCAACGTTTACTTTGTATGAATACATACATTCTATACTAATATTATAAAGCTTAAGAGTTTGTGTATATTCCCTGCGGGGTAGATAGAGCCTACAGTCGTAGGTATAAAGACGGACGGGCCGCGTTCAGCTGTTTGGCTTGATGATAGATTTGAGATTCAAATAGTGACAGGTTGCTAGCCCATCGCCTTAAAAAAAAGAATCCCAAGTTTATATGTCTATCCCTTAGTCTCCTTTTACGACAATAATGGGAAAGAGATGGAGCGGTCCTACTCTTTTATGAAAACTCGTTATTTTTTTTAAATCGAAGATAATAGATGCCAAGGATTCTACTACATACATGCAATGATCACGTCTATATCTCTTGCGGTGTAGACAGAGCCAACAGTCTCGAAAAGATTTTAAGGCCACGTTAAGCTGTAAAGCGGTAAGTTTCAGTCATTCCAAGACTGTTGACTCTGTCTTCCCCGCAAGAGTTATAGACGTGACTTATATTATGTACTAGCTGTGCCCGCGACTTCATCCGCGTGGAATGTGCTATATTGCCCTCAAGGATGAATAATTTTCCCCGTTTTTTTCACATATTCCATTATTTCTTTGCTCCTTAAGTTGCAGCGTGATCTTACGAGTATATACCCTTAAGCCTTCCTCGATAAATGGTCTATTCAACATAAAAAAATTTTTTCAATTCGAACCACTAGTTCCTGAGATTAGCGCGATCAAACAAACAAACTCTTCAGCTTTATAATATTATTATAGATATATATATGTGACGTGTGAGGTCTACAATTCATCAAAATACTATTAAAATTAGACCATTAATAGGATCTACGAATCGTCACGTACACTGATAACGATTCACGTAATTAGGTAACTGATAATGTACTGAGGTACAGTGTGTACATATTAAATTGTATCTTTTATTTATTTGACGAAATATTCGTATTGTAATTACATATTAGTTTTACATTCATTCATGTAATTTTTTTTTTATGTAGGCAATGTGCATTCCTCCACGATTTATTTTTAATAGATCTATATGTATTTGTGAATTGACGTCCGGTGAAAATGCTGCAGTGTAGTTTGTTCCGCCGCTTCTTCTACACACGCGCTTCGGTAGCGGCAGCAGTTATAATTGGATTTAAGTGATACCTTGTGTCCAATTTTGAAAATAAATCTATTCTATTTTATTCTGTGAACCGTGACTACAAAATGCGTCATTTGGATGTGAAAGAAAGTTAAAATTATATATTAAAGGTTAAATTACCAAAGATCAATAATGCGACAAATAACGGAGAGGAGCCCAGGGTGCGGTTTTTTTGACCAATGATGACCGGATGCTCATGCGCAATAGGTCATACGGTACATATAGTCACGTCTGTATCCCTTGCGGGGTAGACAATGCCAACAGTCTTGAAAAGACTGATTAATCACGTTCAGCTGTTTGGCTTAACGATAGAATTGAGATTCAAATAGTGACAGGTTACTAGCCCATCGCCTAATCCCAAGTTTGCCTTAGTCGCCTTTAACGACATCCATGCGAACGGGATGAGAGGTCCTATTTTGTTTTTTTTATAGGTGCCGGGGACCACACGGCACGATTATAATAAACTATAAACTAATATTATAAATGCGATAGTTTGTATGTCAGTATGGATGTTTGTTACTCTTTCACGCAAAAACTACTGGACAGATTACGATGAAATTTGATATGTAAGTAGCTGAAGATATATAGGCTACTTTTTATCCCTGAATTCCCGCAGGAATGATTCCACGCGAACGAAGTCACGGGCGGCCTCTAGTAATAAATAAAAGCGCCCCGACTAACATTTTGCAAAAGTACCAGGCTATCATAATATCGAAGGAGGTTTTCAAAGCGCTCATTCATAGAAGCTACCCTTGGAACGGTGTCAGTGACCCCGCCTCAGACGTCTAGGTTCTTGAACTAAGGTCAGATCGGTGGGGGAAAGGTTGAACTTTATCACCACATACATACATATAATAATAATGTCTATATCCCTTGCGGGGTAGACAGGGCCAACGGTCTTGAAAGACTGACAGGTCATGTTCAGCTGATAGGCTTAATGATAAAATTGAGAAAATGAGAAAATCAAATAGTGACAGGTAGGCTAGCAAATCTCCTAAAAGAAGAATCCCTTAGTTGCCTTACACGACATCCATGGGAATGATACTGAGTGGATCCTATTCATTTTTCTATTGGTGCCGGGAACCGCACGGCATTAACCCAAATGCAAACGTTTTATAAAACTTTGTACCCAAAAATAGTTTGTGGGTAGTTCTTGCTGCAGGCTAAAAAAAAACGTAGGATAACCCATTGACCCGATAACTATGAAAAATAATCTTAATAAAAATAATTTAAGATAGTAATTCACAGATTTTCATTTTAATTGGACATAAAATATATAATATCAATATTTTTACCGATATCAATATGAAGGTGACTACATCATTAATTAAATATTGTGTTATATAATAGAACACATGGGTGTCGTAAAAGGTGACTAAGAAATGGGCTTGTAAAGAAAATAAAATTCAAATAGTGACAGGTTGCTAACCTGACGCCTTAAAGAAGAATCCCAAGTTTATAAGCCTATCTACATATATATTTTATTCTTATTTTCCTTGATGTACATTAATATATTTAAATAAATCATTTATAGTCACACTTATTAGTGGCACTTGTTAGTTTCACTCACATTTTTCATCAATCATCTGTCAGACACTTTACACATACAAACACATATTATTATGAATGATCTCACGAGTTCACGGCCTGACTGTCGAAAATTTACACGACTTTTGAGCCAAAATTCGAGAAACAATTTTTATAATTGTTTCTAGAATTTCTCTCCTGGCCGCATTTTGGCAATTCTTTTGCTGGGAAAAATAAATGTTCTATACATACATGAAATCACGCCTTTTTCCCGGAGGTGTAGGCAGAGACTACATCTTTCCACTTGCCACGATCTCTGCACACTTCCTTCGCTTCATCCACATTCATGACTCTCTTCATACAAGCTCGGCGGTTTCGGGTACTCTTGACCTGGACCAGGACGTCCTTAATTTGATCAAGATTAGCGTTGAAAATTCCGAAAGAAACAAATTGTTTTTTTCGGTGAAAGAAACGTTTTTTCGTTTTTTACCGTTTTATTGGTTTGTTACATTGAAATATATCAGAATAAAACCTTGGGGAAAAAACGGTTTTATTGAGATTGAGATTTTCGTCGTTTGTTTCGAAAAATAAGAAAAAAACGATTGAAGAACTATATGTATACAATACTTTTCCTATCGTATTTTTCCGTTTCTTTCATATTTTTCCGTTTTATTAATAAAAAACATGAAATATTTCATTCTTATCTTTCTTGGAACTTTCGTAAAAAACTTGTATAAAAACGAGGGAATTTGAAAAAAACCGGAAAATTTCCCGCTTTTTTCAACCCTAATCAAGATACGTTCGTCTAGGTCTTCCCACTCCGGCCTTTTTCTTTTTAATAAATGTTCCAAATTTGAAAAATTATATTGGCGCAATCATTTTCGAAATTGTCTCTCGAACCTCCCGCCTGGCCGCATGTTGGCGATTCCTTTACTGGAAAAAATAAATGTTCCAAATTTGAAAAATATATTGGCGCCGGTCATCGTACCCGCTCCATTAGAACTCTGACCTTCGTCCGGCTAGGTCGTGTCTCTGTTCTATTCTTAAACTGTTGAGATAAAATTTGAACGCTTATAATGAAGACTTACGTTCGTGTTTTGTACTTGATAACAGCTTGACGTTAGTTATAATAACATTATTGGTCCGATAACGTAAGCCAATAATTAAGTTATAACTTGCTATTTAATTTATGAATGTCGTGATTTATTATATGTTTTCCCTTCTGCTGTGTTAGTAAACATACATACATACATATGGTCACGTCTATATCCATTGCGGGGTAGACAGAGCCAACAGTCTTGAAAAGACTTAATGGCTTCGTTCAGCTATTTGGCTTAATGATAGAATTGAGATTCAAATAGTGACAGGTTGCTAGCTACCTATCGCCTCCAACAGGAATCGCAAATATATAAGCCTATCACTAAGTCGCCTTTTACGATATCCGTGTGTAAGATATAGAGCGGTTCTATTCTATAGTGACGGAAACCACACGGCACATAAAAATACATAAAAATAATAAAAATTAAATATATACAGGACAAATTACACAGATTGAGTTAGCCTCAAAGTGAGTTCGAGACTTGTGTTCCGAGATACTCAACGACACTATATTTTATAATAAAAATAATAAAACTTATGTAGATAACTAGTTTGAGTCTCCAGGACTCCAACAAGTTTTTGTAATTGTTTTCTCTTTTTTAATATTATTGTGTTATCTATTGTATAACTTGTGAAGTTAAATAAAATATTTTTGATTTTTTTTTAATTTTGATAAACATTCAAGACCCAGGCCAAACAGAAAAAGTTCTTTTCTCATCATGCCCTGGCCGAGATTCGAACCTGGGCCCTCCGGTGTCACAAACAAGCGTACGTCATGGAGACTCATTTAATAATTTATTTATTCCTTGAATATGTTCACAATATATATAGGTCTCAAGTATTCGAGCACAGTTTCTGTTAACACACATTCTACCTTTGAAGGCGTCGGTATTATGTACATACATGTATTTTAAATAAGCAGCGTAATAGGCTCTGTCTAATTATTACCATTTTGTCATTTTAATGTCAAATAATAATAATAAATTTGTCAAATTATAATAGTAAAATTCATTCAATTCATTTGTTTTGACATAAATATGAAATAAAATACTTCCAAATGTCATAAAAATAAAATATCATTGCTACATTTATTACATAATTTTATCATTTAAAAATTCCTCTAATGAATAATAACATCTTTCAATGAATTTTTTTGTAATCTAGCCTTGAATTGTTTAATATTCTGATCTTTAATACTGTCGGGTAGATTATTATATACCTAGTTTTGGCCCCAACACATATATTGTTAGACTATATGACGACTGACACCTAGCCTGGCGGAAGATCTTCCCTTTGGTGGCGGTCGAGCCGAATCATCGCGCCCGCTACATATTATGTTATGTCGTTGACTAAAACACACATAAATTTCATGATCGATGTGACTCTGCGTGTCATTGCGTGTCACCTTGTTATTGTTGTGATGCACGTTATCATGACTCAGTCGGCGCTGTGACGGAGTGGGGTGTAATGAACCGAGCGGCGTAGTAAACTATAAAAAATAACACAAAATTAAAAAAAAAAATCAAAATTTTTATTCATTATTATAGGATACTTCATATCGCTTAATAATTGTCAAAACGTATGGTTTAACAACATTGGTTGACGTCAAATAAATTACTTAAAACTAAGTTTACTGCCGCTTCCAAGGCGTCAGTGCAGAAGAAGCGGTAACAAACTGCACTGCAGCATTTTCTTCAACAACGTCAACTTCACAATAACAATTAAACTTAGAATAGAATGTGGACGAGAGAATACATCGTTTCACACATACGTACGAATACATGTTGTCACGTTTATATCCTCTACGGGTTATGCAGATCCAACAGTCTTTACGGACAGAATTGTGTAGTAATACATATAGTGGCAGGTTGCTAGCTGATCGCCTGAAAGAAGAAACCCAATTTTATTAGCCATTCCCTTAGTCGTCTTTTACGACACCCATGGGAAAGAGACGGAGTAGTGGTCGTATTCTATAAGAGTGCCGGGAACCACACGGCACACGACCAAAACACAGTGACTGATATGTAGTATATGTTTCATAGAAGCTAGTAATCTGTCAATATTTGAATCTCAATCAAGGTGAAGAGTCTTTGCGTGACTGTTGGCTCTGTCCACCCCGCAAGGGATATACATATGTGTGTGTGTATGAGGTTTTATAAGTAGAACGAACAAAGTGACCGTTTAGACAATAAATATTGACATTGACCACGTTTCTAATCAGCTGTTTGTAGTTCAGCTGATTATGCCGGCTTACTAATAAGTTTACTTAACATTAAGAATACACATACTCATACATACATACATAGTGCCGTGTGGTTCCCGGCACCAATAGAAGAAAGAATAGGACCACTCCATCTCTTTCCCATGGATGTTGTAAAAGGCGACTAAGGGATAGGCTTACAAACTTGAGATTCTTTTTTAGGCGATGGGATAGCAATCTGTCACTATTTGAATCTCAATTCTATCTTAAAGCCAAATAGCTGAACGTGGCCTATCAGAATCTTTACAAGACTATGGGCTCTGTCTATCCTGCAAGGTATATAAACGTGACTGTATGTATGTATACATACATACATCCCTTGCGGGGTAGACAGAGCCAACAGTCTCACAAAGATTGATAGATTGGCCGCGTTCAAATGTGTGGGAATTGAGATTCAAATAGTCACAGGTTGCTAGACCGTCGCCTAAAAGAATCCCAAGTTTATAAGCCTATCCCTTAGTCGCCTTTCACGACTTTTACGAAAAGGTCCTTTTATTCATACATATATCAATTATTGAGCGATTGAAAAATTCTTTTTGCGTTGAATAGACCATTTATCGAGGAAGGCTTTAGGCTATACAACATCACGCTGGAACTATAACGAGCGAAGAAATAATGGAAAATGTGAAAAAAAAAACGGGGAAAATTATTCATTTTTGAGCGCTTCAATGATGCCCAAAATAACTTTTCCACGCGGACGAAGTCGCGGGCACAGCTTGTAAGAAATACGTGACTTTTTCCATGTACACTCTCATTTGTTGTTAATGACACACTTAATTATTATTTAATTTTCATTTATTTTAATTATCTATTAATGATTGTTGCAAGTTGATGACGGTGATAAGGAATACTGGAAGTCATTAGTGAATTGTTCAAAACTAGTTTCTGTTTGGTATCTTTATTAAAATGTGCCGTGTGGTTCCCGGCACCAATACAAAAAAGAATAGAACCACTCCATTTCTCTCCCATGGATGTCGTAAAAGGCGACTAAGGGATAGGCTCACAAACTTGGGATTCTTTTTTAGGCGATAGGCTAGCAACCTGTCACTATTCGAATCTCAATTCTATCATTAAGCCAAATAGCTGAACGTGGCCATTCAGTCTTTTCCAGACTGTTGGCTCTGTCTATCCCGCAAGGGATATAGACTTGACCATATGTATGTATCTTTATTAAACGTTATTTATCGTTTGGCAGACATATTGCCCACAAAAAAAAAATAGTATGCTGGCGAAATGTCGATGTTTTAAAATGTATATTCGCTCGAACCGATTGGATGATAGGTCATATATGTATACTTTTACTAGCTGTTCTCGCGACATTCCTTGGTACTTTCATTAAATCAAGGACGTCATAGCGACAGGTCAGGTCAAGAGTACGAAAAGCAGCTTTGCTTTACACTATACTAGCTGTGCCCACGACTTCGTCCGCGTGGAATAGTTATTTTGGGCATCATAAAAGCCCTCAAGGATGAATAATTTTCGGTTTTTTTCACATTTTCCATTATTTCTTCGCTCCTTATAGTTGTATCGGGATGTTTTGTAGCCTGAAGCCTTCCTCGATAAATGGTCTATACAACGCAAACTATTTTTTAAAATTGAACCAGTAGTTCCTGAGATTAGCGCGTTCAAACAAACAAACTCTTTAGCTTTATAATATTAGTATTTGTATAGAGCGTAGTCGGTTCCTGCGTCTGTCCTTCTGTATGTATGTATGTATGTATCCTTAGATCTTTAAAACTATACGACGGATTTTGATGCAGATTTTTTTAAACTAATAGATAGTGTTGTCAGATAGAGGTTTATATGTACTCGTATAATGCTACCTGTAAGATACCCTAGCGGGTCGCTAGCTATATACATACACGTTTACGAGATTTGGAATCAAAAACATTTCGCATTTCCACATTCAGTTCAGGAAACATTGAACCGTATTTTGGCCGTACGCCATTTTGTTCCAAGTGCACAAACTCCACGTGCGTTGCGCTGACGTCAAACCGCTTTCGATTCATGCCTTCCTGGTACTTTTAAATTTATCTTGTGTGACACGTTTGGTTGGAAATTTTACATTTCTCTTGTTTATTAATTACTAGCGACCCGCCCCGGCTTCGCACGGGTGGGCAAAATTATAAATGTTATTATTATACATAAAAACCTTCCTCTTGAATCACTCTATCTGTTACAAGAAACCGCATCAAAATCCGTTGCGTAATTTTAAAGATTTAAGCATACAGACAAACAGATTAAAATAGCGACTTTGTTTTATACTATGTAGTGAAGTATTTATTTTCTTGCCGTGTGGTAACCGGCATTATTATAAAAAAAGGAATTCTATCTATTTTCCCCATGGATGTCGTAAAAGGCGACTAAGGGATAGGCTTTTTAAGTTGGAATTCTTCTTTTGGGGCGATGGGCTGGCGAGCTGTCAGTATGTGAATCTCAATTCTATCATTAAGCCGTACAGCTGAACGTGACCTATCAGTCTTTTCAAAGACTGCTGGATCTGACCGACCGCTGAGAAAGATATGACATATGTAACACTAGCTGTGTCCGCGACTTCGTCCGCGTGGATTAGTTCTTTTGGGCATCATTGAAGCCCTCAAAGATGAATAATATTCCCCGTTCTTTTTTTGACATTTTCCATTATTTCTTTGCTTCTTATTGTTGCAGCGTGATGTTATACAAATAGCCTTCTTCGATAAATGGTCTATACAAAGAATTCTTCAATTCGAACCAGTAGTTCCTGAGATTAGCGCGTTCAAACAAACGTTCAAACAAACAAAACAAACTTTTTAGCTTTATAATATTAGTATAGATGTTCTCCCATTAAACGCTCATTGTGAGTTCAAATCTTCTTCCTCCTGGCTTTAGTCCCGGTTGCATCCTCACCACTCTGGAGAGGAGCTCCAAGGTATCCCTTTGACCATGGACCCTGGATTGGGTGAGTCAGGTTTTGCACACGAAGCGACTTCCATCTGACATACGCAACCTTTGCAGGTAAACCTAACCCGTATTGGATCGATCATGGTCACACATCCACTTGCCTGAATGTGCATATTTACTCACGATGAGAGATTCCTCATCGTTATAGCATCGGTTAGTATTTAAACTACAATGTACCTACATAACTTTGGAATACAATCACGTGTATATCCCTTGCGGGGTAGACAGAGCCAACAATCTTGAGAAGACTGAATGGCCACGTTCAGCTATTTGGCTAAATGATAGAATTGAGATTCGAATAGTGACAGGTTGCTAGTAATAGCATCGGTTAGTATTTCAGAGTGCCGTGTGGTTCCCGGCACCAATACAAAAAAGAATAGGACCACTCCATCTCTTTCCCATGGATGTCGTAAAAGGCGACTAAGGGATAGGCTTACAAACTTGAGATTCTTTTTTTAGGCGATAGGCTAGCAACTTGTCACTATTCGAATCTCAATTCTATCTTAAAGCCAAATAGCTGAACGTGGCCTATCAGTCCGCTCAGGACTGTTGGCTCTGTCTACCCCGCAAGGGATATAGACGTGATTATATGTATGTATGTATGTAGTATTTCAGAAATAGAAAGAATTTAAAATTAAAATAATCATTAATGGAATAAAAACAATTAAAAATTAAAAATTCATGCAGTCTTTTCTTAAATATATTAATTGGCAAAGACTTGTATGAGTCCGGCAGCTTATTATATATTTTAATGCACGTGCAATATGAACTCCTACTTCTAAATCGTAAATTGGTACTGGGGACCACTAAATTAAATTCAACTAATGTACATAACTTACGAATACGGTCTTTGGTCTAGATGGGATTCGAACATGTCCCCCCTTTCTGCGCATTTCAACCGACGCCCTGACGCTCATTGAGAGTGACGTGGATGTACAGTCGTCATCACGACCTGATCGGAGACGGGTGAAGGTCGTACGGTACCTACGTGACTCACGGCACACGAGCGGTCGTACTTTGTTCTGTGTGTGAACGTGCCATGTGGTACCAATACCAAAAAAAGAATAGGACCACTCCATCTCTTTGCCATGGATGTCGTTAAAGGCGACTAAGGGATAGGATTACAAACTTGGGATTCTTTTTTGGGCGATGGGTTAGTAACCTGTCACAGTTTGGATCTCAATTCTATCATTAAGCCAAATAGCTGAACGTGGCCGTTCAGTCTTTTCAAGACTGTTGGCTCTGTCTACCCCGCAAGGGATATAGACGTGACCATGTGTGTGTGTGTGTGTACATTCTTGGATGTGCGCCATTGTAAAAATAACCCGATTTAACCGTTGACACACTGACCCGCGCAGTGTGAGGAAGCAGCCTTGAAGACTCGCAAATATTGACATTGGTAAATGTCACATATGATTTTTGGATCACAGCATTTATTAAGTATTGGCGCCGTGTGGTTCCCGGCACCAATACAAAAAAGAATAGGACCACTCCGTCTCTTTCCCATGGATGTCGTAGGCGACTAAGGGATGGCCTACAAACTTGGGATTCTTTTAGGCGATGGGCTAGCATCCTGTCACTAGTTGAATCTCAATTCTATCGTTAAGCCAAATAGCTGAACGTGGCCATTCAGTCTTTTCAAGACTGTTGGCTCTGTCTACCCCGCAAGGGATATAGACGTGACCATATGTATGTATATACATACGTATCACAGCATTACGCGTTAGGGTCAATCGTGATCCACCATTTTGGCGTAAGGCCCGCTTGATGTCTGTTGCCGTAATTCAAATTACATACATACATAAAATGACGCCTCTTTCCCGGAGGGGTAGGCAGAGACTACCTCTTTCCACTTGCCACGATCTCTGCATACTTCCTTCTTTGTGATTCAAATTCAAAACTTTTATTAATAAGTTTTGAATTTGAATCACAAGAAGGGCGCACGGAGGGGGTTTTAGTGCGTAGGCTGGTATATTAGTTGTTGCCCGCGATTTCGTCCGCGTGGAATAGATGTTTTGGGCATCATTGATCATTGAAGCCCTCAAGGATGAATAATTTTCCTCGTTTTTTTTTCACATTTTCCATTACTTCTTCGCTCCTAAAAGTTGCAGCGTGATGTTATACAGCCTAAAGCCTTCCTCGATAAATGGTCTATTCAACGCGAAAAGAATTTTTCAATTCGAACCAATAGTTGCTGAGATTAGCGCGTTCAAACACACAAACAAACTCTTCAGCTTTATAATATTAGTATAGATTTTTGCCAATGGAAAATAAATAAAAGCATAACTCGCATCAAATTAACGTACATTTGAAGCGAAGGCATTGTTATCTGTTCTGCAAGAACAAAGACCTTTTTGACTGGAACGTTCGCGGACAATGATGCTTTTCTTCTTTTTTTTTATCAGCGATGTGACGTCAAAGAGCGTGAGTCAACGGTAAAGTGCAACGCTGAAATGTACGTACATACATACATATGGTCACGTCTATATCCCTTGCGGCGTAGACAGAGCCAACAGTCTTACATACAAACATACATATGGTCACGTCTATATCTCCCTTGCGGCGTAGACAGAGCCAACAGTCTTACATACATACATATGGTCACGTCTTTATCCCTTGCGGGGTAGACAGAGCCAACTGTCTTACTGAAAAGTTATTTTGGGCATCGTTTAAGCCCTCAAGGATGAATGATTTTCGTTCTTGAGGAAAGCTACTGAGTTTGTACAAAACGTTAACTTACTATAGACTTAAACCTTGCTCAAGAGCTGCTCTATCCATTGTTGAAAACCGCATGAAAATCCGTCCGGTACTTTTCGAGTTTATCGCGAACAGACAGACAGATAGAGGCGGCGGGGGACTTTGTTTTAAAATATGTATAGATATACATAGATGGTTAAATTCTTAAGCGGCGGAAACCACACGGCTTATCTATCAAAGAGATGATATAACCAAAGTCAGAATAGAGTGTTTGAACAAAGATATTTGTCATGAACGCAAAAAAGCAATGCAACTCGAAGAAATGTAGATAAAGGGAGAGATAATTTCAGTCTTTTGTCTTCGCTACGAAATAGAATTCGAACAATAGATCATTTGTTGTGCCGTGTGGTTCCCGGCACCAATAAAAAAAAGAATAGGATCACTCCGTCTCTTTCCCGTGAATGTTGTAAAAGGCGACTAAGGGATAGGCTTTAAAACTTGGGATTCAGAGCGACCTATTTGAATCTCAATTCTATCTATAAGCCAAACAGCTGAACGTGGCCTCTCAGTATTTTCAAGACTGTTGGCTCTGTCTACCCCGCAAGGGATAAAGACGTGATTATATGTATGTATTTATTTTTGTTACGAACGTAACAATACAATACAACGCACATATCGCCTCGAAGAAATGTAGATTAAGGGAGATAATATTCAATCTTTTGTCTTCACTACGAACAATAGAACGTTTGTTATGCCGTGTGGTTCCCAGCACCAATAAAAAAAAAAGAATAGGATCACTCCTTCTCTTTCCCGTGGATGTCGTAAAAGACGACTAAGGTATAAGCTTAAGCTATAACTTGGGATTCTTCTTTTGAGCGATAGGCTAGCAACCTGTCACTATTTGAATCTCAATTCTACCTTTAAGCCAAACAGCTGTACCTATGTGGCCTATCAGTATTTTCAAGACCGTTGGCTCTGTCTACCCAGAAAGGGATATAGACGTGATGAATGTGGATGAAGCGTAGGAAGTATGCAGAGATCGTCGCAAGTGGAAAGATGTAGTTTCTGCCTACCCCTCCGGGAAAGAGGCGTGATTTTATGTATGTATGTATGTAATTATTTTCCAAATCGTTCCACAGTACATAAAGCTCACTTGCATTATTGTCTTTAGACCTTGAATTTTAATGATGATGTTAACATTTCGCCTTTTGCATTCAATTAAAACAAGTTTTGGGTAATTAGTTTGTTCGTCAAAGTATACCAGAATGTCATAGTGCCGTGTGGTTCCAGGCACCAATAAAACAAAAGAATAGGACCACTCCGTCTCTTTCCCATGGATGTTGTAAAAGGTGACTAAATGATAGGCTTACAAACTTGGGATTCATCTTTTAGGCGATGGGCTGGAGCAGCCTGTCACTATTTGAATCTCACTTCTATCTTAAAGCCAAATAGCTGTGTAAAATAAAACTTACTGCACCTTTTCAATTCAAAGGCACAGAAGATTAAAAAAGAAGATTTAACTTTAACTTTTGACAAAGCAAAAGCACGCGGGGATCGTTGCAAACAGTAATATCTCTGCCTACCGTTATAGTAAAGAGGCGTGATTATACATCGTATCGTAAACACAACGTTTCTGTTACGAATTTGAACGGATAATATCAAAAGACAGTAGGCGACGAGTGGGCGCCGTGCAGGGGCGTATATTAGCGCCTACACGTATCTGATGTCGTCGATAGCATTTGGTTCAAACAATAGCGCTTGACCCAGTTAGGCGGTAACTAGTTTATTACATACATATTGTCACGTCTATATCCCTTGCGGGGTAGTCAGAGCCAACAGTCTTGAAAAGACTGTTGGCTCTGACTACCCCGCTATCAGCTATTTGGCTTTATGATAGTATTGAGATTCAAATGGTGACTAGTTTATTTTAAGCGTAAATAAGTTTGTTAGAATTAATGACGCAAACTGCAGGTGTTTGATTGAATGAATACATGCATACATACAATATAATCACGTCTATATCCCTTGCGGGGTAGACAGAGCCAACAGTCTTGTAAATACTGATAGGCCATGTTCAGCTATTTGGCTTAATGATAGAATTGAGATTCAAATAGTGACATGTTGCTAGCCCGTCGCCCAAAAAAAATCCAAAGTTTGTAAGCCTATTCTTTAGTCGCCTCTTACGACGTCCATGGAAAAGAGATGGAGTGGTCCTATTATTTTTTGTATTGGTGCCGGGAACCGCACGACACAAACTCAATTTCACACTACATACTATAATACTTACGTAATAAAACTGGAAAATAGATAATTAACTTCGTATCAAGGACAAATAAATACTTAATGTAATGATATTATGAACAAACAATACGCATTTTGTTATTGACTGTAAGGTATTCAAATACGTGTGGTGTATGTATGGAGCGACGCAATTACTGAAACAAACATGCTTTTTTATCCTACTACGCTATTTATATCCTACTTCATATTTGTGCCGTGTGGTTCCCGGCACCGAAACGAAAAAAGAAGAGGATCACTCCACGTCGCAAAAGGCGACTATGGACTTTTAGGCGATGGGCTAACAACCTGTCACTGTTTAAATCTCAATTCTATCATTAAGCCAAATAGCTGAACGGGGCCTTTCAGTGTTTTCAAGACTGTTGGCTCTGTCTACTCCGCAAGGGGTATAGACGTGACCATATGTATGTATGTATTACAAATATGTAGCAAACAAAACAACCAATGCGATCGACATGAGAATGGAAGTAAGTGGCGCCGCGTAGCGGTTGACAGAAGCAATAAAAATCTTTTTAATTTTGCCGCTTGTCCGAGATAATTGGTCTTTATACTTGCAACATGTTTCCTTAACAATGAAAAACCCTGCAAAAAATATAGCGATAAAACTCTTTATTGCTTTTTATCAACGCGTGGTATTGTAAGTAGGTACACGGTGGCGCGACGCGTCTGCCTGCGCCCACGCAATCACAATGCTTTGTTTACACACGTCCGTCCACGTTCCAATTTTGAACATTGCGCTCAGTTCGACACGGGCGTTCGGCGCGGAAGCACGCGCGATACGAGGACGCTCCTCGTATTGAATGCCGTTTTAAAAATAGAAAACAAATTCTTTGAAGCAAGACTTGTGGATATTTTGTATTTGTTTTAGTGTTTTTTTAACTGTTGTATACAGTGCTGTGTTATTGAGAATCATGGAGCCAAAAACCTCGGTGGCGGTCGATGATCTCGGTGAGATGATGTTTTGTGTGCTTTTCCGGGCGATTATTAGCAATGATTCGTGTTTCGTGATATCATTTGCGTGTTACAAATTATTTGTATGCGATGTTGGGAGGCTTCTTTTAGGCGATGGGCTAGCAATCTGTCACTATTTGAATCTCAATTTTATCATTAATCCTAACAGTTAAACATTGCCTTTCAGTCTTTGTGAGACTGTTGGCTCTCTCTTCCTCATGAAGGATAAAGACGTGAATTTGTAGAAAATTGTAGTAGCAATCAGTTTTATGGTCATTTAATAATTAATAAAATTAATAACTTCATTAAGTGACCATCATTGTGATAATTTATTCGAATTACCTATTAATTTTATTTGGGAGTCTTACTCTTTGAAAATAGGTAGTTTTTATCGTGAGATTTTAGAACTAACATACATACATACCATCACGCCTGTTTCCCACTGGGGTAGGCAGAGACTATGGATTTCCACTTGCTACGATCCTTACAGACCTCTCCCGCTTCCTCCACACTCATTACTCTTTTCATGCATATTCGACGATTACGGGTACTCCAAATATCTCCCTTTTTCAAGACATTCGAAATTTGGAATCAATTTAGATATTGAAAAATCGATATAAAATTCTTAGATGCATAATTCGATTGTTGTGACAAATCAAATCGGTAATTTTACCTATAGTGCAACACTAAATGAGCTGTCAGAATTGATATGTGAATCAATTAAATTTCCAAATAATTTATGGTTAACATACGTAAATGAAATATATATATAAACTAACATAAATATGAGTACACTCAATTATTAAATGCATGCAGAATTCAGTCTTTTGATTGGTGTTTTAAAAGAACTTAGGTTAAGAGCAGATAACTCGTAACTTTTCCGTGGATGTCGTAGAAGGCGACTAAGGGATGTGCTTAGAAACTTGGGATTGTTCTTTGAGGCGTTGAGTTAGAGCAATCTATCACTATTTGAATCTCAATTTTATCGTTAAGCCAAACAGCTGTTCGTGGCCTATCGGTGTTTTCAAAACTGTTGGCTCTGTCTACCCCTCAAGGGATATAGACGTGATAATATGTATGTATGTTTAAACAACATTAACCTAGTGACATTGAACTGTGATAATGTGATGATAATGAATATAATCTATGCCACAAACGCATTGTTTTAGTATTAACAATAAAGACGAGTTTTTGGGTCAAACTTAAATTAAAAAGTTTCTTGTATTTGATCGGGTGAGTCAGGTTTTCACACGAAGCGACTCCCGTCTGACCTCCGCAACCTTTGCAGGGGAACCTGACACGTATTGGATCATATGGTCACACATCCAGTCGCCTGAATGTGCAGGTTTCCTCACGATGTTTTCCCTCACCGTAAGATCATCGGTTGGCATTCAAGCTAATGTACATAACTTTGAAAATAGTCATTGGTTCATGACCGAGGTGGAATTCGAACCTGTGCCTTTCTGCGCGTCACGCTTTTCACCGGGCACCTTACCGATTCGACCACAGACTCTACAAAAACACATAAATATATATATATATATATATATATATATTTATGTGTTTGTCCCGTATATATATATATATATATACGGGACAAATTACACTGATTGAGTTAGCCTCGAAGTAAGTTCGAGACTTGTGTTACGAGGTACTAACCCAACGATACTATATTTTATAACTAGCGACCCGCCCCGGCTTCGCACGGCTGCAAAATTATAAATGTTATTATACATAAAAACCTTCCTCTTGAATCACTCTACCTGTTACAAAAAACCGCATCAAAATCCGTTGCGTAATTTTAAAGATTTAAGCATACAGACAAACATACTAAAATAGCAACTTTGTTTTATACTATGTAGTGATAAATACTTATAAAGATAAACATCTAAGACCCAGGCCGATCAGAAAAAGTTCTTTTCTCATCATGGCCCTGGCCGGGATTCGAACCCGGGACCTCCGGTGTCACAGACAAGCGTACTACCGCTGAGGCACAGAGGCCGTCACATACTTAACAAAATTCAGTTTGTAACAATAACATTACGACTATCTGCACGCAATCAGCGTTGAATGGACAGATTATAAACAATTAAAATTAAACATGGCGGCGGAATCCAACATGGCGGACGTCCGCCGACAATGCAAGTGGCAGAATAGAATAGATTTATTCTCAAAATTGGACACAAGGTATCACTTATTGACGTCACATCACTTAAATCTAATTATAACAACTACCGCTTCCGAAGCGCGTGTGTAAAAGAAGCGGCGGAACAAACTGCACTGCAGCATTTTCACTTGACGTCAATTTACAAATAAAGATCACTTCGGTCTAAATCGTGGACGAATGCACATTGTCTACATTAAAAAAACATGAATTCAAAACAAAATTTTTATTCATTATTATAGGATACTATCATATCGCTTAATAATTGTCAAATCTTTTGGTTTCACAACATTGGTTGACGTCAAATAAATTACTTAAACCTAAGTTTACTGCCGCTTCCAAGGCGTCAGTGCAGAAGAGGCGGTAACAAACTCCACTGCAGCATTTTCTTCAACAACGTCCACTTCACAACTATCCAAACTTAGAATAGAACTAATTTAAAAAAAGAATTTTTCAATTCACACCAGTAGTTCCTGAGATTAGCGCGTTCAAACAAACAAACAATCTCTTCAGCTTTGTATAATTAGTATAGATATAGCAAAACAACGTTTGCCTGGACATCTAGTTGATGTATATGTACATATATGTTTATATGTTGTTACAGAATCATGGGTGGAATTGAACTCTGGACTGGCGACCGAGAACGAGTACATCAGACTGCTGCGCGAGGCGCAGAGAGAGAGCAGAGACTCGTCAGTGAGACACTCCCGCGCGTCCAGTCTGAAAGGCAGGTCAGTGATGAGACGTTCACTTTGTGCCGTTTTAGGTAAAACATAGCAGAGACTCGTCAGTGAGACAATGAGCAGAGACTCGTCAGTGAGACACTCCCGCGCGTCCAGTCTGAAAGGCAGGTCGGTCGTGAGACGTTCACTTTGTGCCGTTTTAGGTAAAACATAGCAGAGACTCGTCAGTGAGACAATGAGCAGAGACTCGTCAGTGAGACACTCCCGCGCGTCCAGTCTGAAAGGCAGGTCGGTCGTGAGACGTTCACTTTGTGCCGTTTTAGGTAAAACATAGCAGAGACTCGTCAGTGAGACAATGAGCAGAGACTCGTCAGTGAGACAATGAGCAGAGACTCGTCAGTGAGACAATGAGCAGAGACTCGTCAGTGAGACACTCCCGCGCGTCCAGTCTGAAAGGCAGGTCGGTGGTGAGACGTTCACTTTGTGCCGTTTTAGGTAAAACATCGGAGCCAGGGGAGTAGTCCGTAGAAAGGATATGCCCTACGATAATAAAAAAAAAACAAGGTATATGTATATACTAGTTGTGCCCGCGACTCCGTCCGCGTGGAATAGTTATTTTGGGCATCATTGAAGCCCTCAAGGATGAATAATTTTCCTCGTTTTTTTCACATTTTCCATTATTTCTTCGCTCCTTATAGTTGCAGCGTGATGTTATATAGCCTAAAGCCTTTCTCGATAAATGGTTTATTCAACACAAAAAGAATTTTTTTAAGTAGTTCCTGAGATTAGCGCGTTCAAACAAACAAACAAACTATTCAGCTTTATAATATTAGTGTAGACTTATATGTTATGTGACTGGACAGAGTCACACGGCCATCGCGTGTTGCAATACTAAGTTAATTATAATGAGAAGCCTTAATCATACATGTGCATAGTGATTTGTATTCAATGATAAAAGCGTAGGTTTTAACCTATTTCATAAATGAGGAACAATGCCATACAGTAGGTACATGTAATCGCGTCTTTTTCTGTTGCGGGGTAGATAGAGCCAACAGTCTTCAAAAAACTGAAAAGCCACGTTCAGCTGTTTGGCTTAATGATGGAATCGATACTCAAATAGTTACAGGTTGCTAGCCCATCGCCAGAAAGAATAATTTCTAGTTTTTAAGCCTATCCCTTTAATCGCCTTTTACGACATCCATGGGAAAGAGATGTAGTGGTCCTATTCTTTTTCTAATGGTGCCGGGAACCACACGGCACCCATGGTTCCAAGCACTTTTGAATAGAACCACTTTCCCACTCTTTTACATATCGTAAAAGGCGACTAATGGATGGGCTAATAAACCTGTCACTATTTGGATCTCTATTATTAAGCCCAACTGCTGAACGTGGCCAATCAGTCTGTTCAAGACTGTTGGCTCTGTCTACCCCGCAAGGAACATAGACGTGATAATATGTATGTTTGGGAACCACACGGCGGCGGCGTAAATATACTACACTAGAAGCCGCCCGCGACTTCGTCCGCATGGAAACCCTATCAATCCCGTGGGAACTCTGGAATAAAAAGTAGCCTATGTGTTATTCTGGATCTTCAGCTACCCAAATACCAAATTTCATCGTAATCGGTTCAGTAGTTTTTGCGTGAAAGAGCAACAAACATCCATACAGACATACAAACTTTCGCATTTATAATATTAGTAGGATATAAAATCTGCCCTGGTATAACTAAAATGCCGTTATCTACCAAATCCTTGTTTTAAGTAAAACGTCAAAAATGCGGTTAAAAATTTGAACTGATGCCATTCATCAATGAGAACGCCTATTTATGACTTAAAGGTACCAAAAAGTCGTATAATACAGATCGAAAGGGATTTTTTTCCCCTTATTCTACTGGTAAAAAGGTGAAAATCCTGATTTCAGATAACGGCATTTTAGTTATACCACGGCAGAAATAAACACCACACAAGTGAAGTTGGGTGCCGCCGCCGCGCGGTTCACCGCACGTAATACGATACATGATATAACATCACACATACATACATACATACATTACGTCATGTATGTGATGATTGTCTATTGCATGCCGAGTGCCGTGTGGTTCCCGGCACCGTTACAAAAAAGAATAGGACCACTACATCTCTTTCCCGCGAATGTCGTAAAAGGCGACTAAGGGATAGGCTTTAAACTCGGGATTCCTCTTTTAGGCGATGGCCTAGAGACCTGTCACTATTTGAGTCTCAATTCTATGATTAAGCCAAACAGCTGAACGTGGCCTATCAGTCTTTTCAAGACTGTTGGCTCTGCCTACCCCGCAAGCGATATAGACGTGATTATGTTTGTGTTTTGTTTTTTTTTTTCAATTTATTAATTTAATTTTTTTTGTATAAATTCCAGCCCAAAATCCCCACCAAACAGCCCTAATCTGGAGCCGTCCACTGAAGATGAGCTGAAGGGGGTTTACATAAACTGCTGGAAGGTAAGCCATAGCGTAAGTGGTGTGCACATTGATGTCGTAATAGCCGACCAAGAGATACATACATACATATGGTCACGTCTATATCCCTTGTGGGCTAGACAGAGCCAACAGTCTTGAAAAGACATACATACATATGGTCACGTCTATATCCCTTGTGGGCTAGACAGAGCCGCCAACAGTCTTGAAAAGACTGTAAGGCCACGTTCAGCTATTTGGCTTTATGATAGAATTGAGATTCAAATAGTGACGTGTTATTGTTTATTTATAAACTTAGTATCAAGTTTCGGGTACTTTTGACCTGATATTTTGAATATATAGGTACATATAGGAGTAAATTGTTTTTTTTATTCTTATAAATATTTTTTTTATTCTTATTTATTTAAATTTTATTTAAATAACTCAACGTACACAAGCTTCTCAAATACAACATAAAATAATTAAAAAAAAATATATATAACTTAACTCTAAGCAGGTGTACGCCGCAGCAATTCAAAAAGGTCATAAGCTCAGCGGAAACTAATTGTTATAAACTAATTGTTTTTTTTATTCTTCTAAACAGGATGACTCCAATGACTGGGTTTGGGAGTGGAGCAGTCGGCCTGATCAGCTGCCGCCGAAGTGAGTTCTTCTCTATCTCTTTTTTTCAAAGCGAACCGGAATTGAGATAAGAAGAGAGTAGAAGTGACGGCGGAATCACACTTGAAAAGACTGATAGGCCATGTTCAGCTGTCTGGCTTAATGATAGAATTGAGATTCACATACTGACAGGTTGCTAGCCTAACTCTTTAGTCGCCTTTTACGACACCCACGGGAACGAGATGGGGAGAGGTCCAATTTTTTTTAATTGGTGCCCTCAACCACACTGCACAAGGGATATAGATTGACGTGACTAATATGTATGTATGTATGTTTGTTTGATGGCCTCTGTGGCGCAGCGGTAGTGGGCTTGTCTGTGTCACCGGAGGTCCCGGGTTCGAATCCCGGCCAGGGCGTGATGAGAAAAGAACTTTTTCTGATCGGCCTGGGTCTTGGATGTTTATCTATAATAAGTATTTATTATAAAATATAGTATCGTTGGGTTAGTATCTCGTGACACAAGTCTCGAACTTACTTCGAAGCTAACTCAATCAGTGTAATTTGTCCCGTATATATTTATATTATATTTATTTTCAAAGCCGAAAAGGAACTGAGATAAAAAGAGAGTAGAAGTGACGGCGGAATCATTTCTACTCTCTTCTCATCTCAATAAATGCGTCAGAGCGGGACGCTTACGGAATTTTAAAAAATATATTATATACTTAATATATAAGTCAATTATAAATAATTATCTATATACATATAATTAAACAGTAAAAATATTTTGTCTGTACATTTAGTATTTTTGACTGGACTGTTGTCATCAGCGAGATTTGATTGCAATTCTACTACTATTATAAAGGCGAAAGTTTGTATGGATGTTTGTTACTCTTTCACGCAAAAACTACTGAACCGATTACCATGAAATTTGGTATGTAGGTAGCTGAAGACCCAGAATAACACATAGGCTACTTTTTATCCCAGAGTTCCCGCGGGATTGATAGGGTTTCCATGCGGACGAAGTCGCGGGCGGCCTCTAGTGTTGATATAAAATAAGTATAGAAATTTGGTTTGTTTGCAAAAGCGGGACATTTTTGCTCCCGCCGGGGACAGCGGGACAGACAGCCTGAAAGCGGGACAATCCCGCCGGAAGCGGGACGTATGGTCACTTCATGTATGATACAAATGTTATTCTCCCAAATTGAATGGATTACGTGCTAAGATTAAGGAAACACATTATATACTTAAATGTTTTCTGGAGGTGGGCGTTGAGATCTGCGACACAGTTTCATAACTTCTGCAGATGTCATCGTTATACTATGTTACTTAAATTGTACTTGTTTTTGTTTCCAAATAAAATATTTTTCATTTTTTTCATTTTCATTCTCCCAAACAGAGACTGGCGATTCAAGCACCCGGCGAGCGCCCGGGGCCCTCCTTCGGCCACCTCGTCCATTGAGGTCATAGACCAGCAGTTGGCGGTCAACATGCAGCAGGTATGTATGGTCAGATGTGATTTACATACACACACACATATACATACATATGGTCACGTCTATATCCCTTGCTTGCGGGGTAGACAGAGCCAACAGTCTTGAAAAGACTGAATGGCCACGTTCAGCTGTTTGGCTTTATGATGGAATTGAGATTCAAATAGTGACAGGATGCAAAGCCAGTCGCCTAAAAAAGAATCCCAAGTTTATAAGCCTGCCCCTTAGTCGCCTTTTACTACATCCATGGGAAAGAGATGGAGTGGTCCTGTTCTTTTTGTACTGGTGCCGTGAACCCTACGGCACAGATTCTGATTCTTGTTGTGTAATGTTTCCGTCCATCCCGAAAGGGATGAATATGAGATTTATATAATATGAATACGTAATAACAATCATCGAGCCGAACAGCTGAGCGTGGCCCATCAGTCTTTACAAAACCTTTGGCTCTGTCTACCCAGCAAGGGATAGAGACGTGATTATATGTATCACATTCGGCACTTTTATTATATGTAAGTATATTTACACATTTTATGTATGTATGTAATAATAAGCATATCCCTTAGTCGCCTTTTACGACATCCGTGAGAAAGAGATGGGGGTGGTCCAATTCTTTTTTGTAATGGTGCCGGGAACCACACGGCACTTTTATTATATGTATTTGTACACATTATACGTATGTATGTAATAAGCATATCCCTTAGTCGCCTTTTACGACATCCATGGGAAAGAGATGGAACCACTCCATCTCTTTCCCATGGATGTCGTAAAAGGTCCTTATCTTTTTTGTATTGGTGCCGGCAAATTATTTTTTAATTTAATTTCATTTAATTTTTATTTTATTTTAATTTAATGTGTAAAAAAAATATATAATAATAATAAGAAAAATATGAATAATAGAATACCTTATACACTTACATATAATATAGTTTACATGTATAAGTTTGACGATAAATATATACATACAGTATATAAAATAAACATACATATACTACACAAGTTGGATGATTGTATATGTATGTATATACGTTCCAGAATCACTGTCTGTCTGTGCGCCGCTCCTGCCTGTTCAGCCGCGGCGCTCTGGCCGCGGTTCTCGTCACAAACCTCGTGTCTCTGCTGCTGGGCGCCGGCATCGGGTGAGAGATTTTGTGTTTGTTGTTTGTTTTACGTGTTTTATTTGTTTGTGAATGTTACGTGCTTATGTGTATACATACAGACAGACAGACATAAATACAGACATAATGTCACGTCTATGTTTTACGTATTTGATTCGTTTGTGAACGTTACATGCTTATGTGTATGCATACAGACAGACTGACATACAATATGCAGATATACAGTGACGTCTTTAGGTAAATAAATACAGACATGTGTCACGTCATAGTCACGTCTATGGTTTTTGTTACACTGTAGCAGTTAAATGTATGTAATGTTAAAATATCTAAGTTTAATAATAAATAAATAATACATACATATAGTCGCGTCTATACATACAGACATACAGATGGACAGTATACACACATACAGTGACGTCTATACATACATACAGACCAGACATGTGTCACGTCATAGTCACGTCTATACATACATATAGTCGCGTCTACACAGACAGACATACAGATGAACAGTATACACACATACAGTGACGTCTATACATACATACAGACATGTGTCACGTCATAGTCACGTCTATACATACATATAGTCGCGTCTATACAGACAGACATACAGATGGACAGTATACACACATACAGTGACGTCTATACATAAATACAGACATGTGACACGCCATAGTCACGTCTATACATAAATACAGACGTGTCACGCCATTGTCACGTCTATACATGAATACAGACATGTGTCACGTCATAGTCACGTCTATACATACATATAGTCGCGTCTATACATACAGACATACAGATGGACAGTATACACACATACAGTGACGTCTGTACATACATACAGACATGTGTCACGTCATAGTCACGTCTATACATACATATAGTCGCGTCTATACAGACAGACATACAGATGCACAGTATACACACATACAGTGACTTCTATACATACATACAGACATGTGTCACGTCATAGTCACGTCTATACGTACATATAGTCGCGTCTATACATACAGACATACAGATGGACAGTATACACACATACAGTCACGTCTATACATACATACATATAGTCTCGTCAAAACATACACATACATACTTACATAGTGGTTCTCATTTTGACCTATATGTATATGTACACATGAATGTATGTATTTACCTAAATACATACCTATGTATATGTTATGTTTTGACGGCCTCTGTGGCGTAGCTGTTGTGCGCTTGTCTGTAACACCGGAGGTCCCGGGTTCGAATCCCGGCCAGGGCGTGATTAGAAAAGAACTTTTTCGAATTGGCCCGGGTCTTGGATGTTTATCTATATAAGTATTTATTATAAAAATATGGTATCGTTGAGTTAGTATCTCGCGACACAAGTTTCGAACATGCTTCCAGGTTAACTCCATCTGTGTACTTTGTCCCGTATATATTTATTTATATATATTATGCCGTGCGGTTCCCGGCAGTGCCGTGTGGTTCCCGGCACCAATACAAAAAAGAATAGGACCACTCCATCTCTTTCCCATGGATGTCGTAAAAGGCGACTAAGGGATATGCTTACAAACTTGGGATTCTTTTCTAGGCGATGGGTTAGCAACCTGTCACTATTTAAATCTCAATTCTATCATTAAGCCAAGTAGCTGAATGTGGCCATTCAGTCTCTTCAAGACTGTTGGCTCTGTCTACCCCGTAAGGGATATAGACGTGAGAATATGTATGTTATATTTATTATTTTAATTTCCAGGGTGTGGCTAAGTCGAAGGGGGATGCTACCCCCGCGGCTTATCATTCTGAACTAAAACACCGTCACGCGCTGGACCGAGTTGCTGCTATATCACCGATTTGCCACAAGGAATGTCTGTATATTTATTAAATAACATATATATATATTCGTTAAGGGATTATGTTTATATATATATATACATAATTCCTGAACGATCATTATATACATAATGAATATATACTTTATATATTTATATATAAAGTATATATAAATGAAAGTCTAAAAAAGTAAAAGAAATTCTAAGAAAAAAAGAAAGAATTCTTTATATATAAAGAAAACAAAATTACAGACATCTTATTCAGCCAATCAATGTTATTTCTTGTAATTTTTTAGACTTTCATGTGTATACAAAAAACTGGCTAAATTTTGAGTAAAATATTTAATACTTACTAAGTATAATGGCTCGGTGATAATTGTAGTTCATTGCGGCTGGTGTGTGATTTTTAATATTATAAATTGCGAGCATTTCATTATATATACTAGTTATCAACATGGCCAATTCGTTATCTGAATATGTTATGTATTAATTATTTTAAAAAGTTGCCTTTTTGTGAGTCAAAACCGCGAACGGTGACCCGTTCGTCCACTTTGGTAACTAAACTACATAGTTACAAAGGAAGAATTTTTTTTGTAACCAGTTGTGAATGAAGAACTAGTATATTTAAATGTATTTGCGCGCGTAGCTTGACTGTCGTTTTGGGTAGATAAAAGAATTAAAAAAATTAAAAAAAAAAGTGTTTTTTATAGTCCACGTACGCTGTACCTTTTGTATTTTTTCCAATAATCCCTTCTTACTCTCAAAGCGAAGTTTCAATGATTTTAATTTCAATGTTTTAATGTTAATTTTTAATGGTTTTATGTTATTTACATGCAAATTTCTTTGTATGTAAGTTACTCTGTTTTTACTGCAATAAAACTTTAAGAAAAAACATGGAAATGTCTATGTATATGGGGTCTTGACCGATTTTGCCAGAGAAAAAAAAAAGCCAGATTAGCAAATTAAAATCGTTGATAGTTCGCACTCTAGCTCTATCCATATTTTTCTATGAAATGACTAGTCTTAAGCATATTATATACATACATTCATATATATAAAAAAAATACATTTAAGTTTGTTTTTATTGTATGGATTAAAAATATAACAAAAGATTTGTTCTTCAATGGTTTTTTTTATATAAATAAGCAGCTCTGTAAATCTAGTTATTTTATTTTTGACAATAATTTCGTAGTTTTAATTTTAGTTCCACAGCCAACAATAACATTAAAAATATATGTATGTACCTTTAAATATATGTAACTTTTGTTATATTTATTAATTCATACAAGTAGTTTTTGTATCTTGGAGTTTGTAATCCTAAACATATTGTAATGATTAGTTCATTTTCATATCGACAAAATTGTAGTTATTTTCATTATCTCATTCATATATTTGAAATAGCAAAGATTTTCGCTTGAATTTTTTTTCAACAATGAAAATTTTTTTTATGTGTATATTTGAGAAATACCAATTTTACAATTGATTTTTTTTTATGATATCTTGAAACTGCGCATTCATTTTCAAAATCTTATTTATTTATATATAATTTTATTATTATCGAAAAAGGCCATTTTATTTTTTTAAATTGTATATTCACACAGTTTGTCATATTGGTCACACACACACATATTGGAACATTGGTCATTTAGCGTAGGAAATGTTTTTTTAATATCACTCCAGTGATATCAATTTTATAAAAAAGCTATTTGAGCTGTGATTGTGAAATTTTAAGGTAAATTTGTGTGAAATTCCGCCATTTTGTTTAGGAAAAAAGTATCTAGCAAATTACTCATTGACGCGTTGTTGTCTATTATATATTTATATCATTGGGATAGATCGATTAGAAATTTTAAAATACTTATAATATGTTTTAAAATTACGCGTGAGGCGCAAAAAATAAAAAAAAAATATTATATCGCTGGCTGATTTTGAATTCAAAAAGATTTTTCTTTTTATATTGCTATAATCTATAGTAATTTTAACTTTATTTTAAGTTTAACACGTAGTAGAGTTTGAATCGCTAGATGTTTCATTTCATTTAAAAATATTATGACAGTAAATTAGAAAAAAATATATATATCGTCTATGGATGGACCAAGATAATGTAGATTTAGATTACAGGGAAGAAATTTGTTTAGTGGGAAAAAAAAACATGGCGTTCTTTTTTTAAATATGTGACTGGCCAGTTTTTTTTATCTCTTTTGACTGGCCAGAGGGTAGATTTTTTTTTTACTTGAGTAGAATTAGCCTATTTCTTTTTATTTTTATTAACTTCGCTGGCCAGTAATTCCTGTATGTTTAAAAAAAATGTATCAGTAGGGTCGGGTAAAGATCTCATTTACTGTCAGGAATATAATATGTATATGCGAAATTTTTGTAAATACATGTTACATGTGTCATTTTATTCACTAATGTAAGTGCTTAAAATATAAGGATATGCATTTTTTAAGCGTTTTTTTATTTAACATTTCCATTTAAATTACCCCTTTAGTTGCTTAGTTATAGACTTCTATACTTGCGCTTTGAAAGCGGTAACATATATTATAGATTGCGTACATTAGATGCCGTGTGGTTTATCGGCACTTTAGAATCACTTGTATCTTTCCCATGGATGTCGTAAAAGGCAACTAAGGAATATGATTATATACTCTTGTAGGCGATGGGCTGGCAACCTCACTATTTGTATCTCAATTCCATCATAAAGCCGTACAGCTGAATGCCCTTTCAGTCTTTTCAAGACCGTTGGCTCTGTTTATACCGCTAGAGATATAGACAACAACTCTAGGATCTTAGGATATTTACAACAACAAAAAGACCGGTTTTTATGTCATACTCTTTCACGCAAAATCTAAAAGGTTTTTTATGAATTTAAGGCTGACGAAGTCTTTTGTAAAAAAGTCTATCAAGGGAAAGGCTAATAGACTGGTAATTGTATCGTACATATATATTAGATAAGTATACAAACATATTATAACATATAATCACGTCTTTATCCCTTGCGTGGTAGACAGAGCCAACAGTCATCAAAAGACTGAAAGGCCACGTTAAGCTTGTTAGGCTTGATTATAGAATCTACATTCAAATCGTGACAGGTTGCTAGCCCATCGCTTATAAGAGAAATCCCAAGTATATAAGCCTATCTTTTAGTCGCCTTTTACGACATCCATGGGAAAGAGATGGGAGTGGTCCTATTCTTTTTTCTATTCGAGAACCACACGGCACCAATACAAAAAAGTAGGTTAGTATACAAAGGTAAATTAAATAAAAAACAACAAAGAAAACTTTTTGCAGTTTTTTTTAATAATTTTCTCTATTCCTTAATCCAACATCATATAAATAGTACTACTACATACAAAACTCCAAAATTTTATTTCTTTGTGGAATAATACGCCATGACAAAGATCCATATTTTTTTTAAATAAAAAAAAATATTTAAAAAGAAATTTTCCAATTCGAATTAATTAATCCATAAAATTTACATGTGTTGAAATTTTTTTTACTTTTTTCAATTTTTTTTCAACTTTTGTCACGGCAGAACCCATTAAATCGATTCGGAGTTAAAAAAAAACAATATAGGTAGATACTGTACGTAAAATAATTCATTTTTGGGAATTTGTTTAACTATAAAATGCACAGGAAATAGTTTGCGAAATGACATGATTATCTACATCTTTTGTTTGTTTTTATCCGATTGCGAAAAAAGAAAGGTTTATTCATGTTGCAAGTAAATAAACCGCGGAATATAAGTTGAACCAAAATGGTAAGTTGCTCCGACTGGTGAACTCGTCTCTCCTCTGTCTCTAACTTTGAGGTCAGCCACAGAAAGTTACAAAAAGGAAAAAGATACCTTCACTTCATACACATACCTTCTCAACCTCTTGTGAATTGACCGTTAGAGTATATGTAAGTAATGCTTAATCTTGAATCTAAAGCTTAACTACCAAGCTCTGTCAAGCCTGTCAGGAATAAAGACGTATGTGTTGACGTCTGCCCGGTTGGGTCTTCCCCAGGGAACCTGGACTGTGTTTTGGAAAAACCGTTCTGATTAGATTCATGATAGTGAAATCATGTCAAATGCAATAAATACAGGTGAATGTAGATTTGAAGAAGCACCAGTCTTCTTCCACCTGGCTTTAGTCCCGGTCGCATCCTCACCACTCTGGAGAGGAGCCCGGGGTGCGCCTTCGACCATGGATGCTGGATTGGGTGAGACAGGTTTTACTACTTGTTCCGCAGTATCTGAATAAAAGTTATCATTGTGAAGCAGCCAAGTCTGGAGTTCACGTTAAAATACTGCCTTGAAGACAAACACAATCATGTTTTTAAAGTTAAAAATTAATGAATAATAATATTTTAAAAATTTGCAAAATAATTTTTTTTTTTTAATTTTATTGAATTTTTTTCGTTTTTTCTTTTGTTCATGCGAATAAAACTTTGTCATTTCCCAATTCTATCACTTAACATTTTGTAAATACAGAGAAGTTGACTTTGTATGTTCATTCGAGTGTATTTATTGCTAATAAGATGTTTTTGGAGAAAATTATATAAATCTAATATTGGAGAAACTAAAAAAAAAAAAATAACATACGTTTTATGATGTACACGTACAATGCCAATTGTAATGGAAGTTCCGTCTTTCGTTTTTTGATTTTTGAATTGGTTTTGTAATACATACATAAACAAAAAATATATATGTATATAGATATATGACTTAAAACAATTTTTTCATGAAAAGGTACCTTCATCTATTTTGCAACGCGCTTATAAGATACCTTTTTATGTGAATTGTTCTTTTCAGGGTAGGAAAATCAATTGAATTGTTTTCAAGGTAGATACAACAGCATTTGTAATGATTAACCCTTGGGTTTGTGAAGACAGTTTTTCCACTACTAAATATTCTGACGAAGCAAGTTGGGTATATTAAATTTTATTAAATACAGATATTATATATGACGGCCTCCGTGGCGCAGCGATAGTGCGCTTGTCTGTGACCCGGGTTTGAATCCCGGCCAGGGCATGATGTGAAATGTTTCTTTTTTCAGACTGGCCTGGGTCTTTTATTTTTATATTGTGTTTTACGAAAAAAATATTTTTATTTTTGCTTTTTTTACAAATATTTTTTAAATTCATGTGTGGAATTATAACGGAACATGTTTGCTGTAGTTTTTTTTTTCAACTACCTTCAAAATAATTCCAATTGATTGATCTGCTCTGATTTGATAATCTGTTTTTTTTTTATTTCTTTTTTTCTTATTGATGTTGACTGCTGTTAGCCGAGCTCTCTCTTTGGTCGCGCCAATGTTTTTCAACTACTTTTTTAATGTAGTTATAAGGTTTCGAGTCAAGATCACCTATTACATTTTCTACCTGTAAAAGAGAAAAAAGAAAATTTACAAAAATGATATCTACACACTACAAACATATTGTCACGTCTATATACCTTGCGGGGTAAACACAGTCAGAGGTAACAGTCTAGAAGACTGAACGAAACACGTTCGGCTGCATGGCTAAATGATGGAATTGAGATACAAATATTGTCAGATAGAATCTCAAGTTTATCAGCCTTTTCCTTAGTCGCTTTTTACGACATCAACGATACGACGATATGGGATATCGAGTGATCCTTTTCTAAAGTGCTTTATATTTATATCCTGGATTGGGTGAATCAGGTTTTTACACAAAGCGACTCCCGTCTGACCTCCGCGACCTTTGCAGGGGAACCTGACCCGTATTGGATCGATCATGGTTACACATCCAGTTGCCTGAACGTGCAGGTTTCCTCACAATGTTTTCCCTCACCGTAAGAGCATCGGTTAGTATTCAAACTAACGTATGTAACTTTGAAAATAGTTGGCACATACCCCAGATGTAATTAAAAACCTGTGCGTCATTAATAGAATAGAATAGATTTTCAAAATTGGATACAAGGTATCACTTATTGACGTCACATCACTTAAATCTAATTATAACTACTACCGCTTCCAAAGCGCATGTGTAGAAGAAGCGGAGGAACAAACTACACTGCAGCATTTTCATCGGACGTCAATAAACAAATATAGATCTCTTAAATCTAAATCATGGAAGAATGCACATTGTCTACATTAAAAAACATGAATGAATGTAGAACTAGTTATTTCAATCATGGTTTCCTTATAGTGCCGTGTGGTTCCCGGCACCATTACAAAAAAGAATAGGACCACTCCATCTCTTTCCCACGGATGTCGTAAAAGGCGACTTAGGGATAGGCTAACAAACTTAGGATTCCTCTTTTAGGCGATGGGCTAGCAACCTGTCACTTTTTGAATCTCAATTCTATAACTAAACCAAACAGCTGAGCGTGGACTATCAGTCTTTTCAAGACTGGTGGCTCTGTCTATCCCGTTATGGATATAGACGTGATCATATGTATGTTTCCATATCATGTTGATGTCATTCCTTACCTTATAAGGTGGAGTGATTGTGACCTCATTGTAGACCCTTATGTTCTGCCCCACCCACGTGACATCATCAATGACCCTTGTGATGGCCAGGAACAGCTTCTGCCCCTCGGGATCTAGGCACGCCGCCAGTGCTGTCACCTGTTGAAGAATAACCACATCAATCATTGTCACATGGTGCCGTGTGGTTCCCGGCACCTATACAAAAAAGAATAGGACCACTCCATCTCTTTCCCATGGATGTCGTAAAAGGCGACTAAGGGATAGGCTTACAAACTTGGGATTCTTTTTTAGGCGATGGGCTAGCAACCTGTCACTATTTGAATCTCTATTCTATCATTAACTGAATGTGGTCATTCAATCTTTTCAAGACTGTTGGCTCTGTCTATCCCGCAAGGGATATAGACGTGACTATATGTAATAGAAATAGTTCAATTCTGAGTATACTATTGCAATCTTGTGGGATTTGAGGTGAATTCTGCGGTCTTCCTGTTAAAAGATTTGGGCGACCATGCGAATGGCATGGCTACGCAAGGCGTTACATGTGTCTTCAGCCCCCCCTGGAGTAGGGGGTGAGTTACACACAACTAATAGACACTTATAAGTATATGTAGGGAGTCAACAAAAGGTACGCTGTTAGAGAGCAAGCGGGAGAGAAGAGTACTCCTAACATGACTTTGTGATGATAACCAGAAGGTTAGTATAGAGAAATAGGTCAGATTACTAAATCTGATATTATGGAAAAATATAATCAAAAATTTTAAATCTATACTAATATTATGAAGCTGAAGAGATTGTTTTTTTAGAACGCACTAATCTCAGGAACTACTGGTTTGAATTGAAAAATTCTTTTTGTGTTGAATAGACCATTTATCGAGGAATATCCCCATTTTCTATTATAATAATACCCCCATAACATATCCCCATTATAATAAGAATTTTAATTTTATAAGCAGATAACATTTAATGAGGCATTTAATATAATATATATACCAAAGGATAATTTTCGATTGCCTAAAAAACCATGTAAAAATATTGACCTCATTTCATCATCCCATCACAATTTTAGGTACTTAAAAAAAAAATAACTAGAAAAAATCACAAATGCACAGAAATCATCATACTCACTAATCTTTTCTTATTTTCGATGGAATTCCTAACTCTAGTATTAAGTCTATGGAGGTTTAGTGACTGTGGTGGCTCTGGTACAGTAGTCACTTCTTTCTTGATTTGCACGTCGCTGACCAACGATAAATTGACAATATTAACGTCATGGCGTTTTGGGTTCCCGCTGGAAGACGGACACTTGAGAATCAGCATCTTAGTTTGAGGATCGAAAGCTAAAACTTCTCCTTCTATTTCTTCATTGTAACATGTTCTCGTCGCCACAATACTCCCGATTGTGAAGCAGTCCGACACAACAGTGGACATTTTTCAACTTCTATTTTGTTAGAATGGACTATTTTGCATGTATTTTGCTTTGTATAGACAATTTTCTAATAAACGTGCTAAAATGTTTTGTTGCTGCGATCAACGTCCGCCATTGATATTTGACAGTTGTCACAGATGAAAAATGTTTTTGCGTTTTGTTATCACATGACGTTTCGTTTTTGGCGATAAGCAAGAGGTAGCCTATACACGTGCTAAGCCGTAAAAATATATAAATTAAAGTGATTGAGGATCTATTTGAGTAGTATATTGTAAAAAATTTTTTTTATTAAAATTATGAAGTGAAATACATTTTTTTTAATATATTTCATGAAGAAACACGTACAAGCGTGCGATTTTTTTGGTTCATCTACTTCATCTGTCCGAGTGGATGTTGGAGCCGATTTAATAATAAAAAAGTTCAAAACTTGCAATAAAAAATTAAAATTCGTCAGATTCTGCATAACCGACCATTTAAAAAATTGGCGTAAGTCCCGCTTGCGCCTTTACCTCACGTAGCCACATCAATGTATGTGAATCAAATCTTGGAGCCTTAAGGCACACTTGCTCTAAGTAGTTTACGTAAGTCAAGTTTTTACACGAAGTGTATTTTTAGTCTCTCCACAATTTCATTCCATTTTAATCAGAAAAAGTTCGTTTTACACTATAACTTATGACCGAGAATCGAACCCGGGACCTGTCTTTACACTAGCAGGCCGTTTTAGACACAAACGCTCAGATCATAGGGTACCCAACACACACATCATACAAAAATGAAAAAAAAAAAACATTTTTTAAAGCGACTATAATCTTTATTCAACAAACAACTACTACAATCGATTACATAAACATATAACATGGCAATACACGCGAAACTGGCAACATTTGTACTTAATAATATTGGAATGAATACATTACCTACATAATAATACATGTACCTTACATGACCGAACTATTTTTACTACACATTAAACAGAAATGGTCAGTTTAAAAGTACCATATAAACCGAATGAGGATGAAGAAAAAGTATGCAGGGATCGTGACAAGTGGAAATATGTAGTCTCTGCCTACCCCTACGAGAAAGGGAAACGTGATCACATGTGTGCTAAACTAACAAGTTTGAAAATTGATTAAATATTAGTGTAATAACATGGTAACATTATATGCGTCTATTTTCTACTATTTACTACCATTTTGGTAGCTTTTAGTTGACAAGTTTGGTGACGTAGTTGCTTGGGAATAATCCTGTCATGCCTCGCAATTCACCTGAAAATAAATTTACATTAATATTAAAACTAATACAGGCTTATAAACTAACAATTCTTCTTTTAGGCAACGGGCTAGCAACCTGTCATTATTCGAATCCCAATTCTATCATCAAGCCAAACAGCTGAACGTGACCCATCAGACTTTTCAAGACTGCTGGCTCTGTCTACCCCGCAACGGATATAGACGTGATAACATATATGTAAGTATGTAACATCAGCTACGTTTGTCATTCAAATAGATTCATCCAATTTGGAACAGAACACCACACCGTGTGTTTTTTTTTTGTTAAGTTTGTAAAAGCCGATTAAGGGATAACAAATACGCACCCTGCCACCACGCCGGGTCCTGACTGCGATCCGTCACGGCTATAATGTCATCCTTCTCAAAACTCAACTCGTCTGCGTTTTGAGCAGTGTACGGATATAGAGCTATCACCTGTCATAAAAAAAAACAATATATGTCATTATTTAAAAATACATAGAATAGAACGTAATAAATAAAAAAAAATAGTGCCGTGTGGTTCCCGGCACCAATGCAAAAAAGAATAGGATCACTCCGTCTGTTTCCCATGGACGTCGTAAAAGGCGAATAAGGGATAGGCTTACAAACGTGTGTTCCTTTTTTAGGCGATGCGCTAGCAACCTGTCACTATTTGAATCACAATTCTATCATTAAACCAAACAGCTGAGCGTGGCCTATGAGTCTTTTCGAGACTGTTGTCCCTGTCTTCCCCGCAAGGGAAATAGACGTGACCATATGTTTGTATGTATTACCTTATTTTCGTGGCAAGTGGAAAGAGGTAGTCTCTGCCTACCCCTCCGGGAAAGAGGCGTGATTTTATGTATGTATGTATGTGTAGCGGGAGCGATGATTCGGCTCGACCGCCACCAAAGGGAAGATCTTCCGCCAGCTGGGGTGACGCCTGGGGAACCGCGCGACACACGATGTTGTGTCGGAGGTCGTATATATAGCTCCAATCCGTGAAATCTTTGAAATCGCGTCTTAGAATCTACGCTGCTATTGGTTGATTGGATGTTGTGACGAGTGGCGTAGAGATGTCGCCACATATGTATTACCTTATCGATGACAGTCTCCGCTGGCATCGTGTCCATTTTGGATAGTACAGGCGTCGTTCTGCCTGAAGTGCGTCCCGACGATTGTAGGATCTGTTTGAAAACATTATATTTATAAAATGTTATTCACAAGGCCTTAAAGTTCTTAATGAAGAACAAAAATATATAACAAGTAATCACCTAGGAATCATGGCATTCGTAAATATTAAAGTTTAAAATAAAATATATAATATACAGGGTGACATTTACAACAACTGCATCCTTTTAAACATAGACTATACCCATGCTTCTGAGCCTATTTTTATTTAAATTAAACGTCATCATTTTCACATTTAAAAAACCCTTTAAAACTACGTCACACGCTTTATTAAAGACCAATACTACAAAAACAAATTAAAACTAAACATGTAAATAAATGTCTGAAAAATAAATTATTTTTCTAGTATCAAGATCAAGTCAAGATTCACAGTGCGAAATGGTTACTAACCGTTTACGCTATTTACTGAACTCCGCATGGCCATAGCGCATTGCGACATTCAACCTAAATTCCATTACATTGAGATTAAAATCCTATCAAATTGCACGATGGAAAGTTTTATTTTTTTTTCGTACTTTCTGAAATATGAACCGATATTTTTCTTTTAACGTTTTTAAATATCCTTTAGATGAGTACACTTAACAATTAAATTTATGCAGTTGAATTAAAAGTCACCCTGTATACTTAGGTAGATAAGTATACACTTCCAAATGCCGTGTGGTTCCCGGCACCAAAAGGAAAAATAATAGAACCACTCCATCCTTTATAATCATCCAAAGGCGAACCACTCCGTCTCATTCCCGTGGATGTCGTAAAAGGCGACTAAGGGATAAACTTGGGATACCTCGTTTAGGCGATGGGCTAGCAACCTGTCACTATTTGAATCTCAATTCTATCATTAAGCCGAGCAGCTGAACGTGGCCATTCAGTCTTTTCGGGACTATTGGCTCTGTCTACCCCACAAGGGATATAGACGTGACCATATGTATGTATGTATGTACATACATTTTTACAAGTAAGACGCACCTAATGTTAGTATAGATATACATTTTACAAGTGAGACGCACCTAATGTTAGTATAGATATACATTTTATAAAAGTGAGACGCACCTTGACGTAGCTGGCGGGGAACCAGCCCACCTGCCTGTTCCTGCCCTTGGCCTGCAGCTCGCCCTCCCACCACCCGCTGTCCGCCTTCTTCCTCACCACCAGCAGCTGGCCTTTCTGCAGGGCCAGCTGTTCTGAACTGTTGGTGTGGGGGGAAGGATGGGGTGGAAGTTAATTATGTTTAAACTCGGTATTATCTAGTGGCGTTAAGATGGTTTTTTTTTTGGAAATTTGACCTTTTGCGTATACTGGACTTTTTTGTTTTTTTTTTTTTTCGAAATTTGACGAAAATGCGCAAAATTGCAAACTGGACGTTTCGCTGAAATGGACATTTTGCGAAAAATTGACATTTTGCTTAATTTGACATTTTGCGTAACTGGACATATCGGTAGTTTTATTGCTAGTTTGGTTAGTCGACGTTTTTGTCAAATTTGACATTTTGCGAAATTAGACATTGTTCGAAATTCAACATTGTGCGAAACTGCGCATTTTGTGAAATTTGACATTTTATTCTAGTTATTTTGCTAACATCAACATTTAGGTTAGTCAACGTGTTCGGTATAGGTAGGCCGCTTTAGGGAAATGTGCAGTTTCGCACAAATTTGATATAGGTATTGCGAAATTTGACATTGTTCGAAATATGTCAAATTTGGAAAAAAAATCCCCAAAGCGGCGTACCTATTTCGCTTACGTAGGTATACATACATACACACAAACATTCAGCCAAATCGTCATCAAGACACAATCGGACACCGGCAGCTACAGCTACAGGCATGGTGATACGTATTTGAATGTTCTCACCAACAAATATACCTACATATTTATTTACTAGCTGTGCCCGCGCCTCCGCCCGCGAGGAATAAAGCCGCCCTCAATGGAAGAATAATTTTCCCCGTTTTTTTACTATTTCTAGTATTTTTTCGCTCGTAATAGTTGCAGCGTAATGTTATATAGCCTAAAGCCTTCCTCGATAAATGGTCTATTCAACACAAAATGAATTTTTCAATTCGAACAAGTAGTTCCTGAGATTAGCGCGTTCAAACAAACAAACTCTTCAGTTTTATAATATTAGTATAGATATAGATAGAAATTTACATTTCACTTACAGAGAAAAAGTTTAAAATCTATACTAATATTATAAAACTGAAGAGTTTGTTTGTTTGAACGCGCTAATCTCAGGAACTACGGGTTCGAATTGAAAAATCTTTTTTGAATTGAATAGACCATTTATCAAGGAAGGCTTTAGGCTATATAACATCACGCTGCAACTATAAGGAGCGAAGAAATAATGGACAATTTGAAAAGAAAATCGGGGATATTTATTCATCGTTGAGGGCTTCAATGATGCCCAAAATAACTATTCCACGCGGACGAAATCGCGGGTACAGTTAGTTAATAAATATGTAGGTACATTTGTTGGTGAGAACATTCAAATACGTGTCACCATGCCTGTAGCTGTAGCTGCTGGTGTCCGATTGTGTCTTGATAACGATTTGGCTGAATGTATGTATACATACATACATACATATAATCACGTCTATATCCCTAGCGGGGTAGACAGAGCGAACAGTCTTTTAAAGACTGATAGGCCACGTTCAGCTATTTGGCTTTAAGATAGAAATGAGATTCAAATAGTGACAGGTCGCTAGCCCATCGCCTAAAAGTAGAATCCCAAGTTTGTAAGCGTACCCCTCAGTCGCCTTTTACGACATCCACGGGAGAGAGATGGAGTGGTCCTATTCTTTTTTCTATTGGTGCCGGGAACCACACGGCAATGAATGTATGTATGTATGTATGTTTATATATATATATATATATATATATATATATATATATATATATATATATATATACATACCTACGTAAGCGAATCAGCTAGTGGATAATAAAGCTCATTGATTACAGTACCTGGTGGGCGTGTATGCGGCGACGGCCTGCGCCACGTCCAGCTTGCGGCGGCCGGCGGCGGAGTCGCGGCCCGAGTCGCGGCGCGCGGCGGAGCCCGGCCGCGGCACCGACGTGATGGAAGCCACCTCGGACGACACGGGCGTCGACGATTTCTGTTCCTGTTTCAGTTGCGTGTTCTCTAATTCTATAGAATGAATTTCCACACGAAATCGCGGAATAAAAATACGTATTTTTATTCGTAACTAGAGGTCGCGATTCGTGTGGAAACCCTATCTATAATTTCACAAACAATCCCGCGGGATTATCCCGTACGATGTAAGTATAAAAAAATCACGAATTGACAATTGTGCCGTGCGGTTCCCGGCACCAATAGGACTACTACATCAATTATTATAGACGCCACCTGCGACGACACGGGCGTCGACGATTTCTGTTCCTGTTTTGGTGACGATGTAAGTATAAAAAAAATCACGAATTGATAATTGTGCCGTGGGGTTCCCGGCACCAATGAATAAAAAGAATAGGACCACTCCATCTCTTTCATCCTTGGATGTCGTAAAAGGCGACTAAGGGATAGGCTTACACAATTGGGATTCTTTGTTTTTTTTAGGCGATGGTCTAGCAACCTGTCACTATTTGAATCTCAATTCAATCATTAAGCTAAATAGCTAAACGTTGCCATTCAGTCTTTTCAAGACTGTTGGCTCTGTCTACCCCGCAAGGGATATAGACGTGACAATATGTATGTATGTACTTGATAATATAGAGTGTGGTAACCGGCACCGATATAAAAAAAAAGAAATAGAACCACCACTCCATCTCTTTCATCCTTGGATGTCGTAAAAGGCGACTAAGTCGACAGTCTTAATAAGACTAATAGGCCACGTTCAGCTGCATGGCTTAATGATAGAAATGTACATAAATAGTGACAGGTTACTAGCCTGTCGCCTGAAAGAAGAATCCCAAGTTTATAAGCCTATCCCTTAGTCGCCTCTTACGACATCCATGGGGAAGAGATGTAGTAGTCCTATTGGTGCCGGGAAGCACACGGAACAGTGTAATTTGTCCCGTATTATTATATTCATTTATTTTATGACAAATGTGCTCGGGCCCTGGGTTTCGGAGGCGTTCGTGGGGCCGAAGCCAACATGAAGAGGCCATTTGGTACCTTTTGTTCTAGAGTGAGATGGCTGCAGCTGTGGAGATCTGTCCCTTGATGAACCATTGGGATTCACCAACGGATCAGCCCTCCACAGCTGCCAAACTATTGCCAGGGAGGGATTTACTTGGTGTGGGTCATGCGGATTGGATGATAGTGGACTGGATTACTGGGCTATATAAGGAGAGTGTGGAGGGAAAGGTCGGAGTGGGAAGACCTAGACGAACGTATCTTGATCAGATTAAGGACGTCCTGGCAAAGGGGTCAGGTCGAGAGTGCCCGAAACCGCCGAGCTTGCACGAAGAGAGTTATGAATGTGGATGAAGCGAAGGAAGTGTGCAGGGATCGTGGCAAGTGGAAAGATGCAGTCTCTGCCTACCCCGCCGGGAAAAAGGCGTGATTTTGTGTATGTATGTATTACTGTGCTACTCATTATTATTATTATGGAACATTTGAAACATTGCTTAATAATTGTCTTACAAAACATTGGTCGAAGTCAAATAAATTACTTCAAACTATGCTTGTACTGCCGCTTGCAAAGCGTCAGTGCGAAAGAACGAACTGCACTGCAGCATTTTCTCACTGTCACTATTTGGAATCTCAATTCCATCATAATGTGCGTGTTTGTAGTTTCCAGTTTTTACACCTTTAACTCGTAGTTCATTGGTTATGACATTTTGCGTGTATCATTTAAAAACTTGACATTTTGCGATTTGAGGAACTATTCAATTATCACTATTATATATTTAAAACTATTAAATTTTATGTCATATTGCCTATTTTTTTTATTTAGTTATCTAATTTATATTATTTAGTAGTATTCTATCATAAAGCCAGACAGCTTAACATGGCCTATCAGTCTTTTCAAGAAAGATTGGCTCTGTCTGCCCCGGGAGCGATATAAATGTGACTACATGTATGTATTTAATATTTTATCCATATTTATATTAGGAAGAGAAAAGATCGGTACCACCAAAGTGGTCTATTCACAGTCTCACCTGTACTGGAGCGGGCGGCGGCGCGGGCGCAGGTTCCGGTTCCGGCTCGGGCTCGGCCGCTTCCGGTATGGCGGTTATAGAGCTCGCCGTAGTTGTCGCGTCTTTGGTAACATAGTTCGAAGGGAATATCCCGGTCCTGGGGATAAAATAAACATAAACATATAAACATATACGGGACAAATTACACTGATTGAGTTAGCCTCGAAGTAAGTTCGAAACTTGTGTTACGAGATACTAACTCAACGATACTATATTTTATAATAAATACTTATATAGATAAACATCCAAGACCCAGGCCAATCAGAAAAAGTTCTTTTCTCATCATGCCCTGGCCGAGATTCGAACCCGGGACCTCTGTTGTCACAGACAAGCGTACTACCGCTGCGCCACAGAGGCCGTCAAAATAAAGGCGTGTAAAAACAAAGGCGTGATAACATTATCAAACTACTAAGTATAGTATACTTATATTGTATATTATACTTAGTACTTAGTACAAGTGGAAATTACCGAACGTCCCAATATTTCCATATACATATGATCACGTCTATATTCCTAGAGGGGTAGACACAGCCACCAGTCTTGAAAAGACTGATAGGCCGCACTCAGCTGTTTGGCTTAGTGATAGAATTGAGATTCAAATAGTGACAGGTTGCTAGCCCATCGCCTAAAAGAGGGATCCCAAGTTTATAAGCCTATGTAATAACCTCAAAATACCACTGTGCCATTTTTTCCCACTAATCCCATTTTTCCCAAAATTCCCGTATTCCCCCCACTATCACCAATTTTTTCCCCAGTTTCTCGCACTTTTCCCATTTTTTCCCAAAATTTCCCACTTACACACCTGATCCTCTCGCCGGCATCGAAGGTCAATTCGCCAAGTTCATCTGACATGTATGTGTTGAATTTAATCACCCAAGTGATATCAATGAATAGACTTAGTTTTTCAAATATACCCAAGCTCAGATGGTAATTACCTCCAAAATCCAACTGTTCCCGTTTCTCCCACTAATCCCAATTTTCCCAAAATTCCCGTATTTCTCCCACTATCACAAATTTTTCCCCAGTTTCTCGCACTTTTCCCAATTTTTCCCAATTTTTTTCCCAAAATTTCCCACTTACACACCTGATGCCTATCCGCCCCGTCCACCAGTCACCGTCCCGCCTGACCACCTCGATCCTCTCGCCGGCCTCGAAGGTCAAATCGCCGGGTTCAGCCGAAACGTATGGGTAAGCCGCTATGTAGAAATCACCACCTTCTGGGGAAAGTGATAACATTTTTACTATAACCTATTTACATCCTACTAATATTATAAATGCGAAAGTTTGCGACTATACAGGGTGACTTTTAACTCAACTGCATAAATTTAACTGTTAAGTGTACTCATCTAAAGGATATTTAAAAACGTTAAAAGAAAAATATCAGTTCATATTTCAGAAAGTACGAAAAAAAATAAAAGTATCAAAATCCACGATCCTAAATACGTCATATCACCCCGGCCGGCGGAAAAGCGACGCGTATGATTCAGAGGTCAACGACACAATTCATTCAGCTGAGCGATCTCGACAACTTTGTACTTTACTTGATCTTGATACTACAAAAATAATTTATTTTTCAGACATTTATTTACATGTTTAGTTTTAATTTCTTTTTGTAGTATTGGTCTTTAATAATGCGTGTGACGTAGTTTTTGAGGGTTTTTTAAATGTGAAAATGATGACGTGTAATTTAAATAAAAATAGGATCAAACGGCTAAGAAGCATGGGTATAGTCTATGTTTAAAAGGATGCAGTTGTTTTAAATGTCAACCTGTATGTATGTAGAAATAATAAAAGGAACCCAATTTTAAGGTATCTTAGTATGTAATCCTACTAATATTATAAATGCGAATGTTTGTGAGTATGTCAGGATGTCAGGGTGGATGTTTGTTACTCTTTCACGCAAAAATTACTAAACCGATTACGATGAAATTTGGTATGTAGGTAGTAGGTAGCTGAAGACCCAAAATAAAGTATAGGCTACTTTTAATCTCGGAGTGCCCGCGGGATTTATTCCACACGGACGAATTCGCGGGCGGCCTCTAGTACATTCATAAAATTAATTCAAATCCAATGACTATTTTCGAAGTTCTGTACATTAGCCATAAATAATCACGTCTATATCCCTTGCGAGATAGACAGAGCCAACAGTCTTGAAAAGACTCATAAACCACATTCAGTCGTTTGGCTTAATGATAGAATTGAGATTCAAACAGTGACAGGTTGCTAGCCCATCGCCTAAAATAAGAATTATTAGTTTATACCTTAAGCGCCTTTTACGACATTTATCTAATTTCAAAAGTCATGTATCACAACTTGACAGTTTTTCAAATGCCTTCAAGTAAAAAGTTAATTTTTCAATTTGACCTGCACGTATGTATGTTCGCTGGACCGATTTCGATGCGGTTTTCAGTAAAGCGTTTGTAACACTCAAAAGGATGCTTTTTAGAAAGTTAACCGACTTCAAAAAGGAGGGTATCGATTCGAGGAGGTCTCTTTTTCACAAAAGTTGTTACGATTTTGCCTTCATCCCTTTATCGGCGTTTACGCTTACCAACAGGTGGCATGGCGCCTCCTAGATCGTTGGCTATTTCCGCTTCGGGTACCTCAGCTATACCTGAAAATTAAACGTATGTATAGTGTTGTGAACTATTTTTATAACAACCTTTTTTGTATAATGTTTGCTTTTATTTTTTAAGTCTGTCACTAATGTCAAATAAAAAGTACCAATTCGACTGTTCACAAATTTTATCATTTTTCATTATACATACATACATACATAAAATCATGCCTCTTTCCCGGAGGGGTAGGCAGAGACTACCTCTTTCCACTTGCCACGATCTCTGCACACTTCCTTCGCTTCATCCACATTCATAACTCTCTTCATGCAAGCTCGGCGGTTTCGGGTACAATTTCATTATAATATCCAATTTTATTTAATCTAATCATACAGTCCACCTTTTCTCAACATATAGTATTAAATGTGTAGAGATATGTATTAAACTATTAAGGGCATCTAAGTACATAAAAAAAACTAAGTACATAAAAATACTGTTGGAATTTGTTACCAAGCAAGGGATATAGACGTGATTATAAAAAAACATACATCCTATAATGACGTCTATATCCCTTGCGGGGTAGACAGAGCCAGCAATCTTGATAAGACTGAAGGGCCACGTTCATCTGTTTGGCTTAATGATAGAATAGAGATTCAAACAGTGACAGGACCTATCGCCTATATGAAGAATCCAAAGTTTTTAAGCCTATCCTTTAATCGCCTTATACGACATTCATGAGAAAGAGATGGAGTGATCATATCCCTTTTATATTGGATAGATAATATCACGTCAATAAGTAATACATTGTAATCAATTTTGAAAATAAATCTACTCCATTGTAACCCTATGGTGTAGTGGTAAAATGAGCTTACCTTCAAGCTGAGTTTTAGTCTCGGCGGGTTCGATGACCTCCGCATCGTATGCCGCTGGAGCGTTGATGTCTTCCACGTAAGATTCAGGGAACCATCCTGTCTGACCTGAATGATGAATCGTCATCAGTAAACATTTATACACATTAAATAAATAAATATATACGGGACAAATTACACAGATTGAGTTAGTCTCGAAGTGAGTTCGAGACTTGTGTTACGAGATACTAACTCAACGATACTGTATTTTATTATAAATACTTATATAGATAAACATCCAAGACCCAGGCCGATCTGAAATAGTTATTTTCTCATCACGCCCTGGCCGGGATCCGAACCCGAGACCTCCGGTGTCACAGACAAGCGCACTACCGCTGCGCCACAGAGGCCGTCAAATAAATGATTGGTGCGAGAAAAAAAAATAAAAAAAAAATATACTTATACGAGACAAATTACACAGATTGAGTTAGCCTCGAAGTAAGTTCGAGACTTGTGACTTCGAGACTTCGATAAGCCGGGGCTATAGCTAGTTGTGAAATAGTAACATACCTCTGGCTGCACCCCATCTCCAGCCCGGTTCAGCGTCCCCCCTAGGGGCTGGAGCGTCGCTCACCTATATGACAAGATAAGATAAGATGAGAAGAGAAGAGATGAGATGAGAAGAAGTATATAATCACATAAGTTTTATTACTGTTAGTTATAATTATGTATTTTTTATTTTAGTTTTTTTTATTAGTTTTATTTGTCATTCTTTCTTCTATAATGCGTCGCTCACCTGTACAAAATAAATATTCACAAATTCATGTACCGTGTGGTTCCCGGCAATGAAGAATGGCTAGATCACTACTCCATCTCTTTAGAATAGAATAGATTTAGCCTCTCCCTTAGTCGCCTTTTACTACATCAATTGGAAAGAGATGCGAGTGGTCCTATTCTTCTTTCTTTTTTTGGTCTATCGGTGCCGAGAACCACACGGCATTTATGTGCTTATGTTTTGCCATATAAATAATTTTTAAGTAATTTCTAGTTAAAAAAAATGTTAAGGTTGGACAACCCTTATTACTAAGGGGTATCAAAAATAGATGTAGGCCGATTCTCAGACCTACTCAATATGCTCACAAAATTTCATGAGAATCGGTCAAGCCGTTTCGGAGGAGTACGGGAACGAACATTGTGACACGAGAATTTTATATAAGACTAGCTGTGCCCGCGACTTTGTCCGCGTGGAATAGTTATATTGGGCATCATTGAAGCCCACAAGGATGAATAATTTCACCCGTGTTTTTTTTTCACATTTTCCATTATTTCTTCGCCCCTAATAGTTGCAGCGTGATGTTATATAGCCCAAAGCCTACCTCTATAAATGGTCTATTCAACGCAAAAAGAATTTTTCAATTCGAACCAGTAGTTCCTGAGATTAGTGCTTTCAAACAAACAAACAAACAAACTCTTCAGCTTTATAATATTAAGTATAACTATAGATATATATGTAGGTAAAGGGTCAGGTCAAAAGTACCCGAAAGGATGATGATGATGAAGGAAGTGGATGAAGCGAAGGAAATATGCAGAGATCGTGGCAAGTGGAAAGAGGTAGTCTCTGCCTGCCCCTCCGGGAAAGAGGCGTGATTTTATGTATGTATGTATGTCAAATTCAATTCAAAATTCAAATTCAAAATTTTTATTCATTATTATAGGATACTATATATCGCTTAATAATTGTCAAAACGTATGGTTTAACAACATTGGTTGACGTCAAATAAATTACTTAAAAACTAAGTTTACTGCCGCTTCCAAGGCGTCAGTGCAGAAGAAGCGGTAACAAACTGCACTGCAGCATTTTCTTCAACAACGTCAACTTTACAATATTAATTAAACTTAGAATAGAATGTGGACGAGAGAATACATTGTTCAGATAAATATATTTATAAGAGATTTAAATATTATTAAAAAAAAAATGTAACTATATATATTTTATGGATTGCCAATCCTACTACTATTATAAAGGCGAAAGTTTGTATGGATGTTTGTTACTCTTTCACGCAAAAACTACTGAACCGATTATCATGAAATTTGGTATGTAGGTAGCTGAAGACCCAGAATAACACATAGGCTACTTTTTATCCCAGAGTTCCCGCGGGATTGATAGGGTTTCCATGCGGACGAAGTCGCGGGCGGCCTCTAGTTTTGTATAAATTAATCAATAATAATAAAATATGTATATAGGTAACTCACCAGGTCGCCCGGTTGCAAGCTCAACTCGTCGGGCGTTCTAGCCGAGAATTCGTACACACACCGCCATTTTGGAGCGGCTGATGTGGTTGTTGTTGTTGACGGTACAACGGGTTCGGTCGCTGTGATTCCAAATTCAAATTCGAAATTTTTATTCAATAAACATACAACAAACATACGCTATACAATTATATTATCTTTTTACCTGTGCTCCACAATAAATAGATTTGATTTGATTCGATACATACATTAAGCTGGATTTACATTACGCAACAAGTGTCATGCACGATAAAACTTGTTTCGTGAAACAAATTGTATACATACATATGGTCACGTCTGTATCCCTTGCGGGATAGACAGAGCCAACAGTCTTGAAAAGACTGAATGGCCACGTTAAGCTGTTTGGCTTAATGATGGAATTGAGATTCATATAGTGACCCATCGCCTAAAAAAGAATCCCAAGTTTGTAAGCCTATCCCTTACTCGCCTTTTACGACATCCATGGGAAAGAGATGAAGTTGTCCTATTCTTTTTTTGTATTGGTGCCGGGAACCACACGGCACATTCGAAATTAAAACTCGAAATTTTAATTCATTATACATACATTCAATACATACAGGCAAAGATCAGAAGATTCACGTGCACGACGATACTCAGAATACAAATAAATATAGTAGATTTTCTTGGTGCTTCAAATTTATAAAAAAGATATTCTTGAGATAACCTCTAAGAAAGTTGAGTTAAGAATGTTAATGTTCCCGCCTTAACTTATTTTCCTCACTGACACTATTCAATTAAAATGAAATTTACACGTGTTTATGTTACTTTTTTTTTAAATTTCGAAAATGGAATTGTGTTTAGAATAACATTTTATACACCTTAACATAAATAAAGAGGTTTTAGTTTGATTCATTAATTTTTTTCAGTGTGGCCCTCGTATCTGTCAATGAATTTTTTTTTTCGCTCGTAGGGCAACAAAATCGTTTAAGTGGGTTTTGAGATATTATCAATTTTATTTTATTTTTGTTTATGAATATATTTTTCTTAATTAATTTTTTTTTTGAGTTCGCGGCGAACAGTTATCATTTTTTGCATGTTTTTTAGTCTACAAAACGGTTATTAATTAATTCAATAACGTTATTTTTCTCACCTGTAGTTGTATCGGCGTCACCCCAAGTGTCTTCGGCTGCGGCTCCGTCGTCGCCCCAAGCCGATTCGGAAGCGCCCCATGCTGCTTCTGATATTAAAAGAAATATGTATATAAACAAAAGTTCAAAAAAAGAAAAAAAAATAGACGTATCGGGTGGGTTCTAGCAGTTTGAAGGTCATAGTGATTACGATGGTCACATTACAAAGGTCACAGTGGTCACCGGTCCTGTTCATGGTGTGGTGGCCACACGCCGTTTATGTGACCTCCATGGGATATGTCACAAAAATAGAGGTCACGGAGGTCACAAAATATTGGTCATGTGAAGTCACAAAAATGGTGGTCACGGAGGTCATATAATGGTGGTCACGGAGGTCACAAAATGGTGGTCACAGATGTCACAAAATGATGGTCACGGAGGTCAAAACTGGTGGTCGCGGAGGTCAAAACTGGTGGTCACGGAGGTCACTCACCAGGCGCCCACGTCTCGGCGGGCGCGGTGCTCCTCTCGCGGAACTCGGCGCGCCTCGTCTCGTACAGCTCCCACACGGAATGGTCACGGAGGTCATAAAAATGTGGTCACAAAATGGTGGTCAGAGGTAAAAAATGGTCTAGTCATATTTATGTTGATCATGGAGGTCACGGAGGTCACAAAAATGATGGTCACGGAGGTCACAGAAAAAGTGGTCATAAAGGTCACAAAAACGGTGGTCACGGAGGTCAAAACTGGTGGTCACGGAGGTCACAAAAACGATGTCACGGAGGTCAAAAAATGGAGGTCACGGAGGTCACTCACCAGGCGCCCACGTCTCGGCGGGCGCGGTGCTCCTCTCGCGGAACTCGGCGCGCCTCGTCTCGTACAGCTCCCACACCTTGCTGCATTTCTCGCTCAGCTGTTGCACCGTTTCGTTCAGGGACGACAACTGCTGTTTGTTCGTCTTTAAGTTCTTTATTTGATAGCTCTGGTCATATTCATGTTGATCACGGAGGTCGCAAAAATGGTGGTCACGGAAGTCACAAAAATGGAAGTCACCAAGGTCACAAAAATGGAGGTCACCGAGGTCACAAAAATGAAGGTCACGGAGGTCACAGAAAAAGTGGTCACGGAGGTCACAAAATGGTGGTCACGGAGGTCACAGAAAAAGTGGTCATGGAGGTCACAAACACGGTGGTCACGGAGGTCAGAGGACAAAAAAGGTGGTCACGGTGGTAACACAAACGGTGGTCACGGAGGTCACGAAGGTCACTCACCAGGCGCCCACGTCTCGGCGGGCGCGGTGCTCCTCTCGCGGAACTCGGCGCGCCTCGTCTCGTACAGCTCCCACACCTTGCTGCATTTCTCGCTCAGCTGTTGCACCGTTTCGTTCAGGGACGATAACTGTTGTTCGTTCGTCTCCAAGTCCGTTTTTTTTGTTTCGATTATCGCCTTTGTCGCTTCCACCTGTTTTGGGAAATACAAAATATCTATGTCTTTATACAGTACCTACTATACAAACATTATACAGGGTGACATTTAAAACAACTGCATCCTTTTAAACATAGACTATACCCATGCTTCTGAGCCGTTTAAGCCTATTTTTATTTAAATTAAATGTCATCATTTTCACATTTAAAAAACCCTCAAAACGTAACGTTTTTATCCTTTAGATGAGTACACTTAACAGTTAAATTTATGCAGTTGAATTAAAAGTCACCCTGTATACATGTAGGCACGTCTATAGCCGTGTGGTTCCCGGCACCAAATAAAAGATAATAAATAGGACCACTCCATCTCTTTACCACGGATGTCGTAAAAGCCGATAGGCTTATAAACTTGGGATTCTTCATTTAGGCGATGGGCTAGCAACCTGTCATTATTTGAATCTCCATTCTATAATAATACCAAACAGCTGAACTTGGCCTATCAGTCTTTTCAAGACTGTTGGCTCAATCTAGCCGGCAAGGGATATAGACGTGATTATTATGTATGTACGTGAAAAAGAAGGGGATAAATAAATAAATAAATATATACGGGACAAATTACACAGATTGAGTTAGCCTCGAAGTAAGTTCGAGACTTGTGTTACGAGATGCTAACTCAACGATACTATATTTTTAAAATAAATACTTATTACCCCGCAAGGGATATAGACGTGATTATATGTATGTATGTATAGATAAACATCCAAGAACCAGGCCAATCAGAAATAGTTATTTTCTCATCATGGCCCTGGCCGGGATTCGAACCCAGGACCGCCGGTGTCACAGACAAGCGTACTACCGCTGCTCCACAGAGGCCGTCAAATAGTGGGATAGTAGTCCTACCTTGTCTCTCAATTGTTTCAATGTGACCTCCATCATGTTCAGTTTGCCATCCTCACCAGCGCCCTCTGACGCTTTCGCCTGTTAACAAAACATATTTTATTTCATCTATACTTGTCCTCGAAGTAAGTTCAAATATTGTGTAACGAGATACTAACTCAACGATACTATGTGTGTATGTATGTATTTATGTATGCTATACTAATATTATAAAGCTGAAGAGTTTGTTTGTTTGAACGCGCTAATCTCAGGAAATGCTGGTTCGTATTGAAAAATTATATTTTTGCGTTGAATAGACCATATATCGAGGAAGGCTATACATACTTATAACATCACGCTGCAACTATAAGGAGCAAATAAAGAATGGAAAATGTGAAAAAAAAAACGGGGAAAATTATTCATCCTAGAGGTCTGCAATGATGCCCAAAATAACTATTCCACGCGGACAAAGTCGCGGGCACAGCTAGTAAATAAATAAATATACAGGGTGACATTTAAAACAACTGCATCCTTTTAAACATAGACTATACCCATGCTTCTGAGTCGTTTGAGCCTATTTTTATTTAAATTTTTATGCAGTTGAATTAAAAGTCACCCTGCATATGGGACAAATTACACAAATTGAGTTAGCGTCGAAGTAAGTTCGAATCTTGTGTTACGAGATACTAACTCAACGATACTATGTATGTAGGTATGAATAGAATAGATTTATTTTCAAAATAAGATACAAGGTATCACTTATTGACGTCACATAACTTAAATCTAATTGTAACTACCACTTTCAAAGCGCATGTGTAGAAGAAGCGGCGGAACAAACTACACTGCAGAATTTTCATCGGACGTCAATTTACAAATATAGATCTCTTAAATCTAAATCGTGGACGAATGCACATTGTCTACATTAAAAAACATGAATGAATGCATGAATACGATATGCATGTGTGAAAGGAAGTGAAAGGTTCAAGAAATAGGTGTAGACCGAAAAAGAGATGGATGGACGGCGTAAAGGATAGTATGAGGAGAAAGGGAGTGACCGGTGAGATGGCAATTGACAGATGTAATTGGAAAAAACTAACATACTGTGCCGACCCCGCGCAGAAAGTGGGTAAAGGTAATGACGAAGAAGAAGTGTGTGTATGTATGTATGTATGTTTGTAACCTTAGCGTCCAACTCGGCTTTCTCCTTGTTCAGAGCTATCTGCTTGGCGTTCAGCTCCTTCACCCTGGCTTTCAGCTGTTGCAGTTCAGACATGCTGGAGTCACGCTCTGACCTGGACAAGTGAAATAATTAAATTTAAAATGAATCAAGCGGCGTCGCATGTTCCATTTTACGTGTGCTGAAGTATATCTTTTGCATCGTACACACATGCATACATGAAATCACGCCTTTTTCCCGGAGGGGTAGGCAGAGACAACATTATTCCACTTGCCACGATCCCTGCACACTTCCTTCGCTTCGTCCACATTCGTAACTCTCTTCGTGCAAGCTCGGCGGTTTCGGGTACTCTTTACCTGACCCTTTACCAGGACGTTTTTTTTTTGTTTTATTCTGTCAAATCATGTATTATAATATTTCGTCATTGATTCTATGAACCGTTTTTCGACGAATCGTAATTTTTTCTTTCTATTTAGTAATGCGTTCTCCTCCTGGATTTCACGGGTCTATACACCCGATTTTTGAGTGGCTTGCGTGGGGATATAAATCCAACACGTAGAGGCCCTTTGGAGAAGTTGATGTTATGTTGTTATGAAAACAGGTTGACTAAGCAGATATACATGGAGAGTGTGGAGGGAAAGTTCGGAGTGGGAAGACCTAGACGAACATATCTTGATCAAATTAAGGACGTCCTGGTAAAGGGTCAGGTCAAAAGTACCCGAAACCGCCGAGCTTGCATGAAGAGAGTTATGAATGTGGATGAAGCGAAGGAAATATGCAGAGATCGTGGCAAGTGGAAAGAGGTAGTCTCTGCCTACCCCTCCGGGAAAGAGGCGTGATTTTATGTATGTATGTATGTTATGTTGTTCTCCTATCAAAACTCCTTCAGTAACGTGTTATTATTATTAGTTCATCACTGTTAGTTGTTATGGTGATTCGACGAATCGTGCATTTGTTTTTTTTTATTTTTTTTTATTTTGTTCATGGTTCATCACTGACCTCATCCCGTCTATGGTGCACTTGGCTGCCGCGACGGCGGTCCTGGTCTCCCGTATGTCTTTCGCCAGATTCCCGGCCCTCACGGTCACCGTGTTCAATTCCGCGGTCAGAGATTGACTCTTTGCCTTCAGCGATAGAACCTTGGACTGTTCCTCTGTGCGCATCGCTTCTAATTCCCTGGTCCTGTTGAAAATATATACTGTAAACGGTCATATTTATGGTGTTCACGGAGTGGTCACGGTGGTCATAAAAATGTGGTCACAAAATGGTGGTCAGAGGTCAAACATGGTGGTCACAGAAAAAGTGGTCATGGAGGTCACAAAAACGGTGGTCACGAAGGTCACAAAAATGTTGGTCACGGAGGTCACCGGAAAATATATAAACGATCTAAATCAATACCTACATAAAATAAAAAAAAATTGTCTGTACATTGAGTATATTTAAAAAAAATATATTTATAACGACGAAGAAATCTAAATCGATCATGAATATGAAAAAAATGTCTGTCTGTTTGTATGTTCACACTTATCTCCGGAACCACTGAACGGATTTGAACACGCAAACGGAGTTGCGGGCGACAGCTAGTATTGAATAAAAAGAAATCCTTAAACTCACCTCTTCTTCTCCCACTCCAGCTGACATTGCCTCTCCATCTCTTTCCTTGCAGCTTCTCTTTTTTCCTGTCAGAGTAAAAAGTTTATTATTAATCACTTCTAATTCTTCCGCCTGGCTTTAGTATATAAATATAAATATATACGGGACAAATTACACTGATTGAGTTAGCCTCGAAGTAAATTCGAGACTTGTGTTACGAGATACTAACTCAACGATACTATATTTTATAATATAATAAATACTTATATAGATACACATCCAAGACCTAGGACAATCAGAAAAAGTTCTTTTCTCATCATGCCCTGGCCGGGATTCGAACCCGGGACCTCCGGTGTCACAGACAAGCGTACTACCGCTGAGCCACAGAGGCCGGCCGTCTTAGTCCCAGTCGCATCCTCACCACTCTGGAGAGGAGCCCGGGGTGCGCCTTCGACCATGGACCCTGGATTGGGTGAGTCAGGTTTTCACACGAAGCGACTCCCGTCCGACCTCCGCGACCTTTGCAGGGGAACCTGACCCGTGTTGGATCGATCATGGTTACACATCCAGTTGCCTGAATGTGCAGGTTTCCTCGCGATGTTTTCCCTCACCGTAAGAGCATCGGTTAATAATCAAACTAATGTTAGTACCGTGTGGCTCCCGGCACCAGGACAAAAAGAATAGGACCACTCCATCTCTTTCCCGTGGATGTCGTAAAAGGCGACTAAGGGATAGGCTCACAAACTTGGGATTCTTTTTTTTAAGCGATGGGCTAGCAACCTGTCACTATTTGAATCTCAATCCTATCATTAAGCCAAATAGCTGAACGTGGCCATTCAGTCCTTTCAAGACCGTTGGCTCTGTCTACCCCGCAATGGATATAGACGTGATTATATGTATGTATGTATGTATTATTCACTAACCTGTTCCTCCTTCTGTTTCCGCATCATCTCCTCCTGCTCCCTCTTGAGCGCTTCCAATCGCACCTTCTCCCTCTTCTCGGCTTCTTCCCTCTCTTTCCTTTCGCGTTCAGCCTATGTTACGATTATATATATATATATGTATTCGAAATCCTAACAAATTTAAATATGTACATAAGGTCTTTTATTATTAAGTTTATATCTATACTAATATTATAAAGCTGAAGAGTTTGTTTGTTTGTTTGAACGCGCTAATCTCAAAAACTACTGGTTCGAATTGAAAAATTATTTTTGCGTTGAATAGACCATTTATCGAGGAAGACTTTATGCTATATTACATCACGCAGCTACTGTAAGGGGCAAATAAATAATGGAAAATGTGAAAAAAAAACCGGGGAATATTATTCATCCTTGTGGGCTTCAATGATGCCCAAAATAACTATTCCACGCGGACGAAGTCGCGGGCACAGCTAGTTATATATGTATGTATATGCAAAATATTTTAAAAAAATCGGTTCAGTAGATAACTCGCGAACAAACAAACAAACTTACTGTCGCATTAATAAGTTGGTATATAAACATTTTTTTTTATATTTTCATTAAAGTGAATAGACTTGAAATCTAAGTAAATATCTAATATTATTTCAATAGAGTTTTTTTTTAAATACATTTACAGATTTCAAATTTACCTCCGCCTCCTAGGTTGCGTTGAAAACATTAAAGGAATATATAATTATTATATTAAAAATATTTAAAGATTTTAAGTAGCTTAAATGATAAGTAAACAAATTAACAATCAATTGTGCGTGTGGTACCGAAAAAAAAAATAGTACCACATCTCGTTCCCATAGATGTCGTAAAAGGTGACTTGGGCATAGGCATATAAACTTGGGATTCTTCTTTTAGGCGATGGGCTAGCAACCTGACACTATTTGAATTTCAATTATGTCATAAAGTCAAATAGCTGAATATGGTCTATCAGTCTTTTCAAGTCTGTTGGCTCAGTCTACCATGCATGGGATATAGACGTGATTATATGTACTATGTATGTAATTTACAATAAAAAGTCATCCCGAAACCGCCGAGCTTTCATGAAACGAGTTATAAATGTGGAAGAAGCGAAAGAAGTGTGCAGAGATCGGGGCAAATGGAAAGATGCGGTCTCTGCCTACCCCGCCAGGGAAAAAGCGTGATTTTATGTATGTATGTACAATCAAACCACGGATATTCTAATATTTTACGGACCAAATAAACTACTTTTAGCCTCTTCACCAGCTCTGTCTATCCCCTAGATGACTAAACATGACACATGAGGGACCAAATGAACACATTGCCGCCTCTTTAATTCTCGAGTTCTGCCTGTCCCCGCGCCGTGTTCTCCCTCCGCCTCTCCTCTTATGACGTCACGCTGCTTATTGACTGCAATTAGCTATCCTATCCCTAATTTCCCCTCTCCGTCTTTCCCCTGGGCGATTAAACAGGAGATTATCTTAAGGTATGAACAATAAACCTCACTTTCTCCTCAATCTTCGCATGATGTCTTTCTCTTGAATGACAAAACAGGGGACTTAGAGGATAACATAAACACAATACCTTCTCTTTAATTCTCGCATCGACTAACTACAAGCGTCTCCTCTCCAGCTCTATCTATTCCCTAAATGACAAAACAGGGGATATAGGGGATTAACTAAACACAATACCTTCTCTTAAATCCTAGCATAGGCCAACTGCGAGCGTCTCCTCTCGACCTCCGTCTATTCCCTAAATGACAAAACAGGGGACAAAGGGGAATAAAATAAACACACTACCTTCTCTTCAATCCTCTCATCGGCCAACTAGATGCGTCTCCTCTCGAGCTCTGTCTATCTCCTAAATGACTGTAACTACAAGCGTCTCCCTGTTCAGCTCTGTCTTTCTCCTAAACGACTATAGCTACAAGCGTCTCCTCCCGACCTCCGTCTATCCCTTAAATGACAAAACAGGGTATAAAATAAACACAATACCTTCTCTTTAATTCTCGCATCGGCCAACTACAAGCGCCTCCTCTCGACCTCCGTCTATCCCCTAAATGACAAAACAGGGGTATATCTATATATATAAAACTCTTCCGTTACTGAGTGACTGACTGACAGACAACGCACAGTCGAAACTACTGGTCGTAGACAGCTGAAATTTGGAATGTAGGTTCCTTGGGATATGTAGGGGAGCACTAAGAAAGGATTTTTGGAAATTCTACCCCCAAGGGGGGGAAAAGGGGTAAAAACGTTTCTATGAAAAATCTTATTCCTTGGGTTTATAAACTTGAAACTTGGCATGAACACGTACATAGGCAAGTAAATATGTTTGACATTATAAGTTTTTTCAAACTACCCTCCAATCGTGATTTAGGGGGTGCGATTGGGTGACTGATTTATTAACGCACAGCCGAAACCGCTCGGTATAGGAGTCTGAGATTTTGAACAGAGGTTCCTTTAGTAACATAAGTGAGCACTAAGAAGGGATTTTTGAAATGTCAACCCCCAAGGGGGGGAAACGGGATAAACTGAGCCGGGGCTGCGGGAAAGTTCTAACGAGATACCGTGGCCCCGGAACGCAAAGGGCAACTGAAGGAACGAGGTGGGTTTTAGTCAGTAAAAGTCTGACACTCCCTTCCGTTCCACCCAGAGCGAGAGAGGTCATTTGATGATTTCCCATCCTTAAAAAAAAAGACTTTGTATGACAACTTTCAGTCGTCTCTTTAACATACATAATAACATACATAATTATGTACATACATGCATAACATTAATAACATCACGCCTTTAAATCCCTATTTTGTGTTAACACTACCCATACAAACAGCTAAAAGGAAACAAGTGAAGAGACGAAATTTGTCCGCATCCATTTTCACCTAAATTCTTAACGTTAATGAGATTTACATTTTATTATCAGGTCAACCTAATAGCCTCACATGTACGTATAACTTCGTAAGAATTTTCTTTCAACTCCTAACCGTTGAGGAGTTGTACCTTCCATCGTCAGCTCATTCACATGGGATGATGACTATCAGACGCAAATACTTAAACAGATCTATGAAATTGTCAAAAACGTAATTGCCTGTAAATTTGAGGTTTGCCCTTGATTTCCCTGGAATACCATCATCAGATCCTGACTAGGTAACAACGGGACTAGGTAACACAGGCTATATTTAATTCCAGTTGTAACAAGATTTCAGCCTGTGGAAGAAAAAGCCCTGTCGAGATCAATAAAAAACGCTATATATAACCGAATTACACGTGGGCGAAGCCGCGGGCGGAAAGCTAGTAGAGTATAAAATTAAACACAATACCTTCTCTTTAATTCTCGCATCAGCTAACTACAAGCATCTCCTCTCCAGCTCTGTCTAAGTCCTATATGACTGTAACTAACAGCGTCTCCTCTAGACCTCCGTCTATCCCCTAAATGACAAAACAGGGGATATAGGGTATAAAATAAACACAATACCTCTCTTTAATTCTCGCATCGGCTAACTACAAGCGTCTCCTCTCCAGCTCTGTCTATCCCCTAAATGACAAAACAAAGGACTTAAGGTATAAAATAAACACAATACCTTCTCTTTAATCCTAGCATCGGCCAACTGGGAGCGTCTCCTCTCCAGCTCTGTCTATCCCCTAAATGACAAAACAGAGGGCTTAAGGTATAAAATAAACACAATACCTTCTCTTTAATCCTAGCATCGGCCAACTGCGAGCGTCTCCTCTCCAGCTCTGTCTATCCCCTAAATGACAAAACAACATAGGGTATTAAATAAACACAATACCTTCTCTTTAATCCTAGCATCGGCCAACTGCGAGCGTCTCCTCTCGACCTCCGTCTATCCCCTAAATGACAAAACATATATATCCCCTAAATGACAAAACAGGGGATATAGGGGATTAACTAAACACAATACCTTCTCTTTAATCCTAGCATCGGCCAACTGCGAGCGCCTCCTCTCGAGCTCTCTTTATACCCTAAACGACTAGCGTCTCCTCTCGACCTACTATATCCCCTATATAGGGTATTAACTCCCCTAAATGACAAAACAGGGGATATGGAGTATAAAATAAACACAATACCTTCTCTTTAATCCTTGCATCGGCCAACTGCGATCGCCTCCTTTCGAGCTCTCTTTATACCCTAAACGACTATAACAACAAGCGTCTCCTCTCGACCTACTATATCCCCTATATAGGGTATTAACTCCCCTAAATGACAAAACATATATATCCCCTAAATGACAAAACAGGGGATATAGAGTATAAAATAAACACAATACCTTCTCTTTAATCCTAGCATCGGCCAACTGCGACCTCCTCCTCTCGAGCTCCGCCTGCCCCCGCGCCATGTTCTCCCTGCGCCTCTCCTCGTATGACGTCACGCTGCTTATTGACGTCACCGATTCGCGACTACGGATTAGGGGGGGAAATGTCTCGTTAAATTATTAAGGTACCATTACATTAATTGTTAAGGTACCATTATCTTAATTATTAAGGTAACATTATCTTAATTATTAAGGTACCATTATCTTAATTATTAAGGTAACAATACCTTAATTATTAAGGTAACATTACCTTAATTATTAAGGTAACAATACCTTAATTATTAAGGTAACATTGCGCTTACGCACCTACTGAAATAGGGTAACAGCAAAAAAAAAAAACTGAAAACAATACATATTTTTTGTATGGGGATATATTATTTTAAGTATTTATTTCAATACACACGGTCTCATTTCCATGGATGTCGCAAAAAGCAACTAAGGGATAGGCTTACAAACTTGGGATTATTTTTTTAGGCCATGGGCTAGTAACATGTCGCTATTTGAATCTTAATTCTATCATTAAGCCAAATAGCTGAACGTGGCCTTTCAGTCTTTTGAAGACTGTTGGATGTCTAATCTGCAAGGGATATAAACATGGCTATATGTATGTATGTATACTCAATTACAGACAAATTTTTTTATTTGTATTGATAACAACTTATACCTATATAAACATCCAAGACCCAGGCCAATCAGAGAAAGTTCGTTTCTCATCATGCCCTGGCCGGGATTCGAACCCGGGACCTCCGGTGTCACAGACGAGAGCTTAAGACAGGGTCCATGGTCAAAGGCACACCCCGTGCTCCTCTCCAGAGTGATGAGAATGCGACCGGGACTAAAGCCAGGTGGGAGAACATCTATACTAATATTATAAAGCTGAAGAGTTTGTTTGTTTGAACGCGCTAATCTCAGGAACTACTGGTTCGAATTGAAAAATACTTTTTGCGTTGAATAGACAATTATCGAGGTAGGCTTTAGGCTATATAACATCACGCTGCAACTATTATATTACGAGCGAAGAAATTATGGACAATGTGAAAGAAAAACGGGAAAAATTATTCATCCTTGATCAATCACACACATACACATAATCACGTCTATATCCCCTGCGTGGTAGACAGAGCCAACAGTCTTGAAAAGACTGATAGGCCACGTTCAGTTGTTTGGCTTTATGAGATCATTCAAAATCAATCAATGATGCCCGAAATAACTATTCCACGCGGATGAAGTTGCGGGCACAGCTATCCTGTGTATAGGTAGAGGTCATTGAACTCACCGGAAACATGGTGGTATCAGTTCCGGGGGCAGTTTGGCAGGGACGGGCTCGCCTTGTGTCGCCTTCTCGCACAGATACATGGCTAGGACGAATTCTTCACACCCTGTATAAAAATTAATAAATACACCCTGTATATGAATTAATAAAAACACCCTGTATATAAATTAATAAATACAACCTGTCTATAAATTAATAAATACACCCTGTATATAAATTAATAAACACATCCTGTATAAAAAATAATAAACACATCCTGTATATAAATTAATAAATACACCCTGTATAAATAATTTGTTTCTTTCTTATATTATTATGCGCCGTGTGGTTAAGGGCACCAATAGAAAAAAAAAAACAATAGGACCACTCAGTCTCGTTCCCATGGATGTCGTAAAAGGCGACTAAGGGATAGACTTGTAAACTTGTGATTTTTCTTTAAGGCGAAGGGCTTATATATCAACCTGTTACTATTTGAATTTCGATACAATCAGCTGAATGTGGCCTATCAGTATTTTCAAAACTGTTGGCTCCGTCTACCCCGCAAGGGATATAGACGTGATTACATGTATGTGTATGTATGTTTCTTATATTGTTATAATTAAATTTAGCTGTAACCAGCGTCTGTGAACTGCCCCGTTAGAGGGGTGGGGGTAGGAAGACAGTCTTTATTTGATATCTTAATTTCGGATTGGATTTGTGTGAGATTGGGACGGGATTTAGAAGAATTTGTGTGAGATAGGCTATAGGCTTATAAACTTGGGATTCCTCTTTTAGGCGACGGGCTAGCAACCTGTCACTATTTGAATCTCAATTCTATCTTAAGCCAAATAGCTGAACGTGGCCATTCAGTCTTTTCAAGACTGTTGGCTCTGTCTACCCCGCAAGGGATATAGACGTGACCATATGTATGTATGTATGTATGTTGTGTGAGATTGGGACGGGATTTAGAAGAATTTGTGTGAGATTGGGACGGGATTTAGAAGAATTTGTGTGAGATTGGGACGGAATATAGAAGAATTTGTGTGAGATTGGGACGGGATATAGAAGAATTTGTGTGAGATTGGGACAGAAACCCAAATGAAGTTAAAAAAAAGTCCAATCTTGACCAGAACCCACCGAGTTTCCCGTCGGAGTCCAAATCGGCCAACGCCCATATCTGGGCCAGTGCCTGCTGCGGCAGACGAGACTGCAGCATTATGGAGCGAGCTTGTACCCCGGACACAGAGCCGGTCTTGGCACGGTCGGTGGCGTTGAAGAAGAATTTGTGTGAGATTGGGACGGGATTTAGAAGAATTTGTGTGAGATTGGGACGGGATAAAGAAAAATTTGTGTGAGATTGGGACGGGATTTAGAAGAATTTGTGTGAGATTGGGACGGGATTTAGAAGAATTTGTGTGAGATTGGGACGGGATTTGAACAATTTGTGTGAGATTGGGACGGGATTTGAACAATTTGTGTGAGATTGGGATGGGATTTAGAAGAATTTGTGTGAGATTGGGACGGGATATAGAAGAATTTGGGTGAGATTGGAACGGAATATAGAAGACATTCAAATGATAGTCAACTCAAATTCTGACACGAATAAATTCGGACACATTGGATTATTAACATCGCTACAAGACAGAAACCCAAATGAAGTCAAAAAAAAACACAAAAGTCCACAAACTTGACCGGAACTCACCGAGTTTACCGTCGGAGTCCAAATCGGCCAGCGCCCATATCTGGGCCAGTGCCTGCTGCGGCAGACGAGACTGCAGCATTATGGAGCGGGCTTGAACCCCGGACACAGAGCCGGTCTTGGCTCGGTCGGTGGCGTTGAACAAGGATTTGTGTGACATTGGGACGGGATTTAGAAGGATTTGTATGAGATTGAGACGGGATATAGAAGAATTTGAGTGAGATTGGGACGGGATTTAGAAGGATTTGTATGAGATTGAGACGGGATATAGAAGAATTTGAGTGAGATTGGGACGGGATTTAGAAGTATTTGTGTGAGATTGGGACGGGATATAGAAGAATTTGTGTGAGATTGGGACGGGATTTAGAAGAATTTGTGTGAGATTGGGACAGAAACCCAAATGAAGTTAAAAAAAAGTCCAATCTTGACCAGAACCCACCGAGTTTACCGTCGGAGTCCAAATCGGCCAACGCCCATATCTGGGCCAGTGCCTGCTGCGGCAGACGAGACTGCAGCATTATGGAGCGGGCTTGAACCCCGGACACAGAGCCGGTCTTGGCTCGGTCGGTGGCGTTGAAGATGAATTTGTGTGAGATTGGGACGGGATATAGAAGAATTTGTGTGAGATTGGGACGGGATATAGAAGAATTTGGGTGAAATTGGGACGGGATATAGAAGAATTTGGGTGAGATTGGGACGGGATATAGAAGAATTTGTGTGAGATTGGGACGGGATATAGAAGAATTTGTGTGAGATTGGGACGGGATTTAGAAGAATTTGTGTGAGATTGGGACGGGATTTAGAAGAATTTGTGTGAGATTGGGACGGGATATAGAAGAATTTGTGTGAGATTGGGACGCGATTTATCATTTTACATTCAAATGATAGTCAACTCAAATTCTGAGACGTATAAATTCACACACATTGTGTTATCAAGCTCGCTACGAGACAGAAACCCAAATGAAGTTAAAAAAAAGTCCAAACTTGACCAGAACTCACCGAGTTTACCGTCGGAGTCCAAATCGGCCAACGCCCATATCTGGGCCAGTGCCTGCTGCGGCAGACGAGACTGCAGCATTATGGAGCGAGCTTGAACCCCGGACACGGAGCCGGTCTTGGCTCGGTCGGTGGCGTTGAACAACTGTGTGTACCTTTGAATGAAATAAATATACATATATATATATATATATATGTAATATATAAATAAATATATATGGGACAAATTACACTGATTGAGTTAGCCTCGAAGTAAGTTCGAAACTTGTGTTACGAGATACTAACTCAACGATACTATATTTTATAATAAATACTTATATAGATAAACATCCAAGACCCAGGACAATCAGAAAAAGTTCTTTTCTCATCATGCCTTGACCGGGATTCGAACCCGGGACCTCCGGTGTCACAGACAAGCGTACTACCGCTGAGCCACAGAGGCCGTCTATATGTAAAATGCCATAAGTAGGTAGTGCCCTTGTACTAAATTTGAATGAATTAATGAATTTCTCTTCTAGTTTAAATTTTATTATTATTATTATTCCCTTGATATTTTTTTTTTATGTATTTAAAACTTTATTGTACAAAAAAATGTACATTTAATTTTTAATTTATAATTAATGTAGTGTCGTGTGGTTCCCGGCACTAATACAAATAAGAATAGGACCTCTCTATCTCTTTCCCATGGATGTCGTAAAAGGCGACTAAGGGATATGCATATAAATCTTGGATTCTTCATTTAGGCGACGGGCTAGCAACCTGTCACTACTCGAATCCCGATACTTTTATAAAACCGAACAGCTGAACGTGGCCTATCAGTATCTTCGAGACCTATCCGCTCTGTCTACCCCGCAAGGGATACAGACGTGACTATATGTATCAAATACTACGATACTTGTTGTATGTTATAATTGTTAATATTGTGTAAGAATTTAATGTATAAGTTGCTTTGTCTATCGCATTGGTTTTTATGACTGTAATGATAGGATAAGTTTACATACATACATACATAAAATCACGCCTCTTTCCCGGAGGGGTAGGCAGAGACTACCTCTTTCCACTTGCCACGATCTCTGCATACTTCCTTCGCTTCATCCACATTCATCTATCTCTCTTCATGCAAGCTCGGCAGTTTCGGGCACTCTCGACCTGACCCTTTACCAGGACGTCCTTAATCTGATCAAGATACGTTCGTCTAGGTCTTCCCACTCCGACCTTTCCCTCCACACCCTCCATGTATATCTGCTTATAGGAAAAGTTTTGATGAAATAAATAAATAAATTTATACGTAGATGTAGACTCACTTAAGTTTCTGCGGTTGTGGAATGCCCCACTCCAAAGGTGGGGGGCTGACCACGCCCATGGGAAGCTCAGTGGGACTTGTCACCACTGATCCTGTAAACCACATTACATTATACAGGGTGACTTTTTTTTTCAACTGCATAAATTTAACTGTTAAGTGTACTCATCTTAAGGATATTTAAAAACGTTAAAAGAAAAATATCGGTTCATATTTCAGAAAGTACGAAAAAAAATAAAAGTATCAAAATCCACGATCCTAAATACGTCATATCACCCCGGCCGGCGGAAAAGCGACGCGTAAGATTCAGAGGTCAACGACACAATTCATTCAGCTGTGCGATCTCGACAACTCTGTACTTTACTTGATCTTGATACTAGAAAAATAATTTATTTTTCAGACATTTATTTACATGTTTAGTTTAATTTCTTTTTTTAGTATTGGCCTTTAATAAAGCGTGTGACGTAGTTTTTGAGGGTTTGTTAAATGTGAAAATGATGACGTTTAATTTAAATAAAAATAGGCTCAAATGGCTCAGAAGCATGGGTATAGTCTATGTTTAAAATGATGCAGTTGTTTTAAATGTCACCCTGTATATAACTAGCTGTGCCCGCGACTTCGTCCGCGTGGAAAAGTAATATTGGTCATCATTGAAGCCTTCAAGGATGAATAATTTTCCCCTGAGTTTTTCACATTTCTCATTATTTCTTTGCTGCTAATAGTTGCAGCGTGATGTTATATAGCCCAAAGCCTTCCTCGATAAATGGTCTATTCAACGCAAAAATAATTTTTCATTTCGAACCAGTAGTTCCTGAGATTAGCGCGTTCAAACAAACAAACAAACACTTCAGCTTTATAATATTAGTATAGATTAAATATTTGCTGTCAACTGTATGCGCAATGGGTCTCCGCTGCCGTGAGAATTTCGGAATGCAAAGTATTTTTTGTTAATTCAAATTATATCCAATGTATAGTAGAACCGCCTAAATGAGTCCTCGCCCGCGGAGTACAGGGGCGCGGGGGTATGACGACGAAGGGGACCGAGAGAGGTGCGGGCGGCGGGCGCATTCTTGTAAAAACTCAGTTCGCTCGCTACGCGGTTAGCGATCACACGTGTTGACAGTTGCGGACGCCTTGTGAAAATTATACATGAGATTACATTCTCAAGATGAGTCGAAATATTTTCGGACATAGAATTAATAGTCAGTGCAAACAAATGGCGTTTAACGTATATGAATATTTTAGAAAAAAGAAACTCGACCCAAATTCTGATGAATATAAACAAGATATACCTTTAAATAAAACTGTAGCAGAAGTTACTGGACTATCAGAAAAGACTGTATCTAGAATTGTACAACAAGGGAAAGCATTAAATGACAACGAGAGATTTAAATCACCGAGAAAACCAAAACAGGTTCGTAGAAAAAGAGTGGAAATAGACGATTTCACAAAAGGAGTGGTAAGAAGAAAAGTCACTCAGTTTTACACAATTTTCAAAAAAATACCTACTCTGAAAACTTTGAACGCTGTACTTAGAGAAGAGAATATATTACACTGCGGCAGGGAATATTTAAGGCTATTATTACATGATCTAGGTTTTAAATTTAAGAAATGCGGATCTAAAAGGAAACTCCTTATCGAACAGCCAAATATCACATCGTGGAGGTGGAAATACCTAAATACTATTAAAAAATATCGTAGAGAAGGAAGACATATTTTATACCTTGACGAAACTTATGTAAACGCGTCTCATAACGTTTCAAAATGTTGGCAATCAAAGGATGAACTTGGCGTTCTATCTCATATTGGTAAAGGGGACCGTTTGATCATCGTACATTGTGGAGGTCAAATTGGATTTGTAGACGGAGCCCTTGTGATATTCAAATCCAAATGTAAAACAGGTGATTATCACGATTCTATGAATTTCGCAAATTTCAGTAAATGGATAAATGAAAAGCTCATGCCTAATATACCGCAAAATTCTGTCATAGTAATGGACAACGCAGCTTATCATTCGGTTCGAGAAGAGAAAAAGCCAACTATGGCTTCTACCAAGCCAACTATGCAAGAATGGCTACGACGACATAACGTGCCTTTTGATGAAAAACTTAGAAAGGATGACTTATATAAATTAATTAAAAGTAATTTCACAGAAGATATTTACAAAATTGACGAGGTATTGAAAAGAAACGGACACGAAGTATTGCGTTTGCCTCCATATCACCCAGACCTGAACCCAATTGAGTTGGTCTGGGGTGATATCAAAGGACAATTAGCACAAAAAAGTATCGACTCTAATTTGGACCAGAAAAAAGAAATATTAGAGAGATTATTTGCTGAATATCCCAAAGAGAAATGGGAGAATTGTGTTAAACACGTGATTAAAATCGAAGACGAATATTGCAAACATGATGGAGTCCTAGATGAAGTTGTTGATTTTATTATTAATGTGCAAGACGATTCTGATGATTCTGATGATGGCTGTTGTGAAAGTGAAGAATCAAGTTCCAGTGATAGTGATATTATGGACATAAGTGATTGATTTATAATTTTGATAAATTTTGCATAAATAAATATTACATACATAACTTTATTACCTTTTTTTTACCTACATATCATACCTATATATCATAAAATCACATTTTTATCGAATTGTTTTGTATGAAAAATAAAAATTTGAAAATAACAATAATCGAAAAATGCTTATGCTATTTAATTCATGTACGTGGTCTCGTTGATACCATGGAGTTATGGGATAACAAAAGGAACACGTTGTATAGTTTACAGTTGTTTCATTCAAATTTTGTATAGCCATTATTATTTTTTTAATAAAAATCTTCACCTGTTTGCCGCTAACCACTATGACGTCACATATCTCAAGAAATGTCCAGTAACATTTCGCCCCTTGTATTACACGCTACGCTCGACCGCCGCCCTTCGTCGTCATACCCCCGCGCCCCTGTACTCCGCGGGCGAGGACTCATTTAGGCGGTTCTACTATAATTTCAAATTTCGTTGAAATTTATTTTGGTTAATTTCGAGCAAAACTTAACAAACCTCAACCGTTCGCATTTCCAAAAACACGCAAACGGAGTAACAGCTAATTAAATGTTGTTAAAAAAAAAAAAAAATTACCAGGTTTAGAAATCGGATCACTCTTTACGGTCGTAATGGGCGTGGAAGTAATCGGTTGCGTCGCCATCGACCCGGCCACAGTGTTGATTGCTTGTGGGGGGCTGCCGGCCAGTGAGGGTACAGTTGTACCCCCTGCGAGTGGCTGCGATGAGGGGACAATGGGGGGGCCGGTTAACGGCTGGTTGGGGATTAGGGGTTGAGTTGGGGGGATTAGGGGTTGAGTGGGCGGGATTAGGGGTTGAGTTGGCGGGATTAGGGGTTGAGTTGGGGGGATTAGGGGTTGAGTTGGGGGGATCAGGGGTTGAGATGGGGGGATTAGGGGTTGAGTTGGCGGGATTAGGGGTTGAGTTGGCGGGATTAGGGGTTGAGTTGGGGGGATCAGGGGTTGAGTTGGGGGGATCAGGGGTTGAGTTGGGGGGATTAGGGGTTGAGTTGGCGCAATCATAGGCTGAGAAGCCATCATGGGAGCCGTCATTGGCGCCGGGGGTATAATTGGCTTTGACATTAAAGGTTGATTGTCTATCAGAGGTTTGGCCCCCGAAATTAGGTCGGGGACAGGTTTATTTGGGGGGGTCAGCGGTGGGATTAAGGGTGATGATGTTTGTTGGGGCGGGGCGTCGAAATCCCCGAGTAGGGATTGGTTGGTTGGGGGTTGAGACGACAGGGACGAGATGAGGGGTTGAGAAGGGATGGAAGGTGGCATTGTGGGCATAGGAGGGATAGGTGGCTTTGCAGGTGGTGTGATTTGCTTTTGAGCCCCTAAAAAAGAGAAAAATACATTGTAATTTTCATCGTATTAATGTGACTAACATTATTATATTTAAGTCCATTTTAAAAATTAAAAGATAAGAGTGTCATGTGGTTCCCGGTACCAATATAAAAAAGAAAAGGACCACTCCATCTCATTTCCCGTGGATTTTGTAAGAGACGACTAAGGGAAAGACTTTTAAAGTTGGGATTCTTATTTAAGGCGATGGGCTAGCAACCTGTCGCTATTTGAATCTCGATTCTATCATTCCAAACAGCTGAACGTGGCCTGTCAGTCTCTCCAGGACTGTTGGCCCTGTCTACCCCGCAGGGGATGTAGACGTTACTATATGTATGAATGTAAAAGATAAACACAACATAACAGCTGACCGTGGCAGTAAATTGCATTGAGCTCATGTAAGCCCTCAATAAAAAAATCGGGAACAAGTTTATAAGATTTTTTTTTTGGGCGATAAGCTACCAACCTGTCACTGTTTTAATCTCGATTCTATCATTAAGCCAAACAGCTGAACGCGGCCTAGCAGCCTTTTCAAGACTGTTCACTCTGTCTACCGCACAATAGATATAGACGTGATTATATATAGGTATATATGTAAATTTATAAACATCGAAACAAAAAGTTAGTCATAATGCCCATTTGATTTACGATTAAGAATAGTGAAGGCGCATTTAATAATTAAGTGAACAACGTATTATAAAGCTAGTACCTGGTTGACCGAGCTGTGCTCGCTGAACGTCATAAAAACCAAATAACATATGTAGTAGAAAATAAAAAACAAAATAAATATTGCTCATTTGAAAGTATTGGATAAGAATTACCTGAAGGACTGAGAGACGCGAGGAGCGACGGCGGCAACACTTTTGGTATTTCAATACCGTGCAGTTTCAAATTTATGATCTGAAACAGGTCACAAGTTTTTTTTCTCTTTTTTTTTTATATTCCTCAGATAATCTTTGTATTTTCACTAAGATGTATGCCTCTGTGGTGGCATTCACAGCTCTTGAGGTGCTGCTGTTGTGCGTTTATTCTGTGACAACAGAGGTCCCGGATTCGAATCCTGGGCATGATGAGAAAAGAACTGTTTCCGATCGGCCCGGGTCTTGAATGTTTATCTATATAAGTATTTATTATAAAATATATAATATCATTGAGTTAGTATCTCGTAACACAAGTCTCGAACTTACTTCGAGGCTAACTCAATCAGTGTAATTTGTCCCATATATATTTATTTAAATACATTGAGTTACATACAGTTCATCTAGAATACAGCATCATAATACCTTGCAAGCGATGGAGAACTCCCTCAGATCCAGTTTGCCGTCAGCGTTGGTATCGGCCAAAGACCAGATCTGCCCCAGAATCGGCGGCGGCAGCTGGGACTGGAACAAACAATGTGTTTGTGTGTCATGTTTTTTAATGTAGACAATGTGCATTCGTCCACGATTTAGATTTAAGAGATCTATTTTTGTAAATTGACGTCCGATGAAAATGCTGCAGTGTAGTTTGTTCCGCCGCTTCTTCTACACATGCGCTTTGGAAGCGGTAGTAGTTGTAATTAGATTTAAGTTATGTGACGTCAATAAGTGATACCTTGTATCTAATTTTGAAAATAAATCTATTCTATTCTAATGTGCATTCTTTCCGTGTCGTTCTCAACTGTGTGGTTCCCGGCACCAATGCAAAAAAGAATAGGACCACTCCGTTTTTTCCGTCGTTAAAGGCGACTGAGGGATAGGCTTACAAACTTGGGATTTTTTTTAGGCGATGGGTTAGCAACCTGCCACTATTTGAATTTCAATTCTATCATTAAGCAAAACATGGCCTATCAGTCTTCTCAAGACTGTTGGCTCTGTCTACCCCGCAAGGGATATAGACGTGTTTATATGTATGTCAAAATATATATATACATATAATTTTATTTTTAACAGGTTTTTCTAATAAGTGCCGTGTGGTTCCCGGCACCAATAAAAAAAAAAAGAATAGGACCACTCCATCTCGTTCCCATGGATGTCGTAAAAGGCGACTGAGGGATAGGCTGATAAACTTGGGATTCTTCTTTTAGACGATGGGCTAGCAACCTGTCACTATTTGAATCTCAATTCCATCATAAAGCCAAACAGCTGAACGTGGCCTATCAGTCTTTTCAAGACTGTTGGCTCTGTCTACCCCGCAAGGGATATAGACGTGATTATATGTATGTATGTTTTCTAATAAGACTATGCACACATTAGAATATTATATCACATTGATTGATTGATGCAAATACAATGATACAGACAGTAATTATTAAAATAAAATGTTTGCTCTCTATTGGTTTTAATTAGTTTACATACATACATACATATGATCACGTCTTTATCCCTTACGGGGTAGACAGAGCCAACAGTCTTGAAAAGACTGATAGGCCACATTCAGCTGTTTGGCTTAATGATAGAATTGAGATTCAAATAGTGACAGGTTGCTAGCCCATCACCTAAAAGAAGAATCCCAAGTTTATAAGCCTATCCCTTAGTCGCCTTTTACGACATCCATGGGAACGAGATGGAGTGGTCCTATTCTTTTTTATATTGGTGCCGGGAACCACATGTTTTCCTTATATATAATTAGATTCCCTATATTAATGTCTTGGTGGTATCTTCCAAGTGCAGACATCAGCTACTCCCTTTGGCTGGTAGCCTATCAAGACTGTAGGTTCTAACTACCCTGTTAAGGATATAGACGTGATAATATGTATGTATTTACCTGCAACATGAACCTCTTAGCTTGCTCGCCTGTCAGGGCTCCGTTGACCGGGCCGAGGTTGCGGAAGTGCTCCGCAAACTTGGCGTGCTCGTGAGGCTGAACTACCCAGGGGTCTGCCATGGTGAAGTCTGTAATATATATAGAGAAGCCGTTTAGCTGATAGTCCAGTTTCGGCAGATGAAGCTTGTTTGTTTCGTTGTAAGTAAGTGAGACTTCAGTCTGATCTCCGTGACTCAACTCATAAGGAAAAACTTGCAGGGATCCTAAATAACTTTCTTATCTTGCTGAGAGGCTTAGAAATGGGTGTATATAGCTTCAATAATTTACAACACTTTCTACAGAAAATTAAATTGCATTGGCACTGTAAAAACTCTTAAGAATTGATAATGTAGAATAAACTTACATCAAAGCTGTTAGGTGCACGTAAAATTTGTGATGAAACGCCCTATTTAGTTAGTTACACTCAAAAATGTTTGAAGATTTTATATACGAGCCACTGAAATTATTGATCCAGGGTAGGAATGTGAAAAAAAAATCGATTATGGAAAAAATCGATTAAATATCGATTTTTTTAAAGGAAAAATCGATTTTTATACATGATTTTTTAAAAATTAATAATCGATTAAAAATCGATTTTTATAATCATACAATAAATGCACTCCAACATTACGTTTTTGTCTTCTGGCTTGGAGCCCGGAACGCGAACTGCCAAAGAATACTATCATAGCTCCATAATATTACATCAACGCCATCTGTGCATTCTTTCTGTGCTCTTAAAACAGTTTAGGTGATTAATTTAATCAAACATTCTCTAGATGGAATAAGTTGATGAACAGTATTTTACCGACATTCGGTTGATATTTTATTCATTATTCGTTGCTGAAAGTTCATTTTTCAAACTTGATTGTAAAAAACTTTAATTTGTGTTGATTTTATAAGAACTTTCTGTTTCTGATGTTTATTTTTAATGAATAAATCTATTGATATAATGTAAATGGCGTTTTTTTTGACATAAATTGAAAAATTAGGAAAAAATCTATCAATATAATAAAATCGATTATTTTCTTAAGAAAAATCGATTATTTGTTAATCGATTTTTCATACTTAAAAAATAAATCGATTATATAAAAATCGATTTTTTATCAGCAATGTCACATCCCTAATCCAGGGAAAACTGTCAACAAAACATAAAATGACAGCTGCTTTTTTAGCCGTTGACATTACAACAAGAAACAGACAAGTTTTATTTGCTTAGTTCAATTTAGTATTTAAAAAAAGTCAATGTCAATGTCATTCACAGCTGAGCTCGGATAGAAAATTTTGATTTGTTTTGGTTAGTTTGAAGATCTTCGAGAGTTACAATAAAAATGACCAAACTAGCGGATAATGTTAATCCCGACGTTTACGAGAAAGGTTCCGAGCGAGAGGTAACTTCCGCAGACCACGACGAGGATGTAACAGATGAGTTTGACGAACGGGAAATTTTCGACCTTATCCGGAACATCAACGATCCTGAACACCCCCTGACCTTGGAGGAGCTTCATGTGGTGGAAGAGAAGAATATTGCGGTCAATAATAAGGAGAATACGGTGGACGTGACGTTTACGCCGACTATTCCTCATTGCAGTATGGCTACTTTGATAGGTTAGTGATATATAAATTATTAAGGGATATGTTAATGTAATAAATAATTTAACGGCCTCTGTTGCGCAGCGGCAGTGCCTGTGACACCGAAGGTCTCGAGTTCGAATCCCGGCCAGGAAATGATGGGTCTTGGATGTTTATCTATATAAGTATTTAGTATAAATATAGTATCATTGAGTTAGTATCTCGTAACACAAGTCTCGAACTTACATCGAGGCTAACTCAATCTGTGTAATTTGTCCAGTATATATATAGATAAATACAATCTTTATTTTGATTAGTTAAGAGAGGTCGCAGGCTTAGCAATAGACACAAGATCTAGCAAGTAGTCGCTAGAGGAGAGAGCTACTTGGTGAATGCTTAAAGTGACCATACATCCCGCTTTCGGCAGGATTGTCCCGCTTTCAGGCTGTCTGTCTTGCTGTCCCCAGCGAGAGCAAAAATATCCTGCATTTGCAAGCAAACCAAATTTTTATACTTATTTTATATCAACATTGCACTCAAATCTCGCTGACGAGAACAGTCAGTCAAAAATACTAAATGTACAGACAAATTATTATATGTATAGATAATTCCTTCCTTTGCTTCCTTACGAGACCTCGACGAGAGCGGACGTGTTTAGTGTTGTATTTGCAAAAGTTTAAAGGTGTACGCGCTTATCTATATCGTAACGATACGAGCAGTCAGGTCATATTCCTATCAACAATAACAGTGCAATTACGACCCATACAAATAACACTGCTCCCCGGTGCGGTGCGCGAGTGCGGCTACGGTAACCTACGAGCGCGGTTGCCCCTCCATTCCTTCGCAAGATAAAGACATCAAGGTTGGGATTTGTTTATCTCGCTCGCACCTGCGTGAAGGACGCTGGCCCGCCGCCGCTTGGTAAGGTGACTGGTGATAAAGGCTACGAGGCTACGACGCTTACCCGCCTACGTCTACGGCCAACCAGTGCAGTGCTACGACGATCTACGTGGATTTCTATTCATAACTACCTTACGAGTGTTTGAAGAATTCGGTCACAAAAATATCAAGTACAAATAAATAGGTTACCCAATCGCAAAGCTACCTAAAATGGCTACGCAAAGATCCCCACCGCCCATAAACAGAGTACAAAGCAATGAGCCACGCAACTTAGCACTCCCACAAATTGGTGACTCCTTAAGTCGAGCGCATTCGGATCCTAGTCTTAATGTTACACAGCGCGGCAATAACAAGCGCGTGCGCCGGGACAGTAATGATAAACCTATCGAGTCGACTGAGGATAGTACCTCGCTCAAAGCTTTGATTGCGGCTCAAAACACGAAGCTGGAAACTATTATTAACTCAATTAAAGATTTGCAAGGCCAAATGGGTGTCGTACAAAACTCAGTGGAGTTCATGTCGAGCAAATACGACGAGTTGCTGGGTCGTTGCGACGTCCTAGAGGAAGAGCGTAGCGCGGATAAGGCCTATATTAAACAACTTGAAGGAAGAATTGAGAACCTTGATAGAACTGGTAAAATGACGTGTATAGAAATAAAAAATATACCAGCCAGAAATAGAGAAACAAGGTCTGATTTGTGTGACTTGGTACAGTCAATCTGCAACGCCATTTGTGTTCCTTTGAATAAAGAGGATATAAAGAATATTTATAGACAGGGTACAAATAAACAAATTGTTGCCGAGTTTATAACAGTGACCAAAAGACAGGATATTTTGGCCGCGGTAAAGAAGTTTAACCGAACTGATACTGACAAGAAACTGAATACGTCACACATCAGCATGGAAGGTCCACCACAGCCAATTTATATAGCAGAATTATTAACGTTTAAAAACAAGAAGCTGTACGCGATGGCAAGGGACTCAGCCAGAATGCATAAATATAAGTTCTGCTGGATTGCACAGGGTTCAGTCTTTATGCGCAAAATGGAGGGATCTCCGGCGATCCGCATTAACGAAGAGAGTGATTTTGGCCTCATACAAAAGTGACTAGACAACCCAGCAACAAGCAGCATTATATATGGTTCCCTATATTTGAGCTACTTTTATAAGTTTTTATTATTATTTCTGTTTTTAGAGTACATGTTTAGTAACAATGGCAAGCTATCGACTTCGTACACACTAACACACCCACGCATCAAGACACATCCAAACAAAATCAACAAACAACACTACCCTTCTTTAAGTGCAACGCATTTCACACTCATATATATAAAATTATTCCAAACATTAATTACAAACCTACTACAACTTCAGTCTTACGAAACTTTATACTTTTACAAACAAAATTCGCAAACCCTAATGAAGAAATTATAACGGACATAGACGAAAATAACATCATTCCATGTGCAGAGGTTGGGTCTCCGTCTGAAACCCCGTCAATTTTAACATTTAATTATAACAATCAAAATACTCTTTCAATTATTTCTGTCAACATTAGAAGTTTCAACAAAAATTGGGACAGATTTTTAACATTTATAACTGACATAAAAATTTCTATTGATGTCATAGTGTTGACGGAGTGTTGGACGGATTCTGGATTTGTACCTGATTTGCTAAGCAATTACATATGTTATTACACAAAAAAAAGCTTAAATCAAAACGACGGAGTGGTTGTATATATCAAATCTAATATTCCGTGCACTTGCTCAGAACCAGTTGTTAGCGAAGGCAGTTGTCTTTTACTGAAAATTTCTAATGATTATTCACTCATTTGTTCATATAGATCACCCTCTTTTAAAAATCCAACTAAATATATAAACTCTATAGACGAAATCCTAAAATGCATAAAATCAAAAAATATAATCGTCACAGGTGATATAAATATAAACGTTCTTCCAGGGTATGATAACATATTCACAAATCTTTACTTAGAAATGATGAATTCACATGGACTTTTAACAGGTGTCTATAAACCAACCAGAAAAGAAAGATGTATTGATCATTTCATGGTCAAAACTAATTTAAAGGCCCAGACACTCATATATAACGATTTTACTGACCATAGACCTATACTTCTGGTGTTAGAAAAGGTAGACATAGATAAAAACGAAACTTCGTCTTACAATCTCAAACTTGACTACGAAAAAATAGGCAAAACACTGCAGATATATAATTGGTCTCCTTTATACTCGAATGATAGTCCTAATACTGCAGCTAATATACTAGTATCAACACTACAAAAAATCATCAATGACAACACAACCATTGTGGAAATTCCAAAAAAAGTCAGACCTATCAAACCCTGGATCACAATAGGATTAGTTAAATGTATGCGCAAACGCGATCAATTATATAAAACATACATTAAATCTCAAAACAATGATTCGCTTAAATTTGAATTTATTAATTATCGGAATATTTGTAACAAAATTATAAAAAATGCCAAAAAAACATACTTCCAAGCACTAATCCATGAAAACAAAGGCAACACAAAAAGGACATGGAAGGTTGTTAGGGAAATTTGTGGCTTATCGAAAAGTAAAACGACATGCGAGGAGCTACTGTCAATAAAAACTAATCCCAAAGACTCACTGACGGAAGTTAACTCATACTTTACATCCATAGGTAAAACTTTAGCAGACCAAACTCTTTCTAAACTTGGGACAACGCAGGATGTTCTAGCGAGTAAGATAAATTCAGACTGCAGCCCATCTAAATCGATGGCATTTATCCCAACGGAACCAACTGAAGTGCGTGACGTTATAATGAAGCTAAAATCTGAGTCTGCTCCAGGTATAGATAAAATTCTGTTGAAAAGACTGTATGATGCAGGTGTCAGAGGTGTCGTCCATGACTGGTTCAGGGATTACCTTACTGGCAGACAGCAATGTGTGAGAGTAAAAAGCCATAAAAGTACAGAAGAATACTGTTCATATGGTGTGCCACAAGGTAGTACGCTTGGACCTAGTCTGTTCTTGTTGTATATTGACACGTTATGTAGCCTGGATATCCCTGGAGCAGAATTGCTCATGTTTGCCGACGATACCGCGGTTATATTCCACGACAAAACTTGGGCTGGGGTGGAGGCTCTATCGGAAGCTGGACTTGCTAAAATTACATCCTGGTTGGAAAACAATCTACTAACGCTGAATACGGGCAAATCTAACTACATATGCTTTTTTAAAACTTCGGCATCATGTCCAACATCTGACTTCAAAATCAAAATACACACGTTTCCCTGTAATAGAGATTTCATAAAAAATAATAATTTCAACTTGTGCAATTGCTCATACTTAAAGCGGGTTCCAACAGTCAAATACTTAGGAGTAGTGGTTGACGAAAAACTATGCTGGGCTCCACACATCGCAGTTATTTCGGCTCGAGCAAGGAAACTAATTTACATATTTAAAAGACTAAAAATTGCTGGTGACCCTAAACTCCTAATGACAGTTTATAAAGCTCTCTGCCAGTGTATCCTCACCTACTGCATTACATCTTGGGGTGGCGCTGCCAAGACTTCCATCTTGGGGGTGGAGAGGGCCCAAAGAGCAATTATTAAGGTTATTCTGGGATTACCATTTCGCTATCCTACAACTTCATTATATGAACGAGCCGAAGTGTTGTCCGTACGGAAACTCTTCATTTTCACAAGTCTCATTAGGTTCCACAAACAAGTTGTGCCCAAACTCTCACTAGCTAACAGACGTATCCAGCGCTGCCTTGTCCCAAGAGTGGAGACAGTATTTGCTCGTAGATTCTACAATTATATTGCACCAAAACTGTATAATAAACTGCTAATAATAGACAGAAACATTACAAATATAAGTTACAACGCCTTTAAAAAATTCCTCTATAATTGGCTAAAAAATATGACATTTGATGAGACTGAAGAATTATTTATTGTAGTGATTTGATAGATATAATATAATTATAGTAAAACCGGCGCCATACTCACTCACACGCACACGCACAGGCACATGAACACGAACATGCACACGTACACACACTCATACACACACACGCTAACACACAACATGCACATTCTTTTTCACTATTGCTGATTCAGTGTTGTATTAGTTTAGATTTATCTTAAAAATTTCACTATATTTTGTTTTTTTTTCTCCTTTCGTTTACGGTATGAAGATAATGTAACTGACAATCGGAGGAAGCCTGACTCCCATACCACAGGGAAACCTTCAATGGGGGCCAGCACAACAAACTTATGTAAACTCATACTGAATAAACGATATTTGTATTTGTATTTGTATTTATAATTGACTTGTATATTAAGTATATAATATATTTTTTTATTTATATACAAAATTCCGTTAACGTCCCGCTCTGACGCCAAAAAACAATGGTCACGTTATGAAAGCTGATAGTCCATAAGTAAAGATCCTAGGTGCGCGGTTTTAAAGGCCTTCTGGGCTGTGAACAGGTGCACTGGGGAGACAAAAAAGGCGACTTAGGCTAGGCTCATGAACTTGGGATTAACTCGCCGAGCTTGCATGAAGAGAGTTATTAATGTGGATGAAACGAAGGAAGCATGCAGAGATTGTGGCAAGTGGAAACATGTAGTCTCTGCCTACCTACTAGAAAAAGGTGTGATATTATGTATGTATGTAATAATGAATAAAAAACAAATTGAATTTGTATTCAAATACATTCCAGGCTTATCGATCCGAGTGCAACTCCTGCGAGCCCTGCCCAGCCGGTTCAAAGTGACCGTATCGGTAACAGAAGGCACCCACATGTCAGAACATGCAGTCAATAAACAATTGGCTGACAAGGAACGAGTGGCGGCAGCTTTGGAGAACAACAATCTTGTACAGATTATCAATCAATGTGTTGCTGTCAAATAGGAACAATGACTTTTTATTTTTTAAATCATTTATTTTTCTCCGCAAAACAAGTGTCTTAATACTAAGGTACAAAGATTGTAGAAGTACTGCTAATAACTGACTAGGACATGTAAAACAAAACATAAATAAAAATAGGCATACATACTAACATATAGACACGTCTATATCGCTTGCGGGGTAGACAGAGCCGACAGTTTTGAAAAAAGTGAAATGCAATGCTCAGCTATACGGATCTATGATGGAAATGAGATTCAAATAGTGACAGGTTGCTAGCCCATCGCCTTAAAGAGGCATCCCAAGTTTATAAGCCTATCCTTTAGTCGCATTTTACGACATCCGTGGGAAAGATATGGGAGTGGTCCAATTCTCCATAAAATGCCGGGAATAAAAAAAAACAATGTAAATATAATATTTTTTTTGTAATAAGTCATATTTTGTTCTTTAATATAATGTAAATATTAGCAAATAAATGTAAGTAGTTGTTTATTTATTATTGTTTTATTGATTGTTATAATACTAGTCTAAGAATTGGCCGACTTCGCGTCATCCTTCAAATCGTCGTATGATGTTTGGTTCTGAAAAAGAAAAAAAAAAATTTATTTTCAACTCTGACATTTAAAAAACAATCGGCCGAATACTGAAACGTTACTCAAATCTTATACTCAGTTGAAGGGCTCTTAAATTTAAGCATATCTCAGATTAAAGTAGTATACTCAAAGGCTACTCAAATGATTTCAAGGCATACTCAGCTAAGCAGCTATCAAATAATTTAAATCATGGTAACATTCACGATGTCTCGTTCTAAGCAACATTTTTGAATGAAGAATATTTACAATGCTACTTAAATGAGTTAAAACAATTAAAGTTTTATTCGGTACACAAATAAAATAAAATTTCGGTTCGGTTTAAAATCATTATTACTAAATGTTCTGGTATTATTATAAAAATTATCACGAAAGTAAACGTAAACAATTACGACCAAATTGTCGTAGAATGAAACGTTCTAGCCTAATGACATGATACCTGACACTTGAGTGAGCGCGGTATTATTTTCGAAAAGTTTTTATTATTTACTCTTTACTTATATTATGGAAGAAAAAAGGAAACTAGTAAAAAAGTGAGTATAAACAATAAAATATATACTGTAAACAAACTGCCGTTTCGTTCAATTACAAATAAGATCATTGGATGTTTAACTTTATTGTATGTTTTTAGATACCAGAATATCATTGAAAATAAGGAAACGAATGCCAGCATGATTTTAAAGAAGCGTGAAGCTTGGGATTCTGTTTGCCAGCAGTACAATGCTGTTGCTGCAAGCGGCTTCAGAAGTTGGCAACAACTCCTCTCGTTATGAGAACCTCAAACAGAGGTCTAAAAAGAATATTGCCAAAGTGAATGTAATGTCTCCAATAATGAATAATAAGTGAATGTAATGTGATGTAAGAGGTAGAAAATTATACTATTTAATAAAGGTTTTATAAAAAAACACCATGTTTAATTAGAAAAATATGTATTGATTAATGTTGTCCTTACAAGAAAATTTTGATTGCCACTTGGCCCTATAGGTTGCGCTATAAGCTCATCTTCAATATTTGGTAATATAGGTTCTTCTGTCTCTTTGGAAACACGGAACCGGGCACGAAACTCCACATCATCGTATTTTTCAAATGCATTTAGCTTTTCTACATTTCGGCGACTCACTGTAGGTCTTTCATGATCAGAAAGAGACGATAGCGATGATGAAGACATTTTATAATGTTTAAGTTTCAATTTACAAATAAAAGCACAGATTTAGGAGACCTTTCGACCACTCTCAGACCTAAGAGACGCTCAAATTAGGAATGTGAAAAAAAAATCGATTATGGAAAAAATCGATTAAAAATCGATTTTTTTTAAAGTAAAAATCGATTTTTGTATGTGATTTTTTTAAAATTAATAATCGATTAAAATCGATTTTTATAATCATACAATAAATGCACTCCGACATTACGTTTTTGTCTTCTGGCTTGGAGCCCGGAACGCGAACTGCCAAAGAATACTATCATAGCTCCATAATATTACATTAACGCCATCTGTACATTCTTTCTATGCTCTTAAAACAGTTTAGATGATTAATTTAATCAAACATTCTCTAGATGGAATTAGTCGATGAACAGTATTTTACCGACATTCGGTTGATATTTTATTCATTATTCGTTGCTGAAACTTAATTTTTCAAACTTGATTGTTAAAAACTTTAATTTGTGTTGATTATATAAGAACTTACTGTTTCTGTTATTTATTTTTAATGAATAAATCTATTGATATAATGTAAATGGCGTTTATTTTGACATAAATTGAAAAATTAGGAAAAAATCTATAAATATAATAAAATCGATTATTTTCTTAAGAAAAATCGATTTTTTGTTAATCGATTTTTCATACTTAAAAAATAAATCGATTATATAAAAATCGATTTTTTATCAGCAATGTCACATCCCTAGCTCAAATCAATTTGACAGTTCGTTTGACAGTTAACTACCCTTGAGTAGCGTTTCAGTATACCAATTTTACACTGAGTGGCGTTTGATCGCAACTTAATTATGGGGTCATTTAAATTTAACACATGCTTATAATTTACGTTTGAGAATACGAATTTTGTGTTTAAGAGCTACTCAAACATTTAAGTAGCCGTTAAATATTTGAGTAACGTTTCAGTATTCGGGCGAATATTTGAGGCAAGAGTAGCTCATACCTACTTCTTCAAAAAGGTGCTACGGTACCTAACCTACTTTTATCAATTTTTAGAGATTTTTTTTACATTCTCCATTATTTCTTCGCTCCTAATATTTGCAGCGTGATGATATATAGCCTATAGCCTTCCTTAATAAATGGCCTATTCAACACAAAAATAATTTTTAGAGATAAGCGCGTTCAAACAAACAAACTCTTCAGCTTTATAATGACGGCCTCTGTGGCTCAGCGGTAGTACGCTTGTCTGTGACACCGGAGGTCCCGGGTTCGAATCCCGATCACGGCATGATGAGAAAAGAACTTTTTCTGATTGTCCTGGGTCTTGGATGTTTATCTATATAAGTATTTATTATAAAATATAGTATCGTTGAGTTAGTATCTCGTAACACAAGTTTCGAACTTACTTCGAGGCTAACTCAATCAGTGTAATTTGTCCCATATATATTTATTTATTATTTATTTATTTATTATAATATTATTAGTATATTAGTATCAGTATAGATAGTTCCTGAGATTAGCATCTTCAAACAAACAAGCTCTTCAGTTTTATAATATTAGTTTAGATGTATTTTAGAAAATAACTATATAAATTCACTTACACTCCACATGTCAGGATCCCAGTCCGGGAACAGCTTCCTGAACACGGCCGGTTCGTTACCCTGCTTCACGGAGATTACAACCGCTGAGTCCACAGTGCGGTCCAGCCCGTCATCATCTATGTACTCCTGGTGAACAAAAAAGATATGCATATTCATCACTTACAAGAAGAACTTCAAATATTTACATTATTATTAAGTATTTTTTTTGTAGATTCTTTTATGAGAATAAATTTCTTCTTTAACCGTAAAAAAGATATGCATATATATATACATATGGTCACGTCTATATCCCTTCTGGGCTAGACAGAGCAAACAGTCATGAAAAGACAGAATGGCCACGTTCAGCTATTTGGCTTAATGATAGAATTGAGATTCAAATAGTGATAGGTTGCTAGGCTATCGCCTAAAAAAGAATCACAAGTTTGTAAGCCTATCCCTTAGTCGCCTTTTACGACATCCATGTGAAAGAGATGGGGTGGTCCTGTTCTTTAATTGTATTGGTGCCGAAAACCACACGGCAAAAAGATATGTATTTCAATAATTAACGGCCTCTGTGGCGCAGCGGTAGTGCGCTTGTCTGTTACAGCGGAGGTTCCGGGTTTGAATCCCAGGAGCATGACGAGAAATGAACTGTTTCTAATTGGCCTGGGCCTTGGATGTTTATCTATATAAGTATTTATCATAAGATATAGTATCGTTGAGTTTGCCCCATTAGAAAAAATCTAACGGACGACGGAAATGCAACTTAAAAGAAATGCAATCAAAATAATGTACCTTACAATTTAAATTTATTGCATTTTTAATAAAATACTTACTACTTGACATTGTTATATTGAGCATATCAATAGGCTATTTGACAAAGTTCTAAAAACTATCTTAGGGTATTTATTTGTTTATAAGGAGCCCTAAAACTATACTTTTCTGTATTTATATTATAGCTATATATATTAGCTATTATATTAAAAAATCGAAAAAGAAAATGCAATATTCAAATATGCCGCCAAAACGCGACTTTTAGCAATATGGCGGCCATGGCATGAAGTGACGTAGATCTCGCATAAATATTATATAGAGCTTGTTGTGTTTGACTTTGACATAACTTCCCAATGTTGCCAACCTCAAATTGGAGTAAAAAACTGTCTTACACCCACAGTCTTTGTTTTTATCTGCTTTTAGACTTGCTGTCACTATTTATGTGGCCTTTCTTGATTGCAAACCCACTTTTGAAACTTCTCTAAATTATGTAAATTCTTACTTTGTCAATGTCGGTAAAACTCTTGCAGAAAACATAAGAAGTCAGATTAACTCTACTGCTACTTCCTCAACATCTCCCTACTGTAAAACTAATTCATCCCTGAATTCTTTTGTTCTTCTTGACACATCAGCTGAAGAGGTAGAAAATATCATAGATTCTTTAAGAGACGACTGCGCTGTTGGCTGGGATAATGTTTCTACATCATTTATAAAACGCAACAAAAAATTGTTAACTCCCCTTATTACCCACATCTGCAACATCTCCCTATCCTCCGGTATTTTTCCCTCAGCCTTCAAGAAAGCTGTAATCCACCCCATATATAAAAGTGGTGCAAAAGATCTTCCTAGCAACTACCGGCCTATATCTATTCTTCCGGCTCTTTCTAAAATTTTAGAGCGCCTCATTAATATCCGGCTCAAATCTTACCTTGAAGCGCATTCCGTTCTCTCCCCTAACCAATATGGCTTTCGCACAGGAAGATCTACTAATGACGCTGTTAATGAGTTGACTGACACTATAGTTAGAAATCTTGACAAGGGGAACAAGTGCGCGGGGCTGTTCTTGGACTTTTCTAAGGCTTTCGATACCGTTTCGATCTCTAATCTCCTGAAAAAGCTAGATTCTATCGGTGTAAGAGGTACACAACTGAAACTCTTCGAAAGCTACTTGACGGATCGATCTCAATGTGTGTCTATAAACCACAAAGTAAGCTCTGACCTGCCTATTCAGTATGGAGTTCCTCAGGGAAGTATCCTGGGCCCCACTATTTTTAGTCTATATTAACGATCTGTTTACACTAAATATTCCTCACTGTAAAGTCATATCTTACGCAGATGACACTGCTCTATTATTTTTTGCAAAATCTTGGGAAGACACATACCGTCACGCTCAGATTGGCTTAGACTCTGTTTCAAGTTGGCTACTACACAATCTTTTAACACTTAACGTCCAAAAAACCCAACTTATAAATTTCTCCATTTATAACTTAGTCTCCCATCGTAATGCTATTGCGAAACTGTCAATAACTGCTCACTCACATTTTATCCATAACAACACTTGTTTTTGTACTCCCCTAACTCCTTCTGCATCTGTAAAATACCTAGGTATTGTTTTAGACCAAAATTTGAACTTTAGATTACATATTAATGCTATGGCCGGCAGAATTCGCAAATTAATATATATATTTAAAAGATTAAGACATGTGGCACACCCAAAAATCGTGAAAATGGCTTATATTACCTTAGGACAGTCGTTACTAACATATTGTATAAGCTCCTGGGGAGGAGCGTGCAAGTCCATATTAATTAAACTTGAAAGAGCTCAACGAGCTCTTCTCAAGGTCTGTACCTCCAAACCATTTTCATATCCTACATTCCAACTATACCAATATTGTGAAGTATTAACTGTCCGACAGCTATACATCTTGCGGGTTATTACTCAACAGCACGGCAATACTCGTCATAACCCGAACCGACTCAACCGTCTTGTAGCTACCTCTTCTCTCTTCTTTACGAAATTTGCACATAGATTTACTTGTTTTACCGGACCCTTTTTATACAACAAGGCTCACTCAAAATTGGCTTTGGTAACACTTTCTACGTTCTCTTGTAAAAAATCTATCCTCAACTATTTGTTTTCCCTTAATTACGACGAAACTGAAAATCTCCTACATCCTCTTATCTGATTCGTTATTTATTTTTCTTGGTACGTATCTTATATTCACATGACTTATTTGATATTAAATATTATTGTAGATCTATGCAATTTATACTAACTTTTATCCCTCACTCCAAATTACATGTTACACGTCACTATATAGTTTAGCTCGTAAGTTCGTACTAACCACCCTTTAAAATGGTAAACCTTCTGAAAAATTGTTCTACTTATGAATTGTATGTACTTCTTCTTCAACCGCTGTGAGAGCATGGCGTACTGTTACACAGGCTTGAGTCTTTAACAGACGCCAGTCTCCACCAATATTTTGTACATTTTTTGTAATTTTTCTGTGCCTACGGAGACGAAATAAATACTTTTTTACTTTTTTTTTACTTTACTTTTTTTACTTTCAGTCTTTTTAAGGCTGTTGGCCTTTTTCACACTAAAAAAGATAAAGGCGTAAAGTTTCTTACCTTAATTATGTTACTCCTGACTGCTTTGACCCTCTCCGGTATGTTGGCGCCTTGCCAAAGGTACAATTCCTCTCCCGTGTCCAGGACGTAGACTCCATCGTCTGATAGATCCTGTAAACAATATTCATTAATATAATCATGTCTATATCCCTTGCGGGGAAGATAGAGCCAGCAGTTGTGAAAGACTGACAGGCTGTTAGGCTTAACGATAGAATTGAGATTCAAATGGTAATCCCAAGTTTATATAAGCTCATCCCTTAGTCGCCTTTATGACATCCATGGGAAAGAGATACAGTTATCCTGTTCTTTTTTATATTGGTACTGGGAACCACACGACACCAGAAAGAACAAAAAGATCTCATATTATTAACAAAAAAAAAGGTTTTAACTACCTTTTGATTCATTCGGAGTCGGACATTCATGAAAATAGTGACGTTATTGTATGTTAAACGTAGCAATATATTTAGACTCCGGAAGGAACACGTAAGGCTGTAAGAGTATCAGGGCACGGCCTGGATGTGAAAGTTTACCTCTTGTTTGAACTCGAGCGGCAACTCCTCAAACTTGACCTTGCCGGTGACAGTGACAGTGACAGCTGTCAGGTTGCGGGGCGCGGTCACCCGCCGGTTGTAGTTCAGCTTCCATCCTGACGCGTCTTCTTTCTCATCCGGAGCTCCTCCTGGAATGAAACTTCTTAGTTGATTCTGTTTTTGAGAATATTATGGACCATTAACTTTTATCCAACTTTCCTATAGATGTCGTAAAAGGCGACTATGGCTTATAAAATTGGGATTAACATCGTAGGCGATGGGCTAGCAACCTGTCACTATTGAAATCCTTAATCCAACTTCTTTCCGTCTTTTCAAGACTATTGGCTATTTCTACCCCGTAAGAGATGTAAACGTGATTATATGTAGGTATGTATGAGACTCCATCGACTCTTTTTTGGTAATTATAGTCTCGACTTCGTTTGTGATGTTTCGCTTTTTGCCAAATGTCAGTTTTTTCTGTTCCTATTATCCTTGTAGGTATACAAGGGCCGAATTGCCGTTTTCGCATCGCATGTCATAAAAAATCAATTAGAAGTTTTTTATTTTCGGAGTGGGTAACACTACAAACCTAGAGCATCCCAGAACTCGTCAGGCTCGCTCCCTTGCTCGACTTGTTCGACCTCCTTTTCATCCCCTACCACCTTCAGAACGAACTTCTGAGCAGCCTCGGCTTCGGAAGGTATTGACTCCTGGAAATTTTAATAGATTAAAACCTAACCTACCTAGTTTTATCGAATTTTATATGTACGTCTACATAGCTACTTTTTCCACATTAAGAAAAAATATATATGAACAGATAATGAGGTTTATTTAATTTAAAAATATTAATTTGTTCTTTTAGGCTCAGGTATTGTTGTTTTTTTTTAATTAATTCTTTAATTTTTTTTTAATATTTGTAAGTGTGCCTCCTAAACAATTATTTTTCCTTTACAAAATATAGATTTGGCGACATCACTTAAATCACACACCAACTGTCAATCACGGCGAAGAATGTGACGTGCTCAGCCAATAGCAACGAAGAGTCTAAATCGCGATTACAAAGATTTCACGGATTGGAGCATAAATACTATCTCCGACTCAACATTGTCTGTCGCGCGGTTCCCCAGGCATTACACTAGCCTACAGGAAGATATTCTATAGCTTATAGAACATCTTCCTATATAATTATATATTTCCTGTATATATAATTTATCATTTTAAGTTATGTGACGTCAATAAGTGATACCTTGTATCCAATTTTGAAAATTAATCTATTCTATTTTAATCTACTTAAATTTTTCATTGCATCGGATAAGACAAGTAGCAGATGTTGTCTAGTTAAGCCAAGAGACGTGATAATAATGCGACGTATTAAGATAATGCCGAAATACGTAAAATGACGAGATGTCAACTAAACAATTTTTCTAGCTACAAACAAATTTACCTTCCCAGACCAAACGTAGACTTTGTCGGCAGTCTCCAACACAAAGACATCGTCATCCTCCAGCACTGAACCTGATTCCTCAACTTGGCACGCGCGCATGTCAACACCTAACTCGGTACCTTCCACCTGCACAGATATTACAGTTGTGTTAACATTATAAAAAAAAAAAAAATATTTGTCGTGCCGTGCCGTGCCGTGTGGTTCCCGGCACCATTACAAAAAAGACAAAGACCACTCCATCTCTTTCCTATGGATGTCGTAAAAGGCGACTAAGGGATAGGCTTGCAAACTTGGGATTCTTGTTTTTTAGGCGATGGGCTAGCAACCTGTCTCTTTTGAATCTCAATTCTATCATTAAGTCAAATAGCTGAGCGTGGCCTATCAGTCTTTTCAACACTGTTGGTTGTGTCTTCCCCACTAGGGACATAGACGTGACGATATGTATGTATGTATTTTTATTTGTAGGCAACACAGTTTTTGATTTTGACGTTATGTGTGAGTAAGCCGCGTTTTGTTTTGGGTTATTGAATTGAAAAATTCAAGTTTTGTGATCGATTCTTAAATGAAACAGCGATAGTCCCTGGCTACGAGGGCTGGTCTAGTTGTGATGGAAAACGAACCAAGAAACCGAAGGTCGAGCCAGAACTATCGTTCCAGTTTCATGTCCACCACTTACCCTAAATAGGCGTATTTTGTCGTCATCATATGATTTTTTGGAGTTTGTAGCTTTGTAATCTTCGTCTTTGCCGCCAAAGACAATGGCGAGATCGCCTGAAAAAAAAAATTGAAATTAAAACGACTACATCAGTTAATTGAGACTTATAATGCGTCGTGTAGATGATCCACTATATTGATTCTTTTCAGAGAAATATATGTCATTCTAGAGGACATATGTAAGACAAGCTGTGCCCGCGACTTCGTCCGCGTGGAATTGTTATTTTAGACATCATTGAAGCCCTCATGGATGAATAAAATTTGCCCCGTTTTTTTTCACATTTTCCATTATTTCTTTGCTCCTTATAGTTGCAGCGTGATGTTATATAGCCTAAAGGCTTCCTCAATAAATGGTCTATTCAACAACACAAAAATATTTTTTTAATTCGAACCAGTAATTAGCGCGTTCAAACAAACAAACAAACTCTTCAGCTTTATAATATTAGTATAGATATACATATATGTATTTCTATTTTTGTAAAGAAAATAAATGAGGTGTTTATTGTTATTTATATTACATACATACTTACATACATAAAATCACGCCTTTTTCCCGTAGGGGTAGGCAGAGACTACATCTTTCCAGTTACCACGATCGCTGCATATTTCCTTCGCCTATTCCTTATATTAGTTACATGTACTAAAAGCGCTTTAAATATGGAAGTGAAAGGTTCAAGAAATAGGAGAAGACCGAAAAAGAGATGGATGGACGCCGTAAAGGATAGTATGAGGAGAAAGGGAGTGACCGGTGAGATGGTAATAGACAGAAGTAATTGGAAACAATTAACATACTGTGCCGACCCCGCGCAGAAAGTGCGAAAATGTAACGACGAAGAAGAAGTACTTATTCCTTATCCACACTAATAATAAAGAGGAAAGATTTGTATTTTTGTATGTTTGTGTGGAATTAACTCATGTGTCATATTAGTGTCAATGTCATTGTCAAGAGAGTTTGTAACGGCCATACAAGACAATAAATCAGTTGGGCATTGCGTCATCATGCAAGCGAAGCTCGAATGTGTTTTATTTATAAATATCCTAAACAATCATAAATTCCTATATGAAACAACTCAAAAACTACTGGTCCGATTTTGATAAAATTTGGCACAAATATAGAATAGACCTTCAAAAGTGACATAGGCATAAATTTGTTTTTACTCTTTGTTTATTTAAAAAAAAACACAAAGATATGTCCACCCGTGCGAAGCCGGGGCGGGCCGCTAGTCTTTTATATAATAGAAACTTGCCTTTGAAAATGCTCAAAAAGTGCTTGGGCTCTTTACCCTGAGGCACTTTGACCACGGTCACGTTGTCCAACTCCTGCTCAAGGTCAGAAGTCAGCTCGTAAGCTGAAGTCTTGTCTTGCGATGAAGCGTCGGCACCCTTAAAAGATATACATACATACATACATACACATGGTCACGTTTATATCCCTTGCGGGGTAGACAGAGCCAACAGTCTTGGAAAGACTAGATATATATACATACATATGGTCACGTCTATATCCCTTGCGGGGTAGACAGAGCCAACAGTCTTGGAAAGACTGAATATGGCCACGTTCAGCTGTTTGGCTTAATGATAGAATTGAGATTCAAATAGTGACATGTTGCTAGCCCATCGCCTAAAAAAGAATCCCAAGATTGTAAGCCTATCACTTAGTCGCCTTTTACGACATCCATGGGAAAGAGATGGAGTGGTCCTATCCTTTTTGTATTGGTGCCGGGAACCACACGGCACCATACATACATACATAAAATCACGCCTTTTTCCCGGAGTTGTAGGCAGAGATTACATCCTTCCACTTGCCACGATCTCTGCACACTTCCTTCGCTTCATCCACATTCATAACTCTCTTCATGCAAGCTCGGCGGTTTCGGGTACTCTTGCACTGACCCTTTGCGAAGACGTCCTTAACTTGATCAAGATACGTTCGTCTAGGCCTTCCCACTTCGACCTTTCTCTCCACAAGTATTCAAATACACACAGAAATACACATACATACATATGATCACGTCTATATCCCTTGTATATATATAATCAGGATCTCGGAAACGGCTCCAACGATTTTCATGAAAGTTACAGATTAGGGGCTTTTCGGCTCAAGGAATCGATTTATCAAGGTCCTAGGTTCGAGAAAAGCTCGGTTCCCAAGATATATAAACATTTCAAAAACCGCGTTTTAAGAAACTATATCAGCGCCATCTCTGGTGGTCAGGTACCAACCAGGTACTGTTATTTTTATGTGCAATAAAGTGTTTACAAACAAACAAACAAGAAAGATATAGTCAGAACTCTGCCCTGGTATAACTAAAATGCCGTTATCTGCCAAATCCTTGTTTTAAGTAAAACGTCAAAATAGCGGTAAAAATTTAAACTGATGCCATTCATCAATGAGAACGCCTATTTATGACTTAAAGGTAGTACCTAAAAGTCGTATATACCTACAGATCAAAAGAGATTTTTTTTCTTATTCTACTGGTAAAAAAGGTGAAAATCCTGAAGTCAGATCACGGCGTTTTAGTTTTACCACGGCAGAACTTACAATCCACAAGTACAAGACGTAAGCGTCTTCACCACTGTCATTGGTGTATTGGTATTTGACCACGTAGACCTCGCTCTGGTACAGCAAAGACAGACCTGACTCGAACCTCTCCGTTACGTCTTCCTGGTCACCAGCGAACCTGGTAATGGAAAGAGAAGACATACATACATATAATCACGTCTATATCCCTTGCGGGGTAGACAGAGCTAACAGTCTTGTAGACTGATAGGCCACGTTCAGCTATTATACAAAAAAAGAATAGGACCACTCCATCACTCTCCCATGGATGTCGTAAAAAGCGAGGGATAGGCTTATAAACTTGAAATTCTTCTTTTAGGCGATGGGCTAGCAACCTGTCACTATTTGAATCTCAATTCTATCATTAAGCCGAATAGCTGTAAGCTGAAGAGTTTGTTTGTTTGTTTGAACGCGCTAATCTCAGGAACTAATGGTTCGAATTGAAAAATTATATTTGTGTTGAATAGACCATTTATCGAGGAAGGCTTCAGGCTATACAACATCATGCTGCAACTATTACGAGCGAAGAAATAATGGAAAATGTAAAAGAAAAAAGAGGAAAATTATTCATCCTTGAGGGCTTCAATGATGCCCATAATAACTATTCCACGAAATCGCAGCTAGTAAATAAATAAAAGTAAATTATGTTACCTAGTGACAGTGAGACTGCCTTCCCCCTGATCTGGCATGTATCCCCGGGCTGATGCGCTCTTTCCAATCTGCTTGGCGGCCGCAGCAGACTCTTCTGCATCCCCAGAGTAGTATCCTGCATCTGTTATTTTAGAATTAGCATTTCTGTTAATCTTACCATGGTTTAGAACCGGTTTTCTTAAACTTTAAATTGGAAAAAAGCAACGATCTCTGTTAGTCGCGCGCGCTTTTTGTAACTAGGTATAGTTTAATTCATTTTTCAAGTAAGACAATAATGGAGAGTCCTATTCTTATTTCTATTGGTGCCGGGAACCACACGGCACTTTATTGCAAAATTAAACATAAGCTGTCGGAACACTTAGTGGTTGAAAATCAGAAATTTTACTTACCAGCGTCCGACATCATGCCTTTGACAGAATAACCGCTGTTCACAGTATCCCAATTGTGGAAGTATTGCTTGAAATTGGAGCACTCAACGCCTTCTGCTACTCTCGTGACATGAACCTGAAATTAATTGATAAATTTACACTTGGACATCAATTTTTTGTATGTAATTAACGAAGGTGTTCCACAAGGAGGTTTAATAGGTCCTTTTTTAATTATTTTAAATAAATTATTAAAACATCGTCCTTGTAAAGGGTCAGGTCAAAAGTACCCGAAACCGCCGAGCTTGTATGAAGAGAGTTATGAATGTGGATGAAGCGAAGGAAGTATGCAGAGATCATGGCAAGTGGAAAGAGGTAGTCTCTGCCTACCCCTCCGGGAAAGAGGCGTGATTTTATGTATGTATGTATGTAAATTATTAAAAGAGGACCAGTCTTGAAAAGACTGATAGGCCACGTTCAGCTGTTTGGCTTTATAATGGAATTGAGATTCAAATAGTGACAGGTTGCTAGCCCATCGCCTAAAAGAAGTCGCCTTTTACGACATCCATGGGAACGAGACGGAGTGGTCCTATTCTATTTTTTATTGGTGCCGGGAACCACACGGCACGATCAATTCTACTTATATTTATTTTTACTCACCCAAGCCGGATATCCCTTCGCGTCCAAATACTTCTGGACAATATCATAATAGTTCTTCTTGGTTTCACCGTCCACATCGTCACCCAGCCAGATGTAGATTCCACTGCAGGGCGTATCCAGAATGTACACTTCCTGAAAATCAAATTAAATAATGTAACCTTTAAACCAGGACTTATTTTTTTACACATATACATTATGTTCACGTCCATATCCCTTGTGGGCTAGACAGAGCCAACAGTATTGAACAGACTGATAGGCCACGTTCATCTATTTGGCTTAATGAATGTAGAATTGAGATTTAAATAAAGTAAAGATAAAGTTGTGGACGGAATTTGTTACAGTTTGAAAAGAAAGAAAGAAGGTTTTATCTTATATATAAAATTCTCGTGTCACAATGTTCGTTCTAGTACTCCTCCGAAACGGCTTGACCGATTCTCACGAAATTTTGTGAGCATATTGAGTAGGTCTGAGAATCGGCCAATGTTTATTTCTCATACACCTCAGTGATAAGGGTTGTCCACTCTCAACATTTTAACTAGAAATTACTTAAAAATTATTTATATGGCAAAACAACCGTGTGGTTCCCGGCACCAATACAAAAAGAATAGGACCACTCCATCTCTTCCCTATGGATGTCGTAAAAGGCGACTAAGGGATAGGCTTACAAAATTGGGAATTCTTTTTTAGGCGATGGGCGAGCAACCTATCACTATTTGAATCTCAATTCTATCATTAAGCCAAATAGCTAAACGCGGCCATTCAGTCTTTTCAAGCCTGTTGGCTCTGTCTACCCCGCAAGGGATATAGACGTGACCATATGAATATATGTATGTATGGCAAAACAACGTTTGCCGGGACAGCTAGTACGAGTATCTTATAAATGCTACCAGAGCGAAGCGGAAATTAATACTTACATCGGAAGCCAACTGTTTCTGCTTGAACGGCTTGTTCAGAGCCACCAGATCCAGGTCATCGCCGACCAACACCTTGTACAGGTAAACGGCGTTGATGTCTGCGCGGGAGTAGCCCTGGAAATTAAGTCAAAGTACTAACAACTAGAGATAAATAAATAATAATAAATAAAAATATATTTTATTTAAACCTAAATCAAAATTTAGTACACTCTGTACCTACATAAATCTATTTAAAATTGGCAATCCATAAACAATATATTATCAAATCTCATACATACATACATATAATCACGTCTATATCCCTTGCGGGGTAGACAACAGCTGAGCGTGGCCTATCAGTCTTTTCAAGACTGTTGGCTCTGTCTACCCCACAAGGGATATAGACGTGACCATATGTATGTATGTATGTATGTGTATGATGTGAAAATAACTTTTTCTGATTGGCCTGGGTCTTGGATGTTTATCTATATAAGTATTAATTATAAAATATAGTATCGTTGAGTTAGTATCTCGTAACACAAGTCTCGAACTTACTTCGAGGCTAACTCAATCAGTGATATTTGTCTCTTATATATTTATTTATTTATTATTGTGTATTTACCTCTGAGGCGTCATCATCTTGAATGTCATCTTTAGATCCAGATCCTAATGCGTTGAAGAACAAAGCTACATCATCGTCGTCGGAGAATTCATCTGCAAAAATGATGGTACATTATGATGGGTAGTTTATTACCGCTTCTTCTGCACTGACGCCTTGGAAGCGGCAGTAAAATTAGTTTTAAGTAATTCATTTGACGTCAACCAATGTTGTTAAACCGAACGTTTTGACAATTACCAAGCGATATGAAGTATCCTATAATAATGAATAAAAATTTTGAATTTGAATTTGGATTTTGGTACTTGTACACACGGCGCAAGAGTGCTCTGGGCCACATCCCATAGACTAATCAAAGCGAAGTGCCACTGGAATCTCCTGAGTCCACCATGAAAGGCTATTATGTCAAGCTCGGGCCACATTATGTTAATCTATATCTATATAACTATATACGGACGGAGTCGCGCGCGGAAGCTAGACATTATATCCAAGCATTATAATATATTAGCCAGCCATATAATCCTTCGTGCTGAAATAGGTTGTAGCGGGAGCGATGATTCGGCTCGACCGCCACCAAAGGGAAGATCTACCGCCAGGCTGGTGTGATGCCTGGGGAACCGCGGCTCCGACGATGTTGTGTCGGAGGTTGTATATATAGCTCCATTCCGTGAAATCTCTGAAATCGCGATTTAGATTCTTCGCTGCTATTGGTTGAGCGCGTTAATTTCTTCGCGATGATTGACAGTTGTTGTGAGATTGGATGTTGTGACGAGTGGCGTAGAGATGTCGCCACGAGGTATTCCAACAAAGCTCATCATTAATGTACTTTTTGACTTACCAATGATTTCAATTGTAGCTCTCCCATTATGCTCCTCGAATCTCAACTGGTTGGCAACGCTGATGATCTTTCTGCGCTGCGTCGCCTTGGCTCCCTCCGGCATCAGCACGAAGATATCATGTTCCACTTCCAGGATGAAGCAGTTCTCTTTGGTGAGGGACGAGGCGTCTGCTGGTACCTGATGTGGAAAAGGTGATTTATTTACCAGCTGCGCCCGCGACTTCGTCCAAGTGGAATAGTTGTGTTGGGCATCATTGAAGCCGTCGGGGATGAATAATTTTACCCGTTTTTTCTTTCATGTATTCCATTATTTCTTGGCTATTTAAAGTTGCAGCGTGATTTTATATAGCCTTAAGCCTTCCTCGATAAAATGTCAATTCTACGCAAAAAATATTTTTTCAATTCGGACCAGTAGTTCTTGAGATTAGCGCGTTCAAACTAACAAACAAACAATCAAACAAACCCTTCAGCTTCATAATATAGATTCGGACCAGTAGTTCTTGAGATTAGCGCGTTCTAACAAACAAACTCTTCAGTTTTATAATATTAGTATAGATTCGGACCAGTAGTTCTTGAGATTAGCGCGTTCAAACAAACAAACATACAAACAAACAATCTCTTCAGCTTTTTAATATTAGTATAGATGTTGTTATATAGCCTAAAGCCTTCCTCGATAAATGGTCTATTCAACACAAAAAGAATTTTTCAATTTAGACCAGTAGATCCTGAGATTAGCGCGTTAAAACAAACAAACAAACAAACTCTTCAGCTTTATAATATTAGTATAGATTAAACCAACCTCGTCAATCCTCATGTTGTCACAGCCGGAAAGTCTCAGCAGTCTCTTCTCAGCCCCAGCGTTGGTCTCCACCTCGTTGAAGCCAGACTCATTGCCACCTTCCAAGTATCTGATTGCTGTCAGAATGGTCAGTGTTGAAATTTATGTAAAGAATAGCGTTGAAAATTCGGAAAGAAACAAATTGTTTTTTTTTTTCGGTGAAAGAAACGTTTTTTCGTTTTTTTCGCTTTGTTTCGAAAAATAAAAAAAAAACGATTGGGAAAAAATACGTATAATTACCAATTTTTAAAACAATGATGCATATTGTACGGTAATCAATACTTTTCTTATTGTATTTTTCCGTTTCTTTGATATTTTTCCGTTTTATTAATAAAAAACATGAAATATTTCATTCTTATTTTTCTTGAAACTTTCGTAAAAAACTTGTATAAATACGAGGGAATTTGAAAAAATACCGCTTTTTTCAACCCTAGTAAAGAATCGCTTCATTTCCCACTATTTGTCATACTATTAAGTCCATAACTTAAATAGTAGCTATCAACCTCTTTTTCACATGTTACTGGCCAGTTATAAAAATTTTCATTTTTTTGTTTTTTATTTAGGAACTTTAGTGAAAAAAATTTGAAAATCAAAACTAACTACGCAATAGTTCATGAAAGAGGTAATTTTAGGGCGTGGTTCCCGGCACCAATACAAAAAAGAATAGGACCACTCCATCTCTTTCCCATGGATGTCGTAAAAGGCGACTAAGGGATAGGCTTATAAAATTGCGATCCTTTTTTTAGGCGATGGGCTAGCAACCTGTCACTATTTGGATCGCTAGTAATAAAGAGAGATGATTTGAATTGTTTTTTCTAACGAACAAACTCAATAACAACTGAACAAATTTTTATGAAATTTGGCACTTAGATAGAATAGACAGGACGGAAAGGTCGGAGTGGGAAGACCTAGACGAACGTATCTTGATCAAATTAAGGACGTCCTGGTAAAGGGTCAGGTCAAAAGTACCCGAAACCGCCGATCTTGCATGAATAGAGTTATGAATGTGGATGAAGCGAAGGAAGTATGCAAAGATCGTGGTAAGTGGAAAGAGGTAGTCTCTGCTGCCTACCCCTCCGGGAAAGAGGCGTGATTTTATGTATGTATAGAATAGACCATTAGGAATGACATAGGCTATAGCCTATATTAATATTAAATAGACTTTTTTCTAGAACATTCCACGGAAGCGCGAACCCTTAGAAAAGTTAGCTAGTTAATTAAGCAACAAACCTGGCTGGAAGTACCCCAAGAACTGGCTGGACTCGTGACCCTGGACTTCCCTGTGCTGAACCGCCTTGCCGCCCAGCATATCGTCCAGCGTCACCGTCAAGATGGCTGCCGACCCCTTCTTGTCTTGGGTAGTCTTCGCGCCGAGCCAAAAATGTGCATCGTAGGAGAGGGCTGAATCGCTTCGTCCTGTTGTCTGTAAATAATACATACATACTTGTTATAATCACGTCTATATCCGTTGCGGGGTAGACGGAGCCAACGGTGTTGTAAAGATTGAGAAGTCACGTTCAGCTGTGGTATTCATGATGGAATAGAAATTCTAATAATGGCAGATGAAATATCGAGATGAATCCAAACTTTACAAGCCTATTCTTAAGTCGCCTTTAACGACATATGGAGTTGCTCTACTCTAAAGAGCCGGAAAAAACCCGAAAATTCAAAATTAAATGAAAAAATATGAAATTATGTGTGAATAAGTACTACACTGCAGCATTTTCACCGAAAGATCTCTTAAATTTAAATCGTGAACGATTACTCATTGTCTACATTAAAAAACATGAATGAATGTAAAAAACAAATTATTCCAATACGAATATTTCGTCAAATAAATTGAGTTGATGAATTGAGCAACCTTATTTTTTTGGAATCGGTCATATTTCTAGGGGTAAACCAGACATTTCTGCTTTTAAGAGAAAGAAGTCTTTGGGCTAGGAAGTCAGGGTTCTCTTGAGTGATGGCTTAATAAATAAGTACCCGGTTACCGATGTACAAGAGATGGTGCTGATATATGTAGTTTCTTAAAACGCGGTTTTTGAAATTTTTATAATATATTTTGGGAACCGAGCTTTTCTCGAACCTAGGACCTTGATAAATCGATTCCTTGAGCCGAGAAGCCCCTAATCTGTAACTTTCATGAAAATCGTTGGAGCCGTTTCCGAGATCCTGATTATATATATACAAGAATTGCTCGTTTAAATATATTAGATATAAATATACATACCCGGGACAAATTAATCTCAATTCCATCTTACAGCCAAACAGCTGACCGTGGCCTAGTAGTCTTTACAAGACTGTCGGCTCTGTCTACCCCGCAAGGGGATATAAGACGTGATTATAATTATGTATGGGACAAATTACATAGATTGAGTTAGCCTCGAAGTGAGTTCAAGACTTGTGTTACGAGATACTAACTCAACGATACTTACTGTATTTTATAAATAATACTTATATACTTATATAGATAAACATCAAAGACCCAGGCCAAAAAGAAAAAGTTCATTTCAACATCATGGCCCGGCCGGGATTCGAACCCGGGACCCTCCGGTGTCACAGACAAGCGCACTACCGCTGCGCCACAGAGGCCGTTTTATAATAAACAAAAAACGGCAAATGTATTCCACTCACCTTCAAAATTATGTATGAGTCGCCGTTGTAGAATTTTCCATACGTTTTAGAGTCCACGGGGACAGGCTCGAATTTCTGTAAAAAATAATAATAATTATGTGCCGTGTGGTTCCCGGCACCAGTACAAAAAAGAATAGGACCACTCCTCCATCTCTTTCCTATGGATGTCGTAACAGGCGACTAAGGGATAGGCTTACAAACTTGGGATTATTTTGTTAGGCGATAGGCTAGCAACCTGTCACTGTTTGAATCCCAATTCTATCATTAAGCCAATAGCTGAGTGTCGCCTATCAGTCTTTTCAAGACTGTTGGCTCTGTCTACCCCACAAGGGATATAGACGTGACCGTATGTATGTATGTAAAACAAATTATAAGTACACGCGTCTCAAGATACACCCGGGCAACCTCTTATATACCAATCAAGGCAAGGCGATACAAAACATCGTGAGGAAATCTGCATTCAGGCAACTGGATGTGTAATACCTACATACAATCACGTCTATATCCCTTGCGGGGTAGACAGAGGAAACAGTCATGAAAGACTGATAAGCCACGTGCATCTGTTTGGCTTGATGATAGAATTGAGATTCAAATAGTGACAGGTTGCTAGTGTATAAGTCGTATCCCTTAGTCGCCTTTTACTAGGTACATACATGGTTAAGAGAAGGAGTGGTCCTATTGTTTTTTTTTTATTATTGGTGCCGGGAACCACACGGGTCTAAATTTGACGAATTCTACTCTTATTATCGAGCCAAAAAGGTGAGCGTGGCCAATCAGTCTTTTGAAGACTGCTGGCTCTGTCTACCCCACAAGGGACATAGACGTGACCATATGTGTGTATGTATGTATGTTATTATTAGGGGATGATGACTGTATGTACGTAAATTTAGACGCACATAAATGTAATATAGATTTATTGATTATCATTCAAATCAACAACCAATCATTATAGACTGCGTCGCTCATATGAATATTTAAAATGGAATAATTGTTTTTTTATATTTTTAGCGTCTAGCGTCAGTGGTCGATTGAAAAAGTGTGACGTTCAAGAAGACACGTCAGGTTATAATCCTACATCTACTGCCGAGAACCACACGGCAGTGATCTGATCCCGATACATACATACATACATAAAATCACGCCTCTTTCCCGGAGGGGTAGGCAGAGACTACCTTTTTCCACTTGCCACGATCTCTGCATACTTACATACATACATAAAATCACGCCTCTTTCCCGGAGGGGTAGGCAGAGACTACCTTTTTCCACTTGCCACGATCTCTGCATACTTACATACATACATAAAATCACGCCTCTTTCCCGGAGGGGTAGGCAGAGACTACCTCTATCCACTTGCCACGATCTCTGCACACTTCCTTCGCTTCATCCACATTCACAACTCTCTTCACGCAAGCTCGGCGGTTTCGGGTACTCTCGACCTGACCCTTTACCAGGACGTCCTTAATTTGATCAAGACCCGTTCGTCTAGGTCTTCCCTCTGATTCTGATCACGATACTTACATCAATAGTCCAAATTTCCAGTCCAGGACTTGCTCCGGCGTCGGCAAAAGCTGGATGCTCCATCACACGACCTTTTTTTACCGCGTAAAATGACACACTGACTAAACCAGCCGAATTATTGATTGTTTGATAAGTCTGACTCATTCTAACCTTATCAGATTGTAACTATACAGGCGTTAGTTTTTGTGTTTTTCTTATCAGATATCAAGAGTTATTATAGAGAGTGTCGGTGGTTGAATCGGTAAGGTGCCCGGTTAGAATGCGTGATGCGCAGAAAGGCACATGTTCGAATCCCACATTGGCAATGTACCAATGACTCTTTTCAAAATTATGTACCTACATTAGTTTGAATACTAAGCGATGCTCTTACGGTGAGAAAAAATATCGTGAGGAAAACTGCACATTCAGCCATCGCCTACAAGAAGTATTACAAATTTATTAGCCTTTCCCTACGTCGCCTTTTACGACGTCCATGGTGAGATATAGTCTGGTCCTTTTATAAGGGCCAACTATACTTAAAAAAACTAAACTCTTCATTATCATATTGCACCACAACTTATGTATATACGAGTAAAATTCTCGTGTCACAATGTTCGTTCCCGTATTCCTCCGTAACGGCTTGACCGATTCTCATGAAATTTCGTGAGCATATTGAGAAGTCTGAGAATCGGCCTACATCTATTTTTCATACACCTTAGTGATAGGGAACATTGTAACCATATTCGAGGAATAAATGATTATGATTATGATTAGGGGTTGTCCACCCTTAAATTTTTTTTTAAACAATAAATACTTAAGAATGTATTTATATGGAAAAACAGCGTTTGCCGGGACAGCTAGTAATGAAGTAATATTTGCTATTCTAAGCATTCAAGCTCTGTTTGGTTATAAAGAAGACCTAACCATAATAAACATACACACATCATATTGTCTTGAAAAGACTGACAGGCCACGTTCAGCTGTTTGGCTTAAAGATAGAATTGAGATTCAAATAGTGGCAGGTTGCTAGCCCATCGTCTAAAAAGAAGAATCCCAAGTTAACAACTCTTTAAGTCGCCTTTTACGACATCCACGGAAATGAGATGTATGTGTCCTATTCTTTTTTTTATTGGTGCCGTTAACCACACGGCAGTAAGTATGTATTTTATCGAAAACTCAACCTGTATATAAGTACGAATGACAGAAATGATATAGATAAGATAAGATAAGATTCTAAGAATCACAACATAGGTAATTAATGCAATAAATATCGATCGATTTTTCAATAATAAACATTTACGCCAATTCGTTTGTTTTTTTTGAATAAATACATACCTACTTATGTGCCGTGTGGTTCCCGGCACCAATAGAAAAAAGAATAGGACCACTCCATCTCTCTATCATGGATGTTGTAAAAGGCGACTAAGGGGTAGGCTTACAAACTTGGGATTCTTTTTTTAGGCGATGGGTTAACACCCTGTCACTATTTAGATCTCAATTCTATCATCAAGCCAAAAAGCTAAACGTGGCCTATCAGTCTCTTAAAGACTGTTAGCTCTGTCTTCCCGTAAGGGATATAGGTATGACTATATGTATGTATGTATATAATTGCGTATATTCCCTTACGTCGCCTTTTACGACATCTCATCGGCCTACAATAATATCTGGGTATAAATAAAACATTTTTTTTATTTTTAAATAAAATAACAATAAATTTATTCGTTTAAAACAAAATTCCTAATAACAAACTGAAATTCAACATTAAAATATTAATATCGTTATTGTAGCCTGTTCCGGCAACCTGAAACAAAGTAATTTGTTAACTTCTATACTAATATTATAAAGCTGAAGAGTTTGTTTGTTTGTTTGAACGCGCTAATCTCATGAACTACTGGTTCGAATTGAAAATTTTTTGCGTTGAATAGAGCAATTATCGAGGAAGGCTTAAGGCTATATAACATCACGCTGCAACTATAAGGAGCAAAGAAATAATGGAGAATGTGAAAAAATCGGGGCAAATTACCTATTCATCCTTGAGGGCTTCAATGATGCCCAAAATAACTATTTCACGCGGTCGAAGTCGCGGGCACAGCTAGTATATGTATAAAATAAAACGTGAATTCTAACTTGTGTAAACTTTTTGTAGGTTATTTGTGAAAAACAAACAATTGACACTCATCTCTGTGAATAAAAAAAACAATTGACACTCATCTCTGTGAAAAAAAAACGATTGACACTCATCTCTGTGAAAAAAAAAACGATTGACACTCATTTCTGTGAAAAAAAAAACAATTGACACTAATCTCTTAAAAATTAACTTTTTTCTTTAAAAGCTGCCAGTGAGCTAACGAAACAAACACACGCTACCTTCACATCGTCGCCGGCCTTCAATTTCTTGCCGCAGCTGATGTCGTCCACCGATGTCCTGAACCTTTCTATCTCCGCCTTGTTGAACGGCTCGGGTTGAAATTGGAAACTGGGTTGGACATTTCAAAATTCTAAATTTAAATCCAAAATTCAAAATTTTTATTCATTACAATAGGATACTATATATCGCTTAATAAATATTTAAAAAGGTCTTTTTTTTTACATACTGTGCCATACTAATTTATTTTTATGTAGGCACATAATTATTTAATTTAAATGTAGGTTTTAGAATTTTTCTTAGCGGCCAGTGTGCTATACAACTTTTAACACATCCTACTAATATTATAAGTGAGAAGGTTTGTATGTCAGGATGTCAGTATAGATGTTTGTTACTCTTTCACGCAAAAACTACTGAACTGATTATGATGAAATTTGGTATGTGGGTAGCTGAAGACCCAGAATAACACATAGGCTACTTTTTATCCCAGAGTTCCCGTCTATTTCCCTTGCGGGGTAGACAGAGCCAACATTATTGAAAATGAAATTGAAAATATTAAAAGGCCACGTTCAGCTTCATGGTGGAATTGAGAATTAATTAGCGACAGGTTGCTAGCACATCGCCTAAAAGAACAATCCCAAGTTTATACACCTATCCCTTAGTCGCCTAACACGACATCCATGGGAAAGCCATGAAATTGGTTCTATTCAAAAGTGCGCGTAAACCACACGACACTCTGCAATACTTACTTTTACATACATACATAAAATCACGCCTCTTTCCCGGAGCGGTAGGCAGAGACTACCTCTTTCCACTTGCCACGATCTCTGCATACTGCCTTCGCTTCATCCACATTCATAACTCTCTTCATGCAAGCTCGGCGGTTTCGGGTACTTTTGACCAACCTTTTCAGAGGTCAACGACACAATACTTACTTTTCTTTTTTATTATTATTTCTTCGGGCTATCAGCGTTGAGAGGTTTAAAGTAGTATTCTGTACAGGCTTCGTAACAGATTTCAATGTGGATTCCGCACTGTCCCTATAGTCTAAATAAAATATATTAATACTATAAAGCTGAAGAGTTAGTATGTTTGTTTGAATGCGCTTATCTCAGGAAGTAATGGTTCGAATTGAAATATTGAGTTTGAGATTGTGTTGAATAGACCATTTGTCGAGGAAGGCTTTAGGTTATATAACATCACGCTGCAACCATAAGGAGCAAAGAAATAATGGAAAATGTGAAAAAAATGGGGAAAATTATTTATCCTTGAGGGCTTCAATGATGCCGAAAATAACTATTCCACGCGGACGATGTCGCGGGCACAGCTAGTTAAATATATACATATCACGTCACGTCTATATCCCTTGCGGGGTAGACAGAGCCAACAGTCCTGAAGAGACTGACAGGTCACGTTCAGCTGTTTAGCATTATGATAGAGTTAAGATCCAAATAGCAACAGGTTGCTAGCCCATCACCTAAAATAAGAATTCCAAAGTTTGTACGCCTATCCTTTAGTCACCTCTTACGACATCCACGGGAATTGTGATGGAGTGGTCCTATTCTTTTTTATATTGGCGCCGGAACCCATACTGCACAGGCTTTTACATTTCCGATTTTTAGTAGTTCTGGGGATTATAAGTAGTTATTTGATTTTCAAACAGACTCGCAGTTAATTTTTCACTTACAAACAGTATCTTTGTAGATCTCCGACAGTTCCTTCTCAATCTTCGCTTCTTCTTCTTCATTGGTGAGTATTGCGTTAGGTTTTTGTGGATGAATGGTCACAACCTGTTATTTAAAGAAGATACCTAGATAAAGATAACCTAAAAATTTTACAGTACATAACATACAACCGCCTTTATAAGTCGCTTCGACAATATTCGACGGCTTTCAATCTACTGCCGAACGAAACCGAATAAAAACTTCAATAAAAAAATTACGACCTTATTACAGATACATAAATCTTTAAATCCAAAAACATAATGTCTCCAGCTATCTCGCTCGTAATAGTGGACAGTTCGCGAGTTCAAATAGCGCGCTCTGATAGGCTCAACCGCTCGAATACTTTCGCGCCATACAAAAACTTGACTTTTTTTTTGACGAAGGGGGAATACTTTTTATGCCAAGAAGTCTAATACATACATACATACAAACATTTGGTCACGTCTATATCCCTTGCGGGTTAGACAGAGCCAACAGTCTTAAAAAGACTGAATGGCCACGTTCTGCTATTTGGCTTAATGATAGAATTGAGATTCAAATAGTGACAGGTTGCTAGCAAATCGCCTAAAAAGAATCCCAAGTTTGTAAGCCTATCCCTTAGTCGTCTTTTACGACATACATGGGAAAAGAGAGGGAATGGTCCTAGTCTTTTTTTTTATTGGTGCCGGGAACCACACGGCAAAAGTGTAATAAAGGTGGCTTATATAAATTACCACATTAGGTTTGTTAGTGTCCTTCTTGACCTCCTTCTTGACCTCCTTCTTGGTGGTCAGCTTGGTGGTCGTAGTCGTGGAAGTAGTCACGTGTTCGTCTTCTTCATTCTCTATGGACGGCTCCTCTTCCAAGTCTGCGGGGAGCTCTGAAAGAAGATTTACATATGGAATTATAGTTGCTGTATTTTTATTTGATTCGATAAGGTTCCCGCATATTAAATTACTAGAGGCCGCCCGCGACTTCGTCCGCATGGAAACCCTATCAATCCCGCGGGAACTCTGGGATAAAAAGTAGCCTATGTGTTATTCTGGGTCTTCAGCTACCTACATACCAAATTTCATGGTAATCGGTTCAGTAGTTTTTGCGTGAAAGAGTAACAAACATCCATACAAACTTTCGCCTTTATAATAGTATAGTAGTAGGATAGTTGCTGTATTTTTATTTGATTTAGTAAGGTTCCCGCTTAAATGCGTGATGCGCATAAATTCACAGGTTACTGTACATTAGTTTGAATACTAACCGATGCTTTTACAGTGAGAGAAAACATCGTGAGGAAACCTGCACATTCAGGAAACTGGATGTGTAACCATGATCGATCCAATACGGGTTAGGTTTACCTGCGGAGGTCAGTTGGGAGTCGCTTTGTGTAAAAATCTGACTCACCCAATCCAGGATCCATGGTCAAAGGCATACCCTGGGCTCCTCTTCAGAGTGGTGAGGATGCGCCCGGGACTAAAGCAAGGAGGAAGAAGAATGATAGTTTGAACGTGTTAAAGTCTACATCTTTCCGTGCATACTTCAATCTCTTCATTCACATTCATCAATTTCTCAATGCGAGCTGGTTTAGGAGGAAGATATGGAGTGGTCCTATTATTTATCGGTGGGTACTTCACATCACGGCCGGGAACCACACGGCACAAGTATTCTTTAGTGATTGGAACCACACGTCACGGCCGGGAACCACACGGCACAATTTAATGTATGTTCGTTTCAATATTTACCTTTTATTGGAGAACCGATCTCAATAACCTCCTGCCCCCTGGATTCTGTTAAAGATTTCACGACATTGTTACAAAAAACGGTACACAAAGAAATAAAAACAACAATTAAAAACGTACGAGGCATGTTGTTATTTTTTTTTAAACTTAACGCTCAATTGTTTTGTAGCCAACTAGATTAAGTTTAAGATTTTTTTTTAATTTATTTTGTGCAAATGTGGCGCCTAAATGAGTTTTTAAATCCACCGTGGTCGGAGTGACTCAAAAGCGTCGTGTTCAAAGTTTCATTCATTAATATAATCACGTTTATATCCCTCGCGGGGTAGAAAGAGCTAGCAGTTTTCAGTTCAGCTGATATTATAAAGCTGAAGAGTTTGTTTGTTTGAACGCGCTAATCTAAGGAACTACTGGTTCGAATTGAAAAATTTAACTTTTTGTGTTGACCATTTATCGAGGAAAGCTTTAACCTATATAACATCACGCTGCAACTTTTTGGAGAGAAGAAGTAATGGAAAATGTGAAAAAAAAAACGGGGAAAATTATTTATTTATTTATTTATTTATTTATGTACACAAAAATTATATACAGAAGCATTTATTACAGTAATTCTAGTACAAAGGTGCTACTTATTTCAACAGAAATCTCTTCCAGTAGACCCATGAGAGGAGAGATTAATTTTGGAGCGGTTTAGTTTTATTCATCCTTGAGGGCTTCAATGATGCCCAAAATAAATATTCCACGCGGACGAAGTCGCGGGCGCAGCTAGTATATTACATGATTATTCTGACGTCCACCGAGCGCCGCCCGGTCGCCCAGGTACCGTACATTATTTACACGTACCTACACAAATAAACATACATACATACATATGATCACGTCTATATCCCTAGCGGGGTAGACAGAGCCACCAGTCTTGAAAATACTGATAGGCCACGCTCAGCTGTTTTAGTGATAGAATTGTGATTCAAATAGTGACAGGTTGCTAGCCCATCGCCTAAAAGAGGAATCCCAAGTTTATAAGCCTATCCCTTAGTCGCCTTTTACGACATCCGTGGGAAAGAGATGGAGTGGTCCTATTCTTTTTTGTAATGGTGCCGGGAACCACACGGCTATACACACAAATAAATGATTCTTAAAAAAAAAACAAATTCTACACAGCCCTAGTCCGCTCTAACTTGTTCAAAGTGCAATGCGGTCACCCATTTCTACTGCCAAGTTTAACCGGTCAGTTAACGCTTCACTTTCGTTCAGTGAATCCGTTCGACATGTGTAGATATTGTGTGCTATAAATGACACAGGTGATTATTTTTTCTATTTAACCCTCTGTGTTTATTGGCTCTGTCTACCCCGCAAGGGATATATACGTACATAAATATATATATTCATGTCTATATTATCCCTTGCGGTGTAGACGAAGCCAACAGTCTTCAAAAGACTGAAATATGACATACATAGAAAAGGACCATTCCACCTCTTTCCCATGGATGTCATAAAAGGCAGCTAAGGGATAGGCTTACGAACTTGGGATTCTTTTTTAGGCGATGGGCTACGAACCTGTCACTATTTGAATTTCAATTCTATCACTAAGCCAAATAGCTGAACGTGGCCATTCAGTCTTTTCAAGACTGTTGGCTCTGTCTACCCCGCAAGGGATATATATACGTGACCATATGTATGTATGTATGTTTAAATACATATAATCATGTCTGGTATAGACCTTGCGGTGTAGACGAAGCCAACAGTCTTCAAAAGACTGAAATATAACATACATAAAATACATACAGTCACGTCTATAAGCCTTGCGTGCCGTGTGGTTCCCGGCACCAATATAAAAAAGAATAGGACCACTCAATCTCTCTCCCATGGATGTCGTAAAAGGCCGCTAAGGGATAGATAGATGAAGGTACCTATATTTCCTTTCCTTATACGTTCAGCTGCATGGGTTAATGATGGATTTGGGATTCAAATAGTGACAGGTTGCTCCACCCGTCTCCTAAAAAACAATTCCAAGTTTACAAGGCTATCCCTTAGTCGCCTTAAACGACACCCATGGGAAAGAGATAGAGTGGTCCTATTCTTTTTTCTTCACCAGACTCTTAATTTTTTTTTAATGGATCTTTTAATTATATTTACCTAATTAAAAAACAAAACTAGAAAGTTGTAACTCTCTTTTTTTTTATTGCCATTTTTTACTGGATTGCAAATATTCTAATATAATAAGAAAAATATAATAAGAAAAATTGATTTGACCGTGTTTTTTTTGTTATGAATGAACTCATAAAATACTCAACCGTTTTAAACGAAATTTGGCACAGAGACGGCAGAGATTTAAATTTTCCAAGAGAGCGAAGCCCTACGCTAAAACTAATTAATACATAATTATAAGACAGTTGAAATTGAGTGACTGTACATTGAAATATTTCTCCAAAAAATTGACACGATTAAGTAAGTTTTAAGTAGTTTATTTGACGTTAATCAATGTTGTGAAACCAAACGTTTTGACAATTATTAAGCGATATGAAGTATCCTATAATAATGAATAAAAATTTTGAATTTTTGAATTTGAATTTTTTTTTAAGTTTCCTCAGTCTGACTATTTACGTTATAATTATAAAACCACTCACCATTGTTATAAATGTAAATGTTAGTTTGTTACCCCTCCACGAGTTATCTACTGAATTAATCTTCTTGAAACATCACGTATATACATATAATTAAGACTCTGGAGAAGGGCATATGGTACTTTTCATCCTGGTAAAAAATAGGGTATTTGCGCAAATCTTGTGTTCTTTTAGAGGTGACGCTAAATCGTTGTTATTTGTAAGTGGCGTTTAGTTCGATAGTTTTGTCGTATTTTTGTTAGATGGCGTTAAATTTAAATAAGTGATTTTTTGAAGATGGCGCTAAAAAAAAAAACTTTCAAACGTCGGCGTAGCTGCGGGTTAAAGCTAGTTAAATATACTAAATTACAGTAAATATAATTAAAATTTACTTATAATAATAAACTAAAGTGAAATATAAATAATTTACATGGTTATTTTCAAGAAGAGCGCTAGTCTGTGACACCGGATGTCCCGGAAGTTTTGAATTTGAAAAATTTTATTAATTATAAAACATAGTATCGTTGAGTTAGTATCTCGTAACACAAGTCTCAAACATACTTCGAGGATACCTTAATCTGTACCATTTGTCCAGAATAATATTTAATATTTTAATATAATTAAATAAATTGCCGTGTGGTTCCCGGCACCAATACAAAAAAGAATAGGACCACTCCATCTCTTTCCCATGGATGTCGTTCGTAAAAGGCGACTAAGGGATAGGCTTACAAACTTGGGATTCTTTTATAGGCGATGGGCTAGCAACCTATTGTCACTATTTGAATCTCAATTCTATAATTAAGCCAAATAGCTGAACGTGGCCATTCAGTTTTTTCGTGACTGTTGGCTCTGTCTACCCCGCAAGGGATATAGACGTGTCCATATGTATGTATGTATAATTAAATAAATAGTACATTCTCTATTTATAAATAGTGTTGAATTCTCTCACTAGATGGAGCTAGATGTGAATTTGTCCCGGGAAGGCGCAGAGCCCTGGGGCTTCCGGCTTATCGGGGGCACCGACTTCAACATGCCTCTCACAGTTGTAAAGGTAGGTTAGGGGATAAATGGGGACAGTCAGGGACATCGGTCAGTTCAGTCGCGTATTACACATTTGCTGTGCCCGCGACTTCGTTCGCGTGGCATAGTTATTTTGGACGTCATTGAAGCCCTCAAGGATGAATAATATTCCCCATTTCCATTATTTCTTCGCTCCTTATAGTTGCAGCGTGATAGCCTAAAGACTTCCTCGATAAATGGTCTATTCAACGCAAAGAGAACTTTCCAATTCAAACCAGTAGTTCCTGAGATTAGCGCGTTCAAACAAACAAGCAAACTCTTCAGCTTTATAATATTAGTACAGATTTTTATGACTTGTGGTAGGTATATAGAAATCGCCACAGGTTTAAAAATAGGATGTGTAAATTAAACAGTTGACAATGACTGACAATCGATTTCTTCATTTGTCAAGTAGCCAATGATCATTATTGAGGCCTGCCAATTAATCTATTTCTGACTGACTTAATTCAATGTCAGAGGGGTTCCGATGTTTTTTTTTCTAATCAAATACTTTTTTGTACGTTTATTGTGACGTGTGGTTCCAGGACACCTATATTCAAGAATAGGAACATTACATCTCATTTCCCATGGATGTCGTAGGTGGCGACTAAGAGATAGGCTTACAAACTTGGGATTCAGAGTTTGAATTGTATCAATTTGCAAACAAACTAGAAAGCCAAATAAAGACTTAAAACATATGTGACATAATAAACCAAAAGATTCAACAAATAAATTAATAATAAAAAAAACAAAAAAAAACTTGGCATTCTTATTTTAGGCGATGTGCTAGCAACCTGTTTGAATCTGAACTCGCAAAATTAGTCGCCTTTTACGACGTCCATGGGCAAAGACTGAGTGGTCCTATCCTATTTTTATTAGTGCCGGGAACCGCTGAACGTGGCCCATCAGTCTTTTCAAGACTGTTGACTCCGCCTACTCCGCAAGGGATATAGACATGATTATATGTATGTGTGTTTCAGTATGTGTGTTTATCAGGTTCTCCCAGAGTCGCCGGCAGAAAAAGCGGGGTTGCAAAACGGCGACACGGTGTCGCGGATCGACGAGAAATGCGCCGGCGCATTGTCGCACGATGACGCGCGACTAATCGTCGACAGTGCAGACGTTACTCTAAAACTTGGCGTGAAACGGTGAGAGTAATCTTATTATTTATTGTCATAGACGTAAGTATGCAATGCCGTGTGGTTCCCAGCACTAATACAAAAAAAGAAAAGGACCACTCCATCTCTTTTCCATGGATGTCGTAAAAGGCGACTAAGGGATAGGCTTACAAACCAACCTGTCACTATTTGAATCTCAATTCTATCATTAAGCCGAATAGCTGAACGTGACCATTCAGTCTTTTAAAGACTGTTGGCTCTGTCTACCCCGCAAGGGATATAGACGTGATTATATGTATGTATTCTATGTACATTTAAAGGTAATCAATGTCAATAACCACAGCCAAATATTGATGTATCTATTTATAAGATTGATTATTAATCATTTAACCTTTATTTTATAAATAGGTTGAAGGTATAGGTGGTACCTACCTTACGATTTTTTTATAACCACTTGCATTTCGATTTTCAAAGAAAACGACAGTTTGAAACGACATTACGGTTGGTCGATATTGAAAAAAAAATAAAATAATAATAATGAAGTTCTATCTGGTCTATAAAAACAAGTAAGAAGAAGTTTTTATTTTTTATATTTTTAAAAGTGCGACAATTAATATGCGGTGGTGGTGTTAAGTTTGAATATTTTGTTTGTTTTATTTATTTTTTTCTCATAAATCTTTTAACGAAAATATAGTATCGTAATGGTATCGTTGTGAAACGGAACGTTGGAATAAATAACAAAACTTAAATGTAATTAATAAGTTTTACAGGTTGCCTAGAAAGTTAATGAAATAATTAAATATTAATTTCTCTTAGAAAAGTATTCCAATTTAAAACGTTTATAAACAGTTTAAGTTTTAAATTAAATATTCCAATTTTTTTAAATTTCTTTATAAAACTCTTTTTAGTTCATAATAACATATTATAATCAATTAATTAAAATGAATTCGAATTAAAACTAAAACTACTTATAAAAAAGAAAGAGAAAAGATGATTACAAACTTCACTTAAATAAATATAACAAATAATAAAAAAAAGTTAAGTGGTCATTGACAATCAATGTTTTTTAATTAAATTTGAAATAGTTTGTAAAATAAAAAAAGAATCTATAGTGGTCATTGACCATCAAAGTTATTTTTTTACAAAATTTTAAATAGTTTATTTTAAAACTGCCACATATTTATTTACTTTTGGTATGTTAGTACCTGTAATAAGTACATAGGTATATTATTATCTAATCAATTGTTAGTTATTAATTATTTGAAGATTTGAAGCATGAGTTATGAAAAATTGAGTGATGTTTCTATAATGGCGCTTGCGATTTCAAGATCCAGATCAAATTATGATTACAATGTATGTTTGGCATTAAACGTATTCTTTTATAAACGACTTGCTGTGCCCGCGACTTCGTCCGCGTGGAATAGTTATTTTGGGCATCATTGAAGCCCTCAAGGATGAATAATTTTCCCCGTTTTTTTCTTCACAATTTTCATTATTTCTTCGCTCCTAATAATAGATGCAGCGTGATTTTATATAGCCTAAAGCCATCCTAGATAAATGGTCTATGCAACATCGTCGTAAAAGGCGACTAAGGGATAGGCTTACAAACTTGGGATTCTTTTTTAGGCGATGGGCTAGCTACTTGTCACTATTTGAATCTCAATTCTATCATTAAGCCAAATAGGTGAACGTGGCCATTCAGTCTTATCAAGACTATTGGCTCTGCCTACCCCGCAAGGGATATAGACGTGACCATATGTATGTACATATGGTCACGTCAGATACATACATACATATGTATGTATGTTATGTATGTATCTGACGCTGTACACGAGTACCAGTGACTAAAGTACATTCTCTTCTCATTCCAGCGGCCTCTACGACCCAATATTGGACAATTACGAGCCAATTTACGAGGACTTAGACCAGATAGAGCGGGCCGGTATCGACCAACCGTCGCAGCCAACTGAGGTACACGACACCTTCCAAATCCAGCAGTTCCTGGACCCCAATCAGGATATATTCCCTCGGGAGGAACTTGGTGAAGAACAGCCTATATCCAGGTCCCTGACTGCTTCCCCTTTTGTCCTACCCGCTAAGCCTTACAGACCTTTTTCCACTGAACCTTTACCTCAGATACCCCCTTTAGAAGACCCAATTATCCTTAATCCTAATTACAGAGATGAGTTTGGTGAGATACTTGACGGATTTGAGGAATTCAATGGGAAGTATGAAAGCAGGTTCAAGTTGCCAATTTCTGAGCAATATGATCCTAATTGGGAGAAGAAGGAGAAAGGTAGTGTGGAAAATAAAGGCATTGAAGTGAAGATGACGCAAATTGATAATGAAAATGTTAGCGGGCTGGTTGCAGTGAAAACGGATGTCAATGTATCTATTGAAAAAGAAATAATTAAAGAAGATATTGCTTTCATGAAGAAAATGAAACAGGAGATTGACATGGAAAACATTGAAATGACCGCGACTACAATTGTAGATGAAAGCATTGAAAAAGCTAAGACAGTAGCTGAAGAAATAAAGAGAGAAATTGATGTGGAACTGTCTGACGTCAACAATGTGGCGATAGTTAACTCGAAATCTGTTTTCAATTCACAGTTGACTGCAGAAACCAATTCTGAAGTATTGAATACAACTTCACAAAATTCAGTTCAAAAGATGGAAACCAAATATGAGTCCTCACAAGCTGACGTAATATCTGAACATGAAGATCTGGGTATTGTTAAGCGAGAAACACGTGTTGAAAAAGAAACTAGTGAAACTCATGATGATGCAAAAACTGAAGTGAAAGTTTCCAAAAAAGTTGAACAATTCGAATCAATTAACACAAAAGATAGTGTGAGTGATGAAAGAAAAAAATCCGTTCAACAAGAAGTGGAAGAAATTATCGAAACAGGTAGCGTTAGGAGAAAGTCTATGATGTTTGATAATGAAGAAAACAGTGTTGATAAAATCAAATGTGATGTTGAACACAAAACTAAACATGATAAGACTGAAACTAAGAAAGAAATAATTCATAATACTTCAAATAATATTGACAAAAAATCAACAGAACGAAAAGTAAGCAGCACCAAATCTTCTTCTTCTGAAGCTGAGCACAGAGCGTATTCGATTGGCTTAAAAACAATTCCAAATATAAGAGGTACAGTACATTCTTCTTATCATTACAATTTGTTACTTCAAACGTTCTTTTTGCACCTCACTGATGTTATGGTTGCTTTATCGAGATTTATTTTATCTCAACCTATTTTTAATAAGGATGAAGAGAAACAGGAATCAGTTTCTACTCAGGAAATGAGGTCAAGTTCTTCTGAGAAGACTGAAAAAGTATCAAGGAAGCACGAAAATTTGGACCAGGTATCTGAATTAAAAGCAGATAAAACAGAAATTAAAGCGGCGCAAAGTACTATTGTTCAGAAAGAGAAAATAGAAAAGGCAGCTGTAAAAGAGAGGAATGAACAGAAGGATAATATAATTAAGGAAGAAACAAAGGTTTGTGATCAAATCGTCCAAAATTCAAACGAAGCAAATCGTCTAGAGAAAGTCCAACAAACAAAGAGTCAAATACAAAATGAAGTCGCCACTTCAGAAATAAAAACACATAAAAAAGCTGCATCTGGTTCAGAAATGGCACAACTCAGTGAAAAGAAATCACAGGAGTTGACAGTCAAAATGGACGCTGTTATTTCTGAATTCGAAAATAAAACAGGCATTGAAGATGATACTGAACGTCGTAGAAGATCTAGGAGTCGTAGTCAAATCGTAGAAGAAGTGATGAAAGAGAGCGACCCATTAGAATGGTTATCCAAAGTTGATAGCAATAAATCTCAAGAAATTACTGAACTAAAAACATCTTCTAATGAATGTCGCAGTTCAGTTGAATCAACTACTACAAAAATTGAAGTAAGTACTGCAGTCATATCAGCTGCTGAGAGAAAAGTTGAAAGTAGACACGGGTCAAGAGCGAGATCTTCTACGCCTAATGAAGGAAAACAGATGTATGTGGCTATCGTTGAATCTCATGTTTACACAAATAAAGATACTATTTTACTTGATGAAACTGATATATCTGAATCATCTTCAGTTGTTGAAGAGTCAGTTATGGATTCTACAATGGCCGTGGCTTCAGAAAATGTTGTGATGGAAAAATCAGAAGTAACTATGTCTACAAGTGCATATCAAGATAAACAAGTATCTAATCAAATGAAAGTCCAAGAAGCAAAAGTACTTGTTCAAGAGTCAAAACAACAACAACACAATGTCGAAGATTATAAATGTGATATTAAAACTAAAGAAGAAGTTGTTCTACAAAAAGAGGAACTAGCTAGTACAAATCACGATTTAAAAATATCTAAACAGAAAGAAGTCCAAGAAATTAAAGAGATTAACAACCAACAATCAAAACAACAAGAAAAAGTTGAAGATTTAAAAATTGATATTAAAAAAGAAGAAGTCACACAAAAAATTAGTGAATCTGTGGTTGATGTTCATGAAAGTAAACAATTATGTATTGAAAATAAATCTGAACAAGTTATTCAGGAATCCAAAAATGTTGATAAATTCCATGTTGAGTCACAAACTAATATTTCAAAGAAAAGTATAATTTTAGAGCAAACAAGTGAACCTGTTGTTGAATTATATGAAAGCAAAGAAATTAAAGAGGAATTTCATAAATCGTCTGTTAAGGAACAAAGCTTAGACGTAGCTAAAGAAGATTCAGTCATTATACAAGAAATAATAAGCGAGTCTTCAGCTATTGAAGATAAAAATGATACCCATGGTTATGTAGAATTAGCAAAAGAAGAGTTAACTGAAGTCAAAGCACAACAAATCGCGGAATCAGATGTTAGTGCTGACATCAAAATTAACAATGTAGAAATCAAAAAAGTTAAACCTCAATTAGAATCAGCGGCTTTAAAAATAGTGAAAGAAGAAGTCATTGAAGTCCAACCTTCACCGGAAATTTTAGAATCAGAGGAAACCAAAGTGTTGAGAATCGAAAAAACCGTTGACATGTCAAAAGATTTAATTGTCGAATCAGACACTCAATATGTGGACATATCCGGATCAAGTTCTATGGATTCCGTTGGTGCTTTGAATAAAACATCCGTTCAAGAATCAACTTTCACCGCTAAACTATCACAACAATCTGAGACATCCTTTACTGCATCATCTATTTCGCAGTCTGTCCAAGAGTCCACGTTCATTTCAAGATCAACGGAATCAAACGCCCACAAATTAACTCTCAATACTGACATAGCCCAACAGAAGACGTTACAGCAACAATCATCTGTGAGCAGTGATGAAAATAATAATATAGATACACCTACTCCTTCCACCGTTCCTCCTACACCTTTAACAGATGAATATGTGTTTAAATTACAAATTCCTTTACCTAAAACCAGCGGTACAGTTATTCCCTTGGACTTGACTCCTGAAGAAGAAGAGCCCCATATAGTTAAAAAGAAATTAGTGCCTCATATTGAAACAAATTTAGAATCACCTATTATTTATGATCCTCCATTGCCCTCGCCTCCTGGGATTAAAGTTACATCTCCAGTTTACACAAAGCCTGGTTTAAGGGGAGGAGATATAAGAGCTTTAAGAAAGGTAAGAGCAGAACCATTAAAATCTGTAAATTATTATCTGTAAAAACAATTTATGACCTATTTATTCTTGTATAATAAACACAAACATTATTCTGACAATAACAATCGCTTGAACCAAGAAGTGATATCTTAGTAATACATACATTTGTACATCATTTGTCAATTGTTAAAGTATTGTATATATTGTCAAAATTACCAGCTTCACTGTGATCATACTTGTACTAAAAAATATATAAGATAATAACAGATCTTCATCTCACACAATTTTATTTGACATGTAATGACCTAATAATAAATTTGAATATTTGACATGTATCTTAGCTATTCGACATTGATAAGAACAAAAATTATCAAATAAATAACTATACTGCTGGGCAGTCTGCCATACATCTTTATAACTTCAGTGTTTAATTCAATTCATTTACAGTTTATCATTGTACGCATAATCACGAACACTGACATATAATTTTTTTTGAGCAGGAAGAAATATTGGAAATTGAGAGGAAATCAACGCTTCTAGCATCAGCTATAGACAAGACTATTAAAAGCATTGAAGAGTATAAAGAACAAGTCGGAATGGAAACCACGGCAGAAGTTGAAGAATCAACAATTACTAACAGTTTTACTAAAAATGAGAAACATGAAAATGAAGAAACTAGTATAATATCCACGACACGATTGGAAATTAATAATAAAATTGAAAATGAATGGTCAAGTGTTGATAAACAGATCGAAGCTAACAATATAATTTTGACGGAATTATCCAAAGTTACTATGGAAGAGGACAAAGTTGAATCGAACTCTGCAGATTCAGTTAATGGCAATATTGAACTAAACTACATTAAAATGAACGGAACTGAAGATCAATCTGTATCAGAAATGGTTGAAGTTAATAATTCCAAACATGATATAAGTACGACGGAAAATGTCAATGCAGACATCAAAATTGATGATACTCACGAATCAAAAGTGTGTGTTGCAGAAATTGTTAACAAGACGGAGTTAACTCAATTGGCTAAAATAGATGATTGTGTAACTAATGGTGTTAATGAAATAAGGAATGTTATTATCGATGTTGGAAGCGTACCTTCTAAAGAAGAAGCTGTTGAAGGAAATGAAGATCCAATGAAAGGATTCAGACCAGTCGTCTTCAACCCTGAAACTAGGAATCCACGACCAACTGGTGTTTATATTAACTTTGTAAGTTTCATCGTTATTTTTGGGGTCTTAGTTAGTCTTCCTCTGTGTAAGTCTTAGTCTCCAGCCATACATACATACATATGGTCACGTCTATATCCCTTGCAAGGTAGACAGAACCAACAGCCTTGAAAAGACTGAATGGCCACGTTCAGCAATTTGGCTTAATGATAGAATTGAGATTCAAATAGTGAAAGGTTGTTAACTCATCGCCTAATAAGGAATCCCAAGTTTTTAAGCCTATCCCTTAGTCGCCTTTTACGACATCCATGGGAAAGAGATGAAGTGGTCCTATTCTTTTTTGTATTGGTGCCGGGAACCACACGGCACATAAATAATAATAATAAACATCGGTTGACGTTAAATGAATTACTTAAAACTAAGCTTACTGCCGCTTCCAAACCGTCAGTGCAGAAGAAGCGGCAACAAACTGCACTGCAGCATTTTCTTCAACAACGTCAACTTCACAATATCAATTAAACTTAGAATAGAATGTGGACGAAAGAATACATTGTTCAGATTAATATATTTTTCTCATCATGCCCTGGCCGGGATTCGAACCCGGGACCTCCGGTGTCACAGACAAGCGTACTGCCGCTGCAACACATAGGCCGTCATAAACTAGTTATAAACATACATACATACATATAATCACGTCCATATCCCTTGCGGGGTAGACAGAGCCAACAGTTTTGTAAAGACTTATGACTAGTTATAAAAGTTACAAATATTTCCAGCCCGCCCAAGATACTGGTAGGCCTTACACTACCCCAACCGGAGAATTACTTGGCACTCATCAAGGAATCGTCGATGGACTAGAAGATGCTACGGTTGATGAAGAAGTCGCTAGTGAGTTTTCTTTTTTTTTTAATAATAGTGTTATATTTTCTGAATAAAAGTCGTAGTTCCTTACATTCTTTATTATTTTACTGTTACCTACTACAAAATAAAGTAAGAGCACATTACGCCATGTTGCGTCTTTGGAAGAGAAGGGAAAGACCAAAGACAAACAATAACTTAGAAATAGTCAATCATAGACTTCAGTGTTGCCAATATAAATGTACTTATTTCTAACAAATAGGTATGTCTAAGATTAATGGAATAGTGCCGTGTGGTTCCCGGCACCAATACAAAAAAGAATAGAACCACTCCATCTCGTTTCCAGGATGTCATAAAAGGCGACGAAGGGATAGGCTTATATAATTACTTGGGATTCTTCTTTTAGGCGATGGGCTAGCAACCTGTCACTATTTTAATCTCAATTCTATCATTAAGCCAAATAGCTGAACGTGGCCATTCAGTCTTTTTAAGACTGTTGGCTCTGTCTTCCCCGCAAGGGATATAGACGTGACCATATGTATATATATATATATGTCTAAGATTAATGGAATAATAAGTTTCGTGAAATTAAATGTTTTTTTGTTACATTATTTTTATGTATATGTACTTAATATTATAAAGCTGAGGAGTTTGTTTGAACGCGCTAATCTCAGGAACTACTGGTTAGAATTGATTCTTTTTGCGTTGAATAGACCTTTTATCTAGGAAGGCTTTAGGCTATATAACATCACGCTACACCTGTTAGAAGCAAAGAAATAATTGAAAATTCGAAAAAACGGGAAAAATTATTCATCCTTGAGGGCTTCAATGATGCCCAAAATAACTATTCCACGCGGACGAAGTCGCGGGCACAGCTAGTTTGCAGTAAAGAGTTTACAATCAAACAAACAACCAGTGTCGTGTGGTTCCCGGCACCAATACAAAAAAGAATAGGACCACTCCGTCTCTTTCCCATGGATGTCGTAAAAGGCGACTAAGGGATAGGCTTACAAACTTGGGATTCTTTTTTAGGCGATGGGCTAGCAACCTGTCACTATTTGAATCTCAGTTCCATCATAAAGCCAAACCGCTGAACGTGGCCCATCAGTCTTTTCAAGACTGTTGGCTCTGTCTACCCCGCAAGGGATATAGACGTGATATGTATGTATGTATGTAAACAACCTTTTTGCAGAAGAACTTGGTAAACCAGGCATGACTGAAGAGAAGATAGCCGAATTAATATCTGGAGAGTCGGAAATGTTGAGAGAGGCGCATGTAATGGGGTAAGCATCATAATGTCACAATCTTTTTGTAATTTCGCAATTTTATTTGTGTCGTGTGGATCCCGGCACTAAAGAATAGGACTACTCCATGTCTTCCCATGGATGTCGTAAAGGCGATTAGGCGAATGGTTAATTTCTTAAAGATTCTTCTTTGAGGCGATGTGCTAGCAACCTGTCACTATTTGAATCTCAATTCAATTATTACATCTGAACGTGGCCTGTCAGTCTTTCATAAACTCATGGCTCTGTCAACCCCGCAAGCAGTAAACTGAGTGCCCCCTTTCAATATGCAACGCAATTTACCAAACATCCTGTATGAAATAGACGTTCAAGTAACTAATTTTCTATTTCTTCATTTCTAAGATTCGTTAGGTACATTTCGTGTCATATTTTTCAACCATTTTGTATATTCCATTATACTCGCTCACTCACTCACTGACATTTTTATACTTTTAAGCTCATAAGATAAAAAATCAACATATTTCATTGTTGTAACTTTTTTTTACATTTTCAAAACACTGCCATTGTCAAATTCATAATTTCACAATGTTCAGTAGCTGAATCTTCACAATTTAAATTTGAAAACATTCACAAATTCATTCATATGATTATCATATAATTAGTTCATCTTTACTTTCAGACTAAGTATAAATACCTACCTGCATATTTTATCTAGAACAGAATAAATTTGTTTTCAAATTTGGACACAAAGTATCACTTATTTTGACGTCACATAACTTATATCTATGTAGATAATTGTATCTACTACCGCTTCCAAAGCGCTTAAATAAAAAATTAATAAATTTGTCTTTGTTTTTTTTTATAGTTTACCGATTTTCTGGCAATATCATTCAAGAATAGTTTCAGTTACAATTTGATTATTGTATGGTTTTTTTATTATAAACTATCATGATAGTGTTATTGTTTTTTTAATTACAGACATAAAATCACGTATTTTTCCGGAGGCGTAGGTAGAGACTACATCATTCCACTTGCCACGATATTTGCATACTTCTTTCGCTTCATCCACATTGATAACTCTCTTCATTCAAGCTCGGCGTTTTTGGGTAATCAAGGACGTCCATAAACTTTTTTAAAATTAATTGAAAATATTTTTATCAATGTGAAAAAAGGGTAATCACCCCTGTCATTTCCCTTTTTTTTAAAGAAAACAATTGACGATAACTTTTTTGCTCCGAAATTGTAGTTTTACACGAGATTTTCTGAATGTTAAACATATTAGGGATCAAGCCATCGTTTCTATCATATCTCCAACCTCCACCAGAGCCTCTATAGCTTACAACACAAATAAAAAAAAAAACAAAATGGTTGAAAACAGATTGACACGCGTCATTACGTCTCACATGAGCCGCGCTGATGATGCTTCCAGCGTTGACTTCAAACGGATCAAGCCAATTGTCGAGTCTCTAAAAGACTCAGAAGTGTTGAAAGCGCTGAATGAAGAGTTGATGAAGACGCAGAAGGAGAAGAAGAAAGAAGAGAGGAAGTGGACTACGTTTTTGCAGAAGCCTAAGAGAGCGGTGCCGAGAGCAAAGTTCGGTTACCACGGATATGTCGAGCAGGAGATAAATATTGAGGTGAGAATCAATCTTAAAATTACGTACGTAACCTTTTTTAAATACACTTTCTTGTACACATATCTACATACATTCATATAGTCACGTCTATATTCCTTGCGGGGTAGACAGGGCCAACAGTCCTGAAGAGACTGACAGGCCACGTTCATCTGTTTGGCTTTATGATAGAATTGAGATTCAAATAGTGACAGGTTGCTAGCCCATCGCCTAAAATAACAATCCCAAGTTTAAAAGCCTATCCCTTAGTCGCCTCTTACGACATCCACGGGAAATGGGGTAGAGTGGTCCTATTCATTTTTATACGGGTACCACATGGCACACTTTCTTGAAAACGGCGGAACTATCTTGAAAATTGCATCAAAATCGGTTCAAATAATCAATTCTATCATTAAGCCAAACAGCTGGTCGTAGCCTATCAATCTTTTCAAGACTGTTGGCTCTGTCTACCCCGTAAGGGATATTGACGTGATTATGTGTATGTTTGTAAATTGCTTCAGCGCAACTCGAGATTATACCGGACAAACATTGTATACTAACCGATGCTCTTACGGTGAGGGAAAACATCGTGTGGAAACCTGCACATTCAGGCAACTGGATGTGTGACCACGATCCAAATATGAGTCAGGTTCCCCTGCAAAGGTTGCGGAGGTCAGACGGGAGTCGCGTCGTCTAAAAATTTACATACATACATATAATCACGTCTATATCCATTGCGGGGTAGACAGAGCCTACAGTCTTGAAAAGACCGATAGGCCACGTTCAGCTATTTGGCTTTAAGTTAGAATTGAGATTCAAATAGTGACAGGTTGCTAGCCCATCGCCTAAGAGAAGAATCCCAAGTTTATAAGCCTACCCCTTAGTCGCCTTTTACGACTTTTACTATTCTTTTTTGTATTGGTGCCGGGAACCACACGGCACTAAAAACTTGACTCGCACAAGCCAGATTCGCGGCCAATTCATATTCATCTTAATTGTGCATTACTGCCAAAAATAACAGATATAATTACACAATATTTGGCTTCTATTACGAACACTAGAAAATTAATTATAGTTTTAGATCAATATAAATTTCCTATTTCCGTGTAGTATTGAAACGTCAATATTGGCAGGCCATCAAGGTGTTATAACCATGTTTATAGATTCAAATGAAAATTATTATTAGTATTGTTCTATCAGTGACAGTGTGTGAGCGTTGACAAGTGTTGATTTAGGTGAATTTTAAAAATAATTCTATTTATGATGTAATATATTTAACTAAATTTCTACTAAATTTGAAATTTAGTTAAATATATATTACATTTTAATTTTTATACATAGAGAGAGATTAAATCATCCATCTCTTTCCCATAGATATCGTTAAAGGCGACTAAGGGATAGGCTTACAAACTTGGGATTCTTTTTAGGCGATGGGCTAGCAACCTGTAACTATTTGAATCTCAATTCTATCATTAAGCCAAATAGCTGAGCGTGGCCTATCAGTCTTTTCAAGACTGTTGGCTCTGTCTACCCCACAAGGGATATAGACGTGACCATATGTATGTATGTATGTAGAGAGATTAAAATTTTAAGAGAGCGTAGGTCGAATCGATTTTTATAGAGAGAGATTCAAATTTTAGATAGCGTAGGTCAAATAGGTAAGGTGCCCGGTTAAAATGCGTAATGCGCAGAAAGGGACGGGTTCAAATCCCACCTCGGCCATGTACCAATGACTATTTCCGAAGTTATGTACATTAGTTTGATAACTAACCGATGCTCTTACGGTGAGGGAAAACATCGTGAGGAAATCAGCACGTTCAGGCAACTGGATGTGTGACCATGATCGATCCAATACGGGTGAGGTTTACCTGCAAAGGTTACGGAGGTCAGACGGGAATAGCTTCGTGTAAAAACCTGACTCACCCAATCAAGGATCCATGGTCAAAGTTTCCATGATTAAAATATTATATGATCTCAATTCTAAAATGTTTATATACTTAAGTATACTAAGTATACTTAAGTAGGTATATAAACATTTTATTTTATTATAAAAGTTACAAAAATTGTATCGCGGATTTTTTATAGATGTATTAAAAATTTACAGAAGTATATTGTATGAATATATAATGAACCGTGTGGCCAGCGCATTTAAGAACAGATTTTCGAAAGGGCTTTTTTTCCCGGATTACTTTTTAAATATAGATTAATCTGTCTGAAATCCAATTTTTTCAAACATTTTAGTTTAAACACATAAAAAATAATTATTCTGAATATGTCACATTAATATGATTTCGTACCAAAAATGTCTAACCCTTTTGTAGTGATTAAATGAAAGTATTTTTCTTCAGTGTTAAGTAAGTAAGTGAGTAAATGCTTTAATGTTCACTAAAGTAGTACATTACAAATATAAAACAGTACAGTACGAAGGCGGATTTATACCTAAGTGGGATCTCTTCCAGCCAACCTGACAATAAGAGGATCACATGCAAAATATGTACTGATTGTTTTTTTTTTTTACAGGCTCCGTACAAAGTTAAAATCGTAAAGCAGCCAAAACCAAAAGTCGCTCCAGATTATAAACCAGAGGTAAACGTGTGAGGGAGATAGAAATAATCACCTTAATTAACCTTAATTATAAATTAATCTTAAAAACTACAGACTTTTTTACTTAATTTTAAAGTTGTATCCCTCTATGCTACTTACTCACTAATATAATGAATGCTTCCTATTTATCTTGATTGACTTAAATAAATTTTAAGAATAAATAATATTTCCTAATTGACATATTTACATAAACCTATTTAATTAAATAAACATTTTATTTTTCAAAGGATTTTTTTGAAAGACTTAATTGTGATTGTTATTTTTTATATTTACATTCACTCAAAAATAATTAAAAATTTATAATTTGTAAAGTATTGTTTTTATTTTATATTAGGTTCTGTTTTGTTTCTATTAATATATATTTAAATGTAAATTCACATTTAAAAGTAAACTGATAAATGATGATGGGGTGTTTTAATAAAATGTTTTTTTTTTTATTTTTTAATTTAATATTTAAAATTATATATTTCCGCAGTTCAGAAATCGGAGTCGAAACAAAAGCGGCTAGTGACCAATATGTTCATGAGTTTGTATTGTACCACGGTTTTATTTTTATTTTTTATCTGTATTTTTTTTACATAAAAAAATGCTTAATAGTTATTTTTATTATAGAAGTTACATTATATTGTATCGCGGATTTTTTTATAGATCTATTAAAAATTTACATTCATGAAGTATATTTTGTATATGCCAGCGAATGCAAGAACAGATTTTCGGAAGGGCTTTTTTCCCGGATTACTTTTTAAATATAGATTAATTTGTCTGAAATCTAATCTTTTTAAACAAAAATATGCCTTTAGCAGTTTTTCACAATGTATCCTTGTAATGGTGAAAGAATATTTGAAATCGGTTCAGAAATTAGTTTTTGAATTAAATCGAAAAAAATTACTAAATAAAATTACAAATCTTTTGTCTTTATTATAAGTGTGGATTATTTTCTGTTAATCTAATATTTAAAGAGAAAACTGACTGACTAATTGACTGACATATCATTGCACAACCCAAAACCTAGCTAGCCTAGCGCTAGGACTAAGAGAAAAATATAACACTCGTTAAATTTTTCAAGAAACGAAAAAAAAAAACAAGATTGAGACCCGCCATTTTGGCGTGTTCATGGAGCTATAAAATAAAATTCCAAATTTAAATTATAGTGACGATACCGCTTTGTCTCCGGTTTCTTTCTAATGGCGGCTTTTATCCATTTGTCAAAATATTATTTTTTTTTGAGAAAATTGGCCTTCGCCTGCACTTTTCACGTCAATTAAAATTTCAATAAATTAAATTAATATTATATGTAATATATTAGTTTTTGTTAAAAAGCTACATCTATCTATCTAATATATTAGTATTTCTCATAATCTTCCTTCCGATTGTAATTAATTTCGTACGAAATACAATTGAGTTTCAATATGTACACAATTCTTTTATTATTTAATGTAGGCTTCTATCGAGTGTCAATTGCTGTCAATGGTCTGTTACCAACATATTGTCTATTGTTTTTAGGCTGATGTATGTGTTTAGGCTACCAATATTTATCTAATATACAGTTTCAGTCATATCCGTTAGGCCTAAATTGGATCCCATAAATAAATTAATAACATGACAAATTTGAAGACTGCTTACGAGTTAAATTTTTTGGCATAATCATATTTTGCATAATATTTTAACATATGGAAAGTTATGAGAAACGATGATTATGCCAAAAAAGTTTTATTTAGTCGTCACATTATGCTTTAAAAAATTATGGGTCCCAATAATGGACTAAATTAAATAAATGTAGTAAATAATTTATACCAAAATTTATGCATTTTATAACCTAAAAAGAATTGATAGTTTCGTACGAAAATATTTACAATCTGAGAGTAAGGATTAGAAAATTGGAAATTTTGCTTAAGATTTAAAGAAACAAAAATCTGAAAGCGGAATTTCAGTCAATGCATGTGACTATGCATGAGTTTACACACTCACTGACATACTTACATTTATCCATACACAGCCATACTCATAAATCTTTGTCAATATGTTACATTTACATATTCGAAAAAATTACCGGCTTACCTACCGTAAAAAGTTAAATTTTCCATAAAAAGAAACTCCGGGAAATCCGGGAAAGAGGCGTGATTTTATGTATGTATGTATGTATGTAAAAGAAACTTAAATATATATAGCTGTTATTCTCTTCACATTATATATAATACAAGCTTTTACCAGCAGCTTCGCCCGCGTGAATTAAGCGCCGTCTACAAAAAGCGATGAATTAAGCGCCGTCTACAAAAAACAACGAATTTAGCGCCATCTACAAAAAACAACGAATTTAGCGCCATCTACAAAAAACAACGAATTTAGCGCCATTTACAAAAAACAACTAATTTAGCGCCATCTACAAAAAACAACGAATTTAGCGCAATCTACAAAAAACAATGAATTTAGCGCCATCTATAAAAAACAACGAATTTAGCGCCATCTACAAAAAGCGATGAATTTAGCGCCATCTACAAAAAGTGATGAATTTAGCGCCATCTTCAAAAACAACTAATTTAGCGCCATATACAAAAAGCATCAATTTTAGCGCCATATACAAAAAGCAACGAATTTAGCGCCATCTACGAAAGTTCACAGGTTTCTTCTTTCGGATTTATAGTATTAGTTGGAATAAAGATGTATCAATTCCTTTATAAGAAGAATTAATATCTACCTAACCACATTTAAATGCTCCTTGTGTATACCAGTTTGTATCCAAAACCGATTAATAAAGAGTTTCATCACACTGTTCATATATTCGATTTTAATAAATAAAAGTATATATAAATAATCACGTTTTATTCCTTATGAGGTAGACAGAGACACCAGTCTTGAAAATATGTCCAAAAAGCATACGAAAGTCGAAACGTCCATCACATCACATCACATCAGACTCAACAGATCAAACAATATAAATACCATCTTCATCACATTAAAACACCACCTCTCCTAACAGAATTTCGACACAGGACCACTCCCGTGGGAAGAGAGGGCGTTACACGAACCGCCCCCTCCTCCTGTCGCACCTGAAGATCCAATATTAGTCCCTGAAGAGGAACCGGAATTCCTGGAGGCGGTTGATCCTTTGCCGGAGAGCGAGGTGCCAGATTTGGAAGACACTGGTGAGTTGGAGAATTATTTTGTTAAAATTTATTGCCGTGTGGTTCCTGGCACCAAAAGAAAAAAGAATAGGACCACTCCATCTCTTTCCCATGGATGTCGTTAAAGGCGACTAAGGGGTAGGCTTATAAACTTGAGATTCTTCTTTTAGGCGATGAGCTAGCAACCTGTCACTATTTGAATCTCAATTCTATCTTAAAGCCAAACAGCTGAACGTGGCCTATTAGTCTTAACAAGACTGTTGGCTCTGTCTACCCCGCAAGGGATATAGACGTGATTATATGTATGTATGTATGTATGTAAATTTATTAGTACAACTAGCTGTGCCCGCGACTTCGTCCGCTTGGAATAGTTATTTTGGGCATCATTGAAGCCCTCAAGGATGAATAATTTTCCCCGTTTCTTTTCACATTTTCCATTACTTCTTCGCTTTTAAAAGTTGCAGCGTGATGTTATTGCAGGCTTCCTCGACAAATGGTCTATTCAACACAAAAATAATTTTTCAATTCGAACCAGAAGTTCCTGAGATTAGCGCGTTCAAACAAACAAACTCTTCAGCTTTATAATATTAGTATAGATTTTATTGAACTGCTGATCAATAATTATTTATATACGAATTCATTTTTTTTTAAATAATAATTATGAGACATTTCAATATCACTTAATAATTGTCATATATTTTGGTTTCACAATATTGGTTGACGTCAAATAGATTATTTAAGACTAAGCTCGCTGCCGCTTCCAAAGCGTCAGTGCAGAAGAAGCGGTACAAAACTACACTGCAGCATTTCCTTCAATAACGTCATCTTCACAATTTTTGATACTTAGAATAGATATGTGGACGAGACAATACGTTGTTATGATTATTAATTTATTTATACGAAATTAATTTAATTACGAGGTGAATTAAAAATATGGTAGGTAGTATTGTACATCATTATTATTCAGGTATACGTCTTCCTACACCCAAAACTGAGGAAGAAGTAGACCAACCAGCCCCAGAAACAGAAGCAGAAGTGCCACAAGAAGAGGCTCTCGAACCAGAACCTCAGCCAGAACAAACAGAAGAGAACAAAGAAGAAATGGAGAGCAGAATTGCTGATCAGTTGATGTCCAGTGTGCAGAATATGGTTGGTGAGTATCGGTTAAATTTAGTTTAAAATAATACATACATATAGTCACGTCTATATTCCTTACGATGTAGACAGAGCCAATAGTCCCGAAAAGACTGAATGGCCACGTTCAGCTGCTCGGCTCAATGATGGAATTGAGATCCAAACAGTGACAGGTTGCTTGCCCATCGCCTAAAAAAAGTGATCGCAATTTTATAAGCCTATCCCTTAGTCACCTTTTACGACATCCATGGGAAAGAGATGTAGTGGTTCTATTCTTTTTTGTATTGGTGCCGGGAACCACACGGCGCAGTTTAACATAAATATGAAATAAAAAAGAGAAAAGCTGTTGGTTTAAAGTCTTCAAGATATGTCTGCGAAATTTTTTATGCGAAATTTTATACAATGAAATGTACAAAGTAAGGGTTCCAATTTTTAAAGTGAAATATGCAAAATCGCTAAACAGTGAACTTTTTTTATGATTCATCTTTAACGCACACAAAAACTCTAATAGTTTTGGTTACTTTATAAGAAAGACGGAAGTCCCAATTTTTTTTTACGAATTAATCAAATGATTAGTAAAAACTATAAAAAATAAGATAAACTTCGTATTTTAACATTAAGTTTTCGAGGTAAAGCTAATTTATGTTATTTGAAATTGGTCAAGAATAGATATAGTTCGTATTTCGTTGCAGATCCGAACGCCTCGCTGGAGCAGCAGTTAGCTCAGATGCGTGCGCAGTTGGCGGCGCTTGCGCAGCTGCCTGGCGTCATCCAGCAGACCTTGGAAATGGTGACGAGGCAGCTTAGCCAGTTGACTCATCAGGTAAGGAATGAATTGTACAAGACTGCAATGTTAAAGGGTCAGGTCAAAAGTACCCGAAACCGCCGAGCTTGCATGAAGAGAGTTATGAATGTGGATGAAGCGAAGGAAGTGTGCAGAGATCGTGGCAAGTGGAAAGAGGTAGTCTCTGCCCACTCCTCCGGAAAAGAGGCGTGATTTTTATGTATGTAGGTATGTATGTATGCAATGTTACCTTTTTTTAAACAGTTTTTTTTAAAACGTAGGTAGTCTCAATTCTATCATTAAGCCAAATAGCTGAACGTGGCCATTCAGTCTTTTCAAGACTGTTGGCTCTGTCTACCCCGCAAGGGATATAGACGTGACTATATGTATGTATGTAGGTAGTCTCGCTTCTAAGTAAGATTTTATTTAGAAGCGAAACTTATATATAAAATTCTCGTGTCACAATGTTCGATCCCGTACTCCTCCGAAACGGCTTGGCCGATTCTCATGAAATTTTGTGAGCATGTTGAGTAGGTCTGTGAATCGGCCGACATCTATTTTTTATACCCTTTAGTGATAACGGTTGTCCACCCTTAACATTTATTTTTTAACTAGAAATTACTTTAAAGTTATTTATATGGCAAAACAACGTTTGCCGGGACAGCTAGTGATATATGTATAAGATTAAGTTTCTACCAATTTTTGTATGTATGTAACTTTCGAACAGTTAATCTGATTTTGATGAAATTTAAAAAATATGTAGAATCTATCAATAGAACTTTAAAATTCGTAGTGCATCGAAATCGGTTAAGTAGTTTTTGTGATATGCACAACTATGTAAAATTTAAAGTGCCCGCGCGGCCTAAGTTCGCGACATATGACTAGTAGATATATTCAATTGACCTAATTTTAAATACAAAGAGTAAGACGTTATGCGAAATGATGATTATGCCAAAAAACTTTATGCAATTAAATACTTAATTTCGTTATGTTATTATTTATATAAAACTGTTAAATTTAATACATTTTAAATATTTAATTTAATACATTTTAAATTTATATAATAATACATTTTAAATTTATATAAAACTGTTTTCCAATAGCGTGACGAGTCAGTCAGCCGCAAAACTCCCTTCAGATCGGTCCGTGTAATTTATCAATTTTCTTAATAACAACGTGTGTGTGTAGTGAATAAATCATTTTCTTTTCTAGCAGTATATTTGTGTTTTTTTTAAAAAGGACCCACGCCATCCTTACTGTTAGAACCATCTCGATGTATGTATATAATAAACAGTATGGACGCCATTACGCGTGCAAACTTACATAACAGGCATTGTAAATTATTATTTTTAATTTGACGGCCTCTGTGGCGCAGCGGTAGAACGCTTGTCTGTGACCACTGAGGTCCAGGGTTCGAATCCCGGCCAGGGCATGATGAGAAAAGAACTTTCTCAGATTGGCCTGGGTCTTGGATGTATGTTTATCAATATAAGTATTTATTATAAAACATAGTATCGTTGAGTTAGTATCTCGTAACACAAGTTTCGAACTTACATCGGGGCTAACTCAATCTGTGTAATTTGTCCCGTGTGTATATTATTTATTTTGTTTCAGGAATCCGTATCGATCCAATCGTGCCAAGAATCTCGACAGCTCGCTATCGAACAAAGCCAAGAGTGTGTTGAAACTGAAGGTATTTGAACTCAGCTAAAATTACGAACTAAATTGATTAAATATAAGGGAATGTTGTCATGTAAGTAAAAAAGATGTAGTTACGGGAATAGAAAAGGGTATGTCAAGATGGTTTGGTCATGTGGAGAGGATGAATGAAAGCAGGTTGATTCAGCAGATATACAAGGAGAGTGTGGAGGGAAAGGTCGGAGTGGGAAGACCTAGACGAACGTATCTTGATCAAATTAAAGACGTACTGGCAAAGGATCAGGTCAAGAGTGCCCGAAACCGTCTTGCATGAAGAGAGTTATAAAGGTGGATGAAGCGATAGAAGTATGCAGAGATCGTGGCAAGTGCAAAGATGTAGTCTCTGCCTAGCCCTCGTATGTAATTTGATTAAGCCACCAGACTCTACATCTTTAAATTTGCCAATGATTACTGCATACTTCATCCACAGTGGTCACTCTTTTCAAGGCAAGCTCGTCTGTCAAGAGTCAAAATTTTTCTTGACGTCTTTCTTTAGGACAAATACATTTTTTTTTATACAAAAAAGAAGCTTTTTATGAAACCCTTACTTTATGCAAAACAATTTACGCGTTTTAATTTAAGCACCTAACTCTGAACGTCTAACAGTCTATTAAATTATAAATATTTATCATCATGCCGAAAACGTTTCAATATTTGCAGTCACCGATAACCAAGGAACAATGATATCTGAAGAAACCGGAGATGTCCAAATGGAAGAACAAAATGAGAATGAACAAACACACATGACCGTTGAAGAGGTCAACGAGACACCGAGCCTCACCCAGGAGGAGATGGAGAAGTTGAAGAAGGAAGAAGAGGAAATGTTGGAAGAGCAGAGGAGAATTGAGAAACAGAAAAAGGTAACTTATGAAATTTATTTATTATTATTTATATATTGGGGATAGGCTTACAAACTTGGGATTCTTTTTAAGGCGATGAGTTAGCAACCTGTCACTATTTAAATCTCATTTTTTATCATTAAGCCAAATAGCTGCACGTGGCCATTCAGTCTTTTCAAGACTGTTGGCTTTGTATACTCCGCAAGGGATATAGACGTGACCATATGTATGTATGTGTATACTTATGAAATTTATTTATTATTATTTATATATTTATGTACATCAAGGAAAAAATAAATAAAGACATAAAATAATAAGAAATTCAGTACAAGGGTACAACTTATTTCTAGAGGAATTTTTTAATTTAATGAAAGAGAATACAAAAAGCTATTTATAAAAAAAACTTGATTAAAAATTTAATTTACAAATTGTACAGTCCCTGCAGTGCCGTGTGGTTCCCGGCACCAATACAAAAAAGAATAGGACCACTCCATCTCTTTCCCATGGATGTCGTAAAAGGCGACTAAGGAATAAGCTTTTAAACTTGGGATTCTTATTTTATGCGATGGGCTAACAACCCGTCACTATTTGAATCTCAATTCGACCATTAAACCACACAGCTGAACTTTGCCTTTCAGTCTTTTCAAGACTGTTGTCTCTGTCTAACCCGCAAGGGATATAGACGTGACTATATGTATGTACGTTCCCAACTAACCAACATAGGAGATGATGGAGCAAATGCGCCAAGACCAAGAATCTAGGCAGGTGAAGCAGCGTCCGACACCACGCGTGGGTAAACCCAAGCCGGTCTTCGGGAATGGCGACCAAGAGAGACCTATGGTGTTGCCAGGCGGCAGAAAGTGGAGGGGGCCCAAGGACGCGTACAACGAACAATTCATCGCCGAGACTTTGAGCGCTCAAGCGGAAATTATTAAAGGAAAAGCCAAAGGGTTTGTGTGAATTTTTGATAGAATTAGATATTAATAGAATAGTGAATATTAGAATTGATGGATCGTAGTAAATTTTTGGGTCGTTTGAGTTAAGGCTGGTTGTAGAATTGCGCATAATGTTTTTTCTCAGAAATAGTGAATAGGCATTATTTGAGATTGCGTGTACCATCTTAGGACTCGTCTTGCTTACCACCAGGATGAGGGAGGCATTACATCAGCCTGCTTTTTGCCATTTTACAAAAAAATAATAGCAGTAAATGTAATAAAATATAGTTTTTATGATTCAATATCGTGATTTACATACGATATTGTTCTTTTTGTAATAATACATCGCATCTTCTTACGAAGTCTGTCAAAAAAAAACTGTCATTCATTTATTTGTTTCCGTTTTGAGGTCGTTACGCATAACTTTTTAACATAATTTTCATATACCTACACTAAAATTATTTGGAAAAAATGCAAAAGTGTTATGTCATTCGCAGTTATGTTATCGACCGAAAAAGAAATATTTTTATGTGATTCATAATGTGTATTACTATTTTCATTAGAATTATCATTTTAGGATGTCATATGAAAGCGACTTACTGCCATACGATGAGAGGTTTGTCATATTTCATACATTATACATTTATTGCATGTTTTATACTTAACTATATAAGACCGTGAAAAATAATCCATAGTATAAATGTAAATTTTATAATTTAAAATGTGTACATACATATAAACGTATTTATGTGACTTACATTGAAAAGTGATACCGGGAGGTCCCGGATTCGAATCCCGCTCAGAATATGATGATAAAAGAACTTTTTCTGATTGGCCTGGGTCTTGGATGTTTATCTATATAAGTATTTATTATAAAATATACTATCGTTGAGGTTAACTTAATCTGTGTAATTTGTCCCGTATATATTTATTTATTATTTATTGTACCGCGCAATTTTTATATTAATCTTTATGTTATATATTATACATATAAAATTATAGCCGCGTGGTTCCCGGCACTAATACAAAAAATAATAGAACTACTCCATCTTTTTCTCATGGACGTCGTAAAAGGCGACTAAAGGATAGGCTTATGAACTTAGAATTTTTTAGACGAGTAAGAGCAGATCGAATAAGAAAATCAATATTCGACCTAATAGACAGTGTTTAAAAAAATGTCTTTATTATAATTTCAAGATCTTATACATTTCAGTACATTCTTATAAAAATGATATTTCACACTCATAAAGTCATGACATGAATTTATGTATAAATTTAGTTTTATGTGATTTCGATTATTAGAAAACATTTTGTGGTATATGTTGTACGTTTTGTATTTTTAATTATACTAGAGTGTAAATTTGTTTACACAAAGTCGGTTTGCATGCGTATTTTTTGTCATAATTTTTATAATAAAGAAAGTTGAAATTATGTCTTAAATAATTATGCAAAACGATTCTAGAATTTTTGTGTGTATAAGTATTTGTTGAATGTGTAAATATGTTATGTCATAATAAATGTAGTCCAAGAAATTATTGCGCGGAATTGATAACAAAATGTAATTTTTAACATTAATTTCTGACACTGTAAAAGTTTGACTGTATTTTCATAAATGTCTAAATAAGACAAAATAAAAATGTTATCATAATATCAAAATGTGCTTCTCAGCTGAATGTTTTATCTATACTAATATTATAAAGCTGAAGAGTTTGTTTGTTTGTTTGAACGCGCTAATCTCAGGAACACTGGTTCAAATTGAAAAATTCTTTTTGTTTTGAATATACCATTTATCGAGGAAGGCTTTAGGCTATATAACATCACACTGCAACTATTAAGATCGAAGAAATAATGGAGAATGTGAACAATTGGGAGAAATTATTCATCCTTGAGGGGCTTCAATGATGCCCAAAATAACTATTCCACGCGGTCGAAGTCGCGGGCACAGCTAGTATGTAATATTTTTATTATAACTCAAAATAACCGCTTTTTGCATTCATTCGCTGTTATATATATGTAAACAAATATGTTAGGTACAGTTATCATATAATTGAGGCTTGCTTTTTTGCTGTATGAAAATATGCCTGTTTTTGCGTGTGATATATTTGTTTGTTTGTTTGCATGTGGTGTGATGCAGATTGAAAACTGGAACGTGATTTGGCCCTGGGGTGACACAAAATCATACAATAGGCAGTATAGGTACGTATGATTTCTTTACAGTTAGCTCTATAAGCTCAATGAAGTTTTATATTTAAAAAAAAAAATAACATTTTTGACGTGAATAACGTGTAACGCCTGTACGCTGAATAAAATATTAATTTGATATATGTTTATAAATATAATATGTTTATGTTTTGTTAATGTTTTGATCGTTAAATAGTGTTTATTACCTTTAGTAGTTTTAATTTTGGCCAAAAAAATCGATAAAAAGTATTAAAAAAAACTATTTAAGATACCTTATTTTGGATTGACTTAGTCACCTTATAGTGCATTTCTAAAACACGTTCCAGGGAGTCGAACTGCCATCTTGTGGATTTTCACACACTCCGCGAGAAATACGTTTTGGTTTTTGATAAAATTGTTGACGTGAGTTGAAGTTTCGATATAAGTTGTCTGTGCATAAATTTGTTTGATCTCGTCACACGTTTGAATAAAATTAAAAAAAAAAAACATTATAATCATAGAGACATAGTTAATTTTCATACTCACCGCATTATGCTTTGCACAGGCATTAATCCATTTGGCATAAAAATATATACAGTACTTGAGAAAAAAGCCTCGATATAAGCTCTTTTCATTGAACATTATTTTATTTCTAAATTAATTAAATATTCATTATCTTAAACATTTCAATCTTAATACCACAAATATGACAGAAGAATATATTTTATTTGAAGTTAAACATATATGTATAATATTTAAAAGACTAACCTTTTCAGTAAAATCATAACACAGAGGCAGCTACCTAACTATAATGCGCGCTTTTGTTATGAAGCTTAAAATATAAGCTTTTATAATAGTTTTTTTATTAATAATATGATTCTCGCAATCCAACAAATTTATCACAAAACTCTGTGAACAGGATCAACTTTTTGAAATACGAAAAGCCTCCGGTCTCTTTGGATCATCTTCAACACTCGGATGTTTATAAGCTGGTCCACAATATGGACCAAACTCCCGTGAGACGAGTGGATATGCTGACACCGGTGGTAGCCGAAGCTGATTATAGAGAGGTCTGTATGATCTGTGTCTTATACTAGCTGTGCCCGCGACTCCGTCCGCGTGGAATAGTTATTTTGGGCATCATTGAAGCCCTGTGGTTCCCGGCACCAATGAAAAAGAATAGGATCACTCCATCTCTTTCCCATGGATGTCGTAAAAGGCGACTAAGGGATAGGCTTACAAAATTGGGATTCTTTTTTTAGGCGATGGGCTAGCAACCTGTCACTATTTGAATCTCAATTCTATCATAAAGCCAAATAGCTGAACTGAGACTGTTGGCTCTGTCTACCCCGCAAGGGATATAGACGTGACAATATGTATGTATGTATGTTGAAGCCCTCAAGGTCGAGTAATATCCCCAGTTTTTTTCACACTACACACACATCGAGATTTGATTTAGCAGACTATCTCACGATGATTCCCTATAATAATAATGTAGTATTGTAGGTGTGGAAATAAAAAAGGGTTGTCTATAAGCGCAAAAATATGAGCAAAAAAAACGCAAAATAGTACCTTTGCCAAGTCAAAACATGGCATACTGTTTTTGTGGCATAATGATTCTTAAACATAACATTCTATTGTTATGCCCAACATATATATAGTTCTATGTAAAAAATGCATGCATATGAACAATATGTTTATCAATATATTTCATGGAAAATCCGTATGCGAAAGAACTATTAGGACAAATGAAATTATGCGAAAAACAAATTAATAATATAATTTCTTTTTTTTCAGAAATGCCGCTCCATTTCGCCGTGTGTGGGTCGCATGGCACAAGAACAACACCAAGATTTTCCCCAGCAAGTCCAACCTTAAAAAATAATAATTACCAGACCAGATACATATATTATAGATAAATTGATAGATAGCGTTTCATCCAATGTTTTCCCTTACCGTTACACAAGTATGTATGCTGTTGAAAATTCTGTGGTGTATATGCGTAAGAAGATTTAATTTTTAAAAAAAACAAGTTTTTATTTTAAATATGATATGAATTAAAAAAAAATAACTCAATGAACAAAACGTAAATATGGTTGTCATCTATTTTTATGTGCGTCTGTTACCCAAACAATGTCTTTTGTAACTCTTTGATTGTTGAAATAAATGTTGCTTCAAACTAGATCTACTTTTAATTACTACTTAAATACCATTATGGTTAACAGTGGTCATAAAAAAATTAGACCGTGTGCTATTTATTATATATTCGCGGATAAATGTTTCTTACTCGTGGATGTCATAAGGTGATCTATAATAAGGCGGGTTAGTTTTATCCACTTTTGGATCGTGTAGATATAGGCAATTTTCAAGCCTCCTAAGGGCGCAACCGCGACTAAAAATGGGATGATAATGATACTAAGGCGTCATTCAATGTCTCAACTAATATAACAAATGCGAAAGTATGTTTGTTACCTCTTCATAATGTTTAGTGGTGTACGAACGGAATTGGACATCCAAAACCCGTAACGAAACATTTCTATCCTTTTCTTCTTCAAATGGTTATTACGTCCTTTTATATATGAATATGAATGGGGTAGTTTGTTTGTATTCCCCATTTTATAATTAAGTGGATACACAGTTGCGAATTTTTTTGGATAAATTAAATATAACAACGTGGTGCTGGCAACACCGCTACATACCGTTTGACAGTGACAGTGCTGACAGTTTATATCTTAAGGTTGGCATTATTTCCTATCCCCATGGAATAGATCGTATTTGGGAATTGTTTATTTTTATTGTGAATGTTGAATTTTTATTAGAATAAATATTATTTAATATATATAATAGTGATATAATATGTAAATTAAATATACATTTAAAACCTAAGTTGTAGTCATCGAAAGCATAAACTTAAAAAGTGAATTACGACACTCAAATTCAAGATTAACTTGATTCGGTTTTTTCTGATTTTAAAGTGCTGTGTCCCCGGGGATCCTTTGCATGCCCTAATTTGTGATAAAAACACACGATTCCACAAAGTGTAATGGAATTTTTTTAGGTATCGTGTTATTTTTTTTATTAAATATCTATACAACAATGTGATGTGAAAGAACATTCAATGACAAGAATAGAGAACTGCTGTACATGATTCCAGCAGTATTGGCACCTGTATACCAGCTGTATCTGAATTGAGTCTTGGTTGTTTTTTTATAGAAATATCTAAAAGCTACAATAACTCTTTCACATTCATACTATGATCCCATCATATGGGGTTGACAGAGCCAAGACTGAAAGGCCACTATAAGCCGTATGGCTTAATAAATTTAAATAAATAAATATATACGGGACAAATTACACTGATTGAGTTGGCCTCGTAGGAAGTTCGAAACTTGTGTTACAAGATACTAACTCAACATTACTATATTTTATAATAAATACTTATACATATAGATTAACATTCAAGAAAGTTCATTTCTCATCATGCCCTGTCCGAGATTCGAACTTGGAACCTCCGGTGTCACAGACAAGCACACTACTGCTGCACCACATAGGCCATTAATGAAAGAATTGACATTCAAATAGTGACAGGTTGTTAGCCCATCACCTTCAAGAAGAATCTCAAGTTTATAAGCCCTTCCTTTACTTTCTTTTACAGCTCCGAAAATGGCAGAATGTAGTACAAGAAAATCAGAAAACTTTTTAAAATTAGAAATTCAAGATATTGAAGTTTCCGTTGAAAAAGTTAAATGTGAAAGTAACGAGTGTCTCATATGCGTTACGCAAAACACGGAGTGTAAAGACATCCACAACACAAACACAAACTTATCCGGCACTCCGTTATACGAGTACCTGTTAAAATTCACGAACACCAACCTTTTATATTGTCAGAGCTACGCGAAACACATCTGCAATACGTGTTTAAACCTGGTCAACGATTTAGAGAAAGCGGAATTGGAATATTTGACGCTGAAAGATAACTTCGAATTGATTATAAGCAATAATCCTTTGTTTAATTCGTCAAGAAAGCCGGAGAACGTAGACCAATTTGAGTCACTTTATCCTGATGACTCCGAGCTACGAGATCAAGGACAGGAGTTCCACAAGGATGGGTAAGTCAAGACTAAAATGAACAGACATACAAATAAATACGTCTTTATCCCTTGCGGGGTAGACAGAGTCGAAATTCTCGCAAAGGCCGTGGTCAGCTGTATGGCTTAATGTTAGTGTGGTGACCAGGCTAGGTGTTATGCCTGGGGAACCGCACGACAGACGATGTTGTGTCGGAGGTTGTATTTATGCTCCAATCCGTATAAACTTTGCTTGCGCGATTTACTTCTTAGCTGCCGCTACAGTCGGATTTCTCGCCTATGTGAGTTCTCAATGATGAATGTTCAAATGTGGACGCGTTCTTTCTTTTCTATATAACGGCTTCCACCGGACTTTCGGTGATTCTGCCAATGTCATGGTTTGAAGAGACACGAAGTTACGAAATTGGATGGTATACGATCTGAAAGGAGAAAATTAACAAATATACAAACACAACAAGTAGGTATTGTTAGTAAAAGAGAAGACAAGTTAATGATTATAATGTGTAGTGAGTGTGTAAGGTATAAAAGTTATGCAAAATGAGGCACATAAGGAGAGATTTCTAAAGTAGGAAGAAAAAAATTCTTTTTTTTTTAAGAATGGGAACTATAGTTTTAGGTTATTTTTAGTTTGGAACTTTGCAATAATGTGGGAATAAGGGTTGTGGACAAGAGAAAGAAATGAATTAATATCTAAATTTAGATGGGGAAAGTTAGTCAAATTATGTTAAGAAGATGGACCACAAGTTTGGATCAGTTAAAAATTATATGATTAAGATAAATGTGGACGCTGTTTGAATTAATTATGTCTTTCATTTCAGAGAGAACACAAATTATCTTAACACTTCAGTGAAATTGGAGCCGGTGACTGAAGATGACCAACATGTTTACCCAGTTAGAGATGACCTTGTCAATGATGATGATGATAGCGATTACTGTCCAAAGGTCAATAGAACAAAGACGGCAGCACGAGGTAGGAGGAAAGGTGCGAAGGCTGCCGGTCTAAAAGGTACATACACACATATGGTCACGTCTATATCCCTTGCGGGGCAGACAGCCACGTTCAGCTATTTGGCTTAATGATAGAATTGAGATTCAAATAGTGACAGGTTGCTAACCCATCGCCTAAAAAAGAATCCCAAGTTTGTAAGCCTATCCCTTAGTCGCCTTTTACGACATCCATGGGAAAGAGATGGAGTGGTCCTACTCTTTTTTGTATTGGCGCCGGGAACCACACGGCAAAAGGTACATTATTAAATAAATATATACGGGACAAATTACACAGATTGAGTTAGCCTCGAAGCAAGTTCGAGACTTGTGTTACGAGATACTAACTCAATGCTACTATATTTTATAATAAATACTTATATATTTATTTGTATGCAGTTATACACTACATTGCATTGTATGACAAACATACCTTCTGCATAAAACAAGGTTAATTTTTTCTATGATCACCGAGAACCACACGGCAACCACCTAAAAACACACAGATCTAATATCTCAAAATTCCGTCCACAGATGGCGCCACGCGTAAAAGGAGAACTGTTGCAAAGAAACATATCACCGATAACAAAATATACGAATGCACAGACTGTCAGCGAACATTCACGCAGAAGGGAAATTATAATAGGCACATGACCACTCACACCGGGGTCATGCCGTTCCAATGCCCCACGTGTGACCGGCGATTCAACAGAAAAGACCACTTACTAAATCATATAAGAACTCACACGGGCGAGAAACCTTATGAGTGCAACTTCTGCCTGGTCAAGTTTAATCAAAAAGGCAGCATAATAAAACATTTGAGGACCCACACCGGCGCCGAGCCCTTCGAATGTAACCAATGTTCGAAGCGTTTCAAACAGCGGCCGCATCTAAACAGTCATCTAAGAACACACACGGGCGAGAAACCTTACGAGTGTCATTATTGCCGCCGAAAATTCGCCGAGAGTTCGAAATTGAAGATACATTTGAGAATACACACCGGAGTGAAGCCATACAAGTGTCAGTTTTGTGCGCGCGAGTTTAATCAGAGCGGCAATTTGCAGTGTCATTTGAGGACTCACACTAACGAGAAACCTTACGAGTGTTCTATGTGCGATAAACGTTTCAATTTGAAACACCATTTGAGAGATCATATCAGGAATCATACGGGCGAGAAACCTTACAATTGTTATGTTTGTGGACAGAAGTTTAATTATAGACATATCATGGAACATCATGTGAAGGTTATGCATCCAGGAGCGCTGGTCAGCGAGTTTATGGACGTAGTTGACGCTGAACCAGAAATAGAGATTATGGTGAATGAGGATGAGGTAGTTAGTTTGAACCCACAACAGCAAGAGGAGGTTTGAGTTAAAGATAGAACAGAATAGAATAATTTTCAAAATTGGATACAAGGTATCACTTATTGACGTCACATCACTTAAATCTGAATATAACTACTGCCGCTTCCGAAGCGCATGTGTAGAAGAAGCGGCGGAACAAACTACACTGCAGCATTTTCATCGGACGTCAATATACAAATATAGATCTCTTAAATCTAAATCATGGACGAATGCACATTGTCTACATTAAAAAACATGAATGAATGTAGAACGAACGATTTTTCTTCTTCTTCTTAACTAGATAGGATGAGACATGTGATTGAATTGATGGCTCATGGTGCTTATCAAAGTTGGCGAGATCCAGGCGGCTGAGCGATGGTGAGAAACGACATCGTGAGGAACATACATACATACATAATAGTCACGTCTTTATCCCTTACGGGGTAGACAAAGCCAAGAGACTTGAATAGACTGATAGGCCACGGTCAGCTGTTTGGCTTAATGATAGAATTAACAATCGAAATTGAACATCGTGAGGAAACCTGCACATTCAGACATTTAAGATTTGTCAAAAGGATTACTAAGAATACATTAAGGAACGTATATTGTATCTATTATTTATTTTATTTTAATAAATGAATGTTCAGTAATACATGTTTTTATTTTATTTATCACAGCGAAGAAAATGACGCGCTCAGCCAAGAGTCTAAATCGCGATTACAAAGATTTCACGGCAGATTGGAACGCGACACAATATGATTATGCGTAACAGCTTAATCTGTTGATGTTTGAGAAGTTCCCTGAAATATCTTCCACATTTATGATCAGACCGCAAAGAAATTTCTATGGAATCACACGGACACTACTCTTTTGAATGAAAAAATATTTTTTTAAATTGGATTATTATTACCGGAGATATGCGAAACATACATAAAAAACGGGGTAATAACCTCCTCCCTTTTTGAAGTCGGTTAAATATAGCAAACCATTGACGTGCACATAAATGAAACATATACATACATATAATCACGTCTTTTACACTTGCGGGGCAGACAGAGCCAACAAATTTGAAAGACTGATAGGCCACGTTCAGCTCAAGCCAAACGGCTTAATGATAGAATTGATATTCAAATAGTGTCAGGTTTCTTACACGTCGCCTAAAAGAATCCCAAATTTGTAAGCCTATCCCTTAGTCTCCTTTTACGACATCCACTGTAAAGAGATGGAGTGGTCCTATTTCTATTGGTGCCGGGAACCACACGGCACGGCATGTAAATGAAACAATTAATATAATTTTATGAAATACATTTTATTACATACTTACATAACTAATTTTTGTTACATTAAAATTTACATTGCTTAAATAAAATTACATATCCTTTATTAGAAGTAGGAGAGTAACATAAAATGGCCGAACGGCCGTTCACAATGGCGTGTCAATGTCTAAAATTATGTGTGGAAGTGAGAGTTGGGCATGATAGAAACAAAATGAAAGGGGATTGAACGCAGTCAAATAAAGAGAGAATACACAGGAATATTAGTTTTTTGTTTTGAAAACTATAATCTATACTAAAATTATAAAGCTGAAGAGTTTGTTTGTTTGTTTGAACGCGCTAATCTCAGGAACTACTGGTTCGAATTGAAAAATTTTTTTTGTGTTGAATAGACCATTTATCGAGGAAGGCTTTAGGCTATATAACATCACAATGCAACTATAAGGAGCAAAGAAAAAATGGAAAATGTGAAAAAAAAGACGGGGAAAATCATTCATCCTTGAGGGCTTCAATGATGCCCTAAATAATTATACCACGCGGACGAAGTCGCGGGCACAGCTAGTTATATATATATGTATATATATATATAATATTATACCTAAGTAAGTCATATTTAAACTAATATGAAAAATTCTAAAGTAATTTTATGTATTTGTAACCTTTTGCACGAGTTATCTTCTATTTTAATCTTTTTGAAATATCACGTATATATAATTAAGTATCTGGTGAAGGACATACACATTTCGTCCCGGTAAAAATTATAATTCCCGTGGGATTCTCGAAAAACCTGGTCACTTTTCCAGCTGGCGCTAAATAGGTTGCTTTTTGTGGGTGGCGTTTAATTCGTCGCTTTTTAAAAATTGACGCGGGCGAAGCTATGTACATACATACATATGGTCACGTCTATATCCCTTGCGGATTAGACAGAGTCAACAGTCTTGAAAAGACTGAATAGCCACGTTCAGCTATTTGGGTTAATGATAGAGTTGAGATTCAAATGGTGACAGGTTGCTAGCCCATCGCCTAAAAGAAGAATTTCAAGTTTATAAGCCTACCCCTTAGTCGCCTTTTACGACATCCATGGGAGAGTGATGGAGTGGTCCAATTCTTTTTTCTATTTGGTGCCGGGAACCACACGGCACGGTCGATTGTGCTTGGGCTTATTGAGATCAAAACACTTCAAAAAGACTACAGTACTATTACACAAGAAAAATCAAATTTTTCAATCACACGGCTCCTCTTTTATTCGAACCTCCACTTCCGGCGGCGGTTCAAAACTCACTTCCTCATCTTCGTCCACTCTAATCTCAATTTCCGGTTCCGCGTTCACCACACCCATCCCGATCTCCATTTCCGTTTCCGCGTTCACATCCGCCAACTGAGACTGTGACGACGGGTGCATAACTTTAACATGCCTCTGCATGACATGTTTATAATTAAACTTCAGGTTGCACACGAAACAATGGTACGGTTTCTCACCTGTGTGCGTGCTGAAATGATCGCGCAAATGATGTTTCAAGCTGAACGTACGCCGGCACACTTCACACTCATAAGGTTTCTCACCCGTATGAATTCTCATGTGACTTTGCAAATTGCCTATTTGCTTGAACTGACTGTCGCAATATGTGCACTTGTACGGGGTCTCGCCCGTATGAGTTCTCGAATGTATCTTCAGTTTGGAGCTCAGCGTGAATCTGCGCTGACATATATCACATTCATACGGTCTCTCTCCGGTGTGAATTCTAAGATGGCTGTTCAAATGAGTGCGCTGTTTAAATCTCTTGTGACAATAAGTGCATTCAAACGGCTGTATACCAGTGTGGGTCCTCAAATGTGCAATAATACTGCCTTTCTGCGTGAACTTTATCAAACACACGCTGCATTCGTAAGGTTTCTCGCCCGTATGCGTTCTTATATGATTCAAAAGATGATCTTTCCTCTTGAAATTTCGCTCGCAAACTGTACATTGGAACGGTAATACGCCCGTGTGAGTCGAAAGGTGTCTTTTGTAATTCCCCTTCAGGGTAAACTTCTGATGGCAAATTACGCAATCGTATGTTTTCATGTCGCCTGTTTGTTTGTTTGTTTCTTCGTCTTCTGCTTGGAATGTTGTCGCGGGCGTTTTGTCTTCAGCGCCGTCTGTGAATTAAATTTGTTAAATAAAGTAATTATGCTGCCGGCGCATATTAATGTGCCATGTGGCACCGGCACCAATACAAAAAAGAATAGGACCACTCCATCTCTTTCCCATGGATGTCGTAAAAGGCGACTAACTTTTTTAGGCGATGGGCTAGCAACCTGTCACTATTTGAATCTCAATTCTATCACTGAGCCAAATAGCTGAACGTGGCCATTCAGTCTATTCGAGACTGTTGGCTCTGTCTACCCTGCAAGAGATAAAGACGTGACCATATGTATGTATGTATCTTGCCGGCGTCAGTAGTAAATTAAAAAAGGACCAGTCTTTCCCATGGATATCGTTAAAGCGACTAATTAAACTTGGGATTCTGTTTTTTTGGCGACGGGCTAGCAACCTGTCACTATTTGAATCTCAATTCTATCATTTTGCCAAACAAACAACTGAACGTGGCCTTTCAGTCTTTTCAAGACTGTTCGCTCTGTCTACCCGGCAAGGGATATAGACGTGACCATATGTATGTATGAATCAAATTAAGGACGTCCTGGTAAAGAGTCAGTTCAAAAGTACCCGAAACCGCCGAACTTGCATCAAGAGAGTTATGAATGTGGATGAAGCAAAGGAAGTATGCAGAGATCGTGGCAAGTGGAAAGAGGTAGTCTCTGCCTACCCCGCCGGGAAAGAGTATGTATGTAAAAATTTAAAATTGAAATCAATTTGTTGTCAAACACTCACTTTTTAACCCAGCGGCCTTTGACCTTCTTCTCGCTGTTTTAGCCTCGCTGACCTCCGGATTGTAGTCGCTGTCGGGGTCACCTTCCTCGAGGTCATCTTCACTCATCGGCTCCAGTTTAATGACAGTATTAAATGTACTGCTGTTGCCACTGTAAAAGTTATACATACATACATACATATCACGTCACGTCTATATCCCTTGCGGGGTAGACAGAGCCAACTGTCTTGAAAAGACTGGTAGGCCACGTTCAGCTATTTGGCTTAATCATAGAATTGAGATTCAAATAGTGACAGGTTGCTAGCCCATCGCCTAAAAAAGATAATTGGAAAAGTCATCCATATTTATATTAGGCCTATGTGGTAGTGTGTTTGTCTGTGTGACATAGTAGGTCCCGGATTCTAGATTCATTCATGTTTTTTTTAATGTAGACAATGGGCATTCGTCCACGATTTAGCTTTAAGAGATCTATATTTGTAAATTGACGTCCGGTGAAAATGCTGCAGTGTAGTTTGTTCCGCCGCTTCTTGTACCCATGCGCTTTGGAAGCGGTAGTAGTTATAATAAGATTTAAGTGATGTGACGTCAATAAGTGATACCTTGTATCCAATTTTGAAAATAAATCTATTCTATACATATATCCCCGGGGAATTGCAAAAAAATATGTATAACTAATGAAAACTCTTACCCATCATATGAAGACTCCTGTTTTATAGTTTCAAATTCCGCTTCAACAGTAACTTTTGGCTTAAACTCATCAACACTCTTATACGGTATATTAGGCTTTTGCGGCGAATGAATCAGCGGATTATTGCTTATAATCAATTCAAAACTCTCTTTCAGTTTCAAATATTCCAATTCAGCTTTCTCCAGCTCATTAATGAGATTATAACACGTATAACATATGTGTTTCGCAAACGCCTGACAGTATAAACGGTTTATATTCGTAAACTTAAACAAAAATATGTGTAACGGTGTTCCTGTCGTGTTAGTTTTTGCATTGTGTATCTCCAAACACTCCGTGCTTTGCGTAACGCATATAAAACACTCTATAGGATCAAAGTTTGTTGGTTCAACGGAGTTTTGTAACTCATTAGTGGATTCCATTCCGGGCAGGTCTTCGGTGTCTTTCTGAATAGTTTCTGCCATCTTGGGAACTGTGAAAAGAAGTTGGAACATTTGAATAACAGTTCAATTCGCAAGATCCAGGTTTATATGTTAGCTTCACTTATAGAGAATATAAACAAATATATAGTATACATACATAATTATAATGACGTTTATATCCCTTGTTGGGTAGACAGAGCCAACAGTATTGAAAAGACTGATAGTCCCAGTCCAGCTATTTGGCTTTAAGATAGAAATAAATTTATACGGGACAAATAACACAGATTGAGTTAGCCTCGGAGTAAGTTCGAGAATTGTTTTACGACAAAAACCATAAATAAATAAACCAGCTTCACCTGGGTGAAATTAGCGCTATCTACAAAAAGCGACGAATTTTAATTTAACGCCATCTAACAAAAAAAATGTGATGAAATTAACACTACCCACAAAAAGTAACGAATTAAACGGCACCTACAAAAAGATGTAGTCTCTGCCTACCACTCCGGAGAAAGAGGCATGATTTTATGTATGTATTTGTATGTACAAAAAGCTACTAATTCAGTGCCACTTACAAAAGAATGCAGGTTTAGCGTAATTCCCAGGTAACTAAAGTGTTTACTAGGATGAAAGATAAGAGTGTCAAGAAAAATAAAAAATAAAAATTTAAACCTAAAATTAATTTTTAATTAATTAGGAATTTTTGAAAAACATATAAAGAAAAGTAAAAGATAATTGAAAGACAAGTTCTTTGCGGTCGCAAAGAATTCAGATACTACTCTGAAATTATTATGAATGCAACAAATTCAGATACTGCTCTGAAATTAATATGAATTATAAAAACAACAATGTCTCGGGTCTGCTGAAAGAGATTTCTTTTGAAACAAGCCGAACCTGTGTAATTTTGTTTCTTGTGATCATCAGTCTCGATGTTTTCTGTGTACATAAATTAGTAAATAAATAAATAAAAAAGACAAGTCAAAGTCTTAAAAAGCGACTAAGGGATAGGCTTATAAACTTGGGATTCTACTTTTAGGAGATGAAATAACAACCTGTCACTATTTCAAGCTCAATTTTAATATCAAGCCAAAAAGCTTTTCAAGACTGTTGGCTCTGTTAACCCTGCAAGGGACATAAACGTGAGTATATGTATGTATGTATCTTTTGCATCAAAAGCAAGCTCATTGTGGTAATATATGACCTCCACACTAGTTTTGACACCCTTTGGTCTTAAAAGGAATATTTCATTTGTGTCACAAATTCAAGTAACTCTGTATAATTTTATTTATTTTAAATTCATTACACAAAATAAAAATGTATAGCACAATTGGCGGACTAAATGCTAGAAGCGTTATCTACCAGTCAACCATTGGGTTTCACAGAGAACTTTATGTGGACTTTATAAGAACTGTATGTGAAGTTTATAAGAACTTTATTTTATTATAATAAAGCCATATTTACTACACTCAACATCACTGTTCATCAGGGATTTTATTGAAATATGATAGATATTTGCTTCAGTTATAAGCTATGCTATGCATTTAATAAAGGCTTGTGGAGGGAGAACGGAGAGGCCTTTGTCCAGTAATGGGACACAAAATCTATACTAATATTATAAAGCTGAAGAGTTTGTTTGTTTGAACGCCCTAATCTCAGGAACTACTGGTTCGAATTGAAAAATTATGGTGCTGAATAGACCATTTATCGAGGAAGGCTTTAGGCTATATAACATCACGCTGCAACTATAAGGAGCAAAGAAGTAATGGAAAATGTGAAAAAAAACGGGGAAAATGATTCATCCTTTAGGGATTCAATGATGCCCAAAATAACTATTTCACGCGGACGAAGTCGCGGGCACAGCTAGTAGTTTATTAAAAAAAAAGATTTTTGTGATGTTGGCAGATTTATGCAGTTATTTTTTGTTTAATAAGTTCTTGAGAATGTGGCGATTAGTATCGCCGATACATTTCTGCCATTTGATACAGGTATAAAAAGTTTAGTAATATTTAGATACATTTTGGTTTAGTATCTTGTTGCCAAACTACATTGTGTGACGTATAGTTTCAGCTAAGTTTTGTGTAAAAGGTTTACGTGACAAGAGGCGATTAAGGGATAAAACATGGCCGCCTGGCCGGCAGCAAAAGCAATTACTTGCCTGATATGAGTAGGGATTACAGTAAACCCCTAATTTGGGGAGCCCTTTCTCCCGTAAACTTTGTCAGTTTGTTGTGATTTAGCATTAAATGTAACAAACTACCTATTTAACTATTTTGTCCTGTACTCACATTTCAAGATTTACAACTTTGCAGCGGAGGCGCGTCACAAAGGTACAGGCGACCATAAACGGAAGAAACTCACAAAACCGTCAATGCGTTCACAAAATTATATTTATTCCGATTTTTAAATCAGCAATCAATACTTTTACGAAAGCGATCATAGAAATTCATCAATTGAAATGCATTTACAAATCATAAAACCAGCTAAATCAATAGCCAACCATACAAAACTAACTGTCACTGTCAGTACGCAGTATATAGTGTTGCCAGAAGTCTCGGTGGGATTGGTCTACACATGGAATTTACACTATACACTCGTTAAGAACTTCGCCTTAAGTCGCAAAAAACCCAGTATCCAAGGCCGTAGAAACTAATAAAAATAGATACATTCATCTTTCATTTTGTTTGACTAGCAAAGCAAACTAGCGAGTGATTATTCTATCGATTTTTGATCCACATTTTGCACTAGTTATCCAATATTGCTTTTTTACCTGATAGTACAATATTTCAATGCTTATTGTTCTAAATATCAGCTAAAAACTAATTCAAAAATGTGCATCTAAACATGTAATACACCCAAACGAAAAATTGCCATTTGACATGGCCGAAACTAGTAATATAGACGGCGATCCACAATTATTACTAGGAGGAAGTATAAAGGAAGAAGTGAGCGATCCGATTGATAATCCACAGCCGCCGGAATGCGTGGTTTGTGTCGCCGAGAGCTCTGAAAATTACGATATATTCACAACTAAAACATCTTCGTTAAAAACGCCGTTGCACACATTTCTCAGCAAATTTACGAACACGGAGCTACCGTTCGATCGAAACTTAACTAAATACATATGCAAGACGTGTCTAGACCTCGTCAATGAGTTGGAGCAAGCTGAAATTGTGTACATACAGTTGAAAAGTGATTTTGAATTTATCATTAGCAAGAACCCTTTATTTCACTTGCCAATGTCGATTTCGGGTTTGAAAAGTGTTCGGCGAGACAGTGGTGGCTCTAGTGACTCGGACAACCAGCCTCTTGTAGTGAGAGCTGTTGATCCGATAGCGGAAGATCCTCAGTGTAGTCAATCGATGATTGTCAATATAAAAAAGGAACCTGTTGATGATGGGTATGTTTTTGTTTTTTTTTTACTGGCTTACTTGTAATTTAGGCACAAGAATTAAAAAATTGGTAAAGTAAAATTTTGTATTAACCAATTTATTGTAAAAATGTATTCTCTCGTTCACATTTCTAAGTCTTGGTAATTAGTAAGTAGGTACTATAAACCCTGTTCAGCTTCGCACACTTATAATAATATGTTTAACATGGGCACTTTTATGTTGACTATATATATATAGGTATATTTATTAATTTATACATGCATATAGTCACATCTATATGCCTTTCAGGGTAGACAGAGCCAACAGTCTTGAAAAGACTGATGGCCATGCTCAGAATTTTGGTTTGATGATAGAATTGAGATTCAAATTGTGACAGGCTGTTAGCCCATCACCCAACAAAAGAATCTCAAGTTTATAAGGCCATCTTAAAGTCGCTTTTTACGACATCCATGGAAAAGAAAAGGATACAGGATTACATCTACCATTACAGACTTAATCTCTCTTATTCCTTAGTCACCTTTTACAACATCCATGGGAATTAGGTGGAGTGGTCCTATTATTTTTTTGGTGCTGAAACCACAGGGCACTAATTTATTCTTAATATAAATATAAATTCTTATAATAATAATTTTACAGTGACTTCATAAGCTGTGAAACGCTACTGAAAGTTGAAATACAACATGATGATGTGGACCCGATTGGAATAGAGGAAGAGGATAAAAACACTGTCACGGATGTGAAGCCAAGGACTAGAGGTAATTCCCTTTTCAAATTATTATTGACTCTTCTTCCTCCTGACTTTGGTTCCGGTCGCATCCTCACCACTCTGGAGAGGAGCCCGGGGTATGCCTTAGACTGTGGATCCTGGATTGTGAGTCAGATTTTTACGAATGAAGCGACTCCCATCTGACCTCCGCAACCTTTGCAGGGGAACCTAATATTGGATGTTGGTTATCTAGATCTTATATGGAACTAGCTGTGCCCGTGACTTCGTCCGCGTGGTATAGTTATTTTTCAATTTGAACCGTTCCTGAGATTAGGGCGTCAAACAAGCAAACTCTTCAGCTTTATAATATAAGTATAGATTTGTCCTGTATGTATATATATATAATATATATATATATTTAATTACAGGTCGCCCGCCCGGTCAGAAATCGAAACCAAACGAGAAACAAGCGAAGAAATGTCATGAGTGCAGCGTATGCAAACGCACCTTCAAATACAACAGCCTATTACTGATACATTTGCGTACGCACACCGGTGAGAAACCTTACGAATGTAGCGAGTGTCACAAGAGATTTAACCAGAAGATTCATTTGAAAAATCATTCAGTTACACACGGACTCAGCACACCGAAGCCGGAGTTGTGTCTTGAATGTCACATTTGTCAAAAACAGTTCAAGAGGAAACATCATTTGAAGGAGCATTTGCGTATACACTCGGACGATAAGCCGTTCAAATGCGAATTGTGTTCGTACTCGTCTATAAGGAAACGTGATATTGTGAATCATTTCACTACGCATACGGGTGAGAGGCCGCACGAGTGTCACATATGCTTGCGAAGGTTTCATTTTAAGAGTACGCTCAGGGAGCATTTTAGGACGCACACGGGTGAGAAACCTTACGCGTGCAAGCTCTGTCCGCGCCGTTTCAGCCATTTGCACGTGTTGAAGAGTCACACGAGGACGCACACGGACGAGAAACCCTATGAGTGTGAGATTTGTAAGCAGAGGTTCAATCAGAGGTCGCATTTGAAATCTCACATGGCGATACACACAGGCGAGAAACCTTACGCGTGCACGTTGTGCGCGAGACGTTTTCACAGGAAAAGGGCACTCGAAGAGCACGTGAGAACTCATACAGGTGAGAAACCATTTGAATGTCACATTTGCTTACACAGATTCGCTCAAAGGAGCAACTTGTTGAAACACCTGAGAAACCACGAGAAACACAAAGTTATGAGGGTGGGGAAGAAAAATTTACCACCTCCAGTCACCACTGCGGATAATTTGACAGATGTCGCGTCATTGCCCCTTGTGGGGTGGATAGAACCTCAAATTGAACAAGAAGGCCATATTTAACTTAGTTTTTTATGTAAGTCATTGATGATAACTTAGATTATAGACTTTTCTTGGCACCAATATCTCAGTACCTTTTTTTCTTAGTATTATTTTTACATATAGGCACGTCTATATCACTTGCGGGTTAGACAGAGCCAACAGTCTTGACAGGACTAAAAGTTCAGCTATATGGCTTTACAATGGAATTGAAAAAAAAAATTATATTCTGTCATGTAGGTATATTAAATTAAATAAGTAATATCAAAGCTTTTTATTATGTACAGCACACATCATGTCAAAAAAATATTTATTTCTTATTGTATTTAATACAAATAGTTTAACTGTGTAAGGTAATATAAATTTTACCGATTCACATAGTACATACATACATATAATCACGTCTATATCCTTTGCGGGGTAGGCAGAGCCAACAGTCTTGAAAAGACTGATGGGCCATGTTTAGCTGTTTGGCTTAATGATAGAATTGAGATTCAAATAGTGACAGGTTGCTAGCCCATGGCCTAAAAAGAAGAATCCCAAGTTTGCAAGCCTATCCCTTAGTCGCCTTTTACGACATCCATGTGAAAGAGATGGAGTGATCCTATTATTTTATGTACTGGTGCCAGGAACCACACGGCACAGTACAAAAAAGTAAGTAAGTATAAAATAATATAATATACATATAGTAATAAGTCTAAAATAAGAATTAAATTATATGATTGTAGTCATGTAATTAGTGTAATTAAATTTTGAACTTTGCTTTGCATTTTGTTTAAAGAAAATACATTTTCTGCCAACGAATTTATAAACCGTTTGTTATATAAATTGAAAAGTTAAGTTCCGTTTACATGTCTTAATTGTAAGAATAAAGTTGTACATAAATTAGTTTCAAATTCGTAAGACTTTTTATTGATAATAAGTAAATTTCCTCAGTCGCGCGTTCAAACAAACAAACTCTTCAGCTTTATAATATTAGTATAGATACAGGTATTAATACAAGCATGTAATGTCCCTATATTTTATTTCGGCCGGTTAGAATTATTCATTCATTCATATAATTACGTCTTTATCCTGTGCTGGGTAGACGGAGCCAGCAGTCTCAAAAGTCAGGCCACTTTCAGCTTTAAGGCTCAATGATAGAATTCAGATTCAAATAGTGACAGGTTGCTAACCCATCCAAAATTCAAAATTTTTATTCATTATTATCGGATACTACATATCGTTTAATAATTGTCAAACGTATGGTTTAACAACATTGGTTGACGTCAAATAAATTACTTAAAACTAAGTTTACTGCCGCTTCCAAGGCGTCAGTGCAAGGCGAAGAAGCGGTAACAGACTGCACTGCAGCATTTTCTTCAACGACGATCATCCCTAGATGACGAAATACTGTCAGGCCACATTGAGCTTTTAGGCTCAATGATAGAATTCAGATTCAAATAGTGACAGGTTGCTAGCCCATACCTAGATGCAAACGGGACTAAAGCCAGGATGAAGAAAAAAGAAGAAGCCTAGAAATTTTTTTTTTCTCTTCTCTTTTTTGTAATAAATGGATTAGGTGCTAAGATTAAGGAAACACATTATATAAATGTTTTCTGGAGGTGGGCGTTGAGATCTGCGACACAGTTTTATAACTTCTGCAGATGTCATCGTTATACTATGTTACTTAAATTGTACTTGTTTTTATTTCCAAATAAATATTTTTCATTTTCATAAAAAAAGTTTATTCAGATCACATTATCACAGGTAATTCTTGACAAACGGTGCGTGTTTCAACAAATGCGTGAAAGTTGTTATTGTGTTAGCATTGCACAAGTTTTCGTCGTTTGGCGCGGTGGAGACCACCCCGCGGAGGTAGTATCTGTATTTCCCGCGCTCGTATTGAGCTATGACAAGCCCGCCGCCGCTGTCGCCTTTGCAGACTGCTGTGCCTGTGAAAAAAAAAGTGTTTGTTTTTTTTTATATTTATTTACACGTAACTGACAAAGACAGTTAGATATACAGCTTAGTTTTGATATAAAATGTTATCATATTTCATTTTGAGGGGTAAGTACGCAAAGACTGTCAAATGTAATTTTGCGAAAAAAAAAACAATAACATCACGCCGCTTTCACGGAGGGGTAGGCATAACATAAATAAATACCTACTTAAATATAACATTTTTTTGTTTTTTTTTTTTTTAATTATAAAATTTGACATTTGACCTCCACCATATTTTCTCCGTGTGGGATATCGAAATGTAGAGATCACAAACAAAATTTATAAAGCCTACTGGCGGCAAATCTAATATTATAAAGTTTGTTTGTTTGAACGCGCTAATCTCAGGAACTACTGATTCGAATTGAAAAATTATTTTTTGCGTTGAATAGACCATTTATCGAGGAAGGTTTTAGGCTATATAACATCAACTATAAGAAGCGAAGAAATAATGAAAAATGTGAAAAAGACGGGGAAAATTATTCATCCTTGTGGGCTTCAATGATGCCCAAAACAACTATTCCACGCGGACGAAGTCGCGGGCACAGCTAGTGCGTTAAACGCGTCTGCTTGTAGCATTTATTCATTCTCTTACCGTTGTTCTTGTAACCGGCGCAAATTTTATCACCCGTTATGTAAGCGCGGAAATTCGGCGGCGACTCGTTGAAACACACGTCATATGGCACTATGGGGAGTTCAACGACCTTCAGTACTTGTGACGCGGGGCCGTTGATGTCTGTAAGACCCCAGCCGGCCACCTGAAATTAATTGACATACATATATAGTGACATTTAAAACAACTGCATCCTTTTAAACATAGACTATACCCATGCTTCTGAGCCGTTTGAGCCTATTTTTATTTAAATTATCTAAACGTCATCATTTTCACATTTAAAAAACCCTCAAAAACTACGTCACACGCTTTATTAAAGACCAATACTACAAAAAGAAATTAAAAATAAACATGTAAATAAATGTCTGAAAAATTAATTATTTTTCTAGTATCAAGATCAAGTAAAGTACAGAGTTGTGGAGATCGCTCAGCTGAATGAATTGTGTCGTTGACCTCTGAATCTTACGCGTCGCTTTTCCGCCGGCCGGGGTGATATGACGTATTTAGGATCGTGGATTTTGATACTTTTATTTTTTTCGTACTTTCTGAAATATGAACCGATAATTTTCTTTTCAGTTCAGTTAAATTTATACAGTTGAATTAAAAGTCAGCCTGTATAATGTGGGAGAAGTTTTGTTTTTGTTTTTTTTTAAATCCGTTTTGTTAGCTAACCTCTTAGGTACTTATTTTTACGTTGGTAACAATAAGTGACAGAATAGTGAGTCTGTGGTACGATGTAAGACGTTATAAGATGTGTTTTTAAGAAGTCCAATGAAATAAGAAGATTTACGATATAATTCCGCACTGTTTTACTTAAATATGACAAAAATAGTTGTGGAAATGAAAGTAAAACAGTGGGGAATTATATCGTAATTTTTTTTATTTTGAGTTATTGGTCTTCTTAAAAACACATCTTATAACGTCTTACATATATATCTATTTTTCAGGTAACTTTTCGGTACGGTTTTATGGTAAATGTAACATGTATTATGGTATTGATAACATATTATTATGGTATTGGTAACATGTATTATGATATGTGCCGTGTGGTTCCCGGCACCAATACAAAAATGAATAGGACCACTCCAAGTCTTTCCCATGGATGTCGTAAAAGGCACCTAAGGGATAGGCTTACAAACTTGGGATTCTTTTTTTAGGCGACGGGCTAGCAACCTGTCACTATTTGAATCTCAATTATATTATTAAGCCAAATAGCTGAACGTGGCCATTCAGTTTTTTTAAGACTATTTGCTCTGTCTACCCCGCTAGGGATATAGACGTGATTATATGTATGTATGTATAAAAAAAAACTTGTTTTAAAAAATATTAAATCTTGTTATATTTTTGCTGTGAATTCTGAACTACGCTACGGGCCAGCCAGCATAACTTCTTACTTAAAAACAACAGAAAATAGATATAACATTTACCTTTCCAACGTTCCCCTCGGCCAGTTGCAAATGATCAAAGTTCTCGTCGAAGTCCAAACACACGGGCGCTATGTGGGGCTTGTAGACGAAGGAAACCGTCAGCTGGAGAACGGCCAGATCCTCCATGAAGTTGGACGCTGAACCACGAAAACGTTGTGGTATGTGGAGCGACATTACCTGATGGATTAATTACAATTGACGTACTCGTAGAATGAAAGGCGGATGTGTGGGTTATTGGCACCAATAAAACAAAAAAGAATAGCACCACTCCATCTCTTTCCCTTAGTCGCCTTTTACGATGGCGTAAAAGGTCGCCTTTTACGCCATCGTAAAAGGCGACTAAGGGAGGGATAGGCTTACAAACTCTTGGGATTATTTTTTAGGCGATGATCTAGCAACATGTCACTATTTGAAACTCAATTCTATCAGTAAGCCAAATAGCTGAACGTGGCCATTCAGTTTTTAGACAGTTGGCTCCGTCTACTCCGCAAGGGACATAGACGTGACCATAAGTATGTATGTATGTGGGTTCTCACGTCTGCCTTCTGCGAGTCATCATTGGGATCGTTCCACGGCCGGTACAATTTCCCGACCGCCACAGCGTAGTTCTTAGCGGGCAGAACTTTATTTTCATCGTGCCAGAAGCAGTGTGCGGCTGAAAATTAAATATAAGCCGTCTTAAAGACCTGTCATCCGATAACTTACCAAATGTAAAAAAAAAATATTTCTTATTTACTGTCCGTTCCCGCCACTTCAGCTTTCATTGAGAGAGTTTTTTCTGTAATGAATCAGAAGTGGCGAGAAGAGAGAAATAGAGCGTCATTAAATTTAATAAAAAACGAATTATTTATTTATTTGAATTTAAATTTTGATTGTCAAACCTTCGAAACATTTAAGGTTGCAAGAAATAGTTAGCATGTGCTAAAAGCACACAAAAATATGTTTTTAAGGCAATAAAATCATAAATGCCGTGTGGTTTCCGGCACCAATATAAAAAAGAATAGGACCACTCCATCTCTTTCCCATGGATGTCGTAAAAGCCGACTAAGGGGTAGGCTTATAAACTTGGGATTCTTCTCTTAGGCGATGGGCTAGCAACCTGTCACTATTTGAATCTCAATCCTATCTTAAAGCCAAAAGCTGAACGTGGCCTATCAGTCTTTACAAGACTGTAGGCTCTGTCTACCCCGCAAGGGATATAGACGTGATTGTATGTATGTATGTATGTAAAATCATAAAATTTGAAAAATACATTTTTAGCTTCCAAATACTTTATTTCTTTCCCATTCAAACAATTATATACGTTTTTTTGTAAAAAAAAAAGTTGGCAACCCTACACACGGCACTCAATCTGTGTAATTTGTCCCGTATATATTTATTTATTCTATCATTGTTTTAACATTAACTCTTGCCTGATATAACCACGCTGGGCCTGACCAGCTAGTACTTACAGCGAGGCTAACTTAATCTGTGTAATTTGTCCCGTATATATTTATTTATTTATTCTATCATTGTTTTAACATTAACTCTTATGTATATATTTATTTATTCTATCATTGTTTTAACATTAACTCTTACCTGATATAACCACGCTGGGCCTGACCAGTCTCGAACTTACATCGAGGCTAACTCAATCTGTGTGTCATATGAGTGTCAATGTCATTGTCAAGAGAGATAGACTAACAGTTTGTAACGGACATACAATAAAATAAAATCAGTTTGTCATGGCGTCATCATGAGACCGAAGCTTGAATTTGTTTTATTTCATAAATTCCTATATGAAACAATCTGTGTAATTTGACCCGTATATATTTATTTATTTATTCTATCATTGTTTTAACATTAACTCTCACCTGATATAACCACGCTGGGCCTGACAAGCGACCCCCCACATATTTGCATATAAGGCGTTGTTGTCTTCTTATAAATACCCGTGTGCCAAGGTAATTCCCCGCGTTTGGCACGACGCCCGCCTATTATCAGTTCAGCGCCCTCAGGAGTCACTTGACCGCAATCTGTGTTGAAAGTTTCAGTTAATAATTACGTCGGTACATACATATGGTCACGTCTATATCCCATGCGGGGTAGACAGAGCCAACAGTCTTGAAGACTAAATGGCCACGTTCAGCTATTTGGCTTAATGATAGAATTGAGATTCAAATAGTGACAGGTTGCTAGACCATCGCCTAAAAGAAGAATCCCAAGTTTATAAGCCTATCCCTTAGTCGCCTTTTACGACATCCGTGGGAAAGAGATGGAGTGGTCCTATTCTTTTTTGTACTGGTGCCGGGAACCATACGTCGGTGGTCAAAATGGTTAAAGTGTCCGGCTTAAATCCGTGCGGGGACAGATTCAAATCCTATCTCAGCCATATATCTATACTAATATTATAAAGCTGAAGAGTTTGTTTGTTTGTTTGTTTGAACGCGTTAATCTCAGCAACTTATGGTTCGAATTGAAAAAAAATCTTTTTGCATTGAATAGACCCTCCACATATTTGCATATAAGGCGTTGTTGTCTTCTTATAAATGCCCGTGTGCCAAGGTAATTCCCCGCGTTTGGCACGACGCCCGCCTATTATCAATTCAGCGCCCTCAGGAGTCACTTGACCGCAATCTGTGTTGAAAGTTTCAGTTATTACTTACGTCGGTGGTCAAAATGGTTAAAGTGACCGGTTAAAATCCGTGTGGGGGACACAGGTTCAAATCCTATCTCAGTTATGTATTTATAACTCTTTTCTGAGTTATACATTACTTTGAGTGCTAACAGATGATGAAGTTGCGGAGGTCCGGGAGTCGCTTCGTGTAAAAATCAGACTCACAAAATCCAGGATCAGGTTCGTAAAGGCGGGCCCCGAGCTCCCCTCTAAAAGCATATAACTTAGACTCACTGCAGAATGAAGAACACTCAGGGTTCCCTATACTTTAGAATAGGACCACTCCATCTCTTTCCCATGGATGTCGTAAAAGGCGATTAAGGGAATAAGTTCACATTCAATTAGTGCAAGCTTCTATGCTAGTCTGGTAGCTAAGAAAAAACATAACGTATACCAGCTGCTTCTCTTCCCGTGCAGATTGTAAAAGTCTATCAAGGGATAAGCTTATAAGCTTGGGATTTTTCTCTTAGGCGATGAGCTATTATTAATATAATTCCATGATTAATCTTTATAGGTTGCTAGAACGTGGCTTTTTGAGACTGTTGGCTATGTCTACCCCGCAAGGGATAAAGACGTGATTATACCCGTGTAAATGTCATATTAATGTGACCAACACAATTTCTCATGTATCCCACTGAGCTGGGACTGAGTTGGGACAATTGAGACGATTTTGTTGGTGTCAGTCCCGGTTGCATCCTCACCACTCTGGAGAGGAGCCCGGGGTGTGCCTTCGACCATGGATCCTGAATTGGGTGAGTCAGGTTTTCACACGAAGCGACTCCCGTCTGACCTCCGCAACCTTTGCAGGGGAACGTAACCCGTATTGGATCGATCATGGTCACACATCCAGTTGCCTGAATGTGCAGGATTCCTCACGATGTTTCCCCTCACCGTGAGAGCATCAGTTAGTATTCAAACTAATGTAAATAACTTCGAAAATATTCATCGGAACATTGCTGAGGTAGGATTCGAACCTATGCCTTTCTGCGCATCACGCCCTTGTCTGTGGCAACGGTGGTCCCGGGTTCGAATCCCGGCCGGGGCATGATGAGAAACGGAACTTTTCCCAATTAGCCTGAGTCTTGAATGATTATCTATGTAAGTATTTATTATAAAACTAGCGACCCGCCCCGGCTTCGCACGGGTGCAAAATTATAAATGTTATTATACATAAAAACCTTCCTCTTGAATCACTCTACCTGTTACAAAAAACCGCATCAAAATCCGTTGCGTAATTTTAAAGATTTAAGCATACAGACAAACAGACTAAAATAGCGACTTTGTTTAATACTATGTAGTGATATAGTATCGTTCAGTTAGTATCTCGTTACTCCTGTTTCTAACTCAATTTGTGTAATTTGTCCAGTAAATTAATATTTATTTAAATTAAATTAGCCGTGTTAAAAGGACGGAGGAAAAGGAAAAAATTAAATAACAATTAAATAAATAAAATCTTTATTTTTATACTCCATCCTCTTGACATGGCAAAATATGGCTTTTAAACAATATAACTACGTACTAGGCATTCTACATAAAAAAAAAATATAGAAAAAACTTATTGACGTGACAATGTCTTATAATTCGATTGAGCCGGCTGCACGCACGAAAAAACATGACTCATGCGGCGTTACCTCGCTCTGAGGCGTTCCATGTAAGGCTTGAAGTGCGAGCGAGAGCGCGGAACGAGCGACAAAGAGGCACAATCGGCCTTCGCGTTCGGCAGCGTATACCTCGTTCTCTATATACATATAAATCTATTAAACAAATGAAATTGAAATTTTCTTTTGAAAAATGCTACCGTTCCATCAGTATTTTCTTAAGACGTTGTCACGTTCAACTATCGTCAGTAAACGGAGTTTACAGATAACCGATTTTTTTGGCCAATAAAACGAGTAATGTCTTATCATAATAATAATTTAAAAAATAATAATAATGTATATAACCATGGTATATAACCAATATTTTATTTGGCCTTTAGTGTTTTGTTGTGAAAAAGTTATATAAATGTAAATGCAACCTCATTTTTGCTTATTTTTAAATAAAAAATATAGCATCTAACCTGTTAGCCTATTCGTATCGACTTTTCTAACTATCTAGGAATTAATATACAGGGTGACTTTTAATTCAACTGCATAAATTTAACTTGACATTGAATTTAAATAAAAATAGGCTCAAACGGTTCAGAAGCATGGGTATAGTCTATGTTTGAAAGGATGCAGTTGTTTTAAATGTCACCCTGTATATTGCGTAAGTGCCATGTAATATCCGAGTTCCTAAATTATACAGGGTGTCTGGTAAATCGCGTTGGTTCTTGAATAGAAAAAAATAGGTGTTTTAAAAATTTTGCTAATTGTCTTAACATACATACATACATAAAATCACGCCTCTTTCCCGGAGGGGTAGGCAGAGACTACCTCTTTCCACTTGCCACGATCTCTGCACACTTCCTTCGCTTCATCCACATTCATAACTGTCTTCATGCAAGCTCGGCGGTTTCGGGTACTCTTGACCTGACCCTTAACAATTGCAAGAAGTGTGGATAACCACGCGGTATCTGACAGTGTCTAAACATACTCAGACTATGGACAATTTTGAATATTATTACTTTTTAAACATACATACATACATAAAATCACGCCTCATTCCCGGAGGGGTAGGCAGAGACCACCTCTTTCCACTTGCCACGATCTCTGCATACTTCCTTCGCTTCATCCACATTCATTATTTTTTAAAATATATAAAAAATTATTTTTTTAAATTATAATTCGATTTTAGTTATGTGACATCAATAAGTGATACCTTGTATCCAATTTTAAAAATAAATCATAGAGTTAAGCGTGTTCATTATATACAATATCCTTAGATATATGACGCGATTTACCACACACACCCTGTATAAAACTATTGCTTAATATTTTCGGTATAAATATGACACAGATAGGAAATAGATGAGTAAAGACACGCCTTTAGGAGTTTTTAAAATATAAAAAATACAAATTCACGCTAAACTTAACACTTTTATGTTGTGTTAAATACTATCTGTCTTTGGTATATGGAAATTAAGTTATAAGTAATAAATAAGTAAATAGTGTTTCTCACTGTAATATCAATTGAAAGCTAATACGCATATTAAATAAATAATAATATCTAGTAGTAACGCTGTGAAACACAAGGTCACGTCTATATCCCTTGTGGGGTAGACAGAGCCAATTTGATTGAAATGACTGATCGGCCTCATTCAGCTATTTGGCATAATTAAAGAATTGAGATTCAAATAGTGTCAGGTTGCTAGCCTATCGCCTAAAAAAAGTATCCCTTAGTCGCCTTTGACAACATCCATGGGAAAGAGATGGAGTGGTCCTATTCTTTTTTGTACTGGTGCCGGGAACCACACTGCATTAGAATTTTATAGACTAGCTGTGCCCGCGACTTTGTCCGCGTGGAATAGTTATTTTGGGCATCATTGAAGCCCTCAAGGATGAATAATTTTCCCCGTTTTTTTTTCACATTTTTCATTACTTCTTTGCTCCTTTAAGTTGCAGCGTGATGTTATATACCCTAAAGCCTTCCTCGATAAACAGCCTATTCAATACAAAAACCATTTTTCAATTCGAACCAGTAGTTCCTGAGATTGGCGCGTCCAAACAAACAAACAAACATACTCATCAGCTTTACAATATTAGTATAGATATATACATACATACATACATACATAAAATCACGCCTCTTTCCCGAAAGGTTAGGCAGAGACTACCTCTTTCCACTTCTATAGATATATCTATCTATAGAATGAAGCGAAACTATATATGTGGATGAAGCGAAAGAAGTATGCAGAGATCGTGGCAAGTGGAAAGAGGTAGTCTCTGCCTACCCCTCCGGGAAAGAGGCGTGATTTAATGTATGTATGTATCTATCTATCTATCTACATAAAATCTAATCTCGGAAATGTATCCGACTTCCACCCGTATCAATTGTGACGCTGCCATTTTTTATCTCAACCAACGCCCCCCCACTCTTAACATTACCAACTCTAGCGCTAACGGGTTTCACACGCCGCTCACTCCCAACTCCACCCCTCTCCCTCCCTCCCATCCTCCAATCCGTTTCATCAATATCGTAATCATCACTTGCATACTGAAAACCGCCGACATGAATTTCAACACGATCTTTGATCAGAATAGTGATATTTGTGCCGTTTTTTATCAAACCTGGTGTACAAGTAGGGTTGTTATCCCAGCTTCCGTCATCGCCGCATCTCATTGATGGTAATTCTCCGAGGAAGAAATAGCTGGGTTTGACGCATTCCGGCCAAGCTATCGTGCCTGGGGGTTCGTGGGTGGCGCAAGGGCGGCTGCCCTCGGCTCCACCGATTGTGATGCGGCACTTGTGCTCGACGCTGGGGTGACGGGTCAGTTTGCAGAAGCCTGTTTGGTGATATTATATTGTCGGTTTACAGAAGAAAATATTTATGTGGGTATCAACATATATATGTAGGTATATCCTATCTACTAATATTATAAATGCGAAAGTTTGTTAGGATGTCAGTATGGATGTTTTTTTAACTCTTTCACGCTAAAACTACTGCACCGATTACGATGAAATTTGGCCCTCGGCTCCACCGATTGTGATGCGGCACTTGTGTTCGACGCTGGGGTGACGGGTCAGTTTGCAGAAGCCTGTTTGGTGATATTTATGTGGGTATCAACATATATATATGTGAATATATACATCTATATCTACTTATATTATTGACGTGTGGTTCCCGGCACCAATACAAAAAAGAATAGGACCACTCCATCTCTTTCCCATGGATGTCGTAAAAGGCGACTATGGGATAGGCTTACGATGAAATTTGGTATGTAGACTGAAGACCCAGAATAAAATATGATGGCAATTCGCCCAGGAAGATATAGCTGGGTTTGTGATATATATGTTCAAAGGAGTTTGTATAGCATTTCAAACTTCTTTGAACATATATATCAGTTTGACGCATTCGGGCCAAGCTATTGTGCCTGGCACTGCTGGTGATACGGCATTTGTGTTATACGCTGGGGTGACGGGTCAGTTTGCAGAAGCCTGTTATCACATATACAATATAATATGTTTACAGAAGAAAATATTTATGTGGGTGTGAACATATATATTATATATACATAGATACTACTTTTGACTCAGTTTGCAGAAGCCGGTTTGGTAATATTATATTGTCAGTTTACAGAAGAAAATATTTAAACATAATATATATATATATATATACATACTAATTTTGACTCAGTTTGCAGAAGCCTGTTGTCACATATTATTATATATATATATACATACATACATACATACATATGGTCACGTCTATATCCCTTGTGGGGTAGACAGAGACAACAGTCTTGAAAAGACTAATAGGCCTCATTCAGATGTTATGTATAATCAATAAAAAAAAAAAAAATTAAAAAAAAAAAAAAAAAAAAAAATATAATATAATATATCTCACTCACGTCTACATTCCGGCAATACATCGGACGGTGACCAATCGCCGTCTGCGCAGAACACCTGCGTGTTACCGCCCACCACGCCGTACCCTTGGTGGCATGTTACGTTCAGTACGTAAAGGTCTGACGTTTGCCCGGGAGAAGCGTTGGGGGCGTTCATGACTGTGTATCGGCCGTGAGACGGGTATGGGGGTAGGGTGCATTTGCCTGACGTTTTTGGTGGGGGTCTACAAAAAAAAAAAAGGAAATCATTCGAATAGAATAGATTTATTTTCAAAATTGGACACAAGGTATCACTTATTGACGTCACATCACTTAAATCTAATTATAACTGCTACCGCTTCCAAAGCGCATGTGTAGAAGAATAAAATAGAATAGAATAGTTTGGTGGTTTAGAAAAAATCTAGAAGAATTCAATTAGAATAGAATAGATTTATTTTCAAATTTGGATAAAAGGTATCACTTATTGACGTCACATCACTTAAATCTAATTATAACTATGTACTACCGCTTCCAAAGCGCATGTGTAGAAGAATAAAATAGAATAGAATAATTTGGTGGTTTAGAAAAAATCTAGAACAATTCAATTAGAATAGAATAGATTTATTTGCAAAATTTGGATAAAAGGTATCACTAATTGACGTCACATCACTTAAATCTAATTATAACTACTACCGCTTCCAAAGCGCATGTGTAAAAGAATAAAATAGAATAGAATAGTTTGGTGGGGGGTCTAGGAAACAATCTAGAAGAATTCAATTATAATAGAAAAGATTTATTTTCAAAAATGGATATAAGGTATCACTAATTGACGTCACATCACTTAAATCTTTGCCGTGTGGTTACCGGCGCAAATAAAAAAAAATGAATAGGACCACCCCGTTCTCGTTCCCATGGATGTCGTAAAAGGCGACTACGGGATAGGCTTATAAATGTGGGATTCTTCTTTTAGGCGATGGGCCAGCAACCTGCACTATTTGAATTTCAATTCTATCATTAAGCCAAACAGCTGAACGTGGCCTATCTCTCTTTTCAAGATGTTCGCTCTGTCTACCCCGCAAGCGATATAGACGTGACCATATGTATGTATGAGCTTATCCGACAATTGTCGAAAAAGCTGATTGAGGTATCTCGTGACAGGAGGCTACTAATTACTTATCTGGCTCAGAGAATCAACATTGCCATTCAAATTGGCAATGCTGCCAGCCTTCTGGGCACACTCCCGCATGTTGACGCTATGCAGGGACTGAACAATTTGTAAATTAAATTTTAATTTGTAATCATTTTTTTTTGTTCTTTTTATAAGTAGTTATAGTTTTAAGGAGGCCGTCATTATTATTTGTTAAACCTGAATAAACTGTTAAAAACATAAAAATAAAATGAATAAATTAAGGACGTCCTGGTAAAGGGTCAGGTCAAAAGTACCCGAAACCGCCGAGCTTGCATGAAGAGAGTTATGAATGTGGATGAAGCGAAGGAAGTATGCAGAGATCGTGGCAAGTGGAAAGAGGTAGTCTCTGCCTACCCCTCCGGGAAAGAGGCGTGATTAAATGTATGTATGTATACTTACGTAACAGATCCAGGTTGCTTTCCCGTAGTATTCCCGCCAATTCTGTCGCAAAGCTCATTAGATTCGTCGCTACCGTCCGCGCATTCTTGTATCTGAAATTTGACATTGACATTGACACTGTTTTTTTTTTTAATTTTCTTTAGACGTGTTTACATGTATACATACATATAGTCACGTCTATATCCTTTGCGGGGTAGACAGAGCTAATAGTGAATTGAGATTCGAATAGTGACAGGTTGCTAGCCTATTGTCTAAAAAAAGAATCCCAAGTTTTCTAAGCCTATCCCTTAGTCGCCTTTTACGTCATCCATGGGAACGAGAACGGGGTGGTCCTATTCTTTTTTTTTTATTAGTGCCGGTAACCACACGGCAAAGATTTAAGTGATGTGACGTCAATAAGTGATACCTTGTATCCAATTTTGAAAATAAATCTATTCTATTCTAATTGAATTCTTCTAGATTGTTTCCTAGTAGTTTGTAGGCCTATCCCTTAGTCGCCTTTTACGACATCCATGGGTAAGAAATGCTATATTTTTTAATTAATAATTATATATAGATAAACATCCAATACCCAGGACAGTCAGAGTTCAATTCAGTTCGTTTCTCATCGCACCCCGGCCGGGCCTCGAACCCGGGACCTACCGTGTCAAAATTTAAATAATTATATTTTTAGTCTGTAATTTAGAATAGTTTTTTTTTATTATTAACTAAGGAATTAATATTAGTTGTTTTTTTTTAATAATATGTTTAAATTAAAAATGACATTTTCTTAGTTCCCAATTTGAAAATATTGTTTGTTGATGAAAATAACAAAAAAAAGTAAGTACTAAAACATAGACTGAGAACAAAATTAATACACGTGCATAATAAGTATTAATAACTAGCTGTGCCCGCGACTCCGTCCGCGTGGAAAAATTATTATGGCCATCATTGAAGCGCTCAAGGATGAATAATTTTCCCCGTTTATTTTTCAAATTCTCCATTATTTCTTCGCTCCTTATAATTGCAGCGTGATGTTATACAGCCTAAAGCCTTCCTCGACAAATGGTCTATTCAACGCAAAAAGAATTTTTCAATTCGAACCAGTAGAGTTCCTGTGATTAGCGCGTTCAAACAAACAAACTCTTCAGCTTTATAATATTAGTATAGATCTTACTCACCCCGTTACAATCGGCACCAGAATCTACGCATGCGCCGTACGCGCATTGAAAAAGATACTGGTAACAAGTCTTGCCCGCGCATGCTTTGATGTTCTCATCGGAGGCGTCTGCACAGTTGGCGACGCCGTCGCAATGATTGGAAGCTGGTATTGTATCGCCATTGTCGCATTTGAATTGGCCGCTGAAATTGATTTACACACATATAATCACGTCTGTATCCCTTGCGGGGTAGACAGAGCCAATAGTCTTGAACTGGCTGATAGGCCACGTTCAGCTGTTTGGCTTAACGATAGAATTGAGATTCAAATAGTGACAGGTTGCTAGTATGTCGCCTAAAAGAAGAATCCCAAGTTTATAAGCCTACCCCTTAGTTGGCTTTTACGACATCCATGGGAAAGAGATGGAGTGGTCCTATTCCTTTTTTGTATTGGTGCCGGGAACCAAACGGCAAAAACTTTCGCATTTATAATATTAAGTACCCGGTTGACCGAGCTTTGCTCGGTCTACCAGAGATGGCGCTGATATAGTTTCTTAAAACGCGGTTTTCAAAATGTTTATAATATATCTTGGGAACCGAGCTTTTCTCGAACCTAGGACCTTGATAAATCGATTCCTTGAGCCGAAAAGCCCCTAATCTGTAACTTTCATGAAAATCGTTGGAGCCGTTTCCGAGATCCTGATTATACATATATACAGGGTGACATTTAAAACAACTGCATCCTTTTAAACATAGACATATACCCATGCTTCTGAGCCGTTTGAGCCTATTTTTATTTAAATTAAACGTCATCATTTTCACATTTAAAAAACCCTCAAAAACAACGTCACACGCTTTAATACAATCAATACTACAAAAAGAAATGAAAACTAAACATGTAAATAAATGTCTGAAAAATAAAGTATTTTTCTAGTATCAAGATCAAGTAAAGTGCAGAGTTGTCGAGATCGCTCAGCTGAATGAATTGTGTCGTTGACCTCTGAATCTTACGCGTCGCTTTTCCGCCGGCCGGGGTGATATTACGTCTTTAGGATCGTGGATTATGATACTTTTATTTTTCTCGTACTTTCTGAAATATGAACCAATAATTTTCTTTAAACGTTTTTAAATATCCTTTAAATGAGTACACTCAACAGTTAAATTTATGCAGTTGAATTAAAAGTCACCCTGTATACAAGAATTGCTCGTTTAAATATATTACAATCTAATATCCTACCTATCTATCTATCTAATCTAACCTATCCTATTAGAATCTAATAACCTATCTATCTATCTAATAATTCGATATATAGATAGGTAGGTAGTACCCAGTATTTATTCACTCACTTTGCCTCTACGGTGACATTTCTGCAGCGCGCCAATAGCTCGTCGGAGTCGTCTGCGCACTCTCGCACGCCGTTACACGGCGCCGTGCCGTCTACGCATGCGCCGTAAGTGCAGCGGAACCAGTTGCTTTGACACCTTATAACATATAAATAAATAAATGAATATATCTGGTGCCGTGTGGTTCCCGGCACCATTACAAAAGAAAGAATAGGACCACTCCATTTCTTTCCCACGGATGTCGTAAAAGGCGATTAAGGGATAGGCTTACAAACTTGAGATTTAGGCGATGGGCTGGCAACCTGTCACTATTTGAATCTCAATTCTGTCATTAAGCCAAATAGCTGAACGTGACCATTCAGTCTTTTCATCACTGTTGGCTCTGTCTACCCCGCAAGGGATATAGACGTGACCATATGTATGTATGAATATATATTATGGATGAAGCGAAGGAAGTATGCAGAGATCGTGGCAAGTGGAAAGAGGTAGTCTCTGCCTACCCCTCCGGGGAAGAGGCGTGATTTATATATATATATATATGAATATATCTATTCATGACTTTAATTATTTTAGTCATTAATAGATATATTCATTCAGTCTTTTCAAGACTGTTGGCTCAGTCTACCGCGCAAGGGATATAGACGTGACCATAATCATGTATGTATGTATGATTAGCAATAACTCCTCACTTGTTATTTCTGCACAGAGCATGAGTTTCATCGCTTCCATCCTTACAATCGACCACCCCGTCGCATTTACCGTCGAAGCCGATACAGGAACCATCACGGCACGGCCATTGGTCGCGTCTGAAATGTAAGTATTCAAATTAAAAACTTAGTGCAAACGAAATTTAAAATTAAGTGAATTAGTATCGTGCTGTTAGTAAGTGCCGTGTGGTTCCCGGCACAAATAAAAAAAGAATAGGACCACTCCACCTCGTTCCCATGGATGTCGTAAAAGGCGACTAAGGAATATGATAGATTAAGTCCGTAATTGTAGATGTAAGAGAGTAGTAAATAAATAAATAAACTTGGTATTCTTATTTTAGGCGATGTGCTAGCAACATGTCACTATTTGAATCTCAATTGTATCATAAAGCCAAACAGCTGAACGTGGCCTATCAGTCTTTTCACGACTGTTGGCTCTGTCTATCCAACAAGAGACATAGACGTGATTATATGAATGTATGAAAAAAAGGGAAGTTCTAATTACATTTCCCGTGGAGTTTGCGAAACATTTGTTTTCTTTTGAGCTTTTGAGCGCTAAATCCGCGCGCGTAAAAGCTAGTAAATGTGGATTATTCAATGTTCATGGACTAGCATCAGTGTGGGAGAGTGTTACAATAACGTATTTAGGAACATTCAAGGTTTTCTTTTATTATTTAACTAGCTGTGCCTGCGACTTCGTCCGCGTGGAATAGTTATTTTGGCATCATTGAAGCCCTCAAGAATGAATAATTTCCCCCGTTTTTTTTTTCACATTTTCCATTATTTCTTTGCTCCTTATAGTTGCATCGTGATGCTATACAGGGTGACATTTAAAACAACTGCATCCTTTTAAACATAGACTATACCCATGCTTCTGAGCCGTTTGAGCCTATTTTTATTTAAATTAAACGTCATCATTTTCACATTTAAAAAACCCTCAAAAACTACGTCACACGCTTTATTAAAGACCAATACTACAAAAAAAATTAAAACTAAACATGTAAATAAATGTCTGAAAAATAAATTATTTTTCTAGTATCAAGATCAAGTAAAGTACAGAGTTGTCGAGATCGCTCAGCTGAATGAATTGTGTCGTTGACCTCTGAATCTTACGCGTCGCTTTTCCGCCGACCGGGGTGATATGACGTATTTAGGATCGTGGATTTTGATACTTTTATTTTTTTTCGTAAATATGAACCGATATTTTTCTTTTAACGTTTTTAAATATCCTTTAGATGAGTACACTTAACAGTTAAATTTATGCAGTTGAATTAAAAGTCACCCTGTATAGCCTAAAGCCTTCCTCGATAAATGGTCTATTCAACGCAAAAATAATTTTTCAATTCGAACCAGTAGTTCCTGAGATAAGCGCGTTCAAACAAACAAACAAACTCTTCAGCTTTATAATATTAGTATAGATAACAGCTGATTATCAATTTTAGTCACTTACCGGCAACGATTTGCTTGACGCTTCAATCTGTTCAGAATTGGCTGTTCCTGGGTTGCCAGGTCTCTGAAATATAATCAATTTATTTTTTTTAATTTGGTCTACCATTGTAATTAAAATTATATATTAAATAATTTGGTCTACTTACATTGATACATGATATACAATCTAATACATATGTTCTAATTCAGTGCCGTGTGGTTCCCGGCACCATTACAAAAAAAGAATAGGACCACTCCATCTCTTTCCCACGGATGTCGTAAAAGGCGACTAAGGGATACGGTTATAAACTTGGGATTCCTCTTTTAGGCGATGGGCTAGCAACCTGTCACTATTTGAATCTTAATTCTATCTCTAAGCCAAACAGCTGAGCGTGGCCTATCAGTCTTTTTAAGACTGGTGGCTCTGTCTACCCTGCTAGGGATATAGACGTGATCATATGCTTAATGTGCATACTATTGAAGGTAAACAGCACATACTCATATTCGTAGTTGAAAACATTAATAATATTGATTCGAGTACAAATATTTTTATTTTTTTTTTAAATTAAATACGTTAAGTACGCGTTTAATATCTGTATCCTACTAATATTATAAACTAGCTGTTGCCCGCGACTTCGTCCGCGTAAATTTCGAGTTGAATCTTAATCATACAGTTAGATACAGACAGACAGACAAAAAATGTAAAAAAAAATTCTCTATCCGTTTCAGTCAAGATATTAAATGTACAGACAAAATATTTTTACCGTTTTATTATATGTAGTATTTTGATTTTCAGTTTTTTTAAATAAAATACTCAAACAATACAAAAAAAAATATTTTTAATAAAAAAAAATATCTTGTAATTGTTGGGATTCGAACTTGTACCGCCAACTTCACAGTCTCACGGACTAACCACTGGACCATGGAGGTAGTCAAAATTAAAGTAGACTACATACATATGGTCACGTCTATATCCCTTGCGGGGTAGACAGAGCCAACAGGCTTGAAAAGACTGAATGGCCACTTTCAGCTATTTGACTTAATGATAGAATTGAGATTCAAAAAGTGAAAGGTTGCTCGCCCGTCGCCTAAAAAAGAATCCCAAGTTTGTAAGCCCATCCCTTAGTCGCCTTTCACTTATATTTATATGTTATAGGTAAAATGCTGTCGAATAATGATAAATGACTTTGAATTTTTAATTTCGTAACTTATTTGCAGGCAAACTGATGCCTTGAGTTCATTCAAATGTCGATAACTTTTTTATTAGTGAACCGATTTTAATGAAACAAACTTTAAATGTTATTCTGAGTTAATACAAAGCAATTGGTGAAAGTTTGAAGTAAATCGGTTCAGTACTTTCGGAGATAATCGTGATCATACATACAGACAGACAAGAAATTAAAAAAATAAATTTTTGCTTTCTATTATTCATTCTAAGTGTCCCTCTATCCATTTCAGTCAAAAATACTAAATGTACAGACAAAATATTTTTACTGTTTTATTATATGTATAGATTATATGTATAGATGCGAAAGTTTGTGAGTATGTCAGGATGTCAATATGGATGTTTTTTACTCTTCCACGCAAAAACTACTGAACCGATTACGATGAAATTTGGTATATAGGTAGCTGAAGACCCACAATCACATATAGGCTATTTTTTATCCCGGAGTTCCCGCGGGATTGATTCCACGCGGACGAAGTCGCGGGCGGCCTCGTATAATGGAACGCGAAAGTTTAAAAGTCAGTTATAATAGTATAAAATCACTGTAGGTGTTTAAATTTGCAGCCCACACCTGCTTAAGAGTTAAATTCTATTTTATTTATTTTATGTCATGTAATTATTTGAGAAGCTTGTGTACGTTGAGTTATTTCAAATAAATCTTTCATTCATTCATTCATTCTTAGCGCAATGGCCGCTAAGAAAAAAAATATAATAAAAGTAAAATGGCGATCGTCAATTGTAAATTTTCACAACAACGATTTAAGTCGCAATAAGTTAAGATTAATTTTTTAAGTTTTGAAGTTTTGATAACCATTTTTGTTTTTATACATACCTATTAATGTTTTCTTTATTTTTTACCAATATTTAATATTATTATTACCTACAATATTCAAGACCTAGACGAACGTATCTTGATCAAATTAAGGACGTCCTGGTAAAGGGTCAGGTCGAGAGTGCCCGAAACCGCCGAGCTTGCATGAAGAGAGTTATGAATGTGGATGAAGCGAAGGAAATATGCAGAGATCGTGGCAAGTGGAAAGAGGTAGTCTCTGCCTACCCCACCGGGAAAGAGGCGTGATTTTATGTATGTATGTACAATATTCAATTTCAAATGCCGGCTTAATTATCTAAACAATAGGTTATTTTTAAATACGCACGCTGTCGGATAACAGTTAGCCTCGTCTGAGCCATCAGAACACTGTCTTATGTCATCACACCTGTGTCTTAAAGGGATGCACTGTCCATCACCGCATTTATGCTCCGACCAACTGAAAACATAGATAATAGAATATATATTTTTTTTATATACCCGAAACCGCCGAGCTTGCATGAAGAGAGTTATGAATGTGGATGAAGCGAAGGAAATATGCAGACATCGTGGCAAGTGGAAAGAGGTAGTCTCCGCCTACCCGTCCGGGAAAGAGGCGTGATTTTATATATGTATGTTATTTTTTTTAATTGTTATAATTTTAATTCTTATACTTATATTTATTTATAAAGAATCTTTTAAGTGTAAAAAAAATAGAATAAATTTATTTTCAAAATTGGATACCTACAAGGTATCACTTATTGACGTCACATCACTTAAATATAATTATAACTAGTATGTACCGCTTCCAAAGTGCGCTTCCAAAGTGTAGAAGAAGGGGCGGAACAAACTACAATGCAGCATTTTCATCATTACAAATTTTAATATTGTTACGGCAAGACCACAAGAGCCTTACATACATACACCTAGTCACGTCATCCCTTGCGGGGTAGACAGAGCCAAAAGTCTTGAAAAGACTGATAGGCCACATCAGCTGTTTGGCTTAATGATAGTATTATGATTCAAATAGTGACAGGTTGCTAGCCCATCGCCTTAAAAAAAATCCAAGTTTGCTTTTACGACATCCATGGGAAAGAGATGGAGTGGTACTATATTCTTTTTTGTAGTGATGCCGGGAACCACACGGCACATGTAGCTACAATGAAATATACAAATAAACAAAGATTTGATATTTGTTTACAAACCTGCAAAGTTCTCCATCATTTTTTGCTACAGACGACAAAGCTGGAACTGAAGCTGAAATTAAAAGGAATACTATCTATACTAATATTATAAAGCTGAAGAGTTTGTTTGTTTGAACGCGCTAATCTCAGGAACTACTGGTTCGAATTGAAAAATTATTTTTGGGTTGAACAGACCATTTATCGAGGAAGGCTTTAGGCTATATAACATCACGCTGCAACTATTAGGAGCGAAAAAATAATGGAAAATGTGAAAAAAAAACGGGAATAAACTATTCATCCTTGAATCCGTCAATGATGCCCAAAATAACTAAAGCGGACGAAGTCGCGGGCAAAGCTAGTTAGATATAAAATACATTTATTAATAGGTAAACAATTAATTCTAAAGTGCCGTGTGGTTCCCGGCACCAACACAAAAAAAGAATAGGACCACTCCATCTCTTTCCCATAGATGTCGTAAGAGGCGACTAAGGTGCAGGCTTATAAACTTCTGGATTCTTCTTTTAGGCGACGGGCTAGCAACCTGTCACTTTATATGAATCTCAATTCTGCCATTAAGTCAAACAGTTGTAATAACGGATTAAGTGACCTCTGATTTTGCTCCAAAAAGTCCCAAGAAAAGGTAAAGTGATTCAAATAGTGACAGGATCGCAACCCGTCACTTTTTGGATGTCAACTCTATCATAAAGCCAAACAGCTGAACGTGGCCTATCAGTGTTTTCAAGACCGTTGGCTCTGTCTACCCCGCAAGGGATATAGACGTGATTATATGTATGTAAGTAAGTATTAACAAACAATATTACAGTTAAATTATAAACCGGTTTTGCCCACAACAGGAAAATGATAACCTGAAGGCGCGAACCGCTGTGTTATCATTATATGTACCTATTACCTAAAAGAGCGGTGTTATAAGATCGTCACCACAATTATAGCTGTGCCCGCGACTACGTCCGCGTGGAATAGTTATATTGGGCATCATTGAAGCTCTCAAGGATTAATAATTTTACCCGTTTTTTTGTTTTCACATTTTCCGTTATTTCTTCGCTCGTAATAGTTGAAGCCTAAAGCCTTTCTCGATAAATGGTCTATTTAAAAAGAAATTATTATTCAATTCGAACCAGTAGTTCCTGTGGTTAGCGCGTTCAAACAAACAAACTCTTCAGCTTTATAATATTGTCATTGTCATGTTAATATTAACATCTGTATGCAGCCGTCTTGTTAGGCTTTTAATTATATATGCGTTTTTAATTATGGATTTTCCTTTATATTTTGGTTGACTGGAAGAAATCCTATTGGAGATAAGTCCGCCATTGTACATATTCTTCTAAATCCAATAACTGTTTTGTAATTTGTTATATTTATTTCTATGTGCAATAAAGAGTTTACAAACATATGTACTTAAGTACGTAGAATTTTAAAAAGCTCGATTTAGTAGATAACTCGTAATGAACAAACAACATACATACATACATAAAATCACGCCTCTTTCCCAGGCAGGTTGATCAAGATAAGTTCGTCTAGGCCTTCTCACTCTAACCTTTCCCTCTATACTTTCCTTGTATATCTGCTTAGTCAGCCTGCTTTCATTCATCCTCTCCACATGACGAAACCATCTTACCATACTCTTTTCTTTTCCTGTAACTACATCATCTTTCACATTGTAATGTTGTAACATTCCCTTATTACGCTGTTCCATTATGAACAAACAAACAAGCTTACATTCGCATTTTTAATATTATTTGGGGTATTAGTAAGATTCTTTGAATACAGTTAGCCACAAAACAGGTTCTTGGAAAATCGTTACTGCTTTATCAAAGGGGAAACCCAGCGCGAGTAATTACAGCGTTGAACGTCGACGGCCTCTGTGGCGCAGCGGTAGTACGCTTGTCTGTGACACCAGAGGTCCTGGGTTCGAATCCCGGCCAGGGCATGATGAGAAAAGAACTTTTTCTGATTGGCCTGGGTCTTGGATGTTTATCTATATAAGTATTTATTATAAAAATATAGTATCGTTGAGTTAGTATCTCGTACTTACTTCGAGGCTAACTTAATCTGTGTAATTTGTCCCGTATATATTTATTTATTTATTTAACGTTCACACAAAACCGGCTAAGTGCGAGTCGGATTCACGGATGTAAGAGTCATTATTTTCGAAACTAACATTTTGTTATCGCTTTTCTATTCTTTAGTTTTCTTCCACCTTAAGGTTGACAGGAATAGATTGCTAGATTTGTGTTTTTTTTAGATTATCTTTTTTTTGTGTGTAATATTTATCTATGTTGTTCAGACCATTGAACCAACATCATAAATATGTTGTGTGTTTTTCAAAATGTGCACTTGATTTCTAAGTAAAGAAAGAAAGAAAGAAGAAAGAGAGCGTCGGTGGATGAATCGGTAAGGTATCCGGTTAAAATGTGTGATGCCCAAAAAGGTTTAGGTTCAAATATCACCTCGGCCATGTATTATACCCGTAAAGGTTGCAGACGTTACACGGGAGTCGCTTCGTGCAAAAACCTGACTCACCCAATCCAGGATCCATGGTTAAAGGCACACCCCGTGCTCCTCTCCAGAGTGGTGAGGATGCGACCGGGACTAAAGCCGGGAGGAAGTAACAAAGAAAGAAGAAGGAAAACATGATTATTTGGTACATTAGAATAGAATAGATTTATTTTCAAAATTGGATACAAGGTATCACTTATTGACGTCACATCACTTAAATCTAATTATAACAACTATTTCTTAATATTTATCAAGAACAGAAACATTAACATATAACAACTTTTGTACCAAAATTCCCTCCTTTTTTTTGGTCGTGGTATACACCACAAGGCTGGTCTTCCGTGGGCACCATGGTTAAATAAATAAATAAATAAATATATACGGGACAAATTACACAGATTGAGTTAGCCTCGAAGTAAGTTCGTTCGTTTCGTAAAAAAAAGTAAAGTATGAATGATGACTTATTAACTGTCAAAGAATAACATCACTCCGTTAGATTACATATCACCCAAAACTAAGTATAGTCCAACATATATTATTAAAACATAACATAACATATACCTAATCACTGACTTCAACTGGAAACTGGCAAAAAAATATGTTTTTTACTTGTTTTCCTTTGTCGAAAATTACGACTCAAAGAAATAGTCCGTATTCAAACTCGTAACTTTAATTTCGCTTAACAAATATTTTTTAACAAACAACAGATTAAGCTTTATCACAATGTTAAGAAAATAGATAGGTACGTAGGTACTTACCAGTCAAACACAAAACGACAACATATTTATACATCCTCACTTTAAAAAGTTCAAGGTTATAATAATTTAAAAAAAAACACTACGCGCTGACTAGATAATTACGTTTTCGAATTAAAATCAAAGATATATCGAGTCACATCACTATTTCATTGTTTTTAGATGAATATTTATATTGTTTTATCAAACATGCGCGTGGGCATGTCTCGACGCCAACAATTATTGACCGCTACTAATAATTATTCAGGTTTTACATTGCTGCTTTTTGTGATGCCACGATCTGAACATATTTTTCCTTATTTTTTACGTCACGAATTGAGGTGATTTAAATCAACTTTATGTAGGTAGGTACGAAAAAACAAATTTAGTGTCTAAACATAGTTAGTCCCTTAATTTTAATAGGCGACTAAGGGATAGGCTTATAAACTTGGGATTCTTATTTCAGGCGATGCGCTGGCGAATCGAATTCTTGTTTGAATCTCAATTCTTTATTAGGCCGGGCAGCTGAGCGTGGCCTTTCAGCCTTTTCAGGACTGTTGGCTCTGTCTATCCCGCAAGGGATGTAATGATTGTATGTATGAATGTAATTTTTCACTGAGTATATATTATTTAGTAAAAACCGCCTAGTTTTTATATCTGTGTACATAAATACATATAATCACCTCTTTATCCCTTGCGGGGTAGACAGAACCTAGTCTTGAAAAGACCGAAAGGCCACTTTCAGCTGTTCGGCTTACGATGGATTTGAAAAAAAAGAAACCCCAAGTTTATTAACCTTTCCCTCAGCAGCCTTTTACGTGTGTCATTGTGTCAGTGGTCATTATTCTAAAATGCCTTATGCGGGAACCACACGGCTCTATCTGTATATATGCGCTAATGTCAGAAAGTCGTAGACTGATTTTCTTACTGTTTGAAATGTTGAAACTTAAGGTTTTCTAAAAATACTACCCGTTCGAAGTCGGGGCGGGTCGCTAGTTTCTTATATGTATTACCCGTCTGGAGTATTTACCAAATATTTGGGAAAATATAGACTTGCAACACAAGATCCAAGACAGATCAGTTGAGGTTGCGCAGACGCATCAGCCGATAAACGGAATAGGGGAATTTGCTTGATATAACATAATAACCGCTACTGTCATTGTGACGTAGGATTAATTAATTTCAACATACGTGGCGTATTATCTGGTTTACTATAGAAAAGAACCATTCCACATCTTTCCCATGGATGTCGTAAATATCGACTTAGGAATAGGCTTATATATATTTGGGATTCCTCTTGTAGGCTTCTTGCAACCTGTCACTATTCGAATCTCAGTTCACTGTCAGTCATGAAGCCATACACCTGAATATAGCCTTTTGGTACACTTTGGTTAAGGTTTTAGAAATTTAACCGACTTGGAAAAAGGAGGCTTACGATTGGAGACGGTCCACTTTAAAAAAACAATATTGCATCCTTAAGTTAGTGCCGTGTGGTTCCCGGCACCAATAGAAAAAAGAATAGGACTAACCCATATCTTTCCTATGGATGTCGTAAAAGGCGACTATGGGATAGGCTTATATAAGTATTTGGGATTCCTGTATTAGGCTATGGGCAAGCAACCTGTAACTATTTGAATCTCAATTCTATCATTAAGCCAATCAGCTGAACATGGCCTTTTAGTCTTTTGATGACTGTTGGCTCTGTCTACCCCGCAAGACCTAAAGTGTGAATTAAATCATATTTAATGCATTGCCTGGTTCATTTAATTTTTTATTGCACAAATTTATCTGTCTACCCCGCAAGGGATATAGACCTAGAGTGTGAAATAAATAATATTTAATACATTGCCTGGTTTATTTAATTCTTTATTGCACAAATTTATCTGTCTACCCCGCAAGGGATATGGACCTAAAGTGTGAAATAAATAATATTTAATACATTGCCTGGTTTATTTAATTCTTTATTGCACAAATTTATCTGTCTACCCCGCAAGGGATATAAACTTAAAGTGTAAAATAAATAATATTTAATGCGTTACCTGGTTTATTAAATTCTTTATTGCACAAATTTATCTGTCTTCCCCGCAAGGGATATAGACTTAAAAGTGTGAAATCTATACTAATATTATAAAGCTGAAGAGTTTGTTTGTTTGAACGCACTAATTCCAGGAACTACTGGTTCGAATTGAAAAATCTTTTTGTGTTGAATAGACCATTTATCGAGGAAGGCTTTAGGCTATATAACATCATGCTGCAACTATTAGGAGCGAAGAAATAATGGAAAATGTGAAAAAACAGGGTAAATTATTCCTTCTTGAGGACTTCAATGATGCCCAAAATAACTATTCCACGCGGACAGAGTCGCCGGCACAGCTAGTAAATAATATTTAATGCGTTACCTGGTTTATTTAGTTCTTTGTTGCACAAATTTATTACAAATGGCGGTCACTAATCTACCAGCTGACCAAACAGAAAAACTTTAAATTTGTGTTATGTTAGTAGTTTTACATATAGCGGGAGCAATGATTCGGCTCAACCGCCACCAAAGGGAAGATCTTCCGCCAGGCTAGGTGTTATGCCTGGGGAACCGCGCGACACACGATGATGAGTCGGAGGTTCTATACTTAAATGCTCCAATCTGTGAAATCTTTGCTTGCGCGGTTTAGGTTTTCCGCTGTTTTTTCGTGTCATTTTGTTTTTGTGACTAGACGGCCTCTGTGGCGCAGCGCTAGTACGCTTGTCTGTGACACCGGAGTTCCCAGGTTCGAATCCCAGCAAGGGCATGACGAGAAAAGAACTTTTTCAGATTGGCCTGGGTCTTGGATGTTTATTTATATAAGAATTTAATATAATATATAGCATTATAATAATATATAGCATCGTTGAGTTAGTATCTCGTAACACAAGTCTCGAACTTACTTCGAAGCTAACTCAATCTGTGAAATTTGTCCTGTAAGTATATATTTATTTGTTTACTTGTGGCGTAGATATGTCGCCACTTATGCATACTATAATATGTAGCCTAGACACTGTATGTAATGACAAATTATATGTATAGTTCACCTCAAATATAATATTATGGTAGATGTTTGTTGTTCGACCGCTGTTTTGACCTCATCAGCAGCTGGCAGAGCCCTAGTGCTGGACAGAGATCCACACTAACCACCAGCCCGGTCCATCGCGGATACTGATTGAAATATTGTCTGCTAAGCATACCACGCCTTGGTTTTGGTACTATACGACACTTCAAAATTTTGCCATTTTTTCCCTATTGCGTAAATTCTAAATAAACAAAACTTATTATACCTACCGAATTTGACAAATGGTAAATACCACAGATAATATTATAAAATGTCAACACTCTTTTGACACAAAACTTTTCTGATTTTGACACAAGCGACAATGACAGCTATGTGACAAAACAAGCCACAGATATTACTATAAAGGATTTAGCCGGATACGTATAACGAGTCGGCCCCCAAATGGGAATCGAAATGGAAACTTTTGTTTTAATATCGACTTGATGTTCAAACACGATTTATGTACTTTTTGCAACCGACTTCATTACATTACAGAGTATATTGCATATTTTTTTTATGATTTTTAGAATAAATCCTCATCCGTAACCTAACACCTCGCGTTAGTTTCACTTCTCTATCTTAATTAGCTTCAGAGATATATCACATTCAGTAATAGTCAAGGATATTTTGCTCTCTATCTCAAGGTCAAAGCGGAAGTCGGTCGCGAAAAGTACATAAATCATGTTTGAACATCAAGTCGATATTAAAACAAAAGTTTCGATTTCGATTCCCATTTGGGGGCCAACCCTTTAAATGACTTCGACAGATAGGACACTCATTGGTTCACCGTTTAGTCCCTCCTTTAATTTATATGCGCATCGCGTGATTGGCTGTTGTCACTTTTGTTGCGTAGAAATGTTGCCACAAATTCATAGGTGGTCCACAAACCCAACTATCGATCGTTGAGTAAACCCGTGGAAGTAGACTAGGTATCGGTCGGCAACACTAAACAGCGACATGGAGAACGGAGAAGTTAAAACCAGATTGGAAAGATCAATATTTATTATCTGCACTTACACTTTATGAAGGTAATGGGGTCGTGAGAGTCGGCGAGCAGCCCGCTTAGAGATAACACGACCTTACCTTAGGGCTCGTGCAGCGTGCGGCCGACTAGCGACCAGCGACTGATTTACGGTTTTGAAGGAGGTTCACGTGATTTCATACATCGTTAACGACAGAAATTATGCCAGATGCCAACGTAACAATCTCAGCTATAAATGCGGTAGTAAGTTTGTTTGTTGTTTGTTAGTTTGATTGTCTTCAGTGTTCCCAGTGAACTAATTCAAATTGCAAAATTGTAAATTTGAATTGATTCTGTATCTGCAGTCGCCAATCATTATCTTATGACATTCAAAAATTCATATATCTATTTGAGAACCACGATGTACAGACATACAAACAAACAGCCAACATCCAACTTCCTGTCGTTTTTTGTCAATTGATCGTTGCCTAAGTCACACGCATTTCCGCTATTAAACACCCACCATTGAATATATATTTTAGTTTCATTTCCGTGTGCGGTAGCTAGCTACAATACATAGTATAGCTAAGTCTATGACGGTCTTAAATCTCAAGTGCAGCGCAGGTCGTATGAATGTTCGCTAGTCGTCGGTCGGTGGCACACTGCAGTTCGCCGTTTAATTACACAAGTTCAATCCAGTCTGTCCGAATCGGTCAGACTGAGGTCGGACGAAGTCCGCGGCACGCTGCACAAATCCTTAGGGACGCAGTGCTGGCAAAAAGAAGGACGTCCGCCGTCGCGAACTCTTCATATAGGGGTGAGGCGCAGGACTGACACAGACACGACGTCACAAGTTCCTTTCTTATATCGTCAACCCGAGCGCAGGATGCGCCTGTGATTACGGTCTTAAAGTGAGTCAGTGAGGCAATGAGTCGCAACAGTGCCTAGTCCTGCGCCGTCCTTCACATTAGCCCTTATTTGAAGATTTCAGGTTGCGGCGTCATCTCCCATTCACTTATAAAGTGTAATACATAAATAAAGATAAATAGAGCCACAGTTTATCAATTGCCTGTATGTTCTAAGATGGATTGTAAAAATTACTCTTCTGACTTAAATTTAATGACACGCATCACATTCAAGGGTTATCTATACCAGTATGAGTTCTTCGGTGTTTATTTAAAGTACCCCTCTGATCAAATCGACGTTGACACGATTCACATTCATAAGGTTTTTCACCAGTATGAGTTCTACGATGTTTTAATAAATTGTTCCTCTGAACAAATCGACGTTGACACACGTCACATTCATAAGGTTTTTTACCAGTATGAGTTCTAAGGTGTGTTATTAAACTACTCCTCTCATTAAATCTGCGTTGACACACGTCACATTCATAAGGTTTTTCGCCAGTGTGTGTTCTCCTGTGATTTGTTAAATTACTCTTCTGAACAAATCGACGTTGACAAATGTCACATTCATAAGGTTTTTCGCCAGTATGAGTTCTACGGTGTGTTTTTAAACTACTCCTCGTATTAAATCTGCGTTGACACACGTCACATTCATAAGGTTTTTCGCCAGTGTGAGTTCTCCTGTGATTTGTTAAATCACTCTTCTGAACAAATCGACGTTGACACACGTCACATTCATAAGGTTTTTCGCCAGTGTGAGTTCTACGGTGATTTAATAAATAACTCTTCACATTAAATCGACGTTGACACACGTCACATTCATAAGGTTTTTCACCAGTATGAGTTCTAACGTGTCTTTTTAAACTACTCCTCTCACTAAATCTGCGTTGACACACGTCACATTTATAAGGTTTTTCACCAGTATGAGTTCTACGGTGTTTTGTTAAATCACTCTTCTGAACAAATCGACGTTGACACACGTCACATTCATAAGGTTTCTCGCCAGTGTGAGTTCTCCTGTGTCTTGTTAAATCACTCTTCTGAAAAAATCGACGTTGACACACGTCACATTCATAAGGTTTCTCGCCAGTATGAAATGTACGGTGTGTTTTTAAACTACTCCTCTCATTAAATCTGCGTTGACACACGTCGCATTCATAAGTTTTTTCGCCAGTGTGAGTTCTATAATGTCTGTCATATACTGATTTAAATTTAAAACGTCTATCACAGACATCACATTGGAGTGGACCCTGACCACTCCGTGACGTTGACTCTCGTCGAGACTCGCGCTGTGTCCTGTTGGTTGTACTTCCGGCACCTAGTTGCCGTTTGTCAGCTCCCGATGTGTCAGCTGACGCAGTATCTGTGATTAATAAGCCGACTTGAGAAGAAAGCATAAGTTAAACATAAATAATTACAAATATTAAAACATACTTCAAATTCAAACAACAAAATTCTAAAATTCATTGAAAATTGTTTATTTAATTAAGACGGTTATCCTCCCCTGGCTTTAGTTGAGGTTGTATCCTCATCACTCTGGAGAGGAGCCCGGGGTATGCCTTTGACCAAGGACCCTAGATTAGGTGAGTCAGGTTTTACACGAAGCGACTCCCATCTGACCTCCGCAATCTGAATGTGTAGGTTTCCTCACGATGTTTTCCCTTACCGTAAACGCAACGGTTAGTATTCAAACTAATGTACATAACTTTGAAAATAGTCATTGGTACACGGCCGAGGTTAAGGTGCCGTCATAATATTCAATATTCACGTCATGGATGTTCAGAAATGACACGTGTGGTGGCTGCGGGATGGACAATGTGGGTATGTGGACATATGCCCAACAATATGCCAGGAACAATGCAGCTCACAAATCAAATGTTATGTAGCTATTGCGCTTTATTTAAACTTACCAAATTGTTCATCCTTTCTTACGATATAAGACCGCGAATACGCAAACATAGCTAGAACCCCAAAGCCGGGCAGAGATCCGCCCTGACCAACAGCGCCGTCCATCATAAATAGTTATCTGCAAACATATAAATTATATAAATATGTATGTAGTGTCAAACAACTCAGACAGGTTGTAAGTACTTATGTAGGTTGAAATATACACCTACCTCCAAAACCCCTTAATCGTGAAAATTAGTTGGGAGGTCACCACTTAAACACGTAACAAATGTGTTCAGTTCCTAAAACCTGATAAACGCGGTCGAGTGGGAAGGCCTAGATGAACGTACGGTCGCGTTCATAATTGCAGTCATAGTTCGCAAAATTTTATAGCTTGTACCGCTGCTATCACTCACACATTCTCACAAATAACACAATAAGCAACAAGCGGTGAAACGTTGGGTAACGCGCCATCAAGAAGAGAGTAGTGTAAAAAGTCGACCGCGCAGCGACCGTGTCGTCCGCTAATAATCAACACAGCGACACGCCACACAGCGGAGATCCATGGTGGATCAGTACGAAAATAATGGCTTCATACCGACCAGAATATTTGCGGAACAGTTCGACACATTAGTGGTTACTGTTCGTCGAGTTTGCATCGTGAGGGATTACACCACAGACAGCCAGCAAGAAAGCCGTATTTATCCGAAATAAATAAGCAAAGACGTTTAGAATTTGCTGGGCAGTATTTGGATTTTGTCTGGAAAGAAGCGATATTTACGGACGAAAAGTTCGTTTATGTCATCGCTACACGGTAGGTAGGCTTCATTTATGGCAAAGCAACTCGGTATGAAGAAAAAAAGTATTGTGCCAAATATGGAGTCTGGACACATATCTGTAAATATGTGGGGCTGGATGAGTGCTGCTGGACCTGGGGAACAGGTGTGGATAGCAGGACGCGCTACAGCTGCTCATTATGTGCAAGTGCTGGAAGAAACCATGTTACCAACTGTGCGGTATATTTATCCGATTGATGATATGCCAACAATATCATTTGTGCCCTGTGCATCGAGTCCATATAGTGCGTGAAAGGTTCTGCCAGTTTATATTAAAACTACTAATTACTTAGATAGTATTTAAGGACAGCTTCAATATCTTTTCTTTATGAAAACGAATAATTAAGCTGTAACCTTAATAACAGGAGATAAGTAGATGATACAATTAGTGTAATATGCTGTATGTATAGCTTTATCCTACTACTATTATAAAGGCGAAAGTTTGTATGGATGTTTGTTACTCTTTCACGCAAAAACTACTGAACCGATTACCATGAAATTTGGTATGTAGGTAGCTGAAGACCCAGAATAACACATAGGCTACTTTTTATCCCAGAGTTCCCGCGGGATTGATAGGGTTTCCATGCGGACGAAGTCGCGGGCGGCCTCTAGTATAATCATAAATATGTAAACAAAACTATAGGTAAACTGTTTCAATAAAAATTACTAATTTTAATTATTGAATGTTTTATTTTCTCCCTCTTGTTTAATATTTCTTGCTGATTTCCGTGTTTGAAGACAAGTTTCTGTGTTTGTAATTCTTAGATATCAGTTAGTTAGTCAGTCAGTTACTTAGTTCAAATGGCACCTTGAAACATTAAAAATTGTAACACAATTTTTTTTAATAGGCAAAAAAAATCCTTGAATAACTTCGAAATCCAAGTAACGCTAGTAACTAGAACAAGCGAGTGTGAGCAAGCGAGATTATCTAATATATCTTAGATCTCACTTGCTCACACAAGTAATAAAATTGCTACCCAATAACTTTCAAAGGAACCACTACCTATGTTAGGGTCGTGTGCAGAAAAACTTTCAACCTTATTAGAATGTCATAAGTCTGGCAGTCGCAGGCTTCCCTCTATAGGCAAATCTTATGTAAATAATGAGAGACGACGATATCTCGATCGACAATTATCGGGCCCAGTTCGGCCATCATTGATTACCGTCTCTTTCTGTTTTGTTATGTTATATGTCATAGAATAATAAACTGTTTTACTTAGTAATCATTGGTATTAAAGACCGTATTCATTTAATGGAATATTTATTCTTTTTAAATATGCATGTGTGTGTGTATCTATTGGAACCACAGTGCACGCTATTTTAACCCGTAAGAATTTTAAAACTATGACTGCAGATATGAACGCGATCGTACCTTGACCAAAACAGGAAGTCCTGGTCCAGACGAAAAGTCTATAACTACGAGCTTTAATTAAGAGTTAGGAATGTGGGTAAAGCGAAAGAAGTGTACAGGGATCGTGGTAAGAGGAAGAAAGATGTAGTTTTTGCCTCCTCTGTGGGAAAGAGATGTGATTTTATGTATTTACGTACCTACTACGCTTTGTCCACTAAGCAACTTGGTACTGTTTCAGTACGCCTCACAAACCACACAGAATAGCGATTAATTAATATTAGCCACTATCTTCATCGTTAACTTCGTCCACACGTTCGTTGGGAAAACTGTTACCTGACTGTGTAATTAGATATTTAGTAGTAAGAATTTAATTTAGTTGGTCAAAATAGAATAAAATCATGACAAAAAGCCGAGAAAACACTTATATACGCACTATCTACTTCAGTAGGGTTTAGTTTTAGTAAATAAACATATTCTATTCTAAACTATTAGAGTATCGGGTATCGACTTAAATTTTAATAATTTTGAAGGTAGTTTTAAAAAGATATCTGTCACTGTCACACTTGCTGTCTGACATTGACAGACACTAAGGGCACGGCGGCATGTCCCCGACTTTGTAGATCTGTCAGACTCATTGTCATTGCCATTCTCCTGTGTCAATATCAGCTGATTGCTGATTTAGCGTTTTGTTTACGGCAGATATTTTACTTGTATTAACCATTTATCAATTTCGATACTAAGTTTTCTCTTTTTAAGTACCGACGGCGAAAAAAATGGTAACGACTATCTGTGAATCTTGCGCAGTGGATTGAGACATTACTATTAATTTACAGGTGTACATTAGATCTTGAAATAATACAATGGAGATTACGATGTTCAAGATGTACATTCAAAATTCTGTTACTTACTTGAGGGTTTATAAAAACGTAATTACGTATGATAATTTGAAGTAAATTATTGCATGTGAACGAACACATAATATTTCGTAAGTCGTAAATTACCAATGAAGTAAGAATAGAGTCTGCCACAGATATAAGTATAAATTGAAATGTCTTGGACAGATAGGACACTCATTGGTTCACCTTTTAGTTTTCCCCTTTATATGTGTCTCGCTGTCGTCATTCCAAAATACAAATGTATAGCACAATTAGCGGACTTAATGCTTAAAGCATTATCTACCAGTCAACCATTGGGTATGACAGAGAACTTTGATGTGGGGTCAAACTAAATGAATATATTTATACCTACACAAAATATAAAATAAAATAATTATTAATAAACATATAAACTACAATAAAGAAACAATAGGTATATAAAAATTAATAGGTGTAGCGATTACCGAAATGAGTGAAAAGGCAGAAAGGTATCAAATACCCACGCGACTGAAGAGAAACCCGTATACCCGTGATATGAAACTAGCACGACTTGGGGATGCCCTGATGGACTCGGGAAGTGAATTCCAAAGCATAACAGCCATATCGGCGAAGGAATTGTAGGCAAAACCTGTACAGTGAAAAGGGATAGCAAGAGCTAACTTATTTGAAGAAAGTAGAATTCTTTCAAGAGTGGAACTTAATAGTTGGAAGTCTTTTTTATGATAGTCCTGGGGCAAGCTGATTATTGAGAATGTTAAAGAGCTGACATAAAATGTGAAGACTTCTTCGGTTACGGATTGAGAGCCATTTTAGCCGAGAACGATATTCAGAAATACGTTCGTATTTCCGAAGGCAGAATATAAACCTGATACAATTGTTAAGAAGACGTTCTAATTTGTTGAGATTAATTGTTATTATTACTGTTATTGGCTGATAGAGTAGCGAGATTGGCTGTTGTGACTTGTGGCGTAGAGATGTCGCCACATATTCATAGTTGGTCCACAAACCTACTATCGATAGTTGAGTAAACCCGTGGAAGTGGACTAGGTATCGGTCGGCAACACTAAACAGGGACATGGAGAAGAGAGAAGTTAAAACCAGATTGGAAAGATCAATATTTATTATCTGCACTTACACTTTATGAAGGTAATGGGGTCGTGAGAGTCGGCGAGCAGCCCGCTTAGAGATAACACGACCTTACCTTAGGGCTCGTGCAGCGTGCGGCCGACTAGCGACCAGCGGCTGATTTACGGTTCTGAAGGAGGTTCACGTGATTTCATACATCGTTAACGATAGAAATTATGCCAGTTACCAACGAAGCAATCTCAGCTATGGATGCGGTTGTAAGTTTGTTTGTTGTTTGTTAGTTTGTTTGTCATCAGTTTTTCCAGTGAACTAACTCAAATTGCAACATTGTAAATTTGAATTGACTTTGAGGGAGTCTTGACTAAATAATCTATTATATAATCCGATATTTTGTAGCTGCAGCCGCCAATCATTATCTTATGACATTCGAATCAAAAAGTCAGATTATCTATTCGAGAACCACGATGTACAGACATACAAACAAACAGTCAACATCCAACTTCCTGTAGTTTTTGTCAATAGATCGTTGCATTTCCGCTATTAAATACCCACCATTAAAATTTATATAAAAGTTTCATTTCCGTGTGTGGTAGCTAGCTGCAATATATAGTATAGCTAAGTCTGTGACGGTCTTAAATGGCAAGTGCAGCGCAGGTCGTATGAATGTTCGCTAGTCGTCGGTCGGTGGCACACTGCAGTTCGCCGTTTAATTACACAAGTTCAATCCAGTCTGTCCGAATCGGTCAGACTGAGGTCGGCCGAAGTCCGCGGCACGCTGCACAAATCCTTAGGGAAAAAGAAGGACGTCCGCCGTCGCGAGTCTCTTCATATAAGGGTGAGGCGCAGGACTGACACAGACACGACGTCACAAGTTCCTTTCTTGTATCGTCAACCCGAGCGCAGGATGTGCCTGTGATTACGGTCTTATAGTGAGTCAGTGAGGCAATGACACGAAGTAAATTCCGCCTCGCGACGTTGTAACAGTGCCAAGTCCTGCGCCGTCCTTCACATAAGCCCAAATAAAATTTCAGTTGGCAACTATATCTCCCATTCATAATTATAAATTGTAATACATAAATAATAAATAAATAGAGCCACAGTTTTTCAATTGCCTGTATGATCTAAGATGGACTGTGAAATTACTATTCTGAGTTCATAATTAATGACACAGATTCATAGATTTATAAACCAGTATGATTTCTACGGTGTTTAGTTAAATATCTCTTCACCTTAAATCGACGTTGACACACGTCACATTCATAAAGTTTTTCACCAGTATGAGTTCTAAGGTGTCTTTTTAACTTACTCCTCTCATTAAATCTGAGTTGACACACGTCACATTTATAAGGTTTTTCACCAGTATGAGTTCTAAGGTGTATTTTTAACTTACTCCTCTCATTAAATCTGCGTTGACACACGTCACATTCATAAGGTTTTTCACCAGTATGAGTTCTAAGGTGTCTTTTTAACTTACTCCTCTCATTAAATCTGAGTTGACACACATCACATTTATAAGGTTTTTCACCAGTATGAGTTCTAAGGTGTCTTTTTAACTTACTCCTCTCATTAAATCCGCGTTGACACACGTCACATTCATAAGGTTTTTCACCAGTATGAGTTCTAAGGTGTCTTTTTAACTTACTCCTCTCATTAAATCTGCGTTGACACACGTCACATTCATAAGGTTTTTCGCCAGTGTGAGTTCTCCTGTGTTTTGTTAAATCACTCTTCTGAACAAATCGATGTTGACACACGTCACATTCATAAGGTTTTTCACCAATATGAGTTCTAACGTGTCTTTTTAAACTACTCCTCGTATTAAATCTGCGGTGAGACACGTTACATTCATAAGGTTTTGCGCCAGTGTGAGTTCTACGGTGTTTTAATAAATTACTCTTTACATTAAATCGACGTTGACACACGTCACATTCATAAGGTTTTTCACCAGTATGAGTTCTAAGGTGTCTTTTTAACTTACTCCTCTCATTAAATCTGCGTTGACACACGTAACATTCATAAGGTTTTTCGCCAGTGTGAGTTCTATAATGTCGGTCAAAATCTGATTTAAATTTAAAACGTCTATCACAAACATCACATTGGAGTGGACCCTGACCACTCCGTGACGCTGACTCTCGTCGAGACTCGCGCTGTGTCCTGTTGGTTGTACTTCCTGCACCTGGTTGCCGTTTGTCAGCTCCCGATGTGTCAGCTGACGCAGTATCTGTGATTAATCAGCCGACTTGAGAAGAAAGCATAGGTTAAACATAAATAAATACAAATATTAAAACCTACTTAAAATTCAAACACCAAAATGCTAAAATTCTTTGAAAATTGTTTATTTAATTTAGACGGTATTCTTCCCCTGGCTTTAGTCGAGGTTGCATCCTCATCACTCTGGAGAGGAGCCCGAGCTATGTCTTTCACCATGGACCCTAGATTGGGTGAGTCAGGTTTTTACACGAAGCGACTCCAAATCAAATCAAATCATCTTTATTTTGGTACACATGTTTTACATAGATCTTAAATATATAATAATAAATGTAACAATGTGTCCTATTCTTAACAGAACGTACAATATAGGTATAGCTGTTATTGTGGATCTAATTCATTAATTAATATTAGAAATTAAAATTATATCAAGTTCTTCAAATAATCCATAATAATAGCATTAAGATTCATTAAGTATTAAATAAAATTAGTCAACATTTAAGTGAACTATATAAAAATAAATAATAAAAAATTGGTCAAAAAAAATTACTCACATCAAAAAAAAAAAAATTATCTTTCAAAAATTCTTCTTTACTAAAATAACATTTGTCAATCAGGATATTCTTTAATTTGGTTTTAAAAGGGTTATTATTAAGGTCTTTAAAAGGGTCAGGCAACTTATTATATAATTTTGGACCCAAGACATAAACAGTTCGACTATATCCATCCTCCCACTGACCCCCGCGACCTTTGCAGGTAAACCTAATATCTAGTAGCCTCATTGTGTAGGTTTCCTCACGATGTTTTCCTTCACCGTAAACGCATCGGCTAGTATTCAAACTAATGTACTTTTAAAACTTGTAAATTTGTAAATAGTCATTGGTACACGGCCGAGGTAAAGGTGCCGTCATAGTATTCAATATTCACGTCATGGATGTTCAGAAATGACACGTGTGGTGGCTGCGGGATGGACAATGTGGGTATGTGGACATATGCCCAACAATATGCCAGGAACAATGCAGCTCACAAATCAAATGTTATGTGGCTATTGCGCTTTATTTAAACTTACCACATTGTTCATCCTTTATTACAATATAATGCGGCGGATAGGCAAAGATAGATAGATCCCCACAGCCGGGCAGAGATCCGCCCTGACCAACAGCGCCGTCCATCACAGATAGTTATCTGCAAGCATATAAATTATAATATATCAATGTAGTGTCAAACAACTCGGGCAGGTTGTAAGTACTTGATATACACACCTACCCCCAAAACCCCTTAATCGTGAAAATTAGTTGGGAGGTCACCACTTAAACACGTAACAACAATAAACGCGGGCGAGTGGGAAGGCCTAGATGAACATACCTTGACCAAAACAGGAAGTCCTGGTCCAGACGAAAAGTCTATAACTACGAGCTTTAATTAAGAGTTATGAATGTGGGTGAAGCGAAAGAAGTGTACAGGGATCGTGGTAAGAGGAAGAAAGATGTAATTTCTGCCTTCCTCTCTGGGAAAGAGACGTGATTTTATGTATTTAGGTACGCACCTACTACGCTTTATCCACCAAGCAACTTGGTACTGTTGCAGTACGCCACTCAAACCACACAGAATAGCGATTATTTATTATTAGTCACTATCTTCATCGTTCTCCAGACTGGCTAAGATTTGGTTGGTTAAAATAGAATCAAATCATGAAAAATAGCTGAGAAAACACGTATATACGCACTATCTACTTCAGTAGGTTTTAGTTTTAGTAACATATTCTATTCTACAGTATTAGAATATCGGGTATCGACTTAAATAATAATAATTTTGAAGGTAGTTTTAAAAAGATATCTGTCACTGTCACACTTGCTGTCTGACATTGACAGACACTAAGGGCACGGCAGCGTGTCCCCGACTTTGTAGATCTGTCAGACTCATTGTCATTGCCATTCTCCTGTGTCAATATCAGCTGCTTGCTGATTTAGCGTTTTGTTTACGGCAGATATTTTACTTGCATTAACCATTTATCAATTTCGATACTAAGTTTTCTTTATTTAATTACCCACGGCGAAAAAATGGTAATTATGGATTTCAACAACGCCGTATCACTCGTCTATAAGAACTTGTTCAACTATCTAAGAATCTAGCGCAGTGGATTGAGCCATTACTATTAAATAGCAATTACTTTACTGGTGTACGTTAGATCTTGAAATAATACAATGGAGATCACAATATTAGAGATGCACATTTAAATGTCTGTTACTTTCTTGAAAGATTATGAAAACGTATTTAATATAATTTGAAGTAAATCATTGCGTGTGAACGAACACATAATATTTCGTAAGTCTTATGTATATTTAGTAAGAATCGAGTCTGCCTCAGATATAAGTATAAATTAAAATGTCTTAGTCAGATAAGACACTGGTTCACCGTTTAGTTCTTTCCTTGATATTCGCATAGCGTATGTATCTACCACAGCTTCCTCTCTCCTTCTCCCGCGTGTTAGCCTGGACTAGGTCTCGCTGTCGTCATCCGACACGGCCCTAGGGTCCGCTTTCCGTCATTCCGACGAGCGACACTCCCGCTATGTGCATTAGAAAATTAAGCTCAGATAAATTATTACATAGATATAGTGCTCATTAATTCCACTAAATTCGTCTCTTTCTCTTTACCTTATAAGGAAAAGTGATAAGTATCATTTCGTCAGTTACTAGTGGCCACTTGTCACAAATAATACAGTATCGACGGTCTCTTCTGAGATGTATCTGTATGATGGCTTTTCATTCCATGTCTTATAAATTAATCGTTTGTTTATCTTTCTTAATAGGTAATTAGCTTCCGGCTGGCTCTCGCTACAGTCGCAGGGATCTTCGGGATTTATTTTTGTATAATAAGTACCTAAGTGTACAATAGGTCATTTTAGAAGGTGTAAAAACATTCTGCTTTCATATTTGCAACTTGGTTGGGGTCTGCCTTTGACCGGGATCCTGGAGTGGGCACTCAAGTAATTCAAGATACGGTTCTTGTCTGATTTCGTTTAACTTATTGGTATTTAAGAAGCCTATCTGTAGCGGAAGCGATAATTCGGTCTCAACCGCCACCGAAGAAAAACCTTCCGCCAGGATAGGTGTTATGCCTGGAATAATGTGGTTGTGAAAAATTTTATGTCGGAGATTGTGTGTTCCGTAAAATCTTTGCTTGCGCGATTTAGGCTCTTCACTGTTATTGGCTGATAGCGTCGAGTGGTTGGCTGTTGTGACGTTTGTGGCGTAGAGATGTCGCCACATATTCATAGTTATTCCAGAAACCCAACTATTCGATCATTGAGTAAACCCGTGGAAGTGGACTAGGTATCACTAAACAGGGACATGGAGAAGAGAGAAGTTAAACCCAGATTGGAAAGATCAATATTTATTATCTGCACTTACACTTTATGAAGGTAATGGGGTCGTGAGAGTCGGCGAGCAGCCCGCTTAGAGATAACACGACCTTACCTTAGGGCTCGTGCAGCGTGCGGCCGACTAGCGACCAGCGACTGATTCACGGTTCTGAAGGAGGTTCACGTGATTTCATACATCGTTAACGATAGAAATTATGCCAGATACCAATGAAACAATCTCAGTTATAGTTGCGGTAGTTAGTTAGTTTGTTTGTCTTTACAGTTTAACCAGTGAAAAATCAAATTGCAACATTGTAAATCTGTATCGATTTTGAGTCTTGACTAAATTGTTTTTTGTAATCCGATATTTTGTCAAAAGATCGTTGCCTAAGTCTCCCGCATTTTCGCTTTTAAACACCCACCATTAAAATATATACATATTAAAGTTTCATTTCCGTGTGTGGTAGCTAGCTGCAATATATAGTATAGCTAAGTCTGTGACGGTCTTAAATCGCAAGTGCAGCGCAGGTCGTATGAATGTTCGCTAGTCGTCGGTCGGTGGCACACTGCAGTTCGCCGTTTAATTACACAAGTTCAATCCAGTCTGTCCGAATCGGTCAGACTGAGGTCGGCCGAAGTCCGCGGCACGCTGCACAAATCCTTAGGGACGCAGTGCTGGCAAAAAGAAGGACGTCCGCCGTCGCGAGTCTCTTTATATAAGGGTGAGGCGCAGGACTGACACAGACACGACGACGTCACAAGTTCCTTTCTTATATCGTCCCCTTACTGCAAAAACCAATTAAAGTCACTTTTTGTCAAAAATGAGTTAAGTGCACCTTCATAATCTCCTTTTCAAGCTCTATACGCTGGTAAAACCCGTTTTTTGATATGACGCTTCATTCCTGATTTAGCTTTTCGCTAAGATATCTTACAGTGTAATTTTGAAAATAATGTACAGTAAAACAGTAATGTGTAGTGGTTAAATAAAATGTTTAAATAAAATTTACAAAAAAGATCAGTAATCGTATTTTCAATGGTTTTGGCATGTTAAATTTTGACAAAACAAAATTATTCAAGTACTGCAAAAATATACTTAACAATACTAGCAAGCTTTTAGCAGTTACTTGTTAGATAAAATTCTCTATGTTACCTACTTACAAAATATTTAATAATCTGTTAGTCATTTTTACTGATTCATATTTCCCTCGTAAATAAATATTATCTACAAGAAAAATATAATAAAGTAGTTTTGTTGGTTTTACTTGTAAGCTTTTAAACTTTGATTTAATTCAGCCCGTCAGCAAAAACCGTGTAAGTCGCGTTTCAACCGTCGCTCTTACTGTGCGCCTGCGTTGAATTTCGTTAAATTTGCTGTTTTGTGTGTATAATTTTATAATAATGAGTTCCAGATCTAGAAAAATGTTAAACCTTGTATGGGGAGAAAATACGAAAAAATCGGGTAAGTAAAATCATTATGTACCTAATTAATTTTAGGTAAGATTTTTGTAAGAATGATTTTGTTACCTACTTAGTTGAAAATTGAAACGGAATGTATTATTATGATCTATATTTAGATTGTATTACACCTAACTATAGCACAATATTATGATACGCATGTACTTTGCCGATGATTTCTGACGATAAATAAGTTTTCATATACTAAGATAAATACCTACTTACGTGCGACCTGGGGTGGCGGGAAGGCTTATTTTGTTTTTTATTCATACTAATATTATAAAGCGGAAGAGATTGTTTCTTTGTTTGTTTGAACGCGCTAATCTCAGGAACTAATCCTATTACGGTGCACACATTTGCACAGCTAGTTAACAATATTTTACAACAGATTTTATAACTACTAACAAAAGAATGTGCATGTGATGATGATCGTTCATTTTTAGGTGACTATAATAATACCTACCCAGTCAGTGTAAATGCGAAAAAATCTAGCCCATCGGAGTTGACCGTAAGTGCTTATGGCAAAAAATTACATGTCTAGCTACCATTTGATATATGTTACTATGCTATTTATTTGCTAATTAAACATATTTAAATGAATGTTTATAGTTGTTAGGTTTTGAAAGTGAATTTATATGTGTACATCTTTTTTAGGGTTCCGTGCCCAAAGGGTAAAACGGGACCGTATTACTAAGCCTCCGCTGTCCGTCTGTCTGTCTATCTATCTGGGTGACAGGAGAGATGATGCATCATCTCCCCTGTCACCCCCTTCCTACTTTACCTCGCCTTTTAGGCTTTCGACGACTCCTAGTCTTTCCATATCTAAATCGGTTCATTCATTTTATGTATTGAATTGAATATTTGCAAGTTCTGAAAGTATTCTGGCAATCCGTAAGGTTAGCCCGAGGAAAAACTATAACCAGAGAGCTGACCAGGATCAGAAGCCAGGATGGTAGCGTTGTGAAAGGAGAAGAATATTTTATGTGTTAAGATATGGAAGGAGTATTTTGAAAGTTCATTTGAAAAAAAGGAAGGAAATATTAAAAAAATATGTTATAGCGAAGAAAAAGAGAATGAGATGGAAGGCGAAATTGAAATGTTCGAAATTGTGAAAACACTTAAGAGTATGAAAGCGGGTAAGGCTGCTGGGTATGATAGTGTCGGTCAAGATGCTAAAAGCAGGACAAGGCGTATTAGCTAGTCAGTTTTACTGCCTTTTCAATTTGTGTTGGAGAAGCGGCCGAGGACCTATTTATGGATAGTTGTATGACAGATTTGAAAGGGTCTGAAAGTGGATTAAGGATGAATGAGTTACTCGTCAAATGTCTGCTCTATACCGACGATCTGGTTATACCTGCGTCATCAGCGGAAAAGTTACAGGAGATGGTAAACTGTATGCATGAAGCTTTGAAAGAGAAAAGAATGAAAGTGAACGTAAGTAAAACTAAAACACTGGTTTTTGAAATGGAGAAAGAAATGACAGCATGTAATATTTTGATTGGAGTTTACATCAGATGGCAAGTGTGATAGTGATATTGAAAGGAGAGTGAACGCGTGGAACATGGTGAATGGAGCTTTGCATGCCTTTATGAGCAGTCAGAAACTATCCAAAAAGGCTCGACTGACTATGCATAGGGGCGTGTTGGTCCCGACATTAATGTATGGGAGTGAAAGTTGGGCATGGCAAAAGAAGCACGAAAGCAGAATAAATGCACTGGAAATGAGAGCGTCAAGATGTATGATCAGTGTGAAATTGAGTGACCGGATAAGGAACAGCGTGATAAGTGAATGTTGTGATGTGAAAGAAGATGTAGTTACAGGAATAGAAACGGGTATGTTAAGATGGTTTGGTCATGTGGAGAGAATGAATGAAAGCAGGTTGACTAAGCAGATATACAAGGAGAGTGTGGAGGGAATGGTCGGAGTGGGAAGACCTAGACGAACGTATCTTGATCAAATTAAGGACGTCCTGGTAAATGTTCAGGTCAAGAGTACCCGAAACCGCCGAGCTTGCATGAAGAGAGTTATGTATGTGGATGAAGCGATGGAAGTATGCAAAGATCGTGGCAAGTGGAAAGAAGTAGTCTCTACCTACCCCTCCGGGAAAGAGGCGTGATTTTATGTATGTATGCATGTATGTATTTGCAAGTTAGCAGAGAACAACTACTTATGCACATTTTATATTTCAGATGATAACAGTAGAGGATCTTCAGACCTAAACGAATCATCCACTAAAACTGCAGACTTTTTGTATGACTTTTTTTATTTGATTTTGGTTATGTTAAATTAATAAAGAATTGTTTTTTTTATTTTAACAACATTGATGATGATGATTGTACTATTTGGTATTGTTTTTAAACACAATAAAGTATTAAGGCCGACAAAATTGTGTTTTAAACTCGTTTTACCAACATATTTGTAACATTTTAGTGAGTTATGGGATATTTTAATATTAAATTAAAAGCAACTAACCCAATATTAAGTAATATTTAGGGCACTTAAGTAGTAAAGTTAAAAAATCTTTACAGTAAAAACCATTTATTTGCACCACCTCTCGCCCTAATACCTTAATTTATTCTAGTATTTCGAGGATTTGCTTTTATTGTACTAATTACCTTTAAAGCATAATAAATAAGTATTAAAAATACATGAACAGATTCTTGATAGGTTACAATCTTAATAATGATTTGACAGTGCAAACCTTTAAACGTCAATTTCTCGAAACCTAATTTCATGCACTTAGTTGGTTTTTGCAGTAAGGGGACGATATCGTCAACCCGAGGCAATGACACGAAGTAAATTCAGAATACAGACGGCCTCTGTGGCGCAGCGGTAGTACGCTTGTCTGTGACACAGGAAGTCCCGGGTTCAAATCCCGGTCAGGGCATGATGAGAAAAGAACTTTTTCTGATTGGCCTGGGTCTTGGATGTTTATCTTTATAAGTATTTGTTATAAAATATCGTAGAGTTTGTATCTCGTAACACAAGTTTCGAACTTATTTTGAGGCTAACTCAATCAGTGTAACTTGTCCTGTATATATTTATTTATTTATTCCGCCTTGCGACGTCGTAACAGTGCCTAGTCCTGCGCCGTCCTTCACATAATTTCAGTTGGCGACGTTATCTCCCATTCATAATTATAAATTGTAATACATAAGTAATAAATAAATAGAACCACAGTTTTTCAATTTCCTGTATGTTCTAAGATGGACTATGAAATTTCTCTTCTGACTTCATATTTTATGACACACTTCCGATTCATAGATTTAAAAAACAGGATGATTTCTACGGTGTCTTGTTAAATATCTCTTCACCTTAAATCGACGTTGACACACGTCACATTCATAAGGTTTTTCGCCAGTGTGAGTTCTCCTGTGATTTGTTAAATCACCCTTCTGAACAAATCCGCGTTGACACACGTCACATTCATAAGGTTTTTCACCAGTATGAGTTCTAAGGTGTCCTTTTAACTTACTCCTCTCATTAAATCTGCGTTGACACACGTCACATTCATAAGGTTTTTCACCAGTATGAGTTCTAAGGTGTCTTTTTAACTTACTCCTCTCATTAAATCTGCGTTGACACACGTCACATTCATAAGGTTTTTCACCAGTATGAGTTCTAAGGTGTCCTTTTAACTTACTCCTCTCATTAAATCTGCGTTGACACACGTGACATTCATAAGGATTTTCACCAGTATGAGTTCTAATGTGTCTTTTTAACTTACTCCTCTCATTAAATCTGCGTTGACACACGTCACATTCATAAGGTTTTTCGCCAGTGTGAGTTCTCTTGTGTTTTGTTAAATCACTCTTCTGAACAAATCGATGTTGGCACACGTCACATTCATAAGGTTTTTCACCAGTATGAGTTCTAAGGTGTGTTTTTAAACTAAACCTCTCATTAAATCTGCGTTGACACACGTTACATTCATAAGGTTTTTCGCCAGTATGAGTTCTACGGTGTGCTTTTAAACTACAGCTCTTATTAAATCGACGTTGACACACGTCACATTCGTAAGGTTTTTCGCCAGTGTGAGTTCTATAATGTATGTCAAACTTTGATTTAAATTTAAAACGTCTACCACAAACATCACATTGGAGTGGACCCTGACCACTCCGTGACGTTGACTCCCGTCGAGACTCGCGCTGTGTCCTGTTGGTTGTACTTCCTGCACCTGGTTGCCGTTTGTCAGCTCCCGATGTGTCAGCTGACGCAGTATCTGTCATTAATCAGCCAACTTGAGAAGAAAGCATAAGATAAAAAAATACAAATATTAAAACATACTTCACATTCAAACAACAAAATGCTAAAATTCTTTGAAATTGTTTGTTTAATTTACACGGTTTTCTTCCCCTGGCTTTAGTCGAGGTTGTATCCTCATCACTCTGGAGAGGAGCCCGGGGTATGCCTTTGACCAAGGACCCTAGATTAGGTGAGTCAGGTTTTTACACGAAGCGACTCCCATCTGACCTCCGCAATCTGAATGTGTAGGTTTCCTCACGATGTTTTCCCTCACCGTAAACGCATCGGTTAGTAATCAAACTAATGTACATGACTTTGAAAATAGTCATTGGTACACGGCCGAGGTAAAGGTGCCGTCATAATATTCAATATTCACGTCATGGATGTTCAGAAATGACACGTGTGGTGGCTGCGGGATGGACAATGTGGGTATGTGGACATATGCCCAACAATATGCCAGGCACAATGCAGCTCACAAATCAAATGTTATGTGGCTATTGCGCTTTATTTAAACTTACCAAATTGTTCATCCTTTCTTACGATATAAGACCGCGAATACGCAAACATAGCTAGAACCCCAAAGCCGGGCAGAGATCCGCCCTGACCAACAGCGCCGTCCATCATAAATAGTTATCTGCAAACATATAAATTATATAAATATGTATGTAGTGTCAAACAACTCAGACAGGTTGTAAGTACTTATATAGGTTGAAATATACACCTACCTCCAAAACCCCTTAATCGTGAAAATTAGTTGGGAGGTCACCACTTAAACACGTAACAAATGTGTTCAGTTCCTAAAACCTGATAAACGCGGGCGAGTGCGGAGGCCTAGATGAACGTACCTTGACCAAAACAGGAAGTCCTGGTCCCGACGAAAAGTCTATAACTACGAGCTTTAATTAAGAGTTAGGAATGTGGGTAAAGCGAAAAAAGTGTACAGGGATCGTGGTAAGAGGAAGAAAGATGTAGTTTTTGCCTCCTCTGTGGGAAAGAGATGTGATTTTATGTATTTACGTACCTACTACGCTTTATCCACTAAACAACTTGGTACTGTTGCAGTACGCCTCAGAAACCACACAGAATAACGATTAATTAATATTAGCCACTATCTTTATCGTTAAACTTCGTCCACACGTTCGTTGGGAAAACTGTTACCTGACTGTGTAATTAGATATTTAGTAGTAAGAATTTAATTTAGTTGGTCAAAATAGAATAAAATCATGGCAAAAAGCCGAGAAAATACTTATATACGCACTATCTACTTCAGTAGGGTTTAGTTTTAGTAAATAAAAATATTCTTTTCTAAAGTATTAGAGTATAGGGTATAGACTTAAATTTTAATAATTTTGAAGGTAGTTTTAAAAAGATATCTGTCACTGTCACACTTGCTGTCTGACATTGACAGACACTAAGGGCACGGCAGCGTGTCCCCGACTTTGTAGATCTGTCAGACTCATTGTCATTGCCATTCTCTCCTGTGTCAATATCATTTGATTGCTGATTTAGTGTTCTGTTTACGGCAGATATTTTACCTGTATTTACCATTTATCAATTTCGATACTAAGTTTTCTCTATTTAAGTACCGACGGCGCAAAAAATGGTAATTATGGATTTTAACAACGCCGTATCACTCGTCTGTAAGAACTAGTTCGACTATCTGTGAATCTTGCGCAGTGGATTGAGACATTACTATTAAATAGCAATTAATTTACAGGTGTACGTTAGATCTTGAAGTAATTCAATGGAGATTACGATGTTCAAGATGTACATTCAAAATTCTGTTCCTTACTTGAGGGTTTATAAAAACGTAATTAGGTATTTAAGATAATTTGAAGTAAATTATTGCATGTGAACGAACACATAATATTTCGTAAGTCGTAAATTACCAATGAAGTAAGAATAGAGTCTGCCACAGATATAAGTATAAATTGAAATGTCTTGGACAGATAGGACACTCATTGGTTCACCTTTTAGTTTTCCCCTTTATATGCGTCTCGCTGTCGTCATTCCAAAATACAAATGTATAGCACAATTAGCGGACTTAATGCTTAAAGCATTATCTACCAGTCAACCATTGGGTATGACAGAGAACTTTAAGTGTGGGTTCAAACTAAATAAATATATTTATACCTACACAAAATATAAAATAAAATAATTATAATAAACATAGATACTACAATAAAGAAACAATAGGTATATAAAATTAATAGGTGTAGCGATTACCGAAATGAGTGAAAAGGCAGAAAGGTATCAAATACCCTCGCGACTGAAGAGAAACCCGTAGACCCGTGATTTGAAACTAGAACGACTTGAGGATGCCCTGATGGACTCGGGAAGTGAATTCCAAAGCATAACAGCCATATCGGCGAAGGAATTGGAGGCAAAACCTGTACGGTGAAAAGGGGTAGCAAGAGCTAACTTATTTGAAGAACGTAGAAATCTTTCGAGAGTGGAACTTAATAGTTGGAAGTCTTTTTTATGATAGTCTGGGGCAAGCTGATTAATGAGAAAGTTATAGAGCTGACATAAAATGTGAAGACTTCTTCGGTTACCGATTAAGAGCCATTTTAGCCGAGAACGATATTCAGAAATACTTTCGTATTTCCGAAGGCAGAATATAAACCTGCTACAAATGTTAAGAAGGTTCTAATTTGTTGAGATTAATTATTGTTATTATTACTGTTATCGGCTGATAGAGAGATTGGCTCTTGTGACTTGTGGCGTAGAGATGTCGCCACAAATTCATAGTTGGTCCACAAACCTACTATCGATAGTTGAGTAAACCCGTGGAAGTGGACTAGGTATTGGTCGGCAACACTAAACAGGGACATGGAGAAGAGAGAAGTTAAAACCAGATTGGAAAGATCAATATTTATTATCTGCACTTACACTTTATGAAGGTAATGGGGTCGTGAGAGTCGGCGAGCAGCCCGCTTAGAGATAACACAACCTTACCTTAGGGCTCGTGCAGCGTGCGGCCGACTAGCGACCAGCGACTGATTTACGGTTCTGAAGGAGGTTCACGTGATTTCATACATCGTTAACGATAGAAATAGCTAGCTACAATGTATAGTATAGCTAAGTCTGTGACGGCCTAAAATCGCTAATCTGGCAACACTGCCGGTCTGTCAGATTGTTGTGGAATGTGCAGCGCAGGTCGTATGAATGTTCGCTAGTCGTCAATCGGTGGCACACTGCAATACGCCGCCGTTTAATTACACAAATTCGTTCCAGTCTGTCCGAATCGGTCAGACTGAGGTCGGCCGAAGTCCGCGGCACGCTGCACAAATCCTTAGGGACGCAGTGCTGGCAAAAAGAAGGACGTCCGCCGTCGCGAGTCTCTTTATATAAGAGTGAGGCGCAGGACTGACACAGATACGACGTCACAAGTTCCTTTCTTGTATCGTCAACCCGAGCGCAGGATGCGCCTGTGATTACGGTCTAAAAGTGAGTCAATGAGGCAATGAGTCGTAACAGTGCCTAGTCCTGCGCCGTCCTTCACATTAGCCCTTATTTGAAGATTTCAGTTTGCGGCGTCATCTCCCATTCACTTATAAAGTGTTATACATAAATAATAAATAAATAGAGCCACAGTATATCAATTGCCTGTATGTTCTAAGATGGACTGTGAAATTACTCTTCTGATTTAAATTTTATGACACGCATCACATACATAGGTTTTCTATACCAGTATGAGTTAAATGATGTGATAATAAAGTGCTCTTCATATTAAACCGACATTGACACAGGTCACATTCATAAGGTTGTTCACCAGTATGAGTTCTACGGTGTGCGTTTAAACTACTGCTCTGATTAAATCGTCGTTGACACACGTCACATTCATAAGGTTTTTCGCCAGTGTGAGTTCTCCTATGATTTATTAAATGACTCTTCTGAACAAATCGACGTTGACACACGTCACATTCATAAGGTTTTTCGCCAGTGTGAGTTCTCCTGTGATTTGTTAAATTAATCTTCTGAACAAACCGACATTGACACAGGTCACATTCATAAGGTTGTTCACCAGTATGAGTTCTACGGTGTGCGTTTAAACTACTGCTCTGATTAAATCGTCGTTGACACACGTCACATTTATAAGGTTTTTCGCCAGTGTGAGTTCTCCTATGATTTGTTAAATGACTCTTCTGAACAAATCGACGTTGACACACGTCACATTCATAAGGTTTTTCGCCAGTGTGAGTTCTCCTTTGATTTGTTAAATTAATCTTCTGAACAAATTGACATTGACACTCGTCACATTCATAAGGTTTTTCGCCAGTGTGAGTTCTATAATGTCTGTCAAAATTTGATTTAAATTCAAAACGTCTTCCACAAATATAACACTGGAGTGGACCCTGACCACTCCGTGACGTTGACTCTCGTCGAGACTCGCGCTGTGTCCTGTTGGTTGTACTTCCTGCACCTGGTTGCCGTTTGTCAACTCCGGATGTGTCAGCTGACGCAGTATCTGTGATTAATTAGACCGACTTGAGAAGAAAGCATAAGTTAAAAATAAATAAATACAAATATTAAAACATACTTCAAATTCAAAAAACAAAATGCTAAAATTCTTTGAAATTGTTTGTTTGATTTAGATGGTTTTCATCACCTGGCTTTAGTCAAGGTTGCATCCTCATCACTTTGGAGTGGAGCCCGGGGTATGCCTTTGACCGTGGACCCTAGATTAGGTGAGTCAGGTATTTACACGAAGCGACTTCCATTTGACCTCCGCAATCTGAATGTGTAGGTTTCCTCACGATGTTTTCCCTCACCGTAAACGCATCGGTTAGTATTTAAACTAATGTACATAACTTTAAATATAGAACAATGCAGCTCACAAATCAAATGTTATGTGGCTATTGCGCTTTATTTAAACTTACCAAATTGTTCATCCTTTCTTACGATATAAGACCGCGAATACGCAAACATAGCTAGAACCCCAAAGCCGGGCAGAGATCCGCCCTGACCAACAGCACCGTCCATCACAGATAGTTATCTGCAAGCATATAAATTATAATATATGTATGTAGTGTCAAACAACTCGGGCAGGTTGTAAGTACTTCTGTAGGTAGATATACACACCTACCTCCAAAACCCCTTTAAAGATTAATTAATATTAGCCACTATCTTCATCGTTCGCTTCGTCCACACGTTATTTAGGAAATCTGTTACCTGACTGTGTAATTAGCAATTTAGTGGTAGGAATTTAATTTAATTGGTTAAAATAGAATAAAATCATGACAAAAAGCTGAGAAAACACTTATATACGCACTATCTACTTCAGTAGGTTTAAGTTTTAGTAAATAAACATATTCTATTGCACAGTATTAGAATATGGGGTATCGACTTTAATTTTAATAATTTTGAAGGTAGTTTTAAAAAGATATCTGTCACTGTCACACTTGCTGTCTGACATTGACAGACACTAAGGGCACGGCAGCGTGTCCTCGACATTGTAGATCTGTCAGACTCATTGTCATTGCCATTCTCCTGTGTCAATATCAGCTGATTTAGCGTTTTGTTTACGGCAGATATTTTACTTGTATTAACCATTTATCAATTTCGATACTAAGTTTTCTTTATTTAAATACCCACGGCGAAAAAATAGTTAAAAATGAATTTCAACAACGCCGTATCACTCGTCTGAAAGAACTTGTTCAACTATCTGTAAATCTAGCACAGTAGATTGAGACATTACTATTAAATAGCAATTAATTTACAGGTGTACGTTAGATCTTTCACATTTAATGTCTGTTACTTCCTTGAGAGATTATGAAAACGTATTTAATATAATTTGAAGTAAATCATTGCGTGTGAACGAACACATAATATTTCGTAAGTCTTATGTTTATTAAGTAAGAATCGAGTCTGCTTCAGATATTAGTATAAATTAAAATGTCTTAGACAGATAAGACACTCATTGGTTCACCGTTTAGTTCCTTCCTTGATATGCACATAGCGTATGTATCTACAACAGTTTCCTCTCTCCTTCTCGCCCCCGCGTGTTAGCCTGCACTTGGTCTCGCTGTCGTCATCCGACACGGCCCTAGGGTCCGCTTTCCGTCATTCCGACGAGCGACACTCCCGCTATGCGCATTAGATAAATTAATCTCAGATATATTATTACATCGATATAGTGCTGATTAATTCCACTAAATTCGTCTCTTTCTTTTTACCTTATAAGGAAAGGTGATAAGTATCATTTCGTCAGTTACTAGTGGCCACTTGTCACAAATAATACAGTATCGACGGTATCTCCTGAGATGTATCTGTATGATGGCTTTTCATTCCATGTCTTATAAATTAATCGTTTGTTTATCTTTCTTAATAGGTAATTAGCTTCCAGCTGGCTCTCGCTACAGTCGCAGGGATCTTCGGGATTTATTTTTGTATAATCAGTACCTAAGTGTACAATAGGTCATTTTAGAAGGTGTAAAAACATTCAGCTTTTATCTTTGCAACTTGGTTGGGGTCAGCCTTTGACCGAGATCCTGGAATGGGCAGTCAGATAATTTAAGATACGATTCTTGTCTGAATTCGTTTAATTTACAAGTATTTAAGCGGCCTATCTGTAGCGGAAGCGATAATTCGGTCTCAACCGCCACCAAAGGGAAGACCTTCCGCCAGGCTAGGTGTTATGCCTGGAAGAATGCGGATCAGACGATGTTCTGTCGGAGGTTGTACGAGTAATGCTCATATTCGTAAAATCTTTGCTTGCGCGATTTATACTCTTAATTGTTATTGGCTGCCAGCGTCGTTTGATTAGCTGTTGTGACTTTTGTGGCGCAGAGATGCCGTCACATATTCATAGTAAGTCCACAAACCCAAATATTCGATCGTTGAGTAAACCCGTGGAAGTAGACTAAGTATCGGTCGGCAACACTAAACAGGGGCATGGAGAAGAGAGAAGTTAAAACCAGATTGGAAAGATCAATATTTATTATCTGCACTTACACTTTATGAAGGTAATGGGGTCGTGAGAGTCGGCGAGCAGCCCGCTTAGAGATAACACGACCTTACCTTAGGGCTCGTGCAGCGTGCGGCCGACTAGCGACCAGCGACTGATTTACGGTTCTGAAGGAGGTTCACGTGATTTCATGACATCGTTAACAATAGAAATTATTCCAGATACCAACGAAACAATCTCAGCTATAGATGCGGTTGTAAGTTAGTTTGTTTGTCTTCTGTTTTCCAGTGAACTAACTCAAATTTCAACATTGTAAATTTGAATCGACTTTGAGGGAGTCTTGACTAAATAATTTAGTATATAATCCGATTTTTTGTAGCTGCAGCCGCCAATCATTATCTTATGACATTCGAATCAAAAAGTCAGTTTATCTATTCGAGAACCACGATGTACAGACATACAAACAAACAGTCAACATCCAACTTCCTGTAGTTTTTGTCAATAGATCGTTGCATTTCCGCTATTAAATACCCACCATTAAAATGTATTCTAAAAGTTTCATTTCCGTGTGTGGTAGCTAGCTGCAATATATAGCATAGCTAAGTCTGTGACGGTCTTAAATCGCAAGTCTGGCAACACAGACTGGTGTGCAGCGCAGGTCGTATGAATGTTCGCTAGTCGTCGGTCGGTGGCACGCTGCAGTTCGACGTTTAATTACACAAGTTCACTCCAGTCTGTCCGAATCGGTCAGACTGAGGTCGGCCGAAGTCCGCGGCACGCTGCACAAATCCTTAGGGACGCAGTGCTGGCAAAAAGAAGGACGTCCGCCGTCGCGAGTCTCTTTATATAAGGGTGAGGCGCAGGACTGACACAGACACGACGTCACAAGTTCCTTTCTTGTATCGTCAACCCGAGCGCAGGATGCGCCTGTGATTACGGTCTAAAAGTGAGTCAGTGAGGCAATGAGTCATAACAGTGCCTAGTCCTGCGCCATCCTTCACATTAGCCCTTATTTGAAGATTTCAGTTTGCGGCGTCATCTCTCATTCACTTATAAAGTGTAATACATAAATAATAAATAAATAGAGCCACAGTTTATCAATTGCCTGTATGTGCTAAGATGGACTGTGAAATTACTCTTCTGACTTAAATATTATGACACGCATCACATTCATAGGTTTTCTATACCAGTATGAGTTAAATGATGTGATAATAAAGTGCTCTTCATATTAATTCGACGTTGGCACACGTCACATTCATAAGGTTGTTCACCAGTATGAGTTCTACGGTGTTTTAATAAATTACTCTTTTCATTAAATCGACGTTGACACACGTCACATTCATAAGGTTTTTCACCAGTATGAGTTCTACGGTGATTTAATAAATTACTCTTCACATTAAATCGACGTTGACACACGTCACATTCATAAGGTTTTTCACCAGTATGGGTTCTACGGTGTTTTAATAAATTACCCTTTTCATTAAATCGACGTTGACACACGTCACATTCATAAGGTTTTTCACCAGTATGAGTTATAACGTGTCTTTTTAAACTACTCCTCGTATTAAATCTGCGTTGACACACGTCACATTCATAAGGTTTTTCGCCAGTGTGAGTTCTGTAATGCATGTCAAAATTTGATTTAAATTTAAAACGTCTACCACAAATATCACATTGGAGTGGACCCTGACCACTCCGTGACGTTGACTCTCGTCGAGACTCGCGCTGTGTCCTGTTGGTTGTACTTCCGGCACCTGGTTGCCGTTTGTCAGCTCCCGATGTGTCAGCTGACGCAGTATCTGTCATTAATCAGCCAACTTGAGAAGAAAGCATAAGATAAAAAAATACAAATATTAAAACATACTTCACATTCAAACAACAAAATGCTAAAATTCTTTGAAATTGTTTGTTTAATTTACACGGTTTTCTTCCCCTGGCTTTAGTCGAGGTTGTATCCTCATCACTCTGGAGAGGAGCCCGGGGTATGCCTTTGACCAAGGACCCAAGATTAGGTGAGTCAGGTTTTTACACGAAGCGACTCCCATCTGACCTCCGCAATCTGAATGTGAAGGTTTCCTCACGATGTTTTCCCTCACCGTAAACGCATCGGTTAGTAATCAAACTAATGTACATGACTTTGAAAATAGTCATTGGTACACGGCCGAGTTAAAGGTGCCGTTATAATATTCAATATTCACGTCATAGATGTTCAGAAATGACACGTGTGGTGGCTGCGGGATGGACAATGTGGGTATGTGGACATATGCCCAACAATATGCCAGGAACAATGCAGCTCACAAATAAAATGTTATGTTGCTATTGCGCTTTATTTAAACTTACCAAATTGTTCATCCTTTCTTACGATATAAGACCGCGAATACGCAAACATAGCTAGAACCCCAAAGCCGGGCAGAGATCCGCCCTGACCAACAGCACCGTCCATCACAGATAGTTATCTGCAAGCATATAAATTATAATATATGTATGTAGTGTCAAACAACTCGGGCAGGTTGTAAGTACTTATGTGGGTTAATATACACATCTACCTCCAAAACACTTACAATACAATACAAATACGCCGTCGAGTGGGAAAGCCTAAATGAACGTTCCTTGACCAAAAGAGGAAATCCTGGTCCAGGCGAAAAGTCTATACCTACGAGCTTTCATTAAGAGTTATGAATGTGGGTGAAGCGAAAGAAGTGTACAGGGATCGTGGTAAGAGGAAGAAAGATGTAGTTTCTACCTTCCTCTCTGGGAAAGAGACGTGATTTTATGTATTTAGGTACGTACCTACAATGCTTTATCCACTAAGCAACTTGGTACTGTTGCAGTACGCCACTCAAACCACACAGAATAGCGATTATTTATTATTAGCCACTATCTTCATCGTTCACAAGACTGGCTAAGATTTGGTTGGTTAAAATAGAATCAAATCATGACAAATAGCTGAGAAAACACTTATACACGCACTATCTACTTCAGTAGGTTTTAGTTTTAGTAAATAAACATATTCTATTCTACAGTATTAGAATATCGGGTATCGACTTAAATTATAATAATTTTGAAGGTAGTTTTAAAAAGATATCTGTCACTGTCACACTTGCTGTCTGACATTGACAGACACTAAGGGCACGGCAGCGTGTCCCCGACTTTGTAGATCTGTCAGACTCATTGTCATTGCCATTCTCCTGTGTCAATATCAGCTGCATGCTGATTTAGCGTTTTGTTTACGGCAGATATTTTACTTGCATAAACCATTTATCAATTTCGATACTAAGTTTTCTTTATTTAATTACCCACGGCGAAAAAATGGTAATTATGGATTTCAACAACGCCGTATCACTCGTCTATAAGAACTTGTTCAACTATCTGTGAATCTAGCACAGTGGATTGAGACATTACTATTAAATAGCAATTACTTTACAGGTGTACGTTAGATCTTGAAATAATACAATGGAGATCATAATCTTAAAGATGCACAATTAAATGTCTGTTACTTTCTTGAGAGTTTATAAAAACGTATTTACGTATTTAAGATAATTTGAAGTAAATTATTGCGTGTGGACGAACACATAATATTGCGTAAGTCGTAAATTACCAATTAAGTAAGAATCAAGTCTGCCACAGATATTAGTATAAATTAAAATGTCTTGGACAGATAAGACACTCATTGGTTCACCGTTTAGTTCCTCCCTTGATATGCACATAGCGTATTTATCTACAACAGCTTCCTCTCTCCTTCTCGCCCCCGCGTGTTAGCCTGCACTAGGTCTCGCTGTCGTCATCCGACACGGCCCTAGGGTCCGCTTTCCGTCATTCCGACGAGCGACACTCCCGCTATGCGCATTAGATAAATTAAGCTCAGATAAATTATTACATAGATATAGTGCTGATTAATTCCACTAATTTAGTCTCTTTCTCTTTACCTTATAAGGAAAGGTGATAAGTATCATTTCGTCAGTTACTAGTGGCCACTTGTCACAAATAATACAGTATCGACGGTCTTTCCTAAGATGTATCTGTACACTGGCGTTTCATTCCATGACTTATAAATTAATCGTTTGTTTATCCTTCTTAATAGGTAATTAGTTTCCGGCTGGCTCTTGCTACAGTCGCAGGGATCTTCGGGATTTATTTTTGTACAATCAGTACCTAAGTGTACAATAGGTCATATTAGAAGGTGTAAAAACATTCAGCTTTTATCTTTGCAACTTGGTTGGGGTCAGCCTTTGACCGAGATCCTAGAGTGGGCAGTCAGATAATTTAAGATACGATTCTTGTCTGAATTCGTTTAATTTACAGGTATTTAAGCGGCCTATCTGTAGCGGAAGCGATAATTCGGTCTCAACCGCCACCAAAGGGAAGACCTTCCGCCAGGCTAGGTGTTATGCCTGGAAGAATGCGGATCAGACGATGTTCTGTCGGAGGTTGTACGAGTAATGCTCATATTCGTAAAATCTTTGCTTGCGCGATTTATACTCTTCATTGTTATTGGCTGCCAGCGTCGTTTGATTAGCTGTTGTGACTTTTGTGGCGCAGAGATGCCGTCACATATTCATAGTAAGTCCACAAACCCAAATATTCGATCGTTGAGTAAACCCGTGGAAGTAGACTAAGTATCGGTCGGCAACACTAAACAGGGGCATGGAGAAGAGAGAAGTTAAAACCAGATTGGAAAGATCAATATTTATTATCTGCACTTACACTTTATGAAGGTAATGGGGTCGTGAGAGTCGGCGAGCAGCCCGCTTAGAGATAACACGACCTTACCTTAGGGCTCGTGCAGCGTGCGGCCGACTAGCGACCAGCGACTGATTTACGGTTCTGAAGGAGGTTCGCGTGATTTCGTACATCTTCAACGATATAAATTATGTCAGATACCAATGAAACAATCTTAGTTCTAGTTGCAGTAGGTAGTTAGTTTGTTTGTCTTTACAGTTTAACCAGTGAAAAATCAAATTGCAACATTGTAAATTGTTTTTTGTAATCCGATATTTTGTCAAAAGATCGTTGCCTAAGTCACCCGCATTTTCGCTTTTAAACACCCACCATTAAAATATATACATATTATAGTTTCATTTCCGTGTGTGGTAGCTAGCTGCAATATATAGTATAGCTAAGTCTGTGACGGTCTTAAATCGCAAGTGCAGCGCAGGTCGTATGAATGTTCGCTAGTCGTCGGTCGGTGGCACACTGCAGTTCGCCGTTTAATTACACAAGTTCACTCCAGTCTGTCCGAATCGGTCAGACTGAGGTCGGCCGAAGTCCGCGGCACACTGCACAAATCCTTAGGGACGCAGTGCTGGCAAAAAGAAGGACGTCCGCCGTCGCGAGTCTCTTTATGTAAGGGTGAGGCGCAGGACTGACACAGACACGACGTCACAAGTTCCTTTCTTGTATCGTCAACCCGAGCGCAGGATGCGCCTGTGATTACGGTCTAAAAGTGAGTCAGTGAGGCAATGAGTCGTAACAGTGCCTAGTCCTGCGCCGTCTCAAACTCAAAATATTTATTGCATAACCTTCACATAAACCCAAATAAAATTTTAGTTGGCAACTATGTCTCCCATTCATAATTATAAATTGTAATACATAAATAATAAATAAATAGAGCCACAGTTTATCAATTGCCTGTATGTTCTAAGATGGACTGACACTACTGACTAAATTTTATGACACGCATCACATTCATAGGTTTTCTATCCAGTATGAGTTAAATGATGTGATAATAAAGTGCTCTTCATATTAAATCGACATTGGCACACGTCACATTCATAAGGTTTTTCACCAGTATGAGTTCTAACGTGTCTTTTTAAACTACTCCTATCATTAAATCTGCGTTGACACACGTCACATTCATAAGGTTTTTCACCAGTATGAGTTATAAGGTGTCTTTTTAAACTACTCCTCGTATTAAATCTGCGTTGACACACGTTACATTCAAAAGGTTTTTCGCCAGTGTGAGTTCTACGGTGTTTTGTTAAATGATCCTTCTGAACAAATCGACATTGACACACGTCACATTCATAAGGTTTTTCGCCAGTATGAGTTCTACGGTGTTTTAAAAAACTACTCTTTTCATTAAATCGACGTTGACACACGTCACATTCATAAGGTTTTTCACCAGTATGAGTTATAAGGTGTCTTTTTAAACTACTCCTCTCATTAAATCTGCGTTGACACACGTCACATTCATAAGGTTTTTCACCAGTGTGAGTTCTAAGGTGTCTTTTTAAACTACTCCTCTTATTAAATCTGTGTTGACACACGTCACATTCATAAGGCTTTTCGCCAGTGTGAGTTCTATAATGTATGTCAAAATCTGATTTAAATTTAAAACGTCTATCACAAACATCACATTGGAGTGGACACTGACCACTCCGTGACGCTGATTCTCGTCGAGACTCGCGCTGTGTCCTGTTGGTTGTACTTCCTGCACCTGGTTGCCGTTTGTCAGCTCCCGATGTGTGAGCTGACGCAGTATCTGTAATTAATCAGCCGACTTCAGAAGAAAGCATAAGTTAAAAATAAATAAATACAAATATTAAAACATACTTCAAATACAAACTACAAAATGCTTAACTTCTTTGAAAATTGTTTCTTTAATTAAGACGGTTTTCATCAACTGGCATTAGTCGAGGTTGCACCCTCATCACTCTGGAGATGCCTTTGACCAAGGACCCTAGATTAGGTGAGTCAGGCGACTCCCATCTGACCTCCGCAATCTGAATGTGTAGGTTTCCTCACGATGTTTTCCCTCACCGTAAACGCATTGGTGAGTAATCAAACTAATGTACATAACTTTGAAAATAGTCATTGGTACACGGCCGAGGTAAAGGTGTCGTCATAGTATTCAATATTCACGTCACGGATGTTCAGAAATGACACGTGTGGTGGCTGCGGGATGGACAATGTGGGTATGTGGACATATGCCCAACAATATGCCAGGCACAATGCAGCTCACAAATCAAATGTTATGTGGCTATTGCGCTTTATTTAAACTTACCAAATTGTTCATCCTTTCTTACGATATAAGACCGCGAATACGCAAACATAGCTAGAACCCCAAAGCCGGGCAGAGATCCGCCCTGACCAACAGCGCCGTCCATCATAAATAGTTATCTGCAAACATATAAATTATATAAATATGTATGTAGTGTCAAACAACTCGGGCAGGTGGTAAGTACTTGTGTAGGTTGATATACACACCTACCTCCAAACCCCTTAATCGTGAAAATTATTTGAGGGGTCACCACTTAAACACGTAACAAATGTGTTCAGTTCCTAAAACCTGATAAACGCAGTCGAGTGGGAAGGCCTAGATGAACGTACCTTGACCAAAACAGGAAGTCCTGGTCCAGACGAAAAGTCTATAACTACGAGCTTTAATTAAGAGTTAGGAATGTGGGTAAAGCGAAAGAAGTGTACAGGGATCGTGGTAAGAGGAAGAAAGATGTAGTTTTTGCCTCCTCTGTGGGAAAGAGATGTGATTTTATGTATTTACGTACCTACTAAGCTTTATCCGCTAAGCAACTTGGTACTGTTGCAGTACGCCTCACAAACCACACAGAATAACGATTAATTAATATTAGCCACTATCTTTATCGTTAACTTCGTCCACACGTTCGTTGGGAAAACTGTTACCTGACTGTGTAATTAGATATTTAGTAGTAAGAATTTAATTTAGTTGGTCAAAATAGAATAAAATCATGACAAAAAGCCGAGAAAACACTTATATACGCACTATCTACTTCAGTAGGGTTTAGTTTTAGTAAATAAACATATTCTTTTCTAAAGTATTAGAGTATAGGGTATCGACTTAAATTTTAATAATTTTGAAGGTAGTTTTAAAAAGTTATCTGTCACTGTCACACTTGCTGTCTGACATTGACAGACACTAAGGGCACGGCAGCATGTCCCCGACTTTGTAGATCTGTCAGACTCATTGTCATTGCCATTCTCCTGTGTCAACATCAGCTGATTGCTGATTTAGCGTTTTGTTTAAGGCAGATATTTTACTTGTATTAACCATTTATCAATTTCGATACTAAGTTTTCTTTATTTAAATACCCACGGCGAAAAAATAGTTAAAAATGAATTTCAACAACGCCGTATCACTCGTCTGTAAGAACGTGTTCAATTATCTATGAATCTAGATTGAGACATTTCTATTAAATAGCAATTAATTTACAGTTGTACGTTAGATCTTGAAATAATACAAAGGAGATCACGATGTTCAAGATGCACATTTAAATGTCTGTTACTTTCTTGAGAGATTATGAAAACGTATTTAATATAATTTGAAGTAAATCATTGCGTGTGAACGAACACATAATATTTCGTAAGTGTTATGTTTATTAAGTAAGAATCGAGTCTGCCTCAGATATAAGTATAAATTAAAATGTCTTAGTCAGATAAGACACTGGTTCACCGTTTAGTTCCTCCCTTGATATTCGCATAGCGTATGTATCTACCACAGCTTCCTCTCTCCTTCTCGCCCCCGCGTGTTAGCCTGCACTAGGTCTCGCTGTCGTCATCCGACACGGCCCTAGGGTCCGCTTTCCGTCATTCCGACGAGCGACACTCCCGCCATGCGCATTAGATAAATTAAGCTCAGATAAATTATTACATAGATATAGTGCTGATTATTTCCACTAAATTCGTCTCTTTCTTTTTACCTTATAAGGAATGGTGATAAGTATCATTTCGTCAGTTACAAGTGGCCACTTGTCACAAATAATACAGTATCGACGGTCTCTTCTGAGATGTATCTGTACACCGACTTTTCATTCCATGACTTATAAATAAAACGTTTGTTTATCCTTCTTAATAAGTAATTAGTTTCCGGCTGGCTCTTGCTACAGTCGCAGGGATCTTTGGGATTTATTTTCGTATAAAAAGTACCTAAGTGAAGAATAGTCATTTTAGAAGGTGTAAAAACATTCTGCTTTTATCTTTGCAACTTGTTTGGGGTCTGCCTTTGACCGAGATCCAGGAGTGGGCAGTCAGGTAATACAAGATACGATTCTTGTCTAAATTCGTTTAATTTACAGGTATTTTAGCGGCCTATCTGTAGCGGAAGAGATGATTCGGTCTCAACCACCACCAATGGGAAGATAGGTGTTATGCCTGGAAGATTACGGATCGGACGATGTTGCGTCGGAGGTTTTATATATATGCTCCATTCCGTGATATCTTTTCTTGCGGGATTTAGGCTCTTAACTGTTATTGGCTGATAGCATCGCGTGATTGACTGTTATGACTTTTGTGGCGTAGATATGTCGTCACATATTCATAGTTAGTCCACAAACCCAACTATTCGATCATTGAGTAAACCCGTGGAAGTGGACTAGGTATCGGTCGGCAACACTAAACAGGGACATGGAGAAGAGAGAAGTTAAAACCAGATTGGAAAGATCAATATTTAATATCTGCACTTACACTTTATGAAGGTAATGGGGTCGTGAGAGTCGGCGAGCAGCCCGCTTAGAGATAACACGACCTTACCTTAGGGCTCGTGCAGCGTGCGGCCGACTAGCGACCAGCGACTGATTTACGGTTCTGAAGGAGGTTCGCGTGATTTCATACATCGTTAACGATAGAAATTATACCAGATACCAACGAAACAATCTCAGCTATAGATGCGATTGAAAGTTAGTTTGTTTGTCTTCAGTTTTCCCAGTGAACTAACTCAAATTTCAACATTGTAAATTTGAATCGACTTTGAGGGAGTCTTGACTAAATAATTCATTATGTCATCCGATATTTTGTAGCTGCAGCCGCCAATCATTATCTTATGACATTCGAATCAAAAAGTCAGTTTAACTATTCGAGAACCACGATGAACAGACATACAAACAAACAGTCAACATCCAATTTCCCGTGGTTTTTTGTCAATAGATCGTTGCTAAAGTCACCAGCATTTCTACTTTTGAACACCCACCATTAAAATTTATATTACAGTTTCATTTCCGTGTGTCGTAGCTAGCTGCAATATATATTATAGCTAAGTCTGTGACGGCCTTAAATCGCAAGTCTGGCTACACAGACTGGTGTGCAGCGCAGGTCGTATGAATGTTCGCTAGTCGTCGGTCGGTGGCACACTGCAGTTCGCCGTTTAATTACACAAGTTCAATGCAGTCTGTCCGAATCGGTCAGACTGAGGTCGGCCGAAGTCCGCGGCACGCTGCACAAATCCTTAGGGACGCAGTGCTGGCAAAAAGAAGGACGTCCGCCGTCGCGAGTCTCTTTATATAAGGGTGAGGCGCAGGACTGACACAGACACGACGTCACAAGTTCCTTTCTTGTATCGTCAACCCGAGCGCAGGATGCGCCTGTGATTACGGTCTAAAAGTGAGTCAGTGAGGCAATGAGTCGTAACAGTGCCTAGTTCTGCGCCGTCCTTCACATTAGCCCTTATTTGAAGATTTTAGTTTGCGGCGTCATCTCCCATTCACTAATAAAGTGTAATACATAAATAATGAATAAATAGAACCACAGTTTATCAATTGCCTGTATGTTCTAAGATGGACTGTGAAATTACTCTTCAGACTTAAATTTTATGACACGCATCACATTCATAGGTTTCCTATACCAGTATGAGTTAAATGATGTGATAATAAAGTGCTTTTCATATTAAATCGACGTTGGCACACGTCACATTCATAAGGTTGTTCGCCAGTATGAGTTCTACGGTGATTTAATAAATTACTCTTCACATTAAATCGACGTAGACACACGTCACATTCATAAGGTTGTTCACCAGTATGAGTTCTACGGTGATTTAATAAATTACACTTCACATTAAATCGACGTTGACACACGTCACATTCATAAGGTTTTTCACCAGTATGGGTTCTACGGTGTTTTAATAAATTACCCTTTTCATTAAATCGACGTTGACACACGTCACATTCATAAGGTTTTTCGCCAGTGTGAGTTCTGTAATGCATGTCAAAATTTGATTTAAATTTAAAACGTCTACCACAAATATCACATTGGAGTGGACCCTGACCACTCCGTGACGTTGACTCTCGTCGAGACTCGCGCTGTGTCCTGTTGGTTGTACTTCCTGCACCTGGTTGCCGTTTGTCAGCTCCCGATGTGTCAGCTGACGCAGTATCTGTCATTAATCAGCCAACTTGAGAAGAAAGCATAAGATAAAAAAATACAAATATTAAAACATACTTCACATTCAAACAACAAAATGCTAAAATTCTTTGAAATTGTTTGTTTAATTTACACGGTTTTCTTCCCCTGGCTTTAGTCGAGGTTGTATCCTCATCACTCTGGAGAGGAGCCCGGGGTATGCCTTTGACCAAGGACCCTAGATTAGGTGAGTCAGGTTTTTACACGAAGCGACTCCCATCTGACCTCCGCAATCTGAATGTGTAGGTTTCCTCACGATGTTTTCCCTCACCGTAAACGCATCGGTTAGTAATCAAACTAATGTACATGACTTTGAAAATAGTCATTGGTACACGGCCGAGTTAAAGGTGCCGTTATAATATTCAATATTCACGTCATAGATGTTCAGAAATGACACTTGTGGTGGCTGCGGGATGGACAATGTGGGTATGTGGACATATGCCCAACAATATGCCAGGAACAATGCAGCTCACAAATCAAATGTTATGTTGCTATTGCGCTTTATTTAAACTTACCAAATTGTTCATCCTTTCTTACGATATAAGACCGCGAATACGCAAACATAGCTAGAACCCCAAAGCTGGGCAGAGATCCGCCCTGACCAACAGCACCGTCCATCACAGATAGTTATCTGCAAGCATATACATTATATATATATATATGTAGTGTCAAACAACTCGGGCAGGTTGTAAGTACTTATGTAGGTTGATATACACACCTACCTCCAAAACCCCTTTAAAGATTAATTAATATTAGCCTCTATCTTCATCGTTCGCTTCGTCCACACGTTCTTTAGGAAATCTGTTACCTGACTATGTAATTAGCAATTTAGTGGTAGGAATTTAATCAAGTTGGTTAAAATAGCATAAAATCATGACAAAAAGCTGAGAAAACACTTATATACGCACTATCTACTTCAGTAGGTTTAAGTTTTTACTAAACATATTCTATTCTAAAGTATTAGAGTATCGGGTATCGACTTAAATTTTAATAATTTTGAAGGTAGTTTTAAAAAGATATCTGTCACTGTCACACTCGCTGTCTGACATTGACAGACAATAAGGGCACGGCAGACATTGACATTGACACAAGAGAATGGCAATGACAATGAGTCATTGCCACTTGTTACTGTTGCAGTGCGCCTCTCAAACCACACAGAATAGCGATTAATTAATATTAGCCACTATCTTCATCGTTCACTTTGTCCACACGTTCGTTGGAAAATCTGTTACCCGACTATGTATTAGATATTTAGATAGATAGATAGATAGATAGATAATTCATTTATTTGATTTGCTACACACAATTTACAATGAACATACGGAATACAAATTAATTAGGTCACAACTCAACGAATTTATTGCTATAGAGCAATACGCTGATTTTCAGTTATGACCTAGGTGCTAGTGCAGGTCAATCTGCGTACGTAATAAAAAATAAACAAAGACTCGTGTCGTGATCGTGACTTAAAAGTTTCATTTGTATAAGTGTGAAAAATGTAGCGGCTTAATAACCAAAAGAGTATCCAAAATATTTGAAAATTCAACACATGCCCCGGCATCGCTTGTGTAACGTTATAAACCTTTTTCTTGAAACATTTATTTAAATAATATAATGGGAATGGAATAAAAGAGTACATGAGAAGCAGAAACCGCCATCAGTGCCGAATATGCAAGTTCTGCAGATCCAAAAGATGCCTGCGGAATTTAACTTTGAACAAAGTGATAGATGCTTGAAGCCTAATGGGGGGAGGTATATTATTCCAACATTTAGTGGCCTGGTAGCGGAAGCTGCCCCTGAATGCAGCCGTTTTGTGTCGATAAGTTAGTAATGGGGGCCGACATGATCTCGCGTTATGCTGGGTGTTGAATTTTATTTTAGAGTGGAGATACTCAGGGATCCCGTGTCTTATAACTCCGAATAATAAACTAGCAAGATGTAGTTGCCTGCGCGAGTCCATATTTAACATGGAGGCCTTGTTAAGGTATGGCGTAATGCGACTTCGAGGTGGAATATCAAAACAAAATTTAGTGGTAGGAATTTAATTTAGTTGGTTAAAATAGAATAAAATAATGACAAAAAGCTGAGAAAACATACTTATACGAGTATACGCACTATCTACTTCAGTAGGTTTTAGTTTTAGTAAATAAACATATTCTTTTCTAAACTATTAGAGTATCGGGTATCGACTTACATTTAAATAATTTTGAAGGTAGTACTAAAAAGATATCTGTCACTGACACACTTGCTGCCTGACATTGACAGACACTAAGGGCACGGCAGCGTGTCCCCGACTTTGTAGATCTGTCAGACTCATTGTCATTGCCATTCTCTTGTGTCAATATCAGCTGATTGCTGATTAGGGTTTGTTTACGGCAGATATTTTACCTGTATTTACCATTTAACAATTTCGATAATAAGTTTTCTTTATTTAAGTACAGACGGCGAAAAAAATAGGTAATTATGGATTTCAACAACGCAGTATCACTCGTCTGCAAGAACTTGTTCAACTATCTATGAATCTAGCACAGTGGATTGAGACATAACTAATAAATAGCAATTAATTAACAGGTGTACGTTAGATCTTGAAATCATACAATGGAGATTACAATGTTCAAAATGCACTTTTAAATATCTATTACTTACTTGACAGTTTATAAAAAGGATTTAAGTATTTAAGATAATTTGAAGTAAATTATTGCGTGTAAACGAACACATAACATTTCGTTAGTCGTAAATTACCAATTGTTAGCAATAATTTATTTAACATAAGTTTTATATGTTATTTATCCTACAAATCGTTTCAACTATATGTTATATAAGTAATAAAGTTTAAAAAGAATGTATTCTAATATCGATTATTAATGTTTTTACATCATGGATTCATTCTGCTGCTTAAGTTTGACTCGTGAGAATCTCTGTTGGTTTGCTGATATTAAAATAAAGGTAATCACATAAAATATTTGTTATTATTCCTGCTTACTTCTGAATTAAGCTAATACAATTAAGTAAGAATCGTCTCCCGCAGATATTAGTATAAATTAAAGTGTCTTAGACAGATAAGACACTCATTGGTCCACCGTTTAGTTCCTCCCTTGATATGCGCATAGCGTATGTATCTACAACAGCTTCCTCTCTCCTTCTCCCGCGTGTTAGCCTGCACTAGGTCTCGCTGTCGTCATTCGACACGGCCCTAGGGTCCGCTTTCCGTCATTCCGACGAGCGACACTCCCGCCATGCGCATTAGAAAATTAAGCTCAGATAAATTATTACATAGATATAGTGCTCATTAATTCCACTAAATTCGTCTCTTTCTTTTTACCTTATAAGGAAAGGTGATAAGTATCATTTCGTCAGTAACTAGTGGCCACTTGTCACAAATAATACAGTATGAACGGTCTTTCCTGAGATGTATCTGTACACTGGCGTTTCATTCCATGACCTATAAATAAATCGTTTGTTTATCCTTCTTAATAGGTAATTAGATTCCGGCTGGCTCTTGCTACAGCTGCAGGGATCTTCGGGTTTTTTTTGTACAATAAGTACCTAAGTGAACAATAGTCATTTTAGAAGGTGTAAAAACATTCTGCTATTATCTTTGCAACTTGGTTGGGGTCCGCCTTTGACCGAGATCCTGGAGTGGGCAGTCAGGTAATTCAAGATACGATTCTTGTCTGAATTCGTTAAATTTATTATAGCGGAAGCGATGAGTCTGTTTCAACCGCCACCAAAGGGAAGACCTTCCGCCAGGATAGGTGTTATGCCTGAAGGAATGCGGATTCGACGATGTTGTGTCGGAGGTTTTATATGTGCTCCATTCCGTGAAATCTTTGCTTGCGCGATTTAGGCTCTTAACTGTTATTGGCTGATAGCATCGCGGGATTGGCTGTTGTGACTTTTGTGGCGTAGAGATGTCGCCACATATTCATAGTTAGTGCACAAACCAACTATCGATAGTTGAGTAAACCCGTGGAAGTGGCCTAGGTATCGGTCGGCAACACTAAACAGGGACATGGAGAAGAGAGAAGTTAAAACCAGATTGGAAAGATCAATATTTATTATCTGCACTTACACTTTATGAAGGTAATGGGGTCGTGAGAGTCGGCGAGCAGCCCGCTTAGAGATAACACGACCTTACCTTAGGGCTCGTGCAGCGTGCGGCCGACTAGCGACCAGCGACTGATTTACGGTTCTGAAGGAGGTTCACGTGATTTCATACATCGTTAACGATAGAAATTATGTCAGATACCAATGAAACAATCTCAGTTATAGTTGCGGTAGTTAGTTAGTTTGTTTGTCTTTACAGTTTAACCAGTGAAAAATCAAATTGCAACATTGTAAATCTGTATTGATTTTGAGTCTTGACTAAATTGTTTTTTGTAATCCGATATTTTGTCAAAAGATCGTTGCCTAAGTCTCCCGCATTTTCGCTTTTAAACACCCACCATTAAAATATATATTATAGTTTCATTTCAGTGTGTGGTAGCTTACTGCAATATATAGTATAGCTAAGTCTGTGACGACCTTAAATCGCAAGTCTGGCAACACAGACTGGTGTGCAGCGCAGGTCGTATGAATGTTCGCTAGTCGTCGGTCGGTGGCACACTGCAGTTCGCCGTTTAATTACACAAGTTCAATCCAGTCTGTCCGAATCGGTCAGACTGAGGTCGGCCGAAGTCCGCGGCACGCTGCACAAATCCTTAGGGACGCAGTGCTGGCAAAAATAAGGACGTCCGCCGTCGCGAGTCTCTTTATGTAAGGGTGAGGCGCAGGACTGACACAGACACGACGACGTCACAAGTTCCTTTCTTATATCGTCAACCCGAGGCAATGACACGAAGTAAATTCAGAATACAGACCTCTGTGGCGCAGCGGTAGTACGCTTGTCTGTGACACAGGAAGTCCCGGGTTCAAATCCCGGTCAGGGCATGATGAGAAAAGAACTTTTTCTGATTGGCCTGGGTCTTGGATGTTTATCTTTATAAGTATTTGTTATAAAATATCGTTGAGTTTGTATCTCGTAACACAAGTTTCGAACTTATTTTGAGGCTAACTCAATCAGTGTAATTTGTCCTGTATATATTTATTTATTTATTCCGCCTTGCGACGTCGTAACAGTGCCTAGTCCTGCGCCGTCCTTCACATAATTTCAGTTGGCGACGTTATCTCCCATTCATAATTATAAATTGTAATACATAAGTAATAAATAAATAGAACCACAGTTTTTCAATTTCCTGTATGTTCTAAGATGGACTATGAAATTTCTCTTCTGACTTCATATTTTATGACACACTTCCGATTCATAGATTTAAAAAACAGGATGATTTCTACGGTGTCTTGTTAAATATATCTCTTCACCTTAAATCGACGTTGACACACGTCACATTCATAAGGTTTTTCGCCAGTGTGAGTTCTCCAGTGATTTGTTAAATCACCCTTCTGAACAAATCCGCGTTGACACACGTCACATTCATAAGGTTTTTCACCAGTATGAGTTCTAAGGTGTCCTTTTAACTTACTCCTCTCATTAAATCTGCGTTGACACACGTGACATTCATAAGGTTTTTCACCAGTATGAGTTCTAAGGTGTCTTTTTAACTTACTCCTCTCATTAAATCTGCGTTGACACACGTCACATTCATAAGGTTTTTCGCCAGTGTGAGTTCTCTTGTGTTTTGTTAAATCACTCTTCTGAACAAATCGATGTTGGCACACGTCACATTCATAAGGTTTTTCACCAGTATGAGTTCTAAGGTGTGTTTTTAAACTAAACCTCTCATTAAATCTGCGTTGACACACGTTACATTCATAAGGTTTTTCGCCAGTATGAGTTCTACGGTGTGCTTTTAAACTACAGCTCTTATTAAATCGACGTTGACACACGTCACATTCGTAAGGTTTTTCGCCAGTGTGAGTTCTATAATGTATGTCAAACTTTGATTTAAATTTAAAACGTCTACCACAAACATCACATTGGAGTGGACCCTGACCACTCCGTGACGTTGACTCCCGTCGAGACTCGCGCTGTGTCCTGTTGGTTGTACTTCCTGCACCTGGTTGCCGTTTGTCAGCTCCCGATGTGTCAGCTGACGCAGTATCTGTCATTAATCAGCCACCTTGAGAAGAAAGCATAAGATAAAAAAATACAAATATTAAAACATACTTCACATTCAAACAACAAAATGCTAAAATTCTTTGAAATTGTTTGTTTAATTTACACGGTTTTCTTCCCCTGGCTTTAGTTGAGGTTGTATCCTCATCACTCTGGAGAGGAGCCCGGGGTATGCCTTTGACCAAGGACCCTAGATTAGGTGAGTCAGGTTTTTACACGAAGCGACTCCCATCTGACCTCCGCAATCTGAATGTGTAGGTTTCCTCACGATGTTTTCCCTCACCGTAAACGCATCGGTTAGTAATCAAACTAATGTACATGACTTTGAAAATAGTCATTGGTACACGGCCGAGGTAAAGGTGCCGTCATAATATTCAATATTCACGTCATGGATGTTCAGAAATGACACGTGTGGTGGCTGCGGGATGGACAATGTGGGTATGTGGACATATGCCCAACAATATGCCAGGAACAATGCAGCACACAAGTCAAATGTTATGTTGCTATTGCGCTTTATTTAAACTTACCAAATTGATCATCCTTTCTTACGATATAAGACCGCGAATACGCATAGATAGATAGAACGTCAAAGCCGGGCAGAGATCCGCCCTGACCAACAGCACCGTCCATCACAAATAGTTGTCTGCAAACATATAAATTATAATATATCTATGTAGTGTCAAACAAAACAGGCAGGTTGTAAGTACTTATGTGGGTTAATATACACATCTACCTCCAAAACACTTACAATACAATACAAATACGCAGTCGAGTGGGAAGGCCTAAATGAACGTTCCTTGACCAAAAGAGGAAATCCTGGTCCAGGCGAAAAGTCTATACCTACGAGCTTTCATTAAGAGTTATGAATGTGGGTGAAGCGAAAGAAATGTACAGGGATCGTGGTAAGAGGAAGAAAGATGTAGTTTCTACCTTCCTCTCTGGGAAAGAGACGTGATTTTATGTATTTAGGTACGTACCTACAATGCTTTATCCACTAAGCAACTTGGTACTGTCGCAGTACGCCACTCAAACCACACAGAATAGCGATTATTTATTATTAGCCACTATCTTCATCGTTCACAAGACTGGCTAAGATTTGGTTGGTTAAAATAGAATCAAATCATGACAAATAGCTGAGAAAACACTTATACACGCACTATCTACTTCAGTAGGTTTTAGTTTTAGTAAATAAACATATTCTATTCTACAGTATTAGAATATCGGGTATCAACTTAAATTATAATAATTTTGAAGGTAGTTTTAAAAACATATCTCTCACTGTCACACTTGCTGTCTGATATTGACAGACACTAAGGGCACGGCAGCGTGTCCTCGTCTTTGTAGATCTGTCAGACTCATTGTCATTGCCATTCTCCTGTGTCAATATCAGCTGATTGCTGATTTAGCGTTTTGTTTACGGCAGATATTTTACTTGTATTAACCATTTATCAATTTCGATACTAAGTTTTCTCTTTTTAAGTACCGACGGCGAAAAAAATGGTAACGACTATCTGTGAATCTTGCGCAGTGGATTGAGACATTACTATTAATTTACAGGTGTACATTAGATCTTGAAATAATACAATGGAGATTACGATGTTCAAGATGTACATTCAAAATTCTGTTACTTTAGAGGGTATATGAGGGTTTATAAAAACGTAATTACGTATTTAAGACAATTTGAAGTAAATTATTGCATGTGAACGAACACATAATATTTCGTAAGTCGTAAATTACCAATGAAGTAAGAATAGAGTCTGCCACAGATATAAGTATAAATTGAAATGTCTTGGACAGATAGGACACTCATTGGTTCACCTTTTAGTTTTCCCCTTTATATGCGTCTCGCTGTCGTCATCCCACACGGCCCTGGGGTCCGCTTTCCGTCATTCCGGCGAGCGACATTCGCGCTATGCGCATTATTTATTTATTTATTTAAACTTTATTGCAAAATACAAATGTATAGCACAATTAGCAGACTTAATGCTAAAAGCATTATCTACCAGTCAACCATTGGGTATGACCGACAACTTTAATGTGGGGTCAAACTAAATAAATATATTTATACCTACACAAAATATAAAATAAAATAATTATAATAAACATAGATACTACAATAAAGAAACAATATACATAAATTAATAAGTGCAGCGATTACCGAAATGAGCGGAAAGGCTGAAAGGTATCAAATACCCTCGCGACTGAAGAGAAACCCGTATACCCGTAATATGAAACTAGAACGACTTGGGGATGCCCTGATGGACTCGGGAAGTGAATTCCAAAGCATAACAGCCATATCGGCGAAGGAATTGGAGGCAAAACCTGTACGGTGAAAAGGGGTAGCAAGAGCTAACTTATTTGAAGAACGTAGAATTCTTTCGAGAGTGGAACTTAATAGTTGGAAGTCTTTTTTATGATAGTCTGGGACAAGCTGAATATTAACAATGTTATAGAGCTGACATAAAATGTGAAGACTTCTTCGGTTACGGATTGAGAGCCATTTTAGCCGAGAACGATATTCAGAAATACGTTCGTATTTCCGAAGGCAGAATATAAACCTGATACAATTGTTAAGAAGACGTTTTAATTTGTTGAGATTAATTGTTATTATTACTGTTATTGGCTGATAGAGTAGCGAGATTGGCTCTTGTGACTTGTGGCGTAGAGATGTCGCCACATATTCATAGTTGGTCCACAAACCTACTATCGATAGTTGAGTAAACCCGTGGAAGTGGACTAGGTATCGGTCGGCAACACTAAACAGGGACATGGAGAAGAGAGAAGTTAAAACCAGATTGGAAAGATCAATATTTATTATCTGCACTTACACTTTATGAAGGTAATGGGGTCGTGAGAGTCGGCGAGCAGCCCGCTTAGAGATAACACGACCTTACCTTAGGGCTCGTGCAGCGTGCGGCCGACTAGCGACCAGCGACTGATTTACGGTTCTGAAGGAGGTTCACGTGATTTCATGACATCGTTAACAATAGAAATTATTCCAGATACCAACGAAACAATCTCAGCTATAGATGCGGTTGTAAGTTAGTTTGTTTGTTTGTCTTCTGTTTACCAGTGAACTAACTCAAATTTCAACATTGTAAATTTGAATCGACTTTGAGGAGGGAGTCTTGACTAAATAATTTATTATATAATCCGATTTTTTGTAGCTGCAGCCGCCAATCATTATCTTATGACATTCGAATCAAAAAGTCAGTTTATCTATTCGAGAACCACGATGTACAGACATACAAACAAACAGTCAAATTCCAACTTCCTGTAGTTTTTGTCAATAGATCGTTGCATTTCCGCTATTAAATACCCACCATTAAAATGTATTATAAAAGTTTCATTTCCGTGTGTGGTAGCTAGCTGCAATATATAGCATAGCTAAGTCTGTGACGGTCTTAAATCGCAAGTCTGGCAACACAGACTGGTGTGCAGCGCAGGTCGTATGAATGTTCGCTAGTCGTCGGTCGGTGGCACACTGCAGTTCGCCGTTTAATTACACAAGTTCACTCCAGTCTGTCCGAATCGGTCCGCCGTCGCCAGTCTCTTTATATAAGGGTGAGGCGCAGGACTGACACAGACACGACGTCACAAGTTCCTTTCTTGTATCGTCAACCCGAGCGCAGGATGCGCCTGTGATTACGGTCTAAAAGTGAGTCAGTGAGGCAATGAGTCGTAACAGTGCCTAGTCCTGCGCCGTCCTTCACATTAGCCCTTATTTGAAGATTTCAGTTTGCGGCGTCATCTCCCATTCACTTATAAAGTGTAATACATAAATAATAAATAAATAGAGCCACAGTTTATCAATTGCCTGTATGTAAGATGGATTGTGAAATTACTCTTCTGACTTAAATTTTATGACACGCATCACATTCATAGGTTTTCTATACCAGTATGAGTTAAATGATGTGATAATAAAGTGCTCTTCATATTAAATCGACGTTGACGTCACATTCATAAGGTTTTTCGCCAGTGTGAGTTCTACGGTGTTTTAATAAATTACTCTTTTCATTAAATCGACGTTGACACACGTCACATTCATAAGGTTTTTCACCAGTATGAGTTCTAAGGTGTGTTTTTAACTTACTCCTCTCATTAAATCTGCGTTGACACACGTCACATTCATAAGGTTTTTCGCCAGTATGAGTTTTAAGATGTCTTTTTAAATTACTCCTGTCATTAAATCTGCGTTGACACACGTCACATTTATAAGGTTTTTCGCCAGTGTGAGTTCTATAATGTCGGTCAAAATTTGATTTAAATTTAAAACGTCTATCACAAACATCACATTGGAGTGGACCCTGACCACTCCGTGACGTTGACTCTCGTCGAGACTCGCTCTGTGTCCTGTTGGTTGTACTTCCTGCACCTGGTTGCCGTTTGTCAGCTCCCGATGTGTCAGCTGACGCAGTATCTGTGATTAATCAGCCGACTTGAGAAGAAAGCATAAGATAAAAATAAATAAATACAAATATTAAATCATACTTCAAATTCAAACAACAAAATGCTAAAATTCTTTGAAATTGTTTGTTTAATTTAGACGGTTTTCATCACCTGGCTTTAGTCGAGGTTGCATCCTCATCACTCTGGAGAGGAGCCCGGGGTATGCCTTTGACCAAGGACCCTAGATTAGGTGAGTCAGGTTTTACACGAAGCGACTCCCATCTGACCTCCGCAATCTGAATGTGTAGGTTTCCTCACGATGTTTTCCCTTACCGTAAACGCAACGGTTAGTATTCAAACTAATGTACATAACTTTGAAAATAGTCATTGGTACACGGCCGAGGTAAAGGTGCCGTCATAATATTCAATATTCACGTCATGGATGTTCAGAAATGACACGTGTGGCGGCTGCGGGATGGACAATGTGGGTATGTGGACATATGCCCAACAATATGCCAGGAACAATGCAGCTCACAAATCAAATGTTATGTGGCTATTGCACTTTATTTTACTTAAACTTACCAACGTCAAAGCTGGGCAGAGATCCTCCCTGACCAACAGCACCGTCCATCACAAAAAGTTTTCTGCAAGCATATAAATTATATATATATATGTATATATATATATGTGGGTATATCAACCTACATAAGTACTTACAACCTGCCCGAGATCTATATATTCTGCAAGCATATAAATTATATATATATAGATGTATGTAATGTCAAACAACTCGGGCAGGTTGTAAGTACTATGTAGGTTGATATACCCACCTACCTCCAAATCCCCTTAATCGTAAAAATTATTTGGGAGGTCACCACTTAAACACGTAACAAATGTGTTCAGTTCCTAAAACCTGATAAACGCGGTCGAGTGGGAAGGCCTAGACCAGAACGGACCTTGACCAGAACATGGCCGTCCTGGTCCTGGAGATAAGTCTATACCTACGAGCTTTAATTAAGAGTTATGAATTTGGGTGAAGCGAAAGAAGTGTACAGGGATCGTGCTAAGAGGAAAAAAGATGTAGTTTCTGCCTTCATCTCTGGGAAGGGGACGTGATTTTATGTACATATTCACGTACCTACAATGCTTTATCCACTAAGCAACTTGGCACTGTTGCAGTACGCCACTCAAACCACACAGAACAACGATTAATTAATATTAGTCACTATCTTCATCGTTCACAAGACTTTGGTTAAAATAGAATCAAATCATGACAAAAAGCTGAGAAAACACTTACATACGCACTATCTACTTCAGTAGGTTTTAGTTTTAGTAACATATTCTATTCTACAGTATTAGAATATCGGGTATCGACTTAAATAATAATAATTTTGAAGGTAGTTTTAAAAAGATATCTGTCACTGTCACACTTGCTGTCTGACATTGACAGACACTAAGGGCACGGCAGCGTGTCCCCGACTTTGTAGATCTGTCAGACTCATTGTCATTGCCATTCTCTTGTGTCAATATCAGCTGATTGCTGATTTAGCGTTTTGTTTACGGGAGATATTTTACCTGTATTAACCATTATCAAATTCTATAATAATAGAGCAAGAGCCCGTGAACGCCAGACATACCTTATTTTGTAAAAGCTGATAGTTTCTGTAAATATGCCTCTAGTACAGGTAGGAACGATCCCCACCTATGGTACTCAGGCAGTGGTTGCTTTGGCAGGTAGCAGGTAATAAAGGTATACTTTTTTCAACCTGAAATTCGTTAATTTGTAAAGCTCAATTTTTTGATATTTTATCCGTAATAATACACAAACTCGCGTTACTCATTGCCAGACACGTACTATGGTTGCAACCCCTTGCCAGACGCCCCTAAACTATAATATTTTGTAACTCTACTTACGTCATTTTGTAAAATCTGAATTTAATACATATTTTTTGGGGAATTATTCAAACAAAGTTTCTGAAGTAGCCAGACATTTTTGAAGGTTCTATTATCCTGCCAGACGCATTGGAGTGAGCAAAAGATGCAAGAGTGCGGAGTATATGTAGTAACTGGAGCGAGTGGGACAGTTTACTATGCGTATACAACCGTCCGTTGAACAATACAAAATAAACTAGGGATGGCGATCTAAGATCGATTAATCGAAAAATCGATTATTTGTCGTGGACCTGAAATATGATCCTATACATTACTGGCAAGAGCTAAAAAACCATCAATAGCCATGACGTATATGACTATTGTGGCATCATCCGTTCCTTGTGAGCGCCTGTTTTCAGTTGCTGGAAACATAGCAAATGATGAGCGGAACCGCTTGGATCCCGGTAGACTTGACAGATTGTTGTTTTTAAAAAGGTAAGGTATTAATCATTGGGAATGACTACCTGATGTGATACATTGATGATAATAATAATAAAAATAATTGTTAAAAGAATTTGATAAAAAGATCGTTAATTCTAACATTTGTCTTGTTTTTTATGAATTTGATTTATACTTACAGTGAAAAAAACATTTTGGAAAAATATCGAATTTTTGAGGATTGATTCATCAGGTCACATCCCTAAAATAAACGACAGCTGATGCGCAATGAAACGTCGCAAGAAACCGAACACTCTGTCCCACTCGCTCCAGTTACTACATATACTCCGCACTCTTGCATCTTTTGCTCACTCCAATGCGTCTGGCAGGATAATAGAACCTTCAAAACTGTCTGGCTACTTCAGAAACTTTGTTTGAATAATTCCCCAAAAAATATGTATTAAATTCAGATTTTACAAAATGACGTAAGTAGAGTTACAAAATATTATAGTTTAGGGGCGTCTGGCAAGGGGTTGCAACCATAGTACGTGTCTGGCAATGAGTAACGCGAGTTTGTGTATTATTACGGATAAAATATCAAAAAATTGAGCTTTACAAATTAACGAATTTCAGGTTGAAAAAAGTATACCTTTATTACCTGCTACCTGCCAAAGCAACCACTGCCTAAGTACCATAGGTGGGGATCGTTCTCACCTGTACTAGAGGCATATTTACAGAAACTTTCAGCTTTTACAAAATAAGGTATGTCTGGCGTTCACGGGCTCTTGGGCTATAAGTTTTCTTTATATAAGTACACACGGCGAAAAAATAGTTAATTATGAATTTCAACAACGCCGTATCACTCGTCTGTAAGAACTTGTTCAACTATCTGTGAATCAAGCGCAGTGGATTGAGACATTACTATTAAATAGCAATTACTTTACAGGTGTATGTTAGATCTTGAAATAATACAATGGAGATTACTTACAATGTTCAAGATGCACATTCAAAATTCTGTTACTTACTTGAGGGTTTATAAATACGTATTTACGTATTTAAGATAATTTGAAGTAAATTATTGCGTGTGTACGAACACATAATATTTCGTAAGTCGTAAATTACCAATTAAGTAAGAATCGAGTCTGCCACAGATATTAATATAAATTAAAATGTCTTGGACAGATAGGACACTCATTGGTTCACCTTTTAGTTTTCCCCTTTATATGCGTCTCGCTGTCGTCATTCCAAAATACAAATGTATAGCACAATTAGCGGACTAAATGCTAAAAGCATTATCTACCAGTCAACCATTGGGTATGACAGAGAACTTTGATGTGGGGTCAAACTAAATGAATATATTTATACTTTCACAAAATATAAAATAAAATAATTATAATAAACATAGATACTACAATAAAGAAACAATATATATAAATTAATAAGTGCAGCGATTACCGAAATGAGTGAAAAGGCTGAAAGGTATCAAATACCCACGCGACTGAAGAGAAACCCGTATACCCGTGATATGAAACTAGAACGACTTGGGGATGCCCTGATGGACTCGGGAAGTGAATTCCAAAGCATAACAGCCATATCGGCGAAGGAATTGGAGGCAAAACCTGTACGGTGAAAAGGGGTAGCAAGAGCTAACTTATTTGAAGAACGTAGAATTCTTTCAAGAGTGGAATTTAATACCTAGTTAGAAGTATTTTTTATGATAGTCTGGGGCAAGCTGAATATTAACAATGTTATAGAGCTGACATAAAATGTGAAGACTTCTTAGGTTACGGATTGAGAGCCATTTTAGCCGAGAACGATATTCAGAAATATGATCGTATTTCCGAAGGCAGAATATAAACCTGCTACAAATGTTAAGAAGGCGTTCTAATTTGTTGAGATTAGTTATTGTTATTATTACTATTATTGACTGATAGAGATAGATAGATAGATAAACTCTTTATTGCACCATAAGAGAAAACATACAAAACAACACAAAGCAGATATAGATGGTACAAAGGCGGACTTATCGCTAAAGCAATCTCTTCCAGTCAACCTTTGGGTGGAAGGAAACCAAACAGGAGATCGGCGTTGGCGCAGAGTAAGATAAATAAATGTTTGAACATAATAAAATACATACAGAATATATATCTATGTATATATAATACATATAAATACATACAAATACGCATAAATAGATAATAATAACATATACTTAGGATAGAGTAGAAAGATAATGAGACCTAACGAGAGTAGCGAGATTGACTGTTGTCACTTATGTGACGTAGAGATGTCGCCACATATTCATTGTTGGTCCACAAACCTACTATCGATAGTTGAGTAAACCCGTGGAAGTGGACTAGGTATCGGTCGGCAACACTAAACAGGGACATGGAGAAGAGAGAAGTTAAAACCAGATTGGAAAGATCAATATTTATTATCTGCACTTACACTTTATGAAGGTAATGGGGTCGTGAGAGTCGGCGAGCAGCCCGCTTAGAGATAACACGACCTTACCTTAGGGCTCGTGCAGCGTGCGGCCGACTAGCGACCAGCGACTGATTTACGGTTCTGAAGGAGGTTCACGTGATTTCATGACATCGTTAACAATAGAAATTATTCCAGATACCAACGAAACAATCTCAGCTATAGATGCGGTTGTAAGTTAGTTTGTTTGTTTGTCTTCTGTTTTCCAGTGAACTAACTCAAATTTCAACATTGTAAATTTGAATCGACTTTGAGGGAGTCTTGACTAAATAATTTATTATATAATCCGATTTTTTGTAGCTGCAGCCGCCAATCATTATCTTATGACATTCGAATCAAAAAGTCAGTTTATCTATTCGAGAACCACGATGTACAGACATACAAACAAACAGTCAAATTCCAACTTCCTGTAGTTTTTGTCAATAGATCGTTGCATTTCCGCTATTAAATACCCACCATTAAAATGTATTATAAAAGTTTCATTTCCGTGTGTGGTAGCTAGCTGCAATATATAGCATAGCTAAGTCTGTGACGGCCTTAAATCGCAAGTCTGGCAACACAGACTGGTGTGCAGCGCAGGTCGTATGAATGTTCGCTAGTCGTCGGTCGGTGGCACACTGCAGTTCGCCGTTTAATTACACAAGTTCACTCCAGTCTGTCCGAATCGGTCCGCCGTCGCCAGTCTCTTTATATAAGGGTGAGGCGCAGGACTGACACAGACACGACGTCACAAGTTCCTTTCTTGTATCGTCAACCCGAGCGCAGGATGCGCCTGTGATTACGGTCTAAAAGTGAGTCAGTGAGGCAATTAGTCGTAACAGTGCCTAGTCCTGCGCCGTCCTTCACATTAGCCCTTATTTGAAGATTTCAGTTTGCGGCGTCATCTCCCATGCACTTATAAAGTGTAATACATAAATAATAAATAAATAGAGCCACAGTTTATCAATTGCCTGTATGTAAGATGGATTGTGAAATTACTCTTCTGACTTAAATTTTATGACACGCATCACATTCATAGGTTTTCTATACCAGTATGAGTTAAATGATGTGATAATAAAGTGCTCTTCATATTAAATCGACGTTGACACACGTCACATTCATAAGGTTTTTCGCCAGTGTGAGTTCTACGGTGTTTTAATAAATTACTCTTTTCATTAAATCGACGTTGACACACGTCACATTCATAAGGTTTTTCACCAGTATGAGTTCTAAGGTGTGTTTTTAACTTACTCCTCTCATTAAATCTGCGTTGACACACGTCACATTCATAAGGTTTTTCGCCAGTATGAGTTTTAAGATGTCTTTTTAAATTACTCCTGTCATTAAATCTGCGTTGACACACGTCACATTTATAAGGTTTTTCGCCAGTGTGAGTTCTATAATGTCGGTCAAAATTTGATTTAAATTTAAAACGTCTATCACAAACATCACATTGGAGTGGACCCTGACCACTCCGTGACGTTGACTCTCGTCGAGACTCGCGCTGTGTCCTGTTGGTTGTACTTCCTGCACCTGGTTGCCGTTTGTCAGCTCCCGATGTGTCAGCTGACGCAGTATCTGTGATTAATCAGCCGACTTGAGAAGAAAGCATAAGATAAAAATAAATAAATACAAATATTAAATCATACTTCAAATTCAAACAACAAAATGCTAAAATTTTTTTGAAATTGTTTGTTTAATTTAGACGGTTTTCATCACCTGGCTTTAGTCGAGGTTGCATCCTCATCACTCTGGAGAGGAGCCCGGGGTATGCCTTTGACCAAGGACCCTAGATTAGGTGAGTCAGGTTTTACACGAAGCGACTCCCATCTGACCTCCGCAATCTGAATGTGTAGGTTTCCTCACGATGTTTTCCCTCACCGTAAACGCATCGGTTAGTAATCAAACTAATGTACATAACTTTGAAAATAGTCATTGGTCGAGGTAAAGGTGCCGTCATAATATTCAATATTCACGTCATGGATGTTCAGAAATGACACGTGTGGTGGCTGCGGGATGGACAATGTGGGTATGTGGACATATGCCCAACAATATGCCAGGAACAATGCAGCTCACAAATCAAATGTTATGTGGCTATTGCACTTTATTTTACTTAAACTTACCAACGTCAAAGCTGGGCAGAGATCCTCCCTGACCAACAGCACCGTCCATCACAAAAAGTTTTCTGCAAGCATATAAATTATATATATATATGTATATATATATGTGGGTATATCAACCTACATAAGTACTTACAACCTGCCCGAGATCTATATATTCTGCAAGCATATAAATTATATATATATAGATGTATGTAATGTCAAACAACTCGGGCAGGTTGTAAGTACTATGTAGGTTGATATACCCACCTACCTCCAAAACCCCTTAATCGTAAAAATTATTTGGGAGGTCACCACTTAAACACGTAACAAATGTGTTCAGTTCCTAAAACCTGATAAACGCGGTCGAGTGGGAAGGCCTAGATGAACGTCCCTTGACCAAAACAAGAAGTCTTGGTCCAGGTGAAAAATTAAGAGTTATGAATGTGGGGAAGCGAAAGAAGTGTACAGGGATCGTGGTAAGAGGAAGAAAGATGTAGTTTTTGCCTCCTCTGTGGGAAAGAGATGTGATTTGATGTATTTACGTACCTACTACGCTTTATCCACTAAACAACTTGTTACTGTTGCAGTACGCCTCACAAACCACACAGAATAACGATTAATTAATATTAGCCACTATCTTCATCGTTCACAAGACTTTGGTTAAAATAGAATCAAATCATGACAAAAAGCTGAGAAAACACTTATATATGCACTATCTACTTCAGTAGGATTTAGTTTTAGTAAATAAACTTATTCTATTGTACAGTATTAGAATATGGGGTATCGACTTTAATTTTAATAATTTTGAAGGTAGTTTTAAAAAGATATCTGTCACTGTCACACTTGCTGTCTGACATTGACAGACACTAAGGGCACGGCAGCGTGTCCCCGACTTTGTAGATCTGTCAGACTCATTGTCATTGCCATTCTCTTGTGTCAATATCAGCTGATTGCTGATTTAGTGTTCTGTTTATGGCAGATATTTTACCTGTATTTACCATTTACCAATTTCGATAAGAAGTTTTCTTTATTTAAGTACACACGGCGAAAACATTGTTAATTATGAATTTCAACAACGCCGTATCACTCGTCTGTAAGAACTTGTTCAACTATCTGTGAATCTAGCACAGTGGATTGAGACATTACTATTAAATAGCAATTATGTACTTTACAGGTGTACATTAGATCTTGAAATAATACAATGGAGATTACATGTTCAAGATGTACATTTAAATGTCTGTTACTTACTTGACAGTTTATAAAAACGTATTTAATACGTATTTAAGATAATTTGAAGTAAATTATTGCGTGTGAACGAACACATAAACGCAATAAGTTTCGGGAAATAAACGGTAACAACAAATTCCGCTGGAGTGACGCTGTTGCGGCTTCTTGTGTTCCGGTGTTAAATGGAAGCGCTAAGAAGCTCACTGAAAGCTGCATTTAGGTCGCCTTGGTATACTTAGCCGTGCTGTGCCGTGTGGTTCCCGGCACCAATACAAAAAAGAATAGGATCACTCCATCTCTTTCCCTCGGATGTCGTAAAAGGCGACTAAGGTATAGGCTTACAAACTTGGGATTCTTTTTAGGGCGATGTGTTAGCAACCTGTCACTATTTGAATCTCAATTCTATCATGAGGCCAAATAGTTGAACGTGGCCATTCAGTATTTTTCAAGACTGTTGGCTCTGTCTACCCCGCAAGGGATATAGACGTGACCATATGTTTGTATGGTATTCTTAACAGATATAATAAGTTTCAGGAAAGTTCGTTCACGCATCTATCAGTTATTTCAGTCAAAGAGTCAGCACGACTGTACGGTTAACAAGAGTATAAGACTGCCCATTTAAGAATGTCGTTGAAATGTATGAATCCGTCGCTTTTTTGTGCCAATTCGAATTTGGTCGGTTAGCTAGTAATTTAGGTTGTTTCGTTTTTTGTATATATCTAGATAAATGCGCATCATCTGGAGCTGATATTTTCAGGACATGTATTTCCAAGTAAGCATTAATTTGTTATGTGTACATAAGTATATATCTTTGGTTGAATAGTTTCTTTGCATCGGATATGACATTATTCGATTTCAGTCAAAGTGAAATTACTGATAGATGCGTGAACGAACTTTCCTGAAACTTATTATATCTGTTAAGAATACTAAGGCGACCTGAATGCAGCTTTCAGTGAGCTACTTAGTGCTTGCATTTAAGCGCTAGAAGGCTTTATCAATTACTTCTAGGATTTCCGATTATTCCTAAACAGTAGATATTTTTGACAATATAATTAATTCACAAATTAGCACTAATTGAGCACTAATTACCTGTGTTTAAGCAAAGGTCGCACATTCAATGGTTTCCGAAATACAGCTTTCTGCAAAACGTGACTCCAGCAGGAAACTAAACAACTCTAAAACCCTATGGCGCACAAATTCAATTTATGCTGCACTTTTTTGCTGAAATATAAGCTATCAGCTGATATTCATTACTTGCTTCTCCGGCCCCAGCAAGAAGAATCTTCCTGCTGGAACAGCGTTACTCAAGCAGAATTTGTTTCTTCCGTTTTTTTCCGAAACGGTTATGTGCACAAATTGTATATTTCGCGCACATTTACACGAGATAATGCTATAATTATTTAGAGGGAGGAGGGAGAGGAGGGTCTAGAACTGGGAGGAAGGAGGGTCTGGAGTCACGCTCACGAAGTGGACTAGGTATCGGTCGGCAACACTAAACAGGGACATGGAGAAGAGAGAAGTTAAAACCAGATTGGAAAGATCAATATTTATTATCTGCACTTACACTTTATGAAGGTAATGGGGTCGTGAGAGTCGGCGAGCAGCCCGCTTAGAGATAACACGACCTTACCTTAGGGCTCGTGCAGCGTGCGGCCGACTAGCGACCAGCGACTGAGTTACGGTTCTGAAGGAGGTTCACGTGATTTCATACATCGTTAACGATTGAAATTATGCCAGATACCAATGAAACAATCTCAGTTATAGTTGCGGTAGTAAGTTAGTTTGTTTGTTAGTTTGTTTGTCTTCAGTTTTCCCAGTGAACTAACGTTTGTAAATTTGAATTGAATTTGAGGGAGCCTTGACTAAATAATTTTTTATGTAATCCGATATTTTATAGCTGCAGCCGCCAATCATTATCTTATGACATTCAAACAAAAATACATTCGAATCAAAAAGTCGGTGTAGCTATTCGAGAACCACGATGTACAGATATACAAACAGACAGTCAACATCCAACTTACCGTAGTTTTTTGTCCATAGATTGTTGCCTAAGTCACTCGCATTTCCGATAATTAACACCCACCACTAAAATATTAAAGTTTCATTTCCAAGTGTGGTAGCTGCAATATATAGTAAAGCTAAGTCTGTGACGGCATTAAATCGCAAGTCTGGCAACACAGACTGGTGTGCAGCGCAGGTCGTATGAATGTTCGCTAGTCGTCGGTCGGTGGCACACTGCAGTTCGCCGTTTAATTACACAAGTTCAATCCAGTCTGTCCGAATCGGTCAGACTTAGGTCGGCCGAAGTCCGCGGTACGCTGCACAAATCCTTAGGAACGCAGTGCTGGCAAAAAGAAGGACGTCCGCCGTCGCGAGTCTCTTTATATAAGGGTGAGGCGCAGGACTGACACAGACACGACGACGTCACAAGTTCCTTTCTTATATCGTCAACCCGAGGCAATGACACGAAGTAAATTCAGAATACAGACGGCCTCTGTGGCGCAGCGGTAGTACGCTTGTCTGTGACACAGGAGGTCCCGGGTTCAAATCCCGGTCAGGGCATGATGAGAAAAGAACTTTTTCTGATTGGCCTGGGTCTTGGATGTTTATCTTTATAAGTATTTGTTATAAAATATCGTTGAGTTAGTATCTCGTAACACAAGTTTCGAACTTACTTTGAGGCTAACTCAATTAGTGTAATTTGTCCTGTATATATTTATTTATTTATTCCGCCTTGCGACGTCGTAACAGTGCCTAGTCCTGCGCCGTCCTTCACATAATTTCAGTTGGCGACATTATCTCCCATTCATAATTATAAATTGTAATACATAAGTAATAAATAAATAGAACCACAGTTTTTCAATTTCCTGTATGTTCTAAGATGGACTATGAAATTTCTCTTCTGACTTCATATTTTATGACACACTTCCGATTCATAGATTTATAAAACAGGATGATTTCTACGGTGTCTTGTTAAATATCTCTTCACCTTAAATCGACGTTGACACACGTCACATTCATAAGGTTTTTCGCCAGTGTGAGTTCTCCTGTGATTTGTTAAATCACCCTTCTGAACAAATCCGCGTTGACACACGTCACATTCATAAGGTTTTTCACCAGTATGAGTTCTAAGGTGTCCTTTTAACTTACTCCTCTCATTAAATCCGCGTTGACACACGTCACATTCATAAGGTTTTTCACCAGTATGAGTTCTAAGGTGTCTTTTTAAACTACTCCTCTCATTAAATCCGCGTTGACACACGTCACATTCATAAGGTTTTTCGCCAGTATGAGTTCTACGATGTTGTAATAAGTTTCCCTTTAAATTAAATCGGCGTTGACACACTTCACATTCATAAGGTTTTTCGCCAGTGTGAGTTCTCCTGTGTTTTGTCAAATCACCCTTCTGAACAAATCCGCGTTGACACACGTCACATTCATAAGGTTTTTCGCCAGTGTGAGTTCTAATGTGTCCTTTTAACTTACTCCTCTCATTAAATCTGCGTTGACACACGTGACATTCATAAGGTTTTTCACCAGTATGAGTTCTAATGTGTCTTTTTAACTTACTCCTCTCATTAAATCTGCGTTGACACACGTCACATTCATAAGGTTTTTCGCCAGTGTGAGTTCTCCTGTGTTTTGTCAAATCACCCTTCTGAACAAATCGATGTTGGCACACGTCACATTCGTAAGGTTTTTCACCAGTATGAGTTCTAAGGTGTGTTTTTAAACTAAACCTCTCATTAAATCTGCGTTGACACACGTTACATTCATAAGGTTTTTCGCCAGTGTGAGTTCTATAATGTATGTCAAAATTTGATTTAAATTTAAAGCTTCTACCACACATATCACACTGGAGTGGACCCTGACCACTCCGTGACGTTGACTCTCGTCGAGACTCGCGCTGTGTCCTGTTGGTTGTACTTCCTGCACCTGGTTGCCGTTTGTCAGCTCCCGATGTGTCAGCTGACGCAGAATCTGTCATTAATTAGACCGACTTGAGAAGAAAGCATAAGATAAAAAAATACAAATATTAAAAGATACTTCACATTCAAACAACAAAATGCTAAAATTCTTTGAAATTGTTTGTTTAATTTACACGGTTTTCTTCCCCTGGCTTTAGTCGAGGTTGTATCCTCATCACTCTGGAGAGGAGCCCGGGGTATGCCTTTGACCAAGGACCCTAGATTAGGTGAGTCAGGTTTTTACATGAAGCGACTCCCATCTGACCTCCGCAATCTGAATGTGTAGGTTTCCTCACGATGTTTTCCCTCACCGTAAACGCATCGGTTAGTAATCAAACTAATGTACATGACTTTGAAAATAGTCATTGGTACACGGCCGAGTTAAAGGTGCCGTTATAATATTCAATATTCACGTCATAGATGTTCAGAAATGACACTTGTGGTGGCTGCGGAATGGACAATGTGGGTATGTGGACATATGCCCAACAATATGCCAGGAACAATGCAGCTCACAAATCAAATGTTATGTTGCTATTGCGCTTTATTTAAACTTACCAAATTGTTCATCCTTTCTTACGATATAAGACCGCGAATACGCAAACATAGCTAGAACCCCAAAGCCGGGCAGAGATCCGCCCTGACCAACAGCACCGTCCATCACAGATAGTTATCTGCAAGCATATAAATTATAATATATGTATGTAGTGTCAAACAACTCGGGCAGGTTGTAAGTACTTATGTAGGTTGATATACACACCTACCTCCAAAACCCCTTAATCGTAAAAGTTATTTGGGAGGTCACCACTTAAAAACGTAACAAATGTGTTCAGTTCCTAAAACCTGATAAACGCGGTCGAGTGGGAAGGCCTAGATGGACGTACCTTGACCAAAACAGGAAGTCCTGGTCCAGGCGAAAAGTGTATACCTACGAGCTTTAATTAAGAGTTATGAATATGGGTGAAGCGAAAGAAGTGTACAGGGATCGTGGTAAGAGGAAGAAAGATGTAGTTTCTGCCTTCCTCTCTGGGAAAGGGACGTGATTTTATGTATTTAGGTACGTACCTACTACGCTTTATCCACCAAGCAACTTGGTACTGTTGCAGTACGCCACTCAAACCACACAGAATAGCGATTATTTATTATTAGCCACTATCTTCATCGTTCTCCAGACTGGCTAAGATTTGGTTGGTTAAAATAGAATCATATCAAAACACTTATATACGCACTATCTACTTCAGTAGGTTTTAGTTTTAGTAACATATTCTATTCTACAGTATTAGAATATCGGGTATTGACTTAAATTATAATAATTTTGAAGGTAGTTTTAAAAAGATATCTGTCACTGTCACACTTGCTGTCTGACATTGACAGACACTAAGGGCACGGCAGCGTGTCCCCGACTTTGTAGATCTTTCAGACTCATTGTCATTGTCATTCTCACTTGTGACAATATCATTTGATTGCTAATTTAGTGTTCTGTTTACGGCAGATATTTTACCGGTATTTACCATTTATCAATTTCGGTATTAAGTTTTCTTTATTTAAGTACAGACGGCGAAAAAAATAGTTAATTATGAATTCCAACAAGGCAATATCACTCGTCTGCAAGAACTTGTTCAACTATCTAATAAATCTTGCATAGTGGATTAAGACATTACTATTAAATAGCAATTAATTTATAGGCGTATGTATCTACAACAGCTTCCTCTCTCCTTTTAGCCCCCGCGTGTTAGCCTGCACTAGGTAAGTAAGTAAGTAAGTAAGTAAATGCTTTATTGTTCACTAAAGGAGTACATTACAAATAAAAACAGTACAGCACAAAGGCGGGCTTATCCCTAAGTGGGATCTCTTCCAGCCAACCTGACAGTAAGAGGATCATAAACAAAACAATAGAGATTACAATGTTCAAGATGCACTTTTAAATGTCTGTTACTTTCTTGAGAGATTATGAAAACGTATTTACGTATTTAAGATAATTGGAAGTTAATTATTGCGTGTGAACGAACACGTAAGTCCTAAAGTAAACCTAAGTCGTAAATTACAAATTAAGTAAGAATCGAGTCTGCCACAGATATTAGTATAAATTAAAATGTCTTAGACAGATAAGACACTCATTGGTCCACCGTTTAGTTCCTCCCTTGATATGCACATAGCGTATGTATCTACAACAGCTTCCTCTCTCCTTTTAGCCCCCGCGTGTTAGCCTGCACTAGGTAAGTAAGTAAGTAAGTAAGTAAATGCTTTATTGTTCACTAAAGGAGTACATTACAAATAAAAACAGTACAGCACAAAGGCGGGCTTATCCCTAAGTGGGATCTCTTCCAGCCAACCTGACAGTAAGAGGATCATAAACAAAATTGAGGCAAGGGTGAACAACAGTTCTTTTACTAGAATTATCCTTAAGACACAACAATTATATACGTAAAATACAAATAAATAAATAAAGAAAATATATAAACATGTATATATTCTAAATTAACTTCAAAACGAATTCAAGTCTCGAGAAAGAATTTATTAAGCTTATTTTTGAAGGAATTAGAAGAAGGGGACAATTTTATAAGAAGGGGCAGTTTATTCCAAAGGCGAGCAGCCAACACGGAAAAGGACTTACCGTAGGTTTGAGAATGGTAGTCAGGAATCTGTAAAAGGAGGGTATTACAGGAACGAAGGCGTGGATCATGGATGCGAAAAGTGAATTTTTCTGACAGATATTTAGGGAAAAGGGGATTAAAAAGAACACTGTACAAAAAGGAGACAATATGTAGGTCTCGCTGTCGTCATCCCACACGGCCCCAGGGTCCGCTTTCCGTCATTCCGACGAGCGACACTCCCACTATGCGCATTATTTATTTATTTAAACTTCATCGCAATATAAAAATGTACAGCACAATTAGCGGACTTAGTGCTTAAAGCATTATCTACCAGTCAACCATTTGGTATGACAGAGAATTTTAATGTGGGGTCAAACTAAATAAATATATTTATACCTACACAAAATATAAAATAAAATAATTTTTAATAAACATATAAACTACAATAAAGAAACAATACGAGTATATATAAATTAATAGGTGCAGCGATTACCGAAAAGAGTGAAAAGGCTGAAAGGTATCAAAAACCCACGCGACTGAAGAGAAACCCGTATACCCGTGATATGAAACTAGCACGACTTGGGGATGCCCTGATGGACTCGGGAAGTGAATTCCAAAGCATAACAGCCATATCGGCGAAGGAATTGGAGGCAAAACCTGTACGGTGAAAAGGGGTAGCAAGAGCTAACTTATTTGAAGAACGTAGAATTCTTTCGAGAGTGGAACTTAATAGTGGGAAGTCTTTTTTGTGATAGTCTGGGGCAAGCTGATTAATGAGTAAGTTATAGAGCTGACATAAAATGTGAAGACTTCTTAGGTTACGGATTGAGAGACATTTTAGCCGAGAACGATATTCAGAAATATGATCGTATTTCCGAAGGCAGAATATAAACGTGGTACAATTGTAAAGAAGACGTTCTAATTTGTTGAGATTAGTTATAGTTATTATTACTGTTATTGACTGATAGAGAGATTGGCTCTTGTGACTTGTGGCGTAGAGATGTCGCCACATATTCATAGTTGGTCCACAAACCTACTATCGATAGTTGAGTAAACCCGTGGAAGTGGACTAGGTATCGGTAGGCAACACTAAACAGGGACATGGAGAAGAGAGAAGTTAAAACCAGATTGGAAAGATCAATATTTATTATCTGCACTTACACTTTATGAAGGTAATGGGGTCGTGAGAGTCGGCGAGCAGCCCGCTTAGAGATAACACGACCTTACCTTAGGGCTCGTGCAGCGTGCGGCCGACTAGCGACCAGCGACTGATTTACGGTTCTGAAGGAGGTTCACGTGATTTCATACATCGTTAACGATAGAAATAGCTAGCTACAATGTATAGTATAGCTAAGTCTGTGACGGCCTAAAATCGCTAATCTGGCCACACTGCCGGTCTGTCAGATTGTTGTGGAATGTGCAGCGCAGGTCGTATGAATGTTCGCTAGTCGTCGGTCGGTGGCACACTGCAATACGCCGCCGTTTAATTACACAAATTCGTTCCAGTCTGTCCGAATCGGTCAGACTGAGGTCGGCCGAAGTCCGCGGCACGCTGCACAAATCCTTAGGGACGCAGTGCTGGCAAAAAGAAGGACGTCCGCCGTCGCGAGTCTCTTTATATAAGAGTGAGGCGCAGGACTGACACAGATACGACGTCACAAGTTCCTTTCTTGTATCGTCAACCCGAGCGCAGGATGCGCCTGTGATTACGGTCTAAAAGTGAGTCAGTGAGGCAATGAGTCGTAACAGTGCCTAGTCCTGCGCCGTCCTTCACATTAGCCCTTATTTGAAGATTTCAGTTTGCGGCGTCATCTCCCATTCACTTATAAAGTGTGTATGTTCTAAGATGGACTGTGAAATTACTCTTCTGACTTAAATTTTATGACACGCATCACATTCATAGGTTTTCTATACCAGTATGAGTTAAATGATGTGATAATAAAGTGCTCTTCATATTAAACCGACATTGACACAGGTCACATTCATAAGGTTGTTCACCAGTATGAGTTCTACGGTGTGCGTTTAAACTACTGCTCTGATTAAATCTTCGTTGACACACGTCACATTCATAAGGTTTTTCGCCAGTGTGAGTTCTCCTATGATTTGTTAAATGACTCTTCTGAACAAATCGACGTTGACACACGTCACATTCATAAGGTTTTTCGCCAGTGTGAGTTCTCCTGTGATTTGTTAAATTAATCTTCTGAACAAATTGACATTGACACACGTCACATTTATAAGGTTTTTCACCAGTATGAGTTCTATAATGTATGTCAAAATTTGATTTAAATTTAAAACGTCTACCACAAATATCACACTGGAGTGGACCCTGACCACTCCGTGACGTTGACTCTCGTCGAGACTCGCGCTGTGTCCTGTTGGTTGTACTTCCTGCACCTGGTTGCCGTTTGTCAGCTCCCGATGTGTCAGCTGACGCAGTATCTGTGATAAATCAGTTGACTTGAGAAGAAAGCATAGGTTAAACATAAATAAATACAAATATTAAAACATACTTCAAATTCAAACAACAAAATGCTAAAATTCTTTGAAATTGTTTGTTTAATTTAGACGGTTTTCCTCCCCTGGCTTTAGTCGAGGTTGCATCCTCATCACTCTGGAGAGGGGCCCGGGGTATGCCTTTGACCAAGGACCCTAGATTAGGTGAGTCAGGTTTTTACACGAAGCGACTCCCATCTGACCTCCGCAATCTGAATATGTAGGTTTCCTCACGATGTTTTCCCTTACCGTAAACGCATCGGCTAGTATTTAAACTAATGTACATAACTTTGACAATAGTCATTGGTACACGGCCGAGGTAAAGGTGCCGTCATAATATTCAATATTCACGTCATGGATGTTCAGAAATGACACGTGTGGTGGCTGCGGGATGGACAATGTGGGTATGTGGACATATGCCCAACAATATGCCAGGAACAATGCAGCTCACAAATCAAATGTTATGTAGCTATTGCGCTTTATTTAAACTTACCAAATTGTTCATCCTTTCTTACGATATAAGACCGCGAATACGCAAACATAGCTAGAACCCCAAAGCCGGGCAGAGATCCGCCCTGACCAACAGCGCCGTCCATCATAAATAGTTATCTGCAAACATATAAATTATATAAATATGTATGTAGTGTCAAACAACTCAGACAGGTTGTAAGTATGTAGGTTGAAATATACACCTACCTCCAAAACCCCTTAATCGTGAAAATTAGTTGGGAGGTCACCACTAAAACACGTAACAAATGTGTTCAGTTCCTAAATCCTGATAAACGCGGGCGAGTGCGGAGGCCTAGATGAACGTACCTTGACCAAAACAGGAAGTCCTGGTCCCGACGAAAAGTCTATAACTACGAGCTTTAATTAAGAGTTAGGAATGTGAGTAAAGCGAAAAAAGTGTACAGGGATCGTGGTAAGAGGAAGAAAGATGTAGTTTTTGCCTCCTCTGTGGGAAAGAGATGTGATTTTATGTATTTACGTACCTACTACGCTTTATCCACTAAACAACTTGGTACTGTTGCAGTACGCCTCACAAACCACACAGAATAACGATTAATTAATATTAGCCACTATCTTTATCGTTAACTTCGTCCACACGTTCGTTGGGAAAACTGTTACCTGACTGTGTAATTAGATATTTAGTAGTAAGAATTTAATTTAGTTGGTCAAAATAGAATAAAATAATGACAAAAAGCCGAGAAAACACTTATATACGCAATATCTACTTCAGTACGATTTAGTTTTAGTAAATAAACAAATTCTATTCTAAACTATTACAGTGTCGGGTATCGACTTAAATTATAATAATTTTGAAGGTAGTTTTAAAAAGATATCTGTCACTGTCACACTTGCTGTCTGACATTGACAGACACTAAGCGATTTTGTAGATCTGTCAGACTCATTGTCATTGCCATTCTCTTGTGTCAATATCAGCTGATTGCTGATTTAGCGTTTTGTTTACGGGAGATATTTTACCTGTATTAACCATTATCAAATTCTATAATAAGTTTTCTTTATATAAGTACACACGGCGAAAAACTAGTTAATTATGAATTTCAACAACGCCGTATCACTCGTCTGTAAGAACTTGTTCAACTATCTGTGAATCAAGCGCAGTGGATTGAGACATTACTATTAAATAGCAATTACTTTACAGGTGTATGTTAGATCTTAAAATAATACAATGGAGATTACGATGTTCAAGATGTACATTCAAAATTCTGTTACTTACTTGAGGGTTTATAAAAACGTAATTACGTATTTAAGATAATTTGAAGTAAATTATTGCATGTGAACGAACGCATAATATTTCGTAAGTCGTAAATTACCAATGAAGTAAGAATAGAGTCTGCCACAGATATAAGTATAAATTGAAATGTCTTGGACAGATAGGACACTCATTGGTTCACCTTTTAGTTTTCCCTTTTATATGCGTCTCGCTGTCGTCATCCCACACGGCCCTGGGGTCCTCTTTCCGTCATTACGGCGAGCGACACTCGCGCTATGCGCATTATTTATTTATTTAAACTTTATTGCAAAATACAAATGTATAGCACAATTAGCGGACTTAATGCTAAAAGCATAATCTACCAGTCAACCATTGGGTATGACAGAGAACTTTGATGTGGGGTCAAACTAAATGAATATATTTATACCTTCACAAAATATAAAATAAAATAATTATAATAGACATATAAACTACAATAAGTGAATTCCAAAGCATAACAGCCATATCGGCGAAAGAATTGGAGGCAAAACCTGTACGGTGAAAAGGGGTAGCAAGAGCTAACTTATTTGAAGAACGTAGATTTCTATCGAGAGTGGAACTTAATACCAAGTTAGAAGTCTTTTTATGATAGTCTGGGGCAAGCTGATTATTAACAATGTTATAGAGCTGACATAAAATGTGAAGACTTCTTCGGTTACGGATTGAGAGCCATTTTAGCCGAGAACGATATTCAGAAATATAATCGTATTTCCGAAGGCAGAATTATAAACCTGATACAATTGTTAAGAAGACGTTCTAATTTGTTGAGATTAGTAATAGTTATTATTACTGTGCCGTGTGATTCCCGGCACTATTACAAAAAAGAATAGGACCACTCCATCTCTTTCCCATGGATGTCGTAAAAGGCGACTAAGGGATAAGCTTATAAACTTAGGATTCCTCTTTTAGGCGATGGGCTAGCAACCTGTCACTATTTGAATCTCGGTTCTATCATTAAGCCAAATAGCTGAACGTGGCCATTCAGTCTTTTCAAGACTGTTGGCTCTGTCTTCCCCGCAAGGGATATAGACGTGATCATATGTATGTATGTATGTATTATTACTGTTATTGACTGATAGAGTTGCGAGATTGGCTGTTGCGACTTCTGTGGCGTAGAGATGTCGCCACATATTCATAGTAAGTCCACAAACCCAACTATCGATAGTTGAGTAAACCCGTGGAAGTGGACTAGGTATCGGTCGGCAACACTAAACAGGGACATGGAGAAGAGAGAAGTTAAAACCAGATTGGAAAGATCAATATTTATTATCTGCACTTACACTTTATGAAGGTAATGGGGTCGTGAGAGTCGGCGAGCAGCCCGCTTAGAGATAACACGACCTTACCTTAGGGCTCGTGCAGCGTGCGGCCGACTAGCGACCAGCGACTGATTTACGGTTCTGAAGGAGGTTCGCGTGATTTCATACATCGTTAACGATAGAAATTATACCAGATACCAACGAAACAATCTCAGCTATGGATGCGGTTGAAAGTTAGTTTGTTTGTTAGTTTGTTTGTCTTCAGTTTTCCCAGTGAACTAACTCAAATTTCAACATTGTAAATTTGAATCGACTTTGAGGGAGTCTTGACTAAATAATTCATTATGTAATCCGATATTTTGTAGCTGCAGCCGCCAGTCTTTATCTTATGACATTCAAACAAAAAATCAGTTTATCTATTCGAGAACCACGATGAACAGACATACAAACAAACAGTCAACATCCAACTTCCTGTAGTTTTTGTCAATAGATCGTTGCATTTCCGCTATTAAATACCCACCATTAAAATGTATATAAAAGTTTCATTTCCGTGTGTGGTAGCTAGCTGCAATATATAGCATAGCTAAGTCTGTGACGGTCTTAAATCGCAAGTCTGGCAACACAGACTGGTGTGCAGCGCAGGTCGTATGAATGTTCGCTAGTCGTCGGTCGGTGGCACACTGCAGTTCGCCGTTTAATTACACAAGTTCAATCCAGTCTGTTCGAATCGGTCCGCCGTCGCCAGTCTCTTTATATAAGGGTGAGGCGCAGGACTGACACAGACACGACGTCACAAGTTCCTTTCTTATATCGTCAACCCGAGCGCAGGATGCGCCTGTGATTACGGTCTAAAAGTGAGTCAGTGAGGCAATGACACGAAGTAAATTCCGCCTTGCGACGGCGTAACAGTCACATTCATAAGGTTTTTCACCAGTATGAGTTCTAAAGTGTCTTTTTAAACTACTCCTTTCATTAAATCTGCGTTGACACACGTCACATTCATAAGGTTTTTCGCCAGTGTGAGTTCTAAGGTGTCTTTTTAAACTACTCCTCACATTAAATCTGCGTTGACACACGTCACATTCATAAGGTTTTTCGCCAGTGTGAGTTCTACTGTGTTTTGTTAAATCACCCTTCTGAACAAATCCGCGTTGACACACGTCACATTCATAAGGTTTTTCGCCAGTATGAGTTCTACGATGTTGTAATAAGTTTCCCTTTAAATTAAATCGGCGTTGACACACTTCACATTCATAAGGTTTTTCGCCAGTGTGAGTTCTCCTGTGTTTTGTTAAATCACCCTTCTGACCAAAACCGCGTTGACAAACGTCACATTTATAAGGTTTTTCGCCAGTATGAGTTCTATAATGTTTGTCAAATTTGGATTTACATTTAAAACGTCTATCACAAACATCACATTGGAGTGGACCCTGACCACTCCGTGACGTTGACTCCCGTCGAGACTCGCGCTGTGTCCTGTTGGTTGTACTTCCTGCACCTGGTTGCCGTTTGTCAGCTCTAGATGTGTCAGCTGACGCAGTATCTGTAATTAATCAGCTGACTTGAGAAGAAAGCATAAGTTAAACATAAATAAATACAAAATTAAAACATACTTCAAATCCAAACAACAAAATGCTAAAATTGTTTATTTAATTAAGACGTTTTTCTCCCCTGGCTTTAGTCGAGGTTGCATCCTCATCACTCTGGAGAGGAGCCCGGGGTATGCCTTTGTCCACGCACCCCAGATTAGCTGAGTCAGGTTTTTACACGAAGCGACTCCCATCTGACCTCCGCAACCTTTGCAGATAAACCTAATATCTAGTCGCCTGAGTGTGTAGGTTTCCTCACGATGTTTTCCCTCACCGTAAACGCATCGGTTAGTATTCAAACTAATGTACATAACTTTGAAAATAGTCATTGGTACACGGCCGAGGTAAAGGTGCCGTCATAATATTCAATATTCACGTCATGGATGTTCAGAAATGACACGTGTGGTGGCTGCGGGATGGACAATGTGGGTATGTGGACATATGCCCAACAATATGCCAGGAACAATGCAGCTCACAAATCAAATGTTATGTGGCTATTGCACGTTATTTAACTTAAACTTACCAACGTCAAAGCTGGGCAGAGATCCACCCTGACCAACAGCACCGTCCATCACAAAAAGTTTTCTGCAAGCATATAAATTATATATATATATTATATATATATATATATATATGTGGGTATATCAACTTACATAGTACTTACAACCTGCCCGAGTTGTTTGACATTACATACATCTATATATATATATATATATATATAGATGTATGTAATATATATATACATCTATATATAAATAAATCTATATATAAATCCTACCTCCAAAACCCCTTAATCGTAAAAATTATTTGGGAGGTCACCACTTAAACACGTAACAAATGTGTTCAGTTCCTAAAACCTGATAAACGCGGTCGAGTGGGAAGGCCTAGATGAACGTACCTTGACCAAAACAGGAAGTCTTGGTCCAGGTGAGAAATTAAGAGTTATGAATGTGGGGAAGCGACAGAAGTGTACAGGGATCGTGGTAAGAGGAAGAAAGATGTAGTTTCTGCCTTCCTCTCTGGGAAAGAGACGTGATTTTATGTATTTAGGTACGTACCTACTACGCTTTATCCACCAAGCAACTTGGTACTGTTGCAGTACGCCACTCAAACCACACAGAATAGCGATTATTTATTATTAGCCACTATCTTCATCGTTCCCCAGACTGGCTAAGATTTGGTTGGTTAAAATAGAATCAAATCAAAACACTTATATACGCACTATCTACTTCAGTAGGTTTTAGTTTTAGTAACATATTCTATTCTACAGTATTAGAATATCGGGTATCGACTTAAATTATAATAATTTTGAAGGTAGTTTTAAAAAGATATCTGTCACTGTCACACTTGCTGTCTGACATTGACAGACACTAAGGGCACGGCAGCGAGTCCCCGACTTTGTAGATCTGTCAGACTCATTGTCATTGCCATTCTCTTGTGTCAATATCAGCTGATTGCTGATTTTGTGTTCAGTTTACGGCAGATATTTAACTATATTAACTTTTATCAAATTCGATAATAAGTTTTCTTTATTTAAGTACACACGTCGAAAAAATGGTAATTATGGATTTCAACAACGCCGTATCACTCGTCTGTAAGAACTTGTTCAACTATCTGTGAATCGAGCACAGTGGATTAAGACATTACTATTAAATAGCAATTATGTACTTTACAGGTGTACGTTAGATCTTGAAATAATACAATGGAGATTACATGTTAAACATGTACATTTAAATGTCTATTACTTACTTGACAGTCTATAAAAATGTATTTAATACGTATTTAAGATAATTTGAAGTAAAGTTATTGCGTGTGAACGAACACATAAACGCAATAAGTTTCGGAAATAAACGGAAAAAACAAATTCCGCTGGAGTGACGCTGTTGCGGCTTGTTGTGTTCCGGTGTTAAATGGAAGCTCTAAGAAGTTCACTGAAAGCTGCATTTAGGTCGCCTTGGTATACTTAGCCGTGCTGTGCCGTGTGGTTCCCGGCACCAATACAAAAAAAGAATAGGACCACTTTATCTCTTCCCCATGGTTGTCGTAAAAGGCGACTAAAGGATAGGCTTACAAACTTGGGATTCTTTTTTAGGCGATGGGCTAGCAACCTGTCACTATTTGAATCTCAATTCTATTTGTTGGCTCTGTCTACCCCGCAAGGGATATAGACGTGATCATATGTTTGTATGTATGGTATTCTTAACAGATATAATAAGTTTCAGGAAAGTTCGTTCACGCATCTATCAGTTATTTCAGTCAAAGAGTCAGCACGACTGTACGGTTAACAAGAGTAAAGGACTGCCCATTTAAGAATGTCGTTTAAATGTATGAATCCGTCGCTTTTTTGTGCCAATTCGAATTTGGTCGGTTAGCTAGTAATTTAGGTTGTTTCGTTTTTTGTATATATCTAGATAAATGCGCATCATCTGGAGCTGATATTTTCAGGACATGTATTTCCAAGTAAGCATTAATTTGTTATGTGTACATAAGTATATATCTTTGGTTGAATAGTTTCTTTGCATCGGATATGACATTATTCGATTTCAGTCAAAGTGAAATTACTGATAGATGCGTGAACGAACTTTCCTGAAACTTATTATATCTGTTAAGAATACTAAGGCGACCTGAATGCAGCTTTCAGTGAGCTACTTAGTGCTTGCATTTAAGCGCTAGAAGGCTTTATCAATTACTTCTAGGATTTCCGATTACTCCTAAACAGTAGATATTTTTGACAATATAATTAATTCACAAATTAGCACTAATTAAGCACTAATTAAGCACTAATTAAGCACTAATTACCTATGTTTAAGCAAAGGTCGCACATTCAATGGTTTCCGAGATACAGCTTTCTGCAAAACGTGACTCCAGCAGGAAACTAAATAACTCTAAAACCCTATGGCGCACAAATTCAATTTTTGCTGCACTTTTTTGCTGAAATATAAGCTATCTGCTGATATTCATTACTTGCTTCTCCGGCCCCAGCAAGAAGAATCTTCCTGCTGGAACAGCGTTACTCAAGCAGAATTTGTTTCTTCCGTTTTTTTCCGAAACGGTTATGTGCACAAATTGTATATTTCGCGCACATTTACACGAGATAATGCTATAATTATTTAGAGGGAGGAGGGAGAGGAAGGTCTAGAACTGGGAGGAGGGAGGGTCTGGAGTCACGCTCACGAAGTGGACTAGGTATCGGTCGGCAACACTAAACAGGGACATGGAGAAGAGAGAAGTTAAAACCAGATTGGAAAGATCAATATTTATTATCTGCACTTACACTTTATGAAGGTAATGGGGTCGTGAGAGTCGGCGAGCAGCCCGCTTAGAGATAACACGACCTTACCTTAGGGCTCGTGCAGCGTGCGGCCGACTAGCGACCAGCGACTGATTTACGGTTCTGAAGGAGGTTCACGTCATTTCATACATCGTTAACGATAGAAATTATGTCAGATACCAATGAAACAATCTCAGTTATAGTTGCAGTAGATAGTTAGTTTGTTTGTCTTTACAGTTTAACAAGTGAAAAATCAAATAGCAACATTGTAAATTTGTATCGATTTTGAGGGAGTCTTGACTAAATTGTTTTTTGTAATCCGATATTTTGTCAAAAGATTGTTGCCTAAGTCTCCCGCATTTTCGCTTTTAAACACCCACCATTAAAATATATATTATAGTTTCATTTCCGTGTGTGGTAGCTAGCTGCAATATATAATATAGCTAAGTCTGTGACGGTCTTAAATCGCAAGTCTGGCAACACAGACTGGTGTGCAGCGCAGGTCGTATGAATGTTCGCTAGTCGTCGGTCGGTGGCACACTGCAGTTCGCCGTTTAATTACACAAGTTCACTCCAGTCTGTCCGAATCGGTCAGACTGAGGTCGGCCGAAGTCCGCGGCACGCTGCACAAATCCTTAGGGACGCAGTGCTGGCAAAAAGAAGGACGTCCGCCGTCGCGAGTCTCTTTATATAAGGGTGAGGCGCAGGACTGACACAGACACGACGTCACAAGTTCCTTTCTCATATCGCCAACTTGAGCGCAGGATGCGCCTGTGATTACGGTCTAAAAGTGAGTCAGTGAGGCAATGACACGAAGTAAATGCCGCCTCGCGACGTCGTAACAGTGCCTGGTCCTGCGCCGTCCTTCACATAAGCCCTTATTTGCATATTTCTGTTTGCGGGGTCATCTCACATTCACTTATAAAGTGTAATACATAAATTATAATTAAATAGAGCCACAGTTTATCAATTGCCTGTATGTTCTATGATGGATTGTGAAATTACTCTTCTGACTTAAATATTATGACACGCATCACATTCATAGGTTTTCTATACCAGTATGAGTTAAATGATGTGATAATAAAGTGCTCTTCATATTAAATCGACGTTGGCACACGTCACATTCATAAGGTTTTTACCAGTATGAGTTCTAAGGTGTCTTTTTAAACTACTCCTCTCATTAAATCTGCGTTGACACACGTCACATTCATAAGGTTTTTCACCAGTATGAGTTCTACGGTGTCTTTTTAACTTACTCCTCTCATTGAATCTGCGTTGACACACGTCACATTCATAAGGTTTTTCGCCAGTGTGAGTTCTACGGTGTCTTGTTAAATCACACTTCTGAACAAATCGACTTTGACACACGTCACATTCATAAGGTTTTTCGCCAGTGTGAGTTCTACGGTGATTTAATAAATTACTCTTTTCATTAAATCGACGTTGACACACGTCACATTCATACGGTTTTTCGCCAGTGTGAGTTCTAAGGTGTCTTTTTAAACTACTCCTCTCATTAAATCTGCGTTGACACACGTCACATTCATAAGGTTTTTCACCAGTATGAGTTTTAAGATGTCTTTTTAAATTACTCCTCTCATTAAATCTGCGTTGACACACGTAACATTTAAAAGGTTTTTCGCTAGTGTGAGTTCTATAATGTCGGTCAAAATCTGATTTAAATTTAAAACGTCTATCACAAACATCACATTGGAGTGGACCCTGACCACTCCGTGACGTTGACTCTCGTCGAGACTCGCGCTGTGTCCTGTTGGTTGTACTTCCTGCACCTGGTTGCCGTTTGTCAGCTCCCGATGTGTCAGCTGACGCAGTATCTGTGATTAATCAGCCGACTTGAGAAGAAAGCATAAGATAAAAATTAATAAATACAAATATTAAATCATACTTCAAATTCAAACAACAAAATGCTAAAATTCTTTGAAATTGTTTGTTTAATTTAGACGGTTTTCATCACCTGGCTTTAGTCGAGGTTGCATCCTCATCACTCTGGAGAGGAGCCCGGGATATGCCTTTGACCAAGGACCCTAGATTAGGTGAGTCAGGTTTTACACGAAGCGACTCCCATCTGACCTCCGCAATCTGAATGTGTAGGTTTCCTCACGATGTTTTCCCTCACCGTAAACGCATCGGTTAGTAATCAAACTAATGTACATAACTTTGAAAATAGTCATTGGTCGAGGTAAAGGTGCCGTCATAATATTCAATATTCACGTCATGGATGTTCAGAAATGACACGTGTGGTGGCTGCGGGATGGACAATGTGGGTATGTGGACATATGCCCAACAATATGCCAGGAACAATGCAGCTCACAAATCAAATGTTATGTGGCTATTGCACTTTATTTTACTTAAACTTACCAACGTCAAAGCCGGGCAGAGATCCTCCCTGACCAACAGCACCGTCCATCACAAAAAGTTTTCTGCAAGCATATAAATTATATATATATACATATGTATATATATATGTGGGTATATCAACCTACATAAGTACTTACAACCTGCCCGAGATCTATATATTCTGCAAGCATATAAATTATATATATATAGATGTATGTAATGTCAAACAACTCGGGCAGGTGGTAAGTACTATGTAGGTTGATATACCCACCTACCTCCAAATCCCCTTAATCGTAAAAATTATTTGGGAGGTCACCACTTAAACACGTAACAAATGTGTTCAGTTCCTAAAACCTGATAAACGCGGTCGAGTGGGAAGGCCTAGATGAACGTCCCTTGACCAAAACAAGAAGTCTTGGTCCAGGTGAAAAATTAAGAGTTATGAATGTGGGGAAGCGAAAGAAGTGTACAGGGGTCGTGGTAAGAGGAAGAAAGATGTAGTTTCTGCCTTCCACTCTGGGAAAGAGACGTGATTTTATGTATTTAGGTACGTACCTACTACGCTTTATCCACCAAGCAACTTGGTACTGTTGCAGTACGCCACTCAAACCACACAGAAAAGCGATTAATTAATATTAGCCACTATCTTCATCGTTCACAAGACTTTGGTTAAAATAGAATCAAATCATGACAAAAAGCTGAGAAAACACTTATATACGCACTATCTACTTCAGTAGGATTTAGTTTTAGTAAATAAACATATTCTATTGTACAGTATTAGAATATGGGGTATCGACTTTAATTTTAATAATTTTGAAGGTAGTTTTAAAAAGATATCTGTCACTGTCACACTTGCTGTCTGACATTGACAGACACTAAGCGACTTTGTAGATCTGTCAGACTCATTGTCATTGCCATTCTCTTGTGTCAATATCAGCTGATTGCTGATTTTGTGTTCAGTTTACGGCAGATATTTAACTATATTAACTTTTATCAAATTCGATAATAAGTTTTCTTTATTTAAGTACACACGGCGAAAAAATGGTAATTATGGATTTCAACAACGCCGTATCACTCGTCTGTAAGAACTTGTTCAACTATCTGTGAATCGAGCACAGTGGATTGAGACATTACTATTAAATAGCAATTATGTACTTTACAGGTGTACGTTAGATCTTGAAATAATACAATGGAGATTACATGTTAAAGATGTACATTTAAATGTCTGTTACTTTCTTGGGAGATTATGAAAATTTATTTACGTATGTAAGATAATTTAAAGTAAAACTATTGCGTGTGAACGAACACATAAACGCAATAGGTTTCGGAAATAAACGGAAAAAATAAATTCCGCTGGAGTGACGCTGTTGCGGCTTGTTGTGTTCCGGTGTTAAATGGAAGCACTAGCTCACTGAAAGCTGCATTTAAGTCGCCTTGGTATACTTAGCCGTGCTGTGCCGTGTGGTTCCCGGCACCAATACAAAAAAGAATAGGATCACTCCATCTCTTTCCCTCGGATGTCGTAAAAGGCGACTAAGGTATAGGCTTACAAACTTGGGATTCTTTTTAGGGCGATGTGTTAGCAACCTGTCACTATTTGAATCTCAATTCTATCATTAGGCCAAATAGCTGAACGTGGCCATTCAGTCTTTTCAAGACTGTTGGCTCTGTCTACCCCGCAAGGGATATAGACGTGACCATATGTTTGTATGGTATTCTTAACAGATATAATAAGTTTCAGGAAAGTTCGTTCACGCATCTAACAGTAATTTCAGTCAAAGAGTCAGCACGACTGTACAGATAACAAGAGTAGACTGCCCATTTAAGAATGTCGTTGAAATGTATGAATCCGTCGCTTTTTTGTGCCAATTCGAATTTGGTCGGTTAGCTAGTAATTTAGTTTGTTTCGTTTTTTGTATATATCTATAAATGAGCATCATCTGGAGCTGATATTTTCAGGACATGTATTTCCAAGTAAGCATTAATTTGTTATGTGTACATAAGTATATATCTTTGGTTGAATAGATTCTTTGCATCGGATATGACATTATTCAATTTCAGTCAAAGTGAAATTACTGATTGATGCGTGAACTACCTTTCCTGAAACTTATTATATTTGTTAAGAATACCAAGGCGACCTAAATGCAGCTTTCAGTGAGCAACTTAGAGCTTTCATTTAAGCTCTAGAAGGTTTTATCAATTACTTCTAGGATTTCCGATTACTCTTAAACAGAAGACATTTTAGATAAAATAATTATTTCACAAATTAGCATTATTTGAGCACTATTATAGTTACCTATGCTTAAGCCAAAATCGCACATTGAATGGTTTCCGAGATACAGCTTTCTGCAAAATGTGACTCCAGCAGGAAACTCAATAACAAATCCACTATCTTCATCGTTCACCAGACTGGCTAAGGTTGGGAAATCTGTTACCTGACTGTGTAATTAGATATTTAGTGGAAGGTATTTGATTTCGTTAGTTAAAAAATTATAAAAACATGTTAAAAAGCTATTCTGTTCTAAAGTATTAGAGTATCGGGTATCGACTCAAAGTTTAATAATTTTGAAGGTAGTTTTAAAAATATATCTGTCACTGTCACACTTGCTGTCTGACATTGACAGACACTAAGGGCACGGCAGCATGTCCCCGACTTTGTAGATCTGTCAGACTCATTGTCATTGCCACTCTCTCTTGTGTCAATATCATTTGATTGCTGATTTAGTGTTCTGTGTACTGCAGATATTTTACCTGTATTTACCATTTATCAATATCGATAATAAGTTTTCTTTATTTAAGTACGCATGGAGAAATAAACGCAAAAGTTTTGAGTGTTCTCTAGACAGTACCAATTCCAGAGCTTTGTATGCTTAGCAGACATTAGGTTTATTTTGTCACTTGTGTTTTAAGTTAATCTTTAGCCTGCTGGTTTGTTTGCCATTTGATACAACTCAAATATGTATCAATATATTTATATCATATTTAATTATATTAAATATCTATATTAACATCATTATATTAAATATCAACAATACTGAGGTGCTGAGATATCATTACTAAATTCTTTTAAGTTTGAGAAAATGTGTTCGATAAATTTAATTAGACTGTTCCTTGGTCAAATTGGCTGTCAGTCTGTATAGCAGACAATATTTCGATCAGTATCAGTGACGGTCAGCGTGGATCTCTGTCCAGCTCTAGGGCTCTGCCGCAGCTGTTGAGGTCAAGCTTGTCATGAAACTTGTCGAACAACAAAAAAAAGCTATGTTTGTATCTGGTTAAAATGATGCTTCCTCAATATCAGGGACATTTGACTCTAGCTTTGTATAGCCTTCAAAGCAAATGAAACTCAGATGATGTTTACAAGAAAATAGTTGTATTTTTTTATTTGCCATAGAACAATTTCTTCGAAATATGTAGATATGTCGCAGGAAAATGAAGTAACCAGAGATTTCGCGAAATCCCTAGGGATATCAAGAAATCACGGCATATGTTGAATATTCTTATTTACGACGCCTTCTTACTAAATTAGTCAGTGAAATGTCGTTTCACTAAATTAAATCTAGTGAAATTTCAGAAAAACGGATACCTCTGAGTAAAAATCGTCCAATTTATCTCTCTCCCTCTCTCTACCCAAACGGACACTAGTGGGAACGGAAGGAAGCCGCCGTGGAAGCGGCCGCCGCGTCACGAATATGAGCGCGGGCAGCTCATGCTCCTGGCAACGAAGCGGTAGGCGATGGCACCGTGTGGTTTTAGTGGGTTCAAGCCCTACATAACCCGTCCGGCTTCCTGTACCCGGCCGGGTAGACGAAGGTCTTTCCACACGTAGAAAAAAGTTAGCTTAGGTTAACAATTATGTAAGTAGGTACTTTTAAAAGGACTTAGCACGAACCTTTTTCATTCTTTATTTCACTAGATTTAGATGAGTGAAATGATATATCACTAGATTGAAATAGTATTTTGTCATATCACTAATAATTTTTTAGTAAGAAGATGTATTAAATAGGAAAATTCACCATTTTCCGCGATTTCGTGGTATATCTAGGGATTTCGTGAAATTTCTGATATTATAGCGGGCAACATTGTAGGCCCTGCCGGGGAGACATCGCGTCACTCTCCGCCCCCTCATCCATACCACGCCGTTCCCAGCGCCCGCGTCGAGGACCGCCCGTGCGCCTCATTGAACAAGTCAGTCTTTAAACAACGCGCGGACCGGTGCGGTATGCACCTCTTATTAGCGAGCGAGTTTTGTATTTCTTTTTATAAGTTACCGAAGTAAGTTGTTATCCCGTAGTTGGCTTATACTTCTCAATCTCGCCCCGCTATAATATCCTTATTTCTCTGCGACAGATATACTATTACTACTATCTTTTGTACTTTGCACGGATAAAGTGACGAAGTACATTTAAGTTGGTTAATTTGAAGTCAGTTCTTGCGTGTAAACGATCCCATAATAGTTCGGAAGTCGTAAATTACCAAAAACGTAAGAATCGAGTCTGCCACTGATATTAATATTAATTAATAATTGTATAGTAATCTTCTCAAGCCTTGTAATTTTGTAGGCTAGGTGTTGAGCCTGGGGAATTGGGGCTCCGACGATGTTGTGTCAGAGGTTGTATATATGCTCATATTCGTGAAATCTTTGCTTGCGCGATTTTGAATCATTGGCTTGATTCTTTGATTGGCTGTTGTGACTTTTGTGGCGTAGAGATGTCGCCACATATTCATAGTTGATCCACAAACCTACTATCGATAGTTGAGTAAACCCGTGGAAGTGGACTAGGTATCGGTCGGCAACACTAAACAGGGACATGGAGAAGAGAGAAGTTAAAACCAGATTGGAAAGATCAATATTTATTATCTGCACTTACACTTTATGAAGGTAATGGGGTCGTGAGAGTCGGCGAGCAGCCCGCTTAGAGATAACACGACCTTACCTTAGGGCTCGTGCAGCGTGCGGCCGACTAGCGACCAGCGACTGATTTACGGTTCTGAAGGAGGTTCACGTGATTTCGTACATCGTTAACGATAGAAATTATGTCAGATACCAATGAAACAATCTCAGTTATAGTTGCGGTAGTAAGTTAGTTTGTTTGTTGTTTGTTAGTTTGTTTGTCTTCAGTTTTCCCAGTGAACTAACTCAAATTTCAACATTGTAAATTTGAATCGACTTTGAGGGAGTCTTGACTAAATAATTCATTATGTAATCCGATATTTTGTAGCTGCAGCCGCCAGTCTTTATCGTATGACATTCAAACAAAAAGTCAGTTTATCTATTCGAGAACCACGATGAACAGACATACAAATAAACAGTCAACATCCAACTTCCCGTGGTTTTTTGTCAATAGATCGTTGCTAAAGTCACCAGCATTTCTACTTGAACACCCACCATTAAGAAATATTTATTACAGTTTCATTTCCGTGTGTGGTAGCTAGCTGCAATATTTAGTATAGCTAAGGCTGTGACGGTCTTAAATCGCAAGTGCAGCGCAGGTCGTATGAATGTTCGCTAGTCGTCGGTCGGTGGCACACTGCAGTTCGCCGTTTAATTACACAAGTTCAATCCAGTCTGTCCGAATCGGTCAGACTGAGGTCGGCCGAAGTCCGCGGCACGCTGCACAAATCCTTAGGGACGCAGTGCTGGCAAAAAGAAGGACGTCCGCCGTCGCGAGTCTCTTTATATAAGGGTGAGGCGCAGGACTGACACAGACACGACGTCACAAGTTCCTTTCTTAGTCAACAAAGTCAACCCGAGCGCAGGATGCGCCTGTGATTACGGTCTAAAAGTGAGTCAGTGAGGCAATGAGTCGTAACAGTGCCTAGTCCTGCGCCGTCCTTCACATAAGCCCAAATAAAATTTCAGTTGGCAACTATATCTCCCATTCATAATTATAAATTGTAATACATAAATAATAAATAAATAGAGCCACTGTTTTTCAATTGCCTGTATGATCTAAGACGGACTGTGAAATTACTCTTCTGACTTCATATTTTATAACACACTTCAGCTTCATAGATTATAAACCAGTATGATTTCTACGGTGTCTTGTTAGATATCTCTTCACCTTAAATCGACGTTGACACACGTCACATTCATAAGGTTTTTCGCCAGTGTGAGTTCTAAGGTGTCTTTTTAAACTACTCCTCACATTAAATCTGCGTTGACACACGTCACATTCATAAGGTTTTTCGCCAGTGTGAGTTCTACGGTGTTTTGTTAAATCACCCTTCTGAACAAATCCGCGTTGACACACGTCACATTCATAAGGTTTTTCGCCAGTGTGAGTTCTACGGTGATTTAATAAATTACTCTTTTCATTAAATCGGCGTTGACACACGTCACATTCATACGGTTTTTCACCAGTATGAGTTCTAAGGTGTCTTTTTAAACTACTCCTCTCATTAAATCTGCGTTGACACACGTCTTATTCATAAGGTTTTTCACCAGTATGAGTTCTAAGGTGTCTTTCTAAATTACTCCTCTCATTAAATCTGCGTTGACACACGTCACATTCATAAGGTTTTTCGCCAGTGTGAGTTCTATAATGTCGGTCAAAATGTGATTTAAATTTAAAACGTCTATCACAGACATCACATTGGAGTGGACCCTGACCACTCCGTGACGTTGACTCTCGTCGAGACTCGCGCTGTGTCCTGTTGGTTGTACTTCCTGCACCTGGTTGCCGTTTGTCAGCTCCCGATGTGTCAGCTGACGCAGTATCTGTGATTAATCAGCCGACTTGAGAAGAAAGCATAAGTTAAACATAAATAAATACATATATTAAAACCTATTTCATGCTTCTTTTGTCATACCCAACTTTCACTCCCATACATTAATGTCGGGACCAACACGCCCCTGTGCACAGCCAGTCGAGCCTTTTTGGATCTGTTTCTGGCTGCTCATAAAAGCATGCAAAGCTCCATTCACCATGTTCCCCGCGTTCACTCTCCTTTCAATATCACTATCATACTTGCCATCTGATGTAAACTTTGATCCTAGATATACAAACTCTTTCACTTGCTCCACTTTTTCTCCTCCAATCAAAATATTACATGCTGTCATTTCTTTCTCCATTTCAAAAACCAGTGTTTTAGTTTTACTTACGTTCACTTTCATTCCTTTCTCTTTTAAAGCTTCATGCATACAGTTTACCATCTCCTGTAACTCTTCCTTCAAACAAATGTACTTTTAAAACTTGTAAATTTGTAAATAGTCATTGGTACACGGCCGAGGTAAAGGTGCCGTCATAATATTCAATATTCACGTCATGGATGTTCAGAAATGACACGTGTGGTGGCTGCGAGATGGACAATGTGGGTATGTGGACATATGCTCAACAATATTGTTGGGCATATGCCAGGAACAATGCAGCTCACAAGTCAAATGTTATGTGGCTATTGCACGTTATTTAACTTAAACTTACCAACGTCAAAGCTGGGCAGAGATCCACCCTGACCAACAGCACCGTCCATCACAAAAAGTTTTCTGCAAGGATATAAATTATATATATATATATATATATATATATATATATATATATATATATATATATATATATAATATATATATATATATATATAGATGTATGTAGTGTCAAACAACTCGGGCAGGTTGTAAGTACTTGTGTAGGTTGATATACACACCTACCTCCAAACCCCTTAATCGTGAAAATTATTTGAGGGGTCACCACTTAAACACGTAACAAATGTGTTCAGTTCCTAAAACCTGATAAACGCGGGCGAGTGCGGAGGCCTAGATGAACGTACCTTGACCAAAACAGGAAGTCCTGGTCCAGACGAAAAGTCTATAACTACGAGCTTTAATTAAGAGTTAGGAATGTGGGTAAAGCGAAAGAAGTGTACAGGGATCGTGGTAAGAGGAAGAAAGATGTAGTTTTTGCCTCCTCTGTGGGAAAGAGATGTGATTTTATGTATTTGCGTACCTACTAAGCTTTATCCACTAAGCAACTTGGTACTGTTGCAGTACGCCTCACAAACCACACAGAATAATGATTAATTAATATTAGCCACTATCTTCATCGTAAACTTCGTCCACACGTTCGTTGGGAAAACTGTTACCTGACTGTGTAATTAGATATTTAGTAGTAAGAATTTAATTTAGTTGGTCAAAATAGAATACAATCATGACAAAAAGCCGAGAAAACACTTATATAAGCACTATCTACTTCAGTAGGGTTTAGTTTTAGTAAATAAACATATTTTATTCTAAAGTATTAGAGTATCGGGTATCGACTTAAATTTTAATAATTTTGAAGGTAGTTTTAAAAAGATATCTGTCACTGTCACACTTGCTGTCTGACATTGACAGACACTAAGGGCACGTGCAGCGTGTCCCTGTCTTTGTAGATCTGTCAGACTCATTGTCATTGCCATTCTCCTGTGTCAATATCAGCTGATTGCTGATTTAGCGTTTTATTTACGGCAGATATTTTACTAGTATTAACCATTTATCAATTTCGATACTAAGTTTTCTCTATTTAAGTACCGACGGCGCAAAAAATGGTAATTATGGATTTTAACAACGCCGTATCACTCGTCTGTAAGAACTAGTTCGACTATCTATGAATCTTGCGCAGTGGATTGAGACATTACTATTAAATAGCAATTAATTTACAGGTGTACGTTAGATCTTGAAATAATACAATGGAGATTACGATGTTCAAGATGTACATTCAAAATTCTGTTACTTACTTGAGGGTTTATAAAAACGTAATTACGTATCATCACTACATAGTATAAAACAAAGTCGCCCATTTTATCTGTAGTCCCTTCGTATGCATAAAACTTTAAAACTACGCAACGGATTTTGATGCGGTTTTCACTAATAGAAAGAGTATTTTCTCCGACAGGTTTTTATATATAATTGAAATACATTGAAACTATATAAGCTGAGTTATAGCGATTTATGTCCAAGAAGTCAGAAAAAAAATCTAATTGAAGATTGCATTTGTGCGTGCGCCGCTTATACCGTTGGATACAAGTAAGAACAATGTATAGCAAAAACATTGGTCTTTATTAGTTCTACAAAAAAGTCCGCGATGACATATATCCAGCTTTTTTATTTAAGTCACAAAAACTACTTTTCTGTATTAAAAAAACATTTAATTCGTTGGGTGATGTTTAACTGGTGATATAACCAATAATACATATATCCTTATCAAAATAAGTAAGTTCATCATCACGAGCATTTAATTTAGATTATTTTTGCAGTTTACAGTGTGTTATTTAGACATATAGTTTAGGAGATATCACGATATTAGTATTGCGGCACGGTACGGGCCGGCCGCGGCGGCGGGGGCAGCGTCCCTATAAATAGCGCGTCGGCGGCAGCGGCTCCCCGAGCAGATGGCGGAGATCCTCAGAGGGATGCAAGCACGGCCTCAAATTTAGTGCTCCTCTGAGGATCGTTCACTGGAATGCCTTAACGCTCGCGAGGAAGAAAAGACTGGTGGCCCACTTCCTTCGCGAGCAAAAAGTCGACGTCATGCTGGTCAGCGAAACCCATCTAAACAGGACCGACCCCTTCAATGTACCGGGGTACTTCACGTACAGAAAGGACGAGACGACACCCACCACTGGAGCCGCTTATCGGGGACTCGCGGTGCTGGTGAAAAGGAGCGTCGTCCACCAGCTCATCCCCGTCGAGGAGTTTCAGTCCCTCTACGCCCTTGGAGTGCTGGTCTGCGTCGCCGGCCTAGAGCTCCGACTATTTGCCACCTACGCCCCGCCCAACTCGAAGATCAACCTTGCGGAGCTTAGGAAGCTGCTGAGGTCGGAGTCTCCAACCATCGTGGCCGGTGACCTTAACACCAAGCACACCTACTGGAACTCCTCTAGGGACACCGCAGAAGGACGACGTCTCCTGCAGGACGCCATAGACCACCATTACGACATCGCAGGCCCAGAAGAGCCCACTCACTACGACACTCAGGGCGGCTGCGATGTCCTTGATGTGTTGGTCTACAAAGGACTCCCAGCACCGCCACAACAGACGGTGCTCCCCGATCTGCCGTCAGACCACCGGCCCGTCCTCGTCCTAGTCGACAGTGCCCCGGTCAGGGTCTCGCTGACCACATGCCGCCGCAAAACAAATTGGGAGGCATTCCAGGACGCCCTCCAAGAAGATTTTCCCACCAGGCCGATTGCAACAGCCGCAGACGTAGAGGAGGCAGCCTCCGACATGACCAGCCGCATCCAGGAAGCCCTTATCTCCAACACCAGAGAACTCGCAGCCGGCGCGAAACCCGATCCGCTGCCGCCGGCTCTCAAAAACCTGGTGGAGGAGAAGCGCGCAGTCCAAAGACAATGGATGCGGACGAGATGCCCCCTCCTAAAATCACGTCTCAATCGCCTGGTGGAAGACGTCAAGGACGCCATGAATGAGCACGCAGCCAAATCGTGGGAGAATCACCTGCTGACTGTGGGCGATGGCATCCCCTCTGTCCATCGCCTATGCCGTCAGCTCTCGCGAGAGCCCCAACCAACCAGGCCACTGTTGGGCCCTGACGGCCTCCCACGATTTCGTGCGAAAGACCGCGCGGACATCCTTGTGGACCACCTGGAGCGCCAGTTCACGCCGAACCCCGTGACCGACCAGGAGCACAATCGGAGGGTCACCGATCGAGTGCGAGAGCTTCTCACACAGCCGCTCGAGCCGACGGAAGACCCGGTGGTCTTCTCTCCCGGCGAGGTGCAGCGAATGCTGCCGAAATTGAAGCCCAGGAAAGCCCCGGGCGCAGACCGAATCACCAACGAGGCGCTACGTCATCTTCCGCCGCGAGCAATCGCGGCGATCACGCGCCTCTTTAACGGCATACTGCGCTCGGGTCACTTCCCCGCAACCTGGAAGAACGCAAGAACCATTATGCTGCCCAAGCCGGGAAAGGATCACCGAAGACCCAACGGATTCCGGCCGATCGCGCTGCTGAGCAAGTTCTCGCAGCTCTTCGAGCGCCTGTTCCTCCGGCGACTGCTCCCATTCGTCGAGCCACGTCCGGAACAATTCGGGTTTCGGCCCGACCACTCAACGACGCTCCAGGTCGCAAGACTTCTCCACAGGATGTCCGAAAGCCATAATAAAAAGGAATGCGTGGCTGCCGTGTTCCTTGACATGGAAATGGCCTTCGACAGGGTATGGCACGAGGGGCTGCTGTACAAGCTGTCGGAGGCCCAAGTGCCCCCAAGAATGGTCAGGGTCTTGGCCTCCTTCCTCACGGATCGCCGAGTCCACGTCGCAGTAGAAGACGCCATCTCCTCCGTGCGCCCTGTACGCGCCGGAGTCCCGCAAGGAAGCTGTCTGTCCCCGGCCTGCTACGCCGCGTTCACCGACGACATCTCTGCCGTCGGCCAGGTGGAGCTAGCGCTGTACGCTGACGATGCGGCGTACTACGCGTCGTCCATACGCCCGCTGTACGCCGCCAAGAGGCTGCAGCCCACACTCGAGGCTCTGCCGGGCTGGCTCTCCAAATGGAGGCTCTCGGTGAACGTCGGCAAAACCCAAGCCATCATGACGGGGACAAGACCCCACCCGCCTCCACTGCGACTGCTCGGCGAACCGGTGCCGTGGCGGCCACACGTCAAATATCTGGGAGTTACCATAGACTGGCGTCTCACGTTCAAGAAGCACGTGGGAGACGTCGTCGCGAAGACCAAGGCAGCCAGGGGGAAGCTCTACGCAGTCCTCTACTCCAGCCTCCCCCTGAGGACGAAGCTCGGGATCTACCGAACATATGTCAGATCCCGCCTCACGTACGCGGCCCCGGCGTGGTACGCCTACTGCTCTGAGACCAACAGAAGAAGACTCAGAGCCCAGGAGAACCTCAGTCTCAGAGCAGTCGTCGGAGCCCCGCGCTACGTGAGGAACTCGACAATCCTCAGGGACTTGAAGTGGGAGGGCCTAGATGACTTTGTGGCCAGGCTGGCCACGAAGATGTTTGAGAGGGCGGACGCATCATCGCACGTCCACCTGCGCGGCATCGCGCCGCTCCACGCCCGCCCTCCGGACGGTCGCGTGAAGCCCTCACCTCGCTGCCTTGCGGCAGACGTCGTCGCTCAGTGACGACGCCGCTGCCGATGGGAACTCCCAGAAGATAGAAGAAGATGACCCAGGCCGCCACGGCCGCCCCATTGACCTGCCTACAGCCGTAGGCAGCGATGAAACCAGTGAAGAGGGTAAAAAGACCCTGACCACTCGCTCCAACTCCCGCACAGGAGTTTGGGAAGACCCCTCGTCGTCGGCTCCCCATTAGCACTTTGAAATTGGAAGCGATCGGACGCGTTTATTTATCGCAGCTCTTTGAGAAAAATAAAACGTGCTTTTCAGCGCGACAACAATAATTGTATGATAATAGTAGGTATTGTATTCTAAGGTTAGTATTAAATCGCACTTATTAGTAAGATTAGTTTTTTAAAATATAAAACCGTAATTTATGGATTGATATTTTCTATTAAGATTTTGGTTAAAAGGGATACACGCAAACGAAGTTGCGCGGGTCAGCTAGTTTAAGATAATTTGAAGTAAATTATTGCATGTGAACGAACACATAATAATTCGTAAGTCGTAAATTACCAATGAAGTAAGAATAGAGTCTGTCACAGATATAAGTATAAATTGAAATGTCTTGGACAGATAGGACACTCATTGGTTCACCTTTTAGTTTTCCCCTTTATATGCGTCTCGCTGTCGTCATCCCACACGGCCCTGGGGTCCGCTTTCCGTCATTTCGGCGAGCGACACTCGCGCTATGCGCATTATTTATTTATTTATTTAAACTTTATTGCAAAATACAAATGTATAGCACAATTAGCGGACTTAATACTAAAAGTATTATCTACCAGTCAACCATTGGGTATGACAGAGAACTTTAAGTGTGGGTTCAAACTAAATAAATATATTTATACCTACACAAAATATAAAATAAAATAATTATTAATAAACATAGATACTACAATAAAGAAACAATATACATAAATTAATAAGTGCAGCGATTACCGAAATGAGTGAAAAGGCAGAAAGGTATCAAATACCCTCGCGACTGAAGAGAAACCCGTATACCCGTGATATGAAACTAGAACGACTTGGGGATGCCCTGATGGACTCAGGAAGTGAATTCCAAAGCATAACAGCCATATCGGCGAAGGAATTGGAGGCAAAACCTGTACGGTGAAAAGGGATAGCAAGAGCTAACTTATTTGAAGAACGTATAATTCTTTCGAGAGTGGAACTTAATAGTGGGAAGTCTTTTTTATGATAGTCTGGGGCAAGCTGAATATTAACAATGTTATAGAGCTGACATAAAATGTGAAGACTTCTTAGGTTACGGATTGAGAGCCATTTTAGCCGAGAACGATATTCAGAACTATGATCGTATTTCCGAAGGCAGAATATAAACCTGCTACAATTGTTAAGAAGGCGTTCTAATTTGTTGAGATTAATTATTGTTATTATTACAGTTATTGACTGATAGAGAGATTGGCTGTTGTGACTTTTGTGGCGTAGAGATGTCGTCACATATTCATAGGTGGTCCACAAACCCAACTATCGATAGTTGAGTAAACCCGTGGAAGTGGACTAGGTATCGGTCGGCAACACTAAACAGGGACATGGAGAAGAGAGAAGTTAAAACCAGATTGGAAAGATCAATATTTATTATCTGCACTTACACTTTATGAAGGTAATGGGGTCGTGAGAGTCGGCGAGCAGCCCGCTTAGAGATAACACGACCTTACCTTAGGGCTCGTGCAGCGTGCGGCCGACTAGCGACCAGCGACTGATTTACGGTTCTGAAGGAGGTTCACGTGATTTCATACATCGTTAACGATAGAAATAGCTAGCTACAATGTATAGTATAGCTAAGTCTGTGACGGCCTAAAATCGCTAATCTGGCAACACTGCCGGTCTGTCAGATTGTTGTGGAATGTGCAGCGCAGGTCGTATGAATGTTCGCTAGTCGTCAATCGGTGGCACACTGCAATACGCCGCCGTTTAATTACACAAATTCGTTCCAGTCTGTCCGAATCGGTCAGACTGAGGTCGGCCGAAGTCCGCGGCACGCTGCACAAATCCTTAGGGACGCAGTGCTGGCAAAAAGAAGGACGTCCGCCGTCGCGAGTCTCTTTATATAAGAGTGAGGCGCAGGACTGACACAGATACGACGTCACAAGTTCCTTTCTTGTATCGTCAACCCGAGCGCAGGATGCGCCTGTGATTACGGTCTAAAAGTGAGTCAGTGAGGCAATGAGTCGTAACAGTGCCTAGTCCTGCGCCGTCCTTCACATTAGCCCTTATTTGAAGATTTCAGTTTGCGGCGTCATCTCCCATTCACTTATAAAGTGTTATACATAAATAATAAATAAATAGAGCCACAGTATATCAATTGCCTGTATGTTCTAAGATGGACTGTGAAATTACTCTTCTGATTTAAATTTTATGACACGCATCACATACATAGGTTTTCTATACCAGTATGAGTTAAATGATGTGATAATAAAGTGCTCTTCATATTAAACCGACATTGACACAGGTCACATTCATAAGGTTGTTCACCAGTATGAGTTCTACGGTGTGCGTTTAAACTACTGCTCTGATTAAATCGTCGTTGACACACGTCACATTCATAAGGTTTTTCGCCAGTGTGAATTCTCCTATGATTTGTTAAATGACTCTTCTGAACAAATCGACGTTGACACACGTCACATTCATAAGGTTTTTCGCCAGTGTGAGTTCTCCTGTGATTTGTTAAATTAATCTTCTGAACAAACCGACATTGACACAGGTCACATTCATAAGGTTGTTCACCAGTATGAGTTCTACGGTGTGCGTTTAAACTACTGCTCTGATTAAATCGTCGTTGACACACGTCACATTCATAAGGTTTTTCGCCAGTGTGAATTCTCCTATGATTTGTTAAATGACTCTTCTGAACAAATCGACGTTGACACACGTCACATTCATAAGGTTTTTCGCCAGTGTGAGTTCTCCTTTGATTTGTTAAATTAATCTTCTGAACAAATTGACATTGACACTCGTCACATTCATAAGGTTTTTCGCCAGTGTGAGTTCTATAATGTATGTCAAAATTTGATTTAAATTCAAAACGTCTACCACAAATATAACACTGGAGTGGACCCTGACCACTCCGTGACCTTGACTCTCGTCGAGACTCGCGCTGTGTCCTGTTGGTTGTACTTCCTGCACCTGGTTGCCGTTTGTCAACTCCGGATGTGTCAGCTGACGCAGTATCTGTGATTAATAAGCCGACTTGAGAAGAAAACATAAGTTAAACATAAATAATTACAAATATTAAAACATACTTCAAATTCAAACAACAAAATTCTAAAATTCATTGAAAATTGTTTATTTAATTAAGACGGTTATCCTCCCCTGGCTTTAGTTGAGGTTGTATCCTCATCACTCTGGAGAGGAGCCCGGGGTATGCCTTTGACCAAGGACCCTAGATTAGGTGAGTCAGGTTTTACACGAAGCGACTCCCATCTGACCTCCGCAATCTGAATGTGTAGGTTTCCTCACGATGTTTTCCCTCACCGTAAACGCATCGGTTAGTATTTAAACTAATGTACATAACTTTAAATATAGAACAATGCAGCTCACAAATCAAATGTTATGTGGCTATTGCGCTTTATTTAAACTTACCAAATTGTTCATCCTTTCTTACGATATAAGACCGCGAATACGCAAACATAGCTAGAACCCCAAAGCCGGGCAGAGATCCGCCCTGACCAACAGCACCGTCCATCACAGATAGTTATCTGCAAGCATATACATTATAATATATGTATGTAGTGTCAAACAACTCGGGCAGGTGGTAAGTACTTATGTAGGTTGATATACATACCTACCTCCAAAACCCCTTAATCGTGAAAATTTTAAAGATTAATTAATATTAGACACTATCTTCATCGTTCACTTCGTCCACACGTTCGTTGGGAAATCTGTTACCTGACTGTGTAATTAGCTATTTAGTGGTAGGAATTTAATTTAGTTGGTTAAAATAGAATAAAATCATGACAAAAAGCTGAGAAAACACTTATATACGCACTATCTACTTCAGTAGGGTTTAGTTTTAGTAAATAAACATATTCTTTTCTAAAGTATTAGAGTATCGGGTATCGACTTAAATTTTAATAATTTTGAAGGTAGTTTTAAAAAGATATCTGTCACTGTCACACTTGCTGTCTGACATTGACAGACACTAAGGGCACGGCAGACATTGACATTGACACAAGAGAATGGCAATGACAATGAGTCATTGCCACTTGGTACTGTTGCAGTGCGCCTCTCAAACCACACAGAATAGCGATTTATTAATATTAGACACTATCTTCATCGTTCACTTCGTCCACACGTTCGTTGGGAAATCTGTTACCTGACTAAGTATTAGATATTTAGCGGTCGGAATTTAATTTAGTTGGTTAAAATAGAATAAAATCATGACAAAAAGCTGAGAAAACACTTATACGAGTATACGCACTATCTACTTCAGTAGGTTTTAGTTTTAGTAAATAAACATATTCTATTCTAAACTATTAGAGTATTGGGTATCGACTTACATTTAAATAATTTTGAAGGTAGTACTAAAAAGACATCTGTCACTGTCACACTTGCTGTCTGACATTGACAGACACTAAGGGCACGGCAGCGTGTCCCCGACTTTGTAGATCTGTCAGACTCATTGTCATTGCCATTCTCCTGTGTCAACATCAGCTGATTGCTGATTTAGCGTTTTGTTTACGGCAGATATTTTACTTGTATTAACCATTTATCAATTTCGATACCAAGTTTTCTTTATTTAAATACCCACGGCGAAAAAATAGTTAAAAATGAATTTCAACAACGCCGTATCACTCGTCTGTAAGAACTTGTTAAATTATCTGTGAATCAAGCACAGTGGATTGAGACATTACTATTAGCAATTAATTTACAGGTGTACGTCAGATCTTGAAATAATGCAAAGGAGATCACGATGTTCAAGACGCACATTTAAATGTCTGTTACTTTCTTGAGAGATTATGAAAACGTATTTAATATAATTTGAAGTTAATCATTGCGTGTGAACGAACACATTATATTTCGTAAGTCTTATGTTTAGTAAGTAAGAATCGAGTCTGCCTCAGATATTAGTATAAATTAAAATGTCTTAGTCAGATAAGACACTCATTGGTTCACCGTTTAGTTCCTCCCTTGATATGCACATAGCGTATGTATCTACAACAGCTTCCTCTCTCCTTCTCGCCCCCGCGTGTTAGCCTGCACTAGGTCTCGCTGTCGTCATCCGATACGGCCCTAGGGTCCGCTTTCCGTCATTCCGACGAGCGACAATCCCGCTATGCGCATTAGAAAATTAAGCTCAGATAAATTATTACATAGATATAGTGCTCATTAATTCCACTAAATTAGTCTCTTTCTTTTTACCTTATAAAGAAAGGTGATAAGTATCATTTCGTCAGTTACTAGTGGCCACTTGTCACAAATAATACAGTATCGACGGTCTCTCCTGAGATGTATCTCTACACCAGCTTTTCATTCCATGTCTTATAAATAAATCGTTTGTTTATCCTTCTTAATAGGTAATTAGCTTCCGGCTGGGATCTTCGGGATTTATTTTTGTATAATAAGTACCTAAGTGTACAATAGGTCATTTTAGAAGGTGTAAAAACATTCTGCTTTTATCTTTGCAACTTGGTTGGGGTCAGCCTTTGACCGAGATCCTAGAGTGGGCAGTCAGATAATTTAAGATACGATTCTTGTCTGAATTCGTTTAATTTACAGGTATTTAAGCGGCCTATCTGTAGCGGAAGCGATAATTCGGTCTCAACCGCCACCAAAGGGAAGACCTTCCACCAGGCTAGGTGTTATGCCTGGAAGAATGCGGATCGGATGATGTTGTGTCGAGGTTTTATATAATATGCTCCATTCCGTGAAATCTTTGCTTGCGCGATTTAGGCTCTTCACTGTTATTGGCTGATAGCATCGCGTGATTGGCTGTTGTGACTTTTGTGGCGTAGAGATATCGTCACATATTCATAATTAGTCCACAAACCTTCTATCGATAGTTGAGTAAACCCGTGGAAGTGGACTAGGTATCGGTCGGCAACATTAAACAGGGACATGGAGAAGAGAGAAGTTAAAACCAGATTGGAAAGATCAATATTTATTATCTGCACTTACACTTTATGAAGGTAATGGGGTCGTGAGAGTCGGCGAGCAGCCCGCTTAGAGATAACACGACCTTACCTTAGGGCTCGTGCAGCGTGCGGCCGACTAGCGACCAGCGACTGATTTACGGTTCTGAAGGAGGTTCACGTGATTTCATACATCGTTAACGATAGAAATTATGCCAGTTACCAACGAAGCAATCTCAGCTATGGATGCGGTTGTAAGTTTGTTTGTTGTTTGTTAGTTTGTTTGTCATCAGTTTTTCCAGTGAACTAACTCAAATTGCAACATTGTAAATTTGAATCGACTTTGAGGGAGTCTTGACTAAATAATCTATTATATAATCCGATATTTTGTAGCTGCAGCCGCCAATCATTATCTTATGACATTCGAATCAAAAAGTCAGATTATCTATTCTAGAACCACGATGTACAGACATACAAACAAACAGTCAACATCCAACTTCCTGTAGTTTTTGTCAATAGATCGTTGCATTTCCGCTATTAAATACCCACCATTAAAATTTATATAAAAGTTTCATTTCCGTGTGTGGTAGCTAGCTGCAATATATAGTATAGCTAAGTCTGTGACGGCCTTAAATCGCAAGTCTGGCAACACAGACTGGTGTGCAGCGCAGGTCGTATGAATGTTCGCTAGTCGTCGGTCGGTGGCACACTGCAGTTCGCCGTTTAATTACACAAGTTCAATCCAGTCTGTCCGAATCGGTCAGACTGAGGTCGGCCGAAGTCCGCGGCACGCTGCACAAATCCTTAGGGAAAAAGAAGGACGTCCGCCGTCGCGAGTCTCTTCATATAAGGGTGAGGCGCAGGACTGACACAGACACGACGTCACAAGTTCCTTTCTTGTATCGTCAACCCGAGCGCAGGATGTGCCTGTGATTACGGTCTTATAGTGAGTCAGTGAGGCAATGACACGAAGTAAATTCCGCCTCGCGACGTTGTAACAGTGCCAAGTCCTGCGCCGTCCTTCACATAAGCCCAAATAAAATTTCAGTTGGCAACTATATCTCCCATTCATAATTATAAATTGTAATACATAAATAATAAATAAATAGAGCCACAGTTTTTCAATTGCCTGTATGATCTAAGATGGACTGTGAAATTACTATTCTGAGTTCATAATTAATGACACAGATTCATAGATTTATAAACCAGTATGATTTCTACGGTGTTTAGTTAAATATCTCTTCACCTTAAATCGACGTTGACACACGTCACATTCATAAGGTTTTTCACCAGTATGAGTTCTAAGGTGTCTTTTTAACTTACTCCTCTCATTAAATCTGAGTTGACACACGTCACATTTATAAGGTTTTTCACCAGTATGAGTTCTAAGGTGTATTTTTAACTTACTCCTCTCATTAAATCTGCGTTGACACACGTCACATTCATAAGGTTTTTCACCAGTATGAGTTCTAAGGTGTCTTTTTAACTTACTCCTCTCATTAAATCTGAGTTGACACACATCACATTTATAAGGTTTTTCACCAGTATGAGTTCTAAGGTGTCTTTTTAACTTACTCCTCTCATTAAATCCGCGTTGACACACGTCACATTCATAAGGTTTTTCACCAGTATGAGTTCTAAGGTGTCTTTTTAACTTACTCCTCTCATTAAATCTGCGTTGACACACGTCACATTCATAAGGTTTTTCGCCAGTGTGAGTTCTCCTGTGTTTTGTTAAATCACTCTTCTGAACAAATCGATGTTGACACACGTCACATTCATAAGGTTTTTCACCAATATGAGTTCTAACGTGTCTTTTTAAACTACTCCTCGTATTAAATCTGCGGTGAGACACGTTACATTCATAAGGTTTTGCGCCAGTGTGAGTTCTACGGTGTTTTAATAAATTACTCTTTACATTAAATCGACGTTGACACACGTCACATTCATAAGGTTTTTCACCAGTATGAGTTCTAAGGTGTCTTTTTAACTTACTCCTCTCATTAAATCTGCGTTGACACACGTAACATTCATAAGGTTTTTCGCCAGTGTGAGTTCTATAATGTCGGTCAAAATCTGATTTAAATTTAAAACGTCTATCACAAACATCACATTGGAGTGGACCCTGACCACTCCGTGACGCTGACTCTCGTCGAGACTCGCGCTGTGTCCTGTTGGTTGTACTTCCTGCACCTGGTTGCCGTTTGTCAGCTCCCGATGTGTCAGCTGACGCAGTATCTGTGATTAATCAGCCGACTTGAGAAGAAAGCATAGGTTAAACATAAATAAATACAAATATTAAAACCTACTTAAAATTCAAACACCAAAATGCTAAAATTCTTTGAAAATTGTTTATTTAATTTAGACGGTATTCTTCCCCTGGCTTTAGTCAGGTTTTAGGTTGCATCCTCATCACTCTGGAGAGGAGCCCGAGCTATGTCTTTCACCATGGACCCTAGATTGGGTGAGTCAGGTTTTTACACGAAGCGACTCCAAATCAAATCAAATCATCTTTATTTTGGTACACATGTTTTACATAGATCTTAAATATATAATAATAAATGTAACAATGTGTCCTATTCTTAACAGAACGTACAATATAGGTATTGCTGTTATTGTGGATCTAATTCATTAATTAATATTAGAAATTAAAATTATATCAAGTTCTTCAAATAATCCATAATAATAGCATTAAGATTCATTAAGTATTAAATAAAATTAGTCAACATTTAAGTGAACTATATAAAAATAAATAATAAAAAATTGGTCAAAAAAAATTACTCACATCAAAAAAAAAAAAATTATCTTTCAAAAATTCTTCTTTACTAAAATAACATTTGTCAATCAGGATATTCTTTAATTTGGTTTTAAAAGGGTTATTATTAAGGTCTTTAAAAGGGTCAGGCAACTTATTATATAATTTTGGACCCAAGACATAAACAGTTCGACTATATCCATCCTCCCACTGACCCCCGCGACCTTTGCAGGTAAACCTAATATCTAGTAGCCTCATTGTGTAGGTTTCCTCACGATGTTTTCCTTCACCGTAAACTTTTAAAACTTGTAAATTTGTAAATAGTCATTGGTACACGGCCGAGGTAAAGGTGCCGTCATAGTATTCAATATTCACGTCATGGATGTTCAGAAATGACACGTGTGGTGGCTGCGGGATGGACAATGTGGGTATGTGGACATATGCCCAACAATATGCCAGGCACAATGCAGCTCACAAATCAAATGTTATGTGGCTATTGCGCTTTATTTAAACTTACCACATTGTTCATCCTTTATTACAATATAATGCGGCGGATAGGCAAAGATAGATAGATCCCCACAGCCGGGCAGAGATCCGCCCTGACCAACAGCACCGTCCATCACTGATAGTTATCTGCAAGCATATAAATTATAATATATCTATGTAGTGTCAAACAACTCGGGCAGGTTGTAAGTACTTATGTAGGTTGATATACATACCTACCCCCAAAACCCCTTACTCGTGAAAATAATTTGGGAGGTCACCACTTAAACACGTAACAAATGTGTTCAGTTCCTAAAACCTGATAAACGCGGTCGAGTGGGAAGGCCTAATTGAACGTACCTTGACCAAAACAGGAAGTCTTGGTCCAGGTGAAAAATTAAGAGTTATGAATGTGGGTGAAGCGAAAGACACTACATACTTTGACTTTTACTAAGTAAGTACTATAATGTTAATCATGCTGAGTACACTTGTTTTTGGTTTTACAACTGGCCATGTTTCTATTTCTATTGTTTATATTTATATTAAGTTTTGTTGTAAAACTGTTTTGTGTACCTAATAAATAAATAAAAAAATAAAGAAAGAAGTGTACAGGGATCGTGGTAAGAGGAAGAAAGATGTAGTTTCTGCCTTCCTCTCTGGGAAAGAGACGTGATTTTATGTATTTACGTACCTACTACGCTTTATCCACTAAGCAACTTGGTACTGTTGCAGTACGCCACTATAACCACACAAAATAGCGATTAATTAATATTAGACACTATCTTCATCGTTAACTTCGTCCACACGTTCGTTGGGAAATCTGTTACCTGACTGTGTAATTAGATATTTAGTGGTAGGAATTTAATTTAGTTGGTTAAAATAGAGTAAAATCATGACAAAAAGCTGAGAAAACACTTATATACGCACTATCTACTTCAGTAGGTTTTAGTTTTAGTAACATATTCTATTCTACAGTATTAGAATATCGGGTATCGACTTAAATAATAATAATTTTGAAGGTAGTTTTAAAAAGATATCTGTCACTGTCACACTTGCTGTCTGACATTGACAGACACTAAGCGACTTTGTAGATCTGTCAGACTCATTGTCATTGCCATTCTCTCTTGTGTCAATATCATTTGATTGCTGATTTAGTGATCTGTTTACGGCAGATATTTTACCTGTATTTACCATTTACCAATTTCGATAAGAAGTTTTCTTTATTTAAGTACACACGGCGAAAACATAGTTAATTATGAATTTCAACAACGCTGTATCACTCGTCTGTAAGAACTTGTTCAACTATCTGTGAATCTAGCACAGTGGATTGAGACATTACTATTAAATAGAAATTAATTTACACCCACGTACACCTGGTACGTTAGATCTTGAAATAATACAATGGAGATTACAATTCAAATTCAAAAATTCAAAATTCATTTATTCCTTAAAAATATGTGTACATAGAGGTGGTTAATAAAATATGGTGTCAAACATACTTTGCCATCTGAGGCGTAGGAAATAACATTATGTCAAATATAAATTAATATAGTTCACACATTGTCAATTAATAATATTTTGTACAGTTGGCCTATAGGAACTCCTTAACGCTATAATAACATTCCTTCAGTAAATATTCATGAACTGCATTTTTGAATCTTCGGTATGGCAAACATTTTATTGCTTCAGGTAACTTATTATAAAGCTTTATACACATTCCGTAACAATTATTGAAATACATTTTTGTCCGTGGTACGTGACCGTGTACTAGTCTATCTCCACGTCTTGTGTTACGGGGATATATGTCAGATGCCTTCTGAAAAAGTGACAAATTCAGTTTAACAAATTTCACTATCTCTAAAATATATATACATGGCAGTGGAAGTATTTTAAATTTTTGAAAAAGAGGTTTACATGATATAAATGGAGCCACTCCTGCAATGGCTCTAACACATTTTTTTTGTACAAGAAAGGCTTTGTTGATGTCGACATTGTTTCCCCATACAATAACACCGTATCTAAGCACCGACTCAACATAACCATAGTACGCAAAAAGAGTACATTCCAGAGAAGCTATTTTCCGCAATCTGGATAAGACATATACATATTTATTTAGTTTGCAGCAGATGTTGTTAATATGTGTTTTCCAATTAAAATTGTCGTCAATAGTAATACCTAAGAATGTTAAAATATTAGCCTGATTTAAAAGTTGTCCGTCATACTCTATATTTATTTCTTTATTTCTATTCAAACCTTTATTAAAATGCATATAGTTTGTTTTACTTAAATTAACAGAAAGATTATTTTCACTTAGCCACTTTATGACATCCTTTACGGCCATGTTTACTTCATGTTCATGTTCTGCCGATGTCTTTTCATTACCTTTTATTATTAATGAGATGTCATCAGCAAACAGAATAATTTTATGTTTTATTATACCTGGAAGATCATTAATAAAAATTATGAAGAGAAGTGGACCTAAGACACTTCCTTGAGGTACCCCAAATTTATTCGTTCTATAATATGATCTACATTGCTGCTTTACTTTTTCATCATTTATATATTCTATCTCAACACATTGTTGCCTATTTTTCAAATACGTTTGTAGCCAATTTAAAGTGTTTCCCCTAATACCATATTTTTCTAATTTGTGAAGTAATAGATCATGTGGTACCATGTCAAAAGCCTTTGACATATCAAAAAAGAATACAGTAGTTTTCATTTGTATGTCAATATTATAAATGGTATCACTTACTAATTCAAAAACAGCAACAATGTTCAAGATGTACATTCAAAATTCTGTTACTTACTTGAGGGTTTATAAAAACGTAATTACGTATTTAAGATAATTTGAAGTAAATTATTGCGTGTGAACGACAACATAAACGCAATAGGTTTCGGAAATAAACGGAAACAACAAATTCCGCTGGAGTGACGCTGTTGCGGCTTGTTGTGTTCCGGTGTTAAATGGAAGCGCTAAGAAGCTCACTGAAAGCTGCATTTAGGTCGCCTTGGTATTCTTAACCGTGCTGTGCCGTGTGGTTCCCGGCACCAATACAAAAAAGAATAGGATCACTCCATCTCTTTCCCTCGGATGTCGTAAAAGGCGACTTAGGTATAGGCTTACAAACTTGGGATTCTTTTTAAGGCGTTGGGCTAACAACCTGTCACTATTTGAATCTCAATTTTATCATTAGGCCAAATAGCTGAACGTGGCCATTCAGTATTTTCAAGACTGTTGGCTCTGTCTATCCCGCAAGGGTTATAGACGTGATCATATGTATGTATGGTATTCTTAACAAATATAATAAGTTTCAGGAAAGTTCGTTCACGCATCTATCAGTAATTTCAGTAAAGAGTCAGCACGACTGTACAGATAACAAGAGTATAAGACTGCCCATTTAAGAATGTCGTTGAAATGTATGAATCCGTCGCTTTTTTGTGCCAATTCGAATTTGGTCGGTTAGCTAGTAATTTAGTTCGTTTCGTTTTTTGTATATATCTAGATAAATGAGCATCATCTGGAGCTGATATTTTCAGGACATGTATTTCCAAGTAAGCATTAATTTGTTATGTGTACATAAGTATATATCTTTGGTTGACTAGATTCTTTGCATCGGATATGACATTATTCAATTTCAGTCAAAGTGAAATTACTGATAGATGCGTGAACTAACTTTCCTGAAACTTATTATATCTGTTAAGAATACTAAGGCGACCTGAATGCAGCTTTCAGTGAGCTACTTAGTGCTTGCATTTAAGCGCTAGAAGGCTTATCAATTACTTCTAGGATTTCCGATTATTCCTAAACAGTAGATATTTTTGACAATATAATTAATTCACAAATTAGCACTAATTGAGCACTAATTACCTGTGTTTAAGCAAAGGTCGCACATTCAATGGTTTCCGAAATACAGCTTTCTGCAAAACGTGACTCCAGCAGGAAACTAAACAACTCTAAAACCCTATGGCGCACAAATTCAATTTATGCTGCACTTTTTTGCTGAAATATAAGCTATCAGCTGATATTCATTACTTGCTTCTCCGGCCCCAGCAAGAAGAATCTTCCTGCTGGAACAGCGGTACTCCAGCAGAATTTGATTTTTCCGTTTATTTCCGAAACGGTTATGTGCACAAATTGTATATTTCGCGCACATTTTCACGAGATAATGCTATAATTATTTAGAGGGAGGAGGGAGAGGAGGGTCTAGAACGAAACTACCTGCTGGAGTCACGCTCACGAAGTGGACTAGGTATCGGTCGGCAACACTAAACAGGGACATGGAGAAGAGAGAAGTTAAAACCAGATTGGAAAGATCAATATTTATTATCTGCACTTACACTTTATGAAGGTAATGGGGTCGTGAGAGTCGGCGAGCAGCCCGCTTACAGATAACACGACCTTACCTTAGGGCTCGTGCAGCGTGCGGCCGACTAGCGACCAGCGACTGATTTACGGTTCTGAAGGAGGTTCACGTGATTTCATACATCGTTAACGATAGAAATTATGCCAGTTACCAACGAAGCAATCTCAGCTATAGATGCGGTTGTAAGTTTGTTTGTTGTTTGTTAGTTTGTTTGTCATCAGTTTTTCCAGTGAACTAACTCAAATTGCAACATTGTAAATTTGAATTGACTTTGAGGGAGTCTTGACTAAATAATCTATTATATAATCCGATATTTTGTAGCTGCAGCCGCCAATCATTATCTTATGACATTCGAATCAAAAAGTCAGATTATCTATTCGAGAACCACGATGTACAGACATACAAACAAACAGTCAACATCCAACTTCCTGTAGTTTTTGTCAATAGATCGTTGCATTTCCGCTATTAAATACCCACCATTAAAATTTATATAAAAGTTTCATTTCCGTGTGTGGTAGCTAGCTGCAATATATAGTATAGCTAAGTCTGTGACGGTCTTAAATGGCAAGTGCAGCGCAGGTCGTATGAATGTTCGCTAGTCGTCGGTCGGTGGCACACTGCAGTTCGCCGTTTAATTACACAAGTTCAATCCAGTCTGTCCGAATCGGTCAGACTGAGGTCGGCCGAAGTCCGCGGCACGCTGCACAAATCCTTAGGGAAAAAGAAGGACGTCCGCCGTCGCGAGTCTCTTCATATAAGGGTGAGGCGCAGGACTGACACAGACACGACGTCACAAGTTCCTTTCTTGTATCGTCAACCCGAGCGCAGGATGTGCCTGTGATTACGGTCTTATAGTGAGTCAGTGAGGCAATGACACGAAGTAAATTCCGCCTCGCGACGTTGTAACAGTGCCAAGTCCTGCGCCGTCCTTCACATAAGCCCAAATAAAATTTCAGTTGGCAACTATATCTCCCATTCATAATTATAAATTGTAATACATAAGTAATAAATAAATAGAGCCACAGTTTTTCAATTGCCTGTATGATCTAAGATGGACTGTGAAATTACTATTCTGAGTTCATAATTAATGACACAGATTCATAGATTTATAAACCAGTATGATTTCTACGGTGTTTAGTTAAATATCTCTTCACCTTAAATCGACGTTGACACACGTCACATTCATAAGGTTTTTCACCAGTATGAGTTCTAAGGTGTCTTTTTAACTTACTCCTCTCATTAAATCTGAGTTGACACACGTCACATTTATAAGGTTTTTCACCAGTATGAGTTCTAAGGTGTATTTTTAACTTACTCCTCTCATTGAATCTGCGTTGACACACGTCACATTCATACGGTTTTTCACCAGTATGAGTTCTAAGGTGTCTTTTTAACTTACTCCTCTCATTAAATCTGCGTTGACACACGTCACATTCATACGGTTTTTCACCAGTATGAGTTCTAAGGTGTCTTTTTAACTTACTCCTCTCATTAAATCTGCGTTGACACACGTCACATTCATAAGGTTTTTCACCAGTATGAGTTCTAAGGTGTCTTTCTAAATTACTCCTCTCATTAAATCTGCGTTGACACACGTCACATTCATAAGGTTTTTCGCCAGTGTGAGTTCTATAATGTCGGTCAAAATGTGATTTAAATTTAAAACGTCTATCACAGACATCACATTGGAGTGGACCCTGACCACTCCGTGACGTTGACTCTCGTCGAGACTCGCGCTGTGTCCTGTTGGTTGTACTTCCTGCACCTGGTTGCCGTTTGTCAGCTCCCGATGTGTCAGCTGACGCAGTATCTGTGATTAATCAGCCGACTTGAGAAGAAAGCATAGGTTAAACATAAATAAATATATATATTAAAACCTATTTCATGCTTCTTTTGTCATACCCAACTTTCACTCCCATACATTAATGTCGGGACCAACATGCCCCTGTGCACAGCCAGTCGAGCCTTTTTGGATAGTTTCTGGCTGCTCATAAAAGCATGCAAAGCTCCATTCACCATGTTCCCCGCGTTCACTCTCCTTTCAATATCACTATCATACTTGCCATCTGATGTAAACTTTGATCCTAGATATACAAACTCTTTCACTTGCTCCACTTTTTCTCCTCCAATCAAAATATTACATGCTGTCATTTCTTTCTCCATTTCAAAAACCAGTGTTTTAGTTTTACTTACGTTCACTTTCATTCCTTTCTCTTTTAAAGCTTCATGCATACAGTTTACCATCTCCTGTAACTCTTCCTTCAAACAAATGTACTTTTAAAACTTGTCAATTTGTAAATAGTCATTGGTACACGGCCGAGGTAAAGGTGCCGTCATAATATTCAATATTCACGTCATGGATGTTCAGAAATGACACGTGTGGTGGCTGCGGGATGGACAATGTGGGTATGTGGACATATGCCCAACAATATGCCAGGAACAATGCAGCTCACAAATCAAATGTTATGTGGCTATTGCGCTTTATTTAAACTTACCAACGTCAAAGCTGGGCAGAGATCCACCCTGACCAACAGCACCGTCCATCACAAAAAGTTTTCTGCAAGCATATAAATTATATATATATATAATATATATATATAGATGTATGTAGTGTCAAACAACTCGGGCAGGTTGTAAGTACTTGTGTAGGTTGATATACACACCTACCTCCAAACCCCTTAATCGTGAAAATTATTTGAGGGGTCACCACTTAAACACGTAACAAATGTGTTCAGTTCCTAAAACCTGATAAACGCGGTCGAGTGGGAAGGCCTAGACCAGAACGGACCTTGACCAGTACATGGCCGTCCTGGTCCTGGAGATAAGTATACCTACGAGCTTTAATTAAGAGTTATGAATGTGGGTGAAGCGAAAGAAGTGTACAGGGATCGTGGTAAGAGGAAGAAAGATGTAGTTTCTGTCTTCATCTCTGGGAAAGGGACGTGATTTTATGTACATATTCACGTACCTACAATGCTTTATCCACTAAGCAACTTGGCACTGTTGCAGTACGCCACTCAAACCACACAGAACAACGATTAATTAATATTAGCCACTATCTTCATCGTTCACAAGACTTTGGTTAAAATAGAATCAAATCATGACAAAAAGCTGAGAAAACACTTATATACGCACTATCTACTTCAGTAGGATTTAGTTTTAGTAAATAAACATATTCTATTCTTAAGTATTAGAGTATCGGGTATCGACTTAAATTTTAATAATTTTGAAGGTAGTTTTAAAAAGATATCTGTCACTGTCACACTTGCCGTCTGACATTGACAGACACTAAGCGACTTTGTAGATTTGTCAGACTCATTGTCATTGCCATTCTCTTGTGTCAATATCAGCTGATTGCTGATTTAGCGTTTTGTTTACGGGAGATATTTTACCTGTATTAACCATTATCAAATTCTATAATAAGTTTTCTTTATATAAGTACACACGGCGAAGAAATAGTTAATTATGAATTTCAACAACGCCGTATCACTCGTCTGTAAGAACTTGTTCAACTATCTGTGAATCAAGCGCAGTGGATTGAGACATTACTATTAAATAGCAATTACTTTACAGGTGTATGTTAGATCTTGAAATAATACAATGGAGATTACAATGTTCAAGATGCACATTCAAAATTCTGTTACTTACTTGAGGGTTTATAAAAACGTATTTACGTATTTAAGATAATTTGAAGTAAATTATTGCGTGTGAACGAACACATAATATTTCGTAAGTTGTAAATTACCAATTAAGTAAGAATCGAGTCTGCCACAGATATAAATATAAATTAAAATGTCTTGGACAGATAGGACACTCATTGGTTCACCTTTTAGTTTTCCCCTTTATATGCGTCTCGCTGTCGTCATTCCAAAATACAAATGTATAGCACAATTAGCGGACTTAATGCTAAAAGCATAATCTACCAGTCAACCATTGGGTATGACAGAGAACTTTGATGTGGGGTCAAACTAAATGAATATATTTATACCTTCACAAAATATAACATAAAATAGATATAATAAACATAGATACTACAATAAAGAAACAATATATATAAATTAATAAGTGCAGCGATTACCGAAATGAGCGAAAAGGCTGAAAGGTATCAAAAACCCACGCGACTGAAGAGAAACCTGTATACCCGTGATATGAAACTAGCACGACTTGAGGATGCCCTGATGGACTCGGGAAGTGAATTCCAAAGCATAGCAGCCATATCGGCGAAGGAATTGGAGGCAAAACCTGTACGGTGAAAAGGAGTAGCAAGAGCTAACTTATTTGAAGAACGTAGAATTCTTTCGAGAGTGGAACTTAATAGTGGGAAGTCTTTTTTATGATAGTTTGGGGCAAGCTGATTAATGAGAATGTTAAAGAGCTGACATAAAATGTGAAGACTTTTTCGGTTACGGATAGAGAGCTATTTTAGCCGAGAACGATATTCAGAAATATGATCGTATTTCCGAAGGCAGAATATAAACCTAATACAATTGTTAAGAAGACATTCTAATTTGTTGAGATTAGTTATTGTTATTATTACTGTTATTGACTGATAGAGATAGATAGATAGATAAACTCTTTATTGCACCATAAGAGAAAACATACAAAACAACACAAAGCAGATATAGATGGTACAAAGGCGGACTTATCGCTAAAGCAATCTCTTCCAGTCACCTTTGGGTGGAAGGAAACCAAACAGGAGATCGGCGTTGGCGCAGAGTAAGATAAATAAATGTTTGAACATAATAAAATACATACAGAATATATATCTATATATAATACATATAAATACATACAAATACGCATAAATAGATAATAATAACATATACTTAGGATAGAGTAGAAAGATAATGAGACCTAACGAGAGTAGCGAGATTGACTGTTGTCACTTTTGTGGCGTAGAGATGTCGCCACATATTCATTGTTGGTCCACAAACCCAACTATCGATAGTTGAGTAAACCCGTGGAAGTGGACTAGGTATCGGTCGGCAACACTAAACAGGGAGATGGAGAAGAGAGAAGTTAAAACCAGATTGGAAAGATCAATATTTATTATCTGCACTTACACTTTATGAAGGTAATGGGGTCGTGAGAGTCGGCGAGCAGCCCGCTTAGAGATAACACGACCTTACCTTAGGGCTCGTGCAGCGTGCGGCCGACTAGCGACCAGCGACTGAGTTACGGTTCTGAAGGAGGTTCACGTGATTTCATACATCGTTAACGATAGAAATTATGCCAGTTACCAACGAAGCAATCTCAGCTATGGATGCGGTTGTAAGTTTGTTTGTTGTTTGTTAGTTTGTTTGTCATCAGTTTTTCCAGTGAACTAACTCAAATTGCAACATTGTAAATTTGAATTGACTTTGAGGGAGTCTTGACTAAATAATCTATTATATAATCCGATATTTTGTAGCTGCAGCCGCCAATCATTATCTTATGACATTCGAATCAAAAAGTCAGATTATCTATTCGAGAACCACGATGTACAGACATACAAACAAACAGTCAACATCCAACTTCCTGTAGTTTTTGTCAATAGATCGTTGCATTTCCGCTATTAAATACCCACCATTAAAATTTATATAAAAGTTTCATTTCCGTGTGTGGTAGCTAGCTGCAATATATAGTATAGCTAAGTCTGTGACGGTCTTAAATGGCAAGTGCAGCGCAGGTCGTATGAATGTTCGCTAGTCGTCGGTCGGTGGCACACTGCAGTTCGCCGTTTAATTACACAAGTTCAATCCAGTCTGTCCGAATCGGTCAGACTGAGGTCGGCCGAAGTCCGCGGCACGCTGCACAAATCCTTAGGGAAAAAGAAGGACGTCCGCCGTCGCGAGTCTCTTCATATAAGGGTGAGGCGCAGGACTGACACAGACACGACGTCACAAGTTCCTTTCTTGTATCGTCAACCCGAGCGCAGGATGTGCCTGTGATTACGGTCTTATAGTGAGTCAGTGAGGCAATGACACGAAGTAAATTCCGCCTCGCGACGTTGTAACAGTGCCAAGTCCTGCGCCGTCCTTCACATAAGCCCAAATAAAATTTCAGTTGGCAACTATATCTCCCATTCATAATTATAAATTGTAATACATAAATAATAAATAAATAGAGCCACAGTTTTTCAATTGCCTGTATGATCTAAGATGGACTGTGAAATTACTATTCTGAGTTCATAATTAATGACACAGATTCATAGATTTATAAACCAGTATGATTTCTACGGTGTTTAGTTAAATATCTCTTCACCTTAAATCGACGTTGACACACGTCACATTCATAAGGTTTTTCACCAGTATGAGTTCTAAGGTGTCTTTTTAACTTACTCCTCTCATTAAATCTGAGTTGACACACGTCACATTTATAAGGTTTTTCACCAGTATGAGTTCTAAGGTGTATTTTTAACTTACTCCTCTCATTAAATCTGCGTTGACACACGTCACATTCATAAGGTTTTTCACCAGTATGAGTTCTAAGGTGTCTTTTTAACTTACTCCTCTCATTAAATCTGAGTTGACACACATCACATTTATAAGGTTTTTCACCAGTATGAGTTCTAAGGTGTCTTTTTAACTTACTCCTCTCATTAAATCCGCGTTGACACACGTCACATTCATAAGGTTTTTCACCAGTATGAGTTCTAAGGTGTCTTTTTAACTTACTCCTCTCATTAAATCTGCGTTGACACACGTCACATTCATAAGGTTTTTCGCCAGTGTGAGTTCTCCTGTGTTTTGTTAAATCACTCTTCTGAACAAATCGATGTTGACACACGTCACATTCATAAGGTTTTTCACCAATATGAGTTCTAACGTGTCTTTTTAAACTACTCCTCGTATTAAATCTGCGGTGAGACACGTTACATTCATAAGGTTTTGCGCCAGTGTGAGTTCTACGGTGTTTTAATAAATTACTCTTTACATTAAATCGACGTTGACACACGTCACATTCATAAGGTTTTTCACCAGTATGAGTTCTAAGGTGTCTTTTTAACTTACTCCTCTCATTAAATCTGCGTTGACACACGTAACATTCATAAGGTTTTTCGCCAGTGTGAGTTCTATAATGTCGGTCAAAATCTGATTTAAATTTAAAACGTCTATCACAAACATCACATTGGAGTGGACCCTGACCACTCCGTGACGCTGACTCTCGTCGAGACTCGCGCTGTGTCCTGTTGGTTGTACTTCCTGCACCTGGTTGCCGTTTGTCAGCTCCCGATGTGTCAGCTGACGCAGTATCTGTGATTAATCAGCCGACTTGAGAAGAAAGCATAGGTTAAACATAAATAAATACAAATATTAAAACCTACTTCAAATTCAAACAACAAAATGCTAAAATTCTTTGAACATATTTTATTTAATTTAGACGGTTTTCTTCCCCTGGCTTTAGTCGAGGTTGCATCCTCATCACTCTGGAGAGGGGCCCGAGCTATGTCTTTCACCATGGACCCTAGATTGGGTGAGTCAGGTTTTTACACGAAGCGACTCCAAATCAAATCAAATCATCTTTATTGTGGTACACATGTTTTACATAGATCTTAAATATATAATAATAAATGTTTCAATGTGTCCTATTCTTAACAGAACGTACAATATAGGTATAGCTGTTATTGTGGATCTAATTCATGAATTAATATTAGAAATTAAAATTATAATAAGTTCTTCAAATAATCCATAATAATAGCATTAAGATTCATTAAGTATTCAATTAAATTAGTCAACATTTAAGTGAAGAATATAAAAATAAAAAATTGTTCAAAGAAAATTACTCACATTAAAAAAAAAATTATCTGTCAAAAATTCTTTTATACTATACTAACATTTGTCAATCAGGATATTCTTTAATTTGGTTTTAAAAGGGTTATTATTAAGGTCTTTTAAAGAGTCAGGCAACTTATTATATAACTAGAGGCCGCCCGCGACTTCGTCCGCATGGAAACCCTATCAATCCCGCGGGAACTCCGGGATAAAAAGTAGATTATATATATTATTCTGGGTCTTCAGCTACCTACATATCAAATTTCATCATAATCGTTTCAGTAGTTTTTGCGTAAAGAGTAACAAACATCCATACTGACATACTCACAAACTTTCGCATCTATAATATTAGTAGGATTTATTTGAATTTACATCAATTACATAGCTGTCATTTGCGTTTTGTTATTCCAAGTCTGATTCTTTTTTTTATACCACGTTTTACAGTGACTGACGTTTCATGTCAAGTCCCACGGGAACGCTGTCGAACGGGATAAAAAGTATCCTATGTCCGTCTCCTGGCTCTAAGCTACCTCCCTACCATTTTTTAACCAAATCTGTTCTGCCGATCTTGAGTTATAAGTGGTGTAACTAACACGACTTTCTTTTATATATATATAATAAATAATAATAATATAGATATAGATTTTGGACCCAAGACATAAACAGTTCGACTATATCCATCCTCCCACTGACCCCCGCGACCTTTGCAGGTAAACCTAATATCTAGTAGCCTCATTGTGTAGGTTTCCTCACGATGTTTTCCTTCACCGTAAACGCATCGGCTAGTATTCAAACTAATGTACTTTTAAAACTTGTAAATTTGTAAATAGTCATTGGTACACGGCCGAGGTAAAGGTGCCGTCATAGTATTCAATATTCACGTCACGGATGTTCAGAAATGACACGTGTGGTGGCTGCGGGATGGACAATGTGGGTATGTGGACATATGCCCAACAATATGCCAGGAACAATGCAACTCACAAATCAAATGTTATGTGGCTATTGCGCTTTATTTAAACTTACCACATTGTTCATCCTTTATTACAATATAATGCGGCGGATAGGCAAAGATAGATAGATCCCCACAGCCGGGCAGAGATCCGCCCTGACCAACAGCACCGTCCATCACTGATAGTTATCTGCAAGAATATAAATTATAATATATCAATGTAGTGTCAAACAACTCGGGCAGGTTGTAAGTACTTATGTAGGTTGATATACACACCTACCCCCAAAACCCCTTAATCGTGAAAATTAGTTGGGAGGTCACCACTTAAACACGTAACAACAATAAACGCGGGCGAGTGGGAAGGCCTAGATGAACATACCTTGACCAAAACAGGAAGTCCTGGTCCAGACGAAAAGTCTATAACTACGAGCTTTAATTAAGAGTTATGAATGTGGGTGAAGCGAAAGAAGTGTACAGGGATCGTGGTAAGAGGAAGAAAGATGTAATTTCTGCCTTCCTCTCTGGGAAAGAGACGTGATTTTATGTATTTAGGTACGCACCTACTACGCTTTATCCACCAAGCAACTTGGTACTGTTGCAGTACGCCACTCAAACCACACAGAATAGCGATTATTTATTATTAGTCACTATCTTCATCGTTCACCAGACTGGCTAAGATTTGGTTGGTTGAAATAGATTAAAACCATGACAAAAAGCTGAAAAAACACTTATATGCGCACTATCTACTTCAGTAGGGTTTAGTTTTAGTAAATAAACATATTCATTCTAAAGTATTAGAGTATCGGGTATCGATTTAAATTTTAATAATTTTGAAGGTAGTTTTAAAAAGATATCTGTCACTGTCACACTTGCTGTCTGACATTGACAGACACTAAGGGCACGGCAGCGTGTCCCCGACTTTGTAGATCTGTCAGACTCATTGTCATTGCTATTCTCTCTTGTGTCAATATCATTTGATTGCTGATTTAGTGATCTGTTTACGGCAGATTTTTACCAGTATTTACCATTTATCAAATTGGATAATAAGTTTTCTTTATTTAATTACCCACGGCGAAATAATAGTTAATTATGAATTTCAACACAGTTTGTCACAAAATAAATCATCCTATATGTACTCGAGCGGTTGCCGTCTTACTTTATCGAACAATTGTAATAAAGTAAAACTTATTACTAGGTTTTTTTTATTTTTAAATGGTCTTCGTACGTGATTCCTATTTTTGGTCTTTTAATAAACTATTATGTAATACAAAATATTTTATACTGACGTTGATGTTAACACTGTGGACAAATCTCTGTAGTTTTTATCAGTGTTCTTATATGTATATGTACTAGATATATTTAATTTTTATAGTTATTGTAAAATAAATAAAAATAACGCCGTATCACTCGTCTGTAAGAACTTGTTCAACTATCTATGAATCTAGCACAGTGGATTGAGACATAACTAATAAATAGCAATTAATTTACAGGTGTCCATTGGATCATGAAGTAATACAATGGAGATCAAAATGTTCAAGATGCACATTTGAATGTCTGTTACTTTCTTGAGAGATTATGAAAACGTATTTAAGATAATTTGAAGTAAATCATTGCGTGTGAACGAACACATAAATTTCGTAAGTCTTATGTATATTTAGTAAGAATCGAGTCTGCCTCAGATATAAGTATAAATTAAAATGTCTTGGACAGATAAGACACTCATTGGTTCACCGTTTAGTTCCTCCCTTGATATGCACATAGCGTATGTATCTACAACAGCTTCCTCTCTCCTTCTCGCCCCCGCGTGTTAGCCTGCACTAGGTCTCGCTGTCGTCATCCGACACGGCCCTAGGGTCCGCTTTCCGTCATTCCGACGAGCGACACTCCCGCTATACGCATTAGATAAATTAAGCTCAGATAAATTATTACATAGATATAGTGCTGATTAATTCCACTAATTTAGTCTCTTTCTTTTTACCTTATAAGGAAAGGTGATAAGTATCATTTCGTCAGTTACTAGTGGCCACTTGTCACAAATAATACAGTATCAACGGTCTTTCCTAAGATGTATCTGTACACTGGCGTTTCATTCCATGACCTATAAATAAAACGTTTGTTTATCCTTCTTAATAGGTAATTAGTTTCCGGCTGGCTCTTGCTACAGTCGCAGGGATCTTCGGGATTTATTTTCGTATAATAAGTACCTAAGTGAACAATAGTCATTTAAGAAGGTGTAAAAACATTCTGCTATTATCTTTGCAACTTGGTTGGGGTCCGCCTTTGACCGAGATCCTGGAGTGGGCAGTCAGGTAATTCAAGATACGATTCTTGTCTGAATTCGTTAAATTTATTATAGCGGAAGCGATGAGTCTGTTTCAACCGCCACCAAAGGGAAGACCTTCCGCCAGGATAGGTGTTATGCCTGAAGGAATGCGGATCCGACGATGTTGTGTCGGAGGTTTTATATGTGCTCCATTCCGTGAAATCTTTGCTTGCGCGATTAAGGCTCTTAACTGTTATTGGCTGATAGCATCGCGTGATTGGCTGTTATTACTTTTGTGGCGTAGAGATGTCGCCACATATTCATTGTTGGTCCACAAACCCAACTATCGATAGTTGAGTAAACCCGTGGAAGTGGACTAGGTATCGGTCAACAACACTAAACAGGGACATGGAGAAGAGAGAAGTTAAAACCAGATTGGAAAGATCAATATTTATTATCTGCACTTACACTTTATGAAGGTAATGGGGTCGTGAGAGTCGGCGAGCAGCCCGCTTAGAGATAACACGACCTTACCTTAGGGCTCGTGCAGCGTGCGGCCGACTAGCGACCAGCGACTGATTTACGGTTCTGAAGGAGGTTCACGTGATTTCATACATCGTTAACGATAGAAAATATGCCAGATACCAATGAAACAATCTCGGTTACAGATGCGGTAGTAAGTTTGTTTGTTAGTTTGTTTGTCATCCGTTTCTCCAGTGAGTAACTCAAATTGCAACATTGTAAATTTGAATTGACTTTGAGGAAGTCTTGACTAAATAATTTATTATGTAATCCGATATTTTGTAGCTGCAGCCGCCAGTCTTTATCTTATGACATTCAAACAAAAAGTCAGTTTAACTATTCGAGAACCACGATGAACAGACATACAAATAAACAGTCAACATCCAACTTCCCGTGGTTTTTTGTCAATAGATCGTTGCTAAAGTCACCAGCATTTCTACTTGAACAACCACCATTAAGAAATATATTACAGTTTCATTTCCGTGTGTGGTAGCTAGCTGCAATATATAGTATAGCTAAGTCTGTGACGGTCTTAAATCGCAAGTGCAGCGCAGGTCGTATGAATGTTCGCTAGTCGTCGGTCGGTGGCACACTGCAGTTCGCCGTTTAATTACACAAGTTCACTCCAGTCTGTCCGAATCGGTCAGACTGAGGTCGGCCGAAGTCCGCGGCACGCTGCACAAATCCTTAGGGACGCAGTGCTGGCAACAAGAAGGACGTCCGCCGTCGCGAGTCTCTTTATATAAGGGTGAGGCGCAGGACTGACACAGACACGACGTCACAAGTTCCTTTCTTGTATCGTCAACCCGAGCGCAGGATGCGCCTGTGATTACGGTCTAAAAGTGAGTCAGTGAGGCAATGAGTCGTAACAGTGCCTAGTCCTGCGCCGTCCTTCACATTAGCCCTTATTTGAAGATTTCAGTTTGCGGCGTCATCTCCCATTCACTAATAAAGTGTAATACATAAATAATAAATAAATAGAGCCACAGTTTATCAATTGCCTGTATGTGCTAAGATGGACTGTGAAATTACTCTTCTGACTTAAATTTTATGACACGCATCACATTCATAGGTTTCCTATACCAGTATGAGTTAAATGATGTGATAATAAAGTGCTCTTCATATTAAATCGACGTTGACACACGTCACATTCATAAGGTTTTTCGCCAGTATGAGTTCTACGGTGTCTTTTTAAACTACTCCTCGTATTAAATCTGCGTTGACACACGTCACATTCATAAGGTTTTTCGCCAGTGTGAGTTCTAAGGTGTCTTTTTAAACTACTTCTCTCATTAAATCTGCGTTGACACACGTCACATTCATAAGGTTTTTCGCCAGTGTGAGTTCTCCTGTGTTTTGTTAAATCACCCTTCTGACCAAAACCGCGTTGACAAACGTCACATTTATAAGGTTTTTCGCCAGTATGAGTTCTATAATGTTTGTCAAATTTGGATTTACATTTAAAACGTCTATCACAAACATCACATTGGAGTGGACCCTGACCACTCCGTGACGTTGACTCCCGTCGAGACTCGCGCTGTGTCCTGTTGGTTGTACTTCCTGCACCTGGTTGCCGTTTGTCAGCTCTAGATGTGTCAGCTGACGCAGTATCTGTAATTAATCAGCTGACTTGAGAAGAAAGCATAAGTTAAACATAAATAAATACAAAATTAAAACATACTTCAAATCCAAACAACAAAATGCTAAAATTGTTTATTTAATTAAGACGTTTTTCTCCCCTGGCTTTAGTCGAGGTTGCATCCTCATCACTCTGGAGAGGAGCCCGGGGTATGCCTTTGTCCACGCACCCCAGATTAGCTGAGTCAGGTTTTTACACGAAGCGACTCCCATCTGACCTCCGCAACCTTTGCAGATAAACCTAATATCTAGTCGCCTGAGTGTGTAGGTTTCCTCACGATGTTTTCCCTCACCGTAAACGCATCGGTTAGTATTCAAACTAATGTACATAACTTTGAAAATAGTCATTGGTACACGGCCGAGGTAAAGGTGCCGTCATAATATTCAATATTCACGTCATGGATGTTCAGAAATGACACGTATGGTGGCTGCGGGATGGACAATGTGGGTATGTGGACATATGCCCAACAATATGCCAGGAACAATGCAGCTCACAAATCAAATGTTATGTGGCTATTGCGCTTTATTTAACTTAAACTTACCAACGTCAAAGCTGGGCAGAGATCCACCCTGACCAACAGCACCGTCCATCACAGATAGTTATCTGCAAGCATATAAATTATAATATATGTATGTAGTGTCAAACAACTCGGGCAGGTTGTAAGTACTTATGTAGGTTGATATACACACCTACCTCCAAAACCCCTTAAATCGTAAAAGTTATTTGGGAGGTCACCACTTAAAAACGTAACAAATGTGTTCAGTTCCTAAAACCTGATAAACGCGGTCGAGTGGGAAGGCCTAGATGGACGTACCTTGACCAAAACAGGAAGTCCTGGTCCAGGCGAAAAGTGTATACCTACGAGCTTTAATTAAGAGTTATGAATATGGGTGAAGCGAAAGAAGTGTACAGGGATCGTGGTAAGAGGAAGAAAGATGTAGTTTCTGCCTTCCTCTCTGGGAAAGAGACGTGATTTTATGTATTTACGTACCTACTACGCTTTATCCACTAAGCAACTTGGTACTGTTGCAGTACGCCTCACAAACCACACAGAATAACGATTAATTAATATTAGCCACTATCTTTATCGTTAACTTCGTCCACACGTTCGTTGGGAAAACTGTTACCTGACTGTGTAATTAGATATTTAGTAGTAAGAATTTAATTTAGTTGGTCAAAATAGAATAAAATCATGACAAAAAGCCGAAAAAACACTTATATACGCACTATCTACTTCAGTAGGGTTTAGTTTTAGTAAATAAACATATTCTTTTCCAAAGTATTAGAGTATAGGGTATCGACTTAAATTTTAATAATTTTGAAGGTAGTTTTAAGTTATCTGTCACTGTCACACTTGCTGTCTGACATTGACAGACACTAAGGGCACGGCAGCGTGTCCCCGACTTTGTAGATCTGTCAGACTCATTGTCATTGCCATTCTCTCCTGTGTCAATATCAGTTGATTGCCGATTTAGTGTTCTGTTTACCGCAAATATTTTACCTGTATTTACCATTTATAAAATTCGATTAAAGTTTTCTTTATTTAAGTACACAAGGCGAAAAAAATGGTTAATTATGAATTTGAACACAATTTGTCACAAAATAAATCATCCTATATATACTCGAAAGGTTGCCGTCTTACTTTATCGAACAATTGTAATAAAGTAAAACTTATTACTAGGTTTTTGTTTTATTTTTTAATGTTGTAATGTTTCGTACGTGATTCCTATTTTTGGTCTTTTAGTTAACTATTATGTGATTAATACAAAATATTATTATACTGACGTTGATTTCAGTTTGCGGCGTCATCTCCCATTCCACATCCACACTAATAATAAAGAGGAGAGATTTGTATTTTTGTATGTTTGTGTGGAATTAACTCAAAAACTACTGGTCCGATTTTGATAAAATTTGGCACAGATATAGAATAGACCTTCAAAAGTGACATAGGCATAAATTTGTTTTTACTCTTTGTTTATTTAAAAAAAAAACACAAAAATATGTCCACCCGTGCGAAGCCGGGGCGGGCCGCTAGTCACTTATAAAGTGTAATACATAAATAAAAAATAAATAGAGCCACAGTTTATCAATTGCCTGTATGTTCTAAGGTGGATTGTTAAATTACTTTAGTTGATCTAAATTTTATGACACGCATCACATTCATAGGTTTTCTATACAAATATGATTTAAATGATGTGATAATAAAGTGCTCTTCATATTAAATCGACATTGGGTCACATTCATAAGGTTTTTCGCCAGTGTGAGTTCTCCTGTGATTTGTTAAAGCACCCTTCTGAACAAATCCGCGTTGACACACGTCACATTCATAAGGTTTTTCGCCAGTGTGAGTTCTCCTGTGATTTGTTAAATTACTCTTCTGAACAAATCGACGTTGACACACGTCACATTCATAAGATTTTTCGCCAGTGTGAGTTTTCCTGTGATTTGTTAAATTACTCTTCTGAACAAATCGACATTGACACACGTCACATTCATAAGGTTTTTCACCAGTATGAGTTCTAATGTGTCTTTTTAACTTACTCCTCTCATTAAATCTGCGTTGACACACGTCACATTCATTAGGCTTTTCGCCAGTGTGACTTCTATAATGTCTGTCATATACTGATTTAAATTTAAAACGTCTGTCACAGACATCACATTGGAGTGGACCCTGACCACTCCGTGACGTTGACTCTCGTCGAGACTCGCGCTGTGTCCTGTTGGTTGTACTTCCTGCACCTGGTTGCCGTTTGTCAGCTCCCGATGTGTCAGCTGACGCAGTATCTGTGATTAATCAGCCGACTTGAGAAGAAAGCATAGGTTAAACATAAATAAATACAAATATTAAAACATACTTCACAATCAAACAACAAAATGCTAAAATTCTTTGAAATTGTTTGTTTAATTTAGACGGTTTTCCTCCCCTGGCTTTAGTCGAGGTTGCATCCTCATCACTCTGGAGAGGGGCCCGGGGTATGCCTTTGACCAAGGACCCTAGATTAGGTGAGTCAGGTTTTTACACGAAGCGACTCCCATCTGACCTCCGCAATCTGAATATGTAGGTTTCCTCACGATGTTTTCCCTTACCGTAAACGCATCGGCTAGTATTTAAACTAATGTACATAACTTTGACAATAGTCATTGGTACACGGCCGAGGTAAAGGTGCCGTCATAATATTCAATATTCACGTCATGGATGTTCAGAAATGACACGTGTGGTGGCTGCGGGATGGACAATGTGGGTATGTGGACATATGCCCAACAATATGCCAGGCACAATGCAGCTCACAAATCAAATGTTATGTAGCTATTGCGCTTTATTTAAACTTACCAAATTGTTCATCCTTTCTTACGATATAAGACCGCGAATACGCAAACATAGCTAGAACCCCAAAGCCGGGCAGAGATCCGCCCTGACCAACAGCGCCGTCCATCATAAATAGTTATCTGCAAACATATAAATTATATAAATATGTATGTAGTGTCAAACAACTCAGACAGGTTGTAAGTACTTATATAGGTTGAAATATACACCTACCTCCAAAACCCCTTAATCGTGAAAATTAGTTGGGAGGTCACCACTTAAACACGTAACAAATGTGTTCAGTTCCTAAAACCTGATAAACGCGGGCGAGTGCGGAGGCCTAGATGAACGTACCTTGACCAAAACAGGAAGTCCTGGTCCCGACGAAAAGTCTATAACTACGAGCTTTAATTAAGAGTTAGGAATGTGGGTAAAGCGAAAAAAGTGTACAGGGATCGTGGTAAGAGGAAGAAAGATGTAGTTTTTGCCTCCTCTGTGGGAAAGAGATGTGATTTTATGTATTTACGTACCTACTACGCTTTATCCACTAAACAACTTGGTACTGTTGCAGTACGCCTCAGAAACCACACAGAATAACGATTAATTAATATTAGCCACTATCTTCATCGCTAACTTCGTCCACATGTTCGTTGGGAAAACTGTTACCTGACTGTGTAATTAGATATTTAGTAGTAAGAATTTAATTTAGTTGGTCAAAATAGAATAAAATCATGACAAAAAGCCGAGAAAACACTTATATACGCACTATCTACTTCAGTAGGGTTTAGTTTTAGTAAATAAACATATTCTTTTCTAAAGTATTACAGTACCGGGTATCGACTTAAATTTTAATAATTTTGAAGGTAGTTTTAAAAAGATATCTGTCACTGTCACACTTGCTGTCTGACATTGACAGACACTAAGGGCACGGCAGCGTGTCCCCGACTTTGTAGATCTGTCAGACTCATTGTCATTGCCATTCTCCTGTGTCAATATCAGCTGATTGCTGATTTAGCGTTTTGTTTGGGCTCTGCCAGTCATCTCGTTGGTTGACACACGTATTTTCGTCAAATCGCGATATTTATTGTTTTCCTTATTTGTTCTCTTCCCATTTCATCCTTTACTCGGTTGTGGATACAGAACACAATAAGGTAAGTAAGTTATTTAGTTGTAATTCGCACCTACTCCATCACTCCGTGATGGAGTTGGGTGACGAAGAAGGCCCCCCAGACTGGGGAGGTACGAGTTCTTCTTCCAGGAAGAAATCCTCTACGCCTCGCCCTTCTAAGCGACCTGCCGAATCTGCAATAGAATCGGAACCAAAAAAAACTTCTCCCCCATCGGACTCAATCCAATCTGTTTTTCATCGTCCGGGTTTTGAACCGGACTCTATCATTAAATATACCGACGAGGACGATGCTCCGTTTATCGTATATGTTACGAGGATGGAACCCGATCCTTCTGCGGGTCTATCTATTAAGCTGCTTAAATTTGCTCAATTTCTGCATCAAAATTCTGTCAGTGGTATCAAATCTGGGGGACTTAAACTCATGGGCAGGAACAAAATTTCAATCGAATTTACAGATAGGGACTCTGCCAATTCTTTTTTAGAAAATCCTTTAATCCCAAATAATAAATATACTGCGTCTGTCCCGAGATTCAATATCTCTCGCATGGGAGTTGTTAGAGATATCCCTACGGACTGGACTCTTGAAGAATTAATTAATAATATTTCTGTTCCGCCCAACTGTGGTCAGGTAGTAATGGCCAGACGTCTTAACTCCAAATCAAAGAAACCTGACTCCTCCGTTTCCTGGTTCCCAACCACTACTGTTGTCCTTACTTTCCGTGGACATGTCCTCCCGGAAAGAGTTTTTTGTTTCCATACCTCTCTCCCTGTATCAGTCTACCTCCTCCCCACAATCCAATGTAGGAACTGCTGTAAATTTGGTCATATCAGCAAACAGTGCCGCTCCAAACCACGCTGCTATAGGTGTGGCCAATTCCAACACTCAGGTGATTCATGCTCCTCAGATGTTCCTTTATTATGTTTATTCTGCGGGAATTCCCATCTTGCTACTGACCCATCCTGCCCCGAACATATTAGGCAGAAACAAATAAAAGTTATCATGGCAAACGATAACATTAGTTACTCTGAGGCAGCAATGAAAATTCCTCAAAAACGTTCTTTTTCACAAGTTGCTGCTGCAGATACCCCTGCTTCCTCCCAATTCTACTCCTCCCAATCTCCAGTCTCCTCTCCACAACGCCCACCAAACCCTCCCCGCTCTTCAGCCCCCAATCTGTCTTCCTCTTACAAAAAAACGATTACAATTTCCCCTAAAACCAGACCAGAGCTTGGTAAGTCTTATGACATTCAGGCTCTCAGAGAAATTATCGCAACTCCAAAATCTTCCCTTCCCAATGGTTGTGCGTGTTCTTGCCAACACCAGGACCCTTCCACTGCTTTATCTCCAAATGATAACCTATTTGAGATTTTAGCAGACGCCCTTATCCAATTTTTATCACGAGATGTTGATATGTTACCGCCCAATACCATTTCTCGTCTTCAACAAATAATCGTTCCCATCCTTTCCAAACATAATGGACCAAGTTCTTCTTCAGTGGAATACTAGGAGTGTATCCAAAAAGAAACCTGATTTAGTCTTCTTAATCAATAGATACAATCCCATTATAGTTGCCATTGCTGAAACGTGCCTTAAACGCACGTCTCACTTCCATATCCCACACTACTCTTGTTTTCGAGATGATAGAGATGATGGTTGGGCAGGCTGCGCTTTGTTAGTCTCTCAATCCATCACCTTCACTCAAGTTCCTATTCCCCCTCACAGCTCTTCCTTCCATGTTGTTGCTGTGAGAGCCTTAGAAATATCCTTTGTTTCTGTTTACCTCCCTCACCCTCACCACTCTATTGTCCTGGAACTACAGTCTATTCTATCTTCTATCCCTACTCCCCTTATCATATTAGGTGACTTTAACATACGTAGCACCCTTTGGGGCTGCCCCTTTGACGATTCAATTTTTCCTGTCTTTCTTGATCTTCTTGACAACATAAACCTTTGCACTTTAAATGATGGCTCTATCACCCGCCGGTCTCCTCCGTCCCAAAATGCCAGTATCCCAGACCTTACCCTAACATCCCCCCAACTTGCTCCTCTATTGCTTTGGCGGGTCTTACCTACTTCTTATGGTAGTGATCATTTTCCAGTCCTTACCACACTAATTAAATCCATTTCCAAGGTTTCGCCCCTTCCTCCTCTTCTTAAATACAAAACCGAAAAGGCAGACTGGGACAAGTTCTCAACTTGCCTCAAGGTTCTTACTTCCTCCCTTCCCTCTCCCTCTAGCCAAAACTTTTTACAGGTGTATGAAGAGTTCATATCTGCTGTTATTTCTGCTGCAGATGAATCAATCCCAATTAAAAATGCTTCACACAACAAAATTCCCTCCCCTCCATGGTGGGACTCTGAATGCTCCGAATTTATCAGGAAAAGAAACAAAGCTGAGAAAGATTTTAATAGTGACCCAACCTTGACAAATTATCTACTTGTTCGTAAAACAATGGCACAGACTAAGCGTCTATTGTCCCAAAAAAAACACCTTGGCTGGAAGTCCTTTTGTGAGTCCATTTCCCCCAAATCCTCTCTTTCAAGTGTCTGGAAGAAAATTAAATCTTTTAGAAGAGCCACAGCTTATCAAGACTCCTCTTCTAATGACACTTCACCTTGGCTCAATGATTTTATAAATAGACTTTCCCCTCTAACCGCTCCTGCTTTGGACGAACTTCCATACTCCTCATATAACTGTCCTTCCCCAACCATCCTAGATGATCCCTTCTCCCTCCAAGAATTATTATCCGCTCTGGACGGTCTCAAGGATTCCTCCCCTGGTATTGACGGCATTCCCTTTTCTTTCATTACCAACGCTCCTCTTCCTTCCAAATTATACCTCCTGTCCATTTTAAATCATATCTTCCTGTCTGGGTCTGTCCCAGAATCATGGAAGAACCAAATTATTATTCCCATTCTTAAACCAGGGAGGAACCCTCTAGACCCCCTCAGCTATAGACCCATTGCCCTCTCATCGGTAATACATAAAATTATGGAACACCTCATCAAAAATCGATTAGAATGGTTTATTGAATCAAAGGGCATACTTCCAAATACTCAATTTGGCTTTAGAAGAGGTATGGGAACTCTGGACAGCCTGAGCATCCTGGTCTCCCATATAAGAGTGGCATTCTCTAAAAACGAACATGTGGTAGGCGTTTTTCTTGACATAACTTCAGCATATGATAACGTTCAACTTCCTATTCTCAGGCAAAAATTGCATAAGCTGAGTATTCCAGTGAGGCTGATTAATATCATGTGTAATATGCTCATGGATCGTCACATAATTGTCCGTTTGCAGGGTTCTCTTCTTCCCCCTCGCTCTGTTTGGAAGGGTCTTCCACAGGGCTCTGTACTTAGTCCCATATTGTATAATTTATATACTTCTGACCTAGATCAGTCTGTCAATTGCTTTTGCAATATTCTTCAATATGCTGATGATATAGTTCTTTTCGCTTCTTCGGACTCCTTTGATGACATTAGCCGTCGTTTAAATTCAGCTCTTTTTTACCTCAACACCTGGTTAGAAGACAATGGATTATCTATCTCCCCGCTTAAATCAAACTGTATCGTCTTTACTCGGAAGAGATCTTTGCCCCTATTAACTATTTCGATTAATAATGAAACTATCCCTCAAAAAGACAGTTGTAAATTTTTAGGAATTACCTTAGACTCCAAACTAACAGGTGTTACTCACTTAAACCATGTTGTCCAAAAAGCTGAAAAGGGAGTTAATGTCATGAGGTCTCTCTCTGGGGTCCGCTGGGGCTCCCACCCCTATAGTCAAAAATTAATTTATAATGCCCTTGTACGTAGCCATTTTGACTACGGTGCCTTCTTATTAGAACCATGCAACAAATTAGCTTTGGCGAAATTAGACAAAATTCAACATAAATGTCTCAGAATTATAACCGGTGCTATGAAATCTTCTCCAACAAATGCCCTTCAGGTTGAATGTTTGGATCCTCCTCTTGTATTAAGGAGACAATTTTTAGCTGATAGATTTCTTTACAAAACAATCCAATTATTTTCTCATCCTTTATTAGAAATACTTAACTCTCTATCAGACTATTGTCATACCTCTTCTTATTGGGTTAACAAAGATCACCCCCCTTTGGTTAAAAGCTTCGATAAAATAGATAACCTTCCCCACCCAGTTGCCCAATTCTCCAAAAATCCTATCTTTGATATTGACTTCCACCCTCTCATCTTCCAACCTAATGTTCTTCTAAACATAGGACTATCCAAGAATCTTCCTGGTGCTGATAGGATATTCAACCGGATCATTTGTGAGAAATGGTCTGATTGGACCCTCATTTTTACGGATGCTTCCAAATTATCTCAGGACTCTAATGTTGGTGCAGCAGTTTGGATACCTAAATTCAATCTTTTACTAAGTTTTAAATATCTTTCACAATCCTCTATATTTACTGGAGAATCCATTGCTCTCTTTGAAGCTGTTCAATTTGTTTTATCTCACAATTTGGACAAATCACTTATCCTCTCAGACTCTTTGAGCTGCCTCCAAGATATTTTGAAACGACCCTTCCATGCAAAGGATAACTTTCCAATTACCCTGAAAATAAGAGAAACCTTATATAAATGTCAGTCTTCCAGTATTAATGTAGTTATTGCTTGGATTCCAAGCCATTCAGGAATCAAGGGTAATGAAACAGTAGATATGTGGGCTAAACAAGCTTCTACTTCAGGTTCTGACTGCCACAAATTTCATTACTCTCGAGACCTTAGACTTCTGGCTAAACCACAACTAATGACTAATTGGAATAGACAATGGCAACATTCTCGTCAGCAAAAAGGTGTCTGGTATGGAAATATCCAACCAAACTTACCCAAAGTCCCTTGGTTCTTCCGGCATCGAAACTTGGAGAAGTGGGTAACGTCGGTTATTATCCGAATGCGACTTGGCCATGTATGTATCCCTGTCTTCCTCCATAAACTCCGAATTAGAGATACTTCTATCTGTGAATGTGGCCTGGATGAAGGTAGTCTTAATCACATAATTTTCAACTGCCCCAAACTTGTGGTCCATCTTCGTAACATAATTCCGTCTAACATTCCCCATCTAAATTTAGACACTAATTCATTTCTTTCTCTTGTCCACACTCGGTTCTGGAGGCTTAGACAATGTAGTATCGCTTCTTAACGAAACGATGTCGAAGTTCTTTTTCGTCGTAGAGATAACGATAAACATTTCCTAGCCAATGTAACGCAATTGTCGCGATCGTTGTGTCGAACGGATCGTTCGATAAACAAACGAATATTGGCTATGGTAACGAAAATTTAGCTGTCAGTTTCAAATTGGAACAAACAAAGCGGGATTATTCTAAAGTTTAAGTGAGTGTTTACTGTGAGTGTGGTGAGTCGTTTTTAATTGATATTATTAATTCTTGACGCTTTTTAATAATCTTATAGCAAAACTTTGATAGTGTTAAATTATTAGAGTGTTTTTACATAGTTTTTACGTAGATTTCTTCAAAATTAAATAGAATCATCGTGATTGTAACTGTTCAAAATAAATATAGTTATTTTTTTTATTTTTAGTGTTAAAGAATGGATTCTAGGGTAAGGGCAAGTCCCGAACAACTCTCAACTCTACTGGAGTATATGGAAAGGTAGGTAAATCCAAGTTATTTTCCATTTCTTTTAAATTCAATCGTACAAAACTTTGGTACCACTTCAATCGCTAATGTAAACAATGACGCGATAATAACAATGAAGCATTTGTGTATTGAACCGTTGCTTATGTTACAGTCATGGGGACCTGGCTAGGCCTGTTGCAGGGGCACAAGGTCGAGTACGGTCAGACCAATTATGGTCTGATCTTACTAATATATTAAATTCCGTTGGTGGTGGTGTCAACAAAACAACAGACAAGTGGAAAAAAGTAAGTAATGACTAGCAATTCTATTCCAATAGCCGTATTTGAAGAGTCTTTGTGATTATAAGTTCTTTCTATGGAAATTACTCAGATATTTAGTTATATTTAATAATCTTTTCTACATATTACATGCCAAGCAATTTGGATGTGGATCTGGTATAGATAAAGTCACAAGTTACAATCTGCTTTGATGTGCAAATCAAGCACCTAGAATATCATATATTATTATCACATATGTGCAAGAAGAGGTAACAGGGATGTTAGGAATTTTTCGGTCCAGTGGAGTTACCAATTTTCAACTTATGTGGTTGTATGCATACTTATGACTGATAATTCCAAAAAGGTATGGGCCGATTTAAAATCCAAGACTAAGAAAAAAGGTCTGACCTTGCGGCAACATGCCAGAGGGACTGGAGGTGGACCGGCTAGCCAGAAATCCTTGTCGCATTTGGAGGAAAGGGTTCTGGCTATTATCGGCCCAACAGCAGTGGAAGGACAAGACTATACAAGAGCTTGGATTTAGTGTATGTATTAACCTTATTTTCCAGTACCTCATGTAACAAAATTATTAGCTAAAAATCAATACTAACTAGGTAAATCTTGTTGAATAAATATTGTACTTGAATATTAGAAATTAAAAATTTTAGCCATTACACATATATAATTAGATAAAACAGTATACTATTTAATTAAGTATCTACATATTCAATAAATATCACCATAATAACTTTTTCAGAGACCTCAATCTTCTGCACCTGCACCCTCTCAATCATCTGCAGTTGTTGCCCAAGAAGATGATCCAGTATATGTGGACTATGGTGGTGGTGTGGTTAAATATTAAAATAAGTAGATAAGTATATTGATAAGTTAAAAGACTGGATACTTATTAAAATTGGTATATTATTATTATTATTTTCTTTTTCATTTGATACTAACTTAAAAAAATATACTTAAGCTTAAATAAAATGAAACTATAAATTATATACAGACAGAATTATCATCATATATCACATCGTTCTATGCGAGATCTGGCTTGCACATGACGTCTGGTATATATTTCTTCTTGGGACCCTTGTTCAGCATCTAGTATAAGCGTCATCAACCAAGGTCGCTGTGGATATCCAGAATCCCCTGAAATTACATACTCAATAAATATTTTATCCTACTACTATTATAAAGGCGAAAGTTTGTATGGATGTTTGTTACTCTTTCACGCAAAAACTACTGAACCGATTACCATGAAATGTAGGTGTATGTAGGTAGCTGAAGACCCAGAATAACACATAGGCTACTTTTTATCCCAGAATTCCCGCGGGATTGATAGGGTTTCCATGCGGACGAAGTCGCGGGCGGCCTCTAGTTCAAAATAAATTGAAGAACTATAATGTATACTTGGGTGGCAAACAATGAATACTAATTTAATTTAGTTGATTTCCAATAGTTTATAGAAGTAGATGTATTATTTAAATGAAATACTTTACATATGTTTATTCCATATAAGTTTTTTATCTATTATGGTTTGCAATGAAATATAAGAAAAAATGTCTTACATACCTAATAACCAAACATGTTCACCACTTTCATGAAGCCCTCGCATGAAAGTCTCTACATGACTAGCGGACCATATGTGGGAGTCATGTGTAGCACCACCAAATTTTGAATTGACATTAACTATTTTTAAATCGAAATCGCATATCTGGGGAAAAAATATACAAAACAATTTGTTTTGGGGATATAACAATTGATAAAAAGTTATATAATACTCAATCTGTGTGATTTGTCCCTATATATTTATTTACATGTGATACCTTTGACAGGTATATTCAGGCCATTTGAATTGAATTAACACTTTATTGCACAACATATAAAGAGTAGTATATTTAGGTCTTTTGATAATAAAAATTAAGTCTAGTTTCTTACCACTTGAACATTTAATTAATGATATCCTTTTCTATTAAAAAATGAATATTCATCCTCCTCTGGTCTTACTATAGCTATATGGGTACAATTAATGCACCCAATAATTCCAGGCAAATTATGTCTTATATGGAATCTGGAAATGTTAACAATTTTATAACAAATACTGGCTGTAGGCCTAGGTGACAAATATTAAGAAAGGTTTTATATCTTTATAATTACTTCTCTTTGATTAAAGATCTCTCATGTGGTGTTTGTGGAAACACTATCCACCTGCTGACCATCCAATTGTGATTTAAAGAATTCACAACCTCCCTGACACAGCGACTTGTAGTCCGCTGTGTCATATATTGTCCCACACCTACAATTGTCTGGTATGACCCTGTGGCTAAAAAGCTTAGAGTACACAGCACCTGAAAAACAGTAATGTCTCTGCATACTCGTGTGGTTTTCTTTATAGGATTAGACTATAGAAATTTCTATAAGTATTCTAAGTTTAGAGATAAGTATACTTATTTCCCTATGAGGTTAATCCTTATGAAAGTTCTTACCTTCACTTCCAGGGAAATTTCATTGGATCCTTTCAATCCAGTATATCTTTTTAGTTCGTCGCATAATCGTCGAAAAGTTTTTTTATCAAGCCTGAAATGTTGTATAAACAACAATTCCGGCATATCTTCAATCGTTTCCATATGTCTTCTTGATGAAAATCGCCTTTGACGCCTCACCCAGGTATTCTCATTATGTGCAGCCCACAATAAACGTAAAGAATGCATTTTTATATAAATAAAAGTGTATTAACGCAACGTAGCCCTTGTACACAAATCACAGCTGACTGTAATTTTCGGCCATTTTGTAGCGATATCGACAGCCCCCAAGCTTTCGTTATTATGGCGAACACATGTCGAATCGAACGATCGCTCCCGAAGAGAAAGCGAACGTCAAAAGTGCCTCTTGGCTACGAATTTGTATTGAAATAGGCGAATAAACAATTCGCTAATTGACGATTTCGTTTCGTTTTCGACATGAATGTAAACATTGTCTACCAATTTTGTTATCGATCTCGATCGATCACGTGATTTAGCGAAGGCTTATGTCATCCCATACATTTTTTTATTGCCGAACTTCGTCATCGTTTTCAAAATGTTACTTTGTCTAAGCCCCCTTTTATATAATTGCAAAGTTCATAACTAAAAATAACCTAAAACTATAGTTCCCATTACAAATTTATTTATTTTTTTTAACTTCCGAAATCTCCCTATTAAGTATATCCCTTGTTTTGCACAACTTTTATACCTTACACACTCACTACACATTATAATCATTAACTTGTCTTCTCTTTTACTAACAATACCTACTTGTTGTGTTTGTCTTTTTGTGTTTGTACATTTGTTAACCTTCTCCTTTCAGATTGTATACCGTCCATTTTTGTAACTTCGTGTCTCTTCAAACCATGACATTGGCAGAATCACCGAAAGTCCGGTGGAAGCCATAATATAGAAAAGAAAGAAAGAAAGAAAGCGTTTTGTTTACGGCAGTTATTTTACTTGTATTAACCATTTATCAATTTCGATACTAAGTTTTCTCTTTTTAAGTACCGACGGCGAAAAAAATGGTAACGACTATCTGTGAATCTTGCGCAGTGGATTGAGACATTACTATTAATTTACAGGTGTACGTTAGATCTTGAAATAATACAATGGAGATTACGATGTTCAAGATGCACATTCAAAATTCTGTTACTTACTTGAGGGTTTATAAAAACGTAATTACGTATTTAAGATAATTTGAAGTAAATTATTGCATGTGAACGAACACATAATATTTCGTAAGTCGTAAATTACCAATGAAGTAAGAATAGAGTCTGCCACAGATATAAGTATAAATTGAAATGTCTTGGACATATAGGACACTCATTGGTTCACCTTTTGGTTTTCCCCTTTATATGCGTCTCGCTGTCGTCATCCCACACGGCCCTGGGGTCCGCTTTCCGTCATTCCGGCGAGCGACATTCGCGCTATGCGCATTATTTATTTATTTATTTAAACTTTATTGCAAAATACAAATGTATAGCACAATTAGCGGACTTAATGCTAAAAGTATTATCTACCAGTCAACCATTGGGTATGACAGAGAACTTCAAGTGTGGGTTCAACCTAAATGAATATATTTATACTTTCACAAAATATAAAATAAAATAATTATAATAAACATAGATACTACAATAAAGAAACAATATATATAAATTAATAAGTGCAGCGATTACCGAAATGAGTGAAAAGGCAGAAAGGTATCAAATACCCTCGCGACTGAAGAGAAACCCGTGGACCCGTGATATGAAACTAGAACGACTTGAGGATGCCCTGATGGACTCGGGAAGTGAATTCCAAAGCATAACAGCCATATCGGCGAAGGAATTGGAGGCAAAACCTGTACGGTGAAAAGGAGTAGCAAGAGCTAACTTATTTGAAGAACGTAGAATTCTTTCAAGAGTGGAACTTAATAGTTGGAAGTCTTTTTTATGATAGTCCTGGGGCAAGCTGATTATTGAGAATGTTAAAGAGCTGACATAAAATGTGAAGACTTCTTCGGTTACGGATTAAGAGCTATTTTAGCCGAGAACGATATTCAGAAATACGATCGTATTTCCGAAGGCAGAATATAAACCTGATACAATTGTTAAAAAGACGTTCTAATTTGTTGAGATTAATTTATATTATTACTGTTATTGGCTGATAGAGTAGCGAGATTGGCTGTTGTGACTTGTGGCGTAGAGATGTCGCCACATATTCATAGTTGGTCCACAAACCTACTATCGATAGTTGAGTAAACCCGTGGAAGTGGACTAGGTATCGGTCGGCAACACTAAACAGGGACATGGAGAAGAGAGAAGTTAAAACCAGATTGGAAAGATCAATATTTATTATCTGCACTTACACTTTATGAAGGTAATGGGGTCGTGAGAGTCGGCGAGCAGCCCGCTTAGAGATAACACGACCTTACCTTAGGGCTCGTGCAGCGTGCGGCCGACTAGCGACCAGCGACTGATTTACGGTTCTGAAGGAGGTTCGCGTGATTTCATACATCGTTAACGATAGAAATTATACCTGATACCAACGAAACAATCTCAGCTATAGATGCGATTGAAAGTTAGTTTGTTTGTTAGTTTGTTTGTCTTCAGTTTTCCCAGTGAACTAACTCAAATTTCAACATTGTAAATTTGAATCGACTTTGAGGGAGTCTTGACTAAATAATTCATTATGTCATCCGATATTTTGTAGCTGCAGCCGCCAGTCTTTATCTTATGACATTCAAACAAAAAATCAGTTTATCTATTCGAGAACCACGATAAACAGACATACAAACAAACAGACAACATCCAACTTCCCGTGGGTTTTTGTCAATAGATCGTTGCTAAAGTCACCAGCATTTTACTTGAACACCCACCATTAAAAAATTAATTACAGTTTCATTTCCGTGTGTGGTAGCTAGCTGCAATATATAGTATAGCTAAGTCTGTGACGGCCTTAAATCGCAAGTGCAGCGCAGGTCGTATGAATGTTCGCTAGTCGTCGGTCGGTGGCACACTGCAGTTCGCCGTTTAATTACACAAGTTCACTCCAGTCTGTCCGAATCGGTCAGACTGAGGTCGGCCGAAGTCCGCGGCACGCTGCACAAAGCCTTAGGGACGCAGTGCTGGCAAAAAGAAAGACGTCCGCCGTCGCGAGTCTCTTTATATAAGGGTGAGGCGCAGGACTGACACAGACACGACGTCACAAGTTCCTTTCTTGTATCGTCAACCCGAGCGCAGGATGCGCCTGTGATTACGGTCTTAAAGTGAGTCAGTGAGGCAATGAGTCGTAACAGTGCCTAGTCCTGCGCCGTCCTTCACATTAGCCCTTATTTGAAGATTTCAGTTTGCGGCGTCATCTCCCATTCACTTATAAAGTGTAATACATAAATAATAAATAAATAGAGCCACAGTTTATCAATTGCCTGTATGTGCTAAGATGGACTGTGAAATTACTCTTCTGACTTAAATATTATGACACGCATCACATTCATAGGTTTTCTACACCAGTATGAGTTAAATGATGTGATAATAAAGTGCTCTTCATATTAAATCGACGTTGACACACGTCACATTCATAAGGTTGTTCACCAGTATGAGTTCTACGGTGATTTAATAAATTACACTTCACATTAAATCGACGTTGACACACGTCACATTCATAAGGTTTTTCACCAGTATGGGTTCTACGGTGTTTTAATAAATTACCCTTTTCATTAAATCGACGTTGACACACGTCACATTCATAAGGTTTTTCGCCAGTGTGAGTTCTGTAATGCATGTCAAAATTTGATTTAAATTTAAAACGTCTACCACAAATATCACATTGGAGTGGACCCTGACCACTCCGTGACGTTGACTCTCGTCGAGACTCGCGCTGGGTCCTGTTGGTTGTACTTCCTGCACCTGGTTGCCGTTTGTCAGCTCCCGATGTGTCAGCTGACGCAGTATCTGTCATTAATCAGCCAACTTGAGAAGAAAGCATAAGATAAAAAAATACAAATATTAAAACATACTTCACATTCAAACAACAAAATGCTAAAATTCTTTGAAATTGTTTGTTTAATTTACACGGTTTTCTTCCCCTGGCTTTAGTTGAGGTTGTATCCTCATCACTCTGGAGAGGAGCCCGGGGTATGCCTTTGACCAAGGACCCTAGATTAGGTGAGTCAGGTTTTACACGAAGCGACTCCCATCTGACCTCCGCAATCTGAATGTGTAGGTTTCCTCACGATGTTTTCCCTTACCGTAAACGCAACGGTTAGTATTCAAACTAATGTACATAACTTTGAAAATAGTCATTGGTACACGGCCGAGGTAAAGGTGCCGTCATAATTTTTTATATTCACGTCATGGATGTTCAGAAATGACACGTGTGGTGGCTGCGGGATGGACAATGTGGGTATGTGGACATATGCCCAACAATATGCCAGGAACAATGCAGCTCACAAATCAAATGTTATGTAGCTATTGCGCTTTATTTAAACTTACCAAATTGTTCATCCTTTCTTACGATATAAGACCGCGAATACGCAAACATAGCTAGAACCCCAAAGCCGGGCAGAGATCCGCCCTGACCAACAGCGCCGTCCATCATAAATAGTTATCTGCAAACATATAAATATGTATGTAGTGTCAAACAACTCAGACAGGTTGTAAGTACTTATGTAGGTTGATATACACACGTACCTCCAAAACCCCTTACTCGTGAAAATTATTTGGGAGGTCACCACTTAAACACGTAACAAATGGGTTCAGTTCCTAAAACCTGATAAACGCGGTCGAGTGGGAAGGCCTAGATGAACGTACCTTGACCAAAACATGGACGTCCTGGTCCAGGCGAAAAGTCTATACCTACGAGCTTTAATTAAGAGTTATGAATGTGGGTGAAGCGAAAGAAGTGTACAGGGATCGTGGTAAGAGGAAGAAAGATGTAGTTTCTGCCTTCATCTCTGGGAAGGGGACGTGATTTTATGTACATATTCACGTACCTACAATGCTTTATCCACTAAGCAACTTGGCACTGTTGCAGTACGCCACTCAAACCACACAGAACAACGATTAAATAATATTAGCCACTATCTTCATCGTTCACAGGACTTTGGTTAAAATAGAATCAAATCATGACAAAAAGCTGAGAAAACACTTATATACGCACTATCTACTTCAGTAGGATTTATTTTTAGTAAATAAACATATTCTATTCTTAAGTATTAGAGTATCGGGTATCGACTTAAATTATAATAAATTTGAAGGTAGTTTTAAAAAGATATCTGTCACTGTCACACTTGCTGTCTGACATTGACAGACACTAAGCGACTTTGTAGATCTGTCAGACTCATTGTCATTGCCATTCTCTTGTGTCAATATCAGCTGATTGCTGATTTAGCGTTTTGTTTACGGGAGATATTTTACCTGTATTAACCATTATCAAATTCTAATATAAGTTTTCTTTATATAAGTACACACGGCGAAAAAATAGTTAATTATGAATTTCAATAACGCCGTATCACTCGTCTGTTAGAACTTGTTCAACTATCTGTGAATCAAGCGCAGTGGATTGAGACATTACTATTAAATAGCAATTACTTTACAGGTGTATGTTAGATCTTGAAATAATACAATGGAGATTACAATGTTCAAGATGCACATTCAAAATTCTGTTACTTACTTGAGGGTTTATAAAAACGTAATTACGTATTTAAGATAATTTGAAGTAAATTATTGCATGTGAACGAACACATAATATTTCGTAAGTCGTAAATTACCAATGAAGTAAGAATAGAGTCTGCCACAGATATTAATATAAATTGAAATGTCTTGGACAGATAGGACACTCATTGGTTCACCTTTTAGTTTTCCCCTTTATATGCGTCTCGCTGTCGTCATCCCACACGGCCCTGGGGTCCGCTTTCCGTCATTCCGGCGAGCGACACTCGCGCTATGCGCATTATTTATTTATTTAAACTTTATTGCAAAATACAAATGTATAGCACAATTAGCGGACTTAATGCTAAAAGTATTATCTACCAGTCAACCATTGGGTATGACAGAGAACTTTAAGTGTGGGTTCAAACTAAATAAATATATTTATACCTACACAAAATATAAAATAAAATAATTATAATAGACATATAAACTACAATTAAGTGAATTCCAAAGCATAACAGCCATATCGGCGAAGGAATTGGAGGCAAAACCTGTACGGTGAAAAGGAGTAGCAAGAGCTAACTTATTTGAAGAACGTAGAATTCTTTCAAGAGTGGAACTTAATAGTTGGAAGTCTTTTTATGATAGTCTGGGGCAAGCTGATTAATGAGTAAGTTACAGAGCTGACATAAAATGTGAAGACTTCTTCGGTTACGGATTGAGAGCCATTTTAGCCGAGAACGATATTCAGAAATATGATCGTATTTCCGAAGGCAGAATATAAACCTGCTACAATTGTTAAGAAGGCGTTCTAATTTGTTGAGATTAATTATTGTTATTATTACTGTTATCGGCTGATAGAGAGATTGGCTCTTGTGACTTGTGGCGTAGAGATGTCGCCACATATTCATAGGTGGTCCACAAACCTACTATCGATAGTTGAGTAAACCCGTGGAAGTGGACTAGGTATCGGTCGGCAACACTAAACAGGGACATGGAGAAGAGAGAAGTTAAAACCAGATTGGAAAGATCAATATTTATTATCTGCACTTACACTTTATGAAGGTAATGGGGTCGTGAGAGTCGGCGAGCAGCCCGCTTAGAGATAACACGACCTTACCTTAAGGCTCGTGCAGCGTGCGGCCGACTAGCGACCAGCGACTGATTTACGGTTCTGAAGGAGGTTCGCGTGATTTCGTACATCGTTAACGATAGAAATTATGTCAGATACCAATGAAACAATCTCAGTTCTAGTTGCAGTAGGTAGTTAGTTTTTTTGTCTTTACAGTTTAACCAGTGAAAAATCAAATTGCAACATTGTAAATTGTTTTTTGTAATCCGATATTTTGTCAAAAGATCGTTGCCTAAGTCACCCGCATTTTCGCTTTTAAACACACACCATTAAAATACATACATATTATAGTTTCATTTCCGTGTGTGGTAGCTAGCTGCAATATATAGTATAGCTAAGTCTGTGACGGTCTTAAATCGCAAGTGCAGCGCAGGTCGTATGAATGTTCGCTAGTCGTCGGTCGGTGGCACACTGCAGTTCGCCGTTTAATTACACAAGTTCAATCCAGTCTGTCCGAATCGGTCAGACTGAGGTCGGCCGAAGTCCGCGGCACGCTGCACAAATCCTTAGGGACGCAGTGCTGGCAAAAAGAAGGACGTCCGCCGTCGCGAGTCTCTTTATATAAGGGTGAGGCGCAGGACTGACACAGACACGTCACAAGTTCCTTTCTTGTATCGTCAACCCGAGCGCAGGATGCGCCTGTGATTACGGTCTAAAAGTGAGTCAGTGAGGCAATGAGTCGTAACAGTGCCTAGTCCTGCGCCGTCCTTCATATTAGCCCTTATTTGAAGATTTCAGTTTGCGGCGTCATCTCCCATTCACTTATAAAGTGTAATACATAAATAATAAATAAATAGAGCCACAGTATATCAATTGCCTGTATGTTCTAAGATGGACTGTGAAATTACTCTTCTGACTTAAATTTTATGACACGCATCACATTCGTAGGTTTTCTATACCAGTATGAGTTAAATGATGTGATAATAAAGTGCTCTCCATATTAAATCGACGTTGGCACACGTCACATTAATAAGGTTGTTCACCAGTGTGAGTTCTTCTGTGTTTTGTTAAATTACTCTTCTTATTAAATCGGTGTTGACACACGTCACATTCATAAGGTTTTTTACCAGTATGAGTTCTAAAGTGTCTTTTTAAACTACTCCTCTCATTAAATCTGTGGTGACACACCTCACATTCATAAGGTTTTTTACCAGTATGAGTTCTAAGGTGTCTTTTTAAACTACTTCTCTCATTAAATCTGCGTTGACACACCTCACATTCATAAGGTTTTTTACCAGTATGAGTTCTAAGGTGTCTTTTTAAACTACTCCTCGTATTAAATCTGCGTTGACACACGTCACATTCATAAGGTTTTTCGCCAGTGTGAGTTCTCCTGTGTTTTGTTAAATCACTCTTCTGAACAAATCGATGTTGACACACGTCACATTCATAAGGTTTTTCACCAATATGAGTTCTAACGTGTCTTTTTAAACTACTCCTCGTATTAAATCTGCGTTGACACACGTCACATTCATAAGGTTTTTCGCCAGTGTGAGTTCTACTGTGTTTTGTTAAATCACCCTTCTGAACAAATCCGCGTTGACACACGTCACATTCATAAGGTTTTTCGCCAGTATGAGTTCTACGATGTTGTAATAAGTTTCCCTTTAAATTAAATCGGCGTTGACACACTTCACATTCATAAGGTTTTTCGCCAGTGTGAGTTCTCCTGTGGTTTGTTAAATCACCCTTCTGAACAAATCCGCGTTGACACACGTCACATTCATAAGGTTTTTCGCCAGTGTGAGTTCTATAATGTCTGTCAAATTTGGATTTAAATTTAAAACGTCTATCACAAACATCACATTGGAGTGGACCCTGACCACTCCGTGACGTTGACTCTCGTCGAGACTCGCGCTGTGTCCTGTTGGTTGTACTTCCTGCACCTGGTTGCCGTTTGTCAGCTCCCGATGTGTCAGCTGACGCAGTATCTGTAATTAATAAATAATATAATAATAATAAATAAATACAAATATTAAAACATGCTTCAAATTCAATGTGCTAAAATTCTTTGAAAACTGTTTAATTTTGACGGCTTTCCTCCCCTGGCTTTAGACGAGGTTGCATCCTCATCACTCTGGAGAGGAGACCGGGGTATGCCTTTCACCATGAACCCTAGATTGGGTGAGACAGGTTTTTACACGAAGCGACTCCCATCTGACCTCCGCAGGTAAACTCTCCTCTCCTTTGCAGGTAAATCTAACATCTAGTCGCCTAAATGTGTAGGTTTCCTCACGATGTTTTCCCTGACCGTAAACGCATCGGCTAGCATTTAAACTAATGTACATAACTTTGAAAATAGTCATTGGTACACGGCCGAGGTAAAGGTGCCGTCATTCAATATTCACGTCATGGATGTTCAGAAATGACACGTGTGGTGGCTGCGGGATGGACAATGTGGGTATGTGGACATATGCCCAACAATATGCCAGGAACAATGCAGCTCACAAATCAAATTTTATGTGGCTATTGCGCTTTATTGAAACTTACCAAATTGATCATCCTTTCTTACGATATAAGACCGCGAATACGCATAGATAGATAGAACGTCAAAGCTGGGCAGAGATCCGCCCTGACCAACAGCACCGTCCATCACAAATAGTTGTCTGCAAGAATATAAATTATAATATATCTATGTAGTGTCAAACAAATCAGGCAGGTTGTAAGTACTTATGTGGGTTAATATACACATCTACCTCCAAAACACTTACAATACAATACAAATACGCAGTCGAGTGGGAAGGCCTAAATGAACGTTCCTTGACCAAAAGAGGAAATCCTGGTCCAGGCGAAAAGTCTATACCTACGAGCTTTCATTAAGAGTTATGAATGTGGGTGAAGCGAAAGAAGTGTACAGGGATCGTGGTAAGAGGAAGAAAGATGTAGTTTCTACCTTCCTCTCTGGGAAAGAGACGTGATTTTATGTATTTAGGTACGTACCTACAATGCTTTATCCACTAAGCAACTTGGTACTGTTGCAGTACGCCACTCAAACCACACAGAATAGCGATTATTTATTATTAGCCACTATCTTCATCGTTTACCAGACTGGCTAAGATTTGGTTGGTTAAAATAGAATCAAATCATGACAAATAGCTGAGAAAACACTTATACACGCACTATCTACTTCAGTAGGTTTTAGTTTTAGTAAATAAACATATTCTATTCTACAGTATTAGAATATCGGGTATCGACTTAAATTATAATAATTTTGAAGGTAGTTTTAAAAAGATATCTGTCACTGTCACACTTGCTGTCTGACATTGACAGACACTAAGGGCACGGCAGCGTGTCCCCGACTTTGTAGATCTGTCAGACTCATTGTCATTGCCATTCTCCTGTGTCAATATCAGCTGCATGCTGATTTAGCGTTTTGTTTACGGCAGATATTTTACTTGCATAAACCATTTATCAATTTCGATACTAAGTTTTCTTTATTTAATTACCCACGGCGAAAAAATGGTAATTATGGATTTCAACAACGCCGTATCACTCGTCTATAAGAACTTGTTCAACTATCTGTGAATCTAGCACAGTGGATTGAGACATTACTATTAAATAGCAATTACTTTACAGGTGTACGTTAGATCTTGAAATAATACAATGGAGATCATAATCTTAAAGATGCACAATTAAATGTCTGTTACTTTCTTGAGAGTTTATAAAAACGTATTTACGTATTTAAGATAATTTGAAGTAAATTATTGCGTGTGGACGAACACATAATATTGCGTAAGTCGTAAATTACCATATAAGTAAGAATCAAGTCTGCCACAGATATTAGTATAAATTAAAATGTCTTGGACAGATAAGACACTCATTGGTTCACCGTTTAGTTCCTCCCTTGATATGCACATAGCGTATTTATCTACAACAGCTTCCTCTCTCCTTCTCGCCCCCGCGTGTTAGCCTGCACTAGGTCTCGCTGTCGTCATCCGACACGGCCCTAGGGTCCGCTGTCCGTCATTCCGATGAGCGACACTCCCGCTATGCGCATTAGATAAATTAAGCTCAGATAAATTATTACATAGATATAGTGCTGATTAATTCCACTAAATTAGTCTCTTTCTTTTTACCTTATAAGGAAAGGTGATAAGTATCATTTCGTCAGTTACTAGTGGCCACTTGTCACAAATAATACAGTATCAACGGTCTTTCCTAAGATGTATCTGTACACTGGCGTTTCATTCCATGACCTATAAATAAAACGTTTGTTTATCCTTCTTAATAGGTAATTAGTTTCCGGCTGGCTCTTGCTACAGTCGCAGGGATCTTCGGGATTTATTTTCGTATAATAAGTACCTAAGTGAACAATAGTCATTTAAGAAGGTGTAAAAACATTCTGCTATTATCTTTGCAACTTGGTTGGGGTCCGCCTTTGACCGAGATCCTGGAGTGGGCAGTCAGGTAATTCAAGATACGATTCTTGTCTGAATTCGTTAAATTTATTATAGCGGAAGCGATGAGTCTGTTTCAACCGCCACCAAAGGGAAGACCTTCCGCCAGGATAGGTGTTATGCCTGAAGGAATGCGGATCCGACGATCGTCGTGGGTCATCCTGCATTTCCGCCGTAGGCGGAAATGTGGGGTAGCTGTTCAGGGATTGTGGCCCTCTTCAGCGGATGTCTACGCTGCCTGCAACGGCAGGCAGGTCACGAGCGTGGCCGTGGCGGCCACTAATGAGGTCTTCCTCTTCCTGCGGGGTCAACGGGCGCCGCGGGTGCGGCGCCTGCAGTGGTGTTCGCTGCGAAGATGGCTTCTCTCGGCGATGGCCAGTGTCTTCGGTCCGGCGGGCGAGCGTGGAGTGGCGCGATACCCACAAGGTGCGGGTGCGCCGACCTGTCCGCCCTGCCGAACATATCGCCGGCCAGACGCGAGATGAACGCGTCCAGGCCCTCCCATTTGAGGTCCCGCTGGATCGTCGCGTTCCTCACGTACCGTGGGGCCCTGACGATGTCGCGGAGACATTGGTTCTCTTGTGCACGGAGACGTCGCCTGTTTGTCTCCGCAACATAGGCGTACCACGCCTGGGCTGCGTACGTGAGGCGGGATCTGACGTAGGTTTTGTAGATCCCGAGCTTCGTCTTCAGCGGGAGGCTGGAGGAGAGGACTGGACGCAGTCTTCCCCTGGCCATCTTCACAGTTTGCACCACTGAATCGACGTGGGTCTTCAGGCGAAGTCCACGGTCGATCTTGACCCCGAGGTAGGTGACGTGTGGCTGCCACGCCACGTCCTTCCCGAAGAGCTTCAGCGGCGGCGGTGGGGCGGCGTTCTTGGAGATAATGGCCTGCGTTTTCGCCACGTTCACCGACAGTCTCCACTTCTGGAGCCAATCTGGCAGGGCGTCGAGTGCCTTTTGGAGTTTCTTGGCGGCGTGCTTCGCGTTTATGGATTTCGCGAAGTACGCCGCGTCGTCGGCGTATAGAGCCAGCTTGGCTCCATCGGCGACCGGGATGTCGTCGGTGTACGCAGCGTAGCAGGCCGGGCTCAAGCAGCTGCCCTGGGGAACGCCAGCCCGGACGGGTTTCTCCGAAGAAACGGCGTCTTCGACCGCCACCCTGATCTTCCGCTCGTTCAGGAAGGAGGCCACAATCCTTGTTAGTCTTCTGGGAAGTTGGCTCTTCGACAGTTTGTACAGCAACCCCTCGTGCCATACTCTGTCGAAGGCCTTCTCATTGTCGAGGAGCACGACAGCCACGGTCTCCTTGCGGTTGGCAGCAGCTGAGATCTCGCCAAGGAGTCTGGCAATCTGGAGCGTCGTGGAGTGTTCGGGCCGGAACCCGAACTGCTCGGCGCGCGGCGTGATGTGCGGCAGCATGAGGCCGAGCAGCAGTTTTTCGAACACCTTCGAGAGGGCGCTGAGAAGCGTAATGGGCCGGTAGCTCTCAGGCTTGCGGAGGTCCTTTCCCGGCTTGGGCAAGAGGATCACCCTTCCGGTCTTCCATTGTTGCGGGTAGTGGCCCGAGCGCAGAATGCCGTTGAAGAGGCGCGTCACCGCCGTGATGAATCCCGGCGGTAGGTGGCGAAGCGCCTCGTTCGTGACGTTGTCTGCGCCCGGGGCTTTCCTGGGCTTCAGCTTCAGGATGGTCCTCTTGACCTGGCCGGGAGTGAATAATGCCGCATCCTCAAGCTCCGGTACCGGCTCCGCAAGGTACTCCCGAAGGTGCTCGATGACGCTGTCGTGGTGGGCCTGGTCCACGATCGGGTTCGGCGTGAACTGACGCTCCAGATGTTCGGCGAAGATCTCAGCCCTGTCTTCGGCCTTGAATCGTGGGAGGCCATCAGCTGCCAGCAGCGGCCGGACGGGTTGTGGCACGCCCGACAACTGCCGGCAGAGGCGGTGAACGGAGGGGATATCACCGCCTACCGATAAGAGGTGGTTCTCCCACGATCTGGCTGCGTGCTCCTCTAGTTTGTCCTTGATTGTCTCCACCAGCTTGTTCAGGTCGGCTTTGAGTGTTGGGCAGCGAGTACTCATCCACAGCCTCCGCATTCTTCGCTTCCGCTCCAGCAGCGCGGTGAGGTGCGCCGGGAGCGGCTCGGGTTTGGCGGTGGCCGGCACGGGGGTCCGTGTGGCGTCGAGAGCGTGCTGGATGCTGCGGGTGATGGCACTCGCCGCAAGCTCGACCTCTTCGCTGGTGGAGACCCGCTTGAAGGCGACACTGGCCTTGTCGCCCACAATTTTGTCCTCGAAGTGGTCCCATTTTATTTTGGATGTTCTCCTCGGCAGCGTGACCCTCGCCGGAAGGTCCCGGAGGATGAGAAGAACCGGCCGGTGATCTGACGGCAGGTCCGGGTAGACGTGCAGTGTTGGCAGCGCTGTCAGCCCTCTGTGGGCCACGATGTCGATGGTGTCGGAGCCTCCCAACGTGTCGGTGTGGGTGGGTTCGTCCGGCCCCAACAGCTCGAAGTCGTGGTCCACAGCGGCCTGAAGAAGGAGTCTTCCGCTTCGGTTGACCCTCGTGGAGTTCCAGGCTGTGTGCTTGGCGTTGAAGTCGCCAGCCACAAGCGTTGGCGTGGTGGTGTTCAGCAGGGACCAAAGCTCGTTGGTGTCGAGCTTGGCCCCTGGCGGTATATACGTAGCAAACAGCCGCAGCTCGCGGCCGGCGACGCTGACGAGCACGCCGAGGGCGTACATCGTCTGGAACTCCACGTGGGGGATGGGCTGATGAATAATGTTGCGCTTCACCAACACTGCAAGTCCCCGGTAGGCGTATCCACTGACCGGGCTCTTCTCATCCTTCCGGTATGTGATGTAGTTGGGGATGCCAAACTTTTGGTCATCCCGCAGGTGGGTCTCGCTGACGAGGAGAACATCGATGTGCTGCTCCCGGAGGAAGTTGGCCAGCAAGTGTTTCTTCCTCCGGAGCGATTCCGCGTTCCAATACACGATCCTCAGAGGCGTACCATCCATAATTAAAGGTTAGGGGTGGGTACGCCTCTGAGGGGGGCCGCGGGAACAAGGGCGGCCAGCAGTGCCTGCATCTGCTGCACCGACTGCACCAGCGCGTAGAAATGCTCCGGTGGGATCGGCGCAGCCGAGGCAGGCGCGGGAACGGTTTGAGGTGCCGGGGGAGGCGGCACGGTTGCAGCCGCTTCTTCCTCCGCCACGGGGGCAGAGCTCACAGCGGCGGCATTCTTCTTCTTCTTCTTCTTTCTCTTCTTCTTTGGGAGCTCTGCTCCCCTGGCGGTCGGTGGGTTTGCAGGGGCCATCAGTGAGGCCTCTGCTGCTTCGGTTGTGGTGTTTTGTGGCGTGGGGGCGGTTCCGCTGCGAGCGACCGGGCCAGCCCGTCTGTTTCTGGCCTCGCGCCGCAGCACCGGGCACGAAGAATGATTTGCCGGGTGCGGTCCACCGCAGTTGGTGCAGGTGGCGGGCTGGTCCAATGGCCGCTCGCAGTCCGTGGCCTTGTGGGGCCCTCCGCAGCGCACGCAGACGGTTGCTCGGTGGCAGTTGACCGACGAGTGTCGGAACAACTGGCATCTGTGGCACTGGGCCCTGGCCACGCCTCCACCTTCAGGGTCGGCCAATGAAGTATTTCCTTAACCGTGAATACCTCCTGGCAGTTCTGTGTTCTGGCCAGGAGGGCGAAGAAGACACATCCGGGGCGATCTCCCCTGCCCCGGATGGCTTTGATGGCTTCCACGGTGAAACCCTTCTCCTCCAGGTCTTCTTTAAGCGCGGCCTCCTCCGTGTCGGGCGGCAGCCCGCGGATGGCCACCTTCAAGGGACGGTCCGACGGCAACGAATATGAGTGCCATTGGACGTCCAGAGTGTTGATATACCTCTGGACTGTCCTATATTCGTTGCCGTCCTTTGGCGTAAAGTGCACGCCTCTTCCGCGTGCGACGGCGGCCGGCGAGCGTCCCAGCAGTCGGCTAATTTCCCTGAAATGGACCACCCAGTTGGGCAGGTGGTCCACACAGATCCTTGGGTAGCGCGGCTCCCGGGGCGCTTGTGCCGTCGGCGGGGCGGCTGAGGCGGCAGCGGCGGCGGCGGCGGCGGTGGCGGTGGCTGCGAGGGCTGCGGTTCCAGAGGAGGCCACTGCTGTGGTCGAACTGGAGGCGGCAGGTGTTGAGGTGGTGGGCGGGGCGCGAGGCACCGCTCCCCGTTGTGCCCCTTTTCTTTGGGGAAGCGGGGCTCCGGTGTTAGCCGCTACCCGGGCAAATGATACCGCGGGAGCGGCCAGCGAGGGCGGCGCGCGTTGGGCGGGCGCGTGGGCGGGCGCAAGGGCGGGGGCCTGGGCGGGCGCATGGGCGGGCGGGCGAGCAGCCGCTTGGGCGGGCGGGCAGCTGGTTGGGAGGGCGCCTGGTTGGGCGGGCGGGCGGCTGGTTGGGCGGGCGCCCGGCTGGGCGGGCGGGCGGCTGGTTGGGCGGGCGCCTGGTTAGGCGGGCGGACGTCTGCCTGGGCGGGCGCCTGGGCGGACGCGTGGGCGGGCGCGCGATTTGAGTCCGCCCCCGCTTGGGCGCGGCGCGGGTCCCGGGACTGCCATCTCGGGATCGCTGATCTTCCGGCCGGCGGAGGCTTCATCATTGCATCGGCGGCGGCGGCGGCGGCGGCGGCGGCGGCGGCGGCGGCGGCCTCAGAGCCGCGCTCCGACGCCATTGTGGCCGCGCGCTGCAGGGGGCGGCGGCTTGCTTCCGTCATCGTCAGGTCCGCCATAGACCCCGACGACGACGGCTCCTGCGTGGAGGAGCGGGACTCCTCCTCCCCCATGTTGATGGCGCGCGGCTTCTTCTTTTGGCCTTCTTCTTCTGGGCTGGCCGGCCTCTTCAGGAGGGAGGTAATTACCCTCCCCCTCGGCGTTCCCATATCGACGGGGGGGAGTGCAATCACCCCCCGCCTCGCTGAGTCCAACGCCGTCAGGTCGGCGACCGACGGGGCGACCCCCCGCACCTCATTTTCTTGGAGGCGCAAGTATACGGCCATCCATTGGGCCAACCCCGGCGACAGCCAGTTCCCCTTGACTAGCCGAACGAGAATCTCCGCGTCCCTCTTCATCCATCCCTTTGGGGACAGGGACGCGAGGGGCGCGGGTGTGGATGCGGCGGCGAGGGCGGCGGTAGCGTCGAAGGCGGTCCTGACTGCCGCGGAGGCGTCGGTGGCCGGGGTGACGGCGCTGGCGGCGGCGGTGGTGGCGGCGGCGGCAGCGGCGGCGGCGGCGGCAGCGGCGGCGAAGGAAGTGGCGGCGGCGGTGGCGGCAACGGTGTTGGCCGCGGTGGCGGCAGCGGTGGTGATGGCGGCGGCGGTGACGGCGGCAGTTACATTAGGTGCCGCTGCGGTCGTCGTCGTCGCCGTGTTGGTGTTCGAAACTGCGGCGGCGGGGGCCGCGGCGACGGCATCGGCGGCAGTGAGCGCAGCGGCGACAGCAGCGGCGGAGACGGCGGCGGCGGGCGCGTGAAAAACGCCCGTCGGCGTAGCATACGCCGCTGGTGGCGTATGCGTTAGGGCGATGTCGGGGGAGGGGTGCGGGGGACCCGCACCTACCCCTTCCCTGGGGGGGGGCTCCATTTCGGAGCCCGGACGACGCGCGGGAGTGGAGTCGCTCCCGAGCAGCCGAAGGAACAACGGGGCCGACTACCCAACCCCTTTTCACCGGTGAGACCCGCTGGTGGGAGGCCGGCTACTAGGGGGGTGCGAGCAAATCAGTTCCGAAGTCCTGGCAGGGGTTTCCGCCGGGAGCTATCCTCTCCTACGCAAATATTGTTTGCGGGGTGTTGGGGGGGCGTGGCTACGTCTTCCCCAATCGCGGAAACTGAAGTCGGCTCGTACTCGTAAATTGTTCTTGAAGCGACTGGCGAATCCCTCCGACGATGTTGTGTCGGAGGTTGTATATATGCTCATATTCGTGAAATCTTTGCTTGCGCAATTTTGAATCATTGGCTTGATTCTTTGATTGGCTGTTGTGACTTTTGTGGCGTAGAGATGTCGCCACATATTCATAGTTGATCCACAAACCTACTATCGATAGTTGAGTAAACCCGTGGAAGTGGACTAGGTATCGGTCGGCAACACTAAACAGGGACATGGAGAAGAGAGAAGTTAAAACCAGATTGGAAAGATCAATATTTATTATCTGCACTTACACTTTATGAAGGTAATGGGGTCGTGAGAGTCGGCGAGCAGCCCGCTTAGAGATAACACGACCTTACCTTAGGGCTCGTGCAGCGTGCGGCCGACTAGCGACCAGCGACTGATTTACGGTTCTGAAGGAGGTTCACGTGATTTCATGACATCGTTAACAATAGAAATTATTCCAGATACCAACGAAACAATCTCAGCTATAGATGCGGTTGTAAGTTAGTTTGTTTGTTTGTCTTCAGTTTTCCCAGTAAACTAACTCAAATTGCAACATTGTAAATTTGAATCGACTTTGAGGGAGTCTTGACTAAATAATTCATTATGTAATCCGATATTTTGTAGCTGCAGCCGCCAATCATTATCTTATGACATTCGAATCAAAAAGTCAGTTTATCTATTCGAGAACCACGATGTACAGACATACAAACAAACAGTCAACATCCAACTTCCTGTAGTTTTTGTCAATAGATCGTTGCATTTCCGCTATTAAATACCCACCATTAAAATGTATATAAAAGTTTCATTTCCGTGCGTTGTAGCTACCTGCAATACATAGTATAGCTAAGTCTGTGACTGACTCCTTAAAACGCAAGTCTGGCAAGACAGACTGGTGTGCAGCGCAGGTCGTATGAATGTTCGCTAGTCGTCGGTCGGTGGCACACTGCAGTTCGCCGTTTAATTACACAAGTTCACTCCAGTCTGTCCGAATCGGTCAGACTGAGGTCGGCCGAAGTCCGCGGCACGCTGCACAAATCCTTAGGGACGCAGTGCTGGCAAAAAGAAGGACGTCCGCCGTCGCGAGTCTCTTTATATAAGGGTGAGGCGCAGGACTGACACAGACACGACGACGTCACAAGTTCCTTTCTTGTATCGTCAACCCGAGCGCAGGATGCGCCTGTGATTACGGTCTAAAAGTGAGTCAGTGAGGCAATGAGTCGTAACAGTGCCTAGTTCTGCGCCGTCTCAAACTCAAAATATTTATTGCATAACCTTCACATAAACCCAAATAAAATTTTAGTTGGCAACTATGTCTCCCATTCATAATTATAAATTGTAATACATAAATAATAAATAAATAGAGCCACAGTTTATCAATTGCCTGTATGTTCTAAGATGGACTGACACTACTGACTAAATTTTATGACACGCATCACATTCATAGGTTTTTTATCCAGTATGAGTTAAATGATGTGATAATAAAGTGCTCTTCATATTAAATCGACATTGGCACACGTCACATTCATAAGGTTTTTCACCAGTATGAGTTCTAACGTGTCTTTTTAAACTACTCCTATCATTAAATCTGCGTTGACACACGTCACATTCATAAGGTTTTTCACCAGTATGAGTTATAAGGTGTCTTTTTAAACTACTCCTCGTATTAAATCTGCGTTGACACACGTTACATTCAAAAGGTTTTTCGCCAGTGTGAGTTCTACGGTGTTTTGTTAAATGATCCTTCTGAACAAATCGACATTGACACACGTCACATTCATAAGGTTTTTCGCCAGTATGAGATCTACGGTGTTTTAAAAAACTACTCTTTTCATTAAATCGACGTTGACACACGTCACATTCATAAGGTTTTTCACCAGTATGAGTTATAAGGTGTCTTTTTAAACTACTCCTCTCATTAAATCTGCGTTGACACACGTCACATTCATAAGGTTTTTCACCAGTGTGAGTTCTAAGGTGTCTTTTTAAACTACTCCTCTTATTAAATCTGTGTTGACACACGTCACATTCATAAGGCTTTTCGCCAGTGTGAGTTCTATAATGTATGTCAAAATCTGATTTAAATTTAAAACTTCTATCACAGACATCACATTGGAGTGGACCCTGACCACTCCGTGACGTTGACTCTCGTCGAGACTCGCGCTGTGTCCTGTTGGTTGTACTTCCTGCACCTGGTTGCCGTTTGTCAGCTCCCGATGTGTCAGCTGACGCAGTATCTGTGATTAATCAGCCGACTTCAGAAGAAAGCATAAGTTAAAAATAAATAAATACAAATATTAAAACATACTTCAAATACAAACAACAAAATGCTTAACTTCTTTGAAAATTGTTTCTTTAATTTAGACGGTTTTCATCAACTGGCATTAGTCGAGGTTGCACCCTAATCACTCTGGAGATGCCTTTGACCAAGGACCCTAGATTAGGTGAGTCAGGCGACTCCCATCTGACCTCCGCAATCTGAATGTGTAGGTTTCCTCACGATGTTTTCCCTCACCGTAAACGCATCGGTTAGTAATCAAACTAATGTACATAACTTTGAAAATAGTCATTGGTACACATACAGAAATGACACGTGTGGTGACTGCGGGATGGACAATGTGGGTATGTGGACATATGCCCAACAATATGCCAGGAACAATGCAGCTCACAAATCAAATGTTATGTTGCTATTGCGCTTTATTTAAACTTACCAAATTTTTCATCCTTTCTTACGATATACGACCGCGAATACGCAAACATAGCTAGAACCCCAAAGCCGGGCAGAGATCCGCCCTGACCAACAGCGCCGTCCATCATAAATAGTTATCTGCAAACATATAAATTATATAAATATGTATGTAGTGTCAAACAACTCAGACAGGTTGTAAGTACTTATGTAGGTTGAAATATACACCTACCTCCAAAACCCCTTAATCGTGAAAATTATTTGGGAGGTCACCACTTAAACACGTAACAAATGTGTTCAGTTCCTAAAACCTGATAAACGCGGTCGAGTGGGAAGGCCTAGATGAACGTACCTTGACCAAAACAGGAAGTCTTGGTCCAGGTGAAAAATTAAGAGTTATGAATGTGGGTGAAGCGAAAGACACTACTTTGACTTTTACTAAGTAAGTACTATAATGTTAATCATGCTGAGTACACTTGTTTTTGGTTTTACAACTGGCCATGTTTCTATTTCTATTGTTTATATTTATATTAAGTTTTGTTGTAAAACTGTTTTGTGTACCTAATTAATAAATAAAAAAATAAAGAAAGAAGTGTACAGGGATCGTGGTAAGAGGAAGAAAGATGTAGTTTCTGCCTTCCTCTCTGGGAAAGAGACGTGATTTTATGTATTTACGTACCTACTACGCTTTATCCACTAAGCAACTTGGTACTGTTGCAGTACGCCACTATAACCACACAAAATAGCGATTAATTAATATTAGACACTATCTTCATCGTTCACTTCGTCCACACGTTCGTTGGGAAATCTGTTACCTGACTGTGTAATTAGATATTTAGTGGAAGGAATTTAATTTAGTTGGTTAAAATAGAGTAAAATCATGACAAAAAGCTGAGAAAACACTTATATACGCACTATCTACTTCAGTAGGTTTTAGTTTTAGTAACATATTCTATTCTACAGTATTAGAGTATCGGGTATCGACTTAAATAATAATAATTTTGAAGGTAGTTTTAAAAAGATATCTGTCACTGTCACACTTGCTGTCTGACATTGACAGACACTAAGCGACTTTGTAGATCTGTCAGACTCATTGTCATTGCCATTCTCTCTTGTGTCAATATCATTTGATTGCTGATTTAGTGATCTGTTTACGGCAGATATTTTACCTGTATTTACCATTTACCAATTTCGATAAGAAGTTTTCTTTATTTAAGTACACACGGCGAAAACATAGTTAATTATGAATTTCAACAACGCTGTATCACTCGTCTGTAAGAACTTGTTCAACTATCTGTGAATCTAGCACAGTGGATTGAGACATTACTATTAAATAGAAATTAATTTACACCCACGTACACCTGGTACGTTAGATCTTGAAATAATACAATGGAGATTACAATTCAAATTCAAAAATTCAAAATTCATTTATTCCTTAAAAATATGTGTACATAGAGGTGGTCAATAAAATATGGTGTCAAACATACTTTGCCATCTGAGGCGTAGGAAATAACATTATGTCAAATATAAATTAATATAGTTCACACATTGTCAATTAATAATATTTTGTATATTATTAATTGACAATGTGTTAAGTGACAGTTGGCCTATAGGAACTCCTTAACGCTATAATAACATTCCTTCAGTAAATATTCATGAACTGCATTTTTGAATCTTCGGTATGGCAAACATTTTATTGCTTCAGGTAACTTATTATAAAGCTTTATACACATTCCGTAACAATTATTGAAATACATTTTTGTCCGTGGTACGTGACCGTGTACTAGTCTATCTCCACGTCTTGTGTTACGGGGATATATGTCAGATGCCTTCTGAAAAAGTGACAAATTCAGTTTAACAAATTTCACTATCTCTAAAATATATATACATGGCAGTGGAAGTATTTTAAATTTTTGAAAAAGAGGTTTACATGATATAAATGGAGCCGCTCCTGCAATGGCTCTAACACATTTTTTTTGTACAAGAAAGGCTTTGTTGATGTCGACATAGTTTCCCCATACAATAACACCGTATCTAAGCACCGACTCAACATAACCATAGTACGCAAAAAGAGTACATTCCAGAGAAGCTATTTTCCGCAATCTGGATAAGACATATACATATTTATTTAGTTTGCAGCAGATGTTGTTAATATGTGTTTTCCAATTAAAATTGTCGTCAATAGTAATACCTAAGAATGTTAAAATATTAGCCTGATTTAAAAGTTGTCCGTCATACTCTATATTTATTTCTTTATTTCTATTCAAACCTTTATTAAAATGCATATAGTTTATTTTACTTAAATTAACAGAAAGATTATTTTTACTTAGCCACTTTATGACATCCTTTACGGCCATGTTTACTTCATGTTCATGTTCTGCCGATGTCTTTTCATTACCTTTTATTATTAATGAGATGTCATCAGCAAACAGAATAATTTTATGTTTTATTATACCTGGAAGATCATTAATAAAAATTATGAAGAGAAGTGGACCTAAGACACTTCCTTGAGGTACCCCAAATTTATTCGTTCTATAATATGATCTACATTGCTGCTTTACTTTTTCATCATTTATATATTCTATCTCAACACATTGTTGCCTATTTTTCAAATACTTTTGTAGCCAATTTAAAGTGTTTCCCCTAATACCATATTTTTCTAATTTGTGAAGTAATAGATCATGTGGTACCATGTCAAAAGCCTTTGACATATCAAAAAAGAATACAGTAGTTTTCATTTGTATGTCAATATTATAAATGGTATCACTTACTAATTCAAAAACAGCAACAATGTTCAAGATGCACATTCAAAATTCTGTTACTTACTTGAGGGTTTATAAAAACGTAATTACGTATGTAAGATAATTTGAAGTAAAACTATTGCGTGTGAACGAACACATAAACGCAATAAGTTTCGGAAATAAACGGAAAAAACAAATTCCGCTGGAGTGACGCTGTTGCGGCTTGTTGTGTTCCGGTGTTAAATGGAAGCGCTAAGAAGCTCACTGAAAGCTGCATTTAGGTCGCCTTGGTATTCTTAACCGTGCTGTTTCGTGTGGTTCCCGGCACCAATACAAAAAAGAATAGGACTACTCCATCTCTTTCCCTCGGATGTCGTAAAAGGCGACTAAGGTAAAGGCTTACAAACTTGGGATTCTTTTTAAGGCGATGTATTAGCAACCTGTCACTATTTGAATCACAATTCTATCATTAGGCCAAATAGCTGAACGTGGCCATTCGGTCTTTTCAAGACTGTTGGCTCTGTCTATCCCGCAAGGGTTATAGACGTGACTATATGTATGTATGGTATTCTTAACAAATATAATAAGTTTCAGGAAAGTTCGTTCACGCATCTATCAGTTATTTCAGTCAAAGAGTCAGCACGACTGTACGGTTAACAAGAGTATAAGACTGCCCATTTAAGAATGTCGTTTAAATGTATGAATCCGTCGCTTTTTTGTGCCAATTCGAATTTGGTCGGTTAGCTAGTAATTTAGGTTGTTTCGTTTTTTGTATATATCTAGATAAATGCGCATCATCTGGAGCTGATATTTTCAGGACACGTATTTCCAAGTAAGCATTAATTTGTTATGTGTACATAAGTATATATCTTTGGTTGAATAGTTTCTTTGCATCGGATATGACATTATTCGATTTCAGTCAAAGTGAAATTACTGATAGATGCGTGAACGAACTTTCCTGAAACTTATTATATCTGTTAAGAATACTAAGGCGACCTGAATGCAGCTTTCAGTGAGCTACTTAGTGCTTGCATTTAAGCGCTAGAAGGCTTTATCAATTACTTCTAGGATTTCCGATTATTCCTAAACAGTAGATATTTTTGACAATATAATTAATTCACAAATTAGCACTAATTGAGCACTAATTACCTGTGTTTAAGTAACGGTCGCACATTCAATGGTTTTCGAGATACAGCTTTCTGCAAAACGTGACTCCAGCAGGAAACTAAACAACTCTAAAACCCTATGGCGCACAAATTCAATTTTTGCTGCACTTTTTTGCTGAAATATAAGCTATCAGCTGATATTCATTACTTGCTTCTCCGGCCCCAGCAAGAAGAATCTTCCTGCTGGAACAGCGTTACTAAAGCAGAATTTGTTTCTTCCGTTTTTTTCCGAAACGGTTATGTGCACAAATTGTATATTTCGCGCACATTTACACGAGATAATGCTATAATTATTTAGAGGGAGGAGGGAGAGGAGGGTCTAGAACTGGGAGGAAGGAGGGTCTGGAGTCACGCTCACGAAGTGGACTAGGTATCGGTCGGCAACACTAAACAGGGACATGGAGAAGAGAGAAGTTAAAACCAGATTGGAAAGATCAATATTTATTATCTGCACTTACACTTTATGAAGGTAATGGGGTCGTGAGAGTCGGCGAGCAGCCCGCTTAGAGATAACACGACCTTACCTTAGGGCTCGTGCAGCGTGCGGCCGACTAGCGACCAGCGACTGATTTACGGTTCTGAAGGAGGTTCACGTGATTTCGTACATCGTTAACGATAGAAATTATACCAGATACCAACGAAACAATCTCAGCTATAGATGCGATTGAAAGTTAGTTTGTTTGTTAGTTTGTTTGTCTTCAGTTTTCCCAGTGAACTAACTAAAATTTCAACATTGTAAATTTGAATCGACTTTAAGGGAGTCTTGACTAAATAATTCATTATGTAATCCGATATTTTGTAGCTGCAGCCGCCAGTCTTTATCTTATGACATTCAAACAAAAAATCAGTTTATCTATTCGAGAACCACGATGAACAGACATACAAACAAACAGTCAACATCCAATTTCCCGTGGTTTTTTGTCAATAGATCGTTGCTAAAGTCACCAGCATTTTACTTGAACACCCACCATTAAAAAATTAATTACAGTTTCATTTCCGTGTGTGGTAGCTAGCTGCAATATATAGTATAGCTAAGTCTGTGACGGTCTTAAATCGCAAGTGCAGCGCAGGTCGTATGAATGTTCGCTAGTCGTCGGTCGGTGGCACACTGCAGTTCGCCGTTTAATTACACAAGTTCACTCCAGTCTGTCCGAATCGGTCAGACTGAGGTCGGCCGAAGTCCGCGGCACGCTGCACAAATCCTTAGGGACGCAGTGCTGGCAAAAAGAAGGACGTCCGCCGTCGCGAGTCTCTTTATATAAGGGTGAGGCGCAGGACTGACACAGACACGACGTCACAAGTTCCTTTCTTGTATCGTCAACCCGAGCGCAGGATGCGCCTGTGATTACGGTCTAAAAGTGAGTCAGTGAGGCAATGAGTCGTAACAGTGCCTAGTCCTGCGCCGTCTCAAACTCAAAATATTTATTGCATAACCTTCACATAAACCCAAATAAAATTTTAGTTGGCAACTATGTCTCCCATTCATAATTATAAATTGTAATACATAAATAATAAATAAATAGAGCCACAGTTTATCAATTGCCTGTATGTTCTAAGATGGATTGTTAAATTACTCTTCTGACTTAAATTTTATGACACGCATCACATTCATGGGTTATACCAGTATGAGTTCTAAGGTGTTTATTTAAAGTACCCCTCTGATTAAATCGACGTTGACACAATTCACATTCATAAGGTTTTTCACCAGTATGAGTTCTCCTGTGATTTGTTAAATTACTCTTTCTATTAAATCGACGTTGACACACGTCACATTCATAAGGTTTTTCACCAGTATGAGTTCTAAGGTGTCTTTTTAACGTACTCCTCTCATTAAATCTGCGTTGACAAACGTCACATTCATAAGGTTTTTCGCCAGTGTGAGTTCTACGGTGTCTTGTTAAATCACTCTTCTGAACAAATCGACTTTGACACACGTCACATTCATAAGGTTTTTCGCCAGTGTGAGTTCTGTAATGTATGTCAAAATTTGATTTAAATTTAAAACGTCTATCACAAATATCACACTGGAGTGGACCCTGACCACTCCGTGACGTTGACTCTCGTCGAGACTCGCGCTGTGTCCTGTTGGTTGTACTTCCTGCACCTGGTTGCCGTTTGTCAGGTCCCGATGTGTCAGCTGACGCAGTATCTGTGATTAATCAGCCGACTTGAGAAGAAAGAATAATTTAAAAATAAATAAATACAAATATTAAAACATACTTCAAATTCAAACAACAAAATGCTAAAATTCTTTTAATTTGTTTGTTTAATTTAGACGGTTTTCATCACCTGGCTTTAGTCGAGGTTGCATCCTCATCACTCTGGAGAGGAGCCCGGGGTATGCCTTTGACCAAGGACCCTAGATTAGGTGAGTCAGGTTTTACACGAAGCGACTCCCATCTAACCTCCGCAATCTGAATGTGTAGGTTTCCTCACGATGTTTTCCCTCACCGTAAACGCATCGGCCTGTAATCAAACTAATGTACATAACTTTGAAAATAGTCATTGGTACACGGCCGAGGTAAAGGTGCCGTCATAATCTATACTTATAATAAATCTGTAGAGAGGTCAATTCTGTACATGGAATATATTTTCAAAATAACTATCAGGGGGTGATTAGTGATCGATACTGATGCCAAAAATGCAATCAGTAAAATTTTTGTCTGTCTGTCTGTCTGTCTGTATGTTCTTTTCTTTATAGAAACAAAAACTACTTGACGGATTTTAACGAAACTTGGTACAGTTATTTTTCATACTTCTGAGCAGGTTATAGTATACTTTTCATTACGCTACAATCGCTAGGAGCAGAGCAGTGAAAGGAAATGTTGGAAAAACGGGAGAAGTTACTTGATTTTTTAAGCTTCCGTCGCGTGTGCAGCCTTAATAGTTTCAGCTACAGCGAAACCATGTATAACGGAAATATTCTGCATAAAATTATTAAAAAAATATCCCACGACAGCATAAGTCTATCTTTTATGGTTGATTCACAATAACACGTGTAATTCCTAATAGCTTAGCAGTTCGGAGATTTCTGATTATATTTCTTTACTCTGGCGTTTATAATACCAATAACACTCACACTCATTCTTAATTTTAAAAATTAATATAAGTACCTATTCAATAAATAAGAATCATCGAAATCGGTATAGAAACACCAAACTTATACATGAAATGAAATACGCTAACAAACCATCGCGCGTAAATACTGAATCATGCTACGCGTATAAGGATTATTTCAAACACATCATCTCTACATAGAATAAAACAAAGTCGCTTTCGCTGTCCCATGTCCCTTTGTATGCTTAAATCTTTAAAATTACACACCGGATTTTGATGCGGTTTTCAATAGAGTGATTCAAGAGGAAGATTTTTATGTATAATTACATCCATTAAATAGTGGAGAAATACTGTTATTTTTGAGGTTTCTAATGTGATGTCGTTAATTATCATATTATTTTACGCTTACATTGCAAACGCAGGCTGAACCCTACGAGATTTATCCAAATAATGTACTGATCATTTGTACACATTAAAAAAGTCTACAGAAAACTGCGCGATGGTATAATTATGTCTATCTCTGATAGATATCCCACGATAAAAATATTTTGTCATTTACTTTTTACGACAAATAATGGCAAATGAAGCGATTTTAACCAATTTAGCATTAATCCTTATCCAATTAAATGACTTAAATAAATTGTTGATTTAATATACATAGATCTATATGGTCCTTTACAGCACAAGATTTAAATTAATATTTCGAAGATATTACAGATTTACTGCGGCGGTACTGTCCGACTTCTGTAGTGTATTTAGTATCAGCATTGCACCCGTGCGAAGCTGGGGCGGGTCGCTAGTATTCAATATTCACGACATGGATGTTCAGAAATGACACGTGTGGTGGCTGCGGGATGGACAATGTGGGTATGTGGACATATGCCCAACAATATGCCAGGAACAATGCAGCTCACAAATCAAATGTTATGTGGCTATTGCGCTTTATTTAAACTTACCAACGTCAAAGCCGGGCAGAGGTCCGCCCTGACCAACACCGTCCATCACTAAACGTTGTCTGCAAGCATATAAATTATAATATATGTATGTATTGTCAAACAACTCGGGCAGGTGGTAAGTACTTATGTAGGTTGATATACACACGTACCTCCATAACCCCTTACTCGTGAAAATTATTTGGGAGGTCACCACTTAAACACGTAACAAATGTGTTCAGTTCCTAAAACCTGATAAACGCGGTCGAGTGGGAAGGCCTAGATGAACGTCCCTTGACCAAAACAAGAAGTCTTGGTCCAGGTGAAAAATTAAGAGTTATGAATGTGGGGAAGCGAAAGAAGTGTACAGGGATCGTGGTAAGAGGAAGAAAGATGTAGTTTTTGCCTCCTCTGTGGGAAAGAGATGTGATTTGATGTATTTACGTACCTACTACGCTTTATCCACTAAACAACTTGTTACTGTTGCAGTACGCCTCACAAACCACACAGAATAACGATTAATTAATATTAGCCACTATCTTCATCGTTCACAAGACTTTGGTTAAAATAGAATCAAATCATGACAAAAAGCTGAGAAAACACTTATATACGCACTATCTACTTCAGTAGGATTTAGTTTTAGTAAATAAACATATTCTATTCTTAAGTATTAGAGTATCGGGTATCGACTTAAATTATAATAAATTTGAAGGTAGTTTTAAAAAGATATCTGTCACTGTCACACTTGCTGTCTGACATTGACAGACGCTAAGCGACTTTGTAGATCTGTCAGACTCATTGTCATTGCCATTCTCTTGTGTCAATATCAGCTGATTGCTGATTTAGCGTTTTGTTTACGGGAGATATTTTACCTGTATTAACCATTATCAAATTCTAATATAAGTTTTCTTTATATAAGTACACACGGCGAAAAAATAGTTAATTATGAATTTCAATAACGCCGTATCACTCGTCTGTTAGAACTTGTTCAACTATCTGTGAATCAAGCGCAGTGGATTGAGACATTACTATTAAATAGCAATTACTTTACAGGTGTATGTTAGATCTTAAAATAATACAATGGAGATTACGATGTTCAAGATGTACATTCAAAATTCTGTTACTTACTTGAGGGTTTATAAAAACGTAATTACGTATTTAAGATAATTTGAAGTAAATTATTGCATGTGAACGAACGCATAATATTTCGTAAGTCGTAAATTACCAATGAAGTAAGAATAGAGTCTGCCACAGATATAAGTATATGTAAATTGAAATGTCTTGGACAGATAGGACACTCATTGGTTCACCTTTTAGTTTTCCCTTTTATATGCGTCTCGCTGTCGTCATCCCACACGGCCCTGGGGTCCTCTTTCCGTCATTCCGGCGAGCGACACTCGCGCTATGCGCATTATTTATTTATTTAAACTTTATTGCAAAATACAAATGTATAGCACAATTAGCGGACTTAATGCTAAAAGCATAATCTACCAGTCAACCATTGGGTATGACAGAGAACTTTGATGTGGGGTCAAACTAAATGAATATATTTATACCTTCACAAAATATAAAATAAAATAATTATAATAGACATATAAACTACAATAAGTGAATTCCAAAGCATAACAGCCATATCGGCGAAAGAATTGGAGGCTAAACCTGTACGGTGAAAAGGGGTAGCAAGAGCTAACTTATTTGAAGAACGTAGATTTCTATCGAGAGTGGAACTTAATACCAAGTTAGAAGTCTTTTTATGATAGTCTGGGGCAAGCTGATTATTAACAATGTTATAGAGCTGACATAAAATGTGAAGACTTCTTCGGTTACGGATTGAGAGCCATTTTAGCCGAGAACGATATTCAGAAATATAATCGTATTTCCGAAGGCAGAATTATAAACCTGATACAATTGTTAAGAAGACGTTCTAATTTGTTGAGATTAGTTATAGTTATTATTACTGTTATTGACTGATAGAGTTAGTTATAGTTATTATTACTGTTATTGACTAATAGAGTTGCGAAATTGGCTGTTGTGACTTTTGTGGCGTAGAGATGTCGCCACATATTCATAGTTGGTCCACAAACCTACTATCGATAGTTGAGTAAACCCGTGGAAGTGGACTAGGTATCGGTCGGCAACACTAAACAGGGACATGGAGAAGAGAGAAGTTAAAACCAGATTGGAAAGATCAATATTTATTATCTGCACTTACACTTTATGAAGGTAATGGGGTCGCGAGAGTCGGCGAGCAGCCCGCTTAGAGATAACACGACCTTACCTTAGGGCTCGTGCAGCGTGCGGCCGACTAGCGACCAGCGACTGAGTTACGGTTCTGAAGGAGGTTCACGTGATTTCATACATCGTTAACGATAGAAATTATGTCAGATACCAATGAAACAATAGGCTATTTGACTGTATTAAAAATATACATTTATTTTATGTCATCAGTCTTAATATTATTTTTTTGGAGCGATTTGTATTAACGCGAGATAAAAATATTGCATTATTTTAACAAAATCCGTCTCAGAAAATTAGGGTTTTTTATGCAGCTGTCACGTGACTAAAAACGAACGTGATTGGCTATTTCTATTATGACGTCAATTATCCATAAACAGACTGTGGATCGTACCTAGGGTTGAAAAAAGCGGAAATTTTTCCGGTTTTTTTTCAAATTCCCTCGTTTTTATACAAGTTTTTTACGAAAGTTTCAAGAAAGATAAGAATGAAATATTTTATGTTTTTTTATTAATAAAACGGAAAAATATGAAAGAAACGGAAAAATACGATAGGAAAAGAATTGATTACCTTACAAAATATGCATCATTGTTTCAAAAATTGGTAATTATACCTAGAATATATATATAGTTCTTCAATCGTTTTTTTCTTATTTTTCGAAACAAACGACGAAAATCTCAATAAAACCGTTTTTTCCCCAAGGTTTTATTCTGATATATTTCAATGTAACAAACCAATGAAACGCTAAAAAACGAAAAAACGTTTCTTTCACCAAAAAAAACAATTTGTTTCTTTCGGAATTTTCAACGCTAATCGTACCGTTCCTTAGTGTTCGCTATTATTTTTCAAGATTTTATAAGTGTTTGATCGCTCAGGATTAGTCAGATAACATAGGTATTTAATAATGGAAACCAATTCCGCGAAAGCTGACAGTCGAAACCTACTAAAAGTGGACGCAATAATGGTTGGCGTCTTCTTCAAAAACAATCCAGATTTCTATGCTGCCGAACTGAGGAATGTGAAAACATCAATGTAAGTATATCTTGGTAACCACTGATCTTAGATCATGATCTGAAACCACTTCTTGCGAATATTCAAATCCATCGGCATAGAAAAAAACAGTTTCGTAGGAGATTTTATTGTTGTATTAGTGCATTGAGGCACTGCACAACATTTATAGGAACTCATTGTAATAATTTTCACACATATGACGTGGCACAAGTTAAATAAAACAAGAGAAAATAAAAACTTTTCGAAACACTGTTGGTGTTTGTATGATATTTACACGAAATTTACGTCACTGCATGCCATGGCCGCCATATTGCTAAAAGTCGCGTTTTGGCGGCATATTTGAATATTTCATTTTCTTTTTCGATTTTTTAATAAAATAGCTGTAATAAAGGCAGAAAAGTATTTTTGTAGGGCTCCTTATAAACAAATAAATACCCTAAGATAGTTTTTAGAACTTTGTCAAATAGCCTATCTCAGCTATAGTTGCAGTATATAGTTAGTTTGTTTGCCTTTACAGTTTAACCAGTGAAAAATCAAATTTGACTAAATTGTTTTTTGTAATCCGATATTTTGTCAAAAGATTGTTGCCTAAGTCTCCCGCATTTTCGCTTTTAAACACCCACCATTAAAATATACATTCAGTCAGAAAAGTATCGGGAATGGATTATTTATTTATGGTTCCAAATTCAAATTTTTGTTTTTTTTGTTGTTGTTAGATTGGCACAACTGTTTTCCATTTTGGCGCGGAGTTTGAGTTGCATCTGTTGTTTACATTAAATACAGTGCTATTTTTAGTTATATCATATCTAGTGTGTATTGCTAATTTCATAATGGATAAAAACATCGAACAAAGAGTTTGTCTTAAATTTTGCATTGCCAATGGAATATCGTGTTCGGAGTCACTGAAAATGTTACAGAAGGCTTACGGTGAATCGACTTTATCAAAAACTCGTGCTTATGAGTGGTACAAAGCGTTCAAAAGCGGTCGAGATGTGATGGAAGATTTGCCTCGCTCTGGTAGGCCATCAACGTCTGCAACTGAAGTTAACATCGCAAAAGTGAAGGAAATAGTGACTGAAAATCCTCATTCAACTTTGAGAGAGATAGCCACCGAACTTTCTGTATCTCACGAGTCGATCCGTACCATTTTAACTAATAATTTGGGTATGAAACATGTTGCCGCTCGGCTAGTCACAAAAGACCTGAATTTTTTTCAAAAACTCAATCGCATGAGAGTCGCTGAGGACATGCTAGAACGAGTCAATTCCGACCCAACATTCATGAAACGCATTGTTACTGGTGACGAGACGTGGGTTTACGAGTTTGACATGCAAACTAGTCAACAAGCTTCGGAGTGGCGCCTTCCAACTGAACCGAAACCGAAAAAACCACGCTAAAGTCGTTCAAAAGTCAAAGTCATGTTGACTGTTTTCTTTGACTATCGCGGTGTTGTGCACTCGGAATTCTTGCCGGAAGGTCAAACGGTAAATAAGGAATATTATTTAAGTGTTATGCGGCGTTTAAGAGAGCAAATCCGACGAAAAAGGCCAGATTTGTGGAAAGAAATTTCTTGGATTTTGCACCATGATAATGCACCTTCGCACAAGGCCATCATTGTGAACGAATTTTTAACCAAACACTCAACAAATACCATCGAGCAACCACCATATTCACCAGATATGGCTCCAGCCGACTTTTTTCTTTTTCCTAAACTCAAATTACCACTTCGTGGCACCCGTTTTCAATCGGTAGAAGACATAAAAGAGAATTCGCGGCGAGAACTGACCTCAATTCCGGAAACAGCGTTTAAAAAATGTTTTGATGATTGGATTATTCGTTGGCGTAAGTGTATCGTTTCTAAAGGAGCATATTCTGAAGGTGATAAAATAAATTTGGATGAATAACAAACAGTTTGTGTATTATTGATCTTTTCCTGCTACTTTCTTGACAGAGTAGTATATTATAGTTTCATTTCCGTGTGTGGTAGCTAGCTGCAATATATAATATAGCTAAGTCTGTGACGGTCTTAAATCGCAAGTCTGGCAACACAGACTGGTGTGCAGCGCAGGTCGTATGAATGTTCGCTAGTCGTCGGTCGGTGGCACACTGCAGTTCGCCGTTTAATTACACAAGTTCAATACAGTCTGTCCGAATCGGTCAGACTGAGGTCGGCCGAAGTCCGCGGCACGCTGCACAAATCCTTAGGGACGCAGTGCTGGCAAAAAGAAGGACGTCCGCCGTCGCGAGTCTCTTTATATAAGGGTGAGGCGCAGGACTGACACAGACACGACGTCACAAGTTCCTTTCTTGTATCGTCAACCCGAGCGCAGGATGCGCCTGTGATTACGGTCTAAAAGTGAGTCAGTGAGGCAATGAGTCGCAACAGTGCCTAGTCCTGCGCCGTCCTTCACATTAGCCCTTATTTGAAGATTTCAGTTTGCGGCGTCATCTCCCATTCACTTATAAAGTGTAATACATAAATAATCAATAAATAGAGCCACAGTTTATCAATTGCCTGTATGTGCTAAGATGGACTGTGAAATTACTCTTCTGACTTAAATATTATGACACGCATCACATTCATAGGTTTTCTACACCAGTATGAGTTAAATGATGTGATAATAAAGTGCTCTTCATATTAAATCGACGTTGGCACACGTCACATTCATAAGGTTGTTCACCAGTATGAGTTCTACGGTGTTTTAATAAATTACTCTTTTCATTAAATCGACGTTGACACACGTCACATTCATAAGGTTTTTCACCAGTATGAGTTCTACGGTGATTTAATAAATTACTCTTCACATTAAATCGACGTTGACACACGTCACATTCATAAGGTTTTTCACCAGTATGGGTTCTACGGTGTTTTAATAAATTACCCTTTTCATTAAATCGACGTTGACACACGTCACATTCATAAGGTTTTTCACCAGTATGAGTTATAACGTGTCGTTTTAAACTACTCCTCGTATTAAATCTGCGTTGACACACGTCACATTCATAAGGTTTTTCGCCAGTGTGAGTTCTGTAATGCATGTCAAAATTTGATTTAAATTTAAAACGTCTACCACAAATATCACATTGGAGTGGACACTGACCACTCCGTGACGTTGACTCCCGTCGAGACTCGCGCTGTGTCCTGTTGGTTGTACTTCCGGCACCTGGTTGCCGTTTGTCAGCTCCCGATGTGTCAGCTGACGCAGTATCTGTCATTAATCAGCCAACTTGAGAAGAAAGCATAAAATAAAAAAATACAAATATTAAAACATACTTCACATTCAAACAACAAAATGCTAAAATTCTTTGAAATTGTTTGTTTAATTTACACGGTTTTCTTCCCCTGGCTTTAGTCGAGGTTGCATCCTCATCACTCTGGAGAGGAGCCCGGGGTATGCCTTTGACCAAGGACCCTAGATTAGGTGAGTCAGGTTTTACACGAAGCGAGTCCCATCTGACCTCCGCAATCTGAATGTGTAGGTTTCCTCACGATGTTTTCCCTTACCGTAAACGCAACGGTTAGTATTCAAACTAATGTACATAACTTTGAAAATAGTCATTGGTACACGGCCGAGGTGAAGGTGCCATCATAATTTTCAATATTCACGTCATGGATGTTCAGAAATGACACGTGTGGTGGCTGCGGGATGGACAATGTGGGTATGTGGACATATGCCCAACAATATGCCAGGCACAATGCAGCTCACAAATCAAATGTTTTGTGGCTATTGCACTTTATTTAAACTTACCAAATTGATCATCCTTTCTTACGATATAAGACCGCGAATACGCATAGATAGATAGATTGTCAAAGCTGGGCAGAGATCCGCCCTGACCAACAGCACCGTCCATCACATATAGTTGTCTGCAAACATATACATTATATATATATATATATATGTATGTAGTGTCAAACAACTCGGGCAGGTTGTAAGTACTTATGTGGGTTGATATACACATCTAACTCCAAAATACTTACAATACAATACAAATACGCAGTCGAGTGGGAAGGCCTAAATGAACGTACCTTGACCAAAAGAGGAAATCCTGGTCCAGGCGAAAAGTCTATATCTACGAGCTTTCATTAAGAGTTATGAATGTGGGTGAAGCGAAAGAAGTGTACAGAGATCGTGGTAAGAGGAAGAAAGATGTAGTTTCTGCCTTCCTCTCTGGGAAAGAGACGTGATTTTATGTATTTACGTACCTACTACGCTTTATCCACCAAGCAACTTGGTACTGTTGCAGTACGCCACTCAAACCACACAGAATAGCGATTATTTATTATTAACCACTATCTTCATCGTTCATCAGACTGGCTAAGATTTGGTTGGTTAAAATAGATTCAAATCAAAACACTTATATACGCACTATCTACTTCAGTAGGTTTTAGTTTTAGTAACATATTCTATTCTACGGTATTAGAATATCGGGTATCGACTTAAATAATAACAATTTTGAAGGTAGATTTAAAAAGATATCTGTCACTGTCACACTTGCTGTCTGACATTGACAGACACTAAGGGCACGGCAGCGTGTCCCCGACTTTGTAGATCTGTCAGACTCATTGTCATTGCCATTCTCCTGTGTCAATATCAGCTGCTTGCTGATTTAGCGTTTTGTTTACGGCAGATATTTTACTTGCATTAACCATTTATCAATTTCGATACTAAGTTTTCTTTATTTAATTACCCACGGCGAAAAAATGGTAATTATGGATTTCAACAACGCCGTATCACTCGTCTATAAGAACTTGTTCAACTATCTGTGAATCTAGCGCAGTGGATTGAGCCATTACTATTAAATAGCAATTACTTTACAGGTGTACGTTAGATCTTGAAATAATACAAAGGAGATCACAATCTTAGAGATGCACATTTAAATGTCTGTTACTTTCTTGAAAGATTATGAAAACGTATTTAATATAATTTGAAGTAAATCATTGCGTGTGAACGAACACATAATATTTCGTAAGTCTTATGTATATTTAGTAAGAATCGAGTCTGCCTCAGATATAAGTATAAATTAAAATGTCTTAGTCAGATAAGACACTCACTGGTTCACCGTTTAGTTCCTCCCTTGATATGCACATAGCGTATGTATCTACAACAGCTTCCTCTCTCCTTCTCGCCCCCGCGTGTTAGCCTGCACTAGGTCTCGCTGTCGTCATCCGACACGGCCCTAGGGTCCGCTTTCCGTCATTCCGACGAGCGACACTCCCGCTACGCGCATTAGAAAATTAAGCTCAGATAAATTATTACATAGATATCGTGCTCATTAATTCCACTAAATTCGTCTCTTTCTCTTTACCTTACAAAGAAAGGTAAAAAGTATCATTTCGTCAGTTACTAGTGGCCACTTGTCACAAATAATACAGTATCGACGGTCTTTCCTAAGATGTATCTGTGCACCGGCTTTTTATTCCATGTCTTATAAATTAATCGTTTGTTTATCCTTCTTAATAGGTAATTAGCTTCCGGCTGTGATCTTTGGGATTTATTTTTGTATAATAAGTACCTAAGTGTACAATAGGTAATTTTAGAAGGTGTAAAAACATTCTGCTTTTATCTTTGCAACTTGGTTGGGGTCAGCCTTCGACCGAGATCCTAGAGTGGGCAGTCAGATAATTTAAGATACGATTCTTGCCTGAATTCGTTTAATTTACGTTTTTTTTAAATTAAGGTATTTAACGGCCTATCTGCAGCGGAAGCGATAATTCGGTCTCCACCGCCACCAAAGGGAAAACATTCCGCCAGGATACAATACAATACAATACAAATTATCTTTATTGCCCATAAAAAAATACAAACGTAGTAAAAAAACATACATTATGAACATGTTGAGCAAAGGCGGACTTATCGCTAAGCAATCTCTTCCAGCCAACCTTTGGGTAGTGAAAGGTAAAATCCTGGAACCGGGTGGGCAGCATACTTAAGATATGTTAGTAAGTGTATAATAAATAAACTACACACATACATAAACTATAAATATAAACTTACACAGACTACATACATAATATTACACAAAATAAATAAATACAGTGCCGTGTGGCTCCCGGCACCAATACAAAAAAGAATGGGACCACTCCATATCTTTCCCATGGATGTCGTAAAAGGCGACTAAGGGATAGGCTTACAAACTTGGGATTCTTTTTTAGGCGATGGGCTAGCAACCTGTCACTAGTTGAATCTCAATTCTATCGTTAAGCCAAATAGCTGAACGTGGCCATTCAGTCTTCAAGACTGTTGGCTCTGTCTACCCCGCAAGGGATATAGACGTGACGATATGTATGTATGTATGTATGTAAATAAATACATAATAATATACATACCTATATAAAAAAAAATATTGATTAAAATGAGTATTACCATGAATAAAGTTAAGAAGAGAGATAGTACTTCTTCAACTTCGTTTTAAAGGTACCTATTGTTTGTGAGGTGCGTATGTCAATGGGTAAAGCATTCCACAGACGAACGGCCTGAACTGTAAAGGATTTAGAGTAGGCTGCAGTCATATTAATGGGAGTATTGAGGCGAAGGGCAATTAGACTACGGGAAGTGTGACTGTTATTCTGATGAAAAAAGGTGAAGCGCTCTTTAAGATACTGAGGAGTAGAAGGGATGAAAAGTACAGAAAAAAGCAGTGTGAGAATGTGATAATTGCGACGTAACCTGATTGGAAGCCACTTGAGTTGTGCACGGAAAGAGGAGATGTGGTCATATTTGCGTAAGCCAAATATGAACCTGATAGGATAGGTGTTATGCCTGGAAGAATATGGTTGAGAAAATGTTGTGTCGGAGATTTTATACAGGGTGACATTTAAAACAACTGCATCCTTTTAAACATATACTATACCCATGCTTCTGAGCCGTTTGAGCCTATTTTTACTTAAATTAAACGTCATCATTTTCACATTTAAAAAACTTTCAAAAACTACGTCACACGCTTTATTAAAGACCAATACTACAAAAAGAAATTAAAACTTAACATGTAAATAAATGTCTGAAAAATAAATTATTTTTCTAGTATCAAGATCAATTAAAGTACAGGGTTGGCGAGATCGCTCAGCTGAATGAATTGTGTCGTTGACCTCTGAATCGCGTCGCTTTTCCGCCGGCCGGGGTGATATGACGTATTCAGTGGATTTTGATACTTTTATTTTTTTCGTACTTTCTGCAATATGAAACGACCTTTTTCTTTTAACGTTTTTAAATATCCTTTAGATGAGTACACTTAACAGTTAAATTTATGCAGTTGAATTAAAAGTCACCCTGTATATGCTCCATTCCGTGAAATCTTTGCTTGCGCGATTTAGGCCTTTCACTGTCATTGGCTGATAGTATCGCGTGATTGGCTGTTGTTACTTTTGTGGCGTAGAGATGTCGCCACATATTCATAGTAAGTCCACAAACCCAACTATCGATAGTTGAGTAAACCCGTGGAAGTGGACTAGGTATCGGTCGGCAACACTAAACAGGGACATGGAGAAGAGAGAAGTTAAAACCAGATTGGAAAGAACAATATTTATTATCTGCACTTACACTTTATGAAGGTAATGGGGTCGTGAGAGTCGGCGAGCAGCCCGCTTAGAGATAACACGACCTTACCTTAGGGCTCGTGCAGCGTGCGGCCGACTAGCGACCAGCGACTGATTCACGGTTCTGAAGGAGGTTCACGTGATTTCATACATCGTTAACGATAGAAATTATGCCAGATACCAATGAAACAATCTCAGTTATAGTTGCGGTAGTAAGTTAGTTTGTTTGTTAGTTTGTTTGTCTTCAGTTTTCCCAGTGAACTAACGTTTGTAAATTTGAATTGAATTTGAGGGAGCCTTGACTAAATAATTTTTTATGTAATCCGATATTTTATAGCTGCAGCCGCCAATCATTATCTTATGACATTCAAACAAAAATACATTCGAATCAAAAAGTCGGTGTAGCTATTCGAGAACCACGATGTACAGATATACAAACAGACAGTCAACATCCAACTTACCGTAGTTTTTTGTCCATAGATTGTTGCCTAAGTCACTCGCATTTCCGATAATTAACACCCACCACTAAAATATTAAAGTTTCATTTCCAAGTGCGGTAGCTGCAATATATAGTAAAGCTAAGTCTGTGACGGCATTAAATCGCAAGTCTGGCAACACAGACTGGTGTGCAGCGCAGGTCGTATGAATGTTCGCTAGTCGTCGGTCGGTGGCACACTGCAGTTCGCCGTTTAATTACACAAGTTCAATCCAGTCTGTCCGAATCGGTCAGACTTAGGTCGGCCGAAGTCCGCGGTACGCTGCACAAATCCTTAGGAACGCAGTGCTGGCAAAAAGAAGGACGTCCGCCGTCGCGAGTCTCTTTATATAAGGGTGAGGCGCAGGACTGACACAGACACGACGACGTCACAAGTTCCTTTCTTATATCGTCAACCCGAGGCAATGACACGAAGTAAATTCAGAATACAGACGGCCTCTGTGGCGCAGCGGTAGTACGCTTGTCTGTGACACAGGAGGTCCCGGGTTCAAATCCCGGTCAGGGCATGATGAGAAAAGAACTTTTTCTGATTGGCCTGGGTCTTGGATGTTTATCTTTATAAGTATTTGTTATAAAATATCGTTGAGTTAGTATCTCGTAACACAAGTTTCGAACTTACTTTGAGGCTAACTCAATTAGTGTAATTTGTCCTGTATATATTTATTTATTTATTCCGCCTTGCGACGTCGTAACAGTGCCTAGTCCTGCGCCGTCCTTCACATAATTTCAGTTGGCGACATTATCTCCCATTCATAATTATAAATTGTAATACATAAGTAATAAATAAATAGAACCACAGTTTTTCAATTTCCTGTATGTTCTAAGATGGACTATGAAATTTCTCTTCTGACTTCATATTTTATGACACACTTCCGATTCATAGATTTATAAAACAGGATGATTTCTACGGTGTCTTGTTAAATATCTCTTCACCTTAAATCGACGTTGACACACGTCACATTCATAAGGTTTTTCGCCAGTGTGAGTTCTCCTGTGATTTGTTAAATCACCCTTCTGAACAAATCCGCGTTGACACACGTCACATTCATAAGGTTTTTCACCAGTATGAGTTCTAAGGTGTGTTTTTAAACTAAACCTCTCATTAAATCTGCGTTGACACACGTTACATTCATAAGGTTTTTCGCCAGTGTGAGTTCTATAATGTATGTCAAAATTTGATTTAAATTTAAAGCTTCTACCACACATATCACACTGGAGTGGACCCTGACCACTCCGTGACGTTGACTCTCGTCGAGACTCGCGCTGTGTCCTGTTGGTTGTACTTCCTGCACCTGGTTGCCGTTTGTCAGCTCCCGATGTGTCAGCTGACGCAGAATCTGTCATTAATTAGACCGACTTGAGAAGAAAGCATAAGATAAAAAAATACAAATATTAAAAGATACTTCACATTCAAACAACAAAATGCTAAAATTCTTTGAAATTGTTTGTTTAATTTACACGGTTTTCTTCCCCTGGCTTTAGTCGAGGTTGTATCCTCATCACTCTGGAGAGGAGCCCGGGGTATGCCTTTGACCAAGGACCCTAGATTAGGTGAGTCAGGTATTTACACGAAGCGACTTCCATTTGACCTCCGCAATCTGAATGTGTAGGTTTCCTCACGATGTTTTCCCTCACCGTAAACGCATCGGTTAGTATTTAAACTAATGTACATAACTTTAAATATAGAACAATGCAGCTCACAAATCAAATGTTATGTGGCTATTGCGCTTTATTTAAACTTACCAAATTGTTCATCCTTTCTTACGATATAAGACCGCGAATACGCAAACATAGCTAGAACCCCAAAGCCGGGCAGAGATCCGCCCTGACCAACAGCACCGTCCATCACAGATAGTTATCTGCAAGCATATAAATTATAATATATGTATGTAGTGTCAAACAACTCGGGCAGGTTGTAAGTACTTATGTAGGTTGATATACACACCTACCTCCAAAACCCCTTAATCGTGAAAATTTTAAAGATTAATTAATATTAGACACTATCTTCATCGTTCACTTCGTCCACACGTTCGTTGGGAAATCTGTTACTTGACTGTGTAATTAGCTATTTAGTGGTAGGAATTTAATTTAGTTGGTTAAAATAGAATAAAATTATGACAAAAAGCTGAGAAAACACTTATATACGCACTATCTACTTCAGTTGGTTTTAGATTTAGTTAATAAACATATTGTATTCTAAAGTATTAGAATATCGGGTATCGAAATAAATTTTAATAATTTTGAAGGTAGTTTTAAAAAGATATCTGTCACTGTCACACTTGCTGTCTGACATTGACAGACACTAAGGGCACGGCAGCGTGTCCCCGACTTTGTAGATTTGTCAGACTCATTGTCATTGCCATTCTCTCCTGTGTCAATATCATTTGATTGCTGATTTAGTGTTCTGTTTATGGCAGATATTTTACCTGTATTTACCATTTACCAATTTCGATAAGAAGTTTTCTTTATTTAAGTACACACGGCGAAAACATTGTTAATTATGAATTTCAACAACGCCGTATCACTCGTCTGTAAGAACTTGTTCAATTATCTGTGAATCTAGCACAGTGGATTGAGACATTACTATTAAATAGCAATTATGTACTTTACAGGTGTACGTTAGATCTTGAAATAATACAATGGAGATTACATGTTAAAGATGTACATTTAAATGTCTGTTACTTACTTGACAGTTTATAAAAACGTATTTACGTATTTAAGATAATTTGAAGTAAATTATTGCGTGTGAACGACAACATAAACGCAATAGGTTTCGGAAATAAACGGAAACAACAAATTCCGCTGGAGTGACGCTGTTGCGGCTTGTTGTGTTCCGGTGTTAAATGGAAGCGCTAAGAAGCTCACTGAAAGCTGCATTTAGGTCGCCTTGGTATTCTTAACCATGCTGTGCCGTGTGGTTCCCGGCACCAATACAAAAAAGAATAGGATCACTCCATCTCTTTCCCTCGGATGTCGTAAAAGGCGACTTAGGTATAGGCTTACAAACTTGGGATTCTTTTTAAGGCGATGTGTTAGCAACCTGTCACTATTTGAATCTCAATTCTATTTGTTGGCTCTGTCTACCCCGCAAGGGATATAGACGTGATCATATGTTTGTATGTATGGTATTCTTAATAGATATAATAAGTTTCAGGAAAGTTCGTTCACGCATCTATCAGTTATTTCAGTCAAAGAGTCAGCACGACTGTACGGTTAACAAGAGTATAAGACTGCCCATTTAAGAATGTCGTTGAAATGTATGAATCCGTCGCTTTTTTGTGCCAATTCGAATTTGGTCTGTTAGCTAGTAATTTAGTTCGTTTCGTTTTTTGTATATATCTAGATAAATGAGCATCATCTGGAGCTGATATTTTCAGGACATGTATTTCCAAGTAAGCATTAATTTGTTATGTGTACATAAGTATATATCTTTGGTTGAATAGTTTCTTTGCATCGGATATGACATTATTCGATTTCAGTCAAAGTGAAATTACTGATAGATGCGTGAACGAACTTTCCTGAAACTTATTATATCTGTTAAGAATACTAAGGCGACCTGAATGCAGCTTTCAGTGAGCTACTTAGTGCTTGCATTTAAGCGCTAGAAGGCTTTATCAATTACTTCTAGGATTTCCGATTATTCCTAAACAGTAGATATTTTTGACAATATAATTAATTCACAAATTAGCACTAATTGAGCACTAATTACCTGTGTTTAAGTAACGGTCGCACATTCAATGGTTTTCGAGATACAGCTTTCTGCAAAACGTGACTCCAGCAGGAAACTAAACAACTCTAAAACCCTATGACGCACAAATTCAATTTTTGCTGCACTTTTTTGCTGAAATATAAGCTATCAGCTGATATTCATTACTTGCTTCTCCGGCCCCAGCAAGAAGAATCTTCCTGCTGGAACAGCGTTACTCAAGCAGAATTTGTTTCTTCCGTTTTTTTCCGAAACGGTTATGTGCACAAATTGTATATTTCGCGCACATTTACACGAGATAATGCTATAATTATTTAGAGGGAGGAGGGAGAGGAGGGTCTAGAACGAAACTACCTGCTGGAGTCACGCTCACGAAGTGGACTAGGTATCGGTCGGCAACACTAAACAGGGACATGGAGAAGAGAGGAGTTAAAACCAGATTGGAAAGATCAATATTTATTATCTGCACTTACACTTTATGAAGGTAATGGGGTCGTGAGAGTCGGCGAGCAGCCCGCTTAGAGATAACACGACCTTACCTTAGGGCTCGTGCAGCGTGCGGCCGACTAGCGACCAGCGACTGATTTACGGTTCTGAAGGAGGTTCACGTGATTTCATACATCGTTAACGATAGAAAATATGCCAGATACCAATGAAACAATCTCGGTTACAGATGCGGTTGTAAGTTTGTTTGTTGTTTGTTAGTTTGTTTGTCATCCGTTTCTCCAGTGAGTAACTCAAATTGCAACATTGTAAATTTGAATTGACTTTGAGGAAGTCTTGACTAAATAATTTATAATGTAATCCGATATTTTGTAGCCGCAGCCGCCAATCATTATCTTATGACATTCGAATCAAAAAGTCAGTTTATCTATTCGAGAACCACGATGAACAGACATACAAACAAACTGTCAACATCCAACTTCCCATGGTTTTTTGTCCATAGATCGTTGCTAAAATCACCAGCATTTCTACTTTTGAACACCCACCTTTTAAATATACCTATATTATAGTTTAATTTCCGTGCGTTGTAGCTAGCTGCAATACATAGTATAGCTAAGTCTGTGACGGCCTTAAAACGCAAGTCTGGCAACACAGACTGGTGTGAAGCGCAGGTCGTATGAATGTTCGCTAGTCGTCGGTCGGTGGCACACTGCACAATTCCTTAGGGACGCAGTGCTGGCAAAAAGAAGGACGTCCGCCGTCGCAAGTCTCTTTATATAAGGGTGAGGCGCAGGACTGACACAGACACGACGTCACAAGTTCCTTTCTTGTATCGTCAACCCGAGCGCAGGATGCGCCTGTGATTACGGTCTAAAAGTGAGTCAGTGAGGCAATGAGTCGTAACAGTGCCTAGTCCTGCGCCGTCCTTCACATTAGCCCTTATTTGAAGATTTCAGTTTGCGGCGTCATCTCCCATTCCACATCCACACTAATAATAAAGAGAGATTTGTATTTTTGTATGTTTGTGTGGAATTAACTCAAAAACTACTGGTCCGATTTTGATAAAATTTGGCACAGATATAGAATAGACCTTCAAAAGTGACATAGGCATAAATTTGTTTTTACTCTTTGTTTATTTAAAAAAAAACACAAAAATATGTCCACCCGTGCGAAGCCGGGGCGGGCCGCTAGTCACTTATAAAGTGTAATACATAAATAAAAAATAAATAGAGCCACAGTTTATCAATTGCCTGTATGTTCTAAGGTGGATTGTTAAATTACTTTACTTGATCTAAATTTTATGACACGCATCACATTCATAGGTTTTCTATACAAATATGATTTAAATGATGTGATAATAAAGTGCTCTTCATATTAAATCGACATTGGGTCACATTCATAAGGTTTTTCGCCAGTGTGAGTTCTCCTGTGATTTGTTAAAGCACCCTTCTGAACAAATCCGCGTTGACACACGTCACATTCATAAGGTTTTTCGCCAGTGTGAGTTCTCCTGTGATTTGTTAAATTACTCTTCTGAACAAATCGACGTTGACACACGTCACATTCATAAGATTTTTCGCCAGTGTGAGTTTTCCTGTGATTTGTTAAATTACTCTTCTGAACAAATCGACATTGACACACGTCACATTCATAAGGTTTTTCACCAGTATGAGTTCTAATGTGTCTTTTTAACTTACTCCTCTCATTAAATCTGCGTTGACACACGTCACATTCATTAGGCTTTTCGCCAGTGTGAGTTCTATAATGTCTGTCATATACTGATTTAAATTTAAAACGTCTGTCACAGACATCACATTGGAGTGGACCCTGACCACTCCGTGACGTTGACTCTCGTCGAGACTCGCGCTGTGTCCTGTTGGTTGTACTTCTTGCACCTGGTTGCCGTTTGTCAGCTCCCGATGTGTCAGCTGACGCAGTATCTGTGAAAAATCAGCCGACTTGAGAAGAAAGCATAGGTTAAACATAAATAAATACAAATATTAAAACATACTTCACAATCAAACAACAAAATGCTAAAATTCTTTGAAATTGTTTGTTTAATTTAGACGGTTTTCCTCCCCTGGCTTAAGTCGAGGTTGCATCCTCATCACTCCAGAGAGGGGCCCGGGGTATGCCTTTGACCAAGGACCCTAGATTAGGTGAGTCAGGTTTTTACACGAAGCGACTCCCATCTGACCTCCGCAATCTGAATATGTAGGTTTCCTCACGATGTTTTCCCTTACCGTAAACGCATCGGCTAGTATTTAAACTAATGTACATAACTTTGACAATAGTCATTGGTACACGGCCGAGGTAAAGGTGCCGTCATAATATTCAATATTCACGTCATGGATGTTCAGAAATGACACGTGTGGTGGCTGCGGGATGGACAATGTGGGTATGTGGACATATGCCCAACAATATGCCAGGAACAATGCAGCTCACAAATCAAATGTTATGTGGCTATTGCACTTTATTTAAACTTACCAAATTGTTCATCCTTTCTTATGATATAAGACCGCGAATACGCAAACATAGCTAGAACCCCAAAGCCGGGCAGAGATCCGCCCTGACCAACAGCGCCGTCCATCATAAATAGTTATCTGCAAACATATAAATTATATAAATATGTATGTAGTGTCAAACAACTCAGACAGGTTGTAAGTACTTATATAGGTTGAAATATACACACCTACCTCCAAAACCCCTTAATCGTGAAAATTAGTTGGGAGGTCACCACTTAAACACGTAACAAATGTGTTCAGTTCCTAAAACCTGATAAACGCGGGCGAGTGCGGAGGCCTAGATGAACGTACCTTGACCAAAACAGGAAGTCCTGGTCCCGACGAAAAGTCTATAACTACGAGCTTTAATTAAGAGTTAGGAATGTGGGTAAAGCGAAAAAAGTGTACAGGGATCATGGTAAGAGGAAGAAAGATGTAGTTTTTGCCTCCTCTGTGGGAAAGAGATGTGATTTTATGTATTTACGTACCTACTACGCTTTATCCACTAAACAACTTGGTACTGTTGCAGTACGCCTCAGAAACCACACAGAATAACGATTAATTAATATTAGCCACTATCTTTATCGTTAACTTCGTCCACACGTTCGTTGGGAAAACTGTTACCTGACTGTGTAATTAGATATTTAGTAGTAAGAATTTAATTTAGTTGGTCAAAATAGAATAAAATCATGACAAAAAGCCGAGAAAATACTTATATACGCACTATCTACTTCAGTAGGGTTTAGTTTTAGTAAATAAAAATATTCTTTTCTAAAGTATTAGAGTATAGGGTATCGACTTAAATTTTAATAATTTTGAAGGTAGTTTTAAGATATCTGTCACTGTCACACTTGCTGTCTGACATTGACAGACACTAAGGGCACGGCATCGTGTCCCCGACTTTGTAGATCTGTCAGACTCATTGTCATTGCCATTCTCTTGTGTCAATATCAGCTGATTGCTGATTTTGTGTTCAGTTTACGGCAGATATTTAACTATATTAACTTTTATCAAATTCGATAATAAGTTTTCTTTATTTAAGTACACACGGCGAAAAAATGGTAATTGGGTGGATTTCAACAAGTGATTTTTTTTTGTCATTTCGGTGAGATTTTTTATTTCAATGCTATTCTACAATTTTTTGATAATAAATAAAACTTTAAGCTATTTTATAACATATGCGTGAATGGTCATCAAATATCATCGAAACTTGCAGATATATTTAAGGTTGAATTTTTAAGTGTCCACTGAAATGATAAGTATCCATCGAAATGATAATAAAAGCCCACCGAAATGAAAATTACCCACCGAAATGATTTAAATGTGCACCGAAATGAAATAAACCCACTGAAATGATACGGCTAAGAACAACCGTGCTGCGGAACAAGGGTTCCGTAATATTTTAAGTTCGGTTTTCATATTCTTAGTTAAAGAAGATACAGTTAGTTGTTGTTATAATATCTTTCTTTGAGACTATTCTCATTGTTTCTTTACTCAAATAACTGTGACTAATTTTAGGCACGTTTAATTTTTTTTAAAGTCATTTTAGTAACTGTGATATTTTTAGTAAATAATGAAGTTTGCTATAATTAAGCTTCTTAGATTTTATTACACACTTAGTTACCTACAGCTCGACCATAATAAAAGCGTGCTAATATTTATTTTACTACCTGCATTAAGGCGTTGTGGCAAGCAAAACTAGTGCTGCCAATGAAAAAAAATAATATGTCAGTAACTAGTACGAATATCAAAAATGTACAACACCCGAACACTAAAGTATTATAATCATATTATGCATTGTTTTTTAGAAATAATAAGAAAACTTTGTTTCATTGTGTTGAGAAACAAAAAGCATTATTGCTAAAAGCGGCCGTTTTTTCCTTTGATGAAAACTGTTGCTCAAAACAATGACATACAGTTTTCCTAGTATGTTTAAAAAATAAAGCGCGTATTAATTTAGTATTCGGGTGTTGTACATTTTTGATATTCATTACTTACTGAGATATGATTTTTTTTTTCATTGGTGGCGCTAGTTTTGCTTGCCACAGCGCCTTAACACCAAAATATGGAGCAGGTAAAGAACTTCGTTTAGGTATAAAAATGTTATAAGAAGTTAAAATTAAAAAAAAAACAGAAAGGTTACACACTGGAGAGTTCATCGAATTAACAGTTTCTTTACGGAATAAGGCAGATACGTACCCTCGTGACTCTTAACCCGGTCAAATGTAGCAAGTAGTTAAAGGTGATAAGTGGGATTTAGTATTTTATAAGTAAAACTTCTATATTAAACAAATCAACTCTTATATTTTTTGATAAGAAACATTATAAAACATCTAATTATATCAGACGAGCTAAGTACTTTAAAACCCTTTTAATTGAGATCACGTTATCTTAAATCACTAATAACAATACAGTATAGTATCTAATAAAAAAAAAGGAATGCAGTTTTTTTCTGCCTAAATACTTATTATTGCAAACTATAAGCCTTAATAAAACAGTATTTTTAAGTAGGTACGTAGATGTAACTTATGTCTCTAATTCGCTAATCAGCCTCTTTTTATGACTTTAAATATGTATATATTGGTTCTTAACTAGATATATAGTAAACAAATGTTTTTTTTTTTATTATCACATGATAACACTTCTTCATTATAATTAAGTATACTATAATTCTCCATTAGTTTAACTTACTACTTAATAGGAACATAGCAAATATCACAAGTATAAATATTCACGCACGAATGATCCAATGGGTTGCTACAAGTTTTACCACACTTTAAGAAAGATAGCCCACACATTAGCAAGCTTGTATTTAAGTGGGAATATGCATTTGAAATCAGGCTCATTCGTGCATTAAACAAGTCGAGTACTTAAAAAAACAAAAAACGAAACCAACGAATAACTACTTACTTTAAAAAATCAAATCAACAGTTCAATCAAAAATATTCAAATCTGAAGTCGATGAAGACGATGATAATCTTTTTACTGGTCTCCTCTTGACTTTAGTTTTGATTTCCTGTTCACTGTCACTGTTACTTTGTTCATACTTTTCAAGTAATGCAGTATCAGGGTTATCAAAAAATGAACACGAGGGAGTGTTGAATTCAATGAAGTTTTCATACTTTTCCAGTAGTGATTTGGGGATCATTGATGATTCCTGTCCAGTTTCTTCTTTTTGATTATTCATTCCAACGGGAGATTTGGATGTTGAGGGCTTAAGAACTGATATGTCAATGTTTTGGATCGAGTGTATTGATAGTTCAGTTATAATACTACTTCTTTTCTTTGGATGTTTCTTTTCTTTGGATGGTTTGGGACGTAGTACCAACTTCTCTGTTAGTTGTATTGGACGCAGCTGTGCCATATTTGTAGTATTTACAAAAGTAGGTAATTGAGTCTCAGTTAAATCATGAAAACCTAAATGTTTGCCGTGAGGGCACATTACGATTTTATTTAGGCATTCTCTTTCAACACAGGATAGATGACGAAGTGCCAAACGGTTCCCCGACTCTTTAGACCAAACCACTTGGTGAACTTTCATAGTTCCCGCAAACGTTTTCAAGTCTTTGGGCAAAAGCCAGTCTTTTTCTGTTATTTGATAATCTTCAACTACTTCGATTTTCACGCCTTGAACAAAAGACTTTAAGTTTTGTACTAGTACTTCAATATTGGTAATATCATGTTGATATGCGACCTGTTTATCCAGCGTTCTCTTTAACACCCCACCCACTCCGTCTGCTGCGCTTTTTCCATGGCCGCACTCGCAATAGTTCCATACTATGTGGGTCAGCATTGGACAATAGGAAGACAGTTGTGATATTATGTATAATATCTTTTTATTCCGGTATTGGGCAGACGGAGAGTCAGAAATAATGTAAAGATTGCGGACTAGAGGCGCAGTTATTTCAATTTCACGCAAAATAGGAACAAGATGCGTCCAGACTGCTGCAGCATCATGCCTTAATGATGTACTTACAGTACAAAAAGATTGAGTTTTGCAAGTTTCATTGTTCAGTTTAAAATAAATTACAGCAGTGTGTAACGTAAATTGTTTTCTGCTGCCACCAAAATGAAGAGACTGAATTTCGGATCCATATTTAGTGGTATAATTTTCACTAAAATCTATTTGTATAATGCAGTCTTCTGTAGTCATATTTTCTTTTAAAGTCTTAAAAGCTTGGTTTTGGTTTTTATTATTAAGGCAATGTTGAAGGAATGCTTTCAGGCTGTTTTCAAATTTTTTAATCAGATCTAGAGGTTTTACCCAGTGTCTTACCTTTTCAACTTTAATAGCAGATTTCTCTACACTATTTTTGGTGTATGTACTTTTGTTCTTCTCCCAATTCCAATACGTTACGTGTACTCCATTATCAAACTCTTGGTAATCAATGAGTCTACTTTTACAGTTCGAGCATGTTCTTTGCAGACAATCGATGTTATCTTTACTACAACATAGGCTGTTTAAAACGTCGGATATTGTGTTTTCTTTGATCAGGCGATTTCTTTTCATCGATTCAATCAAAAGTTTCATATTTTCATGCTTTTCACATAAACATGTGTTTCGTGCATTCACATTTGGTTGAATAATCCAGAAAGGTTTCAGTCTTGAAAATGTTGAATAGCTTATCGGTGGTTCGCCTGATTTTAGATATTTCAAGTGTAAATTTTTAAGTGTGTCTGTCATTAGTCTCTTTTGTTTTTTTAAGCCATGTCTTGATATAGTGTCATTTTTGCCAGGACAAATTGTTGAATTTTCATCGTCTTCTAAAAATGTTACAACCCTCGTGAGATATTGTTTTTTTTTCTTATCAGATTTAATAACTACTTCTGTTTTTTTTTCTACTTTTTGCGTATTTTTTTTCAAATTTATATAACTGCTTTGTAGTCTATTACACCTTTTTTTGAGCATTTCTTTTTCCCGAGAGACCTGTAATAATTTATTTTGTAATTCTGTTATTAGCTTATTTTTAGTTCTTTGATATATGCGGAATTTATCTTTAAGCGCTCGCCTTAATTCTACAGATGTAATTGACGATTCTGACACAGGGCTGTTGGGGCAAAGTGTTGACTCAATACTACTCAGATTTGATGGAGATGGTATTCGTTGTGCGCTACTTGGTAGTACACAAGGAGTGGTAGTTACTACGTTGTCGTAAATATGATGTTGAACATCGGAACTGACGGAACTATCACTGTTCATCCGCAAGCAGCGCCGTATCATGCTGCAACGAGTAGGTCTTAGAGATGAAGATGGGTAGTCTTGTCGTGAAGTACTTGGACCAGGATTATTATTGTCTACAAAATTTCGATGCCTTGAGAGCGGGGTTTGTCGTGGACTGCTTGTGTATATAGGACGAGAGGTTGTAGTCGCTGTATGTTGAGGTTGGATATTCGTACTGATGCTACTTCTACTGTTCAATCGTAAGCTGTGCCTCAAAGTATTGCAACGGGCAGGTCTTGCAGTCGAAGAAGGTGAATCTTGACAGGAAGTGCTGAGTCCAGGATTATTAATATCCTCACCAATTTGATTTGTTGAAGATTGTTCTGGATGATCTTGAACTGTTCCAACTAGAGAGTTTGCACGAGTAGCCGTAGGAGCCGTAGTGGCTCTTTTTTTTTTTCTTTGGTAATAAGCGGCAGCACTTATGTTGTTTCTTCTTCTTAAGTTTCTTAATTTGGTCTTGTTCATTTGATGCCTTGAAACAATTAATCCTGCTGCTTTCTTTCTTGCATATCTTTCTCTATCTTTTTTCAGAAACTCTTCGCGTGTCTCTGCATTGCTCTTTATTCTTTCTTTTCTCCTTCTTTCGTACAACCTTCTTTTTTCTAACCTTTCTTCTCTAGTCTGTGTTCTTGGCCGAGGCATCCTAAAATAAAAAGAAACACAGTTCCTTTTTACTTACTTTCACACACAAAAACATATACACGCTGTACATACCTAGTTTCCCTAATATACCTTCAAATATACCATGCATTTACATTAGCTCTCTCGCAATGGAGAAGTTCAATGATGTTAAAAATACAACATCATAAAATTAAAATATATGTAGATCTGAACTAATCAATAAACTGATCTAATGAGTGTTTTTTTTTTTAAAATTCATCAATATAGGTATGATTGATATATGGATTATAAAAGATTGTGTTTTTTCGCGAAACGACTACCTACCTACACATAAAAGTATCTAGCAAGGTAAGTTTAAAAAAATATCTCGAGGATCTCTAAAACTTTTAACGGATTTATCATTTCGGAGATACATTTCATTCCGGTGGACTGTTATCAGTATTACAGTCCACCGAATCCGCTGAAATGATAACACTGAGATGATAAAACAGATGTCAATTTGACAATAACTCTGAAATAATGTCTGTATCAAAATTTCAAAACTATTTAAACAAAACCATACTTACAGCGTATTTAATGCACAATTTTGAAATAAATCAAATTAATGTAACACAAGTTATAACAGCTACCGAAATGAAATTTTTTTTGACCCCATATCACAGAAATGATACACTTACTTTTTACTACTCAAGCCGGACTAATCTGAGGCGAGGAAAGGTAAGGGGGGCGCAACAACGCAATATTGACGGAGTTTTACTGCTAAAACTTAATGTCCTTTGAAATGATAATTTTTTTCGGGACAAAAGTTGAATGCCTGTCAAATCTATGAGAAGGAAGATAAACAAACAAAAATAGTTTTTGTTGATAGGAAATACATTATTAAATGAAACTAAAATCGATTTCAATCCAAAAAAAATATCGTATTTGCAGGATAAGATATTTTATGAGCAAAATTGGGTGCGGGACAGGTCACCGTCATGATAAAGTGACACTTTGTCATTTTTTTTGGCATGTAATAGATGCCGTAACTCGATGATTTTTTTTGCCATGGTAGAGGAGTACAAACTTCATTAAGGAAAAATATGAAAAATCATAAAGCACCATTCCTCACTACCGTTTTCACGTTTGCCGTGTAATTCTTGTGCTTGCGCAATTCACCCAATTATGGATTTCAACAACGCCGTATCACTCGTCTGTAAGAACTTGTTCAATTATCTGTGAATCGAGCACAGTGGATTGAGACATTACTATTAAATAGCAATTATGTACTTTACAGGTGTACGTTAGATCTTGAAATAATACGATGGAGATTACATGTTAAAGATGTACATTTAAATGTCTGTTACTTACTTGACAGTTTATAAAAACGTATTTAATACGTATTTAAGATAATTTGAAGTAAATTATTGCGTGTGAACGAACACATAAACGCAATAAGTTTCGGGAAATAAACGGAAACAACAAATTCCGCTGGAGTGACGCTGTTGCGGCTTCTAGTGTTCCGGTGTTAAATGGAAGCACTAGCTCACTGAAAGCTGCATTTAGGTCGCCTTGGTATAATTAGCCGTGCTGTTCCGTGTGGTTCCCGGCACCAATACAAAAAAGAATAGGACTACTCCATCTCTTTCCCTCGGATGTCGTAAAAGGCGACTAAGTTATAGGCTTACAAACTTGGGATTCTTTTTAAGGCGATGGGCTAACAACCTGTCACTATTTGAATCTCAATTCTATCATTAGGCCAAATAGCTGAACGTGGCCATTCAGTATTTTCAAGACTGTTGGCTCTGTCTATCCCGCAAGGGATATAGACGTGACCGTATGTTTGTATGGTATTCTTAACAGATATAATAAGTTTCAGGAAAGTTCGTTCACGCATCTAACAGTAATTTCAGTCAAAGAGTCAGCACGACTGTACAGATAACAAGAGTATAAGACTGCCCATTTAAGAATGTCGTTGAAATGTATGAATCCGTCGCTTTTTTGTGCCAATTCGAATTTGGTCGGTTAGCTAGTAATTTAGGTTGTTTCGTTTTTTGTATATATCTAGATAAATGCGCATCATCTGGAGCTGATATTTTCAGGACATGTATTTCCAAGTAAGCATTAATTTGTTATGTGTACATAAGTATATATCTTTGGTTGAATAGTTTCTTTGCATCGGATATGACATTATTCGATTTCAGTCAAAGTGAAATTACTGATAGATGCGTGAACGAACTTTCCTGAAACTTATTATATCTGTTAAGAATACTAAGGCGACCTGAATGCAGCTTTCAGTGAGCTACTTAGTGCTTGCATTTAAGCGCTAGAAGGCTTTATCAATTACTTCTAGGATTTCCGATTATTCCTAAACAGTAGATATTTTTGACAATATAATTAATTCACAAATTAGCACTAATTGAGCACTAATTACCTGTGTTTAAGTAACGGTCGCACATTCAATGGTTTTCGAGATACAGCTTTCTGCAAAACGTGACTCCAGCAGGAAACTAAACAACTCTAAAACCCTATGGCGCACAAATTCAATTTTTGCTGCACTTTTTTGCTGAAATATAAGCTATCAGCTGATATTCATTACTTGCTTCTCCGGCCCCAGCAAGAAGAATCTTCCTGCTGGAACAGCGTTACTCAAGCAGAATTTGTTTCTTCCGTTTTTTTCCGAAACGGTTATGTGCACAAATTGTATATTTCGCGCACATTTACACGAGATAATGCTATAATTATTTAGAGGAAGGAGGGAGAGGAGGGTCTAGAACTGGGAGGAAGGAGGGTCTGGAGTCACGCTCACGAAGTGGACTAGGTATCGGTCGGCAACACTAAACAGGGACATGGAGAAGAGAGAAGTTAAAACCAGATTGGAAAGATCAATATTTATTATCTGCACTTACACTTTATGAAGGTAATGGGGTCGTGAGAGTCGGCGAGCAGCCCGCTTAGAGATAACACGACCTTACCTTAGGGCTCGTGCAGCGTGCGGCCGACTAGCGACCAGCGACTGATTTACGGTTCTGAAGGAGGTTCGCGTGATTTCATACATCGTTAACGATAGAAATTATGTCAGATACCAATGAAACAATCTCAGCTATAGTTGCAGTAGATAGTTAGTTTGTTTGCCTTTACAGTTTAACCAGTGAAAAATCAAATTTGACTAAATTGTTTTTTGTAATCCGATATTTTGTCAAAAGATTGTTGCCTAAGTCTCCCGCATTTTCGCTTTTAAACACCCACCATTAAAATATACATTCAGTCAGAAAAGTATCGGGAATGGATTATTTATTTATGGTTCCAAATTCAAATTTTTGTTTTTTTTTGTTGTTGTTAGATTGGCACAACTGTTTTCCATTTTGGCGCGGAGTTTGAGTTGCATCTGTTGTTTACATTAAATACAGTGCTATTTTTAGTTATATCATATCTAGTGTGTATTGCTAATTTCATAATGGATAAAAACATCGAACAAAGAGTTTGTCTTAAATTTTGCATTGCCAATGGAATATCGTGTTCGGAGTCACTGAAAATGTTACAGAAGGCTTACGGTGAATCGACTTTATCAAAAACTCGTGCTTATGAGTGGTACAAAGCGTTCAAAAGCGGTCGAGATGTGATGGAAGATTTGCCTCGCTCTGGTAGGCCATCAACGTCTGCAACTGAAGTTAACATCGCAAAAGTGAAGGAAATAGTGACTGAAAATCCTCATTCAACTTTGAGAGAGATAACCACCGAACTTTCTGTATCTCTCGAGTCGATCCGTACCATTTTAACTAAAAATTTGGGTATGAAACATGTTGCCGCTCGGCTAGTCCCAAAAGACCTGAATTTTTTTCAAAAACTCAATCGCATGAGAGTCGCTGAGGACATGCTAGAACGAGTCAATTCCGACCCAACATTCATGAAACGCATTGTTACTGGTGACGAGACGTGGGTTTACGAGTTTGACATGCAAACTAGTCAACAAGCTTCGGAGTGGCGCCTTCCAACTGAACGCTAACGTCGTTCAAAAGTCAAAGTCATGTTGACTGTTTTCTTTAACTATCGCGATGTTGTGCACTCGGAATTCTTGCCGGAAGGTCAAACGGTAAATAAGGAATATTATTTGAGTGTTATGCGGCGTTTAAGAGAGCAAATCCGACGAAAAAGGCCAGATTTGTGGAAAGAAATTTCTTGGATTTTGCACCATGATAATGCACCTTCGCACAAGGCCATCATTGTGAACGAATTTTTAACCAAACACTCAACAAATACCATCGAGCAACCACCATATTCACCAGATATGGCTCCAGCCGACTTTTTTCTTTTTCCTAAACTCAAATTACCACTTCGTGGCACCCGTTTTCAATCGGTAGAAGACATAAAAGAGAATTCGCGGCGAGAACTGACCTCAATTCCGGAAACAGCGTTTAAAAAATGTTTTGATGATTGGATTATTCGTTGGCGTAAGTGTATCGTTTCTAAAGGAGCATATTTTGAAGGTGATAAAATAAATTTGGATGAATAACAAACAGTTTGTGTATTATTGATCTTTTCCTGCTACTTTCTTGACAGAGTAGTATATTATAGTTTCATTTCCGTGTGTGGTAGCTAGCTGCAATATATAATATAGCTAAGTCTGTGACGGTCTTAAATCGCAAGTCTGGCAACACAGACTGGTGTGCAGCGCAGGTCGTATGAATGTTCGCTAGTCGTCGGTCGGTGGCACACTGCAGTTCGCCGTTTAATTACACAAGTTCAATACAGTCTGTCCGAATCGGTCAGACTGAGGTCGGCCGAAGTCCGCGGCACGCTGCACAAATCCTTAGGGACGCAGTGCTGGCAAAAAGAAGGACGTCCGCCATCGCGAGTCTCTTTATATAAGGGTGAGGCGCAGGACTGACACAGACACGACGTCACAAGTTCCTTTCTTGTATCGTCAACCCGAGCGCAGGATGCGCCTGTGATTACGGTCTAAAAGTGAGTCAGTGAGGCAATGAGTCGCAACAGTGCCTAGTCCTGCGCCGTCCTTCACATTAGCCCTTATTTGAAGATTTCAGTTTGCGGCGTCATCTCCCATTCACTTATAAAGTGTAATACATAAATAATAAATAAATAGAGCCACAGTTTATCAATTGCCTGTATGTGCTAAGATGGACTGTGAAATTACTCTTCTGACTTAAATATTATGACACGCATCACATTCATAGGTTTTCTACACCAGTATGAGTTAAATGATGTGATAATAAAGTGCTCTTCATATTAAATCGACGTTGGCACACGTCACATTCATAAGGTTGTTCACCAGTATGAGTTCTACGGTGTTTTAATAAATTACTCTTTTCATTAAATCGACGTTGACACACGTCACATTCATAAGGTTTTTCACCAGTATGAGTTCTACGGTGATTTAATAAATTACTCTTCACATTAAATCGACGTTGACACACGTCACATTCATAAGGTTTTTCACCAGTATGGGTTCTACGGTGTTTTAATAAATTACCCTTTTCATTAAATCGACGTTGACACACGTCACATTCATAAGGTTTTTCACCAGTATGAGTTATAACGTGTCGTTTTAAACTACTCCTCGTATTAAATCTGCGTTGACACACGTCATATTCATAAGGTTTTTCGCCAGTGTGAGTTCTGTAATGCATGTCAAAATTTGATTTAAATTTAAAACGTCTACCACAAATATCACATTGGAGTGGACCCTGACCACTCCGTGACGTTGACTCTCGTCGAGACTCGCGCTGTGTCCTGTTGGTTGTACTTCCGGCACCTGGTTGCCGTTTGTCAGCTCCCGATGTGTCAGCTGACGCAGTATCTGTCATTAATCAGCCAACTTGAGAAGAAAGCATAAGATAAAAAAATACAAACATTAAAACATACTTCACATTCAAACAACAAAATGCTAAAATTCTTTGAAATTGTTTGTTTAATTTACACGGTTTTCTTCCCCTGGCTTTAGTCGAGGTTGTATCCTCATCACTCTGGAGAGGAGCCCGGGGTATGCCTTTGACCAAGGACCCTAGATTAGGTGAGTCAGGTTTTACACGAAGCGACTCCCATCTGACCTCCGCAATCTGAATGTGTAGGTTTCCTCACGATGTTTTCCCTCACCGTAAACGCATCGGTTAGTAATCAAACTAATGTACATGACTTTGAAAATAGTCATTGGTACACGGCCGAGTTAAAGGTGCCGTTATAATATTCAATATTCACGTCATAGATGTTCAGAAATGACACTTGTGGTGGCTGCGGGATGGACAATGTGGGTATGTGGACATATGCCCAACAATATGCCAGGAACAATGCAGCTCACAAATCAAATGTTTTGTTGCTATTGCGCTTTATTTAAACTTACCAAATTGTTCATCCTTTCTTACGATATAAGACCGCGAATACGCAAACATAGCTAGAACCCCAAAGCCGGGCAGAGATCCGCCCTGACCAACAGCACCGTCCATCACAGATAGTTATCTGCAAGCATATACATTATATATATATATATATGTATGTAGTGTCAAACAACTCGGGCAGGTTGTAAGTACTTATGTAGGTTGATATACACACCTACCTCCAAAACCCCTTTAAAGATTAATTAATATTAGCCACTATCTTCATCGTTCGCTTCGTCCACACGTTCTTTAGGAAATCTGTTACCTGACTGTGTAATTATCAATTTAGTGGTAGGAATTTAATTTAATTGGTTAAAATAGAATAAAATCATGACAAAAAGCTGAGAAAACACTTATATACGCACTATCTACTTCAGTAGGTTTAAGTTTTAGTAAATAAACATATTCTATTGCACAGTATTAGAATATGGGGTATCGACTTTAATTATAATAATTCTGAAGGTAGTTTTAAAAAGATATCTGTCACTGTCACACTTGCTGTCTGACATTGACAGACACTAAGGGCACGGCAGCGAGTCCCCGACTTTGTAGATCTGTCAGACTCATTGTCATTGCCATTCTCCTGTGTCAATATCAGCTGATTTAGCGTTTTGTTTACGGCAGATATTTTACTTGTATTAACCATTTATCAATTTCGATACTAAGTTTTCTTTATTTAAATACCCACGGCGAAAAAATAGTTAAAAATGAATTTCAACAACGCCGTATCACTCGTCTGAAAGAACTTGTTCAACTATCTGTAAATCTAGCACAGTAGATTGAGACTTTACTATTAAATAGCAATTAATTTACAGGTGTACGTTAGATCTTTCACATTTAATGTCTGTTACTTCCTTGAGAGATTATGAAAACGTATTTAATATAATTTGAAGTAAATCATTGCGTGTGAACGAACACATAATATTTTGTAAGTCTTATGTTTATTAAGTAAGAATCGAGTCTGCTTCAGATATTAGTATAAATTAAAATGTCTTAGACAGATAAGACACTCATTGGTTCACCGTTTAGTTCCTTCCTTGATATGCACATAGCGTATTTATCTACAACAGCTTCCTCTCTCCTTCTCGCCCCCGCGTGTTAGCCTGCACTAGGTCTCGCTGTCGTCATCCGACACGGCCCTAGGGTCCGCTTTCCGTCATTCCGACGAGCGACACTCCCGCTATGCGCATTAGAAAATTAAGCTCAGATAAATTATTACATAGATATAGTGCTGATTAATGCCACAATTTTCATCTCTTTCTTTTCACTAAATTCGTCTCTTTCTCTTTACCTTACAAAGAAAGGTAAAAAGTATCATTTCGTCAGTTACTAGTGTCCACTTGTCACAAATAATACAGTATCGACGGTCTCTCCTGAAATGTATCTGTGCACCGGCTTTTAATTCCATGACTTATAAATAAAACGTTTGTTTATCCTTCTTAATAGGTAATTAGTTTCCGGCTGGCTCTTGCTACAGTCGCAGGGATCTTCGGGATTTATTTTTGTATAATAAGTACCTAAGTGTACAATAGGTCATTTTAGAAGGTGTAAAAACATTCTGCTTAAATTATCTTTGGTTTTGGTCTCAACTTGGTTGGGGTCAGCCTTCGACCGAGATCCTAGAGTGGGCAGTCAGATAATTTAAGATACGGTTTTTGTCTGAATTCGTTTAATTTACGTTTTTTTTAAATTAAGGTATTTAACGGCCTATCTGCAGCGGAAGCGATAATTCGGTCTCCACCGCCACCAAAGCGAAAATATTCCGCCAGGATACGAGTAGGTGTTATGCCTGAAAGAATGTGGTTGAGAAAATGTTGTGTCGGAGATTTTATACAGGGTGACATTTAAAACAACTGCATCCTTTTAAACATATACTATACCCATGCTTCTGAGCCGTTTGAGCCTATTTTTACTTAAATTAAACGTCATCATTTTCACATTTAAAAAACTTTCAAAAACTACGTCACACGCTTTATTAAAGACCAATACTACAAAAAGAAATTAAAACTTAACATGTAAATAAATGTCTGAAAAATAAACTATTTTTCTAGTATCAAGATCAATTAAAGTACAGGGTTGGCGAGATCGCTCAGCTGAATGAATTGTGTCGTTGACCTCTGAATCTTACGCGTCTCTTTTCCGCCGGCCGGGGTGATATGACGTATTCAGTGGATTTTGATACTTTTATTTTTTTTCGTACTTTCTGAAATATGAACCGACCTTTTTCTTTTAACGTTTTTAAATATCCTTTAGATGAGTACACTTAACAGTTAAATTTATGCAGTTGAATTAAAAGTCACCCTGTATATGCTCCATTCCGTGAAATCTTTGCTTGCGCGATTTAGGCCTTTCACTGCCATTGGCTGATAGTATCGCGTGATTGGCTGTTGTTACTTTTGTGGCGTAGAGATGTCGCCACATATTCATAGTAAGTCCACAAACCCAACTATCGATAGTTGAGTAAACCCGTGGAAGTGGACTAGGTATCGGTCGGCAACACTAAACAGGGACATGGAGAAGAGAGAAGTTAAAACCAGATTGGAAAGATCAATATTTATTATCTGCACTTACACTTTATGAAGGTAATGGGGTCGTGAGAGTCGGCGAGCAGCCCGCTTAGAGATAACACGACCTTACCTTAGGGCTCGTGCAGCGTGCGGCCGACTAGCGACCAGCGACTGATTTACGGTTCTGAAGGAGGTTCACGTGATTTCATACATCGTTAACGATAGAAAATATGCCAGATACCAATGAAACAATCTCGGTTACAGATGCGGTTGTAAGTTTGTTTGTTGTTTGTTAGTTTGTTTGTCATCCGTTTCTCCAGTGAGTAACTCAAATTGCAACATTGTAAATTTGAATTGACTTTGAGGAAGTCTTGACTAAATCATTTATTATGTAATCCGATATTTTGTAGCCGCAGCCGCCAATCATTATCTTATGACATTCGAATCAAAAAGTCAGTTTATCTATTCGAGAACCACGATGTACAGACATACAAACAGACAGCCAACATCCAACTTCCCATGGTTTTTTGTCCATAGATCGTTGCTAAAATCACCAGCATTTCTACTTTTGAACACCCACCTTTTAAATATACCTATATTATAGTTTAATTTCCGTGCGTTGTAGCTAGCTGCAATACATAGTATAGCTAAGTCTGTGACGGCCTTAAAACGCAAGTCTGGCAACACAGACTGGTGTGAAGCGCAGGTCGTATAAATGTTCGCTAGTCGTCGGTCGGTGGCACACTGCACAATTCCTTAGGGACGCAGTGCTGGCAAAAAGAAGGACGTCCGCCGTCGCAAGTCTCTTTATATAAGGGTGAGGCGCAGGACTGACACAGACACGACGTCACAAGTTCCTTTCTTGTATCGTCAACCCGAGCGCAGGATGCGCCTGTGATTACGGTCTAAAAGTGAGTCAGTGAGGCAATGAGTCGTAACAGTGCCTAGTCCTGCGCCGTCCTTCACATTAGCCCTTATTTGAAGATTTCAGTTTGCGGCGTCATCTCCCATTCCACATCCACACTAATAATAAAGAGGAGAGATTTGTATTTTTGTATGTTTGTGTGGAATTAACTCAAAAACTACTGGTCCGATTTTGATAAAATTTGGCACAGATATAGAATAGACCTTCAAAAGTGACATAGGCATAAATTTGTTTTTACTCTTTGTTTATTTAAAAAAAAACACAAAAATATGTCCACCCGTGCGAAGCCGGGGCGGGCCGCTAGTCACTTATAAAGTGTAATACATAAATAAAAAATAAATAGAGCCACAGTTTATCAATTGCCTGTATGTTCTAAGGTGGATTGTTAAATTACTTTACTTGATCTAAATTTTATGACACGCATCACATTCATAGGTTTTCTATACAAATATGATTTAAATGATGTGACAATAAAGTGCTCTTCATATTAAATCGACATTGGGTCACATTCATAAGGTTTTTCGCCAGTGTGAGTTCTCCTGTGATTTGTTAAAGCACCCTTCTGAACAAATCCGCGTTGACACACGTCACATTCATAAGGTTTTTCGCCAGTGTGAGTTCTCCTGTGATTTGTTAAATTACTCTTCTGAACAAATCGACGTTGACACACGTCACATTCATAAGATTTGTCGCCAGTGTGAGTTTTCCTGTGATTTGTTAAATTACTCTTCTGAACAAATCGACATTGACACACGTCACATTCATAAGGTTTTTCACCAGTATGAGTTCTAATGTGTCTTTTTAACTTACTCCTCTCATTAAATCTGCGTTGACACACGTCACATTCATTAGGCTTTTCGCCAGTGTGAGTTCTATAATGTCTGTCATATACTGATTTAAATTTAAAACGTCTGTCACAGACATCACATTGGAGTGGACCCTGACCACTCCGTGACCTTGACTCTCGTCGAGACTCGCGCTGTGTCCTGTTGGTTGTACTTCTTGCACCTGGTTGCCGTTTGTCAGCTCCCGATGTGTCAGCTGACGCAGTATCTGTGATAAATCAGCCGACTTGAGAAGAAAGCATAGGTTAAACATAAATAAATACAAATATTAAAACATACTTCACAATCAAACAACAAAATGCTAAAATTCTTTGAAATTGTTTGTTTAATTTAGACGGTTTTCCTCCCCTGGCTTTAGTCGAGGTTGCATCCTCATCACTCTGGAGAGGGGCCCGGGGTATGCCTTTGACCAAGGACCCTAGATTAGGTGAGTCAGGTTTTTACACGAAGCGACTCCCATCTGACCTCCGCAATCTGAATATGTAGGTTTCCTCACGATGTTTTCCCTTACCGTAAACGCATCGGCTAGTATTTAAACTAATGTACATAACTTTGACAATAGTCATTGGTACACGGCCGAGGTAAAGGTGCCGTCATAATATTCAATATTCACGTCATGGATGTTCAGAAATGACACGTGTGGTGGCTGCGGGATGGACAATGTGGGTATGTGGACATATGCCCAACAATATGCCAGGCACAATGCAGCTCACAAATCAAATGTTATGTAGCTATTGCGCTTTATTTAAACTTACCAAATTGTTCATCCTTTCTTACGATATAAGACCGCGAATACGCAAACATAGCTAGAACCCCAAAACCGGGCAGAGATCCGCCCTGACCAACAGCGCCGTCCATCATAAATAGTTATCTGCAAACATATAAATTATATAAATATGTATGTAGTGTCAAACAACTCAGACAGGTTGTAAGTACTTATATAGGATGAAATATACACCTACCTCCAAAACCCCTTAATCGTGAAAATTAGTTGGGAGGTCACCACTTAAACACGTAACAAATGTGTTCAGTTCCTAAAACCTGATAAACGCGGGCGAGTGCGGAGGCCTAGATGAACGTACCTTGACCAAAACAGGAAGTCCTGGTCCAGACGAAAAGTCTATAACTACGAGCTTTAATTAAGAGTTAGGAATGTGGGTGAAGCGAAAGAAGTGTACAGGGATCGTGGTAAGAGGAAGAAAGATGTAGTTTCTGATTTCCTCTCGGGGAAAGAGACGTGATTTTATGTATTTACGTACCTACTACGCTTTATCCACTAAGCAACTTGGTACTGTTGCAGTACGCCACTCAAACCACACAGAATAGCGGTTAATTAATATTAGCCACTATCTTTATCGTTCACTTCGTTCACACGTTCGTTGGGAAAACTGTTACCTGACTGTGTAATTAGATATTTAGTAGTAAGAATTTAATTTAGTTGGTCAAAATAGAATAAAATCATGACAAAAAGCCGAGAAAACACTTATATACGCACTATCTACTTCAGTAGGGTTTAGTTTTAGTAAATAAACATATTCTTTTCCAAAGTATTAGAGTATAGGGTATCGACTTAAATTTTAATAATTTTGAAGGTAGTTTTAAGTTATCTGTCACTGTCACGCTTGCTGTCTGACATTGACAGACACTAAGGGCACGGCAGCGTGTCCCCGACTTTGTAGATCTGTCAGACTCATTGTCATTGCCATTCTCCTGTGTCAATATCAGCTGATTGCTGATTTAGCGTTTTATTTACGGCAGATATTTTACTAGTATTAACCATTTATCAATTTCGATACTAAGTTTTCTCTATTTAAGTACCGACGGCGCAAAAAATGGTAATTATGGATTTTAACAACGCCGTATCACTCGTCTGTAATAACTAGTTCGACAATCTGTGAATCTTGCGCAGTGGATTGAGACATTACTATTAAATAGCAATTAATTTACAGGTGTACGTTAGATCTTGAAGTAATTCAATGGAGATTACGATGTTCAAGATGTACATTCAAAATTCTGTTCCTTACTTGAGGGTTTATAAAAACGTAATTAGGTATTTAAGATAATTTGAAGTAAATTATTGCATGTGAACGAACACATAATATTTCGTAAGTCGTAAATTACCAATGAAGTAAGAATAGAGTCTGCCACAGATATAAGTATAAATTGAAATGTCTTGGACAGATAGGACACTCATTGGTTCACCTTTTAGTTTTCCCCTTTATATGCGTCTCGCTGTCGTCATTCCAAAATACAAATGTATAGCACAATTAGCGGACTTAATGCTTAAAGCATTATCTACCAGTCAACCATTGGGTATGACAGAGAACTTTAAGTGTGGGTTCAAACTAAATAAATATATTTATACCTACACAAAATATAAAATAAAATAATTATAATAAACATAGATACTACAATAAAGAAACAATATACATAAATTAATAAGTGCAGCGATTACCGAAATGAGTGAAAAGGCAGAAAGGTATCAAATACCCACGCGACTGAAGAGAAACCCGTATACCCGTGATTTGAAACTAGCACGACTTGGGGATGCCCTGATGGACTCGGGAAGTGAATTCCAAAGCATAACAGCCATATCGGCGAAGGAATTGGAGGCAAAACCTGTACGGTGAAAAGGGGTAGCAAGAGCTAACTTATTTGAAGAACGTAGAATTCTTTCGAGAGTGGAACTTAATAGTGGGAAGTCTTTTTTATGATAGTCCTGGGGCAAGCTGATTATTGAGAATGTTATAGAGCTGACATCTTTATTATTTTTATATCTTTTATACCTGTGTACTACAATAAATATTTTTGAATTTGAATTTTGAATTTGAAATTTGAATTTGACATAAAATGTGAAGACTTCTTCGGTTACGGAGAGACATTTTAGCCGAGAACGATATTCAGAAATATGATCGTATTTCCGAAGGCAGAATATAAACCTGATACAATTGTTAAGAAGACGTTCTAATTTGTTGAGATTAGTTATTGTTATTATTACTATTATTGACTGATAGAGATAGATAGATAGATAAACTCTTTATTGCACCATAAGAGAAAACATACAAAACAACACAAAGCAGATATACATGGTACAAAGGCGGACTTATCGCTAAAGCAATCTCTTCCAGTCAACCTTTGGGTGGAAGGAAACCAAACAGGAGATCGGCGTTGGCGCAGAGTAAGATAAATAAATGTTTGAACATAATAAAATACATACAGAATATATATCTATGTATATATAATACATATAAATACATACAAATACGCATAAATAGATAATAATAACATATACTTAGGATAGAGTAGAAAGATAATGAGACCTAACGAGAGTAGCGAGATTGACTGTTGTCACTTTTGTGACGTAGAGATGTCGCCACATATTCATTGTTGGTCCACAAACCCAACTATCGATAGTTGAGTAAACCCGTGGAAGTGGACTAGGTATCGGTCGGCAACACTAAACAGGGAGATGGAGAAGAGAGAAGTTAAAACCAGATTGGAAAGATCAATATTTATTATCTGCACTTACACTTTATGAAGGTAATGGGGTCGTGAGAGTCGGCGAGCAGCCCGCTTAGAGATAACACGACCTTACCTTAGGGCTCGTGCAGCGTGCGGCCGACTAGCGACCAGCGACTGAGTTACGGTTCTGAAGGAGGTTCACGTGATTTTATACATCGTTAACGATAGAAATTATGCCAGATACCAACGAAGCAATCTCAGCTATAGATGCGGTTGTAAGTTTGTTTGTTGTTTGTTAGTTTGTTTGTCATCAGTTTTTCCAGTGAACTAACTCAAATTGCAACATTGTAAATTTGAATTGACTTTGAGGGAGTCTTGACTAAATAATTTATTATATAATCCGATATTTTGTAGCTGCAGCCGCCAATCATTATCTTATGACATTCGAATCAAAAAGTCAGATTATCTATTCGAGAACCACGATGTACAGACATACAAACAAACAGTCAACATCCAACTTCCTGTAGTTTTTGTCAATAGATCGTTGCATTTCCGCTATTAAATACCCACCATTAAAATTTATATAAAAGTTTCATTTCCGTGTGTGGTAGCTAGCTGCAATATATAGTATAGCTAAGTCTGTGACGGTCTTAAATCGCAAGTCTGGCAACACAGACTGGTGTGCAGCGCAGGTCGTATGAATGTTCGCTAGTCGTCGGTCGGTGGCACACTGCAGTTCGCCGTTTAATTACACAAGTTCAATCCAGTCTGTCCGAATCGGTCAGACTGAGGTCGGCCGAAGTCCGCTGCACGCTGCACAAATCCTTAGGGAAAAAGAAGGACGTCCGCCGTCGCGAGTCTCTTCATATAAGGGTGAGGCGCAGGACTGACACAGACACGACGTCACAAGTTCCTTTCTTGTATCGTCAACCCGAGCGCAGGATGTGCCTGTGATTACGGTCTTATAATGAGTCAGTGAGGCAATGACACGAAGTAAATTCCGCCTCGCGACGTTGTAACAGTGCCAAGTCCTGCGCCGTCCTTCACATAAGCCCAAATAAAATTTCAGTTGGCAACTATATCTCCCATTCATAATTATAAATTGTAATACATAAATAATAAATAAATAGAGCCACAGTTTTTCAATTGCCTGTATGATCTAAGATGGACTGTGAAATTACTATTCTGAGTTCATAATTAATGACACAGATTCATAGATTTATAAACCAGTATGATTTCTACGGTGTTTAGTTAAATATCTCTTCACCTTAAATCGACGTTGACACACGTCACATTCATAAGGTTTTTCACCAGTATGAGTTCTAAGGTGTCTTTTTAACTTACTCCTCTCATTAAATCTGAGTTGACACACGTCACATTTATAAGGTTTTTCACCAGTATGAGTTCTAAGGTGTCTTTTTAACTTACTCCTCTCATTAAATCTGCGTTGACACACGTCACATTCATAAGGTTTTTCACCAGTATGAGTTCTAAGGTGTCTTTTTAACTTACTCCTCTCATTAAATCTGAGTTGACACACATCACATTTATAAGGTTTTTCACCAGTATGAGTTCTAAGGTGTCTTTTTAACTTACTCCTCTCATTAAATCCGCGTTGACACACGTCACATTCATAAGGTTTTTCACCAGTATGAGTTCTAAGGTGTCTTTTTAACTTACTCCTCTCATTAAATCTGCGTTGACACACGTCACATTCATAAGGTTTTTCGCCAGTGTGAGTTCTCCTGTGTTTTGTTAAATCACTCTTCTGAACAAATCGATGTTGACACACGTCACATTCATAAGGTTTTTCACCAATATGAGTTCTAACGTGTCTTTTTAAACTACTCCTCGTATTAAATCTGCGGTGAGACACGTTACATTCATAAGGTTTTGCGCCAGTGTGAGTTCTACGGTGTTTTAATAAATTACTCTTTACATTAAATCGACGTTGACACACGTCACATTCATAAGGTTTTTCACCAGTATGAGTTCTAAGGTGTCTTTTTAACTTACTCCTCTCATTAAATCTGCGTTGACACACGTAACATTCATAAGGTTTTTCGCCAGTGTGAGTTCTATAATGTCGGTCAAAATCTGATTTAAATTTAAAACGTCTATCACAAACATCACATTGGAGTGGACCCTGACCACTCCGTGACGCTGACTCTCGTCGAGACTCGCGCTGTGTCCTGTTGGTTGTACTTCCTGCACCTGGTTGCCGTTTGTCAGCTCCCGATGTGTCAGCTGACGCAGTATCTGTGATTAATCAGCCGACTTGAGAAGAAAGCATAGGTTAAACATAAATAAATACAAATATTAAAACCTACTTCAAATTCAAACAACAAAATGCTAAAATTCTTTGAACATATTTTATTTAATTTAGACGGTTTTCTTCCCCTGGCTTTAGTCGAGGTTGCATCCTCATCACTCTGGAGAGGGGCCCGAGCTATGTCTTTCACCATGGACCCTAGATTGGGTGAGTCAGGTTTTTACACGAAGCGACTCCAAATCAAATCAAATCATCTTTATTGTGGTACACATGTTTTACATAGATCTTAAATATATAATAATAAATGTTTCAATGTGTCCTATTCTTAACAGAACGTACAATATAGGTATAGCTGTTATTGTGGATCTAATTCATAAATTAATATTAGAAATTAAAATTATAATAAGTTCTTCAAATAATCCATAATAATAGCATTAAGATTCATTAAGTATTCAATTAAATTAGTCAACATTTAAGTGAAGAATATAAAAATAAAAAATTGTTCAAAGAAAATTACTCACATTAAAAAAAAAATTATCTGTCAAAAATTCTTTTATACTATACTAACATTTGTCAATCAGGATATTCTTTAATTTGGTTTTAAAAGGGTTATTATTAAGGTCTTTTAAAGAGTCAGGCAACTTATTATATAACTAGAGGCCGCCCGCGACTTCGTCCGCATGGAAACCCTATCAATCCCGCGGGAACTCCGGGATAAAAAGTAGATTATATATATTATTCTGGGTCTTCAGCTACCTACATATCAAATTTCATCATAATCGGTTCAGTAGTTTTTGCGTAAAGAGTAACAAACATCCATACTGACATACTCACAAACTTTCGCATCTATAATATTAGTAGGATTTATTTGAATTTACATCAATTACATAGCTGTCATTTGCGTTTTGTTATTCCAAGTCTGATTCTTTTTTTTATACCACGTTTTACAGTGACTGACGTTTCATGTCAAGTCACACGGGAACGCTGTCGAACGGGATAAAAAGTATCCTATGTCCGTCTCCTGGCTCTAAGCTACCTCCCTACCATTTTTTAACCAAATCTGTTCTGCCGATCTTGAGTTATAAGTGGTGTAACTAACACGACTTTCTTTTATATATATATATATAATAATATAATATATAATATAATAAATAATAATAATATAGATATAGATTTTGGACCCAAGACATAAACAGTTCGACTATATCCATCCTCCCACTGACCCCCGCGACCTTTGCAGGTAAACCTAATATCTAGTAGCCTCATTGTGTAGGTTTCCTCACGATGTTTTCCTTCACCGTAAACGCATCGGCTAGTATTCAAACTAATGTACTTTTAAAACTTGTAAATTTGTAAATAGTCATTGGTACACGGCCGAGGTAAAGGTGCCGTCATAGTATTCAATATTCACGTCATGGATGTTCAGAAATGACACGTGTGGTGGCTGCGGGATGGACAATGTGGGTATGTGGACATATGCCCAACAATATGCCAGGCACAATGCAGCTCACAAATCAAATGTTATGTGGCTATTGCGCTTTATTTAAACTTACCACATTGTTCATCCTTTATTACAATATAATGCGGCGGATAGGCAAAGATAGATAGATCCCCACAGCCGGGCAGAGATCCGCCCTGACCAACAGCACCGTCCATCACTGATAGTTATCTGCAAGCATATAAATTATAATATATCTATGTAGTGTCAAACAACTCGGGCAGGTTGTAAATACTTATGTAGGTTGATATACATACCTACCCCCAAAACCCCTTACTCGTGAAAATTATTTGGGAGGTCACCACTTAAACACGTAACAAATGTGTTCAGTTCCTAAAATCTGATAAACGCGGTCGAGTGGGAAGGCCTAGATGAACGTCCCTTGACCAAAACAGGAAGTCTTGGTCCAGGTGAAAAATTAAGAGTTATGAATGTGGGTGAAGCGAAAGACACTACATACTTTGACTTTTACTAAGTAAGTACTATAATGTTAATCATGCTGAGTACACTTGTTTTTGGTTTTACAACTGGCCATGTTTCTATTTCTATTGTTTATATTTATATTAAGTTTTGTTGTAAAACTGTTTTGTGTACCTAATAAATAAATAAAAAAATAAAGAAAGAAGTGTACAGGGATCGTGGTAAGAGGAAGAAAGATGTAGTTTCTGCCTTCCTCTCTGGGAAAGAGACGTGATTTTATGTATTTACGTACCTACTACGCTTTATCCACTAAGCAACTTGGTACTGTTGCAGTACGCCACTATAACCACACAAAATAGCGATTAATTAATATTAGACACTATCTTCATCGTTCACTTCGTCCACACGTTCGTTGGGAAATCTGTTACCTGACTGTGTAATTAGATATTTAGTGGTAGGAATTTAATTTAGTTGGTTAAAATAGAGTAAAATCATGACAAAAAGCTGAGAAAACACTTATATACGCACTATCTACTTCAGTAGGTTTTAGTTTTAGTAACATATTCTATTCTACAGTATTAGAATATCGGGTATCGACTTAAATAATAATAATAATTTTGAAGGTAGTTTTAAAAAGATATCTGTCACTGTCACACTTGCTGTCTGACATTGACAGACACTAAGCGACTTTGTAGATCTGTCAGACTCATTGTCATTGCCATTCTCTCTTGTGTCAATATCATTTGATTGCTGATTTAGTGATCTGTTTACGGCAGATATTTTACCTGTATTTACCATTTACCAATTTCGATAAGAAGTTTTCTTTATTTAAGTACACACGGCGAAAACATAGTTAATTATGAATTTCAACAACGCTGTATCACTCGTCTGTAAGAACTTGTTCAACTATCTGTGAATCTAGCACAGTGGATTGAGACATTACTATTAAATAGAAATTAATTTACACCCACGTACACCTGGTACGTTAGATCTTGAAATAATACAATGGAGATTACAATTCAAATTCAAAAATTCAAAATTCATTTATTCCTTAAAAATATGTGTACATAGAGGTGGTCAATAAAATATGGTGTCAAACATACTTTGCCATCTGAGGCGTAGGAAATAACATTATGTCAAATATAAATTAATATAGTTCACACATTGTCAATTAATAATATTTTGTACAGTTGACCTATAGGAACTCCTTAACGCTATAATTACATTCCTTCAGTAAATATTCATGAACTGCATTTTTGAATCTTCGGTATGGCAAACATTTTATTGCTTCAGGTAACTTATTATAAAGCTTTATACACATTCCGTAACAATTATTGAAATACATTTTTGTCCGTGGTACGTGACCGTGTACTAGTCTATCTCCACGTCTTGTGTTACGGGGATATATGTCAGATGCCTTCTGAAAAAGTGACAAATTCAGTTTAACAAATTTCACTATCTCTAAAATATATATACATGGCAGTGGAAGTATTTTAAATTTTTGAAAAAGAGGTTTACATGATATAAATGGAGCCACTCCTGCAATGGCTCTAACACATTTTTTTTGTACAAGAAAGGCTTTGTTGATGTCGACATTGTTTCCCCATACAATAACACCGTATCTAAGCACCGACTCAACATAACCATAGTACGCAAAAAGAGTACATTCCAGAGAAGCTATTTTCCGCAATCTGGATAAGACATATACATATTTATTTAGTTTGCAGCAGATGTTGTTAATATGTGTTTTCCAATTAAAATTGTCGTCAATAGTAATACCTAAGAATGTTAAAATATTAGCCTGATTTAAAAGTTGTCCGTCATACTCTATATTTATTTCTTTATTTCTATTCAAACCTTTATTAAAATGCATATAGTTTGTTTTACTTAAATTAACAGAAAGATTATTTTCACTTAGCCACTTTATGACATCCTTTACGGCCATGTTTACTTCATGTTCATGTTCTGCCGATGTCTTTTCATTACCTTTTATTATTAATGAGATGTCATCAGCAAACAAAATAATTTTATGTTTTATTATACCTGGAAGATCATTAATAAAAATTATGAAGAGAAGTGGACCTAAGACACTTCCTTGAGGTACCCCAAATTTATTCGTTCTATAATATGATCTACATTGCTGCTTTACTTTTTCATCATTTATATATTCTATCTCAACACATTGTTGCCTATTTTTCAAATACGTTTGTAGCCAATTTAAAGTGTTTCCCCTAATACCATATTTTTCTAATTTGTGAAGTAATAGATCATGTGGTACCATGTCAAAAGCCTTTGACATATCAAAAAAGAATACAGTAGTTTTCATTTGTATGTCAATATTATAAATGGTATCACTTACTAATTCAAAAACAGCAACAATGTTCAAGATGTACATTCAAAATTCTGTTACTTACTTGAGGGTTTATAAAAACGTAATTACGTATTTAAGATAATTTGAAGTAAATTATTGCGTGTGAACGAACACATAAACGCAATAGGTTTCGGAAATAAACGGAAAAAACAAATTCCGCTGGAGTGACGCTGTTGCGGCTTGTTGTGTTCCGGTGTTAAATGGAAGCGCTAAGAAGTTCACTGAAAGCTGCATTTAGGTCGCCTTGGTATACTTAGCCGTGCTGTGCCGTGTGGTTTCCGGCACCAATACAAAAAAGAACTGGTCTACTCCATCTCTTTCCCATGGGTGTCGTAAAAGACGACTAAAGGATAGGCTTACAAACTTGGGATTCTTTTTAAGGCGATGTGTTAGCAACTTGTCACTATTTGAATCTCAATTCTATTTGTTGGCTCTGTCTACCCCGCAAGGGATATAGACGTGATCATATGTTTGTATGTATGGTATTCTTAACAGATATAATAAGTTTCAGGAAAGTTCGTTCACGCATCTATCAGTTATTTCAGTCAAAGAGTCAGCACGACTGTACGGTAAACAAGAGTATAAAGACATGCCCATTTAAGAATGTCGTTGAAATGTATGAATCCGTCGCTTTTTTGTGCCAATTCGAATTTGGTCGGTTAGCTAGTAATTTAGGTTGTTTCGTTTTTTGTATATATCTAGATAAATGCGCATCATCTGGAGCTGATATTTTTAGGACATGTATTTCCAAGTAAGCATTAATTTGTTATGTGTACATAAGTATATATCTTTGGTTGAATAGTTTCTTTGCATCGGATATGACATTATTCGATTTCAGTCAAAGTGAAATTACTGATTGATGCGTGAACTACCTTTCCTGAAACTTATTATATTTGTTAAGAATACCAAGGCGACCTAAATGCAGCTTTCAGTGAGCTACTTAGAGCTTCCATTTAAGCTCTAGAAGGTTTTATCAATTACTTCTAGCATTTCCGATTACTCCTAAACAGTAGATATTTTTGACAATATAATTAATTCACAAATTAGCACTAATTGAGCACTAATTACCTGTGTTTAAGTAACGGTCGCACATTCAATGGTTTTCGAGATACAGCTTTCTGCAAAACGTGACTCCATCAGGAAACTAAACAACTCTAAAACCCTATGACGCACAAATTCAATTTTTGCTGCACTTTTTTGCTGAAATATAAGCTATCAGCTGATATTCATTACTTGCTTCTCCGGCCCCAGCAAGAAGAATCTTCCTGCTGGAACAGCGTTACTCAAGCAGAATTTGTTTCTTCCGTTTTTTTCCGAAACGGTTATGTGCACAAATTGTATATTTCGCGCACATTTACACGAGATAATGCTATAATTATTTAGAGGGAGGAGGGAGAGGAGGGTCTAGAACTGGGAGGAAGGAGGGTCTGGAGTCACGCTCACGAAGTGGACTAGGTATCGGTCGGCAACACTAAACAGGGACATGGAGAAGAGAGAAGTTAAAACCAGATTGGAAAGATCAATATTTATTATCTGCACTTACACTTTATGAAGGTAATGGGGTCGTGAGAGTCGGCGAGCAGCCCGCTTAGAGATAACACGACCTTACCTTAGGGCTCGTGCAGCGTGCGGCCGACTAGCGACCAGCGACTGATTTACGGTTCTGAAGGAGGTTCACGTGATTTCATACATCGTTAACGATAGAAATTATGCCAGATACCAATGAAACAATCTCAGTTATAGTTGCGGTAGTAAGTTAGTTTGTTTGTTAGTTTGTTTGTCTTCAGTTTTCCCAGTGAACTAACGTTTGTAAATTTGAATTGAATTTGAGAGAGCCTTGACTAAATAATTCATTATGTAATCCGATATTTTGTAGCTGCAGCCGCCAGTCTTTATCTTATGACATTCAAACAAAAAATCAGTTTATCTATTCGAGGACCACGATGAACAGACAAACAAACAGTCAACATCCAACTTCCCGTGGTTTTATGTCAATAGATCGTTGCTAAAGTCACCCGCATTTCCGCTATTAAACACACAACATTAAAATATATATTATAGTTTCATTTCCGTGTGTGGTAGCTAGCTACAATATATAGTATAGCTAAGTCTGTGACGGCCTTAAATCGCAAGTCTGGCAACACAGACTGGTGTGCAGCGCAGGTCGTATGAATGTTCGCTAGTCGTCGGTCGGTGGCACACTGCAGTTCGCCGTTTAATTACACAAGTTCACTCCAGTCTGTCCGAATCGGTCAGACTGAGGTCGGCCGAAGTCCGCGGCACGCTGCACAAATCCTTAGGGACGCAGTGCTGGCAAAAAGAAGGACGTCCGCCGTCGCGAGTCTCTTTATATAAGGGTGAGGCGCAGGACTGACACAGACACGACGTCACAAGTTCCTTTCTTGTATCGTCAACCCGAGCGCAGGATGCGCCTGTGATTACGGTCTAAAAGTGAGTCAGTGAGGCAATGAGTCGTAACAGTGCCTAGTCCTGCGCCGTCTCAAACTCAAAATATTTATTGCATAACCTTCACATAAACCCAAATAAAATTTTAGTTGGCAACTATGTCTCCCATTCATAATTATAAATTGTAATACATAAATAATAAATAAATAGAGCCACAGTTTATCAATTGCCTGTATGTTCTAAGATGGATTGTTAAATTACTCTTCTGACTTAAATTTTATGACACGCATCACATTCATGGGTTATACCAGTATGAGTTCTAAGGTGTTTATTTAAAGTACCCCTCTGATTAAATCGACGTTGACACAATTCACATTCATAAGGTTTTTCACCAGTATGAGTTCTCCTGTGATTTGTTAAATTACTCTTTCTATTAAATCGACGTTGACACACGTCACATTCATAAGGTTTTTCACCAGTATGAGTTCTAAGGTGTCTTTTTAACGTACTCCTCTCATTAAATCTGCGTTGACAAACGTCACATTCATAAGGTTTTTCGCCAGTGTGAGTTCTACGGTGTCTTGTTAAATCACTCTTCTGAACAAATCGACTTTGACACACGTCACATTCATAAGGTTTTTCGCCAGTGTGAGTTCTGTAATGTATGTCAAAATTTGATTTAAATTTAAAACGTCTATCACAAATATCACACTGGAGTGGGCCCTGACCACTCCGTGACGTTGACTCTCGTCGAGACTCGCGCTGTGTCCTGTTGGTTGTATTTCCTGCACCTGGTTGCCGTTTGTCAGCTCCCGATGTGTCAGCTGACGCAGTATCTGTGATTAATTAGCCGACTTCAGAAGAAAGAATAATTTAAAAATAAATAAATACAAATATTAAAACATACTTCAAATTCAAACAACAAAATGCTAAAATTCTTTTAATTTGTTTGTTTAATTTAGACGGTTTTCATCACCTGGCTTTAGTCGAGGTTGCATCCTCATCACTCTGGAGAGGAGCCCGGGGTATGCCTTTGACCAAGGACCCTAGATTAGGTGAGTCAGGTTTTACACGAAGCGACTCCCATCTGACCTCCGCAATCTGAATGTGTAGGTTTCCTCACGATGTTTTCCCTCACCGTAAACGCATCGGCCTGTAATCAAACTAATGTACATAACTTTGAAAATAGTCATTGGTACACGGCCGAGGTAAAGGTGCCGTCATAATCTATACTTATAATAAATCTGTAGAGAGGTCAATTCTGTACATGGAATATATTTTCAAAATAACTATCAGGGGGTGATTAGTGATCGATACTGATGCCAAAAATGCAATCAGTAAAATTTTTGTCTGTCTGTCTGTCTGTCTGTATGTTCTTTTCTTTATAGAAACAAAAACTACTTGACGGATTTTAACGAAACTTGGTACAGTTATTTTTCATACTTCTGAGCAGGTTATAGTATACTTTTCATTACGCTACAATCACTAGGAGCAGAGCAGTGAAAGGAAATGTTGGAAAAACGGGAGAAGTTACTTGATTTTTTAAGCTTCCGTCGCGTGTGCAGCCTTAATAGTTTCAGCTACAGCGAAACCATGTATAACGGAAATATTCTGCATAAAATTATTAAAAAAATATCCCACGACAGCATAAGTCTATCTTTTATGATTGATTCACAATAACACGTGTAATTCCTAATAGCTTAGCAGTTCGGAGATTTCTGATTATATTTCTTTACTCTGGCGTTTATAATACCAATAACACTCACACTCATTCTTAATTTTAAAAATTAATATAAGTACCTATTCAATAAATAAGAATCATCGAAATTGGTATAGAAACACCAAACTTATACATGAAATGAAATAGGCTAACAAACCATCGCGCGTAAATACTGAATCATGCTACGCGTATAAGGATTATTTCAAACACATCATCTCTACATAGAATAAAACAAAGTCGCTTTCGCTGTCCCATGTCCCTTTGTATGCTTAAATCTTTAAAATTACACACCGGATTTTGATGCGGTTTTCAATAGAGTGATTCAAGAGGAAGATTTATATGTATAATTACATCCATTAAATAGTGGAGAAATACTGTTATTTTTGAGGTTTCTAATGTGATGTCGTTAATTATCATATTATTTTACGCTTACATTGCAAACGCAGGCTGAACCCTACGAGATTTATCCAAATAATGTACTGATCATTTGTACACATTAAAAAAGTCTACAGAAAACTGCGCGATGGTATAATTATGTCTATCTCTGATAGATATCCCACGATAAAAATATTTTGTCATTTACTTTTTACGACAAATAATGGCAAATGAAGCGATTTTAACCAATTTAGCATTAATCCTTATCCAATTAAATGACTTAAATAAATTGTTGATTTAATATACATAGATCTATATGGTCCTTTACAGCACAAGATTTAAATTAATATTTCGAAGATATTACAGATTTACTGCGGCGGTACTGTCCGACTTCTGTAGTGTATTTAGTATCAGCATTGCACCCGTGCGAAGCTGGGGCGGGTCGCTAGTATTCAATATTCACGTCACGGATGTTCAGAAATGACACGTGTGGTGGCTGCGGGATGGACAATGTGGGTATGTGGACATATGCCCAACAATATGCCAGGAACAATGCAGCTCACAAATCAAATGTTATGTGGCTATTGCGCTTTATTTAAACTTACCAACGTCAAAGCCGGGCAGAGGTCCGCCCTGACCAACACCGTCCATCACTAAACGTTGTCTGCAAGCATATAAATTATAATATATGTATGTATTGTCAAACAACTCGGGCAGGTGGTAAGTACTTATGTAGGTTGATATACACACGTACCTCCAAAACCCCTTAATCGTAAAAATTATTTGGGAGGTCACCACTTAAACACGTAACAAATGTGTTCAGTTCCTAAAACCTGATAAACGCGGTCGAGTGGGAAGGCCTAGATGAACGTCCCTTGACCAAAACAAGAAGTCTTGGTCCAGGTGAAAAATTAAGAGTTATGAATGTGGGGAAGCGAAAGAAGTGTCCAGGGATCGTGGTAAGAGGAAGAAAGATGTAGTTTCTGCCTTCCACTCTGGGAAAGAGACGTGATTTTATGTATTTAGGTACGTACCTACTACGCTTTATCCACCAAGCAACTTGGTACTGTTGCAGTACGCCACTCAAACCACACAGAAAAGCGATTAATTAATATTAGCCACTATCTTCATCGTTCACAAGACTTTGGTTAAAATAGAATCAAATCATGACAAAAAGCTGAGAAAACACTTATATACGCACTATCTACTTCAGTAGGATTTAGTTTTAGTAAATAAACATATTCTATTGTACAGTATTAGAATATGGGGTATCGACTTTAATTTTAATAATTTTGAAGGTAGTTTTAAAAAGATATCTGTCACTGTCACACTTGCTGTCTGACATTGACAGACACTAAGGGCACGGCAGCGTGTCCCCGACTTTGTAGATCTGTCAGACTCATTGTCATTGCCATTCTCTTGTGTCAATATCAGCTGATTGCTGATTTAGTGTTCAGTTTACGGCAGATATTTAACTATATTAACTTTTATCAAATTCGATAATAAGTTTTCTTTATTTAAGTACACACGGCGAAAAAATGGTAATTATGGATTTCAACAACGCCGTATCACTCGTCTGTAAGAACTTGTTCAACTATCTGTGAATCGAGCACAGTGGATTAAGACATTACTATTAAATAGCAATTATGTACTTTACAGGTGTACGTTAGATCTTGAAATAATACGATGGAGATTACATGTTAAAGATGTACATTTAAATGTCTGTTACTTACTTGACAGTTTATAAAAACGTATTTAATACGTATTTAAGATAATTTGAAGTAAATTATTGCGTGTGAACGAACACATAAACGCAATAGGTTTCGGAAATAAACGGAAAAAACAAATTCCGCTGGAGTGACGCTGTTGCGGCTTGTTGTGTTCCGGTGTTAAATGGAAGCACTAAGAAGCTCACTGAAAGCTGCATTTAGGTCGCCTTGGTATTCTTAACCGTGCTGTTCCGTGTGGTTTCCGGCACCAATACAAAAAAGAACTGGTCTACTCCATCTCTTTCCCATGGGTGTCGTAAAAGACGACTAAAGGATAGGCTTACAAACTTGGGATTCTTTTTAAGGCGATGTGTTAGCAACTTGTCACTATTTGAATCTCAATTCTATTTGTTGGCTCTGTCTACCCCGCAAGGGATATAGACGTGATCATATGTTTGTATGTATGGTATTCTTAACAGATATAATAAGTTTCAGGAAAGTTCGTTCACGCATCTATCAGTTATTTCAGTCAAAGAGTCAGCACGACTGTACGGTTAACAAGAGTATAAGACTGCCCATTTAAGAATGTCGTTTAAATGTATGAATCCGTCGCTTTTTTGTGCCAATTCGAATTTGGTCGGTTAGCTAGTAATTTAGGTTGTTTCGTTTTTTGTATATATCTATAAATGAGCATCATCTGGAGCTGATATTTTCAGGACATGTATTTCCAAGTAAGCATTAATTTGTTATGTGTACATAAGTATATATCTTTGGTTGAATAGTTTCTTTGCATCGGATATGACATTATTCGATTTCAGTCAAAGTGAAATTACTAATAGATGCGTGAACGAACTTTCCTGAAATTATTATATCTGTTAAGAATACTAAGGCGACCTGAATGCAGCTTTCAGTGAGCTACTTAGTGCTTGCATTTAAGCGCTAGAAGGCTTTATCAATTACTTCTAGGATTTCCGATTACTCCTAAACAGTAGATATTTTTGACAATATAATTAATTCACAAATTAGCACTAATTAAGCACTAATTAAGCACTAATTAAGCACTAATTACCTATGTTTAAGCAAAGGTCGCACATTCAATGGTTTCCGAGATACAGCTTTCTGCAAAACGTGACTCCAGCAGGAAACTAAATAACTCTAAAACCCTATGGCGCACAAATTCAATTTTTGCTGCACTTTTTTGCTGAAATATAAGCTATCTGCTGATATTCATTACTTGCTTCTCCGGCCCCAGCAAGAAGAATCTTCCTGCTGGAACAGCGTTACTCCAGCAGAATTTGTTTTTTTCCGTTTATTTCCGAAACGGTTATGTGCACAAATTGTATATTTCGCGCACATTTACACGAGATAATGCTATAATTATTAAGTATACTCAGGAGGGTCTAGAACGAAACTTCCTGCTGGAGTCACGCTCACGAAGTGGACTAGGTATCGGTCGGCAACACTAAACAGGGACATGGAGAAGAGAGGAGTTAAAACCAGATTGGAAAGATCAATATTTATTATCTGCACTTACACTTTATGAAGGTAATGGGGTCGTGAGAGTCGGCGAGCAGCCCGCTTAGAGATAACACGACCTTACCTTAGCGACTAGCGACCAGCGACTGATTTACGGTTCTGAAGGAGGTTCACGTGATTTCATACATCGTTAACGATAGAAATTATGCCAGATACCAATGAAACAATCTCAGTTATAGTTGCGGTAGTAAGTTAGTTTGTTTGTTAGTTTGTTTGTCTTCAGTTTTCCCAGTGAACTAACGTTTGTAAATTTGAATTGAATTTGAGGGAGCCTTGACTAAATAATTTTTTATGTAATCCGATATTTTATAGCTGCAGCCGCCAATCATTATCTTATGACATTCAAACAAAAATACATTCGAATCAAAAAGTCGGTGTAGCTATTCGAGAACCACGATGTACAGATATACAAACAGACAGTCAACATCCAACTTACCGTAGTTTTTTGTCCATAGATTGTTGCCTAAGTCACTCGCATTTCCGATAATTAACACCCACCACTAAAATATTAAAGTTTCATTTCCAAGTGCGGTAGCTGCAATATATAGTATAGCTAAGTCTGTGAAGGCATCAAATCGCAAGTCTGGCAACACAGACTGGTGTGCAGCGCAGGTCGTATGAATGTTCGCTAGTCGTCGGTCGGTGGCACACTGCAGTTCGCCGTTTAATTACACAAGTTCAATCCAGTCTGTCCGAATCGGTCAGACTGAGGTCGGCCGAAGTCCGCGGCACGCTGCACAAATCCTTAGGGACGCAGTGCTGGCAAAAAGAAGGACGTCCGCCGTCGCGAGTCTCTTTATATAAGGGTGAGGCGCAGGACTGACACAGACACGACGACGTCACAAGTTCCTTTCTTATATCGTCAACCCGAGGCAATGACACGAAGTAAATTCAGAATACAGACGGCCTCTGTGGCGCAGCGGTAGTACGCTTGTCTGTGACACAGGAGGTCCCGGGTTCAAATCCCGGTCAGGGCATGATGAGAAAAGAACTTTTTCTGATTGGCCTGGGTCTTGGATGTTTATCTTTATAAGTATTTGTTATAAAATATCGTTGAGTTAGTATCTCGTAACACAAGTTTCGAACTTACTTGGAGGCTAACTCAATCAGTGTAATTTGTCCTGTATATATTTATTTATTTATTCCGCCTTGCGACGTCGTAACAGTGCCTAGTCCTGCGCCGTCCTTCACATAATTTCAGTTGGCGACGTTATCTCCCATTCATAATTATAAATTGTAATACATAAGTAATAAATAAATAGAACCACAGTTTTTCAATTTCCTGTATGTTCTAAGATGGACTATGAAATTTCTCTTCTGACTTCATATTTTATGACACACTTCCGATTCATAGATTTATAAAACAGGATGATTTCTACGGTGTCTTGTTAAATATCTCTTCACCTTAAATCGACGTTGACACACGTCACATTCATAAGGTTTTTCGCCAGTGTGAGTTCTCCTGTGATTTGTTAAATCACCCTTCTGAACAAATCCGCGTTGACACACGTCACATTCATAAGGTTTTTCACCAGTATGAGTTCTAAGGTGTCCTTTTAACTTACTCCTCTCATTAAATCCGCGTTGACACACGTCACATTCATAAGGTTTTTCACCAGTATGAGTTCTAAGGTGTCTTTTTAAACTACTCCTCTCATTAAATCCGCGTTGACACACGTCACATTCATAAGGTTTTTCGCCAGTATGAGTTCTACGATGTTGTAATAAGTTTCCCTTTAAATTAAATCGGCGTTGACACACTTCACATTCATAAGGTTTTTCGCCAGTGTGAGTTCTCCTGTGTTTTGTCAAATCACCCTTCTTAACAAATCCGCGTTGACACACGTCACATTCATAAGGTTTTTCGCCAGTGTGAGTTCTCCTGTGTTTTGTTAAATTACTCTTCTGAACAAATCGACGTTGACACACGTCACATTCATAAGGTTTTTCACCAGTATGAGTTCTAAGGTGTCTTTTTAACTTACTCCTCTCCTTAAAACTGTGTTGACACACGTCACATTCATAAGGTTTTTCACCAGTATGAGTTCTAAGGTGTCTTTTTAAACTACTCCTCTCATTAAATCTGCGTTGACACACGTCACATTCATAAGGTTTCTCGCCAGTGTGAGTCCTCCTGTGTTTTGTTAAATAACTCTTCTGAACAAATCGACATTGACACACGTCACATTCATAAGGCTTTTCGCCAGTGTGAGTTCTATAATGTATGTCAAAATCTGATTTAAATTTAAAACGTCTATCACAAACATCACACTGGAGTGGACCCTGACCACTCCGTGACGTTGACTCCCGTCGAGACTCGCGCTGTGTCCTGTTGGTTGTACTTCCTGCACCTGGTTGCCGTTTGTCAGGTCCCGATGTGTCAGCTGACGCAGTATCTGTAATTAATCAGCCGACTTGAGAAGAAAGCATAGGTTAAACATAAATAAATACAAATATTAAAACCTACTTCAAATTCAAACAACTAAATGCTAAAATTCTTTGAAATTGTTTCTTTAATTTAGACGGTTTTCCTCCCCTGGCTTTAGTCGAGGTTGCATCCTCATCACTCTGGAGAGGAGCCCGGGGTATGCCTTTGACCAAGGACCCTAGATTAGGTGAGTCAGGTTTTACACGAAGCGACTTCCATCTGACCTCCGCAATCTGAATGTGTAGGTTTCCTCACGATGTTTTCCCTCACCGTAAACGCATTGGTGAGTAATCAAACTAATGTACATAACTTTGGAAATGGTCATTGGTACACGGCCGAGTTAAGGTGCCGTCATAATATTCAATATTCACGTCATGGATGTTCAGAAATGACACGTGTGGTGGCTGCGGGATGGACAATGTGGGTATGTGGACATATGCCCAACAATATGCCAGGAACAATGCAGCTCACAAATCAAATGTTATGTGGCGCTTTATTTAAACTTTCCACATTGTTCATCCTTTCTTACGATATAAGACCGCGGAAACGCATAGATAGAACGTCAAAGCTGGGCAGAGATCCGCCCTGACCAACAGCACCGTCCATCACAGATAGTTGTCTGCAAGAATATATATATATATATATATATATATATATATATATATATGTAGTGTCAAACAACTCGAGCAGGTTGTAAGTACTTATGTAGGTTGATATACATATCCAATATAATAGATAAAGCGTTGTAGGTACGTATCCACTAAGCAACTTGGTACTGTAACAGTACGCCTCACAAACCACAGTAGGTATTTGGTTTGGTTGGTTAAAAAAGAATTAAAACATGATAAAAAGCTGAGAAAGCACTTACATATGCACTATCTACTTCAGTAGGATTTAGTTTTAGTAAATAAACATATTCTATTCTTTCTTTCTTTTCTATATTACGGCTTCCACCGGACTTTCGGTGGTTCTGATATTCTATTCTAAAGCAGGGATGTTACGGAGCTTCGACTCCGGTTCCGTTAAGTCGGAACTTTCGATTATTATTGCACCTTCGGTTCCGACTTCGGCTCCGACACTTTTAAATCGAAGGTTTTAATCGGAGGTATTTTTTTGGTAGGTCAAAGCATAACATAGCGGCTGCGGCGGCCTGTGTCGACTGTTATGAACAGTTTCGTACGTGTCGCGCGGGGAATCCCCCCGGCCCCCGACACCCACTACGTGCACTTTATCAAAAAAATACGTTTAAATAAAATTTCTCTCTTATGTCACCACTTTCTGATCCTTCCTGCGACTCCGACTCCGATTCCAACTCCGATAAAGCAAATTTTAAAACTCCGACTCCGACTTCTGTTCCGATAAAACTACCTCCGTTACATCGCTATTCTAAAGTACTATCTATTAAAGTATCGGGTATCTACTTAAATTTTTATAGTTTTGAAGGTAGTTTTAAAAAGATATCTGTCACTGTCACACTTGCTGTCTGACACTGACAGACGCTAAGGGCATGTACAGCGTGTCCCCTACTTCGTAGGTCTGTCCGACTCGGAAAGACTGGATAGAACGTGTGAACGGTCGGAGGCAGGCTGCCAGCGTTTTAGTTGTTAAAAATAAGAGCTGTATGCGTGCTTGTTCCTATAAGGTTACGGTTGTGCCGACTAATATTAGTAATCGTTCGCCGTCGAGTAAGAATTCGAGATAACTACAAATTAAATTTCGAAATTGTAAATTAAACATAAAATACGTATCTACCGGAGTACCTACTTAATTGTACACGTTTAATCCAGCTGCTACGACCGAGGTCTGATGAAGTCGACGGCACGTTGCACGAGCCCTTAGCATGTTTAAACATACATACATAAATCGCGCATCTTTCCCGGAGGGATAGGCAGAGACCACATTTAACCACTTGCCACGATCCTTGCACACTTCTTTCGCTTAAGTCAAGATTCTATTGTACTAAAGCAATTAATTGTTAACTTATAACTTATGAAATATTAATATCAGTGATCATTTACACGTAATAATATATTTAAAATTAACTTAAATGTACTTCGTCACAACACATACTATCCTTTATAGAATAACTAGCTGAGCCCGCGACTTCGTCCACGTGGAATAGATAGTTATTTTGGGTATCATTGAAGCCTTCAAAGGTGAATAATTTTACCCGTTCTTTTCACATTTACCATTATTTTTTTGCTTCTTTATAGTTGCAGCGTGATGTTATATAGCCTAAAGCTTTCCTCGATAAATGGTCTATTCAACGCAAAATAATTTTTCAATTTGAACCAGTAGTTATTGACATTAGCGCGTACAAACAAACAAACTCTTCAGCCTTATAATATTAGTATAGATTAAAATTGTTTATTTTTTTTAAATTTAACAGCTGTCATTGTCTCTTATGCCAATAACAGCTGATTGCCGATTTAGTGTTTTGTTTACGGCAGATAATTATTTTACCTGTATTTACCATTTATCAAATTCGATAATAAGTTTTCTTTATTTAATGGATGCATGGAGAAAAAAACGCAAATTTTTTTAATGTTGTGTAACACTACCAATACCAAGGCGTGGTATGGTTAGCAGACAATATTTCAATCAGTATCCGTGATGGACCGGGCTAGCGGTCAGTGTGGATCTCTGTCCAGCACTAGGGCTCTGCCGGCCGCTGTTGAGGTCAAAACAGAGCTGGAGTCAGATGTCTCTGATATCGAGGAGGAACCAAATGGTACATATTCGTATCTCATGTTATGTTTAACTTCTCATTTTCATTGCCATAGCAGTCTGTGTATAAAATTTCAAAATATGAACAAAACAAGAGAGTTCTGAATGTGGATGAAGCGAAGGAAGTGTGCGGAGTTCGTGGCAAGTGGAGAGTGGTAGTCTCTGCCTACCCCTCCGGGGAAGAGGCGTGATTTTATGTATGTATGTATGAACAAATCATTATGTAAATGATTGTTCTAAATGTATTCTCTTACGTTTTTTGATTTAATATTTATATTAATTCACATTGATTCATGTTTTTAGCTTATCTTTGATAACCAGTTACGAAAATGGAACATTCTGGTTTTTGTAACCATGTTTCATAAACTGCTAAGAAAATGGCTTTTGTTTTCTCTATTTCTCTCTGGTTACATACATACATACATATAATCACATCTATATCTCTTGCTGGGTAGAAAAAGTCTAGATAAAATACTGATAGGCCACATTCAGCTGTTCGCTTCCACAGCTGAATGTGGCAAATGAGTCTTTTCTATCCTGTTAGCTCTGTTTACCCCGCAAGGGATATCGACATGATTATATAAATGTATGTATACTTTAACTCTTGATAGAGTGAATCAAGAGTAAGGTATATTTTTTTTTCTTTTTTTGGACAAATTACACAGATTGAGTTAGCCTCGAAGTAAGTTCGAGACTTGTGTTACGAGATACTAACTCAACGATACTATATTTTATAATAAATACTTATATAGATAAACATCCAAGACCCAGGCCAATCAGAGAAAGTTCTTTTCTCATCATGCCCTGACCAGGATTCAAACCCGGGACCTCCGGTGTCACAGACAAGCGTATTACCTCTGCGCCACAGAGACCGTTAATTTATATGTATCAATGCTACCTGTGCAAAGCAGGGCAGAATAAGTAGATATTTTAAATTGTCAAAATGGTTTTAAAAAAAATTGCAGGATATCCGCTGCCACCAGATATGTCATTCATAAACATTTATGATACGAAAGTTGAATTCGATGAAGATGACGTCCATTGTCCAGTAAAGCCCGGCACTGATGAAGAGGAAACAGAGACTACGGAAGGTAGGATCTCTCTTTCTTTTATCTCTTCATCCTCCTGGCTTTAGTCTCGGTTGCATACTCACCTCTTTGGAGAGTGGCCCGGGGTATGCATTTGACCATGGACCCTGGATTGGGTAAGTCAGGTTTTTACACGAAGCAACTCCCTTCTGACCTCCGCAACCTTTGCAGGGGAACCTTATCAGTATGGGATCGATCTTGCTTACACATGTTACTTGCTTACATATCGTCTGCTGTCACTGCCGTGAATGTGGAAGTCTCATAAAAAGAATCATAAAACTGAATAATTAAAAAAATACAAAATAAAATTTTTTTATTCATTGTTATGGGATACTTCATATTACTTAATAATAGTCATATCTTTGATTTAACACACTTAATAATTGTCAATTGACTTATAATATTAATTTTATGGAACTACAAATATATTTTTTAGGTGATGGGCTAGAAGCCTGTCACTATTTGAATCTCAATTCTATCATTGATCCTAATAGCTGAACATGGCCAATCAGTAATTTCAAGACTGTTGGCTCTGTCTACCCCGCAAGGGATATACACGTGACCATATGTATGTATGGAACTACAGACGTTGGCTGTATGAACTCTAAATCAAATGTTAAGAAAAATAGTGTTCAGTCATTTATTTTCTGATTACATAATTAAGTACATATCACAGATGCTACTTCGGCTGACACCTCGGGAGCTGACAAACGGCTGCTGAAGCTGATAGCTGAAGGAAGTACGACCAACAGGAAACAGCGTGATCCTCGCCGAGACTCAACAACACAATGTTCTCAGAGGCCACACCAATGTGATGTCTGTCAGAAGTGCTTTAAAAAAAGTTGTGATTTAATCGTGCATTATAGAACACACACTGATGAGAAACCTTATCAATGCGATGTGTGTCATTGTAGATTTAATCAAAAGGGTACTTTAACACGACACCGTAGAACTCATACTGGTGTGACAGCTTATGAATGTGACGTGTGTCAACGTCTATTTAATAATAAGAGCTCTTTAATAAATCATCGTAAAACTCACACTGGCGGAAAGCCGTATGAAGATGTCGCCTGTTTAATAGCGTTTGTTCAAAATGGTAATTTAATAAGCCACATTATAACCCATGACATAGAAAAACCTTATAAATGTGACGTCTGTCAACGTCAATTTAAATTGAAGAGTTATTTGACGAATCACCGTCGAACTCATAACGGTGATAAGCCTTATGAATGTGGTGTTTGTGGCCGTCGATTTAATTCCAAGAGCACTTTAACCGACCACCATAGGACTCATACTGGTGAAAAACCTTACGAATGTGACGTGTGTCATCGGACATTTATACAGAATAGTTCTTTGACAATACACCGTAGAACTCATACCGGTGAAAAGCCATATGAATGTGATTTGTGTCATCGTCGTTTTAATGAAAAGAGTGCTTTAACAAAACACTATAGAACTCATAATGCTGGGAGACTTTAAATTGAAGTGTGTCAAAGTAAATTAAGCGAGAACAGTGATATAATTATCCATCGTAATAATTCTGGTAAAGAATCTTGTGAATTTGACGTGTGTCAATGTCTTTTTAATTCGAAGAGTAGGTACTTTGGCAGCTCACTTAATTTAAACTTATTAGCCAAAACATGTGTACATAACTTATAAAATTGTATTTAAGATGTCAAAATGCCGTGTGGTTCCCGGCACCAGTCCAAAAAGAATAGGACCAATCCATCTCTTTCCCATGGATGTCGTAAAATGCGACTAAGGGATAGGCTTACAAACTTGGGATTTTTTTTAGGCGATGGGCTAGCAACCTGTCGCTATTTGAATCTCAATTCTATCATTAAGCTGAAAAGATGACCGTGGCCTATCAGTATTTTCAAGACTGTTGGCTCTATCTACTCCACAAGCCACAGGGATATAGACGTGACCATTTAAAGACACAATTGTTAAGATTAATCAATGGTTTTTTGGTTAATTTTTGACGAAATTAATAATAATTATATCTGTACGCAACACGCTTACATTTATATAATTATTTCCTTGTCTTATCGTAATATAATACTATGTATTAGTGAACAGAGGAAACTTTATTGGTTTATGCGTCATAGTATAAGATAACATTAATGGGCAACCAAGTAACTGTTTGTTTCCCTAATAGATATAAATAAATATATAAAATATATTGTTTATATAATATACACAAGTATTATTTAGCTATCCATCTAAGAACTAAATCAGAAGTTCTTTTCTCATCATGCCCTGGCCTGGATTCGAACCCGTGACCTGCGGTGTCACACACAAGCACACTACCGCTGCGCCACAGAGGAAAAACCTATGAAAGTGAGGTCTATCGTATAATAAGTTATTCGATTTACCAAGAAAAGAAATATATTGAAAATCGTGGAATAGCTGTGGGTTGCCTTGACGCTGCACCTGTCTTTACAGCCCGGGAGTCAACTATAAAAGGCCCTAGGCCTTCGCCCTTGGACTACTTTAGCGCTCACCAAGTATCTCGCTCACCTCTGGCGGCTACTTGCTAGTTCTCGTGACGATAGCTAAACCCGGCTTGGTTTTAGCTATAGAATTGACTAAGTCACCTTTTACGACATCCACGGTAAAGATATTAAGTGGTTCTATTCCAAAGTGCTGGGAACCAAAAGGCACTACAAATTTTTTTTTATATAAGTATAGAAAATAGGCATTAATTTGCATAAACTTCTATAATTTTCAAAATAACATTGTAAATATTTCTGTTACATTTCAATTCGTCTTTGGTTTGGTTACGTTGAGAGTGATAATATAAAGATCTGCATTTATAAGGTATCTGAACAGTTTAAGCTATACAGTGGTGAGTCTTCTCACTAAAAAATCCCTGGCACAAGTCATATTTGTTCATTTTCAAACGATTTCGCCGGTAAAGAGTCCTTAATTGGACTAGTAAGTGTAATGACACTCAAAAACTTTTATGTCACACTCCCTTAATTTCTCACAAGGAGTTAGTTCTTTGTTACGAGTCGGTGGGTCGAATTAATAAGGTTCCCGGTTAAAATGCGTGATGCGCAGAAAGGCACGGGTTCAAATCCCACCTCGGCCATGTACCAATGACTATTTTCAAAGATATGTTCATTAATTTGAATACTAACTGTTGCTCTCACGGCTTTGCTCTTATGATAAGGAAAAACTGGATGTGTCATCATGGTATATCAAGTACGAGTTAGGTTTACCTGCAAAAGTTGCGGAGGTCAGATGGGAGTCGCTTCGTGTAAAAACTTGACTCACCCAATCCAGGATCCATGGTCAAAGGCATACCCCGACCTCCTCTCCAGAGTGGTGAGGATGCAACCGGGACTAAGCCAGGAGGAAGAAGAAGACGTGGAAGTTGGACTTTTAACTGACTCGTCTGAGATTCAACGCTTCATGACAGACTTAACACCAGTATGAGTTTTACAATGCTTAGTCAAAGAACTCTTTTGAGAGAAACGACGTTCACACACATAACACTCGTAAGGTTTTTCACCAGTATGAGTTCTAACGTGTATCACTAAATTACTCCGCTGACTGAATGTACTGTGACAAATGTCACACTTATATGGCTTCTCACCAGTATGAGTTCTACGGTGTATCGTCAAAGCGTTCTTCATCTTGAATCGACGCTGACACACATCACATTGGTATGGCTGTTCACCGGTATGAGTTCTACTGTGCCTCTTCAAATGATTCTTCACGCGAAATCTTTTATGACACACTTCACACTTATAAGGTTTTGCGCCGGTGTGAGTTCTTGTATGTCGTGTCAGATCACCCTTTTCACTGAATCTACTGAGACACACTTTACATTTATAAGGTTTATCGCCAGTATGAGTTCTCATGTGCATGACTATCCGACTCCTCCGTGCAAACTTACTGTGACACGAGTCACATTCATAGGGCTTTTCGCCTGTGTGTTTTCTATAGTGATTCGTCAACCCCCTGGCTTCTTTAAAACGCTTCTGACAAACATCACATTGGTGTGGTGTCACTAGTTGAGACTTCTTCGGTTTCTTTGCTCTCTTTCCTTTAGCTTGTTTTTGTGTGTGAACTTCTAATGTGTCAGCTGCAATGTGATTAATTATATTTCATTATCTTAACATAATATATAATCACGACTATATCCCCTGTGGGGTAGACAGAGCAAACAGTCATCAAAAGTATGAGAGGCCAAATTCAGCTATTTGGCTCAATGATAGAATTGAGGTTCAAACAGTGACAGGTTGTTAGGCCATCGTCTAAAATCCTAGTTATATAAGCCTATCCTTTAGTCGCCTTCTACGACATCCATGGGAAAGGGATCGCACTGGTCCTCATGGCTATTTGTCAGCAACATCTGTGTTTATTCTTTTATTTATAAACATTTGAAGATAAGTGTTTATTCATAGAAGCTATAAATAACATGGCTTGTTCAGTATAAACATTATTAGAATATTATTCTTAGATTTTTTTTTAATCTATTCTATATTTTTTTAAAATCTATTCTATAATATTTTTTTTTTTAATTCTGTATGTATAAGGCATTTGTCTTCCACCTCACCTGATGATAAGTGACGATGAAGATGAAGATGTTACATGCCTATCCGAAAGATACCTATCTTTTCTACTTTGAGTGTTCACAGTCAGTACTTGTCTACACTAATATTATAAAGAGGAAAACTTTGTTTGTTTGGTTGTAATGAATAGGCTCAAAAACTACTGGACCGATTTAAAAAATTCTTTCACCATTCGAAAGCTACATTATCCATGAGTAACATAGACTATATTTTATTTTGGAAAAAATAGGGTTCCGTAATATATTTGGATTTTTCGGACACAAACTGAAAAAAATCAACCAAAAAGTTTGTTTCGTATTTAATCTGTGGTTGGACATTTCCTTTTTGAATGCTGAGGGCGCCACCGGACTAATGCGTGGTAGAAAGTATCAGTTTTAGCCACCAAGAGAAAAAGTGGCGCTAGTGTAGTCTGCTTCAAGCGCGCTCGCAATCATCATCGAAACTTTTAATAAATTTTGTTTTAAGTGATTTTGGACAGAGTTGTGTGTGTGGTATGCGTGTTTCTCTACTAATTGGAAACTGGCTCATACAAGACTGTCCCAGGCATATTTTTGAAAATGTTAAGTAAATGTGTTAATAAAATTGAAAGATATTTATAAAATAAATATAAAATCTTTAAAAGCTCACACATTTTCCTTTTTATTTGGGAGATATTGACGATTTTGTGAAAAACTGTGACAAGGGACTGTCATAATCCCCAGGGGTTGTTTATATTGCATAGTATATCTTCAATTTCAATTACCCGGAGGCCTCCGTGAGGAACTGGGAAATCTGCCGTGCAGAGGAAAGGTGAGTCGTACTCAAATTTCATTGGGGATTTGTCCGACCCGGGCAACCACATTACATACCTACTCTAATTTATCTCCTTTATTAAATACAGTCCATTGTTATCCCACAAAGTTACTTATTTTGCGTACGCTGCCTAAACTACAAGATAGAATCAGAAAATGTTTTAATTTATTGTAGATCTTATAAATATCTACAAAAAAGTCTGCGCCACACTATACTTACGAGTGAGGCACAACAACCACATTTTTATTTAAATCTTGAATTTTTTTTGGTCTACATTTAAACGCGTCTTTTTAACTCATGCTATTAATCCTTATCAAAATAAATAATTTCATCAATAAGTACAGTTTATGTTGATAATATTTGGTCTTTGAATGATTAAAATTGGACGTTTGGTTTTGAAGTTGTGGTGAAAATAAAATATTACGATTTCTGCTGCACAGCCCGTTGCGAAGTGGGCGTCACCAAGGCCAGGGGTACATGTGCGGGAGAGGGATGTTTAGATCTATGAGTAACGTACCCGCGCGGCTCAGACGCGAGGTCGGCTCCCTACGCAGTGGTCGTGCGCGAAGTCTAATAATTTTCATGAGATAATTTTTAGATTTTGGTATCGGCTGTGCATCCGTGCGAAGTCAAGGCAGGTCGCTAGTTTGAGAATAAAGCTACAGAATGTAGTAATGGTCATTGTGTTTTATAGACAGGCTCTTCAATGGCAAAAAATGAGAAGTACATACCTTGTGAAACATCTTTCTTCTCTATTGCGTCTGTGTCGCACTTAATTAGAGTATCGACGTCAACTTCATCAGCTTCAAACTTCATATCATAGATGTTAATGAATGACACCTCTGTCTTCAAAGATCCTGCAAATTTGTATTTACTATAACATACATACATATCACAGCCAGTCTTGAAAAAATTGAGATTCAAATAGTGACAGGTTGCTAGCCCATCGCCTAAAAAAGAATCCTAAGTTTGTAAGCCTATCTTAGTCGTCTTTTACGACATCCATGGGAAAGAGGTGGAGTGAAGTTTACTTTAATGTGTATAATGCTTACTATGGCGAAGGACACACTAAGATCTGAGCCTAGGTTTATAAATATGTACGACAAAACACAATCGCACGGACCCGCTAGCTGTAACGAACTGTGAGAAGACAGTTTACACATACCATTTGGTTCTTCGTTTTCAATATCAAAGACATCTGACTCTAGCTCTGTTTTGACCTCAACAGCTGCCGGTAGAGCCTTAGTGTTGGACATAGATCCGCACTGACCATCGGCCCGATCCATCACTGATACTGATTCAACAGTTAACACCAAACGTGCAAAACCACTTCCACTTAATATAAATAGCTATGATTATAATAGCCATGCAAAGCTAGAGAATAACGGTTATATGGAAATGTTATTATTTAAAAATTGGTGAACTTCTAAATCGTATAAATCACAAACAAATTAATGTACACGATCTCCTTTGTAAACAAACATCTATCTTCCCGCGGAAATATGACAGTGACATCTGTGTCTTATTTTTGTAAACCCTCGTTTTATTGAGAAGGCAAAGGGTGCTAGCCCATGCAGCCAAAAGACAGGTCTTTTGACAAGGACAAGTCTACCTATCACGTCTATATCCCTTGTGGGGTAGACAGAGTCAACGGTTTTCAAAAAGCCTATTCTCAAGCACCGGAAACCACATGGCATAGACATTTGATTATAGTTACCTGTCTTGGAATCATTTCAGGAAAAAAAGGTATACATACCTATTCCTGTTGATTCCCATCTATGGAGACGAATCGTTTGAATTACGTAAAAAAAAAATACGCAACGCAAAATTTTTAATTATTATAGAAAGGAAGGAGTGTGTAAAACTCGTCACTGGCAAAAATAACTCAAGAAGAAGTTTGATTGCCATTGCCACAACAAAGAAAAGAATTTATTTGTCTGTCTGTCACTGTCAGTCCCAGCCAGACTGATAATGCAATGCAAGCCAGTGTTGAAAAACTACGATAGGTACCTACTTTAATATCAATCTATCAAAGTCTTCAACTCTAATTGTAAAGAGAATTACTTATATCAATAAAATGTTATACTTTGTGGTTTGTGATCCGTATTTACTGTACCCAAGTTACTCAGTGGCTAATGCGACATAGGTTTGTATTTAAATACCATAAAATTCACGCCTTTTTCCCGGTTGGTAGAGAATATCTTTTTGCCACTACGGGTACTCTGCTTTTTTTTTTTTGATTTATTGATTTTATATCAGAATTATATATTGCGAATATTCGAATCAGTATTATCGTACCTTTTGGTTCACCAATCGACTTGAGTGGAGAGGATATAGATTTTGACAAATAGGTACTTACTATATTTTAATAATAACTTTAATTTATTGAATCCAAATTCAAATTTTATTATTCATAATTTTGGGACATTTCTGCTTCACTTAATGTCTACCCGCGAGAGATGTTGTAGAATTATTGTGACTTATAAATTAAAATAAAAGTAATTTTGTTTAGTGAGGGTATTCTTTTACATATTTATACATATTTTTCAACAGATATATATAAGACTATATGTAAGTATGTATGTAATTTATTGAAATCTAAAATGACGTGTTAAAGTGCCTGGGAGGGCCTATTTTCTGCATAATATATTGATAAGATAGAATGATGCATTTTACTTATAAGGTATTTATTATAATCGCAAACTCACCCAAGACTGCTATTCAAAATCAATATTTACATACATACATTTAATCACGTCTATATCCCTTGCGGGATAGACAGAGCCAACAGTCTTGAATAGGCTGTAAGGCCATGGTCAGCTGTTTAGCTTAATGATAGCATTGAGATTTGAATAGTGACAGGTTGCTAGCCCATTGACTAAAAGAGAAATCTCGAGTATTTTAGCCTATCCCATAGTCGCATTTTACGACGTCCATGTTAAAGTCCACAACATGACAATAATTAATGTATTTTTCTTAAATTTAAATAAATGCATGATTATATTCATACATACATATACAGTAGAATCCGTTTAGTACGACTTCGCATATAACAACCAACCGTTTTTAGCGACGCAACTAAAGACATATGTTTGGTTTCGTATCGAGCCACTATGAAAGTACATTCGTTTATTACGACTCCGCTTATAACGACCGACCGCTTTTAACGACGGAATTCAATGCACATTGTCCGGTTATAACGACGTGCGTCGACGTGTTTACAAACAAATCTAAGTTATAGGTACATAATAGAAGCTATCCCCGCCCCGCGCACCTACCTAGCCCATGCATCGCGGACTGTCTGTTTTGTTTATGTTACATTTCCTAATTTGCGGGTGACAAGTGAGTGCGCGTACTAAAATGGCTAAGCGAAAAAGTTTCTCTATTGAAGAAAAAAGTTTTATTTTACAACGTTTAGAAGCTGGCGAGTCGAATGTAACTATTGCGAAGGAACTTGGTGTAAATCACTCGACTATATCCACAATAAAAAAGAATAAACACAAAATAGAACCTTTTGCGAATGTTTTTTTTTGTCTGTTAGTCACCTTAATACGTATTAATACGTATGTACATAAATTTTGTATATGATTATTAAAAAAAAAAATGATTGTTTAGTACGACTTCCGGTTATTACGACGTAATATCACTGGTCCCTTGACCGTCGTTATAACCGGATTCCACTGTAGTCACGTCTGTATCCCATGCGGGTTAGACAGAGCAAACAGCCTCAAGAAGGCTGAAAAGCCATGTTCAGCTGTTATTAGATTCGTATTGACGGCCGATGAAAATGCTGCAGTGTAGTTTGTTCCGCCGCTTCTTCTACACATGCGCTTTGGAAGCGGTAGTAGTAATAATTAGATTTAAGTTATATGACGTCAATAAGTGATACGTTGTATCCAATTTTGAAAATAAATCTATTCTATTCTATTCATGATTGTATGCTTACAGATTCAATCTGCCTGTGATGGACGGTGCCGTTGGTCAGTGTGGACCTCTGGCCGGCTCTGGGGACCTCCAGGCGCCCGTTGTAAACATTAAAATAGAACTGAAGGCAGAATTGAACTGTGATATTAAAGAGGAGGAACAATATGGTTAGTGATATTTAAATGCCGTGTGGTTCCCGGCACCAATACAAAAAAGAATAGGACCACTCCATCTCCTTCCCGTGGATGTCGTAAAAGGCGACTAAGGGATAGGCTTATTAACTTGGGATTCTTCTTTTAGGCGATGGGCTAGCAACCTGTCGCTGTTTCAGTCTCAATTCTATCTTTAAAGCCAAATAGCTGAATGTGGCCATTATTAGTCTTTTTAAATCTGTTGGTTCTGTCTACCCGCAAGGAATAAAGGCGTGATTTTATCTATGTATGTAAAAAATATAGTATCGTTAAGTTAGTATCTCGTAACACAAGTCTCGAACTTACTTCAAGGTTGGATCATGAATCCGTGTAACTTGTCCCGTATATATTTATTTATATTAATTTACTAGCTGTCCCGGCAAACATTATTTTTCCATATAAATAATTCTTAAGTAATTTCTAGTTAAAAAAAAAATGTTTAAGGTGAACAACCCATATCACTAAGGGGTATGAAAAATAGATTCTCAGAATCCCACTCAATACGCTCACAAAATATCATAAGTATCACAAAATATCATGAGTATCACAAAATATCATGAGTATCGGTCAAGCCGTTTCGGAGGCGAACATTGTGACTCGAGAATTTTATATGCATATGTAAGATTATTCTTTATGCATATGTAGGACGTCCTGGTAAAGGGTCAGGGCAAAAGTACCCGAAACCGCCGAGTTTGCATGAAGAGAGTTATGAATGTGGATGAAGCGAATGATGTATGCAGAGATCGTGGCAAGTGGAAAGAGGTAGTCTCTGCCTACCCCTCCGGGAAGGAGGCGTGATTTTATGTATGTATGTAAGATTATTTGCAGGATCCATCCAGCCGCCACAAGTGACATTCGTGAATATTCATGACATGAAAATTGAGACAGAAGATAATAACCTGCCGATTCCTTCTAAGCAGAGAGTGAACCGAAAACTAAAAATAAAAGGAGATGCTGCAGAAGGTGTGTTCTTTTATTAAATTCAAAATTGGATTATCATACGTCCATCTTTTTATTTATTTACTAGCTGTGCCCGCGACTTAGTCGTGTGGAATAGTTACTTTGGGCATTATTGAAGCCCTCAAGGATGAATAATGTACCCTGTTTTTTTTTTATTTTTAATTATTTCTTTGCTCCTTATAGTTGCAGCGTGATGTTATATAGCCAAAAGCTTTCCTCGATGAATAGTCGATTCAACGCAAAAAGAATTTTTCAATTCGAACCAGTAGCTCCTGAGATTAGCGTGTTCAAACAAATAAACAAATTCTTCAGCTTAATAAGATTAGTATAGATTTTTTTATTGGCACACAATACAGTTTTACGACATTAAATGTCTTAATACATATAGTATGGATGTTGTAAAATGCGACTAAGGGATATAGACATGATTATGTCTATGTATGTTATATATTTTTTTTTTTTTTAATGCTTCAGCTAAGTCATCAGCAGTCATCAAAAGACGACGAGCTAAAGGAAGTTCAACTAACAGGAGACGGCGCAAGTCACGACGAGAGTCAATAACACGAAGTGGACAGAAAATTGATGAAAATAATATTACTAATACTGACGAGAAACCTTATCAATGCAATGTTTGTTTTTGTAAATTTCGCCGAAATTATAGTTTAAAAAAACACATAAGTACTCATACCGGTGAGAAACCTTACGAATGTGATGTGTGCCAATATCGAGCCATCGATAAGAGTTCATTGATAAGGCACATTAGAACTCATACTGGCGAGAAACCTTATAAATGCGACCTGTGTCACAGTGCGTTCGGGCAAAAGGGACATTTAACGGTTCACTTTAGGAGTCATACCGGCGAGAAACCATATGAATGTAATGTGTGTCAACAACGTTTCGTTGATAAGAGTTCTTTGGTAATGCACGGTAGTAGTCATACTGGTGAGAAACCTTATAAATGCTACATATGTCAATCTATGTTTTTTCGTAAAGGTCATTTAACGGTTCACTTTAGAACTCACACTGGTGAGAAACCGTATAAATGTGAGTTGTGTCACAGTATGTTTGCACGAAAACAACATTTAACTGTTCACATCAGAAGTCATACTGGCGAGAAACCTTACGAGTGTGACGTGTGTCAAAGTAAGTTTAGCCACAAGACTTCCTTAATAGAACACAACAGAATTCACACTGGCGAGAAACCATATGAATGTGACGTGTGTGATAAAACATTCCGTCAAAAGAGTTCTTTAGCGATACATTATAGAATTCATACTGGTGAGAAACCTTATAAATGTGAGGTGTGTCTTAGTACGTTTCGTCAAAAAAGTACTTTAACCTTACATCTTAGAACTCATTCTGGCGGTAACATTAAGAATACTAAATAGTCAGCGTCGATTCATTGAATGCCAGTGAAATCATTATTTATTATGTAATAAAAGAATGAATAAATTAATAATTGTTTTATTTTTCAATCTCAATAACAGGAAAAGTATAGGACCACTCCCATCTCTTTCGCATGGACGACGTAAAAGGCGACTAAGAGAAAGGTTCATAAACTTGCGATTCTTCTTTCAAGCGATAGGGTAGCATCTGACACTATTAGAATTTTGATTCTATCATCACTTTTCAAGACTTTGCTCTGTCTACCGCGCAAAGGATATAGACGTGATTATAATATACATGGGTAGTTCTACAAACTGGAATTTTCGACGGCTCAGTCAAAATGTTATAAAAAAATGTTTCAAACTATTTTATTTGTACGGCATACTGTTATTGGTAACTGTTTCAAGCTGGCCACTAAATATATTGTTTTTTAGTTATTTTTTGAACGAATTTCCTTTCGAAAGTGCCGAATTTTTTTTTTTTTTTTTGGGCGGTAGGTGTGAATAAGCAAACAGCAAAAATTTATCCCTCAGTTAAATATTTAATTTAAAATTATAAAACATAGAAGTAATTTATATATTTTTATGCTAAATTAAAGTAAAGCCCTCCAGACCTACCGTGTTGTGTTATCTCCGTTATTAGCACAAGATTTCCACTGTTTTGCACATATATAAAAATCACATGGATATGGATAACCTCAAACAATCAATGGAGCAAATGCAGAATTTCTTCGTCACACAGATGGATCAATTCAGGTCTCAAATGCAGGGAAATGCTTCATCAGTGTCCACCCCCAGTTTGGAAGTAAGGTTTACCGCATTTCAGAATCTTGTTATGAATATGTTGCAATCACTCCAGGATCAAGTTGACCTGTTGAGCCGCTCCACTGATAACATTGAAATGCGGTCCCGCAAAAAATTCCTACTTTTTCATGGTATCCCAGAGAACAATGGTGAGGATCCAGCGGCAGTAATCACTCAGACCGTTCAAGAAAGGTTGAATTTGAACGAACTTTCTCTTGATAACATTAGCCGGTGTCACAGAATGGGTCGTCCGCTAGCTGGTAAACCCCGGCCTGTTTTAGTCAAAGTGCGTGACTGGTCTATTAGGAATAAAGTATGGAGTGCGAAGTCTAAGCTGAAGGGAACGGGTGTCACGCTGTCGGAGTTCCTCACTAAGTCACGACATGATGTGTTCATGGCAGCTCGTAAGCGGTTTGGTGTCGCCAATTGCTGGACTCGTGAGGGCACTGTATACGTTCTGGACACAGAAGGAGCGCGTCACCGAGTTGAATGCCTGTCGGACCTTGACAAAGTCGTCGCTGAACCGGAGCAAGCTGGTACCAAGCCGCCTCGTGTAGTCCCCGAGCCCTCCGTAGCTGCGGCCCCGACAACGCGTACCAGAAAGACCGCGGCTGCTGCTGCCAGCAAATCCGGCAAAATGTAGTCATTTACGACCGCCATTCATGGATATTTTACGGTTCAGTTTGCTTCAATTCCTTTATTGAACCCAGTGAATCAAATTTATTCGTCGTAGTGAAAAGATACCTCCCAAACTTTTTACTTTTAATGACAATTTGTCTTTCTGCTGTCAATGTCACTTTTCATTTCATTTGATTTGAGTTTGACAGTTGTGCGTTTAGTTTTGTTTTTCACTTGTTGCGTTTAGCTATGCTCTATGCTTTGTTTACAATTTTGTTTAGAAATTTTATTGTTTATATTTATTTATTTTTTTTTTTTTTGTTTCTTTTACATTTTGCGGTTACAAACATAATATAATAACGTTGCTTGCATTGTGCTGTTTGGAAATGATCCAAATGACTGCACAACCGGTCGGTGGAGTATTATTTTGGTTGCATACTTAGGTTAATTACTCTTATTTTATTTTATTTATATTAATTTATATATAATTTTATTTTATTGTAAATTCGTATATTTTATTTATATATTATGTTGAATATACTATACGATGATGATAATGTAAATGAAAGTATCGACAATTTAGAGTATTTATCTTGTTCCAGTGATGATAGCTATGTCAGTATTCCTTCTCTTTCCGATATAATTGACGGTGAATTGTCCGATGTACCGAAAAATTTCAATGTTGTTCACATAAATGCTCAAAGCATTCCGGCACATTTCTCTGATTTTCAGGCAACTTTTTCTAACAAAAATATTCACGCTATATTAGTATCTGAATCTTGGCTTACTACCTCTCTTCAGTCTGTCTCTTTCCCCCTACCGGGTTACCATTTAATACGTAATGATCGCACTAATATGCGGGGTGGAGGAGTTGCCATTTATTTACGTTCTAATATTCCCTATTCCGTTGTAAGTATGTCTGCGCAGCCACCACCTCCAAATGCTGGTGAACATATCTTTATTGAGTTAAATTTTAATCACATAAAAGTCCTTCTAGGTGTATACTACTGTCCCTCTTCCGGCATAAATTATTTTTCATCGTTTGAAAAACTTCTAGAAGATTTTCTTCCTACTTGTAATCACAGCGTAATCATGGGCGATTTCAACACCTGCCTTCTTAAAAAAGACAATAGAAGTTCGACATTTGAATCCATCATTCATTCTAGCAATATGCATATTCTCCCACTCAGTTCAACGCATCATGTGCCGAATAAATTACCATCTCTTCTGGACCTCATACTGGTTTCTTCTTCACAACATGTTGCTAAACATAGTCAACATGCTGCCGATGCCTTTTCTTTCCATGATTTGTTATTCTTGTCTTACAAAGTTCGTCCTCCAAAATATAAACCGCAAATTATTATTCAACGAAATTTTAGTGGCATAAATCAGGATAAACTTCAAGAAGATGCGCGAAATATTGACTGGTCACCTGTTGTAAATGCTGAGTCGATTGATGATAAAATTACAATTTTCAATTCCACAATCACTAAACTCTACGACATTCATGCTCCGCTAAGATCATTTAAAATTAAACATTTACCAGCTCCGTGGCTGACTCATGATTTGAAAGTGTTAATGAACAGGAAAGCGGCTGCTAAGACCAGGTATAAGTGTAATCCTAGTGAAGTTAACAAAACTAAATACACTAGTATTCGTAATCACTGCAACAGAGCATTACGTGATGCGCAGCGTAGACATATTCATGAGTCAGTTACAAATGGAGATCCAGTAAAAACTTGGAAATTTCTACGTTCTTTGGGAGTGGGCAATTCCAAAAATCATAATATTTCAAATGATGTAGACATTAATTCTTTGAATTCTCATTTTTCTTCATCTCCGGATATGGATATTTCAACAAAAAATTCAACACTAAATTATCTTTCCACCATTTCAGCTCCCGAACATGCACCGTTTCTTTTCTGCCAATTCGCCGCTGATGAAGTCCATAAAAGCGTAATGGCGATTACATCTAACGCTGTTGGGGTTGACGGTATTAGTCGTAATATGTTGATTCCAATTTTAGAACATATTCTACCCGTTCTTTGCCATATTTTTAATACATGTTTATTAGACTCTGTGTTTCCTTCTCTTTGGAAAGAAGCGCATATTATTCCTTTGCCCAAGAAACCCAATCCTAAATTACTATCTGATTATCGTCCCATATCAATCCTTCCTTTCCTTTCAAAAGTATTAGAGCGTCTTGTTCAAGACCAGATTCGCAATTTTCTCCATTCTAATAATTTATTTAATTCCATGCAGTCTGGCTTTCGCAGGGGGCATAGTACGGTATCAGCCCTTGTAAAAATCACAGATGATATACGCTGTGGCATGGAGGAGCGTCAGTTAACTGTCTTAACTCTTTTGGATTTCAGCAATGCGTTTAATGCGGTCAACTTTGACATACTCCTCGGTATATTGCGTTCTATCAACGTTTCCCCAGCGGCGATCGAGTGGTTTCATAGTTATCTATATGGCCGACGCCAACGTATTCGCCTTGGAGATTCTTACTCGAATTGGTGCAATACTTCAGCTGGCGTACCGCAAGGTGGTGTATTGTCACCGCTTTTATTTTCTATATTTATAAATTCTATAACCGAAAATATTTCATCTCAATATCATTTATACGCGGATGACCTGCAGATTTATATCAAAGCACCATTAGAGAACATTAATAATGCTATTCATCAAACTAATTCTAATCTTCTGAGTATTTCTAAGTGGAGTAATGAATATGGACTTAAAGTAAACCCACTTAAAACACAAGTAATTATTATAGGTAGTTCTTATATGCTCTCAAATGTAAACTATGCTGCTTTACCTGATGTAGTTTTTGAAGGGGTTACTATTCCTTATAGTAAGTGTGTTAGAAATCTGGGCTTACTGATGAACGATAGTCTTTCTTGGGCCAATCAAATTCAGTCTATATGTCGTAAACTTTTTGGATCTGCAGCCTCTCTTAGACGGCTTCGTAACTTCTTACCGACTGCCACTAAAATTTCGCTTGCTGAGTCTCTCTTGCTTCCTTTTCTTGACTACGCAGATGTCTGTTATACTGACCTTACAGAGGACCAGCTGAATAAACTAGAGCGTCTGCAAAATTATTGTATTAGGTTTATATTTGGCCTGCGGAAGTATGATCATGTTTCGGAATTTAGATCTAAACTCAAATGGCTTCCTATTCGACTCCGTCGGGATTGCCATATACTGTACCTTCTTTATAACATCTTATTTAACCCATTGTCCCCGCATTACTTGAAGGAACGATTTGTTTTTCTTGCTGATTCTCACCCCCGCAATCTTAGATCTAATGATAATTTATCTTTGAGAACTCCGGTGCATCGGACTAGGTTTCTAGCTAAATCTTTCACTATTAAAGCTACTATATTGTGGAACGCCCTGCCAGTGTCCATTAGGAAAGCACAGTCGTTAAACTCTTTTAAATCTCAAGTGAAGGAATTTTATTTGCAACAATGTTACACATCATCGTAATAGTTATTATGTATTATTATATATTTTATTTATCAGTATATATTATATAAATATATAGTATGTATTTCTATGTATATATAATATGTATGTATTGTTATGTATATATAATATGTATGTATTGTTATGTATACATAATATGTATGTATGTAGGTAAAGGATTTATAATATTTTTTGTCTATGCATTAATACTCATTAGCTTGTCTGTTGCATTTGTTACATCCCGTCCGGCTTTGTGTGATAAAATTACTATCCATTCATCGGTTGTCTGGAAGAAATTGCTTTTAGCAATAAGACCGCCAATTGTACTTCCTACTTAGATTATATTTAATTTAAGTTACTATGTTATTATGTTGTACAATAAAGTGTTAAAAAAAAAAAAAAAAAAAAAAATTCTCAGGACCCTGATGTCCCTCGAACAAATTTTAGTACAAAGTGCGTCCTGATTTCGTGAGTTCTACATCAAGATCATAAGATCATTAAAAATCGTATTAAAGTTTGGAAATACTCGTTTTTTTTTTTCTTTTTTATATATACTGGACAAATTACACAGATTGATTTAGATTCGAAGTAAGTTCGAAACTTGTGTAACGTGATACTAACACAACGATACTATATTTTATAATAAATAGTAAGATAGATAAAAATCCGAAGACCCAGGCCAATCAGAAAAAGTTCTTTTCTCATCATGCCCTGACCGGGATTCGAACCCGGGACCTCCGGTGCCACAGACAAGCTTATTACCGCTGCGCCACAGAGGCCGTGATTTCCCGAAGCAGATGCGGGTGTAAATTTGATCGCGGGTTGAGCAAAGGTTAAGTGAAACGTCGCAGGTAAGATGAAGAGATGATAAATAAAAAATTGATAGAAAAAAAAAACGAATCTTTATTTAAACTATATAGTTTAACAATGTTTAAGAGGGCGCGGGTTTATCTATAGACACGAGATCCAGCGATTTCTTACTCGGTGAGCGCTGATAGTCCAAAGTTGAAGACCCGGGGCGCATTTATAGGGCTCCCGGGCTGTGAATAGGGGCGCCGGGGAGACCGAAACAGCACGACGTCACTTCCATTTAAAAAAAAACTAATTTATTAATACCTAACCTGCCGTGTGGTTCCCGGCACCAATACAAAAAAGAAAAGGACCACTCCATCTCTTTCCCATGGATGTCGTAAAAGGCGACTAAGGGATAGGCTTACAAACTTGGGATTCCTTTTTAGGGCAATGGGCTAGCAACCTGTCAATATTTGAATCTCAATTCTATCATTAAGTCAAATAGCTAAACGTGGCCGATCAGTCTTTTCAAGACTGTTGGCTCTGTCTACCCCTCAAGGGATAAAGACGTGACCATATGTATGTATTAATTCCTGAAACCCTCTCAGCTTGATTGCGGGTTAATGGATACCACGTCAATCGTTGCCACAACACTATTATTAGAACTGATCACTTCTATAGTCTTATTCCGAATCCTATAATGTTTTCTGAGGTGACTAGTCAATTGGCCTTTAGTACAAAACGTTCTAAGACACATATTACATTTAAAAGGTTTCTCGCTAGTATGAGCTCTGTTATGAACCGCTATATGTCTTTTTCTCGCGTACATATTGTTACACACGTCACATTTATACAGTTTCTCGCCTGTGTGAGTCTTACGGTGTCTCGATAAACCACTCCTATCAACGAACTGTGTTCGACAAACTTTACATTCAAACAGTTTCTCGCTATTAGGTGTTATTTGCACATGTTTCTCAACACTCCGCGCTGTTGACTCTGATCTCCTGTTGGTTGTAGTTCCATCAGGTTGCCGTTTGTCAGCTCCCGAAGTGTCATCTGAAGTGGAATCTGTGATTAAAATTAATAAATTAGTGAAGTTGAGAAAAAAACACTTATATTTAACCCCGGCACAAACAGAAAAAAAGACTCGCATCTCTTTCCCATGGATGTCGTTAAAGGCGACTAACTATCCGTCTAATAAACTTGGAATTCTCATTTTAGGCGATGGGCTAGCAACTTGTCACTATTTGAATCTCGATTCTATCATCAAGCCAAACAGCTGAACGTGGCCTTTCAAGACTATTGGCTCCGTCTACCCCGCAAGGAGTACCGACTTAATTCTTTGTATGTATATATGTCATTCTATCATTAAGCTGAACGTGGCCTATCAGTATTTTCAAGACTGTTGGCTCTGTCTACCCCGCAAGGGATAAAGACTTGATTCTTTGTATGTATATATGTAATTCCATCATTAAGCTGAATGTGGCCTAACTTGAAAAGGCTTCAGTCTTTTCCTAAGTGTCAGCATACATACATAAAATCACGCCTCTTTCCCGGAGGTGTAGGCAGACACTACCTCTTTCCACTTGCCACGATCTCTACACACTTCCTTCGCTTCATCCACATTCATAACTCTCTTCATGCAAGCTCGGCGGTTTCGGGCACTCTCGACCTGACCCTTTACCAGGACGTCCTTAATTTAATCAAGACACGTTCGCCTAGGTCTTCCCACTCCGACCTTTCCCTCCACATTTACTCAAGTATCAGCACTTACGACATAAAAAGCTTTTGCACCAACAAAGTCAGAAACATTAACCTTCTGTGACCTCCACTTCTTCCTTGATGGGCGCGTCTGCTTCGCGCTTTACCACACTCGGAAGGTCATCATCAATTGTCTCAAACTTCACGTCGTGATAGTTCACGAATGACAAGTGTGATGAGTACGGGGAGCCTGCGATATGAAAGAATAGAATAGATTTATTTTCAAAATTGGACACAAGGTATCACTAATTGACGTCACATCACTTAAATCTAATTATATCTACTACCGCTTCCAAAGCGCATGTGTACAAGAAGCAGCGGAACAAACTACACTGCAGCATTCTCACCGGACGTCAATTTACAAATATTCATCTCTTAAATCTAAATCGTGGACGAATGCACATTGTCTACATTAAAAAAAAAGCGATATACAAATATTATGTGAAATAAGATATATAGATACATACTGTACAAATTATCATGTCAAAAATTCACATACATATAAGTGGCCAATGATGTGTGAGTTCTCCTAGACCCCTCTTCACAGCCAGGGAGCCCTATACATAAAGGGGCGCGCCCCGCACATCTAAACCAACGCCCTGTTAAATATCTGACACCAGTGTTAGTACCAAACACACCATAAAACAATTGGAAAAAATAATTATAATTAGGCTTATAAACTTGGGATTTTTCTTTTAGGCGATGTGCAAGCAACCCGTCACTATTTGAATCTCAATTCTATCATTAAGCCAAATAGCTGAACGTGGCCTGTCAGTATTTTAGACGACTGACAAGTCTGTGAGCAAGTCAAGTCAAGACCGTTGGCTCTGTCTACCCCGCAAGGGATATAGACGTGATAATATGTATGTATGTTAAATATCTCTCATCCCTCTTACCCGTGACGTTTTACCTAAATTGGGTTCCATTTGCGTCATCACATTACAAAAAACACTAGCAACCTTATTTGAATATGCATCAAATAGCACACAAACCAAGAAGCGAAAGAAAATTCTATTTTACACTAGTGAAACAAACTTAAAGCTTTATAACAAATAATTTATATTAAAAAAAACGTGACATTGGCGCCCAACGTGGGGCCGTCAAAATGGCTATTTCCCAACAACAAACTTACCACATTGTACTTCCTCTTTAATATCACAGTCGAATTCTATCTTTGGCTCTATTTTTATGCTAACAACAGGAACCGGAAGACCCTCGGAGCCGGGCAGAGATCCACACTGACCAACGGCACCGTCCAACACAGATAATGGTTTTAGAGTTATCTGCAAGCATTAAAAATGTGAAATAAATATCTTTTATGTGCCGTGTGGTTCCCGGCACCAATACAAAAAAGAATAGCACCACTCCATCTCTTTCCCATAGATGTCGTAAAAGGCGACTAAGGGATAGGCTTACAAACTTGGGATTCTTTTTTAGGCGATGGTCTAGCAACCTGTCACTATTTGAATCTCAATTCTATCATTAAGCCAAATAGCCGTGTGGTTCCCGGCACCATTACAAAAAAGAATAGGGCCACTCCATCGCTTTCCCATGGATGTCTTAAAAAGCGACTAAGGGACAGGCTTATAAACTTGGGCTTCTTTTTTAGGCGATGGGCAGACAGAGCCAACAGTCTTGAAAAGACTGAATGGCCATGTTCAGCTATTTGGCTTTATGATAGAATTGAGCTTCAAATGAGTACATGGAGAATATTGGATCTGTTTGTGTGTATTGTGGCAGTAGCTGACAAAACAACTTGGCAGTAAAAGAACATTCTGCCGCGCAGACAGAATGTAGTAGCCCGCTGGTTTTTAGTCGCTCAGTGACCTTGGACTTACATACATACATACATATGGTCACGTCTATATCCCTTGTCTTGAAAAGACTGAATGGCCACATTCACCTATTTGGCTTAATGATAGAATTGAGATTCAAATAGTGACAGGTAGCCCGTCGCAGTTTGTAAGCCTATCCCATAGTAGCCTTTTATGACATCCATGGCAAAGAGATAGAGTGGTCCCATTCTTTTTTGTATTTGTGCCGGGAACCACACGGCACGGCATAATAACATTTTATATTGCAGGTTCCCCAGACTCACCACACAATACTAAAAACCTTGGACTTGTACTACATATTTATAAATAATACAGGTATTAAAAGCGCACTTAACATGCCTTTATTTTATCTAGAACATTTCCAATCATGTTCCAATGATCCGTAGTCACCAACAATATGTATAAGCATTGGTTATACCATACATACATACATACATATGATCACGTCTTTATCCCTTACGGGGTAGACAGAGCCAACAGTCTTGAAAAGACTGATAGGCCACGTTCAGCTGTTTGGCTTAATGATAGAATTGAGATTCAAATAGTGACGGGTTGCTAGCCGATCGCCTAGAAGAAGAATCCCAAGTTTATAAGCCTATCCCTTAGTCGCCTTTTACGACATCCATGGGAACGAGATGGAGTGGTCCTATTCTTTTTTTTTATTGGTGCCGGGAACCACACGGTTATACCTTTTATATTATTTATAAATAGTACAAAGCAATGTGAAAGTTTAAAAAAAAAATTTATACACATTTGTATTGAAATTATGAGCACTTACTTCATCAGTTTGTGAATGTTCACGAACTCTTGAAGTGTCTTTGTTTATTGCTGACATACTTCGTGTTTTAACTGCGCTAGGACGATGAGATGCGGTATTCTTCTTTTGAGATGCCTTATTCTTTACTTGAGATGCCTTATTCTTCGCTTGAGATGCCTTATTCTTCTCTTGAGATGCCTTATTCTTTGCTTGAGATACCTTATTCTTCTCTTGAGATGCCTTATTCTTCTCTTGAGATGCTGTATTTCGTTTCTGACATAAAAATTTATGTGGAAGAACTCCTTTTTTTAACCGTAGATTGTACTTCTTCGGTTTTTCCTTCATTATATTATATTGTATAAAATTTTCTGTGTCTTCCTCAATCTGAAATTTAAATTTCAATCATCAAAACTGGTTCTTGTTTTCAAATTTTGTTTAGGATAGATTGTATTCTTTTTTAGGCGATGGGCTAGCAACCTGTCACTATTTGAATCCTAATTCTGTCATAAAGCCAAATAGCTGAACGTGGCCATTCAGTCTTTTCAAGACTATTGGCTTGGTTTGCCCCACAAGGGATATAGACGTGAAAATATGTATGTAACCAAATTTCTACTAGTCAAAGGCTAATGTAAGACTTATGTACTTTACCAAAAAACATATACATACCTACATATAATCACGTCTATATCCTTAGCGGGGTAGCCCAGAGTCACCAGTCTTGAAAAGACTGATAGACTACGCTCAGCTGTTTGGCTTAGTGATAGAATTGAGATTCAAATAGTGACAAGTTGCTAGCCCATCATCTAAAAGAAAAATCCCAAATTTATAAGCCTATCAATTAGTCGCCTTTTACGACATCCGTGGGAAAGAGATGGAGTAGTCCTATTCTTTTTTTCTTATGGTGCCGGGAACCACACGACACGGTACCAAAACACCCTGAACTGCATATATTATAGATTACTTACGTTAAAATGATCTTCGCAACAATAAAAACACGATTTGGGTGCCACTTCGCATCTTCTCATTATCTTACACCATTGTTTCTGTAGTTTTTCATCGGTTGGAATACGAAAAAATATTTTATCGGGTGTATTCCTGTTATTATTAATACACTGCGGTACCATACAATACTTATATGAAGGTTTTTTAACATCTTCCGTGATTTCCATTGCGATGTAAAAGCAACAGTATTTATGTTGTTTTATTTACAAAGAAAAAAGAAAATTGAAATGTGTTTTGAAAACTTTAAATTTATAGGTATGTGCAGATAGGTAGCGATGTGCCGAGTATGGTTTGCCTCGAGCGAGTCAGACTCGATTCCTGTTTAGAACTCGCGAACTCGCCTACTCGAATACCAATTTATTTTGATACAAGTACGCCGGACTCGATTCCGGTACTCGAGTCAGGAAGAATCGACCCGACCCGAAATCCTTAGAAGGAATGAAGGAAATATCTGTCTGTCAATGTCAAGTAAAGGTCCAACTGCCCTAACCTATCGCTATTATTTTTCAAGATTTTATAAGTGTTTTATCGCTCAGGAATACTCAGGATTGCTCAGATAACATAGGTATTTAATAATGGAAACCAATTTCGAGATGAATGAAAATGAATGATTTCTAACCTCCAATATATTACAAATAATAAGAACTTATGATTGTAAATACTCACATCAAAGTGGTCTTCACAAAAATGAGGACGTGTTTTTGGTGATAAAGCATCAGGATTACGCCGAGCAAGCTGAAACCACTTCTTACGAATATTCAAATCCATCGGCACAGAAAAAAACAGTTTCGTAGGAGTTTTTATTGTTGTATTAGTGCATTGAGGCACTGCACAACATTTATAGGTACTCATTTTAATAATTTACACACATTTGCCGTGGCACAAGTTAAATATAACAAGAGAAAATCAAAACTATTCGAAACACTAACAAGCTCTGTATGATATTTATGCGAGATATACGTCACCGCATGCCATGGCCGCCATATTGATAAAAGTCGCGTTTTGGCGGCATATTTGAATATTGGATTTTCTAAAAAACTAAAATAGCTAAAATAAAGACAGAAAAGTATTTTTTAGGCTTATAAACAAATAAGTACCGTAAGATAGTTTTTAGAATTTTGTCAAATAGCCTATTTAACGCCACCTTTAAGTCTTATCCTTTATATAAAGGGTACCCTATGTCCTTCTCCACTCTTAATTATATAGGTACTCTAATCTCTCTAATATATATGTTCGTAATATTTCAAGATTATTATGCACTAGATAACTTGAGGAGTGAGGAGTAACAAATAAATTCACTATCGCATTTATGATTAGTTGGGATAAGGTTCATACATACTGTATGTAACATACATATTACAATCTACATCTGTCTGTTTCCGATAAATTCGAAAATACGGATGGACGGATTTACATAATGGTTTTGATAATTAATTTAGGTTTTAATAATAATTTTAGTTTAGTATATATTTATTTATTAGATACATACCATATATATTTATTTTATTTCTAATCTTTTTTTAAGCTGATTCTTGCAGTCATGCTTATATTTATCTTATACTAGCTGTGCCCGCGACTTCGTCCGCGTGGAATAGTTATTTTGGGCATCATTGAAGCCCTCAAGGATGAATAATTTTCCCAGGTTTTTTTACATATTCCATTATTTCTTTGGGCCTTATAGTTGCAGCGTGATGTTACATAGCCTAAAGCCTTCCTCGATAAATGGTGTATTCAACGCAAGAATTTTTCAATTCGAACCAGTAGTTTCTGAAATTAGCACGTTCAAACAAACAAACAAACTCTACAGCTTTATAATATTAGTATAGATTTAGAAGATAATTGTGGATAGATGAGGTTTTACAATGAAACAACAATTTTTATTTTAAGAATTTATTTCAAAGAATTGTTGCTAATTCAAATGGATGAGATCTTTATTGCCCACGGAACCATCACAATCTTATAGGTAGTAATTGTGATGACTTCCAAAAAACATATGTCGTGTTGTACAGACCTGTTCTATAAACATTACTCAATTCACAGATGAGACCAAATTCAACAAAAAGCAACTGTTAAACGTCATTTTCACCACGAGTACCATTCAGAAATGGATCTTAACACGTTGCAATACAGCACACAATCTTTAAATAAAACTCTGGTCATTTTGAGTCTTCACTGTTCAGAGGAAGTCTGTCAGATCTTAGCAAAGCAGATAATTTTAGAGGTACTACGGACTACGGACTCCAATGATGTGACTTATCTAAGATACGAGTATTTGAAATACAGATACAAAATACGTATTTTCATCTTGTAACTAAAATACCTTTTTAGAAAGGAGTTTGGATTTTATATTTGAATACTCTTGTTTATTATCTTAGTATTTTATAAATACTTTTTGTCATAAAATAATTTTTCTCAAAAAAATAAAATATTATTTGTTGTCATTTATAAAATAAATTGAAACCTCTTTGCCAAGCTCTTCTCCCGTGGAGAGTCTGTTTTCTTTTGGGGGTATGATCATAAGGTCATATTGAAGGAAAATGACTGATAAATTGTTTGAAGAGCTGGTTCTACTCAAATCTAACTTAAAATTAATGATGACTTATTTTTGTTTTTTATAATACTCTATAATTAGAGCTAAAAAAAAGAAAACTCAAATTCAAATATCGTTTTCTTACAAATGTATTTGTATTTTTTTTTATAAAGTATGTATTTATAAAATACCTATTTTGTATCTAGTATTTCAAATACATTTCAAAAAGTATTTTGAATAATACTTCATTTAAAAGTATTTTTTATTCCAAATACCTACTTTGTACAGGGTACTTTGTACATCACTTTCAATTTAATACTCTATAATTAGAGCTATAAAAATACTCAAATTCAAATGTCGTTTTCTTACAAATGTATTTGTATTTTTTTTTAATAAAGTAAGTATTAATAAAATACCTATTTTGTATCTAGTATTTCAAATACACACCTGAAAGTATTTCGAATAATACTTAATTTAAAAGTATTTTGTATTCCAAATACTTTATACAGGGTATTTTGTACATCACTGTCAATTTAGTACTCTATAATTAGAGCTATAAAAAAGAAAAAAAAAAACTCAAATTCAAATGTTGTTTTCATACAAATGTATTTGTATTTTTTTATAATGTAAGTATTTATAAAATACCTATTTTGTATCTAGTATTTCAAATGCATTTCTGAAAGTATTTTGTATAATACTTAATTTAAAAGTATTTTTTATTTCAAATACTTTTTTGTACATCATTGTCAATAAGTCAGTTTCATGATTCCTGACTTCCACATTCATGGCAGTCTTCATTTCTGTGACAGCAGATGAGATACAAGAGAGTTGTCCGCGTTGGTAGAGTCATTTCTTGAGCAGGCCTGCACCACGCCATCTGAGGAATAAAGGTCTGTCCTTAAAAAAAAAACTCAACAATTTATCCTACTAATATTATAAATGCGAAAGTTTGTATGTCAGGATGTCAGTATGGATGTTTGTTACTCTTTCACGCAAAAACTACTCAACCGATTACGATGAAATTTTGTATGTGGGTAGCTGAAGACCCAGAATAACAGATAGGCCAACAGGAAATTTATCCCGGAGTTCCCGCGGGATTGATTCCACGCGTACGAAGTCGCGGGCGGCCTCTAGTTAAAATATAAATTTAATTTTAGACAAAATCATAGTATCTCAATTCTATCATTAAGCCTAACAGCTAAACGTAATCTTTCATCATATAAGTCTTTCAAGACTGTTGGCTCTGTCTACCCTACGAGGGATATAGACGTAATTATATGAATTAATGAATGGATTTTTGATCTTTAATCAAAAAAACTTAGAATCATATAAGACGTTCCGGCAAAGGGTCAGGTCAAGAGTACCCGAAACCAAAGAGCTTGCATGAAAAGTTATCAATGTAGATGAAGCGAAGAAAGTGTGCAGAGATCGTGGGAACTGGAAAGAGGTAGTCTCTGCCTACCCCTCCGGGGAAGAGAATAATAAACATCCAAGACCCAGGCCAATTAGAAAAGTTCTTTTCTCATCATGCTCTGACCGGGATACGAACCCGGGACCTCCGGTGTCATAGACAAGCGTACCGCTGCGCCACAGAGGCCGTCAAAGCCAGTCAAAGGAATACAAAATCCTACCTTCTGTGTCATCTTTCTCCTGTTTTATTTCCACGTGGGTGTTGTGTTTTACTGTACCTAGGAGGTCATTTTCATTAATTTCAAATCTCTTATCGTAGATATTGATGAATGATACGTCTGATTGATGCGGAGACACTGCAAAAAATTGAAGTAAGCGTTATGACAAGCTATATAATATGATCAAAGTAAACATACATACATATAGTATGTAGTAAACATACATATATAATACATATAGTTTGTATGTATGTTTACTTTGATCGTAATATATAACATAGCGGCCCGCCCCGGCTTCGCACGGGTGGACATATTTTTATATTTTGAAATAAACAAAGAGTAAAAACAAATTTATGCCTATGTCACTTTTGAAGGTCTATTCTATATCTGTGCCAAATTTTATCAAAATCGGACCAGTAGTTTTTGAGTTTATTCCACACAAACATACAAAAATACAAATCTTTCCTCTTTATTATTAGTGTGGATGTGGATGAATTTATAAAATATGATTTTTTAACAGTTTAAATAATATTTAAACTGTTAAAAAAGAAAAGAATGGGACCACTCCTTCTCTTTCCCATGGATGTCGTTCGGGGCGACTAAGGGATAGGCTTACAAACTTGGGATTCTTCTTTAGGCGATGGGCTAGCAACCTGTCACTATTTGAATCTCAATTCTATCATTAAGCCAAACAGCTGAACATAGCCTTTCAGTATCTTCAAGACTGTCATCTCTGATAACCCCGCAAGGGATATAGACGTGATTTTATGTATGTATGTATGTAAGATAAGAAGAAAAAAAAGCACAAAATAAATATTTACCATTTGATTCCGGTTCAATATCAGAGACATCTGACTCCAGCTCTGTTTTGACCTCAACAGCTGCCGGCAGAGCCCTAGTGCCGGACAGAGATCCACACTGACCGTCATCCTTTGAGGTTATTGGCTGCAAAGCATACAATAGTCTCTTTAAATTTACAAACTTCTTTCCATGCATAATGAGACGTTTATACTAATATGATGTCCACCCTTAACATTTTTTTTTAACTGGAAATTACTCAACTATATTTTTATGGTAAAACAACAACAGTATTATCAAAATAATTTGACTTTTAACCCCAATATTTCCCTTTTTATTAAATACTAGCTGTGCCCGCGACTTCGTCCGCGTGGAATAGTTATTTTGGCATCATTGAAGTTTTTTTCACATTTTCCATTATTTTGCTCCTTATAGTTGTAATGTTATTTAGCCTAAAGCCTTCCTCGATAAATGATCTATTCAACACAAAAATCAATTCGAACCAGTAGTTCCTGAGATTAGCACGTTCAAACAAACAAACTCTTCAGCTTTATAATATTAGTATAGATATAGATAGGAATTCCACTTTTATACTTACATGTTTACATTTTGTCGGTACTGAATTACTTTTCAATTGTGCTTGTTTATTTCTATTTAGTATACATGCGTCACTGAAATAAACAAAACATATTTTAGAATTTCGTGTGGTTCCCGGCACCAATACCAAAAAAGAACAGGGACCACTCCATCGCCTTCCCATGGATGTCGTAAAACGCGACTAAGGGATATGCTTACAAAATTAGGATTCTTTTTTTTGTAGGCTATGGACAACCTGTCACTATTTGAATCTCAATTCTATAATTAAGCCAAACAGCTGAACGTGGCTGATCAGTCTTTTCAAGACTTATGGCTCTGTCTATCCCGCAAAGGATATAGACGTGACCATATGTATGTATGTTTAACAAAAGATATTTTCAAAGAGAATATAATCAGTATGTTTCAGAATCAATGCATACTTACGTATGTAATGTTATTCCCTCATGTTTGGGACCGAAACGGCTTTGGCAGCCGTAAATACAGCCATCAACCATAGTCTGTATAACAATGTGAAAAAATATAGTGTTAATTAATGTTACCAGTATTGATTATGAGTTTAAAAATATTTATTTATAAACTAGAGGCCGCCCGCGACTTCGTCCGCATGGAAACCCTATCAATCCCGCGGGAACTCCGGGATAAAAAGTAGCCTATGTGTTATTGTGGCTCTTTAGCTAACCACATACCAAATTTCATCGTAATCGGTTCAGTAGTTTTAGCGTGAAAGAGTAACAAACATCCATACTGACATACTCACAAACTTCCGCATTTATAAGTAACATTAGTAGAATGAGTTTAAAAATATTTATTTATTTACATACGTTGGAAAATTATAATTAAATTCATAAATAACAGCACATTTTTAAACGTTTGTCAAGTGACACAAAACACCCCGGATTGGTCGGATCGATGATGACGTCACTTGTTCGTAAGCTTGGCATTTGCCTATTTGCGCCTATTTGTGTTAATAGAAGATAATTAGCCTTTGAAACTGTTTTACATTGTATTTGTGTGATTTAATTATATTTTACCAATTCATACATACATATAATCACGTCTATATCGCTTGTGGATTAGACAGAGCCAACAGTCTTGTAGACTGATAGGCCACGTTCAACTATTTGGCTTTAAGATAGAATTGAGATTCAAATAGTGACAGGTTGCTAACCCATCGCCTTAGAGAAGAATCCCAAGTTTATAAGCCTACCCCTTAGTCGCCTCTTACGACATCCATGTGAGAGAGATGGAGTGGTCCTTTTCTTTTATCCATTGGTGCCTGGAACCACACGGCACAATAATCATGTCAAGTCACAATCATGGTGGGATTATTTTTTCAAGAATAATTCCCACTTTTTTTGGCTTCGTAACTAAAACTCTGTACTCACTTCATTATCAGTAGGATCATTGGCTGTTATAGTTCGATTAATGTCTTCAATTTGTTTTTTTCTCTGCCTTCTGACCGATGCATGGCGGATATTGCCAGTATCACGCATTCTTCTGATGCGATCGGGCTGGCAATGAAATTTTGATGGCAAAACTTTGTCTTTTAAAATCATATGCCTGCTGAACCCCATTATATACTGACGGTAATTGGCAATGTCATTTTCAATCTGTAACAAACAAGCAAAAAGGTAAAGGGTCAGGTCAAAAGTACCCGAAACCGCCGAGCTTGCATTAAGAGAGTTATGAATGTGGATGAAGCGAAGGAAATATGCAGAGATCGTTGCAAGTGGAAAGAGGTAGTCTCTGCCTACCCCTCCGGGAAAGAGGCGTGATTTTATGTTTGTATGTATGTAACAAACAAGCAAGTCAGTAAGTCGGGATCATTTAGTGTCATGCTCATTGAAATCAAAAAACTAGCAGCGGAAATATTTTAAGAGACATACATACATATGGTCACGTCTGTATCCCTTGCGGGGTAGACAGAGCCAACAGTCTTGGAAAGACTGAATGGCCACGTTCAGCTATTTGGCTTAATGATAGAATTGAGATTCAAATAGTGACAGGTTGCTGGCCCATCGCCTAAAAAAAAGAATCCCAAGTTTGTAAGCCTATCCCTTAGTCGCCTTTTACGACATCCATTGGAAAAAGATGGAGTGATCCTATTCTTTTTTGTATTGGTGCCGGGAACCACACGGCACAGAGAACTTTGAAGAGACATTTGTGATAAAGTCAATTGTAAAATCATACTAAAAAAATATACCAGAAACTGTCTTAGAAAACCTAACTGCAAAATTATACTTTGATAGAGCAATACTGACTGATCGCACAATTCATTTTAATAGAGCCAACATCACTTTAATAGACAAAATTTATAAAACAGCAAACTTAATAGATATTGCTGTTGCCAAATACATACTCACAACCTACAAAATGCTATAGCAAAAAGCTAACTTAATCAAGGACGTCCTGGTAAAGGGTCAGGTCAAGTGTACCCGAAACTGCAGAGCTTGCATGAAGAGAGTTATGAATGTAGATGAAGCGAAGGAAGTATGCAGAGATCGTGGCAAGTGGAAAGAGATGGTCTCTGCCTACCCCTCCGAGAAAGAGGTGTGATTTTATGTATGTAAAAAACTAACCAAATATATTGAATTAAAGGAAGAAATTAGTAGAATCGGGCATCTTCAAATATATATATACTTCATAAAGTATATATATAAAATTATAAATAACCATGTCCACACACTAATATATTTCCGTAGAAAAAGTGAAATACAAAAAATCAAACTACACAGCGCAAACTATACTATTATTTAGTTTAGTATTAAATATACTACGCACTCCAAGAACAAACTATGGAAAATTTAACATACAATATGAAGGTGCGAAAATGTATAATAACCTACCAAAGGAGTTAAATCAATAGCTATTTTTAAAAGAAAACTGAAAACATATATACACGATTTTTATAATTAACAAACTTACATCACCTTCCGGAAAGCAATCAAACTTAATATTACAAAAAAAAAAAAAAACAAACTAAATTCATTGCTGACACATCCTACTACTATTATAAAGGCGAAAGTTTGTATGGATGTTTGTTACTCTTTCACGCAAAAACTACTGAACCGATTACCATGAAATTTGGTATGTAGGTAGCTGAAGACCCAGAATAACACATAGGCTACTTTTTATCCCAGAGTTCCCGCGGGATTGATAGGGTTTCCATGCGGACGAAGTCGCGGGCGGCCTCTAGTCTAGAATAAAGTAATCCGTGTGTTGCCTGGCGCGATCGCATGCAGTCGATGACGAAGACGACGTCACTCCGTAGCTCCGTAGATCTACCCTACTAATTTTTTTCATATTTAATATTCTATACCCTCTGTGTCGAGGCTATTGGTTTTTATATTTATTTTGTATAAAATGCATGCCCATACCCGAAATATTGTTTTCTCAGTAAGTGATTTATTTTATGTAAATGTTATGAGAATAAAGTTATTCTAAACCTAAAAGCCGCTATCTAAAACACATGCCGTATTGTAAGTAAAACTCTTGCAGACAGACTCTCAAAAAAGAATAGGCCCACTCCATCTCTTTCCCACGGAAGTCGTAAAAGGCAACTAAAGGATAGGCTTACAAACTTGGGATTTTTTTTAGGGCGATGGGCTAGCAACCTGTCACTCTTTGAATCCCAATTCTATCATTAAGCCAAATAGCTGAACATGGCCATTCAGTCTTTTCAAGACTGTTGGCTCTGTCTGCCCCGCAAGGCATATTAGACGTGACCATATGTATGTATGTATGTACAGACTCTCAAACTATCCCTTATACATCTATCACATTCCCAACCCTACATTCTAATACCACACGACATTCACAGAACCTTTTAGCGAATATGCTACCCCACAAATACCAAGATGAAGTAAGAGTAAATATAGATAATGACCTCTGGATATACACTTGGTTTAGGCCCGTGTGTAACGGACACCGGTTTTTTCCAAAAAGAAAACCGACAAAAGAAAATGGTACTCAAGCAAACTTTCCTGGCACACAACCTGTTCTCAATCTGATCTGCGATACTGTGCTCATCAAATATTCTGTATAATTCTCCATGTCATTAGCCAACTAAAATGAAAGTACAAAACATTGTTTGCTTTATTCCTAACCTCAAAATTCTTGTTTTCATCTTTGAAAACATGAAGAGAAAAAATAATTTTAATACAGTTGTAAATGTAACAAATATTATCAAACTTACATCAAAATGATCCTCACAGAAATACATTTTACTTTGTGTAGATATGCGTGCCGGATCCCGACGGGCTAATTGAAGCCACATTTTCCGCAACGCTTTTGTTCGTGGAACGTGAAGAAACAGTTTTTCAGGTGTTTTAATAGTTGTATTTAAACACTGCGGCACCGCACAACTTTTATAAAATATATTCATATTATTATCACGTAACTACGAAATAAATATCATTACATACAACTTCGACACTCTTTGGCAACAAGTGATGTCACAACGGGTGATTGACAGGTATCCGCGTTTTGGCGCGAAATTTGAAATGGAATTTGAAATTATTTTAAACGTATTACTTGTAATAAAAAAAAATATAAATAGTTTGGGTTATATTTGGTACTTCTGCATGGTTTTAAACACTTTCCCAAAAATAGTCCACATCCCTGAAAAGGTAGTTTCTATAGTAAAAATAATAAAAAACACAATATTTTTCTCAATAAACAAGGTATTATTCACAAGTTTACACCATTCACATTAATTATCCTTTAAATCACAGATTATACCAAGTATTCCTCCCAAAATTCATGAAAATACTAGATCATTATGAAGGATATACCTAAAGAAAATATATTCACTACTTTTTCAAATACACCAAACAAAAAAATAAAAAGTTTGTTTGTCACAAGTCACATCATAACATGTCAACTTAAATACAGTGCTGCCAACTCCCACCTAAGGCTTTTAGCTAGACATACAACCGAAAGTTGCTAGATTGGGTATTATTTTTTCAACCTAAAAAGTTGCTAGAAGTAGCTAAATTTCTCAATAAATTTTAAGATGTTAATTCATGAAATAAAACATTTCTTTTCATTAAATTGGCTATTCTTTATCAAAATTACACAGTAAATCTATGTTAGGTATATAAAACAAAGTTATTATTAAATAAGGAAGATGTCTAAGGTTGGGAGGTTTCATCTATGGTACCTGCAATTAATTTGAAATATTTTTCCTTAGTACCATTTTTTGCAGAATCGATTCAGCTAACACGTAGTTGTAAATGCTGTCAGCATTGGCTCTTTTTGCAAAGTGAGTCTCTTACACAGAGGTTAGAATTAAGAGTTGTTACTCACTCAGGTAGTTGTTTTTAGCTACTAGTATTTTATTTCGGGGGAAAAAAATTACCACAATAAGCATATAAAAAAATCTCAAAAACAAAAGTTGCTAGAAAAAGAAGCTAAAAAGTTTATCATAATATCATAATTCATCGTAATCTTTACTCATATACTAACTACTGAGGTCGAATAGATCATTTACCGTGGAAGGCTTTAGGCTATATAACATGACACTGAACTATAAGGAGCAAAGAAATAATGGAATATGTGAAAAAAACGGGGAAAATTATTCATCCTTGATTCAGGCTTCAATGATGCCCAAAATGACTATTCCACGGGGACGAAGTCGCGGGCACACCTAGTTTATACTAAGAATTAAGTTAACATCAGTCATTTTACGAATTGTATACAATCATGCAATAATGATATATGTTAGTTAAAAAGAAAAGGGAATAGAGAATTAGACAAATATATATGACTTAGTTATGATATAATTCATACATGCAATGGGAATTAATGGGAATAAACGACTTTTAGGTTGAGATTTTAAATATTTATTTCGTCAATTGATCACGCAATTCCGAGAGTAATTTAAATTTATTTAATCGATACATTCTGTCGTTAACAGTTTTTGCCTCTTGATAGTGAAATGGGTTCTACTTTTAATTAATAATAACAAGTATTCGCCAACTTACGTCAAAGTGGTCTTCACAGCAACGAATAACAGTCTTTGGAGAATAATAGTCACACCTCTTTGCAACTTGAAACCACTTTTTTCTCAATTTTGGGTTAGTAGGTCCAGTCAAAAACAATTTATTTGGAAACTTTGTTGAAGTAGATGGACACATAGGCACAAAACATGAATCAACACGACTTTTTATCGGATTTTTAAGGGCATAATTGTGATCACCTAATGTTGATGGATATTCCATTTTAAATTATTACAAAAAAATAAAATTTGCAATTTATAATAATAAACCAAGGCAAGCACGACCAGTGAAGTGACAGACAGACAGGAGTAACGTCATCGGAAGTGTCGGTCCGTTTTGGCGGGATAATTTAAACGATCCGTTTAAAGCTTACAATAAATTATATTGTTTAGATTTTTTTATATGTTAAAACCTATTTTACATCGAATTCTTTAAAGTGAAATCAAAACTAAAATTATTGCATGTTCCCTATTGTTCTTCTTTCTTCCCTTCCTTTCTTCTTGAATCGATACTATTGAATCATTGTCTAATTTCGATAGCGCAAATATATCGATACTACGAGTGGATTTAAAGTATAATTCATTATTTAAAAAACAAACTTTACACAGACAGTAATCGATACTTGTATAATATACTTAAAAGGATCTATTCATCTTTCTATCTTATCATGTTTTAAATAAATTACAACTAATATAAACAAAAGTGCCGTGTGGTTTCCGGCACAAATGAGGAGCCTCCATGTACTTCTACTGAATGTTACTGGAAAAAATCTACTTTGTTCAGAGTAGGTACAACTTTGAAGTACATAACAGTGCAACAGTTGTGTAAAAAAGAAGTGCCTCATAGACCGAGTTCTGATGCTCTCTATGATGATTTTATTGCAGAAGCAAAGAAGAGGAAGGTTGATAACTGTGAGATGCTCAAATACCTAAATAATTTTCAATACACAAGTGTTATGCAGTATTCACTTCATTATTTTCTGACAAAACAGCCTCAGCATCTTAAAACCGATATAAACAAGGTTGTAGATGCCATGAAAGTAGTTTTTAATGAAGCTGCAATAAATGCTATTGAAGAAGCAACAAGGAAACAGAACAAAACTAGCTTGTGGTACGAGATGAGGTATGGTCGTATAACTGCTTCGAAGACACATGAAGTCAATGTTTGCAATACACAAAATGGCTTATTAGTAGCTACCACTAGGGGAACAAAAATACCTAACACAGCTGCGATGAGAAGAGGAAGGAATTTGGAGTTAACTGTGCGAAAGAAAGTGAGTGCCAAGTAAATAAAAAAATCTCAACTTGTGGACTATATATTTGCAAATAGTACCCGATGATAGCAGCCTCTCCTGATGGTATAACTAAAGATGCCGTTATTGAAATCAAATGCCCTACCAAGGCGAATACGAAGGAAAAATATTTAAAAAATGGAATCATTTCAAACAAATGCTGCAAATGTATGCTCCTAGGGTAAAAAAATGCTATTTTTGTGTTGCCGATAGTAATTTTGAAGAAACACAAAATGTAGATATTATTTTAATTAAATATGATGATGCTTACGTTGTTAATTTAATACAAATATTATCGTTGTTCTGGACAACTAATATTTATACCATCTTATACAGGAATACCAGTATGTGATTTGATTATTTAATATAAATTACTTTATTACTATCATGTGTAGATATACAAATTGATTGAATAAAAATAACATTTCATCTTCATTATTGTTTTATTGCCAATTATTTTGCATTATGTACATACATTATTTACATGTGATGGTAAAAGCTTCCTATAAGTAACAATTTAATGTATATAACTCCTGTGAATAGTGGCTGACTATTAATATTGTGTTCACAAAACAGTCATTCCCTAATCAAAATTATAACTACCTACATATATTATAAATACTAATCTACCGAAAATATATCAAATTAATTTATTCCAATAGGGTACATACATACATAAAATCACGCCTCTTTCCCGGAGGGGTAGGCAGAGACTACCTCTACATACACAAAAATCAATAATGAACAGAAGCTTATTTGTTTTATTGTTTGCTATAAGTAACTCAAATATTGCCAGCATACTTACATCAAAATGATCTTCACACATAAAAACATTTGAATGCGATAAAATACTCTTTGGATCTCTTCGAGCTAGCTGCAACCACTTCTTTCGTTTTTTTGGATTCGTTGGAACAGACACAAACAATTTTTGCGGAGTTTTTATTGAAGTATTTGTACATTTTGGTACTACACACCATTTATAAACCATTTTGTTTGATAAATTGAGAGAGATATAATCAAAATCACTGTAACTACTGAAACTGCACCTAATGATAATCAGTTTACTTGCGTGTGACGTCACACAGGTTATATAGCGTCCGCCATTACTATGAGAGCGTTTTTGGAGCGCTATTTAAATTTCAACCTTTATAATTCATTTTTTATTATAAATACTGCGTATTTCTCGGAAATATAAATGAAGTGTGTTTATTATGTCATAAAGAATAATTTTAAACTATTTCTAAAAAACAGTCAAATAGCCTATTGCCAATTAATAGATTTTGAGGTTAGTATTAAATATAAAGGCTGTGGTGTAGCATAATACAAATTTGAGACATTCTTACCTCAAAACAAATGTTGCATTGTTGTTTTAGAACAAATAAAGCTTTGGTTTTTCTTTAGATGTACAAGTGGAATATGTAGTCACTAACTTGATATTTTATCATACTTACATCGAAATGATCTTCACAAAAATACATTCTCGATGTTGTTGATAAACAATGAGCACCATCCCTCCTTGCCAGTTCTAACCACCTTCTTCGCATTTTTTGGTTGACCGGAACACGTATGAATAATTTAGTCGGAGTTTTTATACTTGTATTTGTACACTGGGGCACTATACAGTTCTTGAAATACGAAGTTTCCATTTTTATTTAAACAAAACAATCTTTTGCCGTAAGTGAACACAATCGCTTGCCACTATGTGACGTCATTCACGACGCCATGATACTTTGTTGTGTTTCAACGTCAGATTATTTTTTTTTAAACTGAAAATATGTGTTTTAAATACAATTTTTATCATGAAATATTATATTTCTGGGGTAATGCAGGCAATAAAATATCGAAATAAGCCATTCTTGAAATTTACGACACAGGCCTATCTTAGCTATTTTTTTCATACATGATTGTGAATTTTACCTACTGTGGTGCAATAAAGAGCTATTGTTTTGTATGGCTAAGATGTAAACTTTAAAAAATTTTACTTCCTGGCATTATGTATCAAATTTTAATGTCACCCCTAGCATAATCACATTATCTTGGAAACTAGTGAATGCATTTTTATCAAACTTTCGTCACATTTACAAGATGTTTTTTTACTAATTATCCACTAACATCTGGTTTTGGAGATCGGCATTTTTAGCTTGCGCAATGCACAAGATCGGATCATAATTTAAGTGCTAATCATAAATTAAAAAATATTCATAATCTTTATTCAATAAACAAGGGATTATTTTATTATTAAAATAAATGTAATTAAATATTTCACCCTTAAGTCACGTGACAATGAACACCAATCAAAATGCGTGACGTCACGTGTTGCAATACAAGAATTTTCGCTGTCAAGTACTATGGTGTTTGTTGATATTTGGATAAAATTATTACTGTTATTTCCGTGCAACTTCTTCAAAATTTGCTCGATTATCTTTTTGAATAAATTTTTAAAGGTTTTCCCATAATGGAAAAAGAAAGCAGAATGAAGTTTAGGCATATAGATAGTTCAAATTTGTCAAGAATTGATTGCTTTACGGTGGCTAATTTCTTCGCAACGAATAGTAACTTCTGCTCTGCTGAATTTAGAAATGTGAAGACATCCATGTAAGTAATATACTCTAGATACATCATTAAAGTAATAGTAGGTATTTTTAAACTCGAAAAGGTTAATTATAAGATAAAAATAAAATAATATGATTTTGAGGTTATTTTTTATCTTTTTAACAAATTGTTTCATTTCTTTTAGTTCCTCGAGGCAGTCATATGGAGACGATGCTGTGGGATATGTCCAACGTTGTCGAGATGCAAAATTGTGCACAATTAAACTTACATCAAAGTGATCCTCACAGAAATACATTTTACTTTGTGTAGATATGTGTGCCGGATCCCGACGGGCTAATTGAAGCCACTTTTTCCGCATCGTTTTTGTACGTGGAACGTGAATAAACAGTTTTTCGGGTGTTTTAATAGTTGTACTTTTACACTGCGGCACCGCACAATATTTATAAAATTTAGAATCCATATTATTATCTCATAACTACGAAATAACTATTCATTTCGACAATTTTTTGTAACACGTGACGTCACAACCGGCGTTTGACAGGTATATGCATTTGGGCGCGAAATTTTAAATGGAATTTTAAATAAATTATATTAAACGTTTAAAAACTTTATTGACGTTTCTTATGATTGTTACGTCGTGCCGCTTCTGTCTCCCCGGCATTCCTCTCAACAGCCCGGGAAGATCCTTTGTAATTTTGTTTCTTGTGTTTATCAGTCTCGATGTTTTCTGTGTACATAAATTAGTAAATAAATAAATAAATAAATAAATAAAATAATTTATTTTAAAGGTATAACTTGTTATAAAAAAATTATAATAAATAGTTAGGGTTATAGTTGATACTTATGCATGGTTTTAAACACTTTCCCAAAAATAGTCCCCATCCCTTTTGTCATATCTTATTGGTTTCACAACATTGGTTGACGTCAAATTACTTAAAACTAAGTACACTGCCGCTTCCAAAGTATCAGTGCAGAAGAATCGGTAACAAACTGCACTGCAGCATTTTCTTCAATAACGTAAACAAAAGAACGTGCTGTTTTAAACATGTAGCGTTTTAGCAAAACATCGCAAGTAAAAGTAAAGAGAGATGATAAAAAAATTGATACAATATAGACAAACTTTATTTGGACTAGTTTTACAAGTTAAGGTGCCGTGTGGTTCCCGGCACTATTACAAAAAAGAATAGGACCACTCCATCTCTTTCCCATGGATGTCGTAAAAGGCGACTAAGGGATAGGCTTATAAACTTAGGATTCCTCTTTTAGGCGATGGGCTAGCAACCTGTCACTATTTGAATCTCGGTTCTATCATTAAGCCAAATAGCTGAACGTGGCCATTCAGTCTTTTCAAGACTGTTGGCTCTGTCTACCCCGCAAGGGATATAGACGTGATCATATGTATGTATGTATGTAATGTTACAAGTTAAGAGAGGTCGTGGGTTAAGCTATAGACACGAGATCCAGCAAGTAGCCGATAGACCGCTAGAGGATAGTAAGTTACCTGGTTTGGTGGTAATCAAAAGGTGAAGACCTGATGCGCGTGCGCACTTTTATGAGCTTCCCTGTGGGCTGTGGAGAGGAATGCCGGGGAGACAGAAGCGGCACGACGTAACAATCATAAGAAACGTCAATAAAGGCTAATTATTTCAGCCTTTATTGACGTTTAATATGATTTTTTAATATACACAATAATTTTACAATATTTTTTATTTTATTTAATCTTCTTTCTTAACAAATAAAGCAAAATTCCAAAAGTTGAGCAAACATCTTCTCTTATTCGAGTATTTTATTTCATTTGTAACGCACACAAACACATACATATGATATGGTCACGTCTATATCCCTTGCGGGGTAGAAAGAGCCAACGGTATTGAAAAGACCAAGTTTAGCTATTTGGCTTTATAATAGAACTAGCTGTGCCCGCGACTTCGTCCGTGTGGAATAGTTATTTTGGGCATCATTGAAGCCCTCAAAGATGAATTATTTTCCCCATATTTTTCACATTTTCCATTATTTCTTTGCTCCCTAATAGTTGCAGCGTGATGTTATATAGCCTAAAGCCTTCCTCGATACATGGTCAATTCAACACAAAAAGAATTTTTCAATTCAATTAGCGCGTTCAAACAAACAAATTCTTCAGCTTTATAATATAAGTATAGATTGAGATTCAAATAGTGACAGGTTGCTAGCCTTCTTTACTTCTGTCACTTTCTGTTTGACGTTCACACTGACAGACAGCATGTTTATCCTTAAAGTGATGAAGTAATGTTTTTTTTTTTAGATTAAGATTATTAAATCCTACTTCTAATATTATAAATGCGAAAGTTGGTATGTCAGTATGGATGTTTGTTACTCTTTCACGTTAAATCTACCGAACCGATTACGATGAAATTTGGTATATAGGTAGCTGAAAACCCAGAATAACGCATAGGCTACTTTTTATCCCGGAGTTCCCGTGGGATTGATAGGGTTTCCATGCGGACGTAATCGCGGGCGGCCTCTAGTTTTAACAAAATATTAAGTCGTCGCTCGTTTACTCGAGATTACTTTGTAATTCAGAGTGTGGTTCCCGGCACCGATACAAAAAAGAAGTGGTCCTATTCTTTATTGTATTGGTGCCGGGAACCACACGGCACTTAATAAGTTTAAAGTATAATCAGAGATTAGTGAGTTAAAGATTTATTGATGTTTTTTTTTAATTTACTATTTATGGTTTTTTTGACGTCCATCGACCACCGGTCACCCAGGTACTAAGTTATGGAATCAAAAGCCAGGATCGCAACAAAACGTTTATATTTATTTTATATTACAGGAACCGTCGACATATACATATATATTGTTTGTGAAAAATTATGGCGAAAAACATACATATCTTTGCTAAATATACTATCATTTAGTTCTATATTTTCATAAATAAAGCTATTCTTTATAAAAAAAAATAAAAAGAAGATATTATCTAAAAGAAAAATAAATATTTCCTATTTTTGAAAACCTATTTAGTAATATACCTTTAATATTTTCAATAATAATATCGTGCAGATAGGAAGATGCCGTGTGGTGCCTGGCATCAATAGAAAAAAAAAAGAATATAGTAAAAGAAAAGGATAATAATACGGTTTTTACGCGAAGCGACTCCCGTCCGACCTCCGCGACCTTTGCAGGGGAACCTGACCCGTGTTGGATCGATCATGGTCACACATCCAGTTGCATGAATGTGCAGGTTCCCTCACGATGTTTTCTCTTATCGTAAGACCATCAGTTAGTATTCAAACTAAGGTGATTACAATTAGTTGCGACGACGCATTACGATTACTGACCACTTCTACGGTCTCTTATTATTCTGAACTCTACGTTTTTTAATCACGACAGGTTTTATTATCTCGCACAACTTGTCACCGGTATGAGTCTTACGGTGTTTAGTTAACGAACTCATCTGAATGAACTGACGTTGGCACACGTCACATTCATATGGCTTTTCACCGGTGTGAATTCTACGGTGTATTAATACATTCCTCTTGTCACTGAACGTTTTTTGACATACGTCACATTCATAGGGCTTCTCACCGGTATGTGTTCTGAGGTGGACCGCCAAATTGTTCTTGTGACGGTAACATTTATGACACACGTCACATTGGTAAGGTTTCTCGCCCGTGTGAGTCCTAAGATGTATCGCAAATATATTCTTCTGACGGTAACTTCTATGACAGACGTCACATTCGTAAGGTTTCTCGCCCGTGTGTGTTCTATGATGGACTGTCAAAATTCTCTTCCTACTGAATTTCCTATGACACACGTCGCATTCATAAGGTTTCTCGCCTGTGTGCGTTCTGAGATGCACAGCCAAATAATTCTTCTGCGGGAAAGTTCTACAACAAATCTTACATTCGTAAGGTTTGTCACCAGTGTGAGTTCCCTTATGTATTTTCAATGAATTTCTGTGACCAAATCTGCGTTGACACACGTCACATTCATAAGGTTTCTCACCGGTGTGAGTTAATTTGTGTATTTTCAATGAGTTCCTGTGTCCGAATCTGCGTTGACACACGTCGCATTCATAAGGTTTCTCGCCAGTATGAGTTCTACAATGCACCATCATGTCGTAACTTTTCTTGAAGCACTTCTGACACACATCACATTGGTGAGGTCCGTGACTACTCCGTGTTGTCGACACTCGTCCAGGCTCGTGCTGTTCAATGTTGGTTGTGCTACCTTCAGGTTGCTGTATGTCAGCTCCCGATGTGGGGTAGAGAGTGGGAGCATCTGAGATTAACATAAATAATTAGCAAAGTTATAAAAAACATAACAAATATGTAAGCTTTCTTCTATGGACTCTTATATGGACTCTTATTTTGGGCGATGGGCTAGCAACTTATCACTATTTGAATCACAATTCTATCATAAAGCCAAACAGCTGAACGTGGCCTGTCAGTCTCTTCTAGACTGTTGGCCCTGTCTACCCCGCAAGGGATATAGACGTGCCTATATGAATGAATAAATGTAATGTGTGTATGTTTATTTTTATCCCACTGTTACTATGATGCTTCACATTTTTTTTGATTTATTTTTTCACATTGAAAAAAATAGACATATTATAATGGGTCTCTACCTAATTTTGTTGTAAATTGTTATTTGTTTTTTCAGAAAATTAAGGCTTCATTTATTATTTGACTTGGATGTTTATCTATATTCAGTATTTATTATAAAATAAAGTACCGTTGAGTTAGTATCTCCTAACACAAGTCTCACACTTACTTCGAGGCTAACTCAATCTGCGTAATTTGTCCCCTATATATATTTATTTATTGTTAAAATCTTAGAAAAATCAAACACATACCTTCTGTGATTTCCACCTCCGTCTTTATGTCTTCGTCTGGCTCACGCTTTATTTGAACTTGGGAGTCATCTATGTACGGTTCAATCTTCACCTCTTCGATTTTAACAAATGACACATTCGGCGGCCGAGGGGAACCTGCAAATATGATTTGTCATTCAAAAGCAACTATATCAAATTAAAATTCAAAACTTTATGCTAATGCCAAAAATATAATCATGTGACTCATTAACAAATCAAACGTTGTACGGCTATTTCGCATTAAAACTTACCATATTGTTCCTCTTCTTCAATATCACAGTCGAATTCTATCTTTGGCTCTATTTTGATGTTTACAACAGGCACGGGGAGATCCCCAGATCCGGCCAGAGATCCACACTGACCAACGGCACCGTCCATCACGGATAGTGGTTGAATATTTGTCTGCAAGCATGTAAATATATATAATCACCGTTTATATCCCTTGCGGGGTAGACAAAGCCAACAGTGTTGAAAAGACTGATAGGCCACGCTCAGCTATTTGGCTTAATGATAGAATTGAGATTCAAATAGTGACAGGTTGCTAGCCCATCGCGTATAAGAAGAATCCCAAGTTTTATAAGCCTATCCCTTAGTCGCCTTTTATGACATCCATGGGAAAGAGATGAAGTGGTACCATTCTTTTTCTATTTGTACCAGGAACACATAAATTATAATATGAATATATCTTGGTGCAAGCCCCATTTTGTGATGATGGCATGATATTTGAACTCTTGGGATAGAGTTAGGGCTCTGTCAGCAAATTAAGTTTAGATAGACGCCTATTATGTAGATTGCATTGTGCACTAAGTTATCACTTAATTATTATTTTTTTATCTATACACCATTGTGAATAGATAAAAAAATTAGTAGGTAGTCTCTGCCTACCTCTAGGAAACGTATTTACGTACCTACTTTAATGTATCCACCAGCAACTTGGATGCGTTGCCGTATACCACACAAACCACACAGAATTGCTAAGCCTCGAGTTATTTATTATCAGACTATAATTTTTTTTTTAAATATTGTTTCCTCTTGCCTTCAGGAAAGAGGCGTGATTAAATGTATTTAGTAATTGGATTAAAACACTTTCACACCCCTCAATACACAGTGCAGTGCTACAGTACTGCATAGCATTAGGTATAGTGCAATCCTTTTCTTCTCTTTAATTGATCAATACTTTACAGCAGTCAGGAGGTCAATTTTCTGACTGATCCAAACAAACTAACTAAATAGAAATACTATCCGACCCACGGGAGGGCCAGGACTAGGGATGGCGATCCGAGATAGAATAATCGATATTACAAAACCAAAAAAGATCGATTTCTTAAATTATCGATATGCTTGTAGAATTACTAACGATTTCTCAGTAAATATTGCTTAATTGAATAAAATTATACAATATGACTTGAGCATGTGACACAAATGAAATATTCCTTTTAGGATAAACGGTATCAAAGCTAATGTGGAGGTTGCCTATCACCACAATGCTGAATCGATTATATTATTATTATTATATCGATCCAGGTAAGTGATATTTCATCTTTGAAAATCGTCAATAATTTTTTTAAGTTCAGATATAAAGCATTGGGAGCTTTAACTTTACGATGTAATTAATATATACATCCATAAAATAAATACATTTTGAAAATAAATGATTTCCTTCATACCTGATCTGAGTTAGACATAGTAATAAAATGATTGTTATAATGGAATGCCCTGAACTAAAAGAAAATTAAGTTACTGGTGAGAAATCTGTTATGGATTAAATTTACATTAATATAGCAAACGTGAAAAAAATAGATTATTAAAAAATCAATCGATTTAAAAATCGGAAAGAATCGCAATCCCTCCACAGGCTGGCACAGCACAGGACCAACCAGACTTTAGAGTTGTCACCACGTACCTACTCTTTGGCTGTCACTGTCATTGTATCTTATGTCAATATCAGCTGTTGTGTTCTATTCTGTTTACGGCAGATATATACCTAATTTATCAATAACTACGACTACAAGGTACTACCGGTAAAATTTGATAATAACTTTTCTTTATTTAATGTTATGTCAGAGGTTTACCTGTGGGTGATGGGTCGCGTGATTTGTTGTGAATTGTGGCGTAGATGTCGCCACAAAGGTATTAAAATAAAACACTCGACTTTGCCAATGTTTTGTTATAATAAAAAAAAAAACTTAAAATTAACAAAAAAACAATATTTACAAACATTTAATTTTTATTACCAACAGTTTAATAATATACGTATAAAACATGTTTACAAAGAGATTATCATGCGTAATATCAGTAGGTACAACATATATGTAGTCTAAAAAGCACCAGAGATTTTATATCTTATTCTCCGAAAGAATGTACTACATATTTCTTTTTTTTTCTTTTCTTGATTTTTTTTGTTTGGATATTCTTGACACGGGCGGCTAGATAAATTAAAAATTGGAGATGTATTTACAATTAATTATGAAGTACGTACGTAGTTTTATTATTTATTTTCATTATGGCAATTAAACTACTTACTTTAAGAGCTTATTTTTGCCAGCGTCAAGTTTTCATCAGTCCTCGTTTTAACATTCAACTTACAATCTATATAATATTATTATCGGTGCTTACAATATTCGAGAAAAATTCGAATTAATACGTACTTCGGTTTGAAAGAAACGAAATTATTTATTGGAGCAAACATAACTTCAAAAATCTTATTCTAACTAATATGCTGCCAAAAAGGTTCCACTCAGCTTTATGTCATGACATGGTCATGAGTTTGAGAGTTGATCAAGGACAAGCTGTTCGTGTTTTGAAGGAAAAAATTATACACAGATTATAAAAAGTAAACCTTATAAAATTTAGACTAGTAATAAAACTTAAAACAAATTCTTTATACCTACTTCTTTTTGTATATTACTGTCTTGAAGAATAAAGCTGCATATATAAACCAAATAAAATTCAAATGTACAGTCTTACAATATACTTATATTTCTTTCATTTAAGAGTAAGTAAAGTTTTTTACTGTAAGCGAACAAGTATGGTATAAAATATGGACTTTATTTACTAAAAATATTATAAGTACCTAGTTACTTACATATTTATTTTTATTATTTGAGATTCTAACGAAGTCTTGTACCTATAACAGATTACACCATCCAAATAAGTTATATTTTTTATACTTATTTAATTTAATACTTTTTTTTTACAAAATCAGATCTCTAAAATATTTTTTTTTTTTTTTAAATTCGTCACATTATTGTAAACGGCCGCCTCGTTAAACTAGTTATCACAAAGGAAAGCTCTTCCGTATGCGAAAATATTTTTTTAGTTTAACCCAGTTTCTTACGACTCAGTAATAATTTTGAACACTCCATCTTCAACTTTGTAACATTATTTAAACTGTTTTATTAACGTTACAACTCAACTTATCGACAATTCTGTCGAAATTGTATCTTTGACATCGTTCACGATTTGTCCGTCGCTATTCAGTCTAGCATTAAGCCCGCCTTTTTGCAACTTGTCATGTTTAACTTTAGAACTGACTCGCCCCCCAGCTAAAGCATAACGCAACTTCTCCCAAAACCAGGGATCACCCCATTTAACATAAGTATTCGTTGATAGGTAAGCTCTCAATTCCGCGTCCAAATCCGCCTGTGGAGGGGCGTCTTCTAGCAGAATAACTACGATTCTAGTTCTTTTCTCTTGTTGAGCTCTTTTATGAGCGATTCTGAACTCCATTGTGCCCCAAACAGACTCGACGAAGCTCTTCGACAGAACGATAATGGTCCTTCTAGATTGTTCGACGGAATTCACAATTTGCGCGGGAATCCATTCGCCGATAATCCAATCTCTGTAATGCACGCACAATTTGAACGGTCTCGAACCGCTTTCCAATATCGGTATTAATTTCTCGGCGACAAATTTCTCGTCCTTATGTGAAAAAGATATGAACGCGTCGTATTTTTTGTCTTTATCTATGTCTGCCTCCTCTATCAACCAGCGCAGTTTCTCGCACGAATATATGAATATTTTCACTTCTATAGAATATCTGTAGTAAACGCCGGCTAATATTATGAATATTACACTAATTATAGCTAATGTACCGCCGAGTATTGCAGCTCTCTGTACGGAACACAATCTCGGCGCGTCTATAGGCCACGGGGAGAGTCCATTGGAACATTTGACGTCATCTTTGTCCAAAACGAAACGATTATAATCCTGCAAAATTTGAATGGCGTCGTCGTGGTAACAATCGCACAAGAACGGGTTGCCGCTCAGTTTCAGCGACGTGTTCCTCATTAGCAGCCCGATTGGTATTTCGTCAATGTCGTTTTGCGACAAATCTAAATATCTCACCGATTGTGGGATACGAGGAAGTTTTTGTATTTTCAAACCTCGCAAAATTAGTCTGTCGACGTGACTCGGTAATTCTAGATTGTCTGTTTTATTCGTTAACGTAAGTTGTGTGCCGTTCAATGTGTATTTTGCCGGGTCGGGCATCGAACCGGGCATTGTATTACACAAAAGTTCCAAATGTTTCGTAGACGGTCTGATTTCGCACGTACACCCGACAGGACAGTCGTTTGACAATTGACACGTTAATATATTAGGATCTATGCTATTGATCAATTCGCCTTTTAGTTTCGGCGGGGATACACAGATGGCGTTGCCTACGTTCAGTTTAGGAATTTCGTTGAAGTAGGGTAGTTTATTGTGGAGTTTTAAGAGGAAATTCTGGTTCATACAATCGCATACGAACGGATTGTGGTCAAGTAATATTGTCGAATGTAAAGTTTTTGTTGTGACCTCGTCTGTGGTGAATCCTATAGAATTGAATAACACTATTCTGGATATGTTGTTGTAACGGAGGTCAATTATGGAGTCTTCGTTGTCCAAAAGGAATTGCGTATCGGCGTCCTGCAATAAGAATGAAATGCATAAATACCATGGATACAATACAGGTAAGGTTCCCCTGCAAAGGTCGCGGAGGTCAGACGGGAGTCGCTTCGTGTGAAAACCTGACTCACACAATCCAGGGTCCACGGTCGAAGGCGCACCCCGGGCTCCTCTCCAGAGCGGTGAGGATGCGACCGGGACTAAATCCGAAAGGAATCTTAGTTCTAAAAAAGAACAAGAAGAACGAGATGGTCCTACCATCTCGTTCCCATGGATGTCGTTAAAGGCAACTAAGGTACAGGCATATAAGCTTGAAATTATTCTTTTAGGCGATGTGCTAGCAACCTGTCACTATTTGAATCTCAATTTCTATCATTAATCTAAACATCTGAACGTGGCCTATCAGTATTTTCAAGACTGTCTACCCCGCATGGGATATAGACATGATTATATGGACGTACATAATAAATATCATATACTTACAGAGAAGTGCCGTGTGGTTCCCGCCGCCAATACAAAAAAGAATAGGACCACTCCATCTCTTTCCCATGGATGTCGTAAAAGGCGACTAAGGGGTAGGCTTATAATTATAAACATGGGATTCTTCTTTTAGGCGATGGGCTAGCAACCTGTCACTATTTGAATCTCAATTCTATCTTAAAGCCAAATAGCTGAACGTGGCCTATCAGTCTTTACAAAACTGTAGGTTCTGTCTACCCCGCAAGGGATATAGACGTGATTATATGTATGTATGTACTTACAGACAAATCCGTGATCAAGTTTCGCGACAGATTGAGAATTCTCATTTTCTGATACAAAACGAAACGCCAATCGTCAAATATTTGACTTATATTGTTGTAACTCAAATCCAACACTTCCAATGTGTTGTAAAACATTCTGAATGGTGATTGCGGCGTTTCTGAATACTGATTCAGAATCGTATCTGAATACTGATTCAGAATCGTATTCGGAATCAGCGTGAGTTGATTTTTGGACAAGTGTATATTTTTCAATGATAAAGCGTGACTTATTGATGATTCCGGTATATGTTTTAATTGATTTTCGTTGATTTTCAGCGTGTGAAGTTTTGACAGGCCGGAGAGTAGATTTCTGTGGACAAAATGTGTTAATTATTCTTTCGTTTCTAATTAACATGGATGTCGTAAAAGGTGACTAAGGGATAGGCTTATAAACTTGTCACTATTTGGATCTCAATATTATCATTAAGCCGAGCAACTGAATGTGGCCTTCAGTCTTTTCGGGACTATTGGCTCTGTCTACCCCGTAAGGGATATCCCTTACGGGGTAGACAGAGCCAATAGTTCCGGCAATATAGCCGTGACTATATATATGTATGTTTTTTTTTTTATTAATATCATCACTACATAGTATAAAACAAAGTCGCTATTTTAGACTGTTTGTCTGTATGCTTAAATCTTTAAAATTATGCAACGGATTTTGATGCGGTTTTTTGAAACAGGTAGAGTGATTCAAGAGGAAGGTTTTTATGTATAATAACATTTATAATTTTGCACCCGTGCGAAGCCGGGGCGGGTCGCTAGTCTTTACTATATTTATAAAGCTGATGATGAGTTTGTTTGAACGCGCTAATCTCAGGAACTACTGGTTCGAATTGATAAATTCTTTTTGCGTTGAATACTTAGACCATTTATCGAGGAAGTCTTTAGGCTATATAACATCACGCTGCAACTACTAGAAGCGAAGAAATAATGGAAAATGTGAAAAAAACGGGTCAAAGTATTCATCCTTGAGGTCTTCAATGACGCCCAAAATAACTATTCCACGCGGACGAAGTCGCGGGCACAGCTAATAATATATATAATACTTACGGAGGGAGTGTTTCAATACGATTCCTGTCCAAATTGAGCTCCAGCAAACTGCCCAAAGGCCAAAACACCATCTCATTTAGCGCAGCTATATTGTTACCACTCAAGTCTAAAATGGTCAGTGAACTTTGGTCTCGGAACAAATGTTCAGGTAATTCTTGTATTTTATTGTTTTTCAGCGATATGGATTCCAGTTGAGAAGAGTTTGTGAATAGATCTGAAATTGAGGTATAGAATAGATTAGATTTATTTACAAAATTGGATACAAGGTATCACTTGTGTGTGCCGTGTGGTTCCCGGCACCAATACAAAAAAGAATAGGACCACTCCATCTCTTTCCTATGGATGTCGTAAAGGGCGACTAAGGGATAGGCGATCCTTTTTTTAGGCGATGGGCTAGCAACCTGTCAGTATTTGGATCTCAATTCCATCATCAAGCCGAGCAGCTGAACGTGGTCATTCAGTCTTTTCAGGACTGTTGGCTCTGTCTACCCCGTAAGGGATATAGACGTGACTATATGTATGTAGGTATCACTTATTGACGTCACATCACTTAAATCTAATTATAACTACTGCCGCTTCCGAAGCGCGTGTGTAAAAGAAGCGGCGGAACAAACTGCACTGCGTCATGCAACAAATTAATTATATAAATCCGGCCGTTAGACGGCCTCTGTGGCGCAGCGGTAGTACGCTTGTCTGTGACACCGGAGGTCCCGGGTTCGAATCCCGGCCAGGGCATGATGAGACACAAACTTTTTCTAATCGCCCTGAGTCTTGGATGTTTATCTATATAAGTTTTATTATAGAACATAGTATCGTTGAGTTAGTATCTCGTAACACAAGTCTCGAACTTACTTCGAGGCTAACTCGATCTGTGTAATTTGTCCCGTATATATTTATTTATTTTAAATCTCCTGTTTGATTTCCTTCCACCCGAAGGTTGACTGGAAGAGATTGCATTAGCGATAAGTCCGCCTTTGTACCATCTCTATTAGTTTTGTACTTATTTGTATGTTTTACTCTTAAGGTACAATAAAGAGTTTTATCTATCTATCTATCTTAAAGAGATCTCCTACATACATACATACATACATATGTTCACGTCCATATCCCTTGCGGGGTAGACAGAGCCAACAGTCTCGAAAGGACTGAATGGCCACGTTCAGCTGTTTGGCTTAACGATAGAATTGAGATTCAAATAGCGACAGGTTGCTAGCGCATCGCCTAAAAAAGAATCCCAAGTTTGTAAGCCTATCCCTTAGTCGCCTTTTACGACATCCATGGGAAAGAGATGGTGTGGTCCTATTCTTTTTTGTAATGGTGCCGGGAGCCGCACGGCAGGCCACCTATCTACTACATACCTGAAGGTAGTTTGGAAATCTGACAATTATCCAATTTTAACTTCCGCAAAGAGGGGAGGTTGGACAAAGAGTGGGGGGAGAGTCGCATGGCCGCGCCATTGTCAAACGCTTCGATCTGTGAAAGAGGAATTAAATTTAATAAAATATCTTATATATAACCACAAGGGATATAGACGTGATTATATGTATGTATGTATGTATCTTATATATAAAATTCTCGTGTCACAATATATATAAGACTAGAGGCCGCCCGCGACCTCGTCCGCATGGAAACCCTATCAATCCCGCGGGAACTCTGGGATAAAAAGTAGCCTATGTGTTATTCTGGGTCTTCAGCTACCTACATACCAAATTTCATGGTAATCGGTTCAGTAGTTTTTGCGTGAAAGAGTAACAAACATCCATACATCCATACAAACTTTCGCCTTTATAATAGTAGTAGGATATATATATACACAATAGCGGCCCGCCCCGGCTTCGCACGGGTGGATCCAGCGCACGCACGGAAAGATTTTCGGTAGCGCTTTTTTTCCCGGATTACTTTATGAATGTTGAATAATCTACCTGAAAACTAATTTATTTCAAAACAAATTTATGCCTATGTCACTTTTGAAGGTCTATTCTATATCTGTGCCAAATTTTATCAAAATCGGACCAGTAGTTTTTGAGTTTATTCCACACAAACATACAAAAATACAAATCTTTCCTCTTTATTATTAGTGTGGATGTGGATATAAAATTCTCGTGTCACAATGTTTGTCTCAGTAGGTACTCCGCCGAAACGGCTTTACCGATTTTAACCAAATTTTGCATGCATATTCTGTAGGTCTGAGAATCGGCTAACATATTTTTTTTTCATACCCCTAAATATACAAAAATTAAGTGTGTTGTCCACACTTAATTTTTTTTTAACTACAAATTACTTAAAAATTATTTATATGGCAAAACAACGTTTGCCGGGACAGCTAGTATATATATATATATATATATATTTATATATTTACAGTCGAATTGAGAATCTTCTTCTTTGAAGTCGGTTAAAAATATGGTTTTTAAAGTGATTCATTAATTCATTACGAGTAATCACTTAAGGTGGTAAGTTTTTAATATGATTTGTCTTCTAAATACATCACATACATACATAAAAACATATCCCTTGCGGGGTAGACAAAGCCAGCAGTCTTGAAAATACTGATAGGCCACGATCAACTGTTAGGCTTGATGATAGAATTGAGATTCAAATAGTGTCAGGTTGCTAGGTTAGCTTAAAAAAGAATCTCAAGTTTAAAAGCCTACAACATCAACGGGAAAGAGACAGAGCGGTCCTAATCACTTTTAAGAAAAACCTTTTAAAAATTAATCCTACTACTATTATAAAGGCGAAAGTTTGTATGGATGTTTGTTACTCTTTCACGCAAAAACTACTGAACCGATTACCATGAAATTTGGTATGTAGGTAGCTGAAGACCCAGAATAACACATAGGCTACTTTTTATCCCAGAGTTCCCGCGGGATTGATAGGGTTTCCATGCGGACGAAGTCGCGGGCGGCCTCTAGTTATTTATATTCTTACACACATACATAAATCACGTCTCTCTCCCGGAGGGGTAGGCAGAGACCACACCTTTCTATTCTATTCTTACCGTTTTCAAATAGCCGAGACCGTTAAACGCTTGTTCTTCTATGACTTCCACAGGGTTCCCGAAGAAAGAGAACTCTTCCAAATTGGGGATGTGTCTAAAAACATTATTCGGGAGCGCCTTGATCAGATTCCTGTCCAAAGACAGGACTTTTAAAGAGTTCAAACCTGGAAAAAGAGCGAATAATGTTCGTCCATGATTTAGATTTAAGAAATCTATACATATACATACATATGGTCACGTCTATATCCCTTGCGGGGTAGACAGAGCCAACAGTCTTGAAAAGACTGAATGGCCACGTTCAGCTGTTTGGCTTAATGATAGAATTGAGATTCAAATAGTGACAGGTTGATAGCCTGTCGCCTAAAAAAGAATCCCAAGTTTGTAAGCGTATCCCTTAGTCGCCTTTTACGACATCCATGGGAAAGAGATGGAGTGGTCCTATTCTATTTAGATTTAAGATATCTATATTTGTGTATATTGACGTCCGATGAAAATGCTGCAGTGTAGTTCGTTCCGCCGCTTCTTCTACACACGCGCTTCGGAAGCGGCAGTAGTTATAATTAGATTTAAGTGATGTGACGTCAATAAGTGATACCTTGTGTCCAATTTTGAAAATAAATCTATTCTATTCTATTCTAATGATGTATTAGTAAGTTAGTGCAGTGTGGATTTTGTCATTTTACAATAGAAACACAATTATATCTTTCGCATACATACATAAAATCACGCCTCTTTACCGGAGGGGTAGGCAGAGACTACCTCTTTCCACTTGCCACGATCTCTGCACACTTCCTTCGCTTCATCCACATTCATAACTCTCTTCATACAAGCTCGGCGGTTTCGGGCACTCTCGACCTGACCCTTTACCAGGACGTCCTTAATTTAATAATATAATAATTATATATGCATTATTAAGTTAGTGCCGTGTGGATTTTGTCATTTTACAATAGAAACACAATCATACCTTTCGCATGGATGTCGTAAATGACGACTAAGGGATATGCTCATGTATTCTGCACTTCTCTTGTAGAGGATGTGATTCTATTCTCAAGCTAAATCCACACGGCAAATTTCATTCGTTCGTTCATTCATATAATCACGTCTATATCCTTAGCGGGGTAGACATAGCCAGCAGTCTTGAAAGAGTGACAGGCCACGTTTAACTCTTAGGATTCATGATAGAATTGAGATTCAAATAGTGACAGGTTGCAAGTTTTGACGGCCTCTGTGGCTCAGCGGTACTACGCTTGTCTGTGACACCGGAGGTCCCGGGTTCGAATCCCGGTCAGGGCATGATGAGAAAAGAACTTTTTCTGATTGTCTTGGGTCTTGGATGTTTATCTATATAAGTATTTATTATAAAATATAGTATCGTTGAGTTAGTATCTCGTAACACAAGTTTAGAACTTACTTCGAGGCTAACTCAATCAGTGTAATTTGTCCCGTATATATTTATTTATTTATTTAAGCCTATCGCCTAAAAAAAGAATCACAAGTTTGTAAGCATATCCGTTAGTCGCCTTTTACGACATCCACGGGAACTAGATGGAGTGGTTCTATTCTTTTTTGTACTGGTGCCGGGAACCACACGGCACTACACGTGTTTGTATATATATGTTATGCATGTGTGTATATATGTTTGCATGTATGTATGTGTGTATGGATGTTTGTATGTATGTGTGTATATGTATGTATGTATGCATGTACTGTATTTAAAAGGCAGAACACATTAAAAACTCACCTCTAAAATTGTTCTCCTCAATTTCCATTATTTTATTCCCCCACAGATGTAGTTTCTCCAGCCTTTTCAGTTCAAAAGCGCCGTCTCGCAATCTCTCTATACCGCTGCCCAGTTCTAAGTAGACCAATTTGGGGAGATCTCTCAGGGGGGGTGGGGAGGTAAACTTGGCTCCCCTGAGGCGGAATTCTCTAAGCTCTGGGAGGGCCGTTAAAGCGGAAATCGGTATGGTATTTTGGGCGGCTGAAAATGAACAATTTTATTTATTTACATACATCCTACTACTATTATAAAGGCGAACGTTTGTATGGATGTTTGTTACTCTTTCACGCAAAAACTACTGAACCGATTACCATGAAAGCTGAAGACCCAGAATAACACATAGGCTACTTTTTATCCCAGAGTTCCCGCGGGATTGATAGGGTTTCCATGCGGACGAAGTCGCGGGCGGCCTCTAGTACATACATAAAATCACGCCTCTTTCCCGGAGGGGTAAGCAGAGACCACCTCTTTCCACTTCTTTTATTTATTTATATATCTATACTGATATTATAAAGCTGAAGAGTTTGTTTGTTTGAACGCGCTAATCTCAGGAACTACTGGTTCGAATTGAAAAATTCTTAATAATTCAATTATTTTTTTATAATTTAATATACATATTATTTATTTATATATTATTTATTTATAATTTAATATAAATATATATTCTACAACAGTCTATTCAACACAAATAATACATTTCTTAATAATTTGTGTTGAATAGACCATTTATCGAAAAAGGCTTTAGGCCATATAACATCACGCTGCAACTATAAGGAGCGAAGAAATAATTGGAAAATGTTGAAAAAATCAAAACAGGAAAAATTTTTCGTCCTTGAGGGCTTCAATGATGCCCAAAATAAAGCTATTCCACGCGGACGAAGTCGCGGCCACAGCTAGTCTATTATATCGCATTATGGATTCATTCGACAATGTGCATTCGTCCACGATTTAGATTTAAGAGATCTATATTTGTAAATTGACGCCCGATGAAAATGCTGCAGTGTAGTTTGTTCCGCAGCTTCTTCTACACACGCGCTTTGGAAGCGGCAGTAGTTATAATTGGATTTAAGTGATGTGACGTCAATAAGTGTTACCTTGTATCGAATTTTGAAAATAAATCTATTCTATTCGCTCACCAGCATCATACATAAGAAGAGTTTTAACGCCAACAAATCCGCTAACATGCTCCGCTTCCAACATGCTCGCCACATCGTTCAGCACAAGAACTTCTATGTGGCTCGATCCGAACTTGTCCAGCCAACACTGCAAGGGTTCCAGGGCGCAGTCGGATACCTTCAACTTGGATAGGGACCCATTTCTCGAGAACGAATGCGACGGCAGTTCTGAGCATGTTAGGTTTTTGAAGCCGTCCTGGAATATTTATTAATATACATATGTACGACGACCTCTGTGGCACAGCGGTAATACGCTTGTCTGTGACATCGGAGGTCCCGGGTTCGAATCCCGGCCAGGGCATGATCAGAAAAGAACTTTTTCTGATTGGCCTGGGTCTTGGATGTTTATCTATATTAAGTATTTATTATAAAATATAGTATCGTTGAGTTAGTATCTCGTAACACAAGTCTCAAAGAACTTACTTCGAGGCTAACTCAATCAGTGTAATTTGTCCCGTATATATTTATATTTATGTACGTTTTGTTAACATTTTAAAAAATAGTAATTTATTGTCATGTGTTGGCAACACTGATTTTGGCTTTTTGACGTTGAGTGAGCCGCGTTTTTCGGTGTCATTGATAAAAAGGGGAACTCGAGATACAAGAAGTATAAAGATATATTATTGTAATTTATTAAAGAAGAACTGAGAAAGGAATTCTGATTGTATCATTTAGTAAGTTAACAAACATAGTTACCCTTATTCAAAAATAAGGGTAACTATGTTTTGTACTACTCTTTAAAGGAAAACCGACGTGTAGACGGGATGATTGTTCATTTGCAACTGATTCACATAATGACAACTCCTATCAATTGGACAATGCATTTGAACATCGAACAATATATGTGTATTGTTTATAGTGTGGTTCCCGGCACCAACAGAAAAAAGAATAGGACCACTCCATCTCTTTCCCATGGATGTCGTAAAAAGCGATTAAGGGATAGGCTTACAAACTTGGGATTCTTTTTTAGGCGATGGGCTTGCAACTTGTCACTGTTTGAATGTCAATTCTATCATATAGCTGAGCGTGGCCTATCAGTCTTTTCAAGACTATTGGCTCTGTCTACCTCGCTAGGGATATAGACGTGACCATGTGTATGTATGTACACAATTTATAAATTTAATATAAGTTGTTTTTTCAGATTTCTGTTTTTAAATTATAATTGTTAAAACTATATTAAGACTATATTAATACGATGTTAAGACTTTAATAAAATTATGTTAATACTTTATTAAGACTACATTAAAACTCTATTATTAAGACTATATCAAGTAGTCTCAGTCATCAGTAATATACGTGCCGCGCGGGAAGAATTTGACATGTTGATAAAAACAAATTTTACACGGCGGCCATTTTGAAATTTGGCTTTCCTCCGGAAAATGCATTTTTTTTTAAATTTAACCAGAACAAGTTATACAAAACATTTCACAAAACTAACCATGCACTGGATCTCAACAGCTACATTCACAGTGCCCTTAACCGCGACCGTTCCTGCTTCTAAATCGCATTCCATGCCATCTCTGCCGTCCGCTAGTTGCATACACGTACAGTCACGCGGACAAGCGAGCGACAGCGGTAGGCAAGCGAGCAGAGCGATCTGAGCGAGCGTAATGAGCTGAGCGAGCGTAGACAACATTGTGACGGGACCTGGAAATAATTGTATTTATTTTAAGTTGTATATACAGGTTTAGTGTTAATACAAACATACATGTAATAACTTCTATTTTAATAGTCTTGAAAAGGCTGAAAGGCCACGTTCAGATGTTTGGCTTAATGATAGAATTGAGATTCAAATAGTGACAGGTTGCTAGCCCATCGCCTATAAGAAGTATCTCAAGTATATATAAGCCTATACCTTAGTTGCTTTTTATGACATCCAAGGGGAAGAGAATAGGACCACTCCATCTCTTTCCCTTGGATCTCGTAAAAGGCGACTAAGGGATAGGCTTACAAAGTAAGGATTATTTTTAGGCGATGCGCTAGCAACCTGTCACTATTTGAATTTCAATTCTATCATTAAGCCAAACAGCTGAACGTGGCCATTCAGTCTTTTCAAGACTGTTGGCTTTGTCTACGCCGCAAGGGATATAGACGTGACATATGTTTGTATGTAATTAGTTTTAAAAAATATATATATATATGTATCAATAATTATCTTTAACCGCAGCTTCGCCCGCGCTATAATATTTAACGCCACCTACAAAAAAATACAGGATTTTACCGCAAATCCCACGGGATCTATATTTTATTTTACCGGGATGAAACGTGCAGGTCTTGCAACGATTTCGGTTTGTGCTCAAACTATTGTACGTATCTAATATTAACACCTTCGTGACATTAATTGATACATCGATTATAAAATATTGTCATTAAGAATCGTTAATTAATGATGATTGTAAATATAATATTACGAGTATTATAAATATACAAAAATAACTCAATAGTATCCATTAGCCAGTCAAAGTTTTATCGCTTTGATAAACAGACACACAGACATCCGATCGGCCATGTGTATGGAAACTGCGCACGCGCATATTGCGCATTATCCAGTGTCCCTACTAATATAATATTATAAATGCGAAAGTAGCTCGGGCTGTATGTCTGTCTGTTATGCTTTCACGCTTAAACCACTAAACCGATTTTGATAATATTAGGTATAAAAATAGAGTTTACCCTGAGGAAAATTAGGATGCTTTTTTGTTTGTTTGTAAACTATTTATTGCACATGAAACAGAAATGTAAGAAATTATAAAAAAAATCTTGAAAAGACTGAATGGCTACGCTCAGCTATTTGGCTTAATGATAGAATTGAGATTCAAATAGTGACAGGTTGCTAGCCCAGTCTTTTCAAGACTGTTGGCTCTGTCTACCCCACAAGGGATATAGACGTGACCATATGTATGTATGTATAAAAAAGTCATTGGCCTAGAATAAAACATAGGCTAATTTTTATCTCAGAGTTCCTGAGGGTTTGATTTTTTATATTTATGATAGGATTTCCCACGCGGACGAAGTCGCGGGCGGCCTCTAATAACATAATAAGTTCTTTTTGTTCGAAAATTAAGTATTAGTGTTTGCGTGTCAAACTAACTACATACATATTTAACACTAGCTTCCGCCCACGACTCCGTCCGCGCGGATGTCGGTCTTCGCGTGGATGGTTTATTTCTCCATTTTGAGTAAATCTGACAATGACATCTTATTGCTACGCTGAATCCACTGCGGGTAAGGCAACGTGTGTTAGTGGTTCTACAGAACAACGTCTATAGGGAAAACTGAAAAATTAAGATTTTTTTTTTACGTATTTTTTGAGGATAAAAAGTATCCCATTTTATGCCCAGGATAATAAGGTATAATTATACCAAGTTTCATCGAAATCGAACCGTTAGTTTTCACGTGATGCCTGAACATACAGACAGGCAGACAAAAAATTTTTTAATCACATCGATCCAGTAACACCCCCTGCTATTTATTTTTTTAATATTTTCAATGTACCTAATTGACCCTTCTACAGATTTATTATATGTATAGATAATAACAGTATCCATTTTCGTAATTTAAACCTTACATCCGGAAACAATATTACAAGACAATGTGCATTCGTTCATAATTTAGATTTAAGAGATCTATGTATATTTGTAAATTGACATCCGATGAAAATGCTGCGGTGTAGTTTGTTCCGCCGCTTCTTCTACACATGCGCTTCGGAAGCGGCAGTAGTTACAATTAGATTTAAGTGATGTGACGTCAATAAAGTGATACCTCGTGTCCAATTTTGAAAATAAATCTATTGTATTCTATATGGCGCCGTGTGGTTCCCGGCACCAATAGAAAAATAATTGGACCACTCCATCTCTTTCTCATGGATTTCGTAAAAGGCGACTAAAGGATAGGCTTACAAAGTTGAGATTCGCTTTTAGGCGATGGGATAGCAACCTGTCACTGTTTTAATCTCAATTCTATCATTAAGCCATACAGCTTTTCCAGACTGTTGTCTCTGTCTACCCCGTAAGGAATATAGACGTGATTATATGTTTGTCTGTATATATGTTTATGTAGCATTGTATATATACCCATAAATAAAGATGTTTACATTTAAAACGTCGGTCTAAATTGGAACTAATTATAATTTGTATCAACAATCTACATAGATTTAGTCTCAAATTAGAACAATAACAATGTAATGTGCCGTGTGGTTCCCGGCGTCTCATTTCCATTATTACACGGCCTTCCAGTATTTTCGTGACAGTTGGCCCTGTCTTATCCGTAAAGGATGAAGACGTTACAAGTGTGTAAGTGTGGAAAAAACTATAAACTTATATTGTTGGAAAACCCTGATATTTTAATAAGTACTTACATACAATTTATGCTGATTTTGATGTGTAGGTAAATACGTTATGACATTCTATTGTTAATTTAACATACATACATTCATATGACCACTTCTATATCCCTTGTGGGGTAGACAGAGCCAACCAACAGTCTTGAAAATACTGATGGCCACGTTCAGCTGTTTGGCTTAATGATAGAATTAACATTCAAATAGTGACAGGTTGTTAGCCCATCGTCTAAAAACAAGAATCCCAACTTTGTAAGCTTATCCCTTACTCGCCTTTTACAACATCCATGGGAAACAGATGCAGTGGTCCTATTCTTTTTTGTAATGGTACCATTCGGAAACCACACGGCAATTTAGTATACATACATATGTGTACATATGGTCACGTCTATATCCCTTGCGGGGTAGACAGAGCCAACAGTCTTGAAAAGACTGAATGGCCACATTCAGCTGTTTGGCTTAATGATAGAATTTATTATATTAATATACTCATTTTAGTATCTATATGTATATACAAAATGCAGATTTAGATGTGTAGGTAAGTACGTTATGACATTCTATTGTTAATTTAGCTATATATTTAGCTATATAACTAATGGTCTGTCTGTCTGACCCGTTCTCGAAAAGAAATATTAGCACAGTATCAATAAATCTATGTAGTTATATCGAAATCTCATCTTTGACGAAATATTCTTTAACGAAATATATTTAAGATGATATCGCGAGTCAATGGACTGGACTGGACTCCGAGGACGCCGAAAACCGGACCTAGTGGAGGGAGGAAAGTCGGGAGGCGGACCCCGGGGTCCCGAAACGCTTCTGTGGAGGGTGCAACTCGGAACACGCAGAGATGAGAGAGAGAGAGAATAAATTAATGTACCCACTATGAGTAAAAATACAGACATACATATAATCACGTCTATATCCCTTGCGGGGTATACAGAGCCAACAGTCTTGAAAAGACTGATGTTCAGCTGTTAGGCTTATGATAGAATCGAGATTCAAATAGTGACAGGTTGCTAGCCCGTCACCTAATAGATGAATCCCAAGTTTATAAGCGTATCCCTTAGTCGCCTTTTACGACATCCATGGGAACGAGATGGCGTGGTCCTATTCTTATTGGTGCCGCGTGGTTCCCGGCACCTATCTATACTAATATTATAATGCTGAATAGATTATTTATCGAGGAAGGCTTTATGCTCTATAGCCTAAAACTCCTAATAGTTGCAGCAACATTACGCTGCAACTATAAGGAGCGAAGAAATAATGGAAAATGTGAAAAAATCGAGGAAAATTATTAATCCTTGAGGGCTTCAATGATGCCCAAAATAACAATACCACGCGGACGAAGTTGCGGGCACAGTTGGTTAAAAATAAATTGCCAAAATTAAAACGTATTTATTTTTATAGAGGTCATTGGTACAGCGGCGTAGCTAGGGTAAAGCTGGTCCGGGTGGCAGAGACAGGGGGGGCGCCAGATTACGTTTGACTTTCGAAATAGGTGTGGGTTTTTGCCACTAGAACGTGTGAAGTGTGGCGTGACGTAACATGGGAAATAAATAAATATATATATATATTTTAATTCAGGTATATTTATTATTAGTACAGTTTAGAAATCGTAATAGTCACATTTTGTCAACTTTTTTCACCAAATAAATATCAGGAAATGAAGTAATATTTATAACTAGTCGTCGTAGTTTATAACTATCCTGTGCCCGCGACTTCGTCTGCGCGGAATAGTTATTTTGGGCATTATTGAAGTCCTCAAGGATGGATAATATTCCCCGTTTTTTTCACATATTCCATTATTTCTTCGCTCCTTATAGTTGCAGCGTGATGTTATATAGCCTAAGGCCTTCCTCGACAAATGGTCTATTCAACGCAAAAATAATTATTCAATTCGAACCAGTAGTTCCTGTGATTAACGCGATCAAACAAACAAACAAACTCTTCAGCTTTATAATATTATTAGTATATTATTAGTATAGATACCGCGGGGCGCCAAAAGTTTACACCTCCGGATCGAATATTCCGTAGGTTCGAGATCTGCCATTTCGTAGCGCACAAATAACGAACTCAGAATAACGGTTTCATTGTAAATTGAGGACTGGCAAAAAACACAATGGTATTCTTATAACGTGGTATATTTATTCGACAGTTAAAGCTTACGAGTCGCGACGATATTAAAGTCAATAATAATTATTAATAACGTTATTAACGTTAATTACGTTCATTAAAGGTCTATTGTTTGGACGAAATCAACATTATTCAAATTACCATACATACATAGATATATTCGCGTCTATATCCCTGGCGGGGTCGACAGAGCCAATAGTCTTGTAAAAACGGAAATGCAACGTTCAGCTGTATGGATAATATGATACGATTGAGATTCAAATAGTGATAAGATGCTAGCCCATCGACTACAAGAAGAATCCCTTAATCGCCTTTTACGACGTCCATGGAAAAGGATATTTAGCCATGCAGTTCAACCTTTCAGTATTTTCAAGACTGTCAGCTCAGTCTACCCCGCAAGGGATATAGATGTGACTATATGTGTGTATGTATATATGATCCACCATGCATAGGTACTCAAACAAGAAAATAACAAAAATAGTCTCACAACATGTTTTTATGCCGATTAAAAATAGATACGATACGTGCTACGCAAGAGATTTTCAAATATAAAAAAAAAACATTAAAACTTAAATACAAAGTTTAGATGTAACAATGTAAACTGTGCAGATAAACAAACACGACATCATAACACTCAATTTTTTTGACAGAGGGTTAACAGATTGCGACAATTCCTTGAGAAAAACATACATACCATGAATGGAATAATGATAAAGATGGCCTGTTTTCAAGGTCGATATATGTCCGGGAAGCGTTGATAGCACAATTCCACTGTTACAACGTCATTTCTAACATAATAGCACCATAAATTTATCACTAAACAAAATAATAATTACGATATTTTTAGTTACATTTTACTTGTTTAGAAATCGCGTGCTTTCGCAAGCGTACCGCGTCATCTACTGGTTTGAATGGTCGGTGTTCAGTGATGTGCCGATGATCGATAAAACTCTAATGTCGTGTCGATATTTTTTTTCAACCAGTCCCTCGTTATGACCGAGTGTTCCCAGTTGCATTTTTTAGCTGTCGCCTCACTTTTCAGGGGCGAAGCGATAATTTTACATTTCGTCAAATTATTTGAAGGCATTGGGAAATATTTTGATTAAAAATTAAGAAATAAGTATTATAAATTATTAATTCATACTTACTTAAATAGTGCGAAATTAATTAAAATAATGTTCTATTATAACGCGTGCTAGAATTTTATAATTATCTATGACTGAATAATAAAAAATGAATATGCCATTTACATCCTAAAAAAAACTTAATAACTGCTCATTCTTACTTTAATTTCATATTTTTATTGGAAAGTTTAATTAAAGCTTCGATCACACAATGAAAATTATTACAAAACATTACGAATATTGAGTCGATTCGATGATTCATATCGATACGTGGAATCGCCGCAGCACTACACATCACTAAGCTAATTATAACGCGACACGGACATAGCGCTCGGGGCCGAGACCTCCTTTCTCTTTTGCGCACGCCAACATGCATATTGTCATCTCGCTCTGAGGTCATTTATAGTATGCAAATAGTATACGGAGTTCTAAGAATTTATCGATGATTTTTTAATCGACTATTGTGACTATACTATAAGCATCGTTTAGTATTTATGGAATATCCTAATTAAATTAATAATTAATTAAACATGTACTTACAAATTACATAAACTAGCATTTTTGCCCGCGCAGGTATCTATAGGTAAGTACATACATATATATCGTCACGTCTTCACTTGCGGGGTAGACAGAGCCAACAGTCTTAAAAAGACTAAAACGCCACGTTCAGCTGTTTGCCTCAATGATAGAATTGAGATTCAATTAGTGACGTGTCACTAGCCAATCGCCTACAAGAGTAGTCCCAAGTTGATATCCCTTAGTCGCCATTTACGATATCCATTGGAAAGATATGCAGTGATTCTATTCAAAGGAGTCGGAAACAACACGGTATCGGTAAGTAGCTAGCGAAATAGCTGGATGCCGTTAAAGGCGACTAAGGGAAGGCATTTATTATGGTCTAGTAGAAAAACAGAAACATAGTGTGTGCAAGTTCCTTCATTTCCCGTGCAGAATTTAAAAGGCAATCAGGGGTAAGGTTTACATACATACATATAGTCACGTCTATATCCCTTACGGGGTAGATGTAAGGTAAGGTTGAAAACTTAAGATTCTTTTTATAAGCGACTAGAGGCCGCCCGCGACCTCGTCCGCGTGGAATCAATGCCGCGGGAACTCTGGGATAAAAAGTAGCCTATATGTTATTCTGGGTTATCAAATCATAGATAACATGTCATTCTACATAGGTATGGATATATTTTTTATCCTTTGCAGGGTAGATAGAGTCAACAGTCTTAAAAAGACTGAAAAGCCAAGTTCAGCTGCGTGGCTCAATGAAAGAATACATACATAAATCACGCCTCTCTCCCGGAGGGGTAGGCAAAGACTACCTCTTTCCACTTGCCACGATCTCTGCATACTTTTTAATGAAAGAATTGAGATTCAAATAGTAACAGGTCGCTAGCACATCCTATTATCCTCCTAATATTATAAATGCGAAAGTTTCTGAGTATGTCAGGATGTCAGTATGGATGTTTGTTACTCTTTCACGCAAAAACTACTGAACAGATTACGATGAAATTTGGTATATAGGTAGCTGAATACCCAGAATAACAAATAGGCTACTTTTTATCCCGGAGTTCCCGCGGGATTGATAGGGTTTCCATGCGGACGAAGTCGCGGGCAGCCTCTAGTTATGTATTAATATTGTGCCACGAGCTGACTTAATGCTGCTGCATAAAGCCACAGCTGCAGTGTAGTTTGTTCCGCAGCTTCTTCTACACATGCGCTTTGGAAGAGGTAGTAGATATAATTAGATTTAAGTGATGTGACGTCAATAAGTGATACCTTGTATCCTTGATCAAATTAAGGACGTCCTGGTAAAGGGTCAGGTCGAGAGTGCCCGAAACCGCCGAGCTTGCATGAAGAGAGTTATGAATGTGGATGAAGCGAAGGAAGTGTGCAGAGATCGTGGCAAGTGGAAAGAGGTAGTCTCTGCCTACCCGTCCGGGAAAGAAGCGTGAGTTTATGTATGTATGTTGTTTCCAATTTTGAAAATAAATCTATTCTACTCTATTCTGTTGTTTAAAACCAAAATCAATTTGAAACAAAGGGTTGGCGCTTAGCAAATATTTAATGACCCTGGGGGATGGGCGTATCCAGTGCAAGGGAGGGCGGTACCTGAAAACCGCCCACGCCCCGCCCTAGTCAGCCGCCCTACAGTCAGTCGGGCGGAAATCTCCTTGTAGATTAGTTATCTGTGAAGTGAAGTGATTTTCGTGTTCAAAGTGTAGTGATTCAGTTTTTATTGGTAAGTTTTAATAACATAATTCATGATCACGTCTATAGCCCTTGCGGGGTAGACAGAGACTACAGTCATCAAAAGACTGAAAGGCCACGTTCAGCTGTTAGGCTTAATGATAGAATTGAGATTCAAATAGTAACAGGTTGCTAGCCCATCGCCTAAAAGAGGAATCCCAAGTTTATAGACCTATCCCTTAGTCGCCTTTTAAGACATCCATAGGAAAGAGATGGAGTGGTCCAATTCTTTTTGTCTTGGTGCCGGGGGAACCACACGGCACCGGGACCATTTCAAAAATAAACAGAATAAGGTTTGGAGTTCAAATTATATCAGTTCAGGTCATCTCTTCTCACAAGGGGAAGGGATGGCCATTATGAGCATTTATCTATAATAGCTGTGCCCGCGACTTCGTCCGCGTGGAATAGTTATTTCGGAATAGTTATATATATATCCCCATTTTTTTTACATTCTCCATTATTTCTTCGCTCCTAATAGTTGCAGCATGAAACATCTTGCTCCAACTATTAGGATATGTATGCAGAGATCGTGGCAAGTGGAAAGATGTAGTCTTTGCCTACCCCTCCGGGAAAAAAGGCGTGATTTTTTGTATGTAACTATAATGAGTTGGATAAATTACTTTAAATTTTTAATTTTTAAAACATTGTACCTACTCTAACATTTTGTAGAGGTTCACTGAATCTGCGAGTATACCTTCGTAATTTCAACAATTGTATTCAAATTCAAATTCAATTAAAAATAAATATTTTTAAAATTTATAGGATACATCATATCGCTTAATAATTGTCAAATCTTTTAGTTTCACAACATTGGTTGACGTCGAATAAATTACTTAAAACTAAGTTTACTACCGCTTCCAAGGCGTCAGTAGAGAAGAAGCGGTAACAAACTGCACTGCAGCATTTTCTTCAACAACATCAACTTCACAACTATCCAAACTTAGAATAGAATGTGGACGAGAGAATACATTAACCATATTACTAACCATTTAAATAATCTAATTAAATTGATTTTGCAATTTAAAAAAAAAATCCTAAATCATAGTTTTTTTTTGGCTGACTAAATCTAGAAGGAACGGGTAAGTTAAACATTTACTAACTGATTACAAATACGAGAATACAATCTGTCATATCCACTGTTAAATTATAACATAGTTCTTATAAATTATATCGATGTATCGACACAAAACCATAACAGATATCCTACAACTTTAAACAAGCTAACCATAAATAATAATTTGAAACTTAATCCATTGGAATAAAGTTTATTCATTTATGATGTAACTTAGCAAATTATTTTGCCAAAGATTTCAAAGGTAAATCTGCGATGTCTGCCGTAAACATATTGTTTTGCTATTAATTAATGGCTGCGTAGTCTTATTACAAGGGATTAAAGTTTACTTTTGCACAATATGTCATTTCGCAGTTGATTTTGTAATGTTGTCAGATTTTGGCGGTAAATTTGGAAATAGAATATTTTTGATTCGCGCGCAACGGGGCGTCGCGTGTAGAGTGAGTAGGCTACTGTATTTGTAAGGAATATTTTAAGAAAAGTATTCTTTTTATGCGCAAAAAAACTAAACTGAAAAATACTTACAATAAATACTTTCCAAACAAGATTTAGGTCTTTTTTCAAGGTGTAAACTATTTATTATTTAATTTTATTTATTTGTGCAAAAAAAAAAAACACAATCGACTCATACTTAAACAAGATAATTAATCATTAAATACTTATGTTGCCACTAATGCGATAACCTAATTGTTGAGCAAATTTACAAATTGTAACAAAATATATGTAGGTACTTTTGTACTTTACCCACAACTGGGGGAGGCTGGTTTTCTGAGATACAAGCATCTGCTTAGTTGAGACATCAGTCTCTCATAATCTTAACTACTCGTTTGCTATGTACTTACTGCTTAAGGTTTGAGAGATAATAAAATATTTGATTACTTTATATATTACTAGAGGCTGCCCACAACTTCGTCCGCATGAAAACTCTATAAATCCCGCGGGAACTATGGGGTAAAAAGTAGCCTATGTATTATTCTGGGTCTTCAGCTACCCACATACCAAATTTCATCGTAATCGGTTCAGTAGATTTTGTGTGATAGCGTAACAAACATCCATACTGACATACTCACAAACTTTCGCATTTATAATATCAGTAGGATAACTTTAAATCGATTTATAAATGTGTGAAACTGCCGAACTTACAACAATCCGACTTGGATAATGTTTTTACTCATCTCTATTATCAATCATAGATCTTAGTTTATTTTCATAAACAGTAAAGACCCGAAGACGATATTTAATAAAATTCTTTAATGTAACACTTTCCATTTCTTTCACATGTCATTCAATCATTAAATTAAAAAAAGAAAAACACATTTCTAAAACAACCTATTTATTAATATCGAATACGTTTTCATACTCATCAGTTTAAAAGTCAAGGACACCAACGCATCACATGGTAAAGTTCTTTGTTTTTTTAGTTTTTTTTTTATAAGTACCACTACACTTACCAGCCACATCCTATTTGTATGTAAATAACAAATCGATAATGACGGGGTTTTTTATTTTAATACAAACACCAGCAATTAAATGGTTAAAATATATTGATAGCAAAATATTTTTCAGTCAACAAGTTTTTACATACATAAATATAATCACGTACGGGGTAAACAGAGAAACGTGTCCTATCAGTATCTTCAAAACTGTTGGCTCTGTGTACCCCGCAAGGCATATAGACGTGACCATATGAATGAATGAATACATTAACTTACTACTAGGTTAATTTATTTATTTAAAAAAATATTGCTCATAAAAAATAAAAAAAGCGGACTTATTTTGACAATAACTTGGTTTAAATTAGCTTTCCTTAAATTTAAACTGTTCATTCACATCGCAGCATTGTCATTTAACTTAATTAAATATGTATTTTAAAGTGAAAAGATGCGACTATTTTGTTAAGCAAAACGGTAATGTTTAATCAATATTAAATGGATGGAAGATTGTTATTAGCATACCATGTAATCGTTTTTGTTTAGGTTTTCCTTAACTTAAACCTGTTAGAAGCGATAACAGAACAAATTAATATCTGTGTGATAAATTATTATAGGTGTAAGTATTTTTTTATAACGGCGAGCTTGTCCTACATGAGTTATGAATTTGGATTGATGCGGAGATCGGGCCAAGTGAAAAGATGTAGTATCTGCGTACACCTCGAACGGCTGTATGCCTTGCGGGGTAGACAGAGCCAGTTTTGAAAATACTGATTGACTATGTTCAGTTGTTTTGCCTTATGTTAGGCGACTAAGGAATAGGCTTCCAAACTTGGGATTCTTTTTTAGGCGATGGGTTAGCAACCTTGAATCTCTATTCTATCATTAAGCTAAATAGCTGAACTTATATTTTGAGGTTATAGACGTGACCTTTTATATGTATGTAAGTATTCTTTAAAATAATTACTACGAATTTTCGATTATTCTTACCCTTTCATAAATACATGAGGAATACCTACCAATATGATCCATTTCCACTTAATTTAATGTAAATGTTCAATTACCACTTAATTTAACGTAAAAGTTCCGTTGTGAAGGTAAGATTAGTAATCATTTAAGTTTGTCCTACATCTTTGCCATATTAACTCTGTTTCATACGCAAGTCAATGAGAAGGGTTTCCCCGTGTCGTGAGGTCAAGCAATTATTGATTCTCTATATAAAACGTACAACCTTCTACATAATCATTTTTCATTTCATTTCATAATATGGAATTTACGTACACTTTCATTTGCCTTGTAAGACATAACTTGTACAAATACTACGTAGGTGGTTATTAGGTAGGTATCTTCTTTAGTTCTTTGACCTTATAACGGATTATCACATTTGTATAATAAATAAATATATACGGGACAAATTACACAGATTGTTAGCCTCGAAGTAAGTTCGAAACTTGTGTTCTGGATATTGACTCAACGATACTATATTTTATAATAAATACTTATATAGATAAACATCCAAGACCCAGGCCAATCAGAGAAAGTTCGTTTCTCATCATGCCCTGACCGGGATTCGAACCCGGGACCTCCGGTGACACAGACAAGCATACTACCGCTGCGCTACAGAGGCCGTCGAAATCATTTACCTCTTAGATGTAGTCCCTGCCTATTCATTACATAAAAATCAACACATAAAATCTTATCATCGCGAAAAAACTAAAAGGAATTTGATGCAGTTTTTACAGTTTCACGAAATTCACGTCCATCTTCTTTCAAGTTCGCGGGTCAAAGTTAAGGAAAATAATACAACAATGAAAATTTTGACGAAAGTTACAAATTAAATAAATCTTTTACAACTTTTTTTTCTTAAAATTTTTTATTTACAAAAACTTATTTTTTACTAGTTACAGAAAAGTTTCTTTTGTTAGAAAATTCAGGTTGATGATACCGTACAGGGATTGTATAATTTATAGATTTATTTGTTAATTAATATTTCTATACTTAAGATATGATTTGAAACTTTCCTACCCTCCGAAATTGTAGGCACCCTACAAATCTTTGACATCGTTTGATCTTCCCTCCTTGGACCCCCGTCGCGACAATCATAACCTCAAAATGCTACATTGACAGCTAGTCTATTCCAAATTTAATAGAGGACTTTTTGGCGGGAACATGTCTCGCCATATTTTTCCAAAATTTCGTATTCTTTGTCAATTGAATCTTACAAAATATTTATTAATTTATGCCAAATAAAGAGTTTATTAGTAGGTGCATGTGTTTACTCTTAACGCATAATCTAAAGCTGAATTAGATTTATAACTTTTCAATTAAGTAGGTATTCCCAGAATACAGATTCGTCTAGTTTGGGAATGATAAAATCCATGTTCATTATATTCCAACTCTAATACATAAATAAACTTCAGTACAGTACATCCTAACCGGATCTTTCTTGATGCCTTCTACCAAAGATACAGGTTTAGTCTTAGTTTGATGGTGGATATCTGAGCGCTGGACCCGCTTAGAAAATGTATTAACACCTTTTATATGAACGATGTATGTACATAATATGTTGTTGAAATTAGTCGATAAAATACTTTTTTTTTATCACTTATGTACAGCACACACATATGTACATACATAAAATCACGCCTCTTTCCCGGAGGGGTAGGCAGAGACTACCTCTTTCCACTTGCCACGATCTCTGCATACTTCCTTCGCTTCATCCTCATTCATAACTCTCTTCATGCAAGCTCGGCGGTTTCGGGTACTTTTGCCCTGACCCTTTACCAAGACGTCTTAATTTGATCAAGATACGTACGTCTAGGTCTTCCCACTCCGACCTTTCCCTCCACACTCTCCAGCATACATATAAATATGTATAACACGTCTCACGAAGTATACATGCCCAAACGGTCTTTCGAAGACTCGAGATCTTCAATAAGAATAAATTTACATATTCTTGTTATATTTTTTCTTATTTTTTACCATTATTCCACATTTCCTCTCAAATAGGACATCTTAGGCGCCATTCGGCGGTCACGCCGGGAAGTTTAATAGTAAGTCGTTGCCTAAATTCCAATAAATTCCAACTAAGATTACAGACGCGAAAGGAGGTTTGTTTGTTTTTTTTTGGTCACGGGTTATTATATGAACTAATCTACTTGAAATTTTGCGTTGGTATGTACAAATAAGAAAGAATAAGAAGGAAATAAAGTACTTTTCATCTTGTTAAACCTTATAGCTCCTGAAGAATTAAAAAAAATCCGAATTCATTTGTGGGTCACGCGCATTGGCGTATGGGCATCGGCATGTGTAATTCGGCATTTATATAGGTCTTATATTATTTAATTTTTTTATTTTCCTTGCTCGACTCACACTTGGCCAGTTTTTTTTACTAGCACAGATCATCCTTCGCAATGCAGAATCATCATTTATTCAATACACGAACAGCGTGCTTTTAATTACTGCAACGGAACGCTATTAATTATGTATGGATGAAACAAGATGGCGCTAGTTACGAATTTGACTCATAGGGGTCTATTTCATTCGTTTATTTAAACTTTATTGTTCAAACAATGTTAATGCAACGGGCTGACTGCATTATCTTATAATCGAACTTTTATTGTATATTTCGTCTATTCTCACAGGAATGAGCGGGGTAGCTAATAGTTATTGGAATTTACACATATAATTATACTAGCTGTGCCCGCAGAATAGAATAGAATAGTATATTCAAAATTGGATACAGGTATCACTTATTGACGTCACATCACTTAAATCTAATTATAATAACTAATACCGCTTCCAAAGCGCGTGTGTAGAAGAATATCTTGATATTCTTGGTTGATATGCAAGGGATATTATGTACTCGTAGACTAAACGTGACTATATGTATGTATGTAGTTATATCCACTTCAAAAACACTACAACATACATACATATATACATATGGTCACGTATCTCTTGCGGGGTAGACAGAGCCAAAATTCTGGAAAAGACAGAATGGCCACGTTCATCTATGTGGCTTAATGATAGAATTGAGATTCGAATAGTGACAGGTTGTTAGCCTATCGCCTAAAAAGAATCCCAAGTTTGTTAGCCTATCCCTTAGTCGCCTTTTACTACATCAATGGGAAAGAAATGGAGTGGTTCTATTCTATTTTGTATTGGTGCCGGTAACCACACGGCAATACAAACACTACAAAGCTAGTTATACAAAACCAAAAAGTTTCCCTTTGTTTGCACCTACGACCTCCCATTGTCATCACTGTGTAGTCACGCTGGGCCATTAGCTAATTATCTCCCGCGGCGTTACTCGTAATGAATTGAGGTGTGGGGCTGTCCTTGTATTGACAATATAGATTTACTGACCACTGACATCTATTAATATATGTATATGCACTAGCCGTGCCCTCGACTTCGTTCGCGTGGAATAGTTATTTCGGGCATAATTGAAGCATCATCAAGGAGGAATAATTTTTCCCCGTTTTATTTTTCACATTTTCCATTATTTCTTCGCTCCTAATAGTTGCAGCGTGATGTTATATAGCCGAAAGCTTTCCTGGATAAATGGTCTATTCAACACAAAAATAATTTTTCAATTCGAATCAGTCGTTCCTGAGATTAGCGCGTTTAAACAAACTCTTCAGCTTTATAACATTAGTATAGATATAACATACATACATATAAGTGATTATATGTATGTATGTTATATCTATACTTATGTTATAATAAAGCAAGCGATATAGACGTGAGTCTATATCGCTTGCGGGTTAGACAGAGCCAACAGTCTTAAAAAAACTGAAGGGCCACGATTAGCTGTTTGGCTTAATGGTACGATTGATATTCATATAGTGACAGGTTGCTAGCCCGTCGCTTAAAAGAGGAATTCCAATATAAGCCTATCCCTTAGTCGCCTTCTAGGACATCCATGGGAGAGAGATGGAGTGGTCCTATACTTTTTTGTATTGGCGCCGGAAATCACACGGCCCTTAGTTACTGACACATCTATAATGTACAATTGTACATACACACACATAGTCTTTCATCTCACAGCATCACTTTACTAAATTACTATTAGGATAATATAATTAAGATCATCTCATTGTTAACAAGCATGCTTTTATAATTACCACACCATAAGCATAATCGGCAATGTTTGGTATATTATATTGCATACTGTTTTTGTAATACTATCTGTATTTTTGACTGTTTGTGCCACAATAAATGAAAAAAAAAAAACTGACAGGCCGTGGCATTTCAGTCTTTTGATGAATTTTGGATCTGTTTACCTACTGTTTAGGATTTAAACGCTTCGATCAACTAATATTTTTTTTTTTTTTTTTTAAATCTTTATTTAAATTAAGGACTTTTGTCTTAAAGACACGTCAGTCCCATTGTAACAAATCTTAAATTTAACACAAGGTGCTAAAAGAATCGTAAATTACATTACATACCTATAGATTTGATACTTGTGTGGATTATTATCAAAAGTCCAATAACCCACACAAGCACAAGGAAGCATCAGAAGCAGGTTTGCTCAGAATACATTGTATGTTACCTACATCAAGCCTATTAATCTTAAATTTATCTACAAAAATCTTCCTTGCAGTTTGGTTCTGTTCACATTCCATCAAGAGATGAAATATGTCCTCCACAATACCACAATTTTCACAATTAGGCGAGTTGGTTTTTTTAATTAAGTAAGTAAATTTTCTTGATGGGATATGACCAGATCTTACTCTAATTATTAATTTGACTATCCTTCTAGGTAAATTACTTTTTATGAACCATGGTATACGGGGAGGCTCACTCTGTATAGTTTTGTACCATATGCCTTTTGTTTTTGACCGTTCATTAAAGTGTTCTTTCCACCGATCCTGACACACTAATTTAAATTCTCCTAGATATTCCGAATAGCATGGATGGATATTATATTCTATTCCGTCTGAAAGAGCAGCATTTGCAAGTTTGTCTGCCTCCTCGTTACCACGTATTCCTATATGGGCAGGAACCCATTGCAATTTGACTTTTATATTCCGCGACCTAAATTGTAGAATCTGTGCAAGTACACGAAAGGCTGTCGAGACACCTCTGTTGCCAGAGGTGCATCGAGCCACATGTTGTATCGCGCTTTTACTATCTGAGCAAATAAGAATTTTATCCCAACTGTAGCTTTCCGCATAAGTGAGTGCATTAGAAATTGCAATGAGTTCAAGCGTCATTATACATATTCTATCTTTTACATTAACACTTCCACTGTTATTTAAGGACGGATCGTAATAAGCTGCTCCCTGTTTATCTTGTTTTTTTGAACCATCTGTAAATATCACATGCCAGTCATTGTATTTTATCTGCAGCTCACCAATGACACAACATCTCAGTGTATAGTCTAAATAGGAGCGTTTGGAACCCATAAGACAGTCCAATTCACTTATAGCAATATCCTTAATATCTATACAAGAAAGCCACGTGTCTGCTGAAAATATGTCCAGAACAGTGGAGGAGTACACATTAATATCTTTAGTCTTATTGTATACTTCGATTGTTAATGGTTTCTTTTTATTGAACCAATATCTAGTCAAACTACCAGCAACCAGTTGTTTCAATAACTCGATTGTGATATTATTTGTCCACGAACGAGCTTTTAATATATATTTATAGCACAGATATAATCTTCTAATAAATAAAGGCAGTATGCAGAGTTCAGCTTCCATTACATGGATCGGAGTAGTTCTAATAAAACCTCCTACAATTCGCAAAGCCTGATTTTGAATTTTGTCTAGTTTTGAAATATGCGATTTGGCACTATTATCGAAGAGAAAACTGCCGTAATCTATCCTACTTCTTATAAGTGATATATACAAACGACGCATATGTTGAATATGAACCCCCCAAGATGGCCCTGATAAAACTTTTATAATATTAAGGTATCTTGAGCAATTTTGCGCTATTTCACTAATGTGTCTACACCATGTGAGACTTCTGTCTAACCATAGACCTAAATATTTGACAGAATCTGAATAAACCAAAGCTGAGTCATCAATCTTCACAACAGGCAAAACTGTTCTCTTTCCTCGGCTAAAAAGACAGAGTTTAGTTTTTTTACTGGACAATTGTAAGCCTAATTCATCTAAGATTTTAATTATGCAATTTATTGCAGTCTGAACATTTGATTCACTCAAATTAATGTTTTTATCCTTCGCATAGATTACAAAATCATCAGCATATTGTGCGATACATACTTTTTGTGCTTGAAGACGACAAATTTTGTAAGTAGCTATATTGAAGAGAAATGGTGAAATTGGATCTCCTTGAGCAAGTCCTGTATTAGCCCTTCTGCTGATTATTTTCTCCCCGTCTTCAGATCTCACCATTAAATATCTTTCGCTTAAGAATGACCAAAAATATTTACAGTACCTACTTCCAACCTGTAGTTCATCCAGAATACATAAAACCCTATCAACAGCCACATTATTGTAGGCATTTTCAATATCTAGGAAGCAAGCCAGTGTTGGTTCATTATCTGTAAAACCTATTTGTATATATGTAACCAAACGGGTCAAACAATCCATACATGACTGTGATTTCCTGAATCCCACGGTGTTCGGAGAGAATATTTCATTTTTTTTCTACATACCACTCCAACCGACGCAGCATCATATTGTGGAAAACTTTGCAAATACATGACATCAAAGATATAGGTCTAAGTTTAGGGTCTGTAACTCCATGATCAGAAGCCTTTGGTATTGGTATGATTAAAATATTGCGCCATTGAACTGGAATTTTACCAGAGCGAAAGATTAGGTTGTATAACTTGAGCAAATATCTCTTAGCGTCTAGCGGTAAGTTGTATAACATACTATAAGTAATTTCATCGTCACCTGGCGCAGTATCCTTCTTCTTCAAACAGCACTCTAATTCTGCAATTGTAAAATCTGACTCAAGATTATCATTTCGAGATGTAAAGATTTGTGGTTCTTTTGTTACTGAGTCTGGCGTAAGAGATGATAATAGGCTCTCCTGCTTATCCAGTGGAACAAACTGTCTACTTCTTTTATCACCTTTCATCCATCTCATTCGTCGCCACATTTCAGATGCTGAAGTGTTTTTGTCAATTGAGTCACAGAAGTTATACCAGTGCGCCGTCTTAGCTTCCCTTATTAATTTGTAAGCTTCTTTCGTCTTTGATTCCAACAAAGTGAGATTGTACGGGGTAGGATTTCGCCGAAATGAACTAAGGGCCAATCTTCTCTCAGCCACCGCTTTTGACAAGGACTGGTTCCAATAACTCCGGGGTTTAAATTTAGACTCTGGATCCGCACAAATTTTAACCATCGGTATACTTGCATCCGCCGCTGTTTTAAGATGAGATATTAAAAAGTCATACATTTCCTGTATATGTGACTCATCCAATGAATTAAAGTTTTGAATGTTGTCCTGACTGAACGAATCCTCCATACTTTCGATAAAAACCGACCAATTAGTTTTCTTGTAATTACGTTTAGGTAACTTATTACCATGTTTGGGAATACTTGTACTTAATTTAATCATCAAATGATCACTGCCTAAATTTTCGTTAATAACATGCCAGTCAAAGCTTAATACAATGTCATTAGAAATAAATGATATGTCTGGTGATGTCTGTTGGAGGTTCCCATTAACTAATTTAACTCGAGTTTGTGAGCCATTGTTCAAAAAACTATAATCATTTTCCAAAGAAGAGTCTAAAAGTTGACTACCCCTAGAGTCTGATCTAGACGACCAGTTCCTAGAATGGCCATTAAAGTCACCACATATCAGCGTATTTTTTGGGAAAAGGGCGAAAAGTTCATCCCAGTCAGATGACTGTGTACTAGTTGATGATGGACAATACACTGAGATAATGTTTTTTACATACTGACAATTATATAGAAAAACGCCTATAATTTCTATGTCTGAGTTATGCAAGTGTAGCGTTTTAAGTTCACTTCTAATAGACTTATGTACTATTATTGCTACCCCACCATAGGAATCATTCCTATCTTTCCTGTATATATTATAATCTCTTATACGTACATTATCTTCTGAATTTAACCAAGTCTCACTCAATACAGCTACATGAATATTTTCCTTTAGGAGGAGTTCTTGAAAACTAACTAATTTTGGTTTTAAACTCTGCGCATTCCATTGCAAAATATTTATGCGAATATTATTTGTACTAGTATTAACCATTACTAATGTTAAAGAGTTCTAAAATTGTCTCTAAAATTTTTCTTCCCGAAAAGAAATCACTCACAAATACTTTCACTTCTTCAAAAATTGCCACAATCACTGCACTTATTTTCTTCTCAATAGAACTATTCATTGACCTCCATATATTAAATACATTGGCTAACAGTTTCTTCAAATCAAATCTTCTTTTTTTATGTTCTTCAATATCAGATGAACTGTGTTCCTCTTCTTCCATTGTATTTTCTCCGAGACTCTCAACTTGGTTTTCATTGATTTTATATTTCCTCGATTTCTTTGTTTTTGCCTTTTTCTGACTATTTTCTATGTTTCTATCTAGTTTGTTTCCCATATTTTCCTCTCTATGGATGTGTGCACGCGCCACAACTTGACTATATGTCGGCTGATAAGTAGCTTCAGTTAGATTGGATGTTATCTCTAATGGTTGAGTGGGTCTTAGCGAATTTTCTTTTTGACTATTATCCATGACTAACTCAAGAGCTATTTTATATGGAACATTATCTTTGCTCATAACAAGACGTATTTCTTTTTCTTTACGATAAATTGGGCAAGATCTATCTAAAACCAGATGTAGACCTTTGCAGTTAAGGCATTTGAAAGTTTTTAAGTCGCAATTATTGTGTTCTGTACTTCCACACTTTGGACATAATATTTTCTTAATCGGGCATACTTTGATCATATGACCAAATTTCCAGCACCCCGAGCATTGCGTTACAGGAAAAATATAATTTTCAACATTGAAATTGCAATCAAATGCGGTCACATATATGGGTAGTGATTTGCCTTCAAAACATATCCTGACACTTTCACTTTCTACCCATTTCCCGCTATAGTCTAAACGTTTAAGTCTTTTAACAGCTAATATTTTAATATCGCTTCGCAAAATTCCAAATATTTCTTCTTCTGAAAATTCTAAGTCTACACCCCTTATTATTCCATATACTATATTGGATTCTAAAGTTTTCCGACAATTATACTCGAGTTTTTTAAAATTTTCATTTTCGATCAACTTCGTAGCGTCTGTATCTTTCTCAAAGCAAATAAAAACTTTAAAAGGTGATTTATATTTTATCCGGTTGACATTACATATATTTTCATTACGTAATAATTTCGCTAAAGCCATTTGTTTTGGTAATTCTTTTTTGGAGGTTATACAAACTTCAAATTTCGTTATCTCGTCAGATCTAGTTAAATTTCCCCCTGCTATATTATTGGAAAAACTTCTCAGCAGACGTTTTTTCCTTCTACTGACTTCAACAAATCCTTCTTCACTATTCGTATCATCGTCACATTTTTTCCTTTTTTCTAACCTAATTTCATTTTTTTCCAACTCCGAAAATTTTTCTAATCTGCTGTCAAGAATTTGGTTCATTTGTATTTCGCACTCCTTTATTATGTCTGAATCACTTTTGTCACTCTCATCTACAGAATTATCATCGTCCATGATGAGGGTAGACCGAGAACAGAGTCAACGGTAATGCGAGCAAATTTGTCTAACTCAGTACGTGTGCGAACTTACCGACCGCTCACGCGACACTGATCAACTAATATAGTACGTCAATGTTTAAACGTGATAAATATGTTATGTCATGTAAAAATTTCGTCTTGACCTTCCCCTCCTAACATTCCCCTTCACGATTCTAAATGAGGGCAAATTTGCAAAACGATTACCAAGCCGAGGATTAACCGTTAGTTTTAATTAATCTGTTTACATGAAGGGCTGTTTTAAGCCTAAACTATTAAATGAGCAATATTTGTTCGGCGACTAAGGGATAGACCGTGTGGTTCCCGGCACCGATAGAAAAAAGAATAGGACTACTCCATCTCTTTCCCACGGATGTCATTAAAAGCGACTAAGGGATTGGTTTAAAAACTTGGGATTCTTCTTTTGGGCGTTGGGCTAGCAACCTGTCACTATTTGAATTTCAATTATTGAGCCAAACAGCTGAACGTGGACGATCAGTCTTTTCAAGACTTTTAGCTCTACCTACCCCACAAGGGGTATAGTCGTGATTCCTCCGCGACTCCAACCCGGGAAATCATTGCTTGCGCGATTTAGATGGCTGATAGCGTCGCTTGAAATGAAATGAAATGAAATATTCTTTATTTACTTGAAACATGGTACAAATGGGTGTTTGAAATATAATATTTGTGATCTTGATTGATTGGCCGTTGTGACTTTTGGCTCAGAGATGTCGCCACAGGGACCCTGGTTTGTAAGCGTATCCCTCAATCGCGTTTTACGACATATATGGGAAGAAGAAGGAGTGATTCTATTCTTTTTTTTATTGGTGCCGGGAACCACACGGCATTATACTCTTCACTACATAGTATAAAACAAAGTCGCTATTTTAGTCTGTTTGTCTGTATGCTTAAATCTTTAAAATTACGCAACGGATTTGATGCGGTTTTTTGTAACAGGTAGAGTGATTCAAGAGGAAGGTTTTTATGTATAATAACAAAATTTTGCACCCGTGCGGGGTGCGTGCGGGTCGCTAGTTATAAAATATAGGTAAAAATTATTAATTCATTTTATTAATTAATTAATTAATTATAAAAAATTGAGAAACTGAAACATCATTCGATTTGACAGACAGTTCACAAACAATATTAATAAGTCAACGTTTTTAATGTAAACAGTGCATTATCTGTGCCCAAGGGTATAACGGCACAGATAATGCAATGTCTCTAGGGACGGAATGAACGAGTGAATGATTTACTCGTAAGGGGATTATCTGAGTGTTGCGGATTGCTCATTTTTAGGGTTCGGAATTTCGGTTCGAGTTCGATTCCCGGGTCATGTAATCACGTCTGTTTCCCTTACGGGGTAGATAGAGCCGAGCCTCGAAAAGACTGGAAGGCCCCGTTCAGCTGTGTAATCCAAATAGTGACAAGTTGATGGAAGTCGCATGTTCCCTTAGTTGCCTTTTACTAGAGTGTAAGAGTGTCTGGAACCACACGGCACACGATCTAGACAATTCCCTATGTAATTATTTATTTAAAATATAGGAACTTACCTATAACAAGTGGACTTAACGTCGTAAGACTTATAAATTGAAAAAAGAATATGACTACTCCATCTCTTTCCCACGGATGTCGTAAAAGGCGACTAAGGCATTGGCTTATAATCTTGGTATTCTTCTTTTAGGCGATGGGCTAGCAACCTGTCACTATATTTGAATCTCAATTCTATCAAAAAGCCAAACAGCTAAACTCACTAATATATTCACGTCTACATCCCTTGCGGGGTAGACAGAGCCGACTGTCTTGAAAAGACAGAAAGGCCATGTTCAGGGAATATGTCTTAATGATGTACCTAATTGAAATTCAAATAGTGACAGGTTGCTAGTCTTTTATTATTAATTGATTCAAAATTCATACAAAATTTGCATTGAATATATGTAGTAACTTTCCAAGCCCCGCCCACCGCTGTGGTGGGGATGGGGGGCGTGGCCGGAAGTTGATAAATTTAATATGACGGCTAGCCCTGTTCCGCTCGATGTTACGACAGGATTTCAAAATCATGTTTAAAGTCAAATATTTGTTTTAATAAGTTTCGCCGGCGGCTTAATCCGCGTGTAAACCCTTTGTCGTTATTGTTTCATATGGGAAATTATGAAATAAAACACATTCGAGATTCAGTTGCATTATGACGCCATCACAAACTCTTTTATTGGAGGCATCTTCGTTAAAAACTGTTTTATTCTATCTCTCTTGACAATGACGACAACGACGGCCTCTGTGGCGCAGCGGTAGCACGCTTGTCTGTGACACCTGAGGTCCCGGGTTCGAATCCCGGTCAGGGCATGATGAGAAAAGAACTTTTTCTGATTGGCCTGGGTCTTGGATGTTTATCTATATAAATATTTATTATAAAATATAGCATCGTTGAGTTAGTATCTCGTAACACAAGTTTCTAACTTACTTGGAGGCTAACTTAATCTGTGTTTAAAAAAAAAAAAATCAAATCCAATCAAATGACATTGACACTCATAGATAATTAATCATATGACACAGTTATAGACCACACTATGTTTACATGCAAATTGCAATATACATACATTATAATCACGACTATATTATTTACGGGATAGACAGAGTCAACTGAAAACCCATGGTCAGTTGTATGGCTTAACGGTGGAATTGAGAATCAAATAGTGACAGGTTGCCTAAAAGAGGAATCCCAAGTATTAAACCTATCAATTATTATACTAATAGTACTTAGTGATTATTAATAACCCTATCCATCAGTCGCCTTTTACGACATCAATGACAAAGAGCATCATTAAGCCAAATAGCTGAGCGTGGCCTATCAGTCTTTTCAAGACTGTTGGGTCTGTCTAACCCACAGGGATATAGACGTGACCATATGTATGTATGTATGGCAAAGAGATTGGAGTGGAACAATTCTTTTCTCAATTGGTGCCGGGAACCACAAGGCGAAAATTAGGTATGAATACGATGAAATTTCATCGTTCATCGATATTTAAATCTATTCACACCGAGACACGGGGGGGTGCGTGACATTGCGTGACATGAATAATCTGTAATAAGGTAGGTAGCTACATGAAAAGTGAAGCAAAATATTTAAAAAAGTAAAAAAGTGTATCTATGTTCCGCTGTATAGCTTAATGATGGAATTGAGATTCAAATGATGACAGGTTGCAGGCCAATCGCTTAAAAAAAAGGATCGCAATTTTATAAGCCTATCCCTTAGTCGCCTTTTACTACATCCATGAGAAAGAGATGGTTGATGCCGTGTGATTCCCGGCACCAATACAAAAAAAGAATAGGACCACTCCAGCTCTTTCCCATGGATGTCGTAATGGGCGACTAAGGGATAGGCTTATATCGTGTTGTAGCAAGTCGAAAGGGTCCCGTTGCCTTTCAGCCGTCTCTTGTGCGCCTTGTGAAGCCCACGTGTATTGCAAGTTTAACATACATACATACATACATACATACATATACATACATAAATCACGCCTCTTTCCCGGAGGGGTAGGCAAAGACAAACTCTTTCCACTTGCCACGATCTCTGCATACTTCCTTCGCTTCAACCACATTCCAAGTTTAAATTCAGAAATTCAAAAAATTTATTCGTTATTATGGGACACTTCATATCACTTAATAATTGTCATATCTTTTGGTGTCACAACATTGGTTTGACGTCAAATAAATTACTCATCTACTTAAAACTAATAGTTTACTGCCGCTTCCGAAGCGTCAGTGCAGAAGAAGCGGTAACAAACTGCCCCGTTTGGATAAAGAGAAAGAAAAATGATCATAAATATTACAAGAACTGACTACAAAGTAAATTAGTAAAAAAATTCATAACATCACTTGGTATTATCATTGCAGTTAATAATTTAGGCAAACAATGCTCCCCTACGCTCAATTTTTGTTATAGAATAGGTTATATACATCTATACTAATACTTATATTATAAAGCTGAAGAGTTTGTTTGATTGAACGCGCTAATCTCAGGAACTACTGATTCGAATTGAAAAAGTCTTTTTGTGTTGAAAAGACCATTTATCGAGGAAGGCTTTAGGCTTTAGGTTTTATATTACATCACGCTGCAACTATTAGGAGCAAAGAAATAATGGAAAATGTGAAAAAAAAATCGGGGAAAATTATTTATCATTGAGGGCTTCCATGATGCCTCAAAATAACTCACGCGGACGAAGTTGCGGGCACAGCTGGTATAGGATAAGTATTTGTACGTACTTCTGCCATATTCAAAAGTAACTCAAGACAACGCCCAAACTGCTGTGTAGCTGCTAGTGATATAAAATATGATGTGTAGCTTCTATATGTGATCTAAAGGGTGCACTTAGAGAGCCGCGTGGTTCCCGGCACCAATACGAAAAAGAATAGGACCACTCCATCTCTTTCCCATGGATGTCGTAAAAGGCGACTAAGGGATAGGCTTACAAACTTGGGATTCTTTTTTTAGGTGATGGGCTAGCAACCTGTCAATATTTGAATCTCAATTCATAATGCCTAATAATTAAGCCTAACAGCTGAACGTGACCTTTCAGTCTTTTCAAGACTTTTGGGTCTGTCGGGGTAGTAACCACACGGCACGGCACGGCACGGCACGGCACCTCACATTTTATAATAATAAAGCCGCAACTGTAGTAAATTGTAAAGAAATCACAATGCAGACGTGACTAAAATAATTCAATGAAATCAATATTACCATGGGCGATGGGCTAGCAAAATTCAAATTCAAAATTGTTTATTTGCAGCGGAAGTTCGCAATGTCTCTGACACTCCGGGTTCGAATCCCGGCCAGGGCATGATGAGAAAAGAACTTTTTCTGATTGACCCGGGTCTTGGATGTTTATCTATATAAGTATTTATTATAAAATATAGTATCGTTGAGTTAGTATCTCGTAACACAAGTCTCGAACTTACTTCGAGGCTAACTCGATCTGTGTAATTTGTCCCGTATATATTTATTTATTTATTCTCCAATAGTCTAAGATCCCAGAGCCAAATAATATTCTAGACGTCTGGCAGCAGTAATGGCCCACGGAAAGTGTCTGGCAATAGTCAATTTTAATTCTATATAATATACTCAAAAACATATTTGAAAACGATCTTTGCTACTTTAACGTAGGTAACTTAATTTTTTATGTACCTGTACTTCGTGCTACCTGAGAAACGGTCCCGCTTTCAAGGTAGTGGGTACGCGTACCTCTTAATAACACATTATACTAAAAATCCTCAAAATTACAGCTGTGCTAAAATGACGTAGGTCTGGGGGCTCTGGGATCTTACTCTACAAGCAAAATCACAAAAAGGATGTGATTGGAGTCTCCTTTGAAGCTTCCTTCCTCTTTTTTCAACCTCTCAATATTTGGCGCTCGGTTCCATCATTAAGCCATACAGCTGAACGTGGCCTTTCAGTCTTTTCAAGATTCTTTACTCTGTCTACCCCGCAAGGGATATAGACGTGACTATAGATAGATAATTCATTTATTTGATTTTCTACACACAATTTCATATGAAATACAATTAATTAGGGTCAAGTTTATAAGCCTACCGTTTAAGTACCTACCTAACGTTTCAGTATTCGGCCGTAAGTCGCCTTTCACGACATCCATGGGAGAGTGATGGAGTGGTCCTATTCTATTGGTGCCAGGAACCACACGGCGCTGCAACTTAATCTGATTATCTTAATTCCACCATACAATTAAAAACCAGTCGCGTATCGTTTGTTCCGTCTACCCCGTGAGTGATATAGACGTGCGTGATGTAGGTACACAGGTATGTTGGTTTCAAAGATTAATAACACATCGTTCAAATCCAACCCCCGCCCCCCACCCGCGCTACCGGAAATGAACCGGCGCTGACTTCCGCCGCGTATTGTTGACTAGCTGTGCCCGCGACTTCGTCCGCGTGGAATAGTTATTTTGGGCATCATATTTATTTTTGCAAACATCCTCCTCGGCTTTATCAATTATAGCTGCTAATTGTTATGCGACTTGGCGACGACTTGGCCCACATCATTACCCGCGACGGAACGGAGACCGTATAGTTACTTTACTTTAAAATAGTAATATCTTCTAAGATGTTCATTGAAATTAAGTGATATCAAAGACAGTTGTGTTTACAATTAAATACTCATAATCAACAACAATCTTAAAAGATAGACATAATCAGTTTAAAAGTAGGTAAGAGGTAAAAACAGACAAACATACAAAGGAAGTATTATAAGTAGAATGATACCTATCTATATGTAGGAAGTAGGATAGAGCAGGGCGATCGAAAGATGCGGGGTGTCAGGCGGTCCCGCGTATTAGAAAGAACGCTGGTTCGCCGTATTAAATGTTTCGCTGCAAATTGCTTATAACGACTATATCTCAAAACCTATTCGTCTGATTTATATACTGTAAATGGCAATTTTAGTCTACATGAAAAGCCGAAAGTAATAAACATATTTATTTGGATAAGGATTAATACTGAATTAAAGAAAATTGGTTTCAAAATAACTTATGTTTATAATGAAAAAATAATCTTAAAAATTAACATAAAAGTGGTTATTGTAAGTAAACCTTAAGAGATAGATATATGCTCTCGCGGACTTTTTTGTGGCAAAAAATGAGTACTTCACATCTTTAGTACATTGTTTTACTATATCTTTGTTGGTTTGCGCAGCGTTCGCGTGGAAAGCTCGCTGATTGCCGACTCATTCAACTTTCACCTGCATTGTTGACGTTTTCCGTAGGAAATCCGGGATAAAACGTAGCCTATAGCCTTCCTCGATAAATAGACTACCTAACAGTGAAAGAATTATTCAAATCGGTTCAGTAGTTTCTGAGATTAGCGCGTTTAAACAAACAAACAAACAAACAAAACAAACTCTTCAGCTTTATAATATTAGTATAGATATATATATATATACTGGATAAAGATCGTTATAGTGTGTTGGTTCAGACGTCACGAAAGTTAGTTTATAAGACTTTCCCTAGTTGATACTAGATATATTATGATTAAGATAAAAATATATTACAAATTAATCACATTAAATCGTTGCCTTAATCGCCTTTTACGACAAATACATGTGAACGAGATGGAGTGATCTTTTATTAATGGTACCACACGGCACTACAATTAAATCAAATTAAATCTTTCCCTTAATCGCCTTTTACGACATATATGTGAACGAGATGGAGAGATCCTATACTTTTTTTATTGGTACCACACGGCACAAATTGGTACACGAATTCTAAAAACTCGATTATTAAGATTGCTTGTTGCAAAATTGTGGGGTAAATTTGTTTGTTTTGATTCCTTCGCGCCTCTGGAAGACGGGAGACGGTATAGCGTAACGGATATGAAAACTGATTGGAACGCAGGCGTGACGGGAGTAGTGATGTGCCGTTCCCGGGAACATTCCCACTTTACCGAAATAAGAGGTAATGTTCCCATTCCGATTGGAAATGATAGGGAAAGTTGTAGTATTCTCTTTAAAAAATAGTTTTAATGTCTCGCAATACACTAATCTTATATAAATACATAACGTAGACTAGTACAATATTGAAATTGTACTCATAGTTCTTGAATATTTCAACATTCCCATTTGTACTGGGAATATTCCCTGGGGATTTCCCCAAATTTCCGGGGAACATTCCCGTATTTTGGGGAACATTCCTCTGTTGCTGGGAACCTGATTAGATTTATTTATTACTAGCGGCCCGCCCCGGCTTCGCACGGGTGGACATATTTTTGTGTTTTATATTTTGAAATAAATTTATTTCAAAACAAATTTATGCCTATGTCACTTTTGAAGGTCTATTCTATATCTGTGCCAAATTTTATCAAAATCGGACCAGTAGTTTTTGAGTTTATTCCACACAAACATACAAAAATACAAATCTTTCCTCTTTATTATTAGTGTGGACTAGCCTCCCAGGCGCAGTTTCACCCGCGTGCCGTCTTTCTTGGAACTCATTCATTGGTTCTTATCAATAGATAAGAAACAAAAAAAATATCTAAAAAGAGTACAATATTTAGTTCTCTCTTTAGAATTAACACAATGTGAATGTGATGGTCAAGAAGCCGCCCTATCTGACAAATGTAAAATATGCAAGATGAAGTGGAATATTCAGCAAATTTAATAAAAAAAAAAAAAAACAATATTTTAAAAGATCGTTGGCCGTTTCTTGGGAACGCTCCCACAAAATTGGTAATATTCCCGGGAACGTTCCCCGGAACGGGAATTGGAAACATTTCCTTGGGAACGGCACATCACTAGACGGGAGTGCAAGGAGGTCGAATACTAGAGGTGTAAACGCCATTTTATTTTAATCTTTTTGTGTCGTGAGGATTCCGGCACCATTCGAAAAAAAAAAGAATAGGATCAATCCATCTCTTTCTCGTGTATGTCGTAAAAGGCGACTAAGGGATAGGCTTACAAACTCGGGATTCTATTTTACGCGATGGGCTAGCAACCTGTCACTATTTGAATCTCAATTCTATCGTTATAAGCCAAATAGCTGAACGTGGCCATTCAGTCTTTGCAAGACTGTTGGCTCTGTCTACCCCGCAAGGGATATAGACGTGACCATATGTATGTATGTATTATTTTAAACTAGCTGCGCCCGCGACTTCGTCCGCGTGGAATCAATTCCGCGGGAACTCCGGCATAAAAAGTAGCCTATATGTATATTATTCTGGGTATTCAGCTACCTACATACCAAATTTCATCGTTATCGGTTCAGTAGTTTTCGCGTGAAAGAGTAACAAACATCCATGCTGTCATACTCACAAACTTTCGCATTTATAATATTAGTAGGACTAGCTGTGCCCGCGACTAATTTTCCCCGTTTTTTCACATTTTCCATTAGTTCTTCGCTCCTTATAGTTACAGCGTGATGTTATATAGCCTAAAGCCTTCCTCGAAAAATGGTCTTTTCAACGCAAAAATAATTTTTCAATTCGAACCAGTAGTTCCTGAGATTAGCGCGTTCAAACAAACAAACAAACTCTTCAGCTGTGTTATAATATTAGTAATATCTAGATTAGCACATCTAGGAAAAAAAATAAGAATAAAACTTAAACTAAAGAGACCTTTAACACAAGGGCACCACTTATTTCTTGAGAAATTTCTTTTTGGTTGAAAACCTTAAGCCTAAAGTTAATAATGCAACCGTTTCTTCAATGTTTTTCGTCAATCTGATTTATAAATCAATAATCGCGCCTCGGGCGGCGCGTGATCTTATTAGGCAGGCAGTTTCAAATACATGAGAAAAAAATAATGGCAAAGTTAATCCTTAAGGCTAATAAAAGTCTTTAACATACATACATACAATCACGTCTATGTCCCTTGCGGGGTAGACAGAGCCAACAGACTTGCAAAGGCCACGTTCAGCTGTTTGGCTTACCTAATGATAGAATTGAGATTCAAATAGTGACAGGTTGCTAGCCCATCGCCTAAAAGAAGAATCCCAAGATTATAAGACTATCCCTTAGTCGTCTTTAACGACATCCATGGTAAAGAGATGGAGGGGTCCTATTCCTTTTCTAATGGAACCACACGGCACTGCCGGGAACCTCTCAAGGGCTTAAAATAGAATAAACTGAATCTCAGATAAAATGCTGTCGGAGCCAACGCCATCTACTAATTAGATTGCAAATTAGATTGTCTCCCGCTGCCGAGAGATGGCGGTGAAAGCAATTTCCTGATTTAGGGGCAATGGCGGGAACTTAAGAGAAGATTTCGTTTGGAATTTACACGGTCTCAAAAACTATTACTTACTGGAAAAAATCAATCAATTGAGATCATGAATAACACTTTTTATTGTGGCGGCCTCTTTGGCGCAGCGAGTAAGGTTTCGTGTTAGTTTTTTTACAGTATTAAGTGTACCAGTAACCAATTTTTTATTTATTTTCTAGCTGTGCCTGCGACTTCGTTATTTTAGGCATCATTGAAGCCCTCAAAGATGAATAATTATCCGGGAGGAACAACCACCTAGCAAATAATGCATTGTTTAATTACATTATAATACTATTTATAAGCAGTAACTGTAAATTCAACTGATGTACTTCTTATACATATATAAAATTCTCGTGTCACAATATTCGTTCTCGTACTCCTCAGAAACGGCTCGACCGATTCTCATGAAATTTTGTGAGCATATTAGGTCTGAGAATCGTAGGGACTTAAGCCAGGAGGGAGAAGAAAAGAAGCTAATCAATTCTGTCGCTGAATTGATTAGCTTTATTTGTATTTACTAGCTGTGCTCGCGACTTCGTCAACGTGGAAAAGTTATTTTGGGCATCATTGAAGCCCTCAAGGATGAATAATTTACCCCGTTTTTTCACATTTTCCATTATTTCTGCGATCCTAATAGTTGCAGCGTAATGTTATATAGCCTAAAACCTTAATCGATAAATGGTCTATTCAACACAAAAATAATTTTTCAATTCGAACCAGTAGTTCCTGAGATTACCGCGTTCAAACAAACAAACAAACAAACTGTTCAGCTTTATAATATTAGTATAGATTAGAATTGTTTCCGCAGGTGGAGTTAATGTCGCGCCGCGTCAGTCGCCGGCGACATGTCGCGCGACATGACGCAGCAACACCATTTCTCGCTACCCTGGGCGCTACACTACCAACCCAGGTTTGATTTGTTCTAGATTTCAGTATATACATACATATGTTTTGAAAATAAATCTATTCTATTCTATTCCACGCTACACTACCAACCCAGGTTTGATTTGTTCTACATAGATTTCAGTATATACATACATACATACATATGATCACGTCCTTATCCCTTACGGGGTAGACAGAGCCAACAGTCTTGAAAAGACTGATAGGCCACGTTCAGCTGTTTGGCTTAATGAATAGAATTGAGATTCAAATAGTGACGGGTTGCTAGCCCATCGCCTAAAAGAAGAATCCCAATTTTATAAGCCTATCCTTTAGTCGCCTTTTACGACATCTATGGGAATGTAATGGAGTGGTCCTATTCTTTTTTTTTAGTGGTGCCGGAAACCGCACGGCACGGCATTTCAGTATATCTATACTATATTAATATTATAAAGCTGAAGAGTTTGTTTGTTTGAACGCGCTAAACTCAGGAACTACTGGTTCGAATTGAAAAAATCTTTTTGTGTTGAATAGAACATTTATCGAGGAAGGCTTTAGACTATATAACATCACGCTGCAACTATAAGGAGCAAAGAAATAATGGTAATTGTGAAAAAAACGAGTAAAATTATTCATCCTTGAGGGCTTCAATGATGCCCAAAATAACTATTCCACGCGGACGAAATAGTGGGCACAGCTGGTCACTTAATAATTGTCATATCTCTTGATTTCACAACATTGGTTGACGTCAAATAAATTGCTTAAAACAAAGTTCACCGCTTCCAAAGCGTCAATGCAGAAGAAGCGGTAACAAACTGCACTGCACAATTTTCTTTTACAACGTCAACGTCACAACTGTCCAAACTAAGAATAGAATAGATTTATTTTCAAAACTGGATACAAGGTATCACTTATTGACGTCACATCACTTAAATCTAATTATAACTATTACCGCTTCCAAAGCGCATGTGTAGAAGAAGCGGCGGAACAAACTACACTGCAGCATTTTCATCGGACGTCAATGTACAAATATAGATCTCTTAAATCTAAATCATGGACGAATACACATTGTCTACATTAAAAAACATGAATGAATGTAGAACTAGAATAGAAACTGTCTACCCCGCAAGGGATATAGACGTGATCATATGTGTGTATGCTTTTATTATTTCGTTACAGAGACGCCGGAGCACCTAACACGACAAATGCCGCCGCTAACCCGAATGCCCCGAGCGTGCGCCGTGAGCTATACGAGCAGTCGTTGTATACAAGACAACCCCACCACACCGCTATAGAGACTCACACGCATGTGCAGTAAGTTTGTTTGTTTGTTTGTGTTTATCTGTTTGTGTGTTTGTGTGTCTGTTTGTCTGTCTGTCTGTTTGTATGTCTGTTTGTCTGTCTGTCTGTTTGTTTGTATGTTTGTTTGTCTGTCTGTTTGTTGGTCTGTTTGTATGTTTGTCTGTCTGTCTGTTTGTCTGTTTGTCTGTCTGTCTGTTTGTCTGTTTGTCTGTTTGTCTGTTTGTCTGTTTGTCTGTTTGTCTGTCTGTTTGTTTGTCTGTCTGTCTGTCTGTTTGTTGGTCTGTCTGTCTGTCTGTTTGTTTGTCTGTTTGTTTGTATGTCTGCCTGTATGTCTGCCTGTATGTCTGTCTGTTTGTTTGTCTGTTTTTCTGTTTGTTTGTCTGTTTGTCTGTCTGCTTGTCTGTATGTCTGTCTGTATGTTTGTTTGTATGTCTGTCTGTCTGTTTGTATGTTTGTATTGTACATAACAAATTTATAGTAGTACATAAAAAGACATTAAATAAATCCCTAGGGATTTCTTCCAGTCACCACACCACAACCACGTAAATCTACTCCTTCCCGGCTTTAGTCCCGGTCGCATCCCCACCGCTCTGGAGAGGAGCCCGGGGTGCGCCTTCGACCATGGACCCTGGATTGTGTGAGTCAGGTTGTTACACGAAGCGACTCCCGTCTGACCTCGCTAACCTTATATATATATATAATCACGTCTTTATCCCTAACGGTGTAGACAGACTCAACAGTCTGATAGAGATGATGATAGAATTGAGATTCAAATAGTGACAGGTTACTAGCACATCGCCTAAAAAAGAATCTCAAGTTTAAGCTATTTTCGACATCCACGAGTAAGAGATGGAGTGGTCCCTAATCGTTTTTGTATTAGTGCTGGGAACCACACGGCACTGATTCATTTATATATGTGTATATATACATATATATATATGTATGTAAATATTCCCACAGGTGTAAAGGTGAGGAAGAGAGGTCAGACTTCCGTGACCACTACCTGCGGTGTCAGCCTCCCTACACCAAGTGTGGGGAGGAGGAGGAACGTGATCGTGAGGAGGTGTCCAGCACAGCCGCCGACCAGCAGCCGTGGGATGAGAAACTTGGTAAATAAATATATAGTACCTGGTTGACCGAGCTTTGCTCGGTTTTTTGTTTTTTTGTAGAACGTGTTTTTTGAAAATTATATTTTGTATGAATTGTATTCATGAAGGTTTTCTAGAAATGAGTTCTCTATGCACGAAGTTTGCGAAACCCGCGGTTTTTATCATCGTTCAATATTAGTATAGGTGTATTAATGATAATGGTATTAATTACGTTCCTTTTCACCCAGTGAGCAGTTCCCTGTGCCCGTCATCAGCTCCTTCAAGATCGGACGCGGCGTCACCACAACAGCACGTCACCACCACGCACCCTGGTAAAATGACACGCTTATACATACACTAGCTGTGCCCGCGACTTCGTCCGCGTGGAATAGTTATTATGGGCATCATTGAAATCAAGGATGAATAATTCTCCCCGTTTTTTTTCACATTTTCCATTATTACTTTGCTCCTTGCTAGTTGCAGCGTGATGTTATATAGCCTTAAGCCTTCCTCGATAAATGGTCTATTCGACGCAAAAATAATTTTATCAATTCGGACCAGTAGTTCCTGAGATTAGCGCGTGCAAACAAATAAACAAACAAACTGTTCAGCTTTATAATATTAGTATAGATACATACATAAAATTACGCCATTTACACATTGCTATTATGGTCAGCGCCATCTAGTAAATCATTTCTGCACTAAAGTCATATTTTTAAAGAGTAAAAATAAGCTACGATTTTACGACGACTTTGCTACGACGCTACGACCTTGCTACGACTTTACTACGACCCTGCTACGAAGCTACATTTTAATTACTACCACCCAAGTCTCTACTACGAAGCTATACTTTATTTACTACGACTTTGTTACGAAGCTACAATTTATTTACTACGACCCTTTGCCTCTGCTACGAAGCTACATTTTAATTACTACGACCCAAGTCTTTACTACGAAGCTATATTTTATTTACTACGACTTTGTTACGAAGCTACAATTTATTTACTACGACCCTTTGCCTCTGCTACGAAGCTACATTTTAATTACTACGACCCAAGTCTTTACTACGAAGCTATATTTTATTTACTACGACTTTGTTACGAAGCTACAATTTATTTACTACGACCTTTTGCCTCTGCTACGAAGCTACATTTTAATTACTACGACCCAAGTCTTTACTACGAAGCTATATTTTATTTACTACGACTTTGTTACGAAGCTACAATTTATTTACTACGACCCTTAGTCTCTACTACGAAGCTATACTTTATTTACTACGACTTTGCTACGAAGTTACCACTTTAAGAAAATATAAGGTTAAAAAAGAATTTTTGTCGTTTTTTGTATTGAATGCATAGTTATATTAAAATTAGTAATTTACTTTTCCATCATATTTTGAATGAATATCAAATATTAAAGCGTGAAAATGTAAACTGAAAATTCACGTAATGTTAATTGTCTTATTAGGGCCGTGTGGTCCCCGGCACCATAAAAAAAAGAATAGGACCACCCATCTCTTTTTATTGATGTCGTAAAAGGCGACTAAGGCATAGACTTGGGATTCTCCTTTTAGGCGACAGGCTAGCAACCTGTCACTATTTGAATCTCAATTCTATCATTAAGCCAAATAGCTGGCCTATCAGTCTTTTTAAGTCTGTTGGCTCGGTCTATCCCGCAAGGTATATGGACGTGATTATATGTATGTAAATACATACATATATTAATAGGATATATATATATACGTATGTATATCCTTAAAAAAAACTACTATTACGTTTATTTTTAGGATATACATTCATACGTATATACTATTATAGTGTACTAGACCCGCCCCGGCTTCGCACGGGTGCAAAATTATAAATGTTATTATACATAAAAACCTTCCTCTTGAATCACTCTACCTGTTACAAAAAAACGCATCAAAATCCGTTGCGTAATTTTAAAGATTTAAGCATACAGACAAACAGACTAAAATAGCGACTTTGTTTTATACTATGTAGTGACAATTCAAAAATTAATATTCCAACGTCTCCATCGTCCACAGGAGGCGGCCGCCGCGGCGCTTTACAATTGTGGCAGTTCCTGGTGTCCCTCCTGGCCGAGGGGGCGCGCTGCGTGGCCTGGACCGGCCGGGGACTGGAGTTCAAATTACACGAACCTGAGGAGGTGAGTTTTAAAGGAATCCGAGGAGAAACGAATCGTGGGGGTGAGAGAAGTCTGTGGGCTGATACCGGGTCCCGAAACACTAATGTGGAGGGAACACGCAGTGATGAGGGATGAGGTGTACATACATACATATAGTCACGTCTATATCCCTTACGGGGCAGACAGAGCCAATAGTACCGAAAAGACTGAAAGGCCACGTTCAACTGCTCGGCTTAATGATGGAATTGAGATTCAAATAGTGACAGGTTGCTAGCCCATCGCCTATAAGAAGAATCCCAAGTTTGTAAGCCTATCCCTTAGTCGGCTTTTACGACATCCATGGGAAAGAGATGGAGTGGTCCTATTCTTTTTTGTATTGGTGCCGGGAACCACACGGCACTGTTAGACCAACATACATACATATCTGGACTAGTTGACATCTCGTCATTTTACGTATTTCGGCATTATCTTAATACGTCGCATTATTATCGCGTCTCTTGGCTTAACTAGACAACATCTCCTACTTGTCTCATGATGTATTTCGTCACTTTCGCAAATTCGCCTTTGCGAGGTAGACAGAGCCGACCGTCTTGAAAAGACTGAATGGCCACGTTTAGCTGTTTGGCTTAATGATAGAATTGAGATTCAAATAGTGACAGGTTGCTATCCGAACTCCTATAAGAAGAATCCCAAGTTTATAAGCCTATCCCTTAGTCGCCTTTTACGGGAAAGAGATACTCGTATAGTGGTCCTATTCTTGTCCCATTGTACTTGAACAAAGGCTACCTTTTTTCTAGAAATTCAAGCGAGAGTTTCTTTATTGATTACATTTGTTTTGTCTGCAGGTAGCCCGTCGGTGGGGCGCTCAGAAGAATCGACCAGCCATGAATTATGACAAGCTGTCAAGATCTCTCCGGTATTATTACGAGAAAGGCATTATGCAGAAGGTGGCAGGTATATTATAACTTATACATACATACATGCATAAAATCACGCCTCTTTCCCGGAGGGGTAGGCAGAGACTACCTCTTTCCACTTGCCGCGATCTCTGCATACTTCCTTCGCTTCGTCCACATTCATAACTCTCTTCATACAAGCTCGGCGGTTTCGGGTACTTTTGATCTGACCCTTTACCAGGACGTCCTTAATTTGATCTAGACACGTTCGTCTAGGTCTTCCCACTCCGACCTTTCCCTCCACACTCTCCTTGTATATCTGCTTTTCTTATTATTATTTCTTATCTATACTAATATTATAAAGCTGAAGAGTTTGTTTGTTTGAACGCGCTAATATCAGGAACTACTGGTTCGAATTGAAAAAATATTTTTGCGTTGAATAGATCATTTTATCGAGGAAGGCTTAAGGCTATATAACATCACGCTGCAACTTTAAGGAGCAAAGAAATAATGGAATATGTGAAAATTATTCCTCCTTGAGGGCTTTAATGATACCCAAAATAACTATTCCGCGCGGACGAAGTCGCGGGCACAGCTAGTATGTATATAAAATTCTCGTGTCACAATGTTCGTTCCCGTACTCCTCCGAAACGACTCGAACGATTCTCATGATAATTTTGTGAGCATATTGTAGCAGGTCTGAGAATCGGCCGACATCTATTTTTCACACCCCTTAGTGATAAGTTCTTAACTAGAAATTACTAAAAATAATATTTATACGGGCAATACGTTTGCCGGGACTAGTTAGCTAGTTTATTTTTATATTTAAATCTCATTGTACAAAATACAAATGTACAGCACAATTGGAGTTTACCGTGTGGTTCCCGGCACCAATACAAAAAAGAATACGACCACTCGCATCTCTTTCCCATGGATGTCGTAAAAGACGACTAAGGGATAGGCTTACAAACTTGAAATTCTTTTTTAGGCGATGGGCTAGCAACATGTCACTATTTGAATCTCAATTCTATCATCAAGCCAAACAGCTGAACGTCGCCTATCAGTCTTTTCAAGACTGTCGGCTTTGTCTACCCCGCAAGGGATATAGACGTGACCGGATATTTTTATTTATTTATTTAATTATTTATTTATTTCATCAAAACTTATCCTATCATTACAGTCATAAAAACCAATGCGATAGACAAAGCATCTTATACATTAAATTCTTACACAATATTAACAATTAGATATAACATAGAACAAATATCGTAGTTCTTGTAAACTCGCTCAGCTCAGTAATATGTATGTATGTTGGAGTTTACAAAGATAAAAAAAGAGTTAATAAAATCATTATACCATTTTTTGTTTTAACAGGAGAACGCTACGTGTATAAATTCGTTTGTGATCCTGAGGCATTATTTAGTATGTCACCGCCTGCGCGTGCGCGCTCACCCCCACCACAATACGAGGTAATTGTTTTTTTAAATTTATTAGATACTAGCGGCCCGCCCCGGCTTCGCACGGGTGGACATATTTTTGTGTTTTATATTTTGAAATAAATTTATTTCAAAACAAATTTATGCCTATGACACTTTTGAAGGTCTATTCTATGTATACCTATCTGTGCCAAATTTTATCAAAATCGGACCAGTAGTTTTTGAGTTTATTCCACACAAACATACAAAAATACAAATCTTTCCTCTTTATTATTAGTGTGGATTAGTGTGGATAAATATTATTGAAATTTATTTGACGGTTTCTGTGGCGCAGCGGTAGTACGCTTGTCTGTGACACCGGAGTTCCCGGGTTCGAATCCCGGCCAGGGCGTGATGAGAAAAGAACTATTTCTGATTGGCCTGGGTCTTGTATGTTTATCTATATAAGTATTTATTATAAAATAATTGTTGAGTTAGTATCTCGTAACACAAGTCCCGAACTTACTTCGAGGCTAACTCAATAAGTGTAGTTTGTTACCGCTTCTTCTGCACTGACGGTTTGAAAGCGTCAGTAAAAAGTAGTTTAAAGTAATTTATTTGACCTCAACCAATGTTATGAAACCGAAAGATTATGACAATTATTAAGTGATATTGAAATGTCAAATAATAAAGAATAAAAGATTTGAATTTTGTTTTTTTTTTTAAATTAACCGACTTATAACGATTGGAGGCGATTCTTTTTTTAAGAAAGTTATTCTTGTTAAAAAAAGGAGGTTCTCAATTCGATCTTATTTTTTTTTTAGGTTCTTACCCAGCTGTACGGAGGGGTGGTAGGGGGGTACCCCCAATACCTCCCCCAACAGGATTATAACCGGAGATTCTACCCCCACGGATTGGGTTATGATACTTAACCTAGAATGATGAAGAAGTAATTAACAGTAGAGATAGAAGAATGATACGTAAATTTATACATATATGTATAAATCCATAGTCTCTGCCTACCCGAATGGGAAGCAGACGTGATGGTATGTATGTATGTATGTATATATGAATTTAAACGACATATTATAATTGAATAGAAATAGATTTATTTTTAAAGTAGTATAACAAGGTATGAATTATTGACGTGAACACATTTATAATTATGATAACTACCGCTTCCAAAGCGCATGTGTAGACGAAGCGGCGGAACAAACTACACTGCTTCATTTTCATCGGACGTCAATTTAGAAATTCATTGATTCATTCATATAATCACGTCTATAGCCCTTGCGGGCTAGACAGGGCAGGCGGTCTTGAAAGACAGGCCACGTTCAGCTGTGAGGCTTATCGATGGAATTGAGATTCAAATAGTGACGGGTTGCTAGCCCATCGCCTGAAAGAAGAATGCCAAGATTACAAGTCTGTCCCTTAGTCGCCTTTTACGACATCCATGGGATTGAGTGGTCCTATTCTTTTTTATATTTATATTGGTGCCGGGAACCACACGGCTATTGAGTAATTTTAAGTATCTATCTTTACCTTAGTATGTTTGTATTGTACATAATCGTCTACGTATTTAACCCTTGCGGGGTAGTCAGAATCAACTGGGCTCTGACTACCCCGCAAGGGATAAAGGCGCGTATATGTACGTATGTAGGAATCAAAATGTATTCTGTATCTAATAATGTAATTAAAATTCGTTACGAAAAAAAGTTAGTTACGCCATTTTGTTTTACGACGTGTCAGTGTTGAATTCTTTCAACGGCAGACAATGTTTTGAAAGGGCGCGAAATGTAATAGAGGGAAACAAAATAAAGTTCTCCCACCTATCCATTACAATGATTACCTCCAATACAAAGGATCACACCTACCTTAATGCCCTATTTGCACTTATCATTGTCCTACACAAACTAGAAATAACATAGAATTAGGTATGGTAGGTATCCGAAACCGCCGAGCTTGCATGAAGAGAGTTATGAATGTGGATGAAGCGAGGGAAGTGTGCAGAGATCGTGGCAAGTGGAAAGAGGCAGTCTCTGCCTACCCCTCCGGGAAAGAGGCGTGATTTTATGTATGTAGAATTAGGTATCTTGTACGAACGTGTCTTGATCGAATTAAACACGTCTTGTCAAAGGGTCAGGGGGCTTACCATAAAAAATTATACTTTTTGTTTTGGCCATTTTGTAAATAAATACCACTCATAAATCCGCTATTCGCATTTACATACATACATATTATAGAATAGAATAGATTTATTGTCAAAATTGGATACAAGGTATCACTTATAGACGTCACATCACTTAAATCTAATTATAACTAGTACCTCTCCCAAAGCGCGTGTGTAGAAGAAGCGGCGGAACAAACTACACTGCAGCATTTTCACCGGACGTCAATTTACAAATATAGATCTCTTAAATCTAAATCGTGGACGAATGCACATTGTCTACATTAAAAAAATGAATGTAACACACTTACTCTTCTGTGATTTCTTTATTTTGTGACACGAATCTATCAATATTTGTTCAGATTCATAGCATTATGTTACTTCTGTGTATTAGGTCCGCTTTGTCATGATGTAATGTCGATTATTTTATATGTATGAAGTGTAATTTGTAAGGGGAAAAAAAAATAAAAGCATTAACTGATATTAAACTATCGCGTTGCATTATATTATAAAGCTAAAGCGAAAATGTGAGAAAAAAACGGGGAAAATTATTGATCCTTGAGGGCTTCAATGATGCCCAAAATAACAGTTCCACGCGGTCTAAGTCTTGGCTAACATTATTGGCTCTGTCCACCCCGCAAGGGATATTGACTTGATGAAATATATTTATACCTAGTTAATTTACAAATGTAGGCCATACTAATAAATGGATAGGCTTATAAATTTGAGATTCTTCTTTTAGGCGATGGGCTAGTAACCTGTCACCACTATTTGAATCTCAATTCTATCTTTAAACCGAACAGCTGAACTTGGCCAATCAGTTTTTTCAAAACTGTCAGCTCTGTCTACCCCGCAAGTGGTATAGACGTGATTATATGTATGTATGTACAACACATATGTATGAGATGTAATAACAGTGATTGAATTTATTTATTTATTTATCTTTATGAGGGAAACAGTTACATACATACATACATAAAATCACGCCTCTTTCCCGAAGGGGTAGGCAGAGACTACCTCTTTCCACTTGCCACGATCTCTGTATATTTCCCAGTTACCTGGTTGCCTATTAATATTATCTTATACTATGATGCATAAACCAATAAAGTTTCCTCTGCTTACTAAAACACAGTATTGAAGACACGAAAATCCTACTACTATTATAAAGGCGAAAGTTTGTATGGATGTATGGATGTTTGTTACTCTTTCACGCAAAAACTACTGAACCGATTACCATGAAATTTGGTATGTAGGTAGCTGAAGACCCAGAATAACACATAGGCTACTTTTTATCCCAGAGTTCCCGCGGGATTGATAGGGTTTCCATGCGGACGAAGTCGCGGGCGGCCTCTAGTTATTATATAAATGTAAGCGTGTTACATATAGACATAATTATTATTAATTTCGTGAAAAAAATAACCAAAAAGCCATTGATTTTTCAAAACAATTTTGTCTTTAAACTTTTTTTATATGACCTTATGGATAAGTTGAACAAATGTGAAACCAAAAGTTTTGACAATTAATAAGCGATATGAAGTACCTATTCTATAATAATGAATAAAAATTTTGAATTTGAATATTTGAATTTGAAATCAAAAACAAAAAGAATTGTGTGAGGCGTGGCACTAGTCAAAAGATTTAAATATATTTTAATCTTAAGCATTAGATAAGTAAATATGTGCAATATTAGTTTAGATGTAGTTACAACTGCCTAAGTATTTATACATACTTCATTATTCTTCTACCTCCTGGCTTTAGTCCCGGTCGCATCCTCACCACTCTGGAGAGGAGTCCGGGGTGCGCCTTTGACCATGGACCCTGGATTGTGTGAGTCAGGTTTTCACGCGAAGCGACTCCCGTCCGACCTCCGCAACCTCTGCAGGGGAACCTGACCCGTGTTGGATCGATCATGGTCACACATCCAGTTGCCTGAATGTGCAGGTTTCCTCGCGATGTTTTCTCTCACCGTAAAAATATCGGTTAGCACTCAAACTAAGGTAATGTCAACTCACAAAACACTAATTGGAACACGGCCGTTTCTATTATAATTAGGTAATATAACTATTACCTATTTCTTTGTTACTGTAAATCACTTCATATTATAATTCCCCCTGTTTTTCTGTCTGTATGTCAGTATGCGCTAATCTCGGAAAGTTTGCAGACGAATTTTGTTCCTGTTTCAAATGTAAGAGCGTCTTCTGAGGACGATTTATATGTATTATAAATGCTACCCGTGCAAAGACAGGTCGCTGGTCAAACTAAAATTCTCGTGTCACAATGTTCATTCCCGTACTCCTCCGACACGGCTTGACCGAATCTCATGAAATTTTGTGAGCATATTGAGTAGGTCTGGGAATCGGCCGACATCTATTTTTCACACCCCTTAGTGGTAAGGGTTGTCCACCCTTAAATTTTTTTTTTACTAGAAATTTCTTAAAAATTATTTATATGGCAAAACAACGTTTGCCGGGACAGCTAGTAGATATTATATAAAAATAACTTATACTACATATTATAAAGTCTGTTTTCTGTCTGTATGAAGTTGTAAACGGATTTTTTCCTGTTTGTAATGTAAGAGTGTCTTCTGATGACGGTTTATATGTTTTATAAATGCTATCCGTGCGAAGACGGGGCGGGTCGCTAGTCAAACTGTAATTTATATAATGTACTTTACTCGTAAGAACGCAATATGTATGAAGGCCAACTCAAAGTTGGTTTAACCGTTTAAGAACATCTAATATCGCTCAATTGTAGATATATATGTAGCAGGTATTTACAAGTTTTTGTGAATAATAAATAAATTTAATAAAATCGGAGTCCTTTTTCTTTCTCTCAATACATTTAAACCTGTTTACTATAAGTTTTTGTATTAAGGAAGTGGTTTTCGGCATTCGAAAATAAAACCATTCTGTATCTTTTCCATGGACATCGTAAAAGCCGACTAAGGCATACCTACACTTATAAAACTTGGATTCCTCTTCGTAATTCTAAAACTGATAATAATTATTTTTAAGAATTAGTTTTATTTTTGCAATTAAGAAAAAGTAAATGTCGTGCGGTTCTAGGCACCAATAGAAAAAAGGACTACTCCATTTCTATCCCATGGATGTTGTAAAATCTAAGGGATATGCTTATTAACTTGGAATTCCTTTTGTAGGCGATGGTCTAGCAACCTGTCACTATTTGAATCTCAATTCTATCATCAAGCCAACAAGCTAAACATGGCTTATCAGTGTTATCAAGACTTTGGCTCTGTCCGCCCCGCAAGTGATATAGACGTGACTATATGTATTAGTTTTTGTAGCAAGCGAAAATATAGAATTCTTTTAGTCACATCATCCTTCTTGTGTTATTTCCGGTTATAACCAAGTCTCTGAAGGCCCGGAGTCAGCCCGTGACCACAATCTGTATTAGGTAGTTCAAACCACGACCTTAGTAAGTCAGGTTTAAGAAGCAACAGCCGTCTGACCTCCGCAACCTTTGCAGGGGAACCTAATTCGTATGAGATCTATCATGGTCACACATCCAGTATCCTAAATATACAGATTGCCTCACGACGTTTTCCCTCACCGTAAAATCATCGGTTGGCACTCAAACTAACGTAATGTCAACGCACAAAACACTCATTGGAACATGACCGTTATATTTGAACCTGTGTCAATTCGGCTGGAATTTTCTGGATAAAAAAAAACTACAAACAAAACAGTCAACACATTATATTTGCAAATTTACAGGAACGGTGTGCGAACAAGCTTAAGATAGTATATTTAACAACAATAATTCTAAATAACATTCTAAAAAAAAAATACATTACTCTCTCACTATTTACAAAATTGCACAGATTACAAAACCCAAATTTTCTTTAACAAACGAAATAATTATATACGGAACAAATTACACAGATCGAGTTAGCCTCGAAGTAAGTTCGAGACTTGTGTTACGAGATACCAACTCAACGATGCTATATTTTATAATAAATACTTATACAGATAAACATCCCAAAACACAGATCAAGGAGATGTAAGTTCAAAACTGGTGTTACGAGATACCAACTCAACAATAAATAAATAGTCAATAAATTTTGAAATTTGAACTTTTTCGAAATATTATCAAAAAATTTGTGAGTTACGAGATACCAACTCAACAATAAATAAATAGTCAATAAATTTTGAAATTTGAACTTTTTCGAAATATTATCAAAAAATTTGTGACCATATGTAGGTACCTATAGACGTGACCATATCATTCTTTCAGAAATATTGCTGTTCTTAAAAAAAAGTCCGTTTCTTTTTTTATATTTGTTATTATAAGGTTGGCTGCTATACTGATATGATAATAATATCCTCACGAGAAAAATGCGCGGGAAAAAAATTCTATAAGTAAGCCTACATAACCTTAAAAACGATTTTTTCTATTTACAAAAACAATTAATAAACACTTACCACAAGTCGCACACCTCAGAACACATTTATATAATTCTTAATTATAAATCTTATTATATGTATATATATATATATATATATATATATATATATATATATATATATATATATATATATAATATATAAAATGAGTTGAGATAAAACAAAGAATTGGGGTCGAAATTATAAAGGAAATACAATGAGATGCCTTATGGTGAGGACATTGACAATATTTAATTATAGATTTAGTAAATTCAAATCAGATACCTTGCGTCCGTGTGGTTCCCGGCACCAATAAAAAAAAAGGACCACTCCATCTCTTTCCCATGGATGTCGTAAAAGGCGACTTTTACCTTGTATTTGGCGATACCTTGTATCAATTTTGAAAATATTTTATTTAATTTTGAAATAAATATTTTAAAACATATGAATTTCTCTTTATTTTAAATTTTATTTTCCTTGATGTACATAAATATATAAATAAATAGAATAATTACTTTTACAAAAAAAAAATTATCTTTTTGTTATTCGACCCATTTTAATTGTACGTAAATATATTTTAACTATATCTAGACTAGAATATACAATTACACTGAGCTTAAAATACAGAAAAACATAACAATTATATTTTGAGCTAACAAGATTTTTAGCAAATAAGATTTAAGTACAAATATTTTTTAAGACATCTTCAAGCCTTTCAGCGGAACGTGATCATCGAGTATTTTAGAGACTATTTGCACTGTCTACTCCGTAAGGGATAGACGTGATTTGAGATACAATATCAATTAAAATATTTGTACTTAGTTTGAATAAACGAATCATGATCAACATGACTTACAACATATTTACACGACTTAAGAGGTAGGTACACAATTCGCTAAGTTTTGCCAAAAAATAAAGCACAATTAAATAAATATAAAATTTGTGTAAATATTGTGTTTACTTTGTAAATAAAACAAATATGTTTTCAATTGTGCATTGAGTGTTACAATTATCTATACTACCTAATATTATAAAGCTGAAGAGTTTGTTTATTTGTTTTGTTGATAAATTATTTTTACAACTATAAAGAGCAAAGAAATAATGGAAAATGTGAAAAAAAACGGGGAAAATTATTGATAACAGTTCCATGCGGACTAAGTCTTGGCTAACATTATTGGCTCTGTCCACCCCGCAAGGGATATTGACTTGATGAAATATGTATATTTATACCTAGTTAATTTACAAATGTAGGCCATTCTAATAAATGGATAGGCTTATAAATTTGGGATTCTTCATTTAGGCGACGGGCTAGTACCTGTCACTATTTGAATCTCAATTTTATCATTAAGCCGAACAGCTGAACTTTTCCAATCAGTTTTTTCAAAACTGTCAGCTCTGTCTACCCCGCAAGTGGTATAGACGTGATTATATGTATGTACCACACATATGTATGAGATGTAATAACGGTGATTGAATTTATTTAAGTATTTATTTATCTTTATTAGGGAAACAGTTACATACATACATACATAAAATCACGCCTCTTTCCCGAAGGGGTAGGCAGAGACTACTCTTTCCACTTGCCACGATCTCTGTATATTTCCCAATTACCTAGTTGACTATTAATATTATCTTATACATGCATTATTATGCATAAACCAATAAAGTTTCCTCTATTTACTAAAACAAGGTATTGAAGACACGAAAATTATTATATAAATGTAAGCGTGTTACATATAGACATAATTATTATTAATTTCGTGAAAAAAATAACCAAAAAGCCATTGATTTTTCAAAACAATTTTGTCTCTTTAAACTTTTTTTATATGACCTTATGGATAAGTTGAACAAATGTGAAACCATAAGTTTGGACAATTATTAAGCGATATGAAGTACCTATTCTATAATAATGAATAAAAATTTTGAATTTGAATATTTGAATTTAAAATCAAAAACAAAAAGAATTGTGTGGGGCGTGGCACTAGTCAAAAGATTTAAATATATTTTAATCTTAAGCATTAGATAAGTAAATATGTGCAATATTAGTTTAGATGTAGTTACAACTGCCTAAGTATTTATACATACCTACTTCATTATTCTTCTACCTCCTGGCTTTAGTCCCGGTCGCATCCTCAACACTCTGGAGAGGAGCCCGGGGTGCGCCTTCGACCATGGACCCTGGATTGTGTGAGTCAGGTTTTCACACGAAGCGACTCCCGTCTGACCTCCGCGACCTTTGCAGGGGAACCTGACCCGTGTTGGATCGATCATGGTCACACATCCAGTTGCCTGAATGTGCAGGTTTCCTCGCGATGTTTTCTCTCATCGTAAAAGCATCGGTTAGCACTCAAACTAAGGTAATGTCAACTCATAAAACACTCATTGGAACACGGTCGTTCCTATTATAATTAGGTAATGGTCCAAGATCCCAGAGCTGTAAGACACAACTTATTTTCTAAAGAATGGATCTTTCGATTCTCAGTAGTCTTTCATGTACTTTTAATACCTGCATGTTTGTGAGACTTGCCCGGTGACACCTGCGCAGGTACCAGGCGAGAAAGGTAACTAAAAATCACAGTTACTTAACTTAAATTTTTATGACTGATTTTTATATATATTTTATAGACTATTACTCTGAAGTCATATCAGAGAAGTCAGACGCTTTCCATGCGCCAAAACTTTTGTCAGACGCTTTAAAGCTCTATCAAAAAAAATTAACTTAATTTATTTTTAAATGTCTGACTTTTATATATGTTATTCAGATAACTATTACAAAGTTGTATTAAATCAGTCAGACAGTTTGTAATGACCAAACACCCCTTAAACACAAGAATTACTCAGCCTCGAGTATGAGCGCGATAGCACAATGCGCATGCGCGTCAGAGTAAAATATCTAATATTTGAAAAGTACTTACTGTTTTTGTTTATAAATAGGGGAAAATGAATTTTTTTGTAGCAATAGCCTTTCAAAAAGAATGATTTTTATTTTATTTAAAAAAATATATCTATTATAATAATTTCAATAAAAAAATAATTAATTATGATTAATCAATTGAATATTTATTTTATTGTCTCTTTATCATCTTCATCATCAAAATAATCATTTGAATTTTCATCATTTATTAAATCTCTATACTGTCCACTCAAGTCATCGTCCTCATCATCAGTTAGATTGTCGTTGCTGGCAGAATTTTCCGTAAAAATAAAATCATAAACAATTAAAAAATAGTATAGTAATAGTAAACCTATAACATATAAATATAAGTGAAAGGCGACTAAGGGATAGGCTTACAAACTTGGGATTCTTTTTTAGGCGATGGGCGAGCAACCTATCACTATTTGAATCTCAATTCTATCATTAAGCCAAATAGCTGAACGTGGCCATTTAGTCTTTTCAAGACTGTTGGCTCTGTCTACCCCGCAAGGGATATAGACATGACCATATGTATGTAGTCTTCTTTAATTTCGACACCACCGCAACGGCTTCGATGGTCCAGTGGTTAGCGCGTGAGACTGTGAAGTTGGCGGTCCGAGTTCGAGTCCCAACAATAACAAGATATATATTAATTTTTATTAAAAATGTTTTTTTTTTTGTGTTGTTTGAGTATTTATTAAAAAAACTGAAAATCAAAATACTACATATAATCATACGGTAAAAATATTTTGTCTGTACATTTAATATTTTGACTGAAAAAAAATAGAGAATTTTTTTTTAAATTTTTTGTCTGTCTGTCTGTATCAGACTGTATGATTAAGATTCAACTCGAACTTTACGCGGACGACGTCGCGGGCAACAGCTAGTATGCAACATATTTTATTATTTTAAAAATGATTAATTATTATTTTAATTATAAATTTCATCGTATTTGAATAGATATGCAAAAATATGAAATTGAAAACAGTAAGTACTTTTCAAATATTAGATATTTTACTCTGACGCGCATGCGCATTGTGCTATCGCGCTCATACTCGAGGCTGAGTAATTCTTGTGTTTAAGGGGTGTTTGGTCATTACAAACTGTCTGACTGATTTAATACAACTTTGTAATAGTTATCTGAATAACATATATAAAAGTCAGACATTTAAAAATAAATTAAGTTAATTTTTTTTTGATAGAGCTTTAAAGCGTCTGACAAAAGTTTTGGCGCATGGAAAGCGTCTGACTTCTCTGATATGACTTCAGAGTAATAGTCTATAAAATATATATAAAAATCAGTCATAAAAATTTAAGTTAAGTAACTGTGATTTTAAGTTACCTTTCTCGCCTGGTACCTGCGCAGGTGTCACCGGGCAAGTCTCACAAACATGCAGGTATTAAAAGTACATGAAAGACTACTGAGAATCGAAAGATCCATTCTTTAGAAAATAAGTTGTGTCTTACAGCTCTGGGATCTTGCTCTATAATATAACTATTACCTATTTCTTTGTTACTGTAAATCACTACATATTATAATTTCCCCTGTTTTTCTGTCTGTATGTCAGTATGCGCTTATCTCGGAAAGTTGTGGACGGATTTTGTTCCTGTTGTAAGAGTGTCTTCTGAGGACGGTTTACATGTTTTATAAATGCTACCCGTGCGAAGACAGGGCGGGTCGCTAGTCAAACTATCTTATGTATAAAATTCTCGTGTCACAATGTTCGTTCTCGTACTCCTCCGAAACGGCTTGACCGATTCACATGAAATTTTGTGAGCATATTGAGTAGGTCTGGGAATCGGCCGACATCTATTTTTCACACCCCTTAGTGGTAAGGGTTGTCCACCCTTAAATTTTTTTTTTACTAGAAATTTCTTAAAAATTATTTATATGGCAAAACAACGTTTGCCGGGACAGCTAGTATTATATAAAAATAACTCATACATACCTATTTATAACTTACACTACATATTATAAAGCCTGTTTTCTGTCTGTATGAAGTTGTAAACGGATTTTTTCCTGTTTGTAATGTAAGAGTGTCTTCTGATGACGGTTTATATATTTTATAAATGCTACCCACGCGAAGACGGGGCGGGTCGCTAGTCAAACTGTAATTTATATAATGTACTTTACTCGTAAGAACGCAATATGTATGAAGGCCAACTCAAAGTTGGTTTAACCGTTTAAGAACATCTAATATCGCTCAATTGTAGATATATATGTAGCAGTTATTTACAAGTTTTTGTGAATAATAAATAAATTTAATAAAATCTGCGTATTTGTTCTTTCTCTCAATACTTGTCCCGTATTTATTTATGTATATTTATAATCTAACCTGTTTTACTATAAGTTTTTGTATTAAGGAAGTGGTTTTCGGCATTCGAAAATAAAACCATTCCGTACTTTCCCATGGATATCGTAAAAGCCGACTAAGGGATACGCTTATAAACTTGTGATTCCTCTTCGTAATTCTAAAATTCTTAATGATTATTTTTAAGAATTTTACTTTTTTACCGCAATTACGAAAAAGTAAGTGCCTTGTGGTTCTCGGCACCAGAAGAAAAAAGAATAGGACTAATCCATCTCGTTCCCATGGATGTCGTAAAAGGCGACCAAGGGATAGGCTTGTACTACTTGAGATTCCTTTTATAGGCAATGGACTAGAAAATTGTCACTATGTAAATCTCAATTCTATCATCAAGCCAACAAGCTAAACATGGCTTATCAGTGTTATCAAGACTTTTGGCTCTGTCCGCCCCGCAAGGGATACAGACGTGACTATATGTATTAGTTTTTGTAGCAAGCGAAATCCTTTTAGTCACATCATCCTTCTTGTGTTATTTCCGGTTATAACCAAGTCTCTGAAGGCCCGGAGTCAGCCCGTGACCACAATCTGTATTAGGTAGTTCAAACCACGACCTTAGTAAGTCAGGTTTAAGAAGCAACAGCCGTCTGACCTCCGCAACCTTTGCGGGGGAACCTAATTCGTATGAGATCCATCATGGTCACACATCCAGTATCCTAAATATACAGATTGCCTCACGACGTTTTCCCTCACCGTAAAATCATCGGTTAGCACTTAAACTAACGTAATATCAACGCACAAAACACTCATTGGAACATGACCGTTATATTTGAACCTGTCTCAATTCGGCTGGAATTTTCTGGATAAAAAAAAACTCCAAAGTCACACATCCAGTATCCTAAATATACAGATTGCCTCACGACGTTTTCCCTCACCGTAAAAGCATCGGTTAGCACTCAAACTAACGTAATGTCAACGCACAAAACACTAATTGGAACATGACCGTTATATTTGAACCTGACTCAATTCGGCTGGAATTTACTGGATAAAAAAAAACTCCAAACAAAACAGTCAACACATTATATTTGCAAATTTACAGGAACGGTGTGCGAACAAGCTTAAGATAGTATATTTAACAACAATAATTCTAATTAACATTCTAAAAAAAAATACATTACTCTCTTACTATTTACAAAATTGCACAGATTACAAAACTCAGATTTACTTTTTTGCAAACGAAATAAATATATACGGGACAAATTACACAGATCGAGTTAGCCTCGATGTAAGTTCGAGACTCGAGATTTAATAGTCAATAAATTTTGAAATTAAAACTTTTTCTAAATACGTATTATCAAAAAATTAGTGACCGTAGTATAGACGTGACCATATCATTCTTTCAGAAATATTGCTGTTCTTAAAAAAAAGTACGTTTTTTTTTTTAATATTTGTTATTATAAGGTTGGCTGCTATACTGATATGATAATAATATCCTCACGAGAAAAATGCGCGGGAAAATAATTCTATAAGTAAGCCTACATAACCTTAAAAACGATTTTTTCTATTTACAAAAACAATTATTAAACACTTACCACAAGTCGCACACCACAGAACACATTTATATAATTCTTAATTATAAATCTTATTATATTATGTATATATATATATATATAATAGTGCCGTGTGGTTTCCGGCACCATTACAAAAAAGAATAGGACCACTCCATCTCTTTCCCATTGATGTCGTAAAAGGCGACTAAGGGATAGGTTAGCAACCTGTCACTATTTGAATCTCAGTTCTATCATTAAGCCAAATAGCTGAACGTGGCCATTCAGTCTTTTCAAGACTGTTGGCTCTGTCTACCCCGCAAGGGATATAGACGTGACCATATGTATGTATATATATAATATATAAAATGAGTTTAGATAAAACAAAGAATTGGGGTCGAAAACATAAAGGAAATAAAATGAGATGCCTTATGGTGAGGACATTGACAATATTTAATCGTAAATTTAGTAAATTCAAAGCAGATACCTTGCGTCCGTGTGGTTCCCGGCACCAATAACAAAAACAGAATATGACCACTCCATCTCTTTCCCATGGATGTCGTAAAAGGCGACTTTTACCTTGTATTTGGCGATTGATACCTTGTATCAATTTTGAAAATATTTTATTTAATTTTGAAATAAATATTTTAAAACATATGAATTTCTCTTTATCTTAAATTTTATTGTTATTTTCCTTGATGTACATAAATATATATAAATAGAATAATTACTTTTACAAAAAAAAAATAATCTTTTTGTTATTCGACCCATTTTAATTGTACGTAAATATATTTTAACTATATCTAGACTAGAATATACATACAATTACACTGAGCTTAAAATACAGAAAAACATAACAATTATATTTTGAGCTAACAAGATTTTTAGCAAATAAGATTTAAGTACAAATATTTTTTAAGACATCTTCAAGCCTTTCAGCGGAACGTGATCATCGAGTATTTTAGAGACTATTTGCACTGTCTACTCCGTAAGGGATAGACGTGATTTGAGATACAATATCAATTAAAATATTTGTACTTAGTTTGAATAAACGAATCATGATCAACATGACTTACAACATATTTACACGACTTAAGAGGTAGGTACACAATTCGCTAAGTTTTGCCAAAAAATAAAGCACAATTAAATAAATATAAAATTTGTGTAAATATTGTGTTTACTTTGTAAATAAAATAAATGTTTTCAATTGTGCATTGAGTGTAACAATTATCTATACTACCTAATATTATAAAGCTGAAGAGTTTGTTTATTTGTTTTGTTGAAAAATTATTTTTGTGTCGAATAGACCATTTATAAAAAATTGCATTAAGTAATACTTACACTCGTAATATCATACTGAATTTATGTTCACTTTATTAAAAACTACACGTGCCTTACTTCAGTAACATTTCACTCAGCAAAGTTTCAATTTTTAAATTGACACATGTTTTTTGGCTATGACTCGATGTTATATCCTTAAATCGACTACTTATTTTGATATAAAATCACAAACGAAACAAAAAAATAAAGGAAACATCAATTCATATAATATTTTAACGAAACACCGTTCATCGAAAACGCGTTACGACGAATTTTTTAAACTCTACATACTTAAAAAGTTTATAAACATTTTCTAACCTAACCTAAATTGTGAGGTGAGACGCATAATTTTATTCACAGATTATTTTCAGTTTCATTAAAATTTGTTTTTGAGAATCCAATCATTTTTTTCAGCAAAACGTTCTCTCTTTTTATAATGTGTCTTAAAATAATAACATTTAAGATTTAAAACATAAAAATTGGACAACACAAAAAAAAAATTGAATTTTTTTAATAACGTTAAATATAGTGCAAAATATATTTTCTACCCGTGTATAAAAAAAAAGGCACGCATTATATAAGATAATTAATTTGTTTTGTGTATAATATATTTTTCATATGAGTATTATCATGGCCGGAAAATTAATATCAAAAGTCTATACGTTTTGAATACCTACGCAATGTTTGAGACGCGATTGGTCCAATTCTCATATTTATTTAAAACTTTATTGCACAAAACAAAAATGTACACAAGGCGGACTTAATGCCATTTGGCATTCTCTACCAGTCAACCAGCTGACCGAACAGAATAAAAACTAGTATTATATGCATCTATCACTCATTATAATTATTGATACAATTTAGTTTTATAAAAAAAAATTTTAGCGCCGTGTGGTTCCCGGCAGCAATAAAAATAAAAAAAAAAACAGAATAGGACCACTCCATCTCGTTTACATGGATGTCGTAAAAAGCGACTAAGGGATAGCGTATAAGCCTATCCCTTAGTAGACTTTTACGACATCCCTATAATCATAAAAATACAATAAATAAATAATCGGCCATTTTTGACAATTCGCGTATAGGACCAACATTTAGAATTTAACTTTTAATATTGGACCAATCTCGACTAAACGCACGCGCATCTTACCATAATATTTTAATTTTATTTAGAAAAAAAAAAGTTTTCGGTGTAAAAACAATATGACGAATTGTCTAAAAGTGAATTTTTATGGCGGTAATATTATTAATTAAATTTCCGTTTATAAAATTAAACCTTATGTAGACGTGATAAGGCTGATATAATATTATTATTTTATTTAATAATATCTACCGCCTTTAAATTTTCTATGAAAAACAGTATAAGTATTTATTGTCCAAATTCAGACCTTTTAATCATTTGTGCACGTATATATTATTTTTGTGCCGTGTGGTTCCCGGCACCAATAAAAAAAAAGAATAGGACCACTCCATCTCGTTTCCATGGATGTAGTAAAAGGCGACTGAGGGATAGGCTCATAAACTTGGGACTCTTCGTTTAGGCGAAGGGTAGGTAGGAAGGTATGCAGGGATCCGTGCAAGTGGAAAGATGTGGTCTCTGCCTACCCCTTCGACGTGATTTTTATCTATATAGATATGTATTTATTTATTTTAAATTGTTCTTTCAAATGTATTCCAACGCTCATCCTTCATGATTGTATGTATGTATTATATATATGTATGTATGTTGGTATGTATATATGTAAGCATATATTTATTTTAAATTCTTCCAGATGAACATCCACGCTCATCCTCCATAATCACTACATAGTATAAAACAAAGTCGCTATTTTAGTCTGTTTGTCTGTATGCTTAAATCTTTAAAATTACGCAACGGATTTTGATGCGGTTTTTTGTAACAGGTAGAGTGATTCAAGAGGAAGGTTTTTTGTATAATTTTTTCCGAATTTTCCACCCGTGCGAAGCCGGGGCGGGTCGCTAGTTGTATATATACATATATATATTTCAAAATCTTCTTCCAATTCCAATCGACCTGTAGCTAACTGCCAACCCTCACAGCTACGTCGCGCAAAGCGGTCTTCACCGCGTCGTAAGTAGCGAACGAGATGCCCACCGCTATCGGGCCCTTCACCCAGTTCATGCTGAGACCTTTGAAGAAGCCGCGCCAACCTTCCGTCCTGTGAAGATTAAATATAACATGACATGACACGACACAACGTGACACGACATGGCATGGCACGGCATGACACAACATGATTATGTCCTGTAAAGATGAAATATAACATAACATAATGTGACATGACAAAATAAACGTGACATGACACGATATAACATGACATGGCATGACGTGACATGAAATGGCATGAAACGGCATGACATATAATCACGTCTATATCCCTCTTTTTCCGTCGAAGGTCTAACATGATTTAGTTTTTTTTTCTGTTCTTGATTTCTTCAGTTTAACCCGTATGTCCCGCTGACCCGATTTTGATGCAGTTTTCAGGAAAGTGTCTGTTCACACTTAAGAGGAGATATTAGAAATTTAACCGACTTCAAAAAAGAAGACATCGATTGGAGGTGGTTCTGTTTTTATTAACAAAATTAATAGAGCCGTACCTATAGACATGCGCTATAGTGGTGCGCATGCGCACGCGGGCGCGGCGCGCCGTCTGCATGCGCCGGCGCACGATGTCGAGCGGGTAGGACGCCGTCTGCGCCAGCGCGCCCGCCGCGCCGCCGAACAACACGTTCACCGCGCCGCTCTGCGGCGCTCCGAAATGTTCTACAGGGGGAACATATATATGTATACGACTAGCTGTGCCCGCGACTTCGTCCGCGTGGAATAGTTATTTTGGGCATCATTGAGGCCCTCAAGGATGAATAATTTTCCCTGTATTTTTTATCACATTTTCCATTATTTCTTCGCTCCTTAAAGTTGCAGCGTGATGTTATACAACCTAAAGCCTTCCTCGATAAATGGTCTATTTAACACAAAAATAATTTATCAATACGAACCAATTGTTCCTGAGATTAGCGCGTTCAAACAAACAAACTCTTCACCTTAATAATATAAGTATAGATAATCTTGAAACTGCATCAGATGACCATTTGGCCTACAGACTGTTGAGCAACATTATTTTTTAAGAATTCATACTTTGACCAGTAGAACACTTGAACCAGTAGTTCCTGAGATTAGCGCGTTCAAACAAACAAACAAACTCTTCAACTTTATAATATTAGTATAGATATACTCACCAAGGTATGTATGCTTCAGAGTGTCGTAAGTAAAAAATGAGACGCCGGCATACGGGATAACGCCCAACACCGTAGCGGGGTACCCTCTGAAATCAATTAATACATACATACATACAGGCAAGGTTGACGGAAAAAGACCTAGAGGTCGCAGCCCTACAAGATGGTCGGATCAAATCCGATCGTCACTAAACACCGATCTCCATAAGGCCCTCCAAGACGCTAAGGATCGCAACAGGTGGAAGGAAGAGATCAAAGAGAAAGTGATTCGGCGGCGGAGTCACGACCCTCAGCAATGAGGTATACGACGCGAGGAGGAGGACATACATACAAGTGAAAGTAGTGAGAGTTTCACTGTTATGTTATTTTTTGTTGTTGTACTATGTGCCTGTGTGTGGTTCCCGGCACCAATACAAAAAAAGAATAGGACCACTCGCATCTCTTTCCCATGGATGTCGTAAAAGGCGGCTAAGGGATAGGCTTATAAAATTGCGATCCTTTTTTTAGGCGATGCGCTAGCAACCTGTCACTATTTGGATCTTAATTCCATCATTAAGCCGAGCAGCTGAACGTGGCCATTCAGTCTTTTCGGGACTATTGGCTCTGTCTACCCCGTAAGGGATATAGACGTGACTATATGTATGTATGTATACATACAAAGACGGCCTCTGTGGCGCAGCGGTAGTGCGCTTGTCTGTGACACCGGAGGTCCCGGGTTCGAGTAACGGTCAGGGCATGATAAGAAAAGAACTTTCTCTGATTGGCCTGGGTCTTGGATGTTTATCTATATCAGTATTTATTATAAAATATAGTATCGTTGAGTTAGTATCTCGTAACACAAGTCTCGAACTTACTTCGAGGCTAACTCAATCTGTGTAATTGGTTCCATATATACTAAAATTATATACATAAAATGACGTCCTTATCCCTTGCGGGGTGGACAGGGCCAGTAGTCTTGAGAAATTGAGAGGCCACGTTCAGCTGAATGGCTTTATGACGGAATTGAGATAAAAATAGTGACAGGTTGCTAGCCCTTCGCCTAAAAGAAGTATCCCAATTATATAAGCCTATACCTCAGTCGCTTTTTACGACACCCATGGGAACGAGACGGAGAGCTTTCCATTGGTGCCGGGAACCACACGGCACATAGTGCAACAACAAAAAGAAAAACATAACAGTGAAACGGAACTATGTACAAGGTAGTGAATCCCTCTTCTCTCACCACTTTCACGAACACGGCGCTGCCGTGGTATAACTAAAATGCCGTTATCTGACATCAGGATTTTCACCTTTTTTACCAGTAGAATCAGAAAAATCTCTTTCGATCTGGAATTTTGGTACCTTTAAGTCATAAATAGGCGTTCTCATTGATGAATGGCATCAGTTTAAATTTTTACCGCATTTTTGACGTTTTACTTAAAACAAGGATTTGACAGATAACGGCATTTTAGTTATACCAGGGCAGGGCGGTCAGATTTCGTATTCCTGAGCGTTGGTGACCGCCATGCGTGCCCGGGCCAGGTCAAGGGGGTAGGTGGCGCTTTGTGACGTCACAATCGTAAAAACGACCAACACCACGTCTTCACCATGTGGTAAAAGGCGTCTACGGGAATGAAAGCACATTCTTCTAGCCAAAGATTCCGTGCTAGTCTGATAGCTAAGAAAAAACATAGTGTGCGCTGACTGCTTCTCTTCCCTTACAGATCGTATAGGTCAATCAAGGGATAAATAATAAACTTGATAATCTGTCACTATTTGAATCCAAACATTGAACCGTACAACCGATCGTGGGCTTCAAGTCTCTCCGAGAGTTTTGGCTCTGTCTACACCGTCAGAGATAAAGAAGTGTGAAGGAAAACTTTAGTTTAACGCGTACGAAGTTACGGACTAGATACAATACAACAACAACAACAACAAAAAATACATAATAGTGAAACCGACCTGTACAAAGTAGTGAATCCCTCTTCTTTCACTACTTTCACGAACACGGCGGTCAGAGTCCTGTATTCCTGAGCGTTGGTGACCGCCATGCGGGCTCGGGCGAGGTCAAGGGGGTAAGTGGCGCTTTGTGACGTCACTCCGGCCAGGGAACCCGCTATCAGGTGGAGTATGGGGTGCTGTCTGCGAAAGAAAGAGGGGTTTTTATCATAAATAAATAAATATAAATATATATGTGCCGTGTGGTTCCCGGCACCAATACATAAAAGAATAGGACCACTCCATCTCTTTCCCATGGATGTCGTAAAAGCCGACTAAGGGGTAGGCTTATAAACTTGGGATTCTCCTTCTAGGGGATGGGCTAGCAACCTGTCACTATTTGAATTTCAATCCTATCTTAAAGCCAAATAGCTGAACGTGGCCTATCAGTCTTTATAAGACTCTGTCTACCCCGCAAGGGATATAGACGTGATTATATGTATGTATGTATGTATAAATATATACGGGACAAATTACACAGATTGAGTTAGCCTCGAAGTAAGTTCGAGACTTGTGTTACGAGATACTTACACGACGCTACTATATTTTATAATAAATACACAATCACAGAAAGTTCTTTTCTCATCATGCCTTGGCCGGGATTCGAACCCGAGACCTCCGGTGTCACAGACAAGCGTACTACCGCTGCGCCACAGAGGCGATCAAATACATACAAATAGTCACGTCTTCCCTTATTCCATGAATGATAGACAGAGCCAACAGTCATGAAAAATCCAAAAGGCCACGTTCAGCTTTTCAGAATTACTAGCTCATCGCCCATAAGAAAGATTCCAAGTTTATTAGACTTTCTCTAAGTCGCCTTTTACGACATCCATGAGCGAGAGATAGAGTGATCCTCTTTCTTAAGCGACATGACTTCTATATAGAAATTATGTAAAAAAAATTCCTTGCGCGATGTAGACACAAAAATCAGATACTACCGCCATCTATTGTCATTTATGAGAAACACTCACTTTGCGCTCGACGGCGTGTCCACCCTCAAAACTAATTTCCATTGCTCATGCGCCGTGGACAAGAACGCGGCGTACAGAACAAGGCTTAAAATACTTGACTTCTACTAAGTAGAAGTGTGTTTAAAATAAGAACATAGTAAAGTTACTATGTTCTTATTTTCCCACCCTCAACACACGCTTCCACTGCTCGTGCGCAGTGAACTGTATTGCCGCGTAGATACAGAATATATTCGTATTTTGCCATTTTACTACGACTCTTCTTGTTCCTCCTGCCTTTAGTCCCGGTTTCCTCAACATTCTGGAGAGAAACCCGGGGTGCACCCTTCACCATCGACTCCAATCTAACCTCCGCGACCTTTTCAGGGGAACTTAATCCTTACTTGATTATGGTTACCCAACCAGTTGGTTGAATGTGCAGGCTTCCTCACGACGTTTTCCATCACCGTTCGTTTACCACTCAAACTAATGCATAACTTAAATATCAAACAATGTAAAAAAATCCACGCGCGATTCAGTAATTGAAATCACAAACCAACGCCATCTATCAACACACAGATGTAACTAAAACACTCACTTTGCACTCGACGGCGTGTCTACCCTCAAAGCAAACTTAATCCGTACTAAATATTATTTACACATCCAGTTGCCTGAATGTGAAGGCTTCCTTATGACGTTTTCCATCACCGTTCAGTTACCACTCAAAATAATGCATGACTTTAATTTTTTTAAACATTGTTTGACAATGTAAAAAAAATCCATGTGCGATTCAGTACTACAAATCATAAACCAACGCCATCTATTAACACACAGATGTAACTAAAACACTCACTTTGCACTCGCCGGCGTGTCTACCCTCAACACACGTTTCCACTGCTCATGCGCAGTGAATTGTATTGCCGCGTACGGAACTATGCGCGCCATTGTCGCGCTGTTCCCCCTCCACAGCGCCACAACGCCTTCAGTGCGCGCGCTTCGTATCAGGAAGTCGATCGCCGCACGCCAAGAGTAAGGGATTTGTCTAAAATATATTACAATACAATACAATACAATACAATACAAATTATCTTTATTGCCCATAAAAAATACATAGGTAGTAGAAACATACATTATGAACATGTTGAGCAAAGGCGGACTTATCGCTAAGCAATCTCTTCCAAAAGATATTATCTATTCAATTTATTTATACATAGTGCCGTGTGGTTCCCGGCACCAATACAAAAAAGAATGGGACCACTCCATCTCTTTCCCATGGATGTCGTAAAAGGCGACTAAGGGATAGGCTTATAAAATTGCGATCCTTTTTTTTAGGCGATGAGCTAGCAACCTGTCACTATTTGGATCTCAATTCCATCATTAAGCCGAGCAGCTGAATGTGGCCATTCAGTCTTTTCGGGACTATTGGCTCTGTCTACCCCGTAAGGGATATAGACGTGACTATATGTATGTATGTATGTTTATTTATACGATTGTCGATCGCCCCCCGCCAAGAGTAGGTAAGGGATTTGTCTATAAGATAATATTCTTTCATTTTATTTGTACGATTCCCGGCATTAATAAAAAAAAGAAAGAATAGGACCTCTCCATCTCGTTCAGACGGATGTCGTAATGTAAAAGGCGATTAAGGGGTACGGTTATATATATTTGGGATTTTTCTTTTAGGCGATGGGCTAGCGACCTGTCACTATTTGAATCTCAATTCTATCATTAAGCCAAACAACAGATATAGTGTTTGGCAATTTGTATATCTATAGTCTTTTATACAGATTACTTCTCATTCCGAGTTTCCATTTTTGGACCCATTACGGCAGTGTCTACAGAAGACAAAAACTTAAAGTCGGAGTGCATTTAATGCATGATTATAAAAATCGATTTTTAATCGATTATTAATTTAAAAATTTTAGAGTGTGGAGGGAAAGGTCGGAGTGGGAAGACCTAGACGAACATATCTTGATCAAATTAAGGACGTCCTGGTAAAGGGTCAGGTCAAAAGTACCCGAAACCGCCGAGCTTGCATGAAGAGAGTTATGAATGTGGATGAAGCAAAGGAAGTATGCAGGGATCGTGGCAAGTGGAAAGAAGTAGTCTCTGCCTACCCCTCCGGGAAAGAGGCGTGATTTTATGTATGTATGCATATATTAATTTTAAAAAAACACGTATAAAAATCGATTTTTACTTTAACAAAAAAAAAAACGATTTTTAATCGATTTCTTTTTCACATCCCTAGTTATCTACGTCACAACTCACGACGTCTGAAAGTTGATCTTGGTCCTGTCCAGCGGCGCTATGGCTGTCTTGGCCAGGGCTCCGGCCACCGCCCCGGCCACCATAGACGTGGTCACCGCGGTAGCATTACCCAGGGAGCGATGATCGCCCGCCTGGTGGGGCTGTTTCGATGGTTCTGGAAAGAGAACAGATTAGATCTTCAGGTTCGCCGTGTGGTTAGGGTTGCCATCTCTTAAATTTGGAAAACCGGACAAGACGCGTGAAGACCCCGGATTTAGAGTCCGAAAGCCGGACATGTCAACAAGGTCTTTTAAACATATACATACAATGCAATAAAAGACATTTGAAAATGTCATAAATCACCTTTTTTATTTATTAATTTTTTAAAACCCGGTCTACAAATGAAACCTTCCCCGGACGCTCCCCGGATGCCCTCTAAACTAGGACAAATCCGGGGAAACCCGGACGGATGGCAACCCTACGTGTGATACACAAGTGAAAGTAGTGAGAGTTTCACTGTTATGTTATTTTTTGTTGTTGTAATATGTGCCGTGTGGTTCCCGGCACTAATAAAAAAAGGGATAGGACCACTCCATCTCGTTCCCATGGATGTCGTAAAAGGCGACTAAGGGATAGGCTTACTTATAAACTTGGGATTCTTTTAGGCGACGGGCTAGCGACCTGTCACTATTTGAATCTCAATTGCATGATAAAGCCAGATAGCTGAAAGGGAAAGCGATGGAGTGGTCCTATTCTTTTATCTATTGGTGCCGGGAACCACACGGCACGACACATATATGTATATACACACACATTTATATCATTAACTTTATTACCAAAATTTGTTACAAATTCCAAAGTGCACAATTACAAATTAGTTTCGCTATCAGCAACGTGGGAAGACACGATAACATTGATAAGAATTGATAATGAGACGGTGTAAAAAAAAACCAGCATTTTGATCGTGAAACTAATAAGGTCTTACACAATTTTAGATGAATCTTGCCGACATGTTTGATAGACAGATCAGATCACGTCTCGTATACCTTACGGGGTGGACAGAGTAAACGTCATTTTTATGAATCTTGCAGACTTGTGTATCACATAGGCATAAGATCACGTCTCTATACTTTACGGGGTGGACAGTCTATCTATACTAATATTATAAAGCTGAAAAAGTTGTTTGCTTGAACGCTCTAATCACAGGAACTAGGTACTGGTTTGAATTGAAAAAATATTTTTGCCTTGAATAGACCATTTATCGAAGGCTTTAGGCTATATAACATCACGCTGCAACTATAACGAACAAAGAAATAATGGAAAAAGTGAAAAAAAACGAAGAAAATATTCATCCTTGAGGGCTTCATAGATGCCCAAAATAACTATTCCAGACGCGGACGAAGTTCCGTGTGGTTCCCGGCACCAATACAAAAAGAATAGGACCATTCCATCTCTTTCCCATGGGTGTCGTAAAAGGCGACTAAGGGATAGGCTTACAAACTTGGGATTCTTTTTTAGGCGATGGTCTACCAACCTGTCACTGTTTGAATCTCAATTCTATCATTAAGCCAAATAGCTGAACGTGGCCATTCAGTCTTTTCAAGACTGTAGGCTCTGTCTACCCCGCAAGGAATATAGACGTGATTATATGTGTCCACGCCTTATTCGGAAACATCAATCACTGTCAAGCAGCCGCCCCGGAACCCGGTCACTGCGCGCCATCTAGCGCATTCCATCTTTACATGTCACTTCTTTTCTCTCAACTCGAGTCGACGCACATCTCTAAAATTTATATCTTAAAAAATGGCAACAATCTTCAACTATTTTTGTAATATTTATTGATATTTTGAATACACAAGAAGTCAACCAAATTATCAAGTTTTATTTCTTGTTCTATCACGAACAATATGTATGTATGTATGTACGAAGTTGCGGTCACAGCTAGTGTATGTATGTGATCCCTCATCAATTCACTCACCATGCCTCTGTTGTGTCTTCAAAACAACGCTGGCCTCCTGAGCAGCCATCGCTTTAGAACCACTTCACATCTTGGACATCACACTGGAACAAAAGTAATAATTTAAAAGTAATGACTTACTTGACTTAAGGTCCTATGTCCCTTAGCTGGGGCAGAGGGCATCCACAGTGCGTCGCCATCCCGCTCGGTCTTGAGCTTCGCGTTTAAAATATTATTTTTTTATCATTACATTATTTTTTTTTAAATTTAAAAGTAATAATGTAATGTATTTAACAGTTATAAGGTACTGTTCATATATAACAAATAATAATAATTAATTAATTTCTGAAATTTATTCTCTTATGATTATAATTTTTATAGTAATTGTTTCCTTATCTTATAATAATACTAGCGACCCGCCCCGGCTTCGCACGGGTGCAAAATTATAAATGTTATTATACATAAAAACCTTCCTCTTGAATCACTCTACCTGTTACAAAAAACCGCATCAAAATCCGTTGCGTAATGTTAAAGATTTAAGCATACAGACTAAAATAGCGACTTTGTTTTATACTATGTAGTGATACTTCATATCTCTTAGTAATTATCAAAACGTATGGTTTAACAACATTGGTTGACGTCAAATAAATTACTTAAAACTAAGTTTATTGCCATTTACTTTATTTATTACTAGAGATCGCCCGCAACTTCGTTCGCGTGGAATCAAACCCGCGGGAACTCCGGGATAAAAAGTAGCCTTTATGTTATTCTGGATCTTTAGCTACCCAAATTACCAAATTTCATCGTAATCGGTTCAGTAGTTTTTGCGTGAAAAAGTAACAAACATCCATACTGACAAACCTTCGAATTTATAATGTCACGGAATAATTACTATTAATTTATAATGTCAACTATGCTAGTGACACGGACGTCTACAATGGCGACCTCCTGAGCGTTCGTCGACCTTGTCTAGATAACCTGCTTGCCGGGAACCACACGACAATTTGTTGTGACATACAAAAATCTAAATTTTTTTCAGTAAAAAGACCTTTGCAACACTTGTTACATACATACATACCTAAACGCACGCGTCTTTCCCGGAAGAAACTATATCTTGCATGAAGAGAGTTATGAATGTGGATGAAGCGAAAGAAGTATGCAGAGATCGTGGCAAATGGAAAGATGTAGTCTCTGCGAGCACTTGTTCACGTCATTTATATAAGAGATGCAACGAATAGTGATTTCGCCGAATACCAAATACTTGAAAATATGGCCGAATAAGCCTGTGGCGAAAACTCTGCGCCCCAAGTCACAAATATAAAAAACAGAATCACGCGACGCTATCAGACATAAACAGCGAAAAACCTAAATCGCGCAAGCAAAGATTTCACGGATTGGAGCTATATATACAACCTCCGACACAACATCGTCAGAGGCCCTTATGGCAGTTGAACACTAGGTTCAACCTACACGGGTGGCGTCAAAGCCGAGGTTCGTCCCACTTTGGGAACCCTTTGAGCAGCCACTGCGTCGGCAGGAGGCCCTTCAGGCCCCGCCACTAAAAGTCCGGTTAAGTTGTAAAGCCCTTCAGGCAACAACGAGTAATTTCATAAAAAAAAAACATCGTCTGTCGCGCGGTTCCCCAGGCGTCACACCAGCCTGGCGGAAGATCTTCCCTTTGGTGGCGGTCGAGCCGAATCATCGCTCCCGCTACAGGCCGAATAGCGAATACTTCAAAATATGACCGAATAGTTGCCGAATATCCATTGTATCTCTAATTTATATACCTACATATCACACTCATACATACGTCTTTATCCCTCACTAGGTAGACTGAGCCAACAGTCTCAAAAAGACAGACCTGTCACTATTTGAATCTCAATTCTATCATTAAGCTAAACAGCTGAATGTGGCCTGACAGTCTTTTCAAGACTGTTGGCTCTGTCTACCCCGCAAGGGATATAGACGTGATAATATGTGTGTATGTATGTAGATAGATAAAACTCTTTATTGCACCATAAGAGTAAAACATACAAAACAGCACAAAACAGACAGAGATGGCACAAAGGCGGACTTATCGCTGATGCAATCTCTTCCAGTCAACCTTCGGGTGGAAGGAAACCAAACAGGAGATTGGCATTGGTGCAGAGCAAAATAAATAAATGTTGAGACGTGATTATAATGTATGTATATAAATATTCCTTGTAATAAATTCCATTTTCTATATATGTGTTTACGATAGGAACTGAAACTTCTAATTAAATTCAAGGTTAAATTTTTTTTCACTATCAATTTCCTGATAAGATATTCACATGTTTTTAAAATTAAATCTTTATCATTATATTAGACAAGCCCTCAAAAATCTTTATCATTAAATAAATAAATATGTAGGGGACAAATCACACAGATTAAGTTAGCCTCAAAGTAACTTCGAGACTTGTGTTACGAGATACTAACTCAACAATACTATATTTTATAATAATTACTTATATAGATATACATCCAAGACTCAGACCAGTCAGAGAACGTTCATTTCTCATCATGCCCTGACTGGGATTCGAACCTGGGACCTCCGGTGTCACAGACAAGCCTATAACTGCTGCGCCACGGAGGCCGTCAAAAGGTCTGATAGTATACGACACACTGCAGGTGCCTTGTGGGCGAGACTCACAAGTGACCGGAAAAAGTGGAAAGATCTGGAGGAGGTCTTTGTGTCTAAAGGACACTCTGATGGAGGTTATATACATATATGTGTTTTTTTTAATGCAAAAATTATTCAGATGTCGAAATTTTTCCAAGATTAGTTATTTCGTATATTTGTGAGGAAAGAGTAGTGTAATGTATACATATGTGTTTAATTAATAATATGTGTAGGTAAATATCTTTATTATGTTTGGTTATGAAACAAGAATTCAATCTTAAGGAAAATAAATAGGCCAAAGTAATCAGGGAAAAAGAAATACCATAACCTTTTACAAGTTATAAATAATTTATTTTATTACAAAGTCCAATAAGATTCCTATTGGAATAAAACAATAAAGACATATCTGTCTAATGGGTAATTCATCGAGTCAATAATTTCAAAGGAATGCATATAAGCTGCGTCATGCCCTTTTCGGAACAATTCATCATTTATTAGCTGATAGCTTGCTTATTAAGTAACCTAGGTTTCATTTGAAGGGGTCAAAGTCTAGATCGCAGCCTTGAATTAGGGCTAACGAGCGATAAAAACCCCAATACGTAGTTATTTTTAGAAAAATATTTTTATACTTACGAAACTAGTAGGTCACGGAAGAAAACAAGCGCGAAAAACACATTTTTGAATTACGCAAAAACGCGAATGCACTAACTCGTATAGCGGAATGCACTGTGATATTCGAGGATAAATATTTTTTTTATTTTTACCCACTGATTGCTGAGTTAAGGGTTTATTGTTTTGATTTTTCAAGGAGTAAAAACGCAATTTCACTAAACTCTCATACCATCAGCTGGAAAGGATTATACTGGAATACTGACAGTTCCACTCAATAACTGTCAATGTCAATATCTACTGTTTTCAGTATAACAAATTTTAGTTTTATTTTAAACTGGGACAAGATAGTTAGGTTAGGTCTGCGATGGCCGTATAATTTTTACCGTTGCGCATTACGTAAGCATAAAAAAAAATGCAAATGTCAATGCCAATTGATGCGTCATCCTTTTCTTTTTTGTCAATCGCAAAGCTATTAAACGCAAAGCGAAAGTCAAACAAACTTTCGGATTTTATAAAATTGAATAAAAATCTTATTCAGGTAATTTTTCATTCGTAAACATGTGAAAGTGATATTTTAAGCACCTTCTATCCTATATTTGTGTTGCCGGCGCTAAGCGGAATCCAGTTTTTGTGTAAAACGAAAGATAGTTCACATGTGTTGGATTGACGAATGAGGATAAAAGTGGGTGAAGACAATGGTCTCCAGATCAGTCTCCTTTGCATCGACTACTTACTAAAATATAATTTGTGGATTATAAAAAAAAATTATAATAAAGTGCCATTTTGATTAATTTTGAAACATTTTGGTTAACTAATCGGTTGCTTAGCAACAAACGTCGAATGTTCAATTCAATGCTGAACCGATTTCGATACGGGCCTTTCTTTGATTCAGAGAATAAATTGAAATTCAAATTTTTTTGCCATTATTATCATACATTGAGATTGTTTGATTGACTTGAAATTTAATTTCTTGTAAAAACAGACCTATAATGTTAGCTTAATGTGTTTCAGGTGTAATCAATATGGATCAAATATTGCAGCACGTTGCCAGAAATGTTGAGAAACAATTGGACAGTGAGATTGAGAGGTAAGTGATGCAAGCAAAGCAACAATTTTTTTTACATACATACATAATTTGGGTGTGCCGTGTGGTTCCCGGCACGAATAGAAAAATAAAAAAGGCCCTCTCCATCTCTTTCCCATGGATCTCGTAAAAGGCGACAAAGGGAGACTTGTAACTTCTTCTTTTAGGCAACATGCTAGAAAATTGTCACTATTTGAATCTCAATTCTATCATTTAACCAAACAGCTGAACGTGGCCTATCAGTTTTTTTTTTAAATTTTAGTTAATATGGCCAGTATTTCTTATTTATATATATTAAGAAGGGAACGTCAAGGTTTGAATTCTAAAAAATTATGTTGCTCAACAGTCTGTAGGCCAAATGGTCATCTGATGCAGTTTCAAGATTATCTATACTAATATTATAAAGCTGAAGAGTTTGTTTGTTTGAATGCGCTAATCTCAGGAACTACTGGTTCGAATTGAAAAATTATTTTTGTGTTGAACAGACCATTTATCGAGGAAGGCTTTAGGCTATATAACATCACACTGCAACTTTAAGGAGCGAAGAAATAATAGAAAATGTGAAAAAAAAATGGGGAAAATTATTCATCCTTAAGCCTTCAATGATGCCCAAAATAACTATTCCATGCGGACAAAGTCGCGGGCACAGTTAGTCTATTATAAAATAACTTCCGTGCCGTGTTCATTAATACCTATTAGCAGAACGTGGCCTAACAGTCTTTTCAAGACCGTTGGCTCTGTCCACCCCGCAAAGGATATAGACGTGACTAGTTCTACATTCATTCATGTTTTTTAATGTAGACAATGTGCATTCGTCCATGATTTAGATTTAAAAGATCTATATTTGTACATTGACGTCCGATGAAAATGCTGCAGTGTAGTTTGTTCCGCCGCTTCTTCTCACACATGCGCTTCGGAAGCGGTAGTAGTTATAATTAGATTTAAGTGATGTGACGTCAATAAGTGATACCTTGTGTCCAATTTTGAAAATAAATCTATTCTATTCTACTATATGTATGCAATATTACTTTCTCCACCAGGTTGGACGCCCTGGAGAGTTCAGACCTGGAGACGATCAGGCAACAGCGACTCCAGGAGATGAAACAGCGCGCTAAACAAAAGCAGGATTGGATCGCTAATGTGAGTATAGTCGGCATATCTTTCCCACGGACGGCGAGATTTGACGGCCTCTGTGGCGCAGCGGTAGTACGCTTGTCTGTGAAATTGGAGGTCCCGGGTTCGAATCCCGGTCAGGGCGTGATGGGAAAAGAACTTTCTCTGTTTGGCCCGGGTCTTGGATGTTTATCTATATTATAAGTATTTATTAAAAAATATAGTATCCTTGAGATAGTATCTCGTAACACAAATCTCGAACTTACTTCGAGGCTAACTCAATGTGTAATTTGTCCCGTATATAATTGTTTATTTACTTGTCCTGTGGTGCCCCGCACTAATAAAAAAAAAAAGAATAAGACCACTCCATCTCGTTCCCAAGTATGTCGTAAAAGGCGACTAAGGGATAGGCTTATAAACTTGAGCTTTTAGGTGATGAGCGAGCAACCTGTCACTGTCTTTTTTAAAATCTCAATTCTATTGTTAAGCCAAACGGTTGAACGTGGCATATCAATTTTTCAAGATTGTTGACTCTGTCCACCCCGCAAGGGATATAGACGTGATTAAATGTATATATGTATGTACTTCTCTTTCCATTAGAATAGAATGGATTTATTTTCAAAATTGGACACTAGGTATCACTTGTTGACGTCACATCACTTAAATCTAATTATAACTACTGCCACTTCCAGAGCGCGTGTGTAGAAGAAGCGGCGGAACAAACTACACTGCAGCATTTTCATCGGACGTTAATTTACAAATATAGATCTCTTAAATCTAAATCGTGGACGAATGCACATTGTCTACATTAAAAAACATGAATGAATGTAGAACTAACATTCCAGGGTCACGGGGAGTACACTGAGCTGGACTCAGAGAAGGAGTTCTTCGCTGTCACCAACAAAAGCGACAATGTGGTCTGTCACTTCTACAAGAATGGCACGGAACGGTGCAGAATTGTGGATATGCATCTGAAGGTGATACATACAGATGAACAGGTCTGATGATGAATGAAAGCTGGTTAACTAAGCAGATGTACGAGGAGAGTGTGGAGGGAAAGGTCGGAGTGGGAAGACCTAGACTAACGTACATACATATGGTCACGTCTATATCCCTTGTGGAGTAGACAACAGTCAACAGTCTTGAAAAAACTGATAGGCCACGTTCAGCTGTTTGGCTTAATGATAGAATTGAGAATCAAATAGTGACAGGTTGCTAACCCATCGCCTGCAAGAGGAATCCCAAGTTTCAAGCTCTGCACCTTAGTCGCCTTTTACGACATCCATGGGAAAGAGATGGAGTGGTCCTATTGTTTTTAGACGAACGTATCTTGATTAAATTAAGGACGTCCTGGTTAAGGGTCAGATCAAAAGTACCCGAAACCGCCGAGCTTGCATGAAGAGAGTTATGAATGTGGATGAAGCGAAGGAAGTGTGCAGAGATCGTGGCAAGTGGAAAGAGGTAGTCTCTGCCTACCCCTCCGGGAGAGAGGCGTGATTATATGTATGTATGTATGTATATCCCTTGCGGGGTAGACGGAATTAAGGTTCAAATAGTGACAGGTTGCTAGCCCATCGCCTTCGAGAGGAATCCCAAGTTTGTAAGCCCATCCTTGAGTTGTCTTTTACGACATCCATGGACAAGATATGGAGTATTATAATAATTTTTGCCGTGTGGTTCCCGGTACTTTTGTAGGTGCACTCCACCTCTTTAATATGGATGTCGTAAAAAGGTAATAAAGGATATTAATTCAATTTTATTTGCCGGATTAATGAAGGATTTTAGGTTGTACATAAGTTTAATATAATAGTATTATTTTGGTAGGTGCTGGCCAAGAAACATTTAGAAGCGAGGTTTGTCAAGTTGGATGTGGAGCGGGCGCCCTTTCTCACCAGTGAGTTTTGTTATTTTTTATTTTATTTATTTATTTACATACATAGAATCACGTCTATATCCCTTGCGGGGTAGACAGAGCCAACAGTCTTGAAAAGACTGAATGGCCACGTTCAGCTGTTTGGCTGAATGAAAGAATTGAGATTCAAACAGTGAGAGGTTGCTAGTCCATCGCCTAAAAAAGAATCGTACTCGTAACATCTTGCATTTTTAAGACATTGTTAAATTCCACAAACATAACACCTTACGGCGACTCGATATTTTGGTCCTTCGGGCCGGATTTCCATTCAAGAATGTTTTATTCGTTTTATGTTACTAAATATTTCCACCACTTCGTTCCAGCTCGTCTGAAGGTGCGCGTCATCCCCACCATCGGGCTGGTGAAGCAGAACAAGACCAAAGACTTCATAGTCGGGTTCACTGACCTCGGGAACCGGGATGACTTTACCACTGAGATGCTGGAGTGGAGGATAGCCAGGTACGATGTACATACATACAAACATTTAGTCACGTCTATATCCCTTGCGGGGTAGACAGAGCCAACAGTCTTAAAAAGACTGAATGGCCACGTTCAGCTATTTGGCTTAATGATGGAATTGAGATTCAAATAGTGACAGGTTGCTAGCCCATCGCCTCAAAAAGAATGCCAATTTTGTAAGCCTATCCCTTAGTGGCCTTTTTCAACATCCATGGAAAAGAGATGGAGTGGTCCTATTCTTTTTTGTATTGGTGCCGGGAACCGCATGGCACGAAGAATACAATGGTAGACCAAATTAAACATACATACATACATAAAATCACGCCTCCTTCCCGGACGGGTAAAATAAACCAAATTAAACTTTGTGAAAACACGATTGAGAAAACTTTTCACTTTAGAAATCATGCTGTCCAGTACTAACATAGTTTGTAAGCATTACTAATACAAATGAGTCCTTGTTACTTATATAAATAAAATTCATTCTTTCATTTTCAACCAGTCCCATTACATTTCCAGGTCAGAAGTGATCGAATACTCCGGAGACCTGACCGTGCCACCGGCCGAAGCACGGAAGCAGAAGATTCTCAGCATACAGAACAAGAAGACTGTGCGGGGGAAATTGGACGACAGCGATTCTGATCTTGATCTGAGTGATTAGGACCCGAGTTGTGCGGTAGTGACTATGTGTGCGGGCAGAAGTGACTAAATGTGCGGGCAGAAGTGACTAAATGTGAGGGCAGAAGTGACTAAATTTGCGGGCAGAAGTGACTAAATTTGCGGGCAGAAGTGACTAAATGTGCGGGCAGAAGTGACTAAATGTGCGGGCAGTAGTGACTAAATTTGCGGGCAGAAGTGACTAAATTTGGGGCAGAAGTAAATTATAAATATATGGAACAAATAACACTGATTGAGTTAGCCTCGAAGTGAGTTCGAGACTTGTGTTACGAGATACTAACTCAACGATGCTATATTTTATCATACTTATATAGATAAACATCCAAGACCCAGACCAATTAAAAAAGGTTAGTTTCTCATCATGCCCTGGCCGGGATTCGAACCCGGGACCTCCGGTGTCACAGACAAGCGTACTACCGCTGCGCTACAGAGGCCGTCTAAAATGACTAAATGTGCAGACAGAATTACTATATTTGGACTCTAGTAACTAAAAGTGTTGTGGAATCTCTCTCATATTGTTGCATAGTCCGTGGCTATTAAGTCGAGGATATGCTAGAAAGTTTTGTAAAATAATTATTTAACTTTTTTCGAAATGTGCTTGCTATATGTGAAGTAATGATAATGCAGTTTTACATGTATAGATAAAACTAAAGTAGAAATTACACAGATTGAGTTACTACAAATTAAAAATTTTGAATTAATTATTATGGTACATTTCAAATATCACTTATATAATTGTCATATCTTTTGGTTTCACAACATTGTTTGACGTCAAATAAATAACTTTTGGCTCTGTCTACCCCGCAAGGGATATAGACGTGACTAAATGTAATATGTATGTAATAACATTAGTTGCGCTAGATTTTTATATGTGTGCAGAGTTGCAAATTGAAATTTAAAATATTATGTTGAATTAATTAATAAACATTTTTTTTTATTAACACCATATACTATTTGTTTTTTTTTTCTCTTTGGATCAATTAAGACGACAAAGCCACCACCCCCTGCAGCGTGACACGCGCGACGCTGTTTTTATAGCGCGAAAAACCATCGCTGTTTCGCTTTTTATTATCACGTGAAACGGAGCGGCGGTAGTTTTTCTCGCGATAAATACGACGTCGCGCGCGACTTCTAATAAAAAAAAATACAAAAAATATATTAGTAAGTAGCTGTGCCCGCGACTTCATCCGCGTGGAATAGTTATTTTTGCATCATTGAAGCACTCAAGGAGGAATAATATTAAACGTTTTTTTCACATTTTCCATTATTTCTTCGCTCCTAATAGTTGCAGCGTGATGATAAATAGCCTAAAGCCTTCCTCAATAAATGGTCTATTAAACAAAAAAACTATTTTTCAATTCGTACCAGTAGTTTCTGAGATTAGCGCGTTTAGCTTTATAATATTAGTATAGATATATATATAAAATATATGTATAGTAGGTATAGTATGCAGAGATCGTGACAAGTGAAAAGATGTAGACTCTGCCGGGAAAAAGGCGTGAGTTTATGTATGTGTGTAGAAATAATAAAGAAACTCATTAATTTGATCGACGACAAAAATTCACGGGAGCGAATCCCCAGACAGAAATCTGGTTATAAATTAACTAGCTATCCCTCATCACTAAGGGGTGTGAAAAATAGATGTCGGCCGATTCTCAGACCTACTCAATATGCTCATGAAATTTCATAAGAATCGGTCGAACCGTTTCGGAGGAGTACAGGAACGAACATTGTGACACGAGAATTTAATATATAAGATAAAAAAAGACAAACACATTATTTAAAACATGTATTTACAAAACAATTTTTTTACAAGTTCACAAATCAATTTCACATTATCATTACTACGCTAATAAATCATTCTCTTTAACATATTTAGCGCCGACACCGAAGGCAGGTCAGACGCAGTGCAGTTTTAATTACAAGAAACTCTTCCGACGTGCCGTGTGGTTCCCGGCACCAATAAAAAAAAAGAATACGGCCACTCCATCTCTTTCCCTCGGGATGTCATAAAAAGCGACTAAGGGATAGGCTTATTTATATACTTGGGATTCTCCTTTTAGGCGATGGACTAGCAACCTGTCACTATTTGAATCTCAATTCCATCATTAAGCCGTACCGCTGAACGAGGCCTTTTAGTCTTTTGAAGACTGTTGGCTCCGTCTTCCCCGCAAAGGATATAGACGTGATAATATATATGTTTATGAACTCTTCCAACTCCTTATGTACACTACACACTGGATCTTAACTCTGGATATGAAGTACCTATCTTATAATAATAAATAAAAAAAATTGAATTTTGAAAAGTAAGCCAAGCAGCTGAACTTGCGACTATCAGTCTTTTCAAGACTATTGGCTCTGTCTACCACGCAAGGGATATAGACGTGATTATGTATGTATATATAAGTATAGATATATGTACTGATAGATAATGCTTTTATGCGTTAAAGGCGACTAAGGGTTAGGTTTAAACTTGGGTTACTTTTACTAGCAACCTGTCACTATTTGAATCCCAATTCTACCATTAAGCCGAACCGCTGAACGTGGCCTGTCAGTCTTTTCAAAACTGTTGGCTCTGTCTACCCCGCAAGGGCACAATCAGTATAACAACTTGGTGCGGGCCGGCTATCAAACTGCACTCCGTCTGAACCGCATTTTTCTGCTGTGTTCTCGGACCTTTAATACATACATATAGTCACGTCTATATCCCTCACGGGGTAGACAGAGCCAATAGTCCCGAAAAGACTGAATGGCCACGTTAATGATAGAATTGAGGTTCATATAAAGTGACAGGTTGCTAGCCCGTCGCCTAAAAAAGAATCCCAAGTTTGTAAGCTTATCCCTTAGTCGCCTTTTACGACATCCATGGGAAAGAGATGGGAGTGGTCCTATTCTTTTTTGTATTGGTGCCGGGAACCACACGGCAATTTTAACTCTCCTTTAACTCCCAATTATAAATTAGGTACTTACACTCTAACATCCTTAACATTAATTTCATGACTTAAAATTTTGCCGTTTTTAAGACTCAGCGCCCTCTATTGGCAAAGTAGTCGGGTATTTTATGCCGTGTGGTAACTGGCACTTTGGATTAAGCCCTTTGTTCGGTGCTCTTCGATCTATCTTCATGGATTTCGTTAAAAACGACCAAGGGAATAGACATTCGTCTTGACCAACAACCATGCAATAACCTGGATTAGTTTGTCTTTAGTCACCGCCTTGATGAGTTTTTTTTGTTTGTTTTTTACATATTCAGAGTTAAACTACTGAACCGATCTGCATGAAATTTTGTATACACATAGTGGGGAGTAAGGAAAGTCATAGGGTACCTTTCATCCCGGTAAAAAGTATAGTTCCCGCGGGATTTGCGAATAACCTGTATTAATTTGTGGCGCTAATTTCGCGCGGGCGAAGCTGCGGGTGACATTTAGTTTTCCATAATTTTTAAAACATTTTAATTCATTAAGACTGTCAAAAAATTTTAATTCATTAAATGTCTAGTACATGAACGCCTCGCGGAGAGACGATACGGTTAGACCGGATAAGTAAACATCGTATTCGTATTGAAATATTTAGTTCTACATTCATTCATGTTTTTTAATGTAGACAATGTGCATTCGTCCACGATTTAGATTTAAGAGATCTATATTTGTAAATTGACTTCCGGTGAAAATGCTGCAGTGTAGTTTGTTCCGCCGCTTCTTCTACACATGCGCTTTGGAAGCGGTAGTAGTTATAATTAGATTTAAGTGATGTGACGTCAATAAGTGATACCTTGTATCCAATTTTGAAAATAAATCTATTCTATTCTCGGGTTCTGCGCGTGCGCACCAGGAATCCTTTAACATTGCCAATAGAGAACTTAGCCGCTAAACACAAAAATAACAAATTCAGTCATATCTAATATCATGAATTGGTCGACACCGCTTTATATAACCTAAGGCGAGACTCTGACAGCGCCGCTACCACCGTGTCGCCATTAAGTTCTGCTGAACACACGTCCAACGCCGGTTCAGCCGCTGGTAGTGACATTGTCCTGGCTCCATCGACCCCGTGAAGGTACAACGTCGAATCGCTCTCAGAATGGGCCGCCACCCAACAGGCGCCCGGCGCCCTAACCCAGGTCGGCCTGGACAGCAAGGAAGACCTGGAAGACCCACTGAAAGTCTGCTCAACATCGAACAGAACTTCTCCATTAGGCGCGGAAGCTCTCAACTTACAAACCGTCAGTTTTGACCGTTCAGAACTATTGGTAGGTCTGCATGAGATCAAAGCTCGGTGTGAGTCTACATCGTAGCACAGCGACATGAATGGACCTTCAATTGGCAAAGCTCTGGGTTCCCACTGCCTCATATTCGCCACCCATAACCAGCTGGAGTTCAGCTGGCACGATAACAGCCCGTACTCTGTCGAGCATAACGACACGACTGGAGACATGTCGCTGGGTGCCGTCAATCTTTGGATATAGGACCCTGGGTTCCTAACGTCGTATTGGTGGATCACGCCGCCCACTCCGCCGACGTAGAACTCGTTGCTTCTCAGGTAATCCCACGAGCATGACCAGAGAGGAACGCCAGTCGATACCGTGATCGTGGAAATACCTCTTTCCACGATTCTCGCCGCGCCGTCGAGGCCCACGCTCAAAAGGAGATCGCGGGGCTGCGAATAAGTAATATCCCTAATCGGCTTCGGGTGTAAATGCACAAATTGTCCCAATTTAAAATCCACACAACTAACTTTCCTTATCCCGTAACCGGGGAACAAGTTATTCGTGCTCTTCTGCGACACGTAGAACTCGTATGTCCTGCAATTGTAAGTCAAAACTCTGCAGCCGCCGTCCTTGCATATCTCCAGATTCTTCTCCAGGGCGAACCTCCACGACTTCCGAATGGGTTGCTCTTTGGCCACGTGCGATTTCATCAGCGTACTCCTCAAGACTTCCAGTTGCAACAGACAAGCCCTGTGAGCTATCCTAGACTTCTGTAACTCCAATTCCGCCCGGCTCTTCTCAACTTGCAACTGGTCCACTTGTTTCTGGAGCGCTGTGATCTGGGACGTATCAGCCGCTACCAGCTGCCGTGCGTAAATGTGCCTTATGTCTTTGACATTGGCTTTGCTTTTGCACGTTGGGCAGGATCGGTCTTTTACAGACTGGGCTTTCAACCACCTCTGCACGCACTGGGAGCCGAAGAGGTGTCCACATTTTAACGCGACCAATCTATGTTCTCCTGTGTTTCCCCAGGAGTCTAGACATATTGGGCACGTCTCGCCGTCAACGTCGTGCTTCGGGGAGCTGAGTCTACGCATTTTCGCTGGTGGTTCCTCATCTTTTCTCTCAGGAAAAGACATTAAACTGGACGATTCCTCGTTCAAGGACTGCATTGCGGAGTTACTGTTCTCCTGAATTGGGATTTGTGGCCGTGCGTTGGAGTCGTCGTTCCTGTTCCACGTGCTACTGGTGCTTTCAGTGTCATATAGATTAACAGTGGTGGCTACTGAGTCATTGCTGTCTTCATTGCCTTGCGTGAAGGTTTCTGAGTCGGGTTGCCATGGTGCTGGCGGGCTCTCAGCTGGGTCCAGGATGATGGGGCTCCCTGGAGACTGGGGCATGAGGATGTCAGGGCTCCCAGGCCCAGTGTCAACTGGGTCGCTGTCGGCCATGTTGTTTTACTGAGGACAATGCAATTATGGCATTCATCAGTTTAATGAATAGAATATAATTATTTTCAAAATTGGATACAAGGTATCATTTATTGACGTGACATCACTTAAATCTAATTGTAACTACAACCCCTTCCAAAGCGCACATGTAGAAGAAACGGCGGAACAAACTACACTGCAGCATTTTCATCGGACGTCAATATACAAATATAGATCTCTTAAATCTAAATCATGGACGAATGCAAATTGTTTACATTAAAAAACATGAATGAATGTAGAACTAGTGTTTGTTAATGACTTCCATGATGCTTTCATGCTGGTTGGTAGTGAGGAAGAAACTTAGTGAGTGCCAGCTGCTTCTTTTCCCATGCAGACTGTGAAAGTCGATCAAGGGAATGGTCTAGCACCCTGTCACAATAGGAATCTTAATTCGATCAATAACCCATACAGCTCTATTGCAGTCTTTCAGTCTTTTAGAGACTGTTGATTGGGTTTAGCACTTAAATGTCGTAAAAGGCGACTAAGGCTTATATAGTAGCGACTCCTCTTTTAGGCAATGGGCTAGCAAACTGTCACTATTTGGATCTCAATTCTATCATTAAGCCAAACAGCTGAGCTTGGCCTTTCAGTCTTTAGATCACTGTTGGCTCTGTCTACCCCTCAAGGGATATAGATGTGATATTATTTTTGTATGTACTTCATTATCTCTACATATAGGCATAAAATAAAAATATTAGCTAGCTAATATTATAAATAGGTTATGGGTATTGTAGATATTGGATATGTGGGACAAGAATTACCTAGTTAGATAAAATGATAAACCTAGGTAATGCTTAAAACAAATAGAAAATAGCAACTGCTTGGAGCCTTGCCTCACCATATAAATCGCCAATGTTTCTAAGGAAAATCAAGAATAAAACTTCTGTTAATTTTTGTGTTTTATACATATTTTAACAACGACGACGGAAAACTATGTAATTTTTTAATATGAATGCCTTAAAATTTCAAAATGTACAGGTACTTACATGCATGAAAGTCTTTTGATTACACAAAACACATTCTTTATACAATATAATTGTTATTACTTTGTGAGAAATAAATATAATTATATACTGATTACTTATTGGCACTTATGTCACATGTAGAATAAAGAAAACATTAAATTTTACGTAAAATAACCGAATTCCACACATTTGTAAATACAAATCGCAGTTTGACAATGTTGACATAACTCATTTGAATATGACATTGAATGACAGCTTGTTTTTAAAGCTGAAATAATTTCCACTTTGTTCAATCTGTGCAGTGATCCATATCCGCGATTGGTCAAAATAAGAAGTATGTCAAGTATTCCTCCAATAGCAAACCGTGTTGATTAAAATACAATGTAGTTCAAGCTTTACAGCCAATGAAAATCATTCTTTGTTTATTCAATCAAAAAGGTTGGTAAAAGATTTATTTATAATTTTGTGACGTTGGCAGTAGTGTCAGAATCGCAGAAAACGGGAAGAGCTAACGGGTTGCTCGCGATCCTGTTTTTTTCAATTTTTATACTAAGAGCTTGTTAAAGTGACTTATTTCTGTAACAAATACGTAGGTGAATAGTGTTAAGTGTTGTGCGACTTGGTTTTAACAAGATCATTCTGTTGTGAGCTGTGAAATTGTGTATTGAGTGGGATAAAGTGAATACAATGGCGGTGATCGGGGAATATCTCTGGATGTTTGCGTGAAAACCTCAGTGAAAACTATAGGAAGTTGACGGAGGAGTCTGCTGTGATGTCATTAGTTGCTGGTTAGTAATATGTGCTGTATTTCCAGGTCATACTTGAGAACTACAACATTGGCTAATGTGTAAACATCTAACTAAAAGAATCGTTAGAAGGGGTAGTTGTCATGTTTGCTAGCATTAAAGTTTCTAGGCCACTAGGTGTTCGCGTTAGGCAATAGAATGTATTTTGCTCGAGGCCTGTTGACATTTTGTGAAAATGTCGCAAGCTTCCGAATGTAGGTCGAGTCGGGTTAGCTGCGCACGCATGTGACGTCACGCCTCCCCTGGGCCGCACCCCCGACCCGTAACATTTCACTTTCAAAATTGGCTACAGATTTAAAAAAAGAATGCCCTAAATCTTGGGGTCATGTCTTCGGCATATCCTGATTCTGTTGCTGTTTCAAAAGGTACCTAAAAACTTTGTTTACAAATACTGGTACATAAGAATTGAAAAGAAATATTTATCAATTTTACCATAGAGTCTAATTTTTTTATTATTATTTGAATCTAGGGCATGTATTTTCAGCTTTGTTCTTCTTAGCCAAGAGACATGTATGTACCTAAGTAAATTAAGCTAGGATTTTTCATATTATATACCTAAAATCTTATAAGAATCAGCTGTTAAACAATATCTTTGAAATATATTATTTTCAAGTGGCTACCTCAGTCAATAGATAACTTTAATACTTAAAAGAATAATTAAAATTTTGGCATCTGTGGAGGGCTGTCCGTTGGCGTATCCTAATGGCTCATCAAGAGACAGATCTCCACGGCTGCAGCCATCTCACTTTAGAACAAAAGGTACCAAAGGGCCTCTTCATGTTGGCTTCGGCCCCGTGAACGCCTCTAAAATGAACGGGTCCCTATCCTATGGGACCATGCAAATTTTACATGTACCAACATAATAATAATTAAAATCTTATAAGAAAAAACAGGCAACTAGTTGTTTTATGGGGTAGACAGAGCCTCTCGAAAAATACTAGCACATGCTATGTTCAGTTGAATAGTTTAATATTATGTTTTAATGGTTAAGAACTCTTTGCTTAGATTAATAGGCAAAGAGAGTCTCAATTTCATCATAAAGCCAAACAGCTGAACGTGGCCTATCAGTCTTTTCAAGACTGTTGGCTCTGTCTACCCTGTAAGGGATATAGACGTGATTATATGTATGTGTGTATGTTACTCTTTGCTTAGATTAATCTGTGGCTTTCATGAAGAACATACATATAGTCACAAGTCTATATCCCTTGCAGGATAGATAGATTCAACAGTCTTGAAAAGACTTAAGAGTCACAGACAGCAGTATATGGCTTAATGATGGAATTGAGATTTGAACAGTGACAAGTTGCTAGCCCATAGCCTAAAACAATAATCCTAAGTGTATAATCCTATCCTTTAGTCGCCTTCTACGACATCCATGGGATGAAGCCCATCGCCTACACATGGAATCCCAAGTTTATAAGTTATCCCTTTGTCACCTTTTACAACAAAGTTTTTAACACAAAGTACATCAGTTGAATTACAATTTTGGACATGAAGGGTTGGGCATGCAATTTAAAAATAATAGGGAATGGCGGGCATGTTTATATCAGCTATAATTATGAATATACACCAATAATTAATAATGCCATGTGGTTCCTGCACTATTACAAAAAATAAATAGGACCACTTCATCTCTTTCCCATGGATGTCGTAAAAGGCGACTAAGGGATAGGCATACAAATTTGGGATTCATTTTTCTCTCGGTCGCTCTTTGAATCTCAATTCTTACATTAAGCCAAACAGCTGAACGTGGCCTATCAGTCTTTTTAAAACTGTTTTAACTCTGTCTACCCCGCCTGCGTTATAGACGTGATTAGAAAAGAATAGATTTATTTTCAAAATTGGATACAAGGTATCACTTAATGACGTCACATACAAGGTGTAATAATACCTTGTATGTGACGCCAATAAGTGATACTATTTATTTAATAATAAGCCAATAGTTATTGATGTCACTTTTTATTAGTATCTATGTATATTATTAATGTGCCGTGTGGTTCCCGGCACCAATAAAAAAAGAATAGGACCATCCGTCTCGTTCCTGTTCCCGATGTCGTAAAAGGCGACTAAGGGGTAGGCTTATAAACTTGGGATTCTTCTTTTAGGCGATGCGCTAGCAACCTGTCACTATTTGAATCTCAATTCTATCATTAAGCCAAACAGCTGAACGTGGCCTATCAGTCTTTTAAAGGCTGTTGGCTCTGTCCAGCCCGTAAGGGATAAAGACGTGATCATATGTATCTATGTATATTATTAATATATATGTATCTGTTCGTTACAGAGCGGCCCTCGGGGCGACGGCGGTGATGGCGCGCGCCCCATGAGCGGGCTGCTGTGCTGTCTGTGCGCGCGCGCTGCCGACATGGGCGCCGCGCTCTCGCACGCGGGCACGCAGGTAACATACATACATACATATGGTCACGTCTATAAGAAACTAAATCGCGATTTCAAAGATTTCACGGATTGGAGCTATATATACAACCTCATCGGAGCCGCGGTTCCCCAGGCATAACACCTGGCCTGGCGGAAGATCTTCCCTTTGGTGGTGGTCGAGCCGAACCATCGCTCCCGCTACAACTACAAATATAATATGACAATTTTTATAATTGGTAAATACTATTATACATGTGGTCCTTGCGTGGTAGACAGAGCCAACAGTCTTGAAAAGACTGATACGGCCACGCTCAGCTGTTTGGCTCGATGATAGAATTAAGATACAAATAGTGACAGGTTGCTAGCCCATCGCCTAGAAAAGAATCCCAAGTTTGTGAGTCAATCCCTTAGTCGCCTTTTACGACATCCATGGGAAAGAGATGGAGTGGTCCTATTCTTTTTTTTATATTGGTGCCGGGAACCACACGGCACGGCAATGCAATATAATTTACAAGGTATAAATAATTAAACGAAATATATAACATACATACATAAAATCACGCCTCTTTCCCGGAGGGGTAGGCAGAGACTACATCTTTCCACTTGCCACGATCCCTGCACACTTCCTTCGCTTCATCCACATTCATAACTCTCTTCATACAAGCTCGGCGGTTTCGGGTACTTTTGACCTGACCCTTTACCAGGACGTCCTTAATTTGAAATATATAAATAGGTAATAATTAGTTAAACTAAATAATATATATATATAATAATTGTTAATTAATCCCCAGGACGTGGAGGCGTGCGACGGCGTGGTCCAGCCGGTCGCGCCGCCCACCATGGCGGACGTCATACGGTCAGTCAGTCAGTCATTGTTTTTATGATCAAAATTAAAAAATAAAGAAAAGATGATCCATCTAGCCGGATCTAGCTAATGGTACATTTAGCCGCCCACCATGGCGGACGTCATACGGTCAGTCAAGTCATTTTTATGATCAAAATTAAATTAAAAAAAAGATGGTCCATCTAGCTGGATCTAGCTAATGGTATATTTAGCCGCCCACCATGGCGGACGTCATACAGTCAGTCAGTCATTGTTTTTATGATCAAAGTTAAAAAAAAAAAAAAGATGGTCCATCTAGCCGGATCTAGCTAATGGTATATTTAGCTATGTAGGTAGCCATTTAATCAAATTCAAATTAAGAAATTCGTTCATTCGTTCATATGATCACGTCTGTATCCCTTGCGGGGTAGACAGTGGCAGCAGTCTTAAAATACTAGCCACACTCAGCTGTTGTTTGGCTTAATGATAGAATTGAGATTAAAATAGTGACAGGTTGCTAGCCCATCGTCCAAAAGAAGAATCCCAAGTTGCCTATCCCTTAGTCGCCTTTTACGACATCCATGGAAAAGAGACAGAGCCGGGAACCACACGGCACTGAAAACAAGCAAATCTGAAACCGAAAGAACTCTTTAAAATAGATTAGAAGGCTTTCCTTTTCGACAGCCTGAAATATATATATATGATATTGAATATATATATATATTTCAATTATTCAATAATTCTATATTATATTCGACAAGTATATTCCCCTAATATAAAACAGTTTCGGTGGTCGAATGTAAGGTGCCTGGTTAGAACGCCGTTGCGCATAGAGGCACCGGTTCGAATTCCACGGAAGTTATGAACTATTCATACGACCTGTCATTTATTTATTTATTTAAACTTTATTGCACAAAAACAAAAAATGTACACAAGGCGGACTTAATGCCGTTTGGCATTCTCTACCAGTCAGCCAGCTGACCTAACAGAAAAAAACTAAGTTGGTGGTGCGATAAAGTGCACATGCGTACTGACAAAATAAATACATTACAAAAAAAAAATATGCGTAAATACATACAAGATACATAATATACATTGTTAATTATTATAAAGTTTAAAGTAAGTGAAGCTATGTTGTTGACGAATTGTATGTAATTCCAGCGAGAGGAAGAAGAAGGCGGGCGGCGCCGGGCTGGGCACGCTGCGCCGGCGCATCGCCGCCGCCACGCGCCGCACGCGCGACTCGCGTCCTGACAGAGGTAGCGCATACGCATACTGTGTACAATATAGTCACGCCTACATCCCCTGCGGGGTAGGCAGGGCCAACTGTCTTGAATAAACTGAAAGGCCACGTTAGCTGTTTGGATTAATGATAGAATTGAGATTGAAATAGTGACAGGTTGCTAGCCCATCGCCTAAAAAAGAATCCCAAGTTTGTAAGCCTATCCCTTAGTCACCTTTTACGACATCCATGGGAAACAGATGGAGTGGTCCTATTCTTTTTTAAATTGGTGCCGGGAACCACACGGCACCTGTGTTAAATGTATTTTAACTTTAGACTTATTAACTTGAGATTCTCGTTTTAGCCGACGACGTGCTAGCACCTGTCACTATTTGAATTCTATTCTACAATCAATGATTCATAATGTGAAAACATTAATCAGGGACCCAGCTAGTTATGATATGATATATATAGTATAATGAAGATCTGGAATAGGCCGTGTGGTTCCCGGCACGAATACATAAAAGAATAGGACCACTCTATCTTTTTCCCATGGATGTCGTAAAAGGCGACTAAGGGGTAGGCTTACAAACTTTGGATTATTTTTTTGGGCGATGGGCTAGCAACCTCACTATTTGAATCTCAATTCTATCATAAAGCCAGACAGCTGAACGTGGCCATTCAGTCTTGAAGCAAGACTGTCGTCTCTGTCTACCCCGCAACGGATATAGACGTGATTGTATGCATGTATGCAAGAACTGGAATCGAACTCCCCCCCTCTCGCCCCACAGGCTGCGAGCACGCCCGCTTCATCCGCTCCGTGGTGTCGTCGTGGCGGCTGGCGGAGGTGTTCCTGCTGTGCGAGGAGCTGGAGGCGGGCGCGGCGCTGCGCGACCTGGGCACGCAGGCCGAGCTGGCGCGCCGCCCCGCCGCCCATCTGGCGCGTGACCTGCACCGCGCGCTGCGCAGGAGGTCGCTGAATGGATAAGTTTTCATTCGTTCATTCGTTCGTTCGTTTGTGCGTTCATTTGTTCGTTCGTTCGTTCATTTGTTCGGTCGTTCATTCGTTCAATTGCTCATTCATTCGTTCGTTCACTTGTTCGTTTGTGCGTTCATTCGTACATTCGTTTGTTTATTCATACTTTCATACATTCATGCGGCTCACGGCACGTGTAGGAAAAAAGAATAGGACCGCTCAATCTCATGTAAACATGGGTGTCGTGAAAAGCGACTAAGAGATAGGCTTATAAAATTGAAATTCAATCATATTAAAATTTTAATTTTTTTCCCAAAAGGCAAGAACAAAAAACTAGCTACATTACAAGTCTTTTTGACAGAACGAAGTTTGTCAGGTCCGCTAGTAAATAAATAATATATACATACATACATAAAATCACGCCTCTTTCCCGGAGGGGTAGGCAGAGACTACATCTATCCACTTGCCACGATCTCTGCATACTTCCTTCGCTTCATCCACATTCATAACTCTCTTCATGCAAACTCGGCGGTTTCGGGCACTCTCGACCTGACCCTTTACCAGGACGTCCTTAATTTGATCAAGACACGATCGTCTAGGTCTTCCCACTCCGACCTTTCCCTCCACACTCTCCATGTATATCTGCTTAGTCAACCTGTTTTCATTCATCCTCTCCACATGACCTCTTGTTTTAAGTTCATTATGAATATTGTGTAATAAATAAATAAATAATAATAATATAAATGAATTTCCAGATGGTGGTGCGATGTGGAGCTGGTGGGCGCCGGCTACTCGCTGCCGGCGCACAGAGCAGTGCTGTGCGCGCGCTGCTCCTACTTCAGAGAGCTGCTGCAGCATTATCCCAGGTGTGGGAGACGTTGTTTGTTTGTTTGTGATGAATAACGTGCCGAAAGAATCCTACTACTATTATAAAGGCGAAAGTTTGTATGGATGTTTGTTACTCTTTCACGCAAAAACTACTGAACCGATTACCATGAAATTTGGTATGTAGGTAGCTGAAGACCCAGAATAACACATAGGCTACTTTTTATCCCAGAGTTCCCGCGGGATTGATAGGGTTTCCATGCGGACGAAGTCGCGGGCGGCCTCTAGTACGCTTATAAACTTGGGATTCATCTTTTAGGCGACGGGCTAGCAACCTGTCACTATTTGTATCTCAATGAGTCTATCTTAAGCTGAATGTGGCCGTGTCAGTCTTTTCAAGACCGTTCGCTCTGTCTACCCCGCAAGGGATATAGACGTGACTATATATATATATATATATATGTATGCATGTAACAATAGTATGAAGTAGTAGGAAGTGTGCAGAGATCGTGGCAAGTGGAAAGAGGTAGTCTCCGCCTACCCCTCCGGGGAAGAGGTGTGATTTTATGTGTGTAATGTGGTTACCGGCACCGATAGTGTCGGCGCCCGCCGAATCAAACCTCGTGGCCGTATGAGCGGGGTACATACATACATACATTTATGAGAGATCTGCTGCAGCATTATCCCAGGTGTGGGAGACTTTGTTGTTTGTTAGTGAGGAATGTGTGCCGTGTGGTTACCGGCACAAATAGTGTCGACGCCCGCCGAATCAAACCTCGTGGCCGTATGAGCGGGGTACATGCATACATACATTTATGAGAGACTAGAGGCCGCCCGCGACTTCGTCCGCATGGAAACCCTATCAATCCCGCGGGAACTCTGGGATAAAAAGTAGCCTATGTGTTATTCTGGGTCTTCAGCTACCTACATACCAAATTTCATTGTAATCGGTTTAGTAGTTTTTGCGTGAAAGAGTAACAAACATCCATACATCCATACAAACTTTCGCCTTTATAATAGTAGTAGGATCTGCTACAGCATTATCCCAGGTGTGTTCAGGGACATTTTGCTTCAAATTCAAAAATTCAAATTTCAAAATTTTTATTCGTTATTATAGGATACTATATATCGCTTAATAATTGTCAAAACGTATGGTTTAACAACATTGGTTGACGTCAAATGAATTACTTAAAAATTAAGTTTACTGCCGCTTCCAAGGCGTCAGTGCAGAAGAAGCGGTAACAAACTGCACTGCAGCATTTTCTTCAACAACGTCAACTTCACAATATTAATTATACTTAGAATAGAATAGATTCACTATATACATATATTCACTTCACTATATATATGTGTCGCAGGAAAATGAAGTAACCAGAGATTTCGAGAAATCCCTAGGGAATACAAAGAAAATATGAAAGTTTTAGTCGCGTTTCACATTCTTCGAACCACAGTAATCTATACTAATATTATAAAGCTGAAGAGTTTGTTTGTTTGTTTGATTGTTCGTTTGTTTGAACGCACTAATCTCAGAAACTACTGGTTCGAATTGAATAATTATTTTTGTGTTGAATAGACCATTCATCGAGGAAGACTTTAGGCTATATAACATCACGCTGCAACTATAAGGAGCGAGGAAATAATGGAGAATGTGAAAAAAAAACGGGGAAAATTATTCGTCCTTGAGGGCTTCAATGATGCCCAAAATAACTATTCCACGCGGACGAAGTCGCGGGCACAGCTAGTAGGCTTATAAAATTGGGATTTTATTTTGGGCGACGATTTTGAGACATGTCCTGACGTGATTATATTTATACATACATACATTTGGTCACGTCTATATCCCTTGCGGGGTAGACAGAGCCAACAGTCTTGAAAAGACTGAATGGCTACGTTCAGCTATTTACATGTATGTATGTATATATGTACCTACGTATCTTGTTCCCAGAACGATGTACCGCGTGCCGCTAGAGGGCGCCGCTTCGAATCTCAACCGCCACGAGATGGAGGCGGTCATAGCGGCCATCTACTGCGGGGAGGCCGCGCAGAGTTGCTGCGGTACTGTGATACAGATAGACATACACACACACACACACACAGACATAGTACTGCGACACCCTGTTTTTTTTTTTAATTTATTTCACAATATGTGTATATATATATATGTAGTACCCGAAACCGCCGAGCTTGTATGAAGAGAGTTATGAATGTGGACGAAGCGAAGGAAGTATGCGGAGATCGTGGCAGGTGGAAAGAGGTAGTCTCTGCCTACCCCTCCGGGAAAGAGGCGTGATTTTATGTATGTATGTATGTATGTATATATATATAAAAATTAAATATATCTAGTACATATATAAGAACACTGATAAAAACCACAGAGGTTTGTCCACAGTGTTAACATCAACGTCAGTATAAAATATTTTGTTTTAATCACATTATAGTTAAGTATCTGGTTGGTACCTGACCGAGCTTAGCTCGGTCTACCAGAGATGGCGCTGATATATGTAGTTTCTTAAAACGCGGTTTTTGAAATGTTTATACATCTTGGGAACCGAGCTTTTCTCGAACCTAGGACCGTGATAAATCGATTCCTTGAGCCGAAAAGCCCCTTATCTGTAACTTTCATGAAAATCGTTGGAGCCGTTTCCGAGATCCTGATTATATATATACAAGAATTGCTCGCTTAAATATATTAGATTAAAAGACCTAAGAGCTAATTAGAAGTAGTTATACGTACACGCGCACGCTTCGACTGTCACCCACAGAGTTGCTGCGGTACTGTGATACAGATAGACACACAGACAAAAAAGAATGGGACCACTCTATCTTCTTCCCGTGGATGTGGGATGATTAATTAATCAAAACCATGTGAAAATTGTGCCGTGTGGTTCTCGGCACCAATAAGAAACAAGAATAGGACTTCTCTACACTCCTTCTCTTTCCCATGGATGTCGTAAAAGGCGACTATGGGATAGGCTTATTAACTTGGGATTCCTCTTTTAGGTGATGGGCTAGCAACCTGTCACTATTTGAATCTCAATTCTATCATTAAGCCAAGCAGCTGAATGTTGCCTTTCAGTCTTTTTGAGACTGTTGGCTCTGTTTGACCCGCAAGGGATATAGACGTGATTATATGTATGTATTTTATCATTAAGCCAAACAGCTGAACGTGGCCTTTCAGTCTTTTTGAGACTGTTGGCTCTGTTTGACCCGCAAGGGTTTTAGAGACGTGATTATATGTATGTATGTAAATGTAACATCGAACTCTAAACAAGGTGGGAAGGACAATTTGTTACAAAATTTATTCCCCAACATTCATTAAGGGGTCCATGCAACAGGAAGTACGCATACATAAGAGTTACTCAGAATAATGTCATCACATCCTCACCACTCTGGAGAGGAGCCCGGGGTGCGCCTTCGACCATGGACCCTGGATTGGGTGAGTCAGGTTTTCACACGTAGCGACTCCCGTCCGACCTCCGCGACCCTTGCAGGGGAACCTGACCCGTGTTGGAGCGATCATGGTTACACATCCAGTTGCCTGAATGTGCAGGTTTACACGCGATGTTTTCTCTCACCGTGAGAGATGTTCACGTGATTGTATGTATGTCCGATACTTTTTCATGGGAACATACATACATATGGTCACGTCTATATCCCTTGCGGGGTAGACAGAGCCAACAGTCTTGAAAAGACGAATGGCCACGTTCAGCTATTTGGCTTAATGATAGAATTGAGATTCAAATAGAGACGGGTTGCTAGCCCATCGCTTAAAAAAGAATCCCAAGTTTGTAAGCCTATCCCTTAGTCGCCCTTTACGACATCCATGGGAAATAGTAGCGAGTGGTCCTATACTTTTTGGTATTGGTGCCGGGAACCACACGGCACAAGGGAACTTATAATCATCATGTAATGTCATGACGTCGGTACATATTCGTAATTTTCGATATTTTTTTTATTTTTTACAGAACACGAGCGAGTGGATGATGACTTGGACATCATCAATGTGGAAGGGAACAATTGTGAGTTCATGTCAAAGTAATTTTTATATCACCATTCTGTATGGGCTTATAAAACTTGTAGCGTAAGCGATGATGATTCGTGCTCGACCGCCACCAAAGGGAAGACCTTCCTATAGGCTGGTGTGACGCCTGGGGAACCGCACGACACACGATGTCGTGTCGGAGGTTGTATTGGTATACGCTCCATCCATCCATCCATCATCATAATCACGTCTATATCTCTTGTTGGGTAGACAGAGCCAGCAATCTTGAAAAGCTGATAGGTCACGTTCAGCTGTATACCCATCCATCCAATCCGTGAAATCTTCGCTTGCGCGATTCAGACTCTTCGCTGTTATTGGCTGATAGCGTCGAGCGATTGGCTGTTGTTACTCGTGGCGTAGAGATGGCGCCACACACTCTTCATAATAGACCAATAGCGTATTGGACCAAATGCGTTCGGACATTATTTTTAACATTTGACTTTTATCAGAGGTACAATTTAAACCCAAAAATTTATTTTTTCATGAATTGTCAATGTTTGAAAATCTGAAGAATTTTCGACTTCTTGTCTTGATATTTTTGAAAAACATTTAATTGTAGCCCGCCACGAACGGGTTAGAAAGAGTTTTAAATTAATATATCACTGTGAAAAACCCAGTGTATCTAATAAACAATATGACGTTCTGACGACACGCGGTCACAGACTGACACACAAAACTTGTGTTTGTTAAAAGTTGAACTGCGTTATCGACATAATACGCCTATGCACTCCCCTGGTTACAATACGACATAATATTATGGGGGAAACAGTGTCGATGCGCCTGACCTATTTAGTTACATCTATATGCCTTGCGGGGTAGACAGAGCTGACAGTCTTGAAAATACTGAAAGGACACGTTCAGCTGTTTGGCTTAATGATGGAATTGAGATTCAAATAGAGACAGGTTGCTAACACATCGACTGAAAGAAGTATTCTAAGTTAATAAGCCAATCCTTTAGTCGCCTTCTACGACATCCATGGGAAAGAGAAGGAGTGGTCCTATTCTTTTTTTTTATTGGTGCCATTAACCCCACATTAGGCTTATTAATTTGAGATTTTTCTTTTAGCCGATGCGCTAGCAATCTGTCACTATTTGAATCTCAATTCTATCATCAAGCTAGATAACAGCTGAACGTGACCTATCAGTTTTTTCGAGACTGTCTTCTCCGTCTACCCCGCAAGGTGTATACACGTGATTATATGTATGTACTAGCTGTACCCGCGATTCCGTCCGCGTGGAATAGTTATTTTGGGCATCATTGAAGACCACAAGGATAAACAATATTCCCCGTTCTTTTCACATTAACCATTATTTATTCGCTCCTAACAGTTGCAGCGTGATGTCAAACAGCCTCAATTTGAACCAGTAGTTCCTGAAATTAGCGCGTTCAAACAAACAAACTATTCAGCTTTATAATATTAGTATGTATGTATGTATGTATCGTTCCAGGTCGCCGCAACAACACGTGCGCATGCGCCGCCTCCCGGGTGGACGCGGCCGCCCTCAGGCGGCTGGGCTCTCAGCTCGGCTTCACGCCGGACACGCTGCACAGAGACATGAGATACTTGCTGGATAGCGGTGAGATTACATACATACATGACGGCCTCTGTGGCGCAGCGGTAGTGCGCTTGTCTGTGACACCGGAGGTCCCGGGTTCGACATCTCGGCCAGGGCGTGATGAGAAAAGAACTTTCTCTGATTGAGCCTGGGTCTTGGATGTTTATCTATATAAGTATTTATTATAAAATATAATACAACAATAAAACGTAACAATAGTCTCGAACTTACTTCGAGGCTAACTCAATCAGTGTAATTTGTCCCGTATATATTTATTTATTTATACATATGATCTGATCATGTCTATATCTGACTGATAGGCCACGCTCAGCTGTTTGGCTTAGTGATACATACATACGTACATATGGTCACGTCTATACCCCTTGCGGGGTAGACAGAGCCGACAGCCTTCAAATGACTGATACGGCCACGTTCAGCTGTTTGGCTTTGTGATAGAATTGAGATTCGAATAGTGACAGGTTGTTAGCACATCAGCTAAAAAAGGAATCCCAAGTTTGTAAGCGTATATCCCTTAGTCGCCTTTTACGACATCCGTGGGAAAGAGATGGAGTGGTCCTTTTAATTTTTTTTTATTGGTGCCGGGAACCACACGTCAGAATGTGTTTGTATGTATGTATGTATCTTATATATAAAAATCTCGTGTCACAATGTTTGTCTCCGTACTCCTCCGAAACGGCTTTACCGATTTTAACCAAATTTCGCATGCATATTCAGTAGGTCTGAGAATCGGCTAACATCTATTTTTCATACCTCGTATTGATAAGGGTTGTCCACACTTGACATTTTTTTTTACCTAGAAATTACTTAAAAATTATTTATATGGCAAAACAACGTTTGCCGGGACAGCTAGTGTAGGTATGTATAATATTTATATTTCCAGGTTCAATGTCGGACGCGAGGCTGGTGTTCAGCGTGGAGGGCGGCAGCGGGCCGCAGTACGGCTTCCGGGCTGCGCACGAGCAGCCCTGCCACCGGCTCGTGCTCGCCGCCCGCTCGCGGTTCTTCAGGTGACAGACAGACAGACACACACACAGACAGACACACACACAGACAGACACGTACATCTATACTAGCGCACGAGCAGCCCTGCCACCGGCTCGTGCTCGCCGCCCGCTCGCGGTTCTTCAGGTGACAGACAGACAGACACACACACAGACAGACACACACACAGACAGACACGTACATCTATACTAGCGCACGAGCAGCCCTGCCACCGGCTCGTGTTCTTCAGGTTACAGACAGACAGACACACACACAGACAGACACACACACAGACAGACACGTACATCTATACTAGCGCACGAGCAGCCCTGCCACCGGCTCGTGTTCTTCAGGTTACAGACAGACAGACACACACACAGACAGACACACACACAGACAGACACACACACAGACAGACACACACACAGACAGACACGTACATCTATACTAGCGCACGAGCAGCCCCGCCGCCGGCTCGTGTTCTTCAGGTTACAGACAGACAGACACACACACAGACAGACACGTACATCTATACTAGCGCACGAGCAGCCCCGCCGCCCGCTCGTGTTCTTCAGGTTACAGACAGACAGACACACACACAGACAGACACGTACATCTATACTAGCGCACGAGCAGCCCCGCCGCCGGCTCGTGTTCTTCAGGTTACAGACAGACAGACACACACACAGACAGACACGTACATCTATACTAGCGCACGAGCAGCCCCGCCGCCGGCTCGTGTTCTTCAGGTTACAGACAGACAGACACACACACAGACAGACACGTACATCTATACTAGCGCACGAGCAGCCCCGCCGCCCGCTCGCGGTTCTTCAGGTTACAGACAGACAGACACACACACAGACAGACACGTACATCTATACTAGCGCACGAGCAGCCCTGCCGCCGCTCTTCATGCAAGCTCGGCGGTTTCGGGTACTCTCGACCTGACCCTTTGCCAGGACGTTCTTAATTCACCTCACACACCACAGACAGACACGCACACAGACGTTAATTCATTTAGTCGTTTTCCTCCCGGTTTTAGTCCCGGTCGCATCCTCACCGCTCTGGAGAGGAGCCCGGGGTGCGCCTTTGACCATGGACCCTGGATTTGGTGAGTCAAGTTTTAACACGAAGTGACGGCTATGTAACCTTCGCAACCTTTGCAGGGGAATCTAACTCATATTATATCATATGGTTACACATCCAGTTGCCTGAATGTGCAAGTTTGCATACGATGTTTCACCTCACTGGTTAGTGTATAAACTAATGTACATTACTATGAAAATAGTCATCGGTATATGACCTCGATTGGATTCGAACTTGTGCCTTTCTGCGCATCGCGCGATAAATGGTCTATTCAACGCAAAAAGAATTTTTCAATTCGGACAAGTAGTTAGTTCCTGAGATTAAAAAAACCCAAAAATCCTTAGATTAGCTTTTTCAATCAAACAAACTCTTCAGCTGTATAATATATATATTGACAATGATATTTGCCCCGACAGGAGCGTGATGTCGCGGCGGGGCGGCGCGGCGGGCGGGGCGGCGAGCGGGGCGGCGAGCGGCGCGTGCGGCGTGCGCGTGGACGAGGCCGTGCTGCCGCGCCGGTTCGCGCGCGCGCTGCTGCACGCCGCCTACACCGACCAGGTTCGTTTTCTAGGAAAAGAATACCTCGTTTGACTCCCGAGACGTTCTTTTAAAGAAATACTCTTTTTAATAGAAATTAATTGTGCTTTGTTCACAGGTGGATCTCAGTTTAGTTGGTAGGAACTCCTCGTCTCCATCTTCTACCACCAGCTCGGGGAGCGGCACAACGGTATGTTATACTTTCTTCTGCATTTCTAAAAGTTCATGACTATCTGGCTCGAAGGACCAAAATATCTATTTAAGGCAGTAAATTTCTGACTTAATGGACTAATACTAGTTCGGCTTGTAGGATTAAAATAAGAAATCGAATCGAGAACTAATGAGAATCCGGCTCGAAGGACCAAAATTATATTTAAAGCTTATAGGAGTAAAATTCTGGCTTAAAGGATTAATGCTAGTTCGGCTTGTAGGGTTTAAATAACAAATAGAATCAAGGACTAATAAGGATCCGGCTCGAAGGACCAAAATATCTTTATAAAGTATAATAGTATGATTATTTTTTAGGCGATGAGCTAGCAACCTGTCACTATTTTAATCTCAATTCTATCATAATGCCAAACAGTTGAATGAGGCCTATCAGTCTTAACAAGACTGATGGCTCTGTCTACCCCGCAAGGGATATAGATGGGATTATATGTATGTTTGTTCTCCGATTAGTAGTTTTACAAATCCAATATGGCCGCGGTCACAATTTGGCTGACTATAATTTATTTCATTTTTCTCAGCCATGGTCGTCGGTAACCCGGGGTCGGGCGACGGGCAGCGCCATGTTGGAAGACGCGTTCCAGCTTTACGAGATTGCTAGGTGAGTATTATATTATCTATCCGGCTCGTCGGACCAAAATGACCATCCGGCCCGAAGGACCAAAATTTAAAATTTGCCTCGAAAAATGGTCTATTCAAAACAAAAAAAAATCAATTCGAACCAGTAGTACCAGAGATTAGCGCGTTCAAACAAACACACTCTCCAGCTTTATGTCGCCATCTTAATTAATCAAAACCATGTGAAATTTAATTGACTGACCGACCGGCAGGTTCGTGGAGATGCCGATAGTGGTCCAAGGTTGCGAGGACGCCATCGTCGAAGCCCTGTGCCCAGAGACCCTGCCCTCCATTCTGCGGTGGTCGTCTCAGGGCCACGCCAGCCAGTGGGTGCACCGGTGAGTCGTTTTACACACACACACACACACACACTCATACTTATATGTAGTCTAGTCAAGTCTATATCCCTTGCGGGTGTAGACAGAGCCAATAGTCCCGAAAAGACTGAATGGCCACATTCAGCTGCTCGGCTTAATGATGGAATTGAGATCCAAATAGTGACAGGTTGCTAGCCCATTGCCTAAAAAAAAGAATCACAAGTTTATAAGCCTATCCCTTAGTCGCCTTTTACGACATCCGTGGAAAAGAGATGGAGTGGTCCTACTCTTTTTTTATATTGATGCCGGGCACCACACGGCATTTATTTTGACGATATATTTGTATTGAAATCATTAGTTTTATTTATGTTTTTTTTTTTTAATGTAGACAATGTGCATTCGTCCACGATTTAGATTTAAGAGATCTATATTTTGCCGGCCTCTGTAGCGCAGCGGTAGTATGCTTGTCTGTGACACCGGAGGTCCCGGGTAAGAATCCCGGCCAGGGCGTGATGAGAAAAGAACTTTTTCTGATCGGCCTGAGACTTGGATGTTTATCTATATAAGTGTTTATTATAAAATATAGTATCGTTGAGTTGGTATCTCTCTCCACAAATCTCGAACTAACTTTGACGCTAACTCGATCTGTGTAATTTGTCCCGTATATATTTATTTATTATAAGACCTTTTCCACTCCTGGCTTTAGTCCCGGTCGCATCCTCGACACTCTTTAGAGGAGCCCTGTGTATGACCCTTATCATCACGATGATGATTGAATTAAAAAAAATAAAAAATTATTCATTATTATAGGATACTATATATCGCTTAATAATTGTCAAAACGTATGGTTTAACAACATTGGTTGACGTCAAATAAAATACTTAAAAACTTAAGTTTACTGCCGCTTCCAAGGCCTCAGTGCAGAAGGAGCGGTAACAAACTGCACTGCAGCATTTTCTTCAACAACGTCAACTTCACAATATCAATTAACTAATTAAACTTAGAATGAATTCAATATTCAAAATTCATTTATTCCTTTTAACAAGTGCAGTACAAGTGGGTAGCAGGGTCTCACCATTTAAGTTAATCAAGTCATTTAAGTAATTATAAAACTGATGTTCCACTTTCAGACAAGCGATGCGCTACCTCCGCGATGAGTTCGTGACCATAATGTCGCACTCGGCGTCGTCCCGGCTGCCGGTGGCGGCGGTGAGCGAGGCGCTGTCCTCCCCGTTCCTGCAGGCGGCCGAGCCGCAGGCTGCGCGTGCGCTGCTGCGCTGGGCAGAGAGGGCGGCGCAGCCCAACAGAGGTCACATACATACATACATACATAAAATCACGCCTCTTTCCCGTAGGGGTAGGCAGAGACTACCTCTTTCCACTTGCCACGATCTCTTAACAGAGATCGCATTCGTTGATATTCAAATTTAACATTTTTATTCATATTTACATACATATAATCAAGTCTATATCCCTTGCGGGGTAGCCAACAGTCTTGAAAAGACTGACAGGCCACGTTCAGCTATTTGGCTTTAAGATAGAATTGAGATTCAAATAGTGACAGGTTGCTAGCCCGTCGCCTAAAAAAGAATGCCAAATTTGTAACCACCTACCACTTAGTCCCTTTTACGACATCCATGGGTGAGAGATGGAGTGATCCTACTCTTTTTTTATTGGTGCCGGGAACCACACGGCACACTACAAAAATAAGACACACACATTCATTAACTTACTGATTAACTCATTTATTTTTATATCTCAATTCTATCACTGAGCCAAACAGCTGAGCGTGGCCATACAGTCTTTTCAAGACTGTCGTCTCTGTCTACCCCATAAGGGATACAGACGTGACCATATGTATGTATGTGAGTGATAGGAAATGAGATAATCTGTGACGCAATGGCGGTTGACTTGTCACACTGTTGGCGAGATTGTGTGCGTGAGGCGTGTATATATATACCATATGACGGCCTCTGTGGCGCAGCGGTAGTACGCTTGTCTGTGACACGGGAGGTACCGGGTTCGAATCCCGGCCAGGGCGTGATGAGAAAAGAACTTTTTCTGATTGGCCCGGGTCTTGGATGTTTATCTATATAAGTATTTATTATTATAAGATAATTATAGTATCGTCGAGTTAGTATCTCGTAACACAAGTCTCGCACTTACTTCGAGGCTAACTCAATCAGTGTTATTTGTCCCGTATATATTTATTTACTAGCGGACCCGACAGACTTCGTTCTGTCAAAAAGATTTGTAATATGACGGTTTTTTGTTCCTATCTATTAGACCTACATTGCTTAGACAACAGTGAACTTTATACATTAGCAATAAAGCTCAAATTGACTGTACGCATTAGTTAGAAAACGTTTGTATGGGATTAAGAAAAGGACTGTTTTTAAGGTTTTTCAGGCAATTATTTGGTATTTTTTCGCCGTATAAACCATCCTTGAGCTTCGACGAATATTAAAAAAAAAGAATTGTCCAAATTGGTCTAGGCGTTCTTGAGTTAAGGGAAAGGAATAGTTGCGTGATAAGGGAATGTTGTGATGTGAAAGAAGATGTAGTTACAGGAATAGAAAAGGGTATGTTAAGATGGTTCGGTCATGTGGAGAGGATGAATGAAAGCAGGTTGACTAAGCAGATATACAAGGAGAGTGTGGAGGGAAAGGTCGGGGTGGGAAGACCTAGACGAACGTATCTTGATCAAATTAAGGACGTCCTGGTGAAGGGTCAGGTCAAAAGTGCCCGAAACCGCCGAGCTTGCATGAAGAGAGTTATGAATGTGGATGAAGCAAAGGAAGTATGCAGGGATCGTGGCAAGTGGAAAGAGGTAGTCTCTGCCCACCCCTCCGGGAAAGAGGCGTGAGTTTATGTATGTATGTATGTTCTTGAGTTATGCGCTTACCAACACATTTAGCGATTCATTTTTATATTATAGATTATTTATTATCATAACAGAACCGAACGTGGTATGGCACACTGGACACCGCGGACGCCGTCGGGAAGTGAGCTCGGCGGCGCTCAGGGACGCCCTGGCGCCGCTCATACCGCTGCTGAGGATGGAGCACATACCGGCGCAGCACGAGATCAGGACTCAGGTGAGAATGAATATGGCAAAATGACAAATATTAGCAAAATGACATATAGTAGCAAAATGACAAAATGTAGCAAAATGACAAGTAGATGTGCAAAATGACAAATAGTAGCAAAATGACAAATATTAGCAAAACGACAAATAGTAGCAAAATTACAAATATTAGCAAAATGACAAATACTTGCAAAATTATAAATATTAGCAAAATTACAAAAAGCTTAGCTAAATTACAAATATTACTAAAATGACAAACGCGATTTCTACATAAACAGTAATAAGTAAATCACTCAAATAACGAATAATCATAACGAAGTGAGCTCGGCGGCGCTCAGGGACGCCCTGGCGCCGCTCATACCGCTGCTGAGGATGGAGCACATACCGGCGCAGCACGAGATCAGGACTCAGGTGAGACTGAATACCTATGGCAAGTGATAAATAGTAGCAAAATGACAAGTAGATGTGCAAAATGACAAATAGTAGCAAAATGACAAATAGTTTAGCAAAATGACAAATATTAGCAAAATGACAAATATTAGCAAAATGACAAATAGTTTAGCAAAATGACAAATAGTTTAGCAAAATGACAAATATTAGCAAAATGACATACATATAGTAGCAAAATGACAAATAAGTTAGCAAAATGACAAATAAGTTAGTAAAATGACAAATAAGTTAGCAAAATGACAAACTGTCGCCTTTCGATATTGCAACGATTTCTACACTGTACTACATTTCAAGACTGATGGCTCTGTCTACCTCGCAAGGGATATACACATGATTATATGTATGCACGTATGTCATAATTTTATTCAGCAAAAAAGACCTTAGCAGGCACTTTTTCACGTGCGTAGCGGTAGTACGCTTGTCTCTGACACCGGAGGTCCCGGGTTCGAATCCCGGCCAGGGCGTGATGAGAAAAGAACTTTTTCTGATTGGCCTGGGTCTTGGATGTTCATCTATATAAGTATTTATTATAAAATATAGTATCGTTGAGTTGGTATCTCGTGACACAAGTCTCGAACTTACTTCGAGGCTGACTCAATCAGTGTAATTTGTCCCGTATATATATATATATATATATAAGGGATAGGCTTACAAACTTGGGATTCTTCTTTTAGACGATGCGCTAGCAACCTGTCACTATTTGAATCTCAATTCTATCGTTAAGCCAAACAGCTGAACGTGGCCATTCAGTCTTTTCAAGACTGTTGTCTCTGTCTACCCCGCAAAGGATATAGACGTGACCATATGTATGTATGTATATTGTTCGTGTTGCCAGCTCGCCCGGCGCGGCGTGGCCCCGCCGCCGGCGGAGCCCTGCGGCGCGGCGTGGGCGTGGCGCGCCCGGGGCTCCCTGCGCCCGCCGCGCTGTTTCATGCCTTACCTGGACGAGTTAAGGGTGAGATCACTGTGTTTTGAGATCCTACTACTATTATAAAGGCGAAAGTTTGTATGGATGTTTGTTACTCTTTCACGCAAAAACTACTGAACCGATTACCATGAAATTTGGTATGTAGGTAGCTGAAGACCCAGAATAACACATAGGCTACTTTTTATCCCAGAGTTCCCGATGACGGTGAAGTTAGCATAACAACTTTCAGCATATCAAAATTTTATGAGAGTTCTATTCGCATCCACAATAGTTCTATAGTTCCTGGTGGTTTTTAGAAAAAGTTCTAGTAAAATGAATTTTTAAAAAATTTTTGAAAAAATGATATGCCAACTTCCGGTAGCATATCATTTCGGACCAATTGCAATTTTTTTGGTTGTTAATTATTCATTAGGATCACTTTTATAGTTCTAGGTACTTCTAACAAAAAGTTCTGGCTTATTTGCTTCGGAAAAAAATAATAATGGGAACATGTACCTAGACGACATGATTTCACAAAATTGAATAATATATTTATTTAACTGTTACAGAAGAAAAAAACTTTCTTGTTTTAAGTCTTGTACACCAAATCAAAATAAATATTGAAATAAAAAACTGTGTGAGAATAAAAACAAGCCCAAGACGGATGAAAGTTCAATTTAACGGTATTATATGAAATTCTTTCGAAAGAGTAAACATTTTATTCTAGCAAAATACAAACTGCAATAATACTGTAAAAGTGTAACTCATAAAAATCATAAATCATAACAAATAAAAACATTTTTTATTACAGAAACATCAATCTCTCACAATACTATCACCATATAAGTACTTTGATGAAATTACCGATGTTTGTAAAACATCTAGAAAAAAAATATTTTCTAAGTCTAGGCAATCAGAACTCTTCTGTTATACATAGAACAGGTATATACCTATACACAAACATCAAAATCTAGACCAGAACTCTAACAATACTATCAGCATATCAAGGATGAACATCAATACTTTGATGAAATTATCGATGTTATTAAAACATCTAGAAAAAAAATATTCTGTAAGCCCAGGCAATCAGAACTCTTCTGTTTTACATAGAACAGGTATATACCTATACAAAAACATCAAAACCTAGACCAGAACTCTTACAATACTATCAGCATATCAAGGGTGAACATCAATACTTTGATGAAATTATCGATGTTATTAAAATATCTCGAAAAAAAATACTTTGTAAGTCTAGGCAATCAGAACTCTTCTGTTTTACATAAAACAGGTATATACCTATACAAATACATCAAAACCTAGACCAGAACTCTTACAATACTATCAGCATATCAAGGGTGAACATCAATACTTTGATGAAATTATCGATGTTAATTCAACATCTAGAAAAAAAAAATATTTTGTAAGTCTAGGAAATCAGAACTCTTCTGTTTTACCTAGAACATCAACAGATCTATACAAAAACAGCAAAATCTGATCCAGAACTCTCATATTACTATCAGCATATCAAGGGTGAACATCAATACTTTGATGAAATCATCGATGTTATTAAAACTTCTAGAAAAAAAATATTCTGTAAGCCTAGGCAATCAGAACTCTTCTGTTTTACAAAGAACAGGTATATATCTATACACAAACATCAAAATCTAGACCAGAACTCTCAAAATACTATCAGCATATCATGGGTGAACATCAATACTTTGATGAAATTATCGATGTTATTAAAATATCTAGAAAAAAAATACTTTGTAAGTCTAGGCAATCAGAACTTTTCTGTTTTACATAGAACAAGAACATACCTATACAAAAACATCAAAATCTAGACCAGAACTCTAACAATACTATCAGTATACCAAGGGTGAACATCAATACTTTGATGAAATTATCGATGTTAATTCAACATCTAGAAAAAAAAATATTTTGTAAGTCTAGGAAATCAGAACTCTTCTGTTTTACCTAGAACATCAACAGATCTATACAAAAACAGCAAAATCTGATCCAGAACTCTCATATTACTATCAGCATATCAAGGGTGAACACCAATACTTTGATGACATTATCGATGTGATTAAAACATCTAGAAAAAAAATATTTTGTAAGTCTAGGCAATCAGAACTCTTCTGTTTTACCTAGAACATCAACAGATCTATACAAAAACATCAAAATCTAGACCAGAACTCTCATAAAACTATCAGCGTATCAAGGGTGAACATCAATACTTTGATGAAATTGTCGATGTTAATAAAACATCTAGAAAAAAAATATTTTGTACGTCTAGGCAATCAGAACTCTTCTGTTTTACATAGAACAAGAACATCCCTATACAAAAACATCAAAATTTAGACCAGAACTCTTACAATACTATCAGCATATCAAGGGTGAACATCAATACTTTGATGAAATTATCGATGTTTTTAAAATATCTAGAAAAAAAATACTTTGTAAGTCTAGGCAATCAGAACTCTTCTGTTTTACATAGAACAGGTATATACCTATACAAAAACATCAAAATCTAGACCAGAACTCTCATAAAACTATTAGCATATCAAGGGTGAACACTGAACATCAATACTTTAATGAAATTATCGATGTTATTAAAACATCTAGAAAAAAAATATTTTCTAATTCTAGGCAATCAGAACTCTTCTGTTTTACATAGAACAGGTATATATCTATACACAAACATCAAAATCTAGACCAGAACTCTTACAATACTATCAGCATATCAAGGGTGAACATCAATACTTTGATGAAATTATCGATGTTATTAAAACATCTAAAAAAAAAATATTCTGAAAACTTAGGCAAACAGAACTCTTCCGTTTTACATAGAACAAGAACAAACTTATACAAAAACATCAAAATCTAGACCAGAACTCTCATAAAACTATCAGCATATCAAGGGTGAAATTCAATACTTTAATGAAATTATCGATGTTATTAAAACATCTAGAAAAAAAATATTCTGTAAGCCAAGGCAATCAGAACTCTTCTGTTTTACAAAGAACAGGTATATACCTATACAAAAACATCAAAATCTAGACCAGAACTCTCATAATACTATCAGCATATCAAGGGTGAACATCAATACTTTGATGAAATTATCGATGTTATTAAAATATCTAGAAAAAAAATACTTTGTAAGTCTAGGCAATCAGAACTCTTCTGTTTTACATAGAACAGGTATATACCTATACAAAAACATCAAAATCTAGACCAGAACTTTCATAAAACTATCAGCATATCAAGGGTGAACATCAATACTTTAATGAAATTATCGATGTTATTAAAACATCTAGAAAAAAAATATTCTGTAAGTCAAGGCAATCAGAACTCTTCTGTTTTACATAGAACAGGAACAAACCTATACAAAAACATCAAAATCTAGACCAGAACTTTAACAATACTATCAGCATATCAAGGGTGAACATCAATACTTTGATGAAATTATCGATGTTATTAAAATATCTAGAAAAAAAAATACTTTGTAAGTCTAGGCAATCAGACCTCTTCTGTTTTACATAGAACAGGTATATACCTATACAAAAACATCAAAATCTAGACCAGAACTCTCATAAAACTATCAGCATATCAAGGGTGAACATCAATACTTTAATGAAATTATCGATGTTATTAAAACATCTAGAAAAAAAATATTTTCTAAGTCTAGGCAATCAGAACTCTTCTGTTTTACATAAAACAGGTATATACCTATACAAAAACATCAAAATCTAGACCAGAACTCTCATAATACTATCAGCATATCAAGGGTGAACATCAATACTTTGATGAAATTATCGATGTTATTAAAATATCTAGAAAAAAAATACTTTGTAAGTCTAGGCAATCAGAACTCTTCTGTTTTACATAGAACAGGTATATACCTATACAAAAACATCAAAAGCTAGACCAGAACTCTTACAATACTATCAGCATATCAAGGGTGAACATCAATACTTTAATGAAATTATCGATGTTATTAAAACATCTAGAAAAAAAATATTCTTTAAGTCTAGGCAATCAGAACTCTTCTGTTTAACAAAGAACAGGTATATACCTTTACAGAAACATCAAAATCTAGACCAGAACTCTCATAAAACTATCAGCATATCAAGGGTGAAATTCAATATATTAATGAAATTATCGATGTTATTAAAACATCTAGAAAAAAAATATTCTGTAAGCCAAGGCAATCAGAACTCTTCTGTTTTACAAAGAACAGGTATATACCTATACAAAAACATCAAAATCTAGACCAGAACTCTCATAATACTATCAGCATATCAAGGGTGAATATCAATACTTTGATGAAATTATCAATGTTATTAAAATATCTAGAAAAAAAATACTTTGTAAGTCTAGGCAATCAGAACTCTTCTGCTTTACATAGACCAGGTATATACCTATACAAAAACATCAAAATCTAGACCAGAACTTTCATAAAACTATCAGCATATCAAGGGTGAACATCAATACTTTAATGAAATTATCGATGTTATTAAAACATCTAGAAAAAAAATATTCTGTAAGTCTAGGCAATCAGAACTCTTCTGTTTTACAAAGAACAGGTAAATACCTATACAAAAACATCAAAATCTAGACCAGAACTCTCATAAAACTATCAGCATATCAAGGGTGAACATCAATACTTTGATGAAATTATCGATGTTATTAAAATATCTAGAAAAAAAAATACTTTGTAAGTCTAGGCAATCAGAACTCTTCTGTTTTACATAGAACAGGTATATACCTATACAAAAACATCAAAATCTAGACCAGAACTCTCATAAAACCATCAGCATAACAAGGGTGAACATCAATACTTTGATGAAATTATCGATGTTAATTCAACATCTAGAAAAAAAAATATTTTGTAAGTCTAGGAAATCAGAACTCTTCTGTTTTACCTAGAACATCAACAGATCTATACAAAAACAGCAAAATCTGATCCAGAACTCTCATATTACTATCAGCATATCAAGGGTGAACATCAATACTTTGATGAAATCATCGATGTTATTAAAACTTCTAGAAAAAAAATATTCTGTAAGCCTAGGCAATCAGAACTCTTCTGTTTTAAATAGAACAGGTAAATACCTATACAAATACATCAAAATCTAGACCAGAACTCTCATAATACTATCAGCATATCAAGGGTGAACATCAATACTTTGATGAAATTATCGATGTTATTAAAATATCTAGAAAAAAAATACTTTGTAAGTCTAGGCAATCAGACCTTTCTTGTTTTACATAGAACAGGTATATACCTATACAAAAACATCAAAATCTAGACCAGAACTCTTACAATACTATCAGCATATCGAGGGTGAACATCAATACTTTGATGAAATTATCGATGTTATTAAAACACCTAGAAAAAAAATATTCTGTAAGCCTAGGCAATCAGAACTCTGCTGTTTTACAAAGAACTGGTATATACCTATACAAAAACATCAAAATCTAGACCAAAACTCTTACAATACTATCAGCATATCAAGGGTGAACATCAATACTTTGATGAAATTATCGTTGTTATTAAAATATCTAGAAAAAAAAAAATATTTTGTAAGTCTAGGTAATCAGAACTCTTCTGTTTTACATAGAACATCAAAATAGCTATACAAAAACAGCAAAATCTGATCCAGAACTCTCATATTACTATCAGCATATCAAGGGTGAACATCAATACTTTAATGAAATTATCGATGTGATTAAAACATCTAGAAAAAAAATATTCTTTAAGTCTAGGCAATCAGAACTCTTCTGTTTTACAAAGAACAGGTATATACCTTTACAGAAACATCAAAATCTAGACCAGAACTCTCATAAAACTATCAGCATATCAAGGGTGAAATTCAATATATTAATGAAATTATCGATGTTATTAAAACATCTAGAAAAAAAATATTCTGTAAGCCAAGGCAATCAGAACTCTTCTGTTTTACAAAGAACAGGTATATACCTATACAAAAACATCAAAATCTAGACCAGAACTCTCATAATACTATCAGCATATCAAGGGTGAACATCAATACTTTGATGAAATTATCAATGTTATTAAAATATCTAGAAAAAAAATACTTTGTAAGTCTAGGCAATCAGAACTCTTCTGTTTTACAAAGAACAGGTACATACCTTTACAGAAACATCAAAATCTAGACCAGAACTCTCATAAAACTATCAGCATATCAAGGGTGAAATTCAATGTATTAATGAAATTATCGATGTTATTAAAACATCTAGAAAAAAAATATTCTGTAAGCCAAGGCAATCAGAACTCTTCTGTTTTACAAAGAACAGGTATATACCTATACAAAAACATCAAAATCTAGACCAGAACTCTCATAATACTATCAGCATATCAAGGGCGAACATCAATACTTTGATGAAATTATCAATGTTATTAAAATATCTAGAAAAAAAATACTTTGTAAGTCTAGGCAATCAGAACTCTTCTGTTTTACATAGAACAGGTATATACCTATACAAAAACATCAAAATCTAGACCAGAACTCTTAAAATACTATCAGCATATAAAGGGTGAACATCAATACTTTAATGAAATTATCGATGTTATTAAAACATCTAGAAAAAAAATATTCTGTAAGTCAAGGCAATCAGAACTCTTCTGTTTTACAAAGAACAGGTATATACCTATACAAAAACATCAAAATCTAGACCAGAACTCTCATAATACTATCAGCATATCAAGGGTGAACATCAATACTTTGATAAAATTATCGATGTTATTAAAATATCTAGAAAAAAAATACTTTGTAAGTCTAGGCAATCAGAACTCTTCTGTTTTACGTAGAACAGGTATATACCTATACAAAAACATCAAAATCTAGACCAGAACTCTTAAAATACTATCAGCATATAAAGGGTGAACATCCATACTTTAATGAAATTATCGATGTTAATTCAACATCTAGAAAAAAAAATTATTTTGTTTGTCTAGGTAATCAGAACTTTTCTGTTTTACCTAGAACTTACCTTTACTTACAAAATACATTTTTTTCTAGATGTTGAATTAACATCGATAATTTCATCAAATTATGGATGTTCACCCTTGATAAGCTGATAGTATTATAAGAGTTCTGGTCTAGGTTTTAATGTTTTTGTATAGGTATGTTCCTGTTCTATGTAAAACAGAAGAGTTCTGATTGCCTAGACTTACAAAATATTTTTTTTTTTCTAGATATTTTAATAACATCGATAATTTCATCGAAGTATTGATGTTCACCCTTGATATGCTGATAGTTTTATGAGAGTTCTGGTCTAGATTTTGATGTTTTTGTATAGGTATATACCTGTTCTATGTAAAACAGAAGAGTTCTGATTGCCTAGACGTACAAAATATTTTTTTTCTAGATGTTTTATTAACATCGACAATTTCATCAAAGTATTGATGTTCACCCTTGATATGCTGATAGTTTTATGAGAGTTCTGGTCTAGATTTTGATGTTTTTGTATAGGTATATACCAGTTCTTTATAAAACAGAAGAGTTCTGATTGCCTAGACTTACAAAATATTTTTTTTCTAGATGTTTTATTAACATCGACAATTTCATCAAAGTATTGATGTTCACCCTTGATATGCTGATAGTTTTATGAGAGTTCTGGTCTAGATTTTGATGTTTTTGTATAGGTATATACCTGTTCTTTGTAAAACAGAAGAGTTCTGATTGCCTTGGCTTACAGAATATTTTTTTCTAGATGTTTTACAAACATCGGTAATTTCATCAAAGTATTGATGTTCACCCTTGATATGCTGATAGTTTTATGAGAGTTCTGGTCTAGATTTTGATGTTTTTGTATAGGTATATACCTGTTCTATGTAAAACAGAAGAGTTCTGATTGCCTTGACTTACAAAGTATTTTTTTTTCTAGATATTTTAATAACATCGATAATTTCATCAAAGTATTGATGTTCACCCTTGATATGCTGATAGTATTATGAGAGTTCTGGTCTAGATTTTGATGTTTTTGTATAGGTATATACCTGTTCTTTGTAAAACAGAAGAGTTCTGATTGCCTTGGCTTACAGAATATTTTTTTCTAGATGTTTTACAAACATCGGTAATTTCATCAAAGTATTGATGTTCACCCTTGATATGCTGATAGTATTGCTAAAGTTCTGGTCTAGATTTTGATGTTTTTGTATAGGTATATACCTGTTCTACGTAAAACAGAAGAGTTCTGATTGCCTAGACTTACAAAGTATTTTTTTTCTAGATATTTTAATAACATCGATAATTTCATCAAAGTATTGATGTTCACCCTTGATATGCTGATAGTATTATGAGAGTTCTGGTCTAGATTTTGATGTTTTTGTATAGGTATATACCAGTTCTTTGTAAAACAGCAGAGTTCTGATTGCCTAGGCTTACAGAATATTTTTTTTCTAGATGTTTTAATAACATCGATAATTTCATCAAAGTATTGATGTTCACCCTTGATATGCTGATAGTATTGTAAGAGTTCTGGTCTAGATTTTGATGTTTTTGTATAGGGATGTTCTTGTTCTATGTAAAACAGAAGAGTTCTGATTGCCTAGACGTACAAAATATTTTTTTTCTAGATGTTTTATTAACATCGACAATTTCATCAAAGTATTGATGTTCACCCTTGATACGCTGATAGTTTTATGAGAGTTCTGGTCTAGGTTTTGATGTTTTTGTATAGGTATATACCAGTTCTTTGTAAAACAGAAGAGTTCTGATTGCCTAGACTTACAAAATATTTTTTTTCTAGATGTTTTAATCACATCGATAATGTCATCAAAGTATTGGTGTTCACCCTTGATATGCTGATAGTAATATGAGAGTTCTGGATCAGATTTTGCTGTTTTTGTATAGATCTGTTGATGTTCTAGGTAAAACAGAAGAGTTCTGATTTCCTAGACTTACAAAGTATTTTTTTTTTCTAGATGTTGAATTAACATCGATAATTTCATCAAAGTATTGATGTTCACCCTTGATATGCTGATAGTATTGTTAGAGTTCTGGTCTAGATTTTGATGTTTTTGTATAGGTATGTTCTTGTTCTATGTAAAACAGAAAAGTTCTGATTGCCTTGGTTTACAGAATATTTTTTCTAGATGTTTTAATAACATCGATAATTTCATCTAAGTATTGATGTTCACCCTTGATATGCTGATAGTATTGTTAGAGTTCTGGTCTAAATTTTGATGTTTTTGTATAGGTATATACCTGTTCTTTGTAAAACAGAAGAGTTCTGATTGCCTAGACTTACAAAGTATTTTTTTTCTAGATATTTTAATAACATCGATAATTTCATCAAAGTATTGATGTTCACCCATGATATGCTGATAGTATTTTGAGAGTTCTGGTCTAGATTTTGATGTTTGTGTATAGATATATACCTGTTCTTTGTAAAACAGAAGAGTTCTGATTGCCTAGGCTTACAGAATATTTTTTTTCTAGAAGTTTTAATAACATCGATGATTTCATCAAAGTATTGATATTCACCCTTGATATGCTGATAGTATTGTTAGAGTTCTGGTTTAGATTTTTTATGTTTTTGTATAGGTATATACCTGTTCTTTGTAAAACAGAAGAGTTCTGATTGCCTAGATTTACAACGTATATTTTTTCTAGATGTTTTGATAACATCGATAATTTCATCAATGTATGGATGTTCACCCTTGATATGCTGATAGTATTATAAGAGTTCTGGTCTAGGTTTTGATGTATTTGTATAGGTATATACCTGTTTTATGTAAAACAGAAGAGTTCTGATTGCCTAGACTTACAAAGTATTTTTTTTCGAGATATTTTAATAACATCGATAATTTCATCAAAGTATTGATGTTCACCCTTGATATGCTGATAGTATTGTAAGAGTTCTGGTCTAGATTTTGATGTTTTTGTATAGGGATGTTCTTGTTCTATGTAAAACAGAAGAGTTCTGATTGCCTAGACGTACAAAATATTTTTTTTCTAGATGTTTTATTAACATCGACAATTTCATCAAAGTATTGATGTTCACCCTTGATACGCTGATAGTTTTATGAGAGTTCTGGTCTAGATTTTGATGTTTTTGTATAGGTATATACCAGTTCTTTGTAAAACAGAAGAGTTCTGATTGCCTAGACTTACAAAATATTTTTTTTCTAGATGTTTTAATCACATCGATAATGTCATCAAAGTATTAGTGTTCACCCTTGATATGCTGATAGTAATATGAGAGTTCTGGATCAGATTTTGCTGTTTTTGTATAGATCTGTTGATGTTCTAGGTAAAACAGAAGAGTTCTGATTTCCTAGACTTACAAAATATTTTTTTTTTCTAGATGTTGAATTAACATCGATAATTTCATCAAAGTATTGATGTTCACCCTTGATATGCTGATAGTATTGTTAGAGTTCTGGTCTAGATTTTGATGTTTTTGTATAGGTATGTTCTTGTTCTATGTAAAACAGAAAAGTTCTGATTGCCTTGGTTTACAGAATATTTTTTCGAGATATTTTAATAACATCGATAATTTCATCTAAGTATTGATGTTCACCCTTGATATGCTGATAGTATTGTTAGAGTTCTGGTCTAAATTTTGATGTTTTTGTATAGGTATATACCTGTTCTTTGTAAAACAGAAGAGTTCTGATTGCCTAGACTTACAAAGTATTTTTTTTCTAGATATTTTAATAACATCGATAATTTCATCAAAGTATTGATGTTCACCCATGATATGCTGATAGTATTTTGAGAGTTCTGGTCTAGATTTTGATGTTTGTGTATAGATATATACCTGTTCTTTGTAAAACAGAAGAGTTCTGATTGCCTAGGCTTACAGAATATTTTTTTTCTAGAAGTTTTAATAACATCGATGATTTCATCAAAGTATTGATATTTACCCTTGATATGCTGATAGTATTGTTAGAGTTCTGGTTTAGATTTTTTATGTTTTTGTATAGGTATATACCTGTTCTTTGTAAAACAGAAGAGTTCTGATTGCCTAGATTTACAACGTATATTTTTTCTAGATGTTTTGATAACATCGATAATTTCATCAATGTATGGATGTTCACCCTTGATATGCTGATAGTATTATAAGAGTTCTGGTCTAGGTTTTGATGTATTTGTATAGGTATATACCTGTTTTATGTAAAACAGAAGAGTTCTGATTGCCTAGACTTACAAAGTATTTTTTTTCGAGATATTTTAATAACATCGATAATTTCATCAAAGTATTGATGTTCACCCTTGATATGCTGATAGTATTGTAAGAGTTCTGGTCTAGGTTTTGATGTTTTTGTATAGGTATATACCTGTTCTATGTAAAACAGAAGAGTTCTGATTGCCTGGGCTTACAGAATATTTTTTTTCTAGATGTTTTAATAACATCGATAATTTCATCAAAGTATTGATGTTCACCCTTGATATGCTGATAGTATTATGAGAGTTCTTGTCTAGGTTTTGATGTTTTTGTATAGGAATGTACCTGTTCTTTGTAAAACAGAAGAGTTCTAATTGCCTAGATTTACAAAGTATTTTTTTTCTAGATGTTTTAATAACATCGATAATTTCATCAAAGTATTGATGTTCACCCTTGATATGCTGATAGTTTTATGAGAGTTCTGGTCTAGGTTTTGATGTTTTTGTATAGGTATATACCTGTTCTTTGTAAAACAGAAGAGTTCTGATTGCCTTGACTTACAGAATATTTTTTTTTCTAGATGTTTTAATAACATCGATAATTTCATCAAAGTATTGATGTTCACCCTTGATATGCTGATAGTATTGTAAGAGTTCTGGTCTAGATTTTGATGTTTGTGTATAGATATATACCTGTTCTATGTAAAACAGAAGAGTTCTGATTGCCTAGACTTAGAAAATATTTTTTTTCTAGATGTTTTACAAACATCGGTAATTTCATCAAAGTACTTATATGGTGATAGTATTGTGAGAGATTGATGTTTCTGTAATAAAAAATGTTTTTATTTGTTATGATTTATGATTTTTATGAGTTACACTTTTACAGTATTATTGCAGTTTGTATTTTGCTAGAATAAAATGTTTACTCTTTCGAAAGAATTTCATATAATACCGTTAAATTGAACTTTCATCCGTCTTGGGCTTGTTTTTATTCTCACACAGTTTTTTATTTCAATATTTATTTTGATTTGGTGTACAAGACTTAAAACAAGAAAGTTTTTTTCTTCTGTAACAGTTAAATAAATATATTATTCAATTTTGTGAAATCATGTCGTCTAGGTACATGTTCCCATTATTATTTTTTTCCGAAGCAAATAAGCCAGAACTTTTTGTTAGAAGTACCTAGAACTATAAAAGTGATCCTAATGAATAATTAACAACCAAAAAAATTGCAATTGGTCCGAAATGATATGCTACCGGAAGTTGGCATATCATTTTTTCAAAAATTTTTTAAAAATTCATTTTACTAGAACTTTTTCTAAAAACCACCAGGAACTATAGAACTATTGTGGATGCGAATAGAACTCTCATAAAATTTTGATATGCTGAAAGTTGTTATGCTAACTTCACCGTCATGAGTTCCCGCGGGATTGATAGGGTTTCCATGCGGACGAAGTCGCGGGCGGCCTCTAGTGGAGTAATAAATGAAATGCAAGCTTATTGTAGATAACAGTTTATATTTAAGTTAATGAGCACTAGATCAATCGACACACACTATCCGCCATGACACATTGGGTTAGAGCGAGACAGCTACATACTAAACGAAAAAGATACAAAAACAAACCTTATTACATTGTATAACAACATTTTGTCATTCAAATTCAAAATTTTTTTTCATTACTATAGGATACTATATATCGCTTAATAATTGTCAAAACGTATGGTTTAACAACATTGGTTGACGTCAAATAAATTGCTTAAAACTAAGTTTAGTGCCGCTTCCAAGGCGTCAGTGCAGAAGAAGCGGTAACAAACTGCACTGCAGCATTTTCTTCAAGTCTCAAGTCTTGTCTTCAATAAACTTGGGATTCTTCTTTTAGGCGATGGGCTAGCAACCTGTCACTACTTGAATCCTAATTCTATTATTAAGCCAAACAGCTGAACGTGGCGTATCGGTCTTTTTCAAGACTGCTGGCTTTGTCTAGCTCGCCAGGGTTATAGGAGTGACTATATGTATGTATATGTTAAGTTTGTACAGCTAAATCATACTGTGTAAAATTATTTAGCTGCAACATATAGTAAGCAAATAGCATAATGTTTATATATATATATAAACATATATATATATATATATATATATATATATATATATATATATATATATATATCATCATAGTAGATCTTTTAGACGATGGGCTAGCAACCTATCACTATTTGAATCTCAATTGTATCATTGAGGCAAACAGCTGAACGTGGCCTATCGGTCTTTTCAACACTGCCGGCTCTGTCTAGCCCGTAAGGGATATAGACGTGATTATATGTATGTATGTATGAAAATCTGTTTGTTTTGCTGCGCAGGCGTTGCTTGAAGAGCAAGCGGTACCGGAAGCGGAACTTGCGCGTGCGCGGCGCGCGAAAAACATGCACCGCATACCCGACACCCTGTATATGGTGAGTTATTTGACATTTTTTTATTTTGTTTTGGTTTTCAAACTGATTGATTCAATGATATCGTGACAAGCAAAATTAAGTTGACAAATATAAAATTACAGTAAATATAACAAATATAAAATTACAGTAAAGTTAACAAATATAAAATTACATTAAAGTTAACAAATATAAAATTACAGTAAAGTTAACAAATATAAAATTACATTAAAGTTAACAAATATAAAATTTCATTAAAGTTAACAAATATAAAATTACAGTAAAGTTAACAAATATAAAATTACAGTAAAGTTAACGAATATAGAATATTACTCACAAATTAAATGTTTGTAAATTAAATGGTTAGGAAATCAGCTTACAAACAACCTTTAAATAGCAAAACAAAATTTCAATTATTAGTTTAAAGAACACCCTGTATTGTATCGGAAGATGCATTGATGATGTCAATAGTGACAGACTTTGTTATACTGAGACTCAATGGTCAATATATATGGCGAGCATATTTGTGTTATTTTAATGTACCGACTAATCGAATCGATAAACCTAGAATAAAAGGCGGACGGTGCGTGACTTGAATAAAAAGTGAAGCATTGTGTCGTATAGATATATTGGGCCGCGGATCCCCTGGCATAACACCAGCCTGGCGGAATATCTTCCCTTTGGTGTCGGTCAAAGCTACAATCATCGTAATGGCGGCATTGTACGCATGTTTGAGTGATAGGAAATGAGATAATCTATGACACATCTATGACGTAATGGCGGCCGACTGTCACACTATAGTGAGAGTGTGTGATTGGTGCTTCATTTTGTCGTATAGCAAAACTCCGTCCGCCTTTTTTTTCTACGTCTATATTGTAAATGGTGTCTGACAAAATAATGTATTATAAATTATGCCTTGTGTAGTTCTCGGCACTAATAATAAAAATAAATAGGACCACTCCATTTTGTCCATTCCATGGATGTCGTAAAAGGCGAATGAGGGTTATACGTTAGTTAGTTATAAGCTTATGCTTATAAACTTGGGATTCTTCTTTTATTCGATGAATTTCAATTCTATCATCAAGCCAAATAGCTGAACGTGGCCCATCAGTCTATTCACTGTTCATTTGATTTGATTCACGTGATCATATCTATGTATGTATAGTATCAAGTTGTTTTACAAGACTGCCTCTTTGATTGATTATACTCGTATTAATGAGTGAATGAGGCACACGAGATCATATCTATGTATGTATAGTATCAAGTTGTTCTACAAGACTGCCTCTTTGATTGATTATACTCGTATCAATGAGTGAATGAGGCACACGAGAGCATATCTATGTATGTATAGTATCAAGTTGTTTTACAAGACTGCCTCTTTGATTGATTATACTCGTATAAATGAGTGAATGAGGCACACGAGATCATATCTATGTATGTATATTATCAAGTTGTTCTACAAGACTGCCTCTTTGATTGATTATACTCGTATTAATGAGTGAATGAGGCACACGAGATCATATCTACGTATGTATATTATCAAGTTGTTTGACAAGACTGCCTCTGTGATTGATTATACTCGTATCAATGAGTGAATGAGGCACACGAGATCATATCTATGTATGTATAGTATCAAGTTGTTTTACCAGACTGCCTCTTTGATTGATTATACTCGTATTAATGAGTGAATGAGGCACACGAGATCATATCTACGTATGTATATTATCAAGTTGTTTGACAAGACTGCCTCTGTGATTGATTATACTCGTATCAATGAGTGAATGAGGCACACGAGATCATATCTATGTATGTATATAGTATCAAGTTGTTTGACAAGACTGCCTCTTACACTCAATGAATGAGGCACGGATAACATGCGACTCCCGCGCAGGTTTACAAGACTGCCTCCTCTTTGATTGATTATACTCGTACAAATGAGTGAGTGAGGCACACGATAACAATCGACTCCCGCGCAGGTGTCGTCGCGTCCCGCGCGGCCGCCGTCGCCCGCGGCGCGCAGCCCGGGCGCGGGCGCGTGCGTGCCGGCGCGGGCCCGCGCCGCACTGCGGGCCCGCGCGGCGGAGCTCCGCGGGACGCCCGCCGCGCAGCGCGCGCTGCGGCTGCACAGCCACGACACCGCGCCCGTCAGGACGCAGGTGGGACGGCCGCTACTATATGTTATATGTTAAATATATATGTACATATACAGGGTGACTTTTAATCCAACTGCATAAATTGAACTGTTAAGTGTACTCATTCAGCTGAGCGATCTCGTTAATAATCTGTCACTTTACATGAATCTCAATTCTATCATTAAGCCAAACAGCTGAACGTGGCCTGTCAGTCTTTTCAAGTCTACCGGCTCTGTCCACCCCGCAAGGGATATAGACGTGACCATATGTACATATGTAATCATGTATGTATGTTTGTTTGTTTGTAAACTCTTTATTGCACATAAAAATAAATATAACAAATTACAAATCAGTTATTGGATTTAGAAGAATATGTACAATGGCGGACTTATTCCCATATCTTATGTATCTAACTAGCGACCCGCCCCGGCTTCGCACGGGTGCAAAATTCGGAAAAAATTATACATAAAAACCTTCTTCTTGAATCACTGTACCTGTTACAAAAAACCGCATCAAAATCCGTTGCGTAATTTTAAAGATTTAAGCATACAGACAAACAGACTAAAATAGAGACTTTGTTTTATACTATGTAGTGATTTGATGGTGGAATGCTGTTTCAGATCGCCCTGAGGGCGGTCCGCGAGATGGGCTTGCCCGACTCCTGCGCAGAATTGTTGATGAACGAGGCGGAGTTCGACGACGGCGCGCCGGAGAGGGACGGGTGAGGAGTTGTGTTGTGGATGTTCGGTCTCCACAGACAGACAGACATATTGACTTGATGATTGTTTTATTTGACATTGACGAATTAAACTGACTGAGTGATTATTATTGGTTAGAAAAATATGACTGTCGATTATTGACAAAACTATATATACATATATATAAATTTAAATTCAAATTTTTATTTGCTTAATATGAGTACAACAAGGGGTATACATATCTATATATATATATATATATATATATATATATATATATATATTATCAAGGGTTACCTTGCGGGGTAGACTGAGGCAACAGTCTTGAAAAGACTGACAGGCCACGTTCAGCTGTTCAGCTTTATGATAGAATTGAGATTCAAATCGTGACGGGTCTTTTCAAGACTGTTGGCTCTGTCTACTCCGCATGGTATATAAACGTGATTATATGTATGTTCTAAATTGAAAATTTGTATATAAATATATGACATTGACAGCTCGGCAAGTCACGAGTCCCGAAGCAGCGGCGATTGGCAGTACGACAGAGACGGGAGAGAGAGGGAGAGAGACAGGCGGTGGGGCTCGCACGACTGCTGCAGGTGAGTGCCGCACGTTAGTTTGAGCGGCAACCGGCGCTGTGCGAGCGGCGGTGCGACAGAGACGGGAGAGAGAGAGAGAGAGACAGGCGGTGGGGCTCGCACGACTGCTGCAGGTGAGTGCCGCACGTTAGTTTGAGCGGCAACCGGCGCTGTGCGAGTGGCGGTGCGACAGAGACGGGAGAGAGAGAGAGAGAGACAGGCGGTGGGGCTCGCACGACTGCTGCAGGTGAGTGCCGCACGCTAGTTTGAGCGGCAACCGGCGCTGTGTGAGCTGTCGCACAGAGACGGGAGAGAGAGGGAGAGAGACAGGCGGTGGGGCTCGCACGACTGCTGCAGGTGAGTGCCGCACGTTAGTTTGAGCGGCAACCGGCGCTGTGCGAGCGGCGGTGCGACAGAGACGGGAGAGAGAGAGAGAGAGACAGGCGGTGGGGCTCGCACGACTGCTGCAGGTGAGTGCCGCACGTTAGTTTGAGCGGCAACCGGCGCTGTGCGAGCGGCGGTGCGACAGAGACGGGAGAGAGAGAGAGCGAGACAGGCGGTGGGGCTCGCACGACTGCTGCAGGTGAGTGCCGCACGTTAGTTTGAGCGGCAACCGGCGCTGTGCGAGCGGCGGTGCGACAGAGACGGGAGAGAGAGAGAGCGAGACAGGCGGTGGGGCTCGCACGACTGCTGCAGGTGAGTGCCGCACGTTAGTTTGAGCGGCAACCGGCGCGGCGATTGGCAGTACGACAGAGACGGGAGAGAGAGGGAGAGAGACAGGCGGTGGGGCTCGCACGACTGCTGCAGGTGAGTGCCGCACGTTAGTTTGAGCGGCAACCGGCGCTGTGCGAGCGGCGGTGCGACAGAGACGGGAGAGAGAGAGAGCGAGACAGGCGGTGGGGCTCGCACGACTGCTGCAGGTGAGTGCCGCACGTTAGTTTGAGCGGCAACCGGCGCGGCGATTGGCAGTACGACAGAGACGGGAGAGAGAGGGAGAGAGACAGGCGGTGGGGCTCGCACGACTGCTGCAGGTGAGTGCCGCACGCTAGTTTGAGCGGCAACCGGCGCTGTGCGAGCGGCGGTGCGACAGAGACGGGAGAGAGAGAGAGAGAGACAGGCGGTGGGGCTCGCACGACTGCTGCAGGTGAGTGCCGCACGTTAGTTTGAGCGGCAACCGGCGCTGTGCGAGCGGCGGTGCGACAGAGACGGGAGAGAGAGAGAGAGAGACAGGCGGTGGGGCTCGCACGACTGCTGCAGGTGAGTGCCGCACGTTAGTTTGAGCGGCAACCGGCGCTGTGTGAGTGGCGGTGCGACAGAGACGGGAGAGAGAGGGAGAGAGACAGGCGGTGGGGCTCGCACGACTGCTGCAGGTGAGTGCCGCACGCTAGTTTGAGCGGCAACCGGCGCTGTGCGAGTGGCGGTGCGACAGAGACGGGAGAGAGAGAGAGAGAGACAGGCGGTGGGGCTCGCACGACTGCTGCAGGTGAGTGCCGCACGTTAGTTTGAGCGGCAACCGGCGCTGTGTGAGTGGCGGTGCGACAGAGACGGGAGAGAGAGGGAGAGAGACAGGCGGTGGGGCTCGCACGACTGCTGCAGGTGAGTGCCGCACGTTAGTTTGAGCGGCAACCGGCGCTGTGCGAGCGGCGGTGCGACAGAGACGGGAGAGAGAGAGAGCGAGACAGGCGGTGGGGCTCGCACGACTGCTGCAGGTGAGTGCCGCACGCTAGTTTGAGCGGCAACCGGCGCTGTGCGAGCGGCGGTGCGACAGAGACGGGAGAGAGAGAGAGAGAGAGAGACAGGCGGTGGGGCTCGCACGACTGCTGCAGGTGAGTGCCGCACGCTAGTTTGAGCGGCAACCGGCGCTGTGCGAGTGGCGGTGCGACAGAGACGGGAGAGAGAGGGAGAGAGACAGGCGGTGGGGCTCGCACGACTGCTGCAGGTGAGTGCCGCACGTTAGTTTGAGCGGCAACCGGCGCTGTGCGAGTGGCGGTGCGACAGAGACGGGAGAGAGAGAGAGAGACAGGCGGTGGGGCTCGCACGACTGCTGCAGGTGAGTGCCGCACGTTAGTTTGAGCGGCAACCGGCGCTGTGCGAGCGGCGGTGCGACAGAGACGGGAGAGAGAGAGAGAGAGACAGGCGGTGGGGCTCGCACGACTGCTGCAGGTGAGTGCCGCACGTTAGTTTGAGCGGCAACCGGCGCTGTGCGAGTGGCGGTGCGACAGAGACGGGAGAGAGAGAGAGAGAGACAGGCGGTGGGGCTCGCACGACTGCTGCAGGTGAGTGCCGCACGTTAGTTTGAGCGGCAACCGGCGCTGTGCGAGCGGCGGTGCGACAGAGACGGGAGAGAGAGAGAGAGAGACAGGCGGTGGGGCTCGCACGACTGCTGCAGGTGAGTGCCGCACGCTAGTTTGAGCGGCAACCGGCGCTGTGTGAGCTGTCGCACAGAGACGGGAGAGAGAGGGAGAGAGACAGGCGGTGGGGCTCGCACGACTGCTGCAGGTGAGTGCCGCACGTTAGTTTGAGCGGCAACCGGCGCTGTGCGAGTGGCGGTGCGACAGAGACGGGAGAGAGAGAGAGAGAGACAGGCGGTGGGGCTCGCACGACTGCTGCAGGTGAGTGCCGCACGTTAGTTTGAGCGGCAACCGGCGCTGTGCGAGTGGCGGTGCGACAGAGACGGGAGAGAGAGAGAGAGAGAGAGAGAGACTGCTGAAATATGAACATTTCGTGTAAAATGTATGTTTGCTTGTAAAATGTATACGCGATAACTTTCTAACCTGTGCTGATTTTCGATTGGATTTAAAATCTTGTAAATATAATTTTTAAATCCGTCAGACATCTTTTTACAAATTATTGAGTGGTGAGTAGGTATATAAGCTGTTGATCGATCGTAATAATTCGTGCATGGAATGATTTCCACATAATTAACCGGTGTCTGTGTGTTTTACAGCATGGCCGGCGGCGCTGCGCACGCGCACAGCACGGGCTCGCTGCGCGGCGACGCGGCCGGGCGAAGGCGGGATTTACTGATACACGCGGGTATGTTGGATATATATATATTACATATATATAATAATAATATATATATATATATGTAATATATATATATATGTAATATATATATATGTAATATATATATATATATATATATATATATATATATATATATATATATATATATAACTTTACGTATTTTTAATACATACATACATATGATCACGTCTATGTATCTATGTCCCTTGCGGGGTAGACAGAGCCAACAGTCTTGAAAAGACTAAATGGCCACGTTCAGCTGTTTGGCTTAATGATAGAATTGAGATTCCAATAGTGACAGGTTGCTAGCTTATCGCCTACAAAAGAATCCCAAGTTTGTAAGCCTATCCCTTAGTCGCCTTTTACGACATCCATGGAGAAGAGATGGAGTATAATTTAAATTTCAATTTTTTTGATGGAGTATAATTTTCGTATTTTTAATTAAATATAGTATCGTCGAGTTAGCAACCCGCCGTAGTGCCGTGCGGTTCCCGGCGCCAATACAAAAAAGAATAGGACCACTCCATCTCTTTCCCATGGATGTCGTAAAAGGCGACTAAGGGATAGGCTTACAAACTTGGGATTCTTTTTTAGGCGATGGGCTAGCAACCTGTCACTGTTTGAATCTCAATTCTATCATTAAGCCAAATAGCTGAACGTGGCCTATGGCTCTGTCTACCCCGCGGGGGATATGGACGTGATTATATGTATGTATGTATGTATATATGTTGACAATAAAAATTGTATCTCACATTTTTCTAACAAACAAAACCATGACAACCGTTGCTATGGCGTACAATAAGTATATACGCCGTTGCCTACAATAAGTTTATTGCCGCTTCCAAAACTGACTAACTGACTAACATTTGTTTCAGACACCTCCCGGCCCGGCACGTGTCGGAGGGAGACGCAAAGAGGCACTGTCGAGCCGCCAAGGTGAGATGTGTTAATTTTTTAACGTCACACACACACAGCGTTTCGTAGAAGTTTATTGATTATAGAGAGAGATTTATAAGCTTAGGTGCCGTGCGGTTCCTGGTATCAACACGAAAAAGAATAGGACCACTCCATCTCTTTCCCATGGATGTCGTAAAAGGCGACTGAGGGATAGGCTTGTAAACGCAGGATTCTTCTTTTAGGCGATGCGCTAGCAACCTGTCACTATTTGAATCTAAATTCTATCATTGAGCCCAGCGGCTGAACGTGGAATATCAGTGTTTTTAAGACTGCTGGCTCTGTCTACCCCGCAAGGGATATAGACGTGACTATATGACTATAAGCCTATCTCTTTGTCGCCTTTTACTTTTTAAATTCAACATATTTAATCATTAGTGTGGGACATTTCAACATAACATAATAATTGTCATATCTTTTGGTTTCACAACATTGGTTGACGTCAAATAAATTACTTAAAAACAAATTTTAATGCCGGTTCTAAAGCGTCAGTGCAGAAGAAGCGGTAACAAACTGCACTGCACTACGAACTAAGATCATCAGCTCTAACAATAAACAAACAAAGTTACAAGTTTCAGCTGTTTGCTGTAATGATAGAATTGAGCTTCAAATAGTTACAGGTTGCAAGCCCATCGCCTTAAAAGAATCGCAAGTTTAAAAGCGTACCCCTTAGTCGCCTTTTCCTAAATCCATGAGAAAGAGATGGAGTGGTCTTATTCTTTATTTCTATTTGCGCTAGGAACCACACGGAATTTATAAATGTTGACGTGTTAAATGCATTTATATGTTATTTTTACACAAGTTTTGGTAAAATAAATCAATCTTAGCTTATTATCTGTCCTGCCTTTTTTTCTTCGTGCAAGACAAATACCATGATTAAAACTGATGATTGCATTTATATGTTATTTTTACACATGTTTTGGTAAAAAAAAAAAATATCTTAGTTTATGCGTCCCGCCTTTTTTTCTACGTGCAAGACAAATACCATGATTAATATTAATGAATCCCCCTTCGCAGCCCGTGCGCCGGCGCCGCGCGGCTGTCGGCCGCCGTCCCGGACGTGGCCATGGCGCCCAACGCCAACACGCACCTGCTGACTGCGCCCGCGCACTTCTCCCGCACAGGTACTGTCTCGCGGCTGCGGCCCGGACGTGGCCATGGCGCCCAACGCCAACACGCACCTGCTGACTGCGCCCGCGCACTTCTCCCGCACAGGTACTGTCTCGCGGCTGCGGCCCGGACGTGGCCATGGCGCCCAACGCCAACACGCACCTGCTGACTGCGCCCGCGCACTTCTCCCGCACAGGTACTGTCTCGCGGCTGCGGCCCGGACGTGGCCATGGCGCCCAACGCCAACACGCACCTGCTGACTGCGCCCGCGCACTTCTCCCGCACAGGTACTGTCTCGCGGCTGCGGCCCGGACGTGGCCATGGCGCCCAACGCCAACACGCACCTGCTGACTGCGCCCGCGCACTTCTCCCGCACAGGTACTGTCTCGCGGCTGCGGCCCGGACGTGGCCATGGCGCCCAACGCCAACACGCACCTGCTGACTGCGCCCGCGCACTTCTCCCGCACAGGTACTGTCTCGCGGCTGCGGCCCGGACGTGGCCATGGCGCCCAACGCCAACACGCACCTGCTGACTGCGCCCGCGCACTTCTCCCGCACAGGTACTGTCTCGCGGCTGCGGCCCGGACGTGGCCATGGCGCCCAACGCCAACACGCACCTGCTGACTGCGCCCGCGCACTTCTCCCGCACAGGTACTGTCTCGCGGCTGCGGCCCGGACGTGGCCATGGCGCCCAACGCCAACACGCACCTGCTGACTGCGCCCGCGCACTTCTCCCGCACAGGTACTGTCTCGCGGCTGCGGCCCGGACGTGGCCATGGCGCCCAACGCCAACACGCACCTGCTGACTGCGCCCGCGCACTTCTCCCGCACAGGTACTGTCTCGCGGCTGCGGCCCGGACGTGGCCATGGCGCCCAACGCCAACACGCACCTGCTGACTGCGCCCGCGCACTTCTCCCGCACAGGTACTGTCTCGCGGCTGCGGCCCGGACGTGGCCATGGCGCCCAACGCCAACACGCACCTGCTGACTGCGCCCGCGCACTTCTCCCGCACAGGTACTGTCTCGCGGCTGCGGCCCGGACGTGGCCATGGCGCCCAACGCCAACACGCACCTGCTGACTGCGCCCGCGCACTTCTCCCGCACAGGTACTGTCTCGCGGCTGCGGCCCGGACGTGGCCATGGCGCCCAACGCCAACACGCACCTGCTGACTGCGCCCGCGCACTTCTCCCGCACAGGTACTGTCTCGCGGCTGCGGCCCGGACGTGGCCATGGCGCCCAACGCCAACACGCACCTGCTGACTGCGCCCGCGCACTTCTCCCGCACAGGTACTGTCTCGCGGCTGCGGCCCGGACGTGGCCATGGCGCCCAACGCCAACACGCACCTGCTGACTGCGCCCGCGCACTTCTCCCGCACAGGTACTGTCTCGCGGCTGCGGCCCGGACGTGGCCATGGCGCCCAACGCCAACACGCACCTGCTGACTGCGCCCGCGCACTTCTCCCGCACAGGTACTGTGCGTGTGAATTGCGTTGAATAGACCATTCATCGAGGAAGGCTTTAGGCTATATAACATCACGCTGCAACTATAAGGAGCGAAGAAATAATGGAGAATGTGAAAAAAAACGGGTAAAATTATTCATCCTTGAGGGCTTCAATGATGGCATCCAAAATAACTTTTTCACGCGAACGAAGTCGCGGGCACAGCTAGTATAATATAAATAGATTACCTAGCGAACATTATTCGGAATGAATTATGCTAAGATATATTGACGACATGTTTTAATTTATTTCTAGTAAATTTCTCATATCTTTTCATTTTTATTTATTTATTGTTGTTTTTTTTTTTTTCAGAATACAGTGGTGTGTTGCAGTTAGATTTGGGCGACGGCGCGACGCACACGCCCAGACCCGGTAATATAATATACATACATACAAACATACATACAGTCACGTCTATATCCTTTGCAGGGTAGACAGGCTTGAAAAGACTGATAGGCCACGTTCAGCTGTTCGGCTTGATGATAGAATTGAGATTCAAATAGTGACAGGTTGCTAGCTCATCGCTTAAAAAAAAGAATCTCAAGTTTGTAAGCCTATACTATAGATGTACTATAGATATCCTTTAGAGATCCTTTAGATGAGTACACTTAACAGTTAAATTTATGCAGTTGAATTAAAAGTCACCCCATATATCCTTTGCAGAGTAGAATTATGTAAGCCTATCCCTTAGTCGCCTTTGACGACATCCATGGGAACGAGACGGAGTGGTTCTATTCTTTTTTTTTTATTGGTGCCGGGAAGCACACGGCACGATCACATACATACATACATAACATCACGCCTCTTTCCCGGAGGTGTAGGCAGAGACTACCTCTTTCCACTTGCCACGATCTCTGCACACTACCTTCGCTTCATCCACATTCATAACTCTCTCCATGCAAGCTCGGCGGTTTCAGGCACTCTCGACCTGACCCTTTACCAGGACGTCCTTAATTACACGATCATATAAATGTTTATTATTACGGTATATAATTATAACTAGACTAGAGGCCGCCCGCGACTTCGTCCGCATGGAAATCCTATCAATCCCGCGGGAACTCTGGGATAAAAAGTAGCCTATGTGTTATTCTGGGTCTTCAGCTACCTACATACCAAATTTCATGGTAATCGGTTCAGTAGTTTTTGCGTGAAAGAGTAACAAACATCCATACAAACTTTCGCCTTTATAATAGTAGTAGGATTATAATAGTAGTAGGATGAAAGAGTAACAAACATCCATACAAACTTTCGCCTTTATAATAGTAGTAGGATTATAATAGTAGTAGGATGAAAGAGTAACAAACATCCATACAAACTTTCGCCTTTATAATAGTAGTAGGATTATAATAGTAGTAGGATGAAAGAGTAACAAACATCCATACAAACTTTCGCCTTTATAATAGTAGTAGGATTATAATAGTAGTAGGATGAAAGAGTAACAAACATCCATACAAACTTTCGCCTTTATAATAGTAGTAGGATTATAATAGTAGTAGGATGAAAGAGTAACAAACATCCATACAAACTTTCGCCTTTATAATAGTAGTAGGATTATAATAGTAGTAGGATGAAAGAGTAACAAACATCCATACAAACTTTCGCCTTTATAATAGTAGTAGGATTATAATAGTAGTAGGATGAAAGAGTAACAAACATCCATACAAACTTTCGCCTTTATAATAGTAGTAGGATTATAATAGTAGTAGGATGAAAGAGTAACAAACATCCATACAAACTTTCGCCTTTATAATAGTAGTAGGATTATAATAGTAGTAGGATGAAAGAGTAACAAACATCCATACAAACTTTCGCCTTTATAATAGTAGTAGGATTATAATAGTAGTAGGATGAAAGAGTAACAAACATCCATACAAACTTTCGCCTTTATAATAGTAGTAGGATTATAATAGTAGTAGGATGAAAGAGTAACAAACATCCATACAAACTTTCGCCTTTATAATAGTAGTAGGATTATAATAGTAGTAGGATGAAAGAGTAACAAACATCCATACAAACTTTCGCCTTTATAATAGTAGTAGGATTATAATAGTAGTAGGATTAATTGCCATTCTCCACCGCCAGGATCGCGGGCGGCGCGCGCGCTGGCGGCGCTCCGCCCGCTGCCGGCCGAGCACGCCGACCTCGCCGCCGTACAAGGTGAGAGGGGACACTCTTACAACACATCTCTCTCTCTTTCTTTCTTCCCATTACTCATTTTGTGTCTGTTGGCGTGAGAATCGATCTATTATTTTATATTTATATATATATAACTGAGACATAAATATATATATATATATATATATATTTATGTCTCAGCAAACGTGGTTTTGCCATATAAATAACTAGCGACCCGCCCCGGCTTCGCACGGGTGCAAAATTAAAAATGTTATTATACATAAAAACCTTCCTCTTGAATCACTCTACCTGTTACAAAAAAAACGCATCAAAATCCGTTGCGTAATTTTAAAGATTTAAGCATACAGACAAACAGACTAAAATAGCGACTTTGTTTTATACTATGTAGTGATTTTTAAGTAATTTCTATTTTTTAAAAATGATAAGGGTGGAAAACCCTTATCACTAAGGGGTATGAAAAATAGATGTCGGCCGATTCTCAGACCTACTCAATATGCTCACGAAATGTCATGAGAATCCGTCGAACCGTTTCGGAGTACTACTGGAACGAACACACTGTGACACGAGAATTTTATATATTAGATTGTACTTGGGTGACCGAGCGGTGCTCAGTGGGAGTCAGAAAGACCATAAAAAATAGAAAAAACAAACAAGCATTAAATAATAATTTTAGCGCATCCTTAATGATTTTAATTCGCGGTCATTCTTTATTGTCGTGACAATAAATATGTGACGTCGTGTCAAAGGCAAATCAAGTGGTCTTTCTCAATTCTTCGTAATAAAAAATAGAATAGAAAATATAAATATAATAGACTAAATATAATATAGTAGTTGACGACCTCTGTGGCGCAGTGTCAGTACGCTTGTCTGTGACACCGGAGGCCCCGGGTTCGAATCCCGGCCAGGGCATGATGAGAAAAGAACTTTTTCTGGTTGGCCTGGGTCTTGGATGTTTATCTATATAAGTATTTATTATAAAATATGGTATCGTTGAGTTGGTATCTCGTAACACAAGTCTCGAACTTACTTCGAGGCTAACTCGATCTTTGTAATATGTAAAAAAAACTTACTTACTTCTCTCTTCCAGCGTACTCCTCGCTCAGAACGCCGCAGTTGCTGTCCATCCCGCCGGGGCGGGTGCCATCATTGAGGAGGACGCATGACTCCCTGCCGCCCGCTTACAGAGATATCTCGCATTCAGCTGGTCAGTATTGTAATATTCCAACATACATACATACATGCATGCATGCAAACATTCATACGTACAAACATGCTTGCATGCATATGTGCATTCATGCATACATACATACACACATACATACATGCATGCATACATACATACATGCATGCAAACATTCATACGTACTAACATGCATGCTTTCATACATACATACATACATATATGCATGCATGCATGCACACATACGTACATACATACATAGAAAATGCTGCAGCGCAGTGTGTTACCGTGTCTTCGCACTGACGCCTCGGAAGCGGCAGTGAACTTAGTTTTAAGTAATGCATTTGACGTCAACCAATGTTGTGAAACCAAAATATTTGACAATTATTAAGCGATATGAAGTATCCTATAATAATGAATAAAATGTTGAATTTGCATTGAATTTCCCCGTTTTTTTTCACATTTTCCATTATTTCTTCGCTCCTTATAGTTGCAGCGTGATGTTATATAGCCTAAAGCCTTCCTCGATAAATGGTCTGTTCAACGCAAAAAGAATTTTTCAATTTGAACCAGTAGTTCCTGAGATTAGCGCGTTCAAACAAACAAAAAAACTCTTCAGCTTTATAATATTAGTATAGATGTATGTCTGTCTGTCGCAGCGCTGAGCCGCGCGGCGAGCCCGGCGGCGCTGGGCGCGCGCGCGGCGCACACTTTCTCGTGTGAGTTGATTTATTGTATGTTATTGTGTTCTGTTCTATTTTGTTGTGTTCTATTCAGATCTGTTCTATACTATTCTATTTTGTTGTGTTCTATTCAGATCTGTTCTATACTGTTCTATTTTGTTGTGTTATATTTAGATCTGGTCTATACTGTTCTATTTTGTTGTGTTCTATTCAGATCTGTTCTATACTATTCTATTTTGTTGTGTTCTATTCAGATCTGTTCTATACTGTTCTATTTTGTTGTGTTATATTTAGATCTGTTCTATACTGTTCTATTTTGTTGTGTTCTATTCAGATCTGTTCTATACTGTTCTATTTTGTTGTGTTATATTTAGATCTGTTCTATACTGTTCTATTTTGTTGTGTTATATTTAGATCTGTTCTATACTGTTCTATTTTGTTGTGTTATATTCAGATCTGTTCTATACTGTTCTATTTTGTTGTGTTATATTCAGAATTCCATACTGTTCTATTTTGTTGTGTTCTATTCAGAATTCTATACTGTTCTATTCTGTTAGGTTCTGTTCTGTTTAAATCTAGTCAGTTCTCTCCTATTCAAATCTGTTCTATTTGGTTCTATATTATATCATATTGTTTTATTTATTGAGAAAACCAACAGCGTATAGATTCACTTTATCAATTTTTATAATATGTAAAAGTGCGCTTGTCTGTGACACCAGGAGGTAACGGGTTCGAATCCCGGCCAGAACGTGACAAGGCACTAAGGTCTTAGATGTTTATCTATATAAGTATTTAATAATTATAATAAATCGTTGAGTTGGTAGCTCGTAACACAAGTCTGGAACTTGCTAGGAGGCTAACTCGATCCGTGTAATATGTCCCGTAGGTATATATTTATTTATTTACCAGAGGCCGCCCGCGACTTCGTCCGCGTTGAATCAATCCGGGATAAAAAGCCTATATGTTATACCGGGTCTTCAGCTACCCACATACCAAATTTCATCGTAATCGGTCCAGTAGTTTTTGCGTGAAAGAGTAAAAAACACACTCGCAAACTTTCGCATTTATAATATTAGTAGGATTCATTTCTTTAAAAGTCCATTCGTCGTGATGTTGCAGTGAGCCGCGTCGGCAACAACCCGCGCCCCGGGTCCCGGAGCCCGAGTCCCGCTCACAACAACAGCAGGGCGCTCCCACAACGCAGGCATGATTACAGGTAATACATACATACATACATACATACATGAAATCACGCCTCTTTCCCGGAGGGGGGTAGGCTGAGACTAACAATCTTTCCACTCGCCACGATCTCTGCACACTCCTTTCGTTAATTACAGGTAATTATATATACATATGGTCACGTCTATATCCCTTGCGGGGTAGACAGAGCCAACAGTCTTGAAATGACTGATAGGCCACGTTCAGCTGTTTGGCTTTAAGATGACAGGTTGCTAGCACATCACCTAAAAGAAGAATACCAATTATAAGTATTTTGTAATTAGTTTGTATAGGTATATATATATATGTATATATATATATTCTGGAGAGGAGCCCGGGGTGCGCCTTCGACCGTGGACCCTGGATTGTGTGAGTCAGGTTTTCACACGAAGCGACTCCCGTCCGACCTCCGCGACCTTTGCAGGGGAATGCTATATGCTCCATCCATCCATATAATCACGTCTATATCCCTTGCGGGGTAGACAGAGCCAGCAATCTAGAAAGGCTGACAGGCCACGTTCAGCTATAAATCCTTCAATCTGTAAAATCTTCGCTTGCGCGATTCAGACTCTTCGCTGTGATTGGCTGATAACGTCGCGTGATTGGCTGTTGTGAATTGTGACGTAGAGATGGCGCCACATGTATTTATCTTATGTATAAAATTCTCTTGTCACAATGTTCGTTCCCGTCTTCCTCCGAAACGGCTCGACCGATTCTCATGAAATTTTGTGAGCATATTGAGTAGGTCTGAGAATCGGCCGACATCTATTTTTCATACCCCTAAGTGATAACAACAAAGGCAATAGAATTATAACAAAGGCAATTAGCTTATTTATTTTTATAAGCTTATTTATTTTAATTACATACATACATACATAAAATCACGCCTCTTCCCCGGAGGGGTAGGCAGAGACTACCTCTTTCCACTTGCCACGATCTCTGCATACTTCCTTACATATTTTAATTAGAATGATTATAAAGAATGTAACAATGACAGTGCACTATACGGATTGAGAGAGCGCGCGATATATAATGTCAAACACGTTCATAGTGAACATTGCTATTGCATTATGCGCAGGCGTCCTTAACATTTTTTTTTTAACTTGAAATTACTTAATAACATAATTTATATGGCAAATGTGCCGTGTGGTTCCCGGCACCAATACAAAAAGAATAGGACCACTCCATCTCTTTCCCGTGGATGTCGTAAAAGGCGACTAAGGGATAGGCTAACAAACTTGGGTTTCTTTTTTAGGCGATGGGCCAGCAACCTGTCACTATTGGAATCTCAATTCTATCATTAAGCCGAATAGCTGAGCGTGGCCTATCAGTCTTTTCAAGACTGTTGGCTCTGTCTACCCCGCAAGGGATATAGACGTGACCATATGTATGTATGTATGTATATGGCAAAACAACGTTCGCCGGGACAGCTAGTGTAATAAATGTTTATTTTTTTTTTATCAGACCAGAGACCGGATACGGAAGTCCGGCTGGAGGAAGCAGGTCTCACTCGCCGCGCGACTGATTAAAGGTAAAATTGTTAATTGTCTTCTTACTCATAAATATATTTACAATGGTCTAGGGATTCGAATCTCAGCGGGAACTTTTAAAGATCTCAAAGAATTCTCGACCTTGACAGATTTTTTTATGAATCTTAATTCATTGTGCCGTGTGGTTCCCACTCCATCTCTTTCCCATGGATGTTGTAAAAAGCGACTAAGGGATAGGCTTATATACTTGTGATTCTTCTATTAGGCGATGGGCTAGCAACCTGTCACTATTAAAATCTCACTTCCATCATTGAAAGCAAAACAGCTGAACGTGGCCTATCACTCTTCTAAAGACTATTGGCTTTGTCTGCACCGTAAGAGATATAGACGTGATTATATGTATGTATGTATTTTAATTCCATCATTAAGTAAAGAAAAAAGCTAAAAAGAGATAGACCCTTAATCACCTTTTGCGAAATCCATGGGAAAAAGATGGAGTGGTCCTATTATATATATTTAAAAAAAAAATATATATCAAAATTGTATATACTTATTAATACAAGATTTTTATTTTTTAATTACAGCAATACACCTACTGAATGATAAATATAATGACTGGTAAAAATAATTCGGCAAAGAAAAAAAACAACAAATATATTTAGCAAAATTTTACGCGGGAATTCTAAAGAAAATGATCTCAGTGTGTTTTTGTATGATAGAATCGTATGTATGTATATTGTATGAATACGTGTCACCATACAAATGTATGTTTGTAAATAGCATATATATATATATATGTATGGGAGGCGGTGTGCGTTATATATTTAATGGAAATATATTATTTATAAACTAGCTGTGCCCGCGACTTCGTCCGCGTGGAATGGTTACTTTGGGCATCATTGAAGCCCTCAAGGATGAATAATTTTCGCAGTATTTTTTTTTTACTTTTTCCATTATTTCTTCGCTACTCATAGTTGCAGCGTGATGTTATACAGCCTAAAGCCTTTTCGATAAATGGTCTATTCAACGCGAAAATAATTTTTCAATTCGAACCAGTAGTTCCTGAGATTAGCGCGTTCAAACAAACATTAGGTTCCCCTGCAAAGGTCGCGGAGGTCAGACGGGAGTCGCTTCGCGTGAAACCCTGACTCACACAATCCAGGGTCCATGGTCAAAGGCGCACCCCGGGCTCCTCTCTAGAGCGGTGAGGATGCGACCGGGACTAAAGCCGGGAGATTAAATACATACATACATAAATTACGCCTCTCTCCCGGAGGGATAGGCGGAGACTACATCTTTCCACTCGCCACGATCTCTGCACACTTCCTTCGCTTCATCCACATTCATAACTCTCTTCATGTAAGCTCGGCGGTTTCGGGCACTCTCGACCTGACCCTTTACCAGGACGTCCTTAATTTGATCAAGATACGTTCGTCTAGGTCTTCCCACTCCGACCTTTCCCTCCACACTCTCCTTGTATATCTGCTTAGTCAACCTACTTAAATATTTTTAATTAAATATTAATTTGGATAAATTAAAACGCACATCGCCTTTCTAAATAAAAATTTAAAAAAAATTGTAATTATTTTATAAATAACAAAATATTGTAAATAAATAATATTATAGTTAATAATAAATTAATGTTTTCATACTATGGGGCGTCTGTATTGAAATAAAAATTTGAAAAAATATTATCCCCATTACTCGAGGGGTAGGCAGAGACTATGTACCTTTCCACTTGCCACGATCCCCGCATACTTCATTAGTTACATCAAAGTTCAAAATTGAAATTATTATTTTAAAATTGTATTTCTTAACTAATTTTAAAAATGTATTTTGGATTCAATTTGGTCAATACGCTTAACCTACGCAAAAACGACGAGGTGTTATAAGTTTGATCAGTCTGTCTGTCTGTGTGTCCATATGGTTCCTGGCCACCGATAAAAATAAGAATAAGACCACTCCGTCTCATTCCCATGGATGTCGTAAAAGGCGACTATGGGATAGGCTTACAAACTTGGAATTCTTTTTTAGGCTATCTCAATTCTATAATTAAGCCAAATAGCTGAACGTAGCCATTCAGTCTTTTGAAGATTGTTGGCTCTGTCTACCCCGCAAGGGATGTAGACGTGACCATATGTATGTTTGTATGTATTAAATTTTATAAAAATAATAATGTTACTGAAACTGTGTTATCTATATAATTTAAACTGGCTATATGTATTCCTACATAGAAAATGAAGCCAAATTAACATGAGTTTACTCAATATTGACTCATTGACGTGATAAATTCAAATTCAAATTCAAAATTTTTATTCATTACTATAGGATACTAAATATTGCTTAATAATTGTCAAAACGTATGGTTTAACAACATTGGTTGACGTCAAATAAATTACTTAAAAACTAAGTTTACTGCCGCTTCCAAGGCGTCAGTGCAGAAGAAGCGGTAACAAACTGCACTGCAGCATTTTCTTCAACAACGTCAACTTCACAATATTAATTAAACATAGTATAGAATGTGGACGAGAGAAAACATTGTTCAGATTTATATATTAATGAGATTTAATATTGAAAAATATACAAAATATATATATATATAAATATATATATATTATCAAATGTAATTTCTAGCAACGGACGCCCCCGCCTATACGAGTGGAGACTCGACCGAATTCATGAGTTATCGTATGCAGGTTTGATTCTCGGATATAATGCATTTGCAAATTTTTTTTTACATACATACATACATATGGTCACGTCTGTATCCCTTGCGGGGTAGACAGAGCCAATAGTTTTGAAAAGACTGAATGGCCACGTTCAGCTGTTTGGCTTAATGATAGAATTGAGATTCAAATAGTGACAGGTTGGTAGCACATCGCCTACAATAGGAATCCCAATTTTATAAGCCCATCCCTTAGTCGCCTTTTACCACAACCATGTGCAAGATATATAGAGGTTCTATTATAAAATATATAGCCTATCAGTCTTTCAAGACTGTTGGCTCTGTCTACCCCGCAAGGGATAAAGACGATGAGTATATGTATTATTCTTCACAACCCGAGCATCAAACCCGCACTATAGGAACCCAACAGTAGGTTCTACAATAAAAGAAAAAATGTTAAATCTACTGCCATCTGTGTGTGAGTCTGTGAGCGCGTGTCGACGGAACAGTCATATTGTTTATTACATACACTGGGTTTTTCACAGAGATATATTAATTTAAAACTCTGTCTAACCCGTTCGTGGCCGGCTACAATTGAGTGTTTTTCAAAAATATCGACGACAAGAATTCGAAATAGACCAATAGCGTATTGGACCAAATGCGTTCGGACATTATTTTAAACATTTGACTTTTATCAGAGGTACAATTTATACCCAATATTTTTATTCATACATACATAACGTCTATATCCCTTGCGGGGTAGACAGAGCCAACAGTCTTGAAAAGACTAATAGGCCACGTTCAGCTATATGGCTTAATGATAGAATTGAGATTCGAATAGTGACTTTTTTTAAATTATATATATACTCGTGATATTTCAATAAGACAAACAAGCTTACTTTCGCATCTATAAATATTAGTTGGTATTTCAAAAATGTCATTTGCCGATGTCCGTATCAGGAGCTGCGAAGACTGACAGTTTTGTTTTAATATAATTATTATAAATATATATATAAAATAAATAAATATAATTATAAAGTAAAGCGTTTTTGTAAATATAAATAGTTGCGGCCGCGTCGTGTGTAAATACTAAGTATATTTTATTGTAATGTTATTTTTAATGTTTATTTTTTTTTTTTAATTTATTATTTGTTCAAATTGCAACATTTTTTTTTTGATCATAATACGTTTTATGAAAGGTAAAGAGTCGATATAACAATTGTTTTCCCTGCTGTTAAATTGAATAAAATTTTTCGACCATCTTTCTAGTCTCGACAACTCTGAACTATATGGTAAATGTTTGAATCATAATTTTATTATAAAATATAATTACTCAGTGACTCGTTATGCGTACCGTCGCCGACGTACCTTGAGCCCCTGTGAATTTAGTTTGTACGATAAGGAAATCAAGGTTTTCTGTAGGTGACTGTACCGAAATAATACCTGTGTGAAGGTATACTTTGTTGGGCCCAAAAAATCACGAAAATTGTTTTAATTTACCTCTAAAGGAATAAAATATCTTGTAATTCTATGTCATGTTTTTTTTTTAATTATTTTTTGCGTTTTATAAATGTTAATTTATCAATAAAAGCCGACCGCCTAAATTTCATTTGCTTAAACTGTTATTGTCTTTTAGAATTTATATAAAAATGAATTTCATTTTCCAATTGAAAAAAAAAAGCGAGAATAATTAACATTTGAGCAACTGTCTGTTTCATAGTCTATTTTTATCGTTTTGTCAAAAATACAATTCACAAGATGTTATTTTAAAAATACTTTTTTTTTTAAATTTTTGATTCATAATATTTTATCCGTAAACTGTCAATATCTTATTTTTATGCAAATATAAATAACCTATGTAAGTTACAGAGAGGAACATAAAATCCCGATCAGTAAATATATATACATATATAAACAAGTAGCATTTAAACTTCCAGGGACATTTCTTCAGGGTTCACATCCGGTTTCATAAATTTTTTTAGCATAATAAAATCGTTTCGCATAACTTTACCTATGCTAATATAGTAAGATATCATTCTATTTTCATATGTGAAACCTTATGCGAAACGTTGTTCATGCAAAAAGACACGTTATGCTTACTTCAAATTATTCCATTGAAATTTATGAGACCCAATATGGACCCAGTTTCTCGTGGCCCGAAAACCTTACACAACAAATGTTAAAGGCGATGTTTTCAAAAGGCGTTATAAAAGTCATCTGACAAGTGTAACAGAAAATACAATGTATGTCACAATTTTGACATTGACACTTGTTTTTAGCGCAATTGCAATTGGAATGCATTTTATCAGCCTTTTGAAAAACTAGCTGCAATATTGTAATGTATTTTAATTAAGAAAAGACAAGTTGTGATGTTCACGAGACAGCCGCAGCGCGCACGCGCCGTTGTTAACAAATTATTATGTATAAATTAAATATTTATTCACAGGAATGTGTTTTATTTGTTTTTTTTTTTTACCTAATAATTTCAGTATGGCGCCAACTATTGCAAGTTGTATAAAGACATAACAGCGGATGTAGGAACTTAAATCGATTGAATGTGATCCAATATGAGATAGGTCTAACTAACTCAACGATACTATATTTTATAATAAATACTTATATAGATAAACATCCAAGACCCAGGCCAATCAGAAAAAGTTATTTTCTCATCTTGCCCTGGCCGGGATTCGAACCCGGGACCTCCGGTGTCACAGACAAGCGTACTACCGCTGCGCCACAGAGGCCATCAATTTATGTCGTATTTGAACGATAATGATTGTTTATTTAAAAATGCGAGTTTGGTGCTTTATATTTATGTATATGACTGAAGTACCAGGGTAGCACAAATTGAAAGGTAGTGTATGAGATGGTTTTAGGATAGATTTTGAAAAGAAGGTATCTTGGAATAATTTCGAATTTACCTAGCACTTTATGTTAGCCTGGTACTTTTGACTACGAAGAATCCAACCCAAATAAGTAATCAGTTGGGTTGGACGACACTCAAAAAAAATCCCAAAACCATCTCATACATATTCGAATACTCACCTCAAAGCTATCCCATACCATCTCGTATACTTCTTTTCAATTTCTGCTACCCTGGTACTTCAGTCTTGATATGCGCTTTTAAGCCTCTATTCCCTTATTTACAAGTCCACCGTTTGGTTGACTTAATTCACCCAGGTGATTAAGCTCAAGTGATTTAAGTGGCATAATTCATTTTTACGTGATGATCGAACAAAGGAACAGATAAACAAAATACCCTGCGTATACGTCACATTACTAAATACTCGTGTTGTGATTTTATGTTAGCAACCTAAAACATTTGATTAACTAGGTACCTAAATACCCAAAAATCTGATTAACTGGCACAGAATTTCTTACTACCCATCCCAAAATTTTGGGTTAATCCCACCAAGCTTTGTCGCACCGGTGGGACGAACGGGAATTTAATAAAATATTTAATTTTTATCCGACGCTTTGTCGCTTACTAATTACGCTTGTCTGTGACACCGGAGGTCCCGGGTTCGAATCCCGGCCAGGGCATGATGAGAAAAGAACTTTCTGATTGTCCTGGGTCTTGGATGTTCATTTATATAAGTATTTATTATAAATATAGTATCGTTGAGTTAGTATCTCGTAACACAAGTCTCGAACCTTACTTCGAGACTAACTCAATCTGTGTAATTTGTCCCGTATATATTTATATTTATTTATTTTATATTCCCGTTCGTCCCACCAAGAATAATGGTGGGACAGTGGTAATAAAAATTAAATTATTAGGCTTGTCCCACTGATAGGACGAAGCTTGGTGGCACGGACGGGAGTACCCGCTAGCCCATAGCCTAAAAGAAGAATTTCCAAACTTATAGTAGTGCATTACTACTCAAAATAAAATAGAAAACGTCGCCGGTAGGGCGAGCGCTGATCTGTGCTTGGGCAGCTGAGAAGTTAATGGCAGACGCCACGGCGGCCGAAATGGTAAAGATGAGCAGGTTGCATTATTCCAGATCACTGTAGGTTACTGGCTACTATAGTTCGCTCTAACAGCTTATGCACTTCACTAAGCCTGACCTCAAAGGTATTGGAAATCAAAGATTTAGTTCACGACGATAAGTATATTTTCGCTTTCAACAATGAGTTACACAGAACTGGTGACATCTACCTCATAATATCAGTATATCGCGACATATCAGTCAAAAACTTTTCAGCAAAGATTTCACGAATTGGAACATATACAACCTCCGACACATCAACGTCTATGACGGTTACCCAGGCGTCACACCTAGCCTGGCTGAAGATCTTCCCTTTGGTGGCGGTCGAGCCCGAATCATCGCTCCCGCTACAGAACTATAGTTTAGAAGGTACGTGTTAACACAGAGACGGCCGCGTGACTAGCGTCGCGAACCGAGAGCTGTACAGACTAGAATGCATTCAGCCGTTTGTAAATGCATTCTGCAATGTTTCCCAACAATAGCATCACGTTTACCTACAGTAATTAGTGATCTAGAAGTGACCATAATACATAAATACATAAATCACGCCTCTTTCCCGGAGAGGTAGGCAGAGACCACATCTTTCCACTTGCCACGATCCCTGCAAACCTCTTTCGCTTCATCCACAATCATAACTCTCTTCATTCAAGCTCGTCGGTTTCGGGTACTCTTGACCAGACCTTTTGCTAGAACGTCTCCGATTTGATCAAGGTACGTTCGTCTAGGCCTTCCCACTCTAACAGTCCAATTCACATTTGCTTTATATATTTGCTTAGTCCATACTGCTTTCATTCATCCCCTCGACATGACCAAACCATCAAATCATTCCCTTGTCTATTCCAGTCACCATATCTTCTTTCATATCACAACATTCCCTTATCGCGCTGTTTCTTATCCTGTCAATTTTACACCTATCATGCTGCTAAGCGCTCTCATTTCCACCGCGTTTATTCTACTTTCGTGCTTTTTCTGCCGCACCCAACTTTCACCATACATTAGTGTTGGACATAATAAGAGTATAAATAAAACCATAATCATATGTAACATATATTTTATTTGTTAGTAGCGTCAACAGCACCAGCTACGACCTCGCACTATGTACATATTTATATTACTGATTTTAAACTTACGCCTTGCATTATACTATTTATAAATACTACAGGTATTAAACGTACCTTTATTTTATCTCGGACCACGAATCATTGTAAAATGATTCTAAACCTCCGAGATAAAATAAAGGTATACGTCACGTGCGCGTTTAAAACCTGTATTATTTAAAAATAACATATTATTTATATGTTTCATATATTTGTCACTGGATATGGAAGAACAACATATCTACCCTTGCACAAAAGGGGATGATGAAATTAAAATTTAAGTTTTTAAAACTGATTACAAAGTGACATTTATTTATTTACTTGAACAACATTAGGATTTTATAAAAAATAAAGTCACAGGTATCATTATATACTAAAAACGGGGCTAGCAAATATACATAAATTATATATATTTACTGTAGTTATTGTAAGAAGGTGAGTGTTATTATAAAGTCACTATGTTACCAGTTTAATGACACTACAAATCATTAATTATAATTTCTTTCGTCTTAAAATTTTAATTCATAATCAGCGTATAGCATGCGTCACAATCATTAACAAAAAAAACATCGAAATTATTTAAAGCATTTTAAATTATTTATAGCTCAATTAATGATAAACATTTTAATTTCGCATTACAAATGATATGATGAAATTATTAAGTTTTAAATCAACAGTATCAATTATTAATTTGTTCATAGGTTTTTAGACACTGCGTGTTAGGCTTAGAAAAGTTAAATTACACTATTACGCTAAACATATTTATTTTTGCAATGTACTCTATCATTGTGATGGTATCATATTGAATCAACTACTTTTCTTTCCAAATATTCAACACACGATAAATGCTTTTTATCACAATTTTGGTGGACCATACAGCGGGTAGCATAATTTTTTTTTGGCATTATTTCCAAATTGCAATCTTTTGGCAAAAACAATGTTTTACATATGAACATAACGGTTATGTGAAATGCGATTATGACAAAAAATGACGCGCACAAATCATGACTTCATAACAGTTATGTGAAATGCGATTATGAAAAAAAGAACGCGCACAAATCGTGACTTTATCTCAACGAGGTAGATAGTGCAAATAGCCGTTTTTTTTTTCAATAGAATATTGATAAAATTGAAATTCAACAACTACGTTATTATCGCGCCAAAATCTATCGCTGTCACGCTTTTTATTATGACGTGAAAAAGGGACAGCGATAGTTTATCGCGAGTGCCACGATACAGAGCTTGGTATAGTTCTCGAGCCTTCTAAAAATGACCTAATATGGAACACACGTTATTCGTCAACCAAACGGTTTGATTAGCGACAAAAATTGCACCAAAATTAATATGGCGTTGATAAAAAAATAATTGAGATTCACTTTTTTTTTCAAATATAGATCAATATATAACAGCGTCTAGCAAAAAAGCCTATTCTTAGTGAGGATAATTACAATATATATACATATATATGTATACTAGCTGTGCCCGCGATTTCGTCCGCGTGGAACAGTTATTTTGGGCATCATTGATGAATGTTTTTCCCCGTTTTTATTCACATTTTCCATTATTTCTTCGCTCCTTATAATTGCAGCGTGATGTTATATAGCCTAAAGCCTTTTCTGTTCCTGAGATTAGCGCGTTCCAGCAAACAAACAAACTCTTCAGCTTTATAATATTAGTATAGATATATAGTCACGTCTATATCCCCTGCGGGGTAGACAGAGCCAACGGTCTTGAAAAGACTGATAGGCCACGCTCAGCTTGTTGGCTTGGTGATAGAATTGAGATTCAAACAGTGACAGGTTGCTAGCCCATCGCCTAAAATAAGAATCCCAAGTTTATAAGCCTATATTTATATAATATTTCTACAACAATACGTCTTTACACTATTTAGTTTGGTATTCCTTAAAACATTACGATATCTTCTTGTAAACTTAACGGCCTTTTGACATTTCTTTTAAAATAAGCAGAACCTATGTAATTATGTTTCTTGTGTTTATCATTCTCGATGATTTTTGTGTACAATAAATTAGTAAATAAAATTGACACCGTAGAATTGTTAAGTTTTGTAATACAGATTCAATTCTCCTCATAAATGTTGTTCTAGCCTCATTGATAACAAAGTTTAAAGTGATACGCTTTTATCTTTTCTAACATGATACATAATAAGCCTTTAAAAATACATACATTTACTCACGTCTGTATCCCTAACGGGGTAGACAGAGCCAGTATTGGAAGTCTGATAAGCCACGTTCAGCTATTTGGCTTAATGATAGAATTGAGATTCAAATAGAGACAGGTTGCTAGCCCATCGCTTATAAGAGGAATGCACACACTTAACATAGCCCTTTCAAAGTTTTAAAACCTAGAACATTAAATTATGTCAAAAGAATATCAGATATTAAGCATTAAATAAAAAAAATATTTGCTATAATCGTGTCCAGTTAAAAGATGTTAGTCTCTGCCTACCCCTTCAGACTAGACGAGTAAAAACATATATTTAAAGACACTGATTTTAATACAAAAAAGAATAGAACCACTCCAACTCTTTCCCATAGATGTCGTAAAAGGCGACTAAGGGAAAGGGTTACTTGTAATATTTATTTTTAAAAAATCGTTTCAAATCATCGATTCACTTTAAACCATAAATTAATTATTTAATTACAATAATACATATGTTAAGTTTCGTACTAAAAATATATTCATTAGCACACGTTTTATTGAAATACAAGCTGTGCCCGCGACTTCGTCCGCGTAGAATAGTTATTTCGGGCATCATTGAAGCCGTCAAGGATGAATAATTTTCCCCGTTTTTTTTTTTCACATTTTCCATTGTTTCTTCGCTCCTTATAGTAGCAGCGTGATGTTATATAGCCTAAAGCCTTCCTCGACAAATGGTCTACTAAACACAAAAATAATTTTTCAATTCGAACCAGTACTTCCTGAGATCATCGCGTTCAAACAAACAAACAAACTCGTCATCTTAATAATATTAGTATACATTACATTTTTACACACAAAAATATAGCATCTTCAACATTTTAATTATTATTATGGCTTATTATTATTTTTTGTTCGACAACTATTAATATTATTAATTGATCTTAATAGAGAAGACATAGGTATATTTAAAACACGAACTGTTTCCTGCGACTTCTTCTAAAAAGAAAAAGTTCTTTTCTCATCACGCCCTGACCGGGATTCGAACCCGGAACCTCCGGTGTCACAGACAAGCGCACTACCGCTGCGCCACAGAGGCCGTCAAACATCGAAATAAAAATAACATCGAAAATAGTTATTGGTACATGGTCGAGATGGGATTTGACCCCGGGCTCCTCTCCAGAGTGGTGAGGATGCGACCGGGACTGAAGCCGGGAGGAAGAAGACTTACCTGGTTGATTGGAAGAAATCCCTCATAGGGATTTATTTAATGTATTTTTATGTACTACTTTACGGGTATTCGGTAGATATTCATTATTTACGGCACGCTACGGCCTCTCCACCTGTCATTACAGCTGTGGATTATCTCTCGTCCACATTCTATTCTTAGTTTAATTGATATTGAGAAGTTGACGTTGTTGGAGAAAATGCTGCAGTGAAGTTTGTTACCGCTTCTTTAGCACTGACGCCTTGGAAGCGGCAGTAAACTTAGTTTTTTTAAGTAATTTATTTGACGTCAACCAATGTTGTTAAACCATACGTTTTGACAATTATTAAGCGATACGAATTATCTTATAATAATGAATAAAAATTTTGAATTTGAATTTGAGCTTTAAATAAAAACACACTGACTTGCCGCTTTTAATCGAATTATCTACTACCTTTATTGCTTGCCGGTTAACTGGAAGAGATCCCTTCGTGGGATAAGTCCGTCAAAGCAAGTGATTTGTTCCTTTCATAACTTAACGTAGATACTATTTTATTGTTACTGTATACAACATTTCAATGCAATAAAGATACAGTAGAACTCCAATTATCCGAATTAATAGGGACCGGGACCCATTCGGATAATCAAATATTCGGATAATCGGATATTTAAAAAAAAAATTGCCATTGGAGAGAATAAAAGCTACGTTTTGATGTTGCACTATTTTTTTTATTGAATTAAATGAAAGAAACATGAAATTTTCGCATGTTTTAAATATAAATAAAATGTACTTATGTACAAGTTTAGAAATAAAAATCATTGTTTTTTAAACATCTCCGTCAATGTAAGCTGTTTTGCGGTCTTCAACCGTTTTCGGATTGTATGATTTGATTCGGATAATCGGCGATTCGGATAATTGGAGTTTTACTATATTACAAACATACATACATACATACACACAGCTCAGTACATAACAACTAGAGCTGAGTCTCGCTCGGCGGGGAGCGTAGCCAATGTCGGGGGCGTCTGCTGCGGCGTGCCGACTCGCCCTGGAACACGTACGGTCACGTCTATATCCCTTGCGGGGTGGACAGAGCCAACAGTCTTGAAATGACTGATGGGCCACGTTCTTTGGCTTAATGATGGATTTAGGATACATATAGTGATAGATTGCTAGCCCGTCGCCTATCCTATCCCTTAGTCGCTTTTTACGACATCCATTGGAAAGTGATAGAGTGGTCCTATATATTTTTTTATTGGTGCCGGGAACTATACATACATATAATTACGTCTATATCACTTGCGGAGTAGACAGAGCCAAGTCTCGAAAACACTGATAGGCCACGTTCAGCTGTTATGGGGTTAATGATGGATACATACATATTCTTATATGGTCACGTCTATATCCCTTGCGGGGTGGACAGAGCCATGTCTCGAAAACAGTGATGGGCCACGTTCAGCTGTTGTGGACTTAATGATGGATACATACACACATATGGCCACGTCTATATCCCTTGCGGGGTGGACAGAGTCAAGTCTCGATAACACTGATGGGCCACGTTCAGCTGTTATGGGCTTAATGATGGATATATATGTATATGTATATGGTCACGTCTATATCCCTTGCGGGGTAGACAGAGCCATGTCTCGAAAACAGTGATGGGCCACGTTCAGCTGTTATGGGCTTAATGATGGATACATACACACATATGGTCACGTCTATATCCCTTGCGGGGTAGACAGAGCTAACAGTCTTGAAAATATTGATGGGCCACGTTCAGCTGTTATGGGGTTAATGACGGATACATACATACATATGGTCACGTCTATATCCCTTGCGGGGTAGACAGAGCTAACAGTCTTGAAAATATTGATGGGCCACGTTCAGCTGTTATGGGGTTAATGACGGATACATACATACATATGGTCACGTCTATATCCCTTGCGGGGTAGACAGAGCTAACAGTCTTGAAAAGATTGATAGGCCACGTTCAGCTGTTTGGCTTAATGATAGAATTGAGATTCAAATAGCGACAGGTTGCTAGCCCATCGCCTAAAAGAAAATCTCAAGTATATTAGCCTATCCCATAGTCGCCTTTTACGACACCCATGGGAGAGAGATGGGAGTGGTCCTATTCTTTTTTGTATCGGTGCCCGGGAACCGCACGGCACATTCAAATATTAATTGTTTAAATATTTTGTGCAATATACAATTTTTTTTTGCTTTTTTCTCTTAGTCATTTTTTTTATTAATTAGTGTGTTTATCACTTTCAAATTTATTGTACACCGACCTTATGGTTTCGACAGAGCTCCGCTCGCTCGCGTGACGTCACGCCCGCGAGCGCCGCGCGCTCCACCGCTTTCGCTTCTCTCGCCGTTAGCGCTTCCTGTTGTTTATACATACATACATACATATAATCACTACATAGTATAAAACAAAGTCGCTATTTTAGTCTGTTTGTCTGTATGCTTAAATCTTTAAAATTACGCAACGGATTTTGATGCGGTTTTTTGTAACAGGTAGAGTGATTCAAGAGGAAGGTTTTTATGTATAATAACATCTATTAAATAATGGAGAAATACTGTTATTTTCAGGGTTTCTAATGTGGTGTCGTAAAATCCTATTTTGATAAATAAACATATTGATTTTTTCCGAATTTTGCACCCGTGCGAAGCCGGGGCGGGTCGCTAGTATAATATAATCGCGTATATTATGTGTGTTTTAATTACGCCGTGTGGTTCCCGGCACCAGTATAAAAAATAATGGGACCACTCGCATCTCTTTCTCATGGGTGTCGTAAAAAGCGACTAAGGGATAGGCTTATAAATATTGTGATTCTTAATTTAAGCGACGGGCTAGCAACCTATCACTATTTGAATCTCAATGGCGTTTAATTCTTCTTCTCTTTTTGTAGGTAATGTTAAATACATCGTTTTTTGTAGGTCGCGTTTAATTTGTCGCTTTTTGTAGGTAATGTTAAATTCGTCCCTTTTTAAAGGTGTCGTTTTATTCATCCCCTTTTATAGGTGGCGTTTAATTAATCGCTTTAAGCAGGTAGCGCTAAATTCCCTCGGGCGTAGCTGTTGGTTAAAAAAACAAAGCTAGTGCTAAACAAACTATTATCTAATATATTTAAACGAGCAATTTTTGTATATACATATATAATCAGGATCTCGGAAACGGCTCCAACGATTTTCATGAAAGTTACAGATTAGGGGCTTTTCGGCTCAAGGAATCGATTTATCCAGGTCCTAGGTTCGAGAAAAGCTCGGTTCCCAAGATATAGAGATAAACATTTTAAAAACAGCGCCATCTCTGGTAGACCTGAGCCAAAAATCTTCAGACCGAGCAAAGCTCGGGCAACCAGGTACTATTACCTGCATCGCGACAGCCTCCTCCATATCGGCCATGTTGAACGGCTCTTCAGGTTTTGGTATACCGCTCAGATCTATTTCTGTGAAGTAATAATAAATACATACATACATATAGTCACGTCTATATCCCTTGCGGGGTAGACAGAGCCAACAATCTTGAAAAGACTGAATGGCCACGTTCAGCTATTTGGCTTAATGATAGAATTGAGATTCAAATAGTGACAGGTTGCTAGCCCATCGCCTAAAGAAGAATCCCAAGTTTGTAAGCCTATCCCTTAGTCGCCTTTTACGACATCTATGGGAAAGAGATGGAGTGGTCCTAATAATAAATAATAAATACATATTTTGTTTGTACAGAATATAGTACGGTGACGTGCCGTGTGGTTCCCGGCACCAATACAAAAAAAAATAGGACCACTCCATCTCTTTCCCATGGATGTCGTAAAAGGCGATTAAGGGATAGACTTGCAAACATGAGATTATTTTTTTAAGGCGATGGGCTAGCAAGCTGTCACTATTTGAATCTCAATTCTATAATTTAGCCAAATAGCTGAACGTGGCCTACCTATCAGTCTTTACAAGACTGTTGGCTCTGTTTACCCCGTCACGGATAAATACGTACATAATTATATGTTCCTCTGTCTAAGATGTGGCATTTATCAATGAATAAAGTGAATTTATTAAAATTAATCCGAATTATATTTTTTTTTTATAACATCCAATGTCAAAAGTACTGTGTTTATTCCATCAGCCAATTACGGGTAAGTATGCTACAGCATCGGCCAATTACACCGAAGATTCTAAATCGCGAAAGCGAAGTTTCTGCTAGTGTAAAAAAATACGATGATTGAGCGTATGACGCAGTGAAAGACTGACGGCCTCTGTAGTGCAGCGGTAGTGCGCTTGTCTGTGACACCGGAGGTCCCGGGTTCGAATTCTGGACAGGGCAGCAGATAAGCAGATAATCCATGATTTAGATTTAAGAGATCCAAATTTGTATATTGACGTCCAATGAAAAATGCTGCAGTGTAGTTTGTTCCGCCGCTTCTTCTACACATGCGCTTCGGAAGCGGCAGTAGTTATAATTAGATATAAATGATGCGACGTCAATAAGTGATACCTTGTGTCCAATTTTGAAAATAAATCTATTCTATTCTATTCTATATATATATACTTATATATATATAGCCGTGTGGCTCCCGGCACCAATACAAACAAGAATAGGACCACTCCATCTCTTTCCCATGAATGTCGTAAAAGGCGACTAAGGGATAGACTTACAAACTTGGGATTCTTAGTTAGGCGATGCGCTAGCAACCTGTCACTATTTGAATCTCAATTCTATCATTAAGCCAAACAGCTGAACGTGGCCATTCAGTATTTTCAAGCCTGTTGTCTCTGTCCACCCCGCAAGGGATATAGCCGTGACCATGTGTATGTGTGTATGTGACCCTGACCGTGGTGCGAGTAGAAGGCGGGCGGCGGCTGCAGGCGGCGCAGCGCCACCGACTCGGCCTTGAGGCGCGCGGCCAGGCGGCGCAGGCGCAGCTCCGCCTGCGCCGACCACGCGCCCTCCTCGCACGCTCTGTCACAACGATACCGTACTTATTGCCAAAATCACTTTTAGCAGATATACAAGGAGAGTGTGGAGGGAAAGGTCGGAGTGGGAAGACCTAGACGAACGTATCTTGATCAAATTAAGGACGTCCTGGTAAAGGGTCAGGTCGAGAGTGCCCGAAACCGCCGAGCTTGCATGAAGAGAGAATGTGGATGAAGCGAAGGAAGTGTGCAGAGATCGTGGCAAGTGGAAAGAGGTAGTCTCTGCCTACCCCTCCGGGAAAGAGGCGTGATTTTATGTATGTACCTATGTATCACTTTTAGTGTACAAAAATTTAACAATCTTTATGGAAAACAACTTTTACAATGCCAAATACCAAAATCACTTAATAACATACCATCAACATTGAGAGAAGAAATTAATACAAAAAATCTTATTAAAACAAAATTAAAAAAATACTTTCTTTATAAAATTCAGCAAGCATAATTCACCCCGTGTGGTACCGAGACATTCTTCACTTGTATTTAGCTGGGTGCGATGCGTAGCATTGCATTTGTAAAACTACCTACATTTTATGGATGTTCAATGATGAGTGCCAGTGTACGTTCAAACCTACATATTATGGTTTTTGTTACACTGTACCAGTTAAATGTATGTAATGTAAAAATATCTAAGTTTAATAATATATAAATTAATTCAAAATTTTTAATTCATTATTATAGGATACTTCATATCGCTTAATAATTGTCAAAACGTATGATTTAACAACATTGGTTGAAGTCAAATAAATTACTTAAAACTAAGTTTATTGCCGTTTACTTTATTTATTACTAGAGATCGCCCGCAACTTCGTACGCGTGGAATCAATCCCGCGGGAACTCCGGGATAAAAAGTCTATATGTTATTCTGGGTCTTCAGCTACCCACATACCAAATTTCATCGTAATCGGTTCAGTAGTTTTTGGGTGAAAGAGTAACAAACATCCATACTCACAAACCTTCGAATTTATAATATTAGTAGGATTATTTAATATTTAGAATCCACTCAACCTCTTTTTTATGGATGTCATAAAAGGCGACTAAGGGATAGGCTTGCTATTCCTCTTGATAACAATATGTCTAGCAACCTGTCACTATATATCAATCTCAACTCCATCATTAAGCCGAACACCTGACCGTGACCCGTCATTATTTTCAAGACTCTGTCCACCCCGCAAAAGATATAGACGTGACCGTGTGTATGAAGAAAGAAATAAATAAAGGGTAAACATGAAGATCTTGTTATTTTATTTTTATTTTTTATTTTATTTATTAAAGACCAACAGCTTACAATATTAATAACAAGTTAACAGTTATAATAATACTAGAGGCCGCCCGCGACTTCGTCCGCATGGAAACCCTATCAATCCCGCGGGAACTCTCGGATAAAGTAAAAGTAAAAGTAGCCTATGTGTTATTCTGGGTCTTCAGCTACCTACATACCAAATTTCATTGTAATCGGTTCAGTAGTTTTTGCGTGAAAGAGTAACAAACATCCATACAAACTTTCGCCTTTATAATAGTAGTAGGATAGGATTTAAGACCTTGTTGTACTCATATTATGCAAATAAAAGTTTGAAAAAGTTAAACAAACAATACTGACTGCGAATGCTGCATCCAAGGTCCTGGGGAGAGTAGCGGCTGCCCCACGGATGTGGTGCACTGTTCTAAACGTGACAGAAGCTGCCTGCCCACCAGCTCGGCGGATGCCCGCTGTAGAGTAGAATAGAATAGATTTATTTTCAAAATTGGACACAAGGTATCACTTATTGGCGTCACATAACTTAAATCTAATTATAACTACTGTAAATGTATCTTATAAATAATAAATATATATATATATATGTATATACGGGACAAATTACACAGATCGAGTTAGCCTCGAAGTAAGTTCGAGACTTGTGTTACGAGATACTAACCCAACGATACTATATTTAATAATAAATACTTATATAGATAAACATCCAATAGAGAAAGTTCTTTTCTCATCACGCCCTGACCGGGATTCGAACCCGGGACCTCCGGTGTCACAGACAAGCGTACTACCGCTGCGCCACAGAGGCCGTCCTTTATGTGTATATGTGCCGTGTGGTTCCCGGCACCATTACAAAAAAGAATAGGACCACTCCATCTCTTTCCCACGGATATCGTAAAAGGCGACTAAGGGATAGGCTTATAAACTTGGGATTCCTCTTTTATGGGCTAGCAACCTGTCACTATTTGAATCTCAATTCTATCACTAAGCCAAACAGCTGAGCGTGGCCTATCAGTCTTTTCAAGACTGGTGGCTCTGTCTACCCCGCTAGGGATATAAACGTGATCATATGTATGTATGTTTGACGGCCTCTGTGGCGCAGCGGTAGTACGCTTGTCTGTGACACCGGAGGTCCCGGGTTCGAATCCCGGCCAGGGCATGATGAGAAAAGAACTTTTTCTAATCGGCCTGGGTCTTGGATGTTTATCTATATATGATGTAAGTATTTATAATAAAACATAGAATCGTTGAGTTAGTATCTCGTTACACAAGTCTCGAACTCACTTCGAGGCTAACTCGATCAGTGTAATTTGTCCCGTATATATTAACTAGAGGCCGCCCGCGACTTCGTCCGCATGGGAACCCTATCAATCCCGCGGGAACTCCGGGATAAAAAGTTTAATTCAAATCCGTTGAGTGGTTCCGGAGATTAGCGTGTACAAACAAACAAACAGACAGACTTTTTTTCCTTAAAATTAATGCTCGGTTACTATTACTTCATCGTAATAAATATTTTTTTGAAAATATACTCTACTAGAGGGCGCCCGCGACTTCGTCCGCGTGGAATCAATCCCGCGGGAACTCCGGGATAAAAAGTAGCCTATGTGTTATTCTGGGTCTTCAGCTACCCACATACCAAATTTGATCGTAATCGGTTCAGTAGTTTTGCGTGAAAGAGTAACAAACATCTATACTGACATCCTGATATATACCATCAGTATTATCTTAAGACTTTGTCACGTTCAACTATCGTCAGTGAACCGACTTTACAGACAGAAGATTTTTTAATAAAATAAATGTACGTTACCTCCGGCTGCCCGCCCCTGGTCTCGGCCAGCGCCAGCAGCACGTCGTAGGCCTCCAGGGCGCCGTCGGCCGCGCGCAGGGCGCCGCACACGCACGCCGCGCGCGACTCCTGCACCGCGCACGCGCTCGACAGTCTGCGGCGCGGGCGCACGTTACCGAGTGAGCGTGTGTCTGTTGGCAAGCCTAGGCAAGACTAGGCAAGCCTAGACAAGACTAGACAAGACTAGGCAAGACTAGGCAAGCCTAGGCAAGACTGGGCAAGCCTAGGCAAGACTGGGCAAGCCTAAGCAAGACTGGGCAAGCCTAGGCAAGACTAGGCAAGAAGAATAGGCAAGACAATGTAAGACTAGGCAACACGTGGCAAGTCTAGGCAAGCCTTGGCAAGTCTAGGTAAGCCTAAGCAAGACTGGGCAAGCCTGGGCAAGATTGGGCAAGCCTAGGCAAGACTGGGCAAGCCTGGGCAAGACTGGGCAAGACTGGGCATGAAGAATAGGCAAGACAATGTAAGACTAGGCAACACGTGGTAAGACTAGACAAGACTAGACAAGACGAGGCAAGCCTAGGCAAGACTGAGCAAGCCTAGGCAAGAAGAATAGGCAAGACAATGTAAGACTAGGCAAGCCTAGGCAAGACGAGGCAAGACAATGTAAGACTAGGCAACACGTGGCAAGGCTAGGCAAGCCTAGGCAAGACTGGGCAAGCCTAGGCAAGACTGGACAAGCCTAAGCAAGACTGGGCAAGCCTAGGCAAGACTAGGCAAGACTGGGCAAGCCTAGGCAAGACGAGGCAAGACAATGTAAGACTAGGCAACACGTGGCAAGACTAGGCAAGACGAGGCAAGAAGAATAGGCAAGACAATGTAAGACTAGGCAAAACAAGATGGGCAAGCTTAGGCAAGACTGGGCAAGCCAAGGCAAGACGTGGCAAGACTAGGCAAGCCTAGGTAAGCCTAGGCAAGACTGGGCAAGAAGAATAGGCAAGATAATGTAAGACTAGGCAACACATGGCAAGACTAGGCAACACATGGCAAGACTAGGCAAGCCTAGGCAAGACTAGGCAAGAAGAATAGGCAAGACAATGTAAGACTAGGCAACACGTGGCAAGACTAGACAAGACGAGATAAGAAGAATAGGCAAGACAATGTAAGACTAGGCAATACGTGGCAAGACTAGACAAGACGAGACAAGAAGAATAGGCAAGACAATGTAAGACTAGGCAACACGTGGCAAGACTAGGCAAGCCTAGGCAAGACTATGCAAGCCTAGACAAGACAATGTATGATTAGGCAACACGTGGCAAGACTAGGCAAGACCAGGCAAGCCTAGGCAAGACTAGGCAAGACGAGACAAGAAGAATAGGCAAAACAATGTAAAACGAGGCAACACGTGGCAAGACTAGGCAAGACCAGGCAAACCTAGGCAAGACTAGGCAAGACGAGACAAGAAGAATTGGCAAAGCAATGTAAGACTAGGCAACACGTGGCAAGACTAGGCAAGCCTAGGCAAGACTATGCAAGCCTAGACAAGACAATGTATGATTAGGCAACACGTGGCAAGACTAGGCAAGACCAGGCAAGCCTAGGCAAGACTAGGCAAGACGAGACAAGAAGAATAGGCAAAACAATGTAAAACGAGGCAACACGTGGCAAGACTAGGCAAGACCAGGCAAACCTAGGCAAGACTAGGCTAGACGAGACAAGAAGAATTGGCAAAGCAATGTAAGACTAGGCAACACGTGGCAAGACTAGGCAAGCCTAGGCAAGAAGAATAGGCAAGACAATGTAAGACTAGGCAACACTTGGCAAGACTAGGCAAGCCTAGGCAAGACGAGGCAAGAAGAATAGGCAAGACAATGTAAGACTAGGCAACACGTGGCAAGACTAGGCATGACTAGACAAGACGAGGCAAGAAGAATAGGCAAGACAATGTAAGACTAGGCAACACATGGCAAGACTAGGCAAGACTAGGCAAGCCTAGGCAAGACGAGGCAAGAAGAATAGGCAAGACAATGTAAGACTAGGCAACACGTGGCAAGACTAGGCATGACTAGACAAGACGAGGCAAGAAGAATAGGCAAGACAATGTAAGACTAGGCAACACATGGCAAGACTAGGCAAGACTAGGCAAGCCTAGGCAAGACGAGGCAAGAAGAATAGGCAAGACAATGTAAGACTAGGCAACACATGGCAAGACTAGGCAAGACAATGTAAGATTAGGGCAAGACAATACAAGACAATACAGGGTGACATTTAAAACAACTGCATCCTTTTAAAAATAGACTATACCCATGCTTCTGAGCCGTTTGAGCCTATTTTTATTTAAATTAAACGTCATCATTTTCACATTTAAAAAACCCTCATAAACTACGTCACACGCTTTGTTAGACCAATACTACAAAAATAAATTTAAACTAAACATGTAAATAAACGTCTGAAAAATAAATTATTTTTCTAGTATCAAGATCAAGTAAAGTACAGAGTTTTCGAGTACGCTCAGCCGAATGAATTGTGTCGTTGACCTCTGAATATGACGTATTTAGGATCGTGGATTTTGATACTTTTTAATTTTTTTTCGTACTTACTGAAACATGAACCAATATTTTTTTTTTAACGTTTTTAAATATCCTTTAGATGAGTACGCTTAACAGTTAAATTTATGCAGTTGAATTAAAAGTCACCCTGTATAATAAGACTAGGCAAGACATCACAAAATTGTAAATAAAACGCGACATACCTGTGCGCGGTGTCGGCGGCGTGGTGCAAAGCGTTCTGCAACACTCCGCAGTCCGCTTGGAGCTTCGCGCAGCGCGCCCGCCACAACGCCACCGACGCCGCGAGCGCGGTGCCTGAATTGAATGTCATTATAGAATAGAATAGACAAACATACATACATATGATCACGTCTTTATCCCTTACGGGGTAGACGGTACGGGAACGAAAATTTTGACACGAGAATGTTATATATAACACTAGCTGTGCCCGCGACTTCGTCCGCGTGAAAAAGTTATTTCGGGCATCATTGAAGCCCTCAAGGATGAATAATTTTCCCCGTTTTTTTTTCGCCTTCTCCATTATTTCTTCGCTCCTAATAGTTGCAGCGTGATGTCATATAGCCTCAAGCCTTCCTCGATAAATGGTCTATTCAACGCAAAAAGAATTTTTTAATTCGAACCAGTATAACCTGAGATTAGCGCGTTCAAACAAACAAACAAACTCTTCAGCTTTATAATATTATAGCTAATAGCTTAAATTTGGAAATGAAAGGTTTAAGGAAAAGGGGAAAACCGAAAAAGAGATGGATGGACGGCGTAAAGGATAGTATGAGGAGAAAGGGAGGGAGTGGCAATTGACAGAAGTAATTGGATAAAACTAACATACTGTGCCGACCCCGCGTAGAAAAAGTCGAAAAGCATTAAGTCCGCCTATTGTACTTTACAAATTGTAATTGTTACAATAAAGAATAAATAAATAAATAAAGTGGGAAATGATAACGAAGAAGAAGAAGGAGACTCACCGTCGTTACTGGCGGCCACCAGCGCCTCACTCAGCTCTGCGTCCGCGCAGACGTCCAGCGCCAGCCTCTGGGCGGCGCCCGCCCACTCCTGATTTACATACATACATACATATATAAATATATTAAGTTGTTTATATACGGGACAAATTACACAGATCGAGTTAGCCTCGAAGTAAGTTCGAGACTTGTGTTACGAGATACTAACTCAACTATACTATATTTTATAATAAATACATACATAAATAAATAACTGCCGTGTGATTCCCGGCACCAATACAAAAAAAGAATAGGACCACTCCATCTCTTTCCCATGGATGTCGTAAAAGGCGACTAAGGGATAGGCTTACAAACTTGGGATTCTTTTTTTAGGCATATGGATCATATTATACAAACATACATATGGTCACGTCTATATCCCTTGCGGGGTAGACAGAGACGACAAACTTGTAAGGACTGATAGGTCACGCTCAGCTGTTTGGCTTAATGATAGAATTGAGATTCAAATAGTGACAGGTTGCTGGCCCATCGCCGTAAAGAAGAATCCCAAGTTTATAAGCCGAGATGTATATATATAGGTGTATATATATATATAGGTATATATATATATATATACTATAGAGTATATACTATAGTTTTTTTTGTAATTTCTAGGTAAAAAAAATGTTTTTCAAAATTTCATGTTGACACGAGAATTTTATATACGAGTAATTATAAGAGTTCATTACCTCATCGCTGGTGCCCTCCGTATCGTCCGCGACTTCGTCCGCGGCCCGCCTCAGACGCACTCTGCACGCTAACTTTGCACGTCTCGATTCACAGCGACCTGTGTTAAACACACACACATACATATGGTCACGTCTATATCCCTTGCGGGGTAGACAGAGACGACAGTCTTGAAAAGACTGATAGAAGCGACGTTCAGCGGTTTTTTGGCTTATTTATAGAATTGAGATTCAAATCGCCTAAAAGAAGAAGCCCAAGCAATAATAAGCCCGTCCTTTAGTCGCCTTTTACGACAGCCACCGGACATCAATTCACAAATATAGATCTCTTAAATCTAAATCGTGGACGTATGCACATTGTCTAAATTAAAATAATATGAATGAATGTTAAACTTATGATTTCAATACGAATATAAGGCTTCGATCAACTATAAACTATTTATAGTACGTCAATGATATTAGGGTATGATTACATACATACATACATAACATATAAACATATGCATTTCACGCTATATTGCAATAGTGAGGAATCCTACTAATAAATAAATGCGAAAGTTTGTATGTCAGGATGTAAGTATGTATGTTTGTTACTCTATCACGCAAAAACTACAGAACCGATTACGATGAAATTTGGTATGTAGACGTAGCTGAAGACCCAGAATAACATATAGGCTACTTTTTATCCCGGAGTTCGCGCGGGATTGATAGGGTTTCCATGCGGACGAAGTCGCGGGCGGCCTCTAGTATATTATACATACATAAAATCACGCCTCTTTCCCGGAGGGGTAGGCAGAGACTACCTCTTTCCACTTGCCACGATCTCTGCACACTTCCTTCGCTTCATCCACATTCATAACTCTCTTCATGCAAGCTATCTACACTAATATTATAAAGAGGAAAACTTTGTTTGTTTGTTTGTAATGAAAAGGCTCAAAAACTACTGGACCGATTTTAAAAATTCTTTCGCCATTCGAAAGCTACATTATCCACGAGTAACATAGACTATATTTTATTTTGGAAAAAAATATGGTTCCGTAATCCTACTAATATTATAAACGCGAAAGTTTGTATGGATGTTTGTTACTCTTTCACGCAAAAACTACTGAACCGATTACGATGAAATTTGGTATGTAGGTAGCTGAAGACCCAGAATAACATATAGACTACTTATCCCGGAGTTCCAGCGGGATTTATAGGGTTTCCATGTGGACGAAGTCGCGGGCGGTCTCTAGTAATATATAAAAATAATTGGCAAAACAGCGTTTGCCGGGTCAGTTAGTAATATATAAGTTTGTTACCTACCAGGCGAGGTCGTGTACGCCCCGTCAGCCGATCCGTGTTCCCTTTCACAGCTACCGTCCAGTTCGCAGCATCTGGCAAAAAAATATATATCGTAAAAGACGATTAAAGGTTAATTAACTTTGGGATTCTTCTTTCAGGCGATGCGCTAGCAACCTCTGTCTACACCGCAATGGATAGGGACGTGATTGATTATAGATTCCCGTTCACCAATAGAAAAAAAGAATAGGACCACTCCATCTCTTTACCATTGATGTCGTAAAAGGCTACTAAGGGATAGGCTTACAAACTTTGGATTCTTTTTCAGGCGATGCGCTAGCAACCTGTCACTATTTGAATCTCAATTCCATCATTAAGCATCTTACGGCCTCTGTGGCGCAGCGGTAGTACGCTTGTCTGTGACACCGGAGGTCCCGGGTTCGAATCCCGGTCAGGGCGTGATGAGAAACGAACTTTTTCTTTTTGGCCTGGGTCTTGGATGTTTATCTACATAAGTATTTATTATATTAAATGTTTTAACTTAGATAATGCCTTCTTGGAACCAACCCGCTTCACTGCCACATCTGCTAAATGTATTGATAATGTTTTTAGTGAACAAAAACCAAATAATAAAAATGTATTTAGTAAATTACCCTCTGATCACTGCGGTCAATTAGTTACCTTTTCCACTAAACGTAGTACACGTGATGGATTAATTATGTGCAGACCTATCACAGCCCATAAAATCAATAAATTTACAAGTTCTTTAGAAAATAAAATTTGCGCAGTAACTTACACGGGCAGCGATCCTAATGGTCATTATAATAAGTTATTTACTACCATTTCAGACGCGTACTCTAAAACATTTATACAAAAGAAACGGAAATGCAATAATAACTTTAAATTCAATGAATGGGCTACTGTTGGCATCTACAAAAGTAGAAAGACTTTGTACGATTTATATGCCCAAAAACAGTATCGATTTGAAAGCGGCTTCGTAGACCATGTTAGGAATTATTCAAAAATTTTCAAAAAAGTATGTCTACATGCAAAATCTTTGTTCATTAAAAACAAAATAAGTAATGCTCCTAACAAAACAAAGGAAACCTGGAGTGTTATAAACAAGGAAACTGGTAGAAGTAATTTTAAAGAAAATATTAATGAAATTATATTTAATGATAGGAAAATTACCTCTACAACAGAAATAGTAAATTTATTTGAACATTTTTTTACAAATATACCGTTGGAATTAACTTCTAATATTGACTCATGCCCTAATGAAGATGAAATACTACTTAAAAATAATGTCAGCATTTGCAGTTCCAAATTTAAATTCTTAAATATTGACCCTACTGACATTATTAATACCTTTAAAGAACTTAATCTGAAAAAGTCTGAGGATTATTGGGGTATGTCGGCTGTTGTGATACGTCATATTATAAATATTATAGCTGGGGACTTAGCTTATATATTCAATAATTGTGTTGACCAAGGGATATTTCCAAATTTAATGAAGTATAGTAAACTAATTCCATTATTCAAGAAAGGTGAAAAATCAGATCCTGGTAATTATAGACCAATCTCAATTTTACCAATTTTGAGCAAGGTGTTCGAGAGAATCATGCTTAATCAAATGCAGCGTTACTTTAAGTCTAATAAATTATTTCATAGTCAGCAATACGGCTTTACTGAGGGGAAATGTACAACAGATGCAGGTGTGGCTCTTGTCACTCATATTCTCAATGCATGGGAAGACTCACAGGATGCCATCGGAGTGTTTTGCGATCTGACCAAAGCATTTGATTGCGTAGATCATAGAACTCTTCTGCTCAAGCTCGCTCATTACGGGTTCGATACTGCTGCCGTTGAACTAATTAAATCATATCTTAGTGATAGATTACAGACGGTAGATTTAAATAACACAAAATCGAAAGGAGCGACGGTAAAAATTGGGGTACCGCAAGGTTCCATTTTGGGACCTTTTCTCTTTCTGATATATATCAACGACCTGCCTTGCATGATTGAGAAACAGACTGGCATCGTGTTGTTTGCAGATGATACGTCACTAATTTTTAAAATGAACCGCCGTAGCGAAATCTGTGATGATGTGAATAGCACTTTAGCCGCCATCTCTAACTGGTTTACAATCAACAACTTACTGTTAAATGCAAATAAGACCCAATGCATTAAGTTTACACTTCCCAGTGTGCGGCAGGCAAATGTGGATATTAGTATAAGTAGTAAAAGATTAGATTTTGTTGATAGTACTACTTTCTTAGGAATAACATTAGATTCAAATTTGAAATGGCATGCTCACATTTTAAAACTTTCTAAAAGGCTTAGTTCTGCAGCATACGCTATTCGTCGTATTAGGCATTTGACGGATGTGGCAACTGCTAAGCTAGTATAAATAAATAATAAATAAATAAATTCTTTATTTAGCCATTATGACATAGAACACATTACATAGTACACAAAGGGAGTAAGTACATGTTTATATAATTGTATTATAAAGTCCCCTGCCCCAACCAGACACAATCAATCTCTGAACTAGACGTTAGTCTGTATCTCAGAGACCGTTGCCCCGGGGTGGCAGGGAAATTTATAGAGTTTAGTGCTTATGGCAATAAGAACAGAGTAATGATCTAGGTTTCCCAAACTAGACTAGTCTGTTATTTTTGGGAAACCTTATTTAAAAGTTACTAAAGAAATGAAGCCTTAGCTAGAAACTTAACTAAATTGATTTGCTGGGTACAAAAGGTGGCATGTGTGAAGTGTGTATGTGTTTGTGTGTGTGTGTGGGTTGTGTGAAAATAAATGTGTGTTTGTTAGGAAATTGAAAGCAGGATTTGGATACAGAATGGAAGACAGTTAGAGTAACAGGTTTTCGGTTTCGTCGTAATTTAATGAATGTAGAAATTTTTGCACACGTTTTTTGCAAACAAATTTTGAGCATGAGTAAATATTGCTTTCTTTATTTAATTTATTATAAAGTTTTGCGCCTAATACACTGAAGTTTCTGGCTGCTGTTGATGTTCTGTGTTGTGGTATTATGCAAACCTTATACTGAAGATGTCGTCGTCGGTTAGCGTTGAGGTTTGGGTCAAACTTTAGCAGAGAGTGTTTTTTAAGTACCGTCTGTAACACAAAGAGCTGCCTCACTGCCAACACTTTTACGTCGGTGTAAAGCTGAGAGGTTGGGTAACGGTATGGTTTACGTGTCATCACTTTAAGGACAGCCCTCTGTGCCCTTTCCAATGGCAGTAAGTTTGTTTTTGCTGCTGACCCCCAGACCCGAACACCATACATTAGAATAGACTGACATAGGGCAAAATAGGTATTTTTCAGTGTATCAGAATCCGCCACGTTTCTAAGATTTTTAAAGACAAATATTATTTTCCGCACGCGAGAAATAAGCGACTTAATTTGTAGTAGCCATTTTAATTTTTGGTCTAGAATAATACCAAGATATTTGACGTTAGTTACTTGGGGGATAACTGAACAAGTGCAATTCGGGGTCAGGTTTTGGCATATATGGGCTTTGATTACAAAATTGTGATGTGAAGGAAGTGTTGTCGAATTAAGTCCAAATGGCAAACAATTAGTTTTTGATAAATTAAGCGAGAGTAGGTTATCAGATAACCAAGACATAACAACGGCCAAGGCTGATTCTGCATGTATTTGGGCTTCTTCCCATGATCGACCGGATACTAATAAAGCTGTGTCATCAGCATAAGTATATATGTTACAAAAAGGAATTGTTAGTTTGCACAAATCATTGATATATATAATGAAAAGTGTGGGGCCAAGGACACTTCCCTGCGGGACTCCAGTTGTTATGTACTCCTCTTCACTTGTGTATTCTTCAATTTTTACTTTTTGTGTCCGATTAGACAGGTAACTTCTAAAAAGATCCAAAGCCACACCACGAATACCGACAGCCTCCAACTTTAAAAGAAGTTTGGGGATAGAGACGGTGTCGAAGGCTTTTGATAGATCTAGGAATAATCCTAGTCCTTTTCTCTGTTTTTCAAAGCAGTCAACTATGTCATCAACCAGTGCAGATACTGCATCCTCCGTCGATCTACCCGCTCTGAAACCATACTGATTATTTGAGATTATATTATTAGCATTAAGGTATCTGAGTAGCCGAGAATTAATAATTTTTTCCAATAATTTTGACATTGCAGTAAGCACAAATATCGGACGATAGTTGGTGACATCGTCTCCATCACCACCCTTATAAATTGGATGAATGATGGCTTTCTTAAATGCATCTGGGAAAACTCCACTTGTGAGTGATAGTTGAAAGATATGTCTTAGTAATGGGACAAAAATTTCACGTGATGATTGCAGAATACGGGATGAAATGTTGTCCCACCCAGTAGCGCAATCTCTTCTTAAATTCATTATGTGGTCATTAATTTCGTCATTAGTGACATTAAAAAGAGCAAAGGAGTTTCGAGGGGATGAAACTGGTGCTGTGGGAGGTACAAATGAAGTTTTATTAGTTTGCCCTATTGTATTAGCTAAGTTTCTCCCAACATTTACAAAGTAGTTATTAACCTCATTCACAGATTTGGTAGGATCATGTGTAGACTTTAGGAGGGCTTTAGAACTAACGCGTGATGGTGCAATATTTGTGATTTCTTTGATCGCCTTCCATTTTAATTTGGGATCATTTTTCGTCCTCATTAGAGCCTGCCTATTGTATTCTTTCTTCAATTTCTTCAAAAGTTTATTGATATAATTTCTGTATCTTGAGTAAGTAATCGCAAGCGTGACGTTATTGTGTTGTTTTTTTAATTGTTTATGCATTCGGTCTCGATTTCGTATGCAGCGTAGAAGGCCTGGAGTAATCCAAGGCTTCAGATTTCTCTTACTACGGGGGGGTGTGTACCTAACGGTGTTTTTGTTTATTATATCACTGACTGATGAAACCAAAAGATCTGTAGCAGAATTTACGTTTTGATGCTGTTTTATTTGCGAAAAATCAAAAGAAGCTAGGTCAATTTTTATTTGTTCATAGTTTATTTTAGTACGTGTTATGGATTTAACAGATTTTTCTCGTGTCAACTGAAGCGACAGCAATGTTGGATAGTGATCGGTGATAGAAGATTCGAGAACTATTGCAGTGGAATTTTTATCAGTTTTTAATAAAATATGATCAATACATTTTTGCAGTCGAGTGGGATAGGTATACGTCGGAAGCAAACCGTGTGCTGCCATCAGGTTGAGGTAATTGTCAGAACGGTTATCGCTGTCACAAGTGTGTATATCTATATTAAGATCTCCCATTAAACCAACTGTTTTATAGGATTTTAGGGTCAATAGAAGATCATTGATAGAATTTAAGAATATGTCTGTGTTTTTATATGATGGTGTTCTATAAACAGCTATGAAAGCGAACTCCGTTCCAAGTGTACAAACTAGACAATCAGCTTCCTTTATAATTTTAGGTTCGAAGACATTACAATCCAAGGTGTTTCTAATGTATATAACGACGCCTGCATTTTGATTGCCATCATCTATCGTTTGATATGATGTAAAGTTATTCAATTTAGGGAGATATGGCGTAACTGATAACCAACATTCTGTTAAGATAATAATATCACATTGTATGTTTAAAGTTGAAAGAAGTGTTTGGAATTGGTCAAAGTTGCAGTTTATGCTACAAATATTCAAATGAATAACAGTCAGAGATTTTTTATTACAATTTATATATTTGAAACATTGATCCGGTGCACATAAATAACTTTGTGATACATTAAGCGCCTCCAACTCATTGAAATAAGAGCTGATATCTGTCATATTATTTTTAATAATAAATTTATTGTATTATTATTTTTTAAATAGAGTTGGAATTGCGCACCGTACCACAAAAAGAAGGTCATTAAGTATAGACAATTATGCTTATCAAGATACGTATTCATATTTTGTGTTGTGTATAACGAATTAAGTGTAAGTGTTATAATATATGTATATGGTTTGTGTGATATAAGTGATGTATGTAGATTATATAATATGAAACTTTTATATTCCCAGCAAATGTTATTAAACAGATAAATTTGTAAATAAGGATAGGCTAAGTAAATGCAAAAACACATATTGTAAGAAATTTTCATAATAAAAGGCTCAAACAATACAGACAAATGGTTTGTACTGACATATAGTCATTGTTTTGTTAGGAGAGAGTTCAGCGTGATTTCAGAGTCTACGCGAATCGCTTTCGATTGCTCATCCTTCTTCATGTAAATATTTCCGTTTCCGGTCCAGCAAAACTTGTAATTGTTGGCTTTAGCGTATTCTCGGGCCTCGTAGAACAGCTTCCTGTTGCTTCCTGCAAGGTACTCGGATATGTATATGGGGGTGGGGTCCCCTGCAAGGCCAGTATTGGAAGTGTTGAGTCGTTGGTCTCCACTGTGATCTTTATTATATTTGCGTGCCGCTGCCAAAACTTTATTCTTCAGGTGAACAGATTGAAATTCGGCAACGATTATTTTATTCTTTCCTATGCGGTAAGTGTCACGTATATCCGAGGGTTGGATTTCCACATGTAGTGCTTGTCCTATATTTTGTAGGTGGGCCGTCAGGTCCGTAAACGATTCTTCCTGGACCGCTGGAACATTTCGTATTTCAACATTGGATGGACGAGAAGTCTGCTGCATGTTCTCTATTTTCTTCTCTAGGCTGACTTTATAGTTTTGTTGATCAAAGCGCTCTTTTTCAAGAAGCTGTATTCTTTTCAACATATTTTCATTACTATTTTTTAGGCTTTCCAAGGTATTTTCAATTTGCACGTTAGATTTTTGGATTTTAATATTTTGTTTTTTGATCTCAGCGACCTCTTCTATTAGTTTATTCATCATTTTTTGTTGATTAATAGATGATGTGTGGAGTGCCTCCATCATTTCCCTCAAATCACTGCTAAATTGATTCACTTGGGTAGGTGATGAGGAGCCCTGACGCGGCCTTTTATGTCGTGTGGTAATATTGTGAAGGAGGTCCTCAGAACTTATTTCGGTGCGAGGGATTGACAAATCAGTGTCTGATTTTGACATATTTGGTGTTGTTGGTGGAGTACGCTTTAATGGCATGGAAAAGCTTTATTTTCGGGAATCGTTAGTATCACCCGCTTTACGGCGCCGTAGTCAAATGAAAAAGATAGGCTGACAAATAGTAGAAAATGAAAATGCGTAGGCACACAGCTGATTCACCTTTCTGGACTGGATAGATATAAGTTGCAAGTAATCCTTTTGTTGTAATTATTATTTTGCTTCGAAACTCTGGCCAGGCTATAAATTATTAAACTTTTTGTTATTACTTAGCTATAATAGGCAACAGTATTATTATTGTGATATAATGAACAGGTTTATAATTATTTGGTATGATTTCTTCTGTGATATAATCGCAAGCGCCGGTAGCTTAATTTTAAATCATTCACTTGCACTGTTTCACTTCACTTAACTTAGAATAGCATAGGTGCGAGAAGGAGCTACAGAGTGTCCACTTCTTTGTAAATGTAGAAACCATTCGTGCGAGACACTGAGCGCCCGGGTTAAGCGCCGTAGGCCGGAGGTCTTGTGGATTGGTCTTGTTGGTACGTCTGCGTCCAGCGACCGTAGACACGGTGACACGGTGTTAAGGGTCGTAAGAGTGAGGTCTAGATCACTGGTTTTGCTCGGAATGGCTCATAGAAACGTGCGCATGCGGTGGCTGCGAGAACCGTACTCATATTTTAGTTATTTTCATAGTTTAATGTCATATGGTCTACTGCTTTGGGGATCAGCAGCAGACATACAAACTATTTTTATTTTACAAAAAAGGGCAATTCGATATATCTACGGTCTTAAACAAAGAGATTCCCTTAGAGATTTTTTCAAAAACCTAAATATTTTAACTTTGCCCTCCCAATACATATTCGATAACATCATGCATGTTAGGAAAAACTTAGACTCTTTCAAAAAAGTAGGTGAATGTACTAATAGATCACTGCGGAACAATTACAAGTTGTCGATCCCAGCACATCGGCTGGCTAAGGTAGGGAAATCTTTTCTGATTAATTGTATAAGATTTTATAATAAATTACCAAAAAGTGTTCTTGAAATGAATGATAGAAAATTCAAACAGTATATTAAAGTTGAGCTTTGTAGGAAAGCCTATTACAGCACGGATGATTATATTAATGATAAACATGTGTGGCCCGAGCTGGACATAATGGCCTCTTAAATGCTTGTGTATTTTTGACATGATCTTGACATAATTTGTACAGTATGTACATATTTTATTTTATATTTATTTTATTTGACCAAATATTCGTATTGACATAATCAGTTCTACATTCATACATGTTTTTTAATGTAGACAATGTGCATTCGTCCACGATTTAGATTTAAGAGATCTATATTTGTAAATTGACGTCCTATGAAAATGCTGCAGTGTAGTTTGTTCCGCCGCTTCTTCTACACATGCGCTTTGGAAGCGGTAGTAGTTATAATTAGATTTAAGTTATGTGACGTCAATAAGTGATACCTTGTATCCAATTTTGAAAATAAATCTATTCTATTCTATTCTATTCTATAAAATATAGTATCGTTGAGTTAGTATCACGTAACACAAGTCTCGAATTTACTTCAAGACTCACTCAATCTGTGTAATTTGTCCCGTATATATTTATTTATTAGCTATACACCTACACTCATGTTAACGTCATTAAGTATAGTAGTAATATATTTATTTATTTATTAAGCCGAACATCTGAACGTGGCCTCTACCAGTCCATTCGACACTGCTGACCCTGTCCACCCCGTAACGGACATAGACGTGACGTCATTACCTCGCAGTACTGAGGCACACTTCGGAGTCTTTCTCAGACAGATTGAGGCTCGCTTCGCAGTCTCCGGCCGCGGTGACCTCCACACAGGGCGCGGGTCTGAAACAAACATATATTCACGTCTATATCCCTTGCGGGGTAGACAGAGCCAACAGTCTTGAAAAACTGGAAGGCCACGTTGCGAGAAGACATAACCAACAGTCTTGTCAAAAATACGTAAGTACATACATACGGTCACGTCTATATCCCTTGCGGGGTAGACAGACCCAACAGTCTTGAAAAGACTGCTAGGCCACGTTCAGCTGTTTGGCTTTAAGATAGAATTAAGATTCAAATAGTGACAAGTTGCTAGCCCATCGCCTAAAAAGGAATCCCAAGTTTGTAAGCCTATCCCTTAGTCGCCTTTTACTACTTCCATGGGAACGAGATGGAGTGGTCTTATTCTTTTTTTGTATTGGTGAACGGGAACCTATAATCAATCACGTCCCTATCCATTGCGGGGTAGACAGAGCGGGTCGTTCCGCTATATACGACACAAGCTGTGCCCGCGACTTCGTCCGCGTGGAATAGTTATTTTGGACATCATTGAAGCGCTCAAGGATGAATAATTTTCCCCGTTTTTTTTTATCACATTTTCCATTATTTCTTCGCTCCTTATAGTTGCAGCATGATGTTATATAGCCTAAAGCCTTCCTCGACAAATGGTCTATTTCAACACAAAAAGAATTTTTCAAATCGAACCAGTAGTTTCTGAGATTAGCGCGTTCAAACAAACAAACAAACAAACAAACGAACAAACTCTTCAGCTGCTTTATACTTTATTTTTTTATTTTAATAACATTATTTTATTTTTTTATTTAACTTATTTTATTTTTAGTATAGATAACATTACCCGTGCTCGTCTGCCTGCCTCTGTGGCGGCTCAGGACTGAGTATTGAAGAGTTTTGCTCTGTGCGCGAGCGGTCCGCATCGAGATCCAATTCCCCAGCCGGCTGCGTCGTAGACTCGCATTCGTCTGAAATTCAAAAATTCAAAAAAAATAATTCAAATATTTTTATTCATTATTATAGGATACTATATATCGCTTAATAATTGTCGTATGGTTTAACAACATTGGTTGACGTCAAACAAATTACTTAAAAACTAAGTTTACTGCCGCTTCCAAGGCGTCAGTGCAGAAGAAGCGGTAACAAACTGCACTGCAGCATTTTCTTCAACAACGTCAACTTCACAATATTAAATTATACTTAGAATAGAATGTGGACGAGAGAATACATTGTTTAATTTTATATATTTATGAGATTTAATATTTAAAAAAATAAAATATATATATATATATTTTATGGATTGCCAATTTTAAAAAGATTTATGTACAGAGTGTACTGAAATAGAATAGAATTTATCGACATACATACTATCTCTTCTTCTCCTTCAGCCCATATTCATCCACTGCTGGATGTATGTTGGCAATATTGCAATGTTATTATTATCTGTATTAAGTTGGTAACATTTAAGTTCAGATATAAGTTTTTACTTCTTCAAAATGGTTGCTTCTTGTCTATGTCAGTAAAATATGTTGTGCGAATAAATAAAACTGCAAGTTGAAATTAACATCATACATACATACATATGATCACGTCTATATCCCTAGCGGGGTAGACAGAGCCACCAGTCTTAAAAAGACTGATTGGCCACGCTCAGCTGTTTGGCTTAGTGATAGAATTGAAATTCAAATAGTGACAGGTTGCTAGCCCATCGCCTAAAAGAGGAATCTCAAGTTTATAAGCCTATCCCTTAGTCGCCTTTTACGACATCCATGGGAAAGAGATGGAGTGGTCCTATTCTTTTTAGTAATGGTGCCGGGAACCACACGGCACAAAAAAATTAACATCACTTTTTATTAATATCAAGAATGTAGGCCTCTAGTAATGCGCGCCATTCTCCACGGTTTTGTGCTTTTCTCGTCCACCTCCTTCCAGCAATCTTGACCAGATCGTCCGTCCATCTGATAGGTGGTTTACCCACATTCCGGCGACCATTTCTGGGTCTCCATTCTAGTACCACTTTGCCATAGCGTTCGTCTGTGGTACGGCATATATGGCCCGCCCATCGCTACTTCATACATACACATACATACATACATACATACAGACATACATACATACATACTATACATACAATGTATTCTCTCGTCCACATTCTATTCTAAGTTTAATCGATATTGTAAAGTTGACGTTGTTGAAGAAAATGCTGTAGTGGAGTTTGTTACCGCGTCTTCTGCACTGACGCCTTGGAAGCGGCAGTAAACTTACGTTTTAAGTAATTTATTTGACGTCAACCAATGTTGTTAAACTAAAAGTTTTGACAATTATTAAGCGATGTGAAGTATCCTATAATAATGAATAAAAAATTTGAATTTGATTATAATCACGTCTATATCCGTTGCGGGGTAGACAGAGCCAACAGTCTGATAGGCCACGTTCAGCTGTATGGTTTAATGGTAGAATTGAGATACAAAAAAAGACAGGTTGCTAGCACATCGCCAAAAAGAAGAATCTCAAGTTTATAAGGGATAGGTCCCTTAGTCGCCTTCTTTAACGACATCCATAAGAATGAGACGGAGTGGTCCTAAGTCAAGTTAGTGTCGATTTTGATTTTTTGTGCCCGGGGTGCGCTGTGTCTTGAAGCCCAGGGTGCGATATCAGCTGTATATTAGAGCCCAGGGTGCGATATCAGCTGTATATTAGAGCCCAGGGTGCGATATCAGCTGTATATTAGAGCCCAGGGTGCGATATCAGCTGTATATTAGAGCCCAGGGTGCGATATTGGCTGTTTAAGAGCCCAGGGTGCGATATTGGCTGTTTTAGAGCCCAGGGTGCGATATTGGCTGTTTAAGAGCCCAGGGTGCGATATTGGCTGTTTTAGAGCCCAGGGTGCGATATTGGCTGTTTAAGAGCCCAGGGTGCGATATTGGCTGTTTTAGAGCCCAGGGTGCGATATTGGCTGTTTAAGAGCCCAGGGTGCGATATTGGCTGTTTTAGAGCCCAGGGTGCGATATTGGCTGTTTAAGAGCCCAGGGTGCGATATTGGCTGTTTTAGAGCCCAGGGTGCGATATTGGCTGTTTTAGAGCCCAGGGTGCGATATTGGCTGTTTTAGAGCCCAGGGTGCGATATTGGCTGTTTAAGAGCCCAGGGTGCGATATTGGCTGTTTTAGAGCCCAGGGTGCGATATTGGCTGTTTTAGAGCCCAGGGTGCGATATTGGCTGTTTAAGAGCCCAGGGTGCGATATTGGCTGTTTTAGAGCCCAGGGTGCGATATTGGCTGTTTAAGAGCCCAGGGTGCGATATTGGCTGTTTTAGAGCCCAGGGTGCGATATTGGCTGTTTAAGAGCCCATGGTGCGATATTGGCTGTTTTAGAGCCCAGGGTGCGATATTGGCTGTTTAAGAGCCCAGGGTGCGATATTGGCTGTTTTAGAGCCCAGGGTGCGATATTGGCTGTTTAAGAGCCCAGGGTGCGATATCAGCTGTATATTAGAGCCCAGGGTGCCTTATTGGCTGTTTCTTTAGAGCCCGGGGTACGCCGTGTCTTGAAGCCCAGGGTGCGATATCAGCTGTATATTAGAGCCCAGGGTGCGATATCAGTGCCGTGTGGTTCCCGGCACTATTACAAAAAAGAATAGGACCACTCCATCTCTTTCCCATGGATGTCGTAAAAGGCGACTAAGGGATAGGCTTATAAACTTAGGATTCCTCTTTTAGGCGATGGGCTAGCAACCTGTCACTATTTGAATCTCGGTTCTATCATTAAGCCAAATAGCTGAACGTGGCCATTCAGTCTTTTCAAGACTGTTGGCTCTGTCTACCCCGCAAGGGATATAGACGTGATCATATGTATGTATGTATGTATGCGATATCAGCTGTATATTAGAGCCCAGGGTGCGATATTGGCTGTTTCTTTAGAGACCGGGGTCCGCTACTATCTGTGTGATTTAGAGCCCGGGGTGCGCCATAAGTTATATTTTAGAGCCCGGGGTGCGCCATAAGTTATATTTTAGAGCCCGGGGTGCGCCATAAGTTATATTTTAGAGCCCGGGGTGCGCCATAAGTAAGGTGACCATACGTCCCGCTTTCGGCGGGATTGTCCCGCTTTCAGGCTGTCTGTCCCGCTGTCACCAGCGAGAGCAAAAATGTCCCGCTTTTGAATGCAAACCAAATTTTTATTCTTATTCTATATCAACATTGCACTCAAATCTCACTGACGAGAACCAGAAATACTAAATGTACGGACAAAATATTTTTACTGTTTTATAATATGTATAGATAATTATTTATAATTAACTTATATATTAAGTATATAGTACTTATATTTTTTTATTTACTTATATACAAAATTCCGTAAGCGTCCCGCTCTGACGCAAAAAAAAATGGTCACGTTAGCCATAAGTCATATTTTAGAGCCCGGGGTGCGGTATCAAGTGTGTCCAATTACTAGTCGTTCTATCATGCTCTGCTTACTATATCGGCTTTTTAGAGCCCGGGGTGCGCTATCAGGTGTGTATCTTCAGGGCCCGGGGATCGCTTTCTAATTCTGAGCTTTTTTTTTACGGGACAAATTATACTGATTGAGTTAGCCTCGCAGTAAGTTCGAAACTTGTGTTACGAGATACTAACTCAACGATACTATATTTTACAATAAATACTTATATAGATAAACATCCAAGACCCAGGACAATCAGAAAAAGTTCTTTTCTCATCACGCCCTGGCCGGGATTCGAACCCGGGACCTCCGGTGTCACAGACAAGCGTACTACCGCTGAGCCACAGAGGCCGTCAGTCCGTCGAGTTGCGCTATCAGGGCTCTTTAGAGTCTGGATTGCGCTATCAGATGTCTTTAGTCTGCGGTGCGCTATCTTATTTAGAGGTACATTACCCCTCTCACCTGACACCTCCTCCTCAGGTATAGCCGTGGACTGCTTATCCTGGGCCCGCCTGCGCACCAGCTCCGCTATGACGCCGTGCAGCTCCGCCAGCCGAGCGTCATGCGCGCGCGCAGCCGCGGCGGACCGCTGTCTCTCAGCTGTCAAAGCTCTCGCGAGCGCGTCCCTTTCAGCTCGGAGACTGGCGAAGTCCTCACGACTGGTCTGGGAGGCGACCTGGAATGAGGGTGGAGTTTTGAGAGAAGAAGAAGAAGAAGAAGTTTTAAGAGGAGATATGGATTTGGGATGGGTTGGGAAGGACTGACAGCGGATGAGAAAGCATTAGCAGATAAATCACGCCTCTTTTCTGGGGGAGTAGGCAGCGACTACATCTTTCCACTTGCCACAATCCCTACATACTTCCATCACTGCCGTGTGGTTCCCGGCACCAATACAAAAAAGAATAGGACGTTGCATTCTGCTAAGTATTTATAAATAATAAATGTATTAAACGAGCGCGTAACGTAATGCCGTGTGGTTCCCGGCAACAAAACAAAAAAAGAATGGGACCACTTCATCTCTTTCCCATGGATGTCGTAAAAGGCGACTAAGGGATAAGCTTACAAACTTGGGATTCTTTTTTAGGCGATGGGCTAGCAACCTGTCGCTAGTTGAATCTCAAATCTATCGTTAAGCCAAATAGCTGAACGTGGCCTATCAGTCTTTACAAGACTGTTGCCTCTTTCTACCCCGCAAGGGATATAGACGTGACCTTATGTATGTAGTATGTATTCCATCACTACATCCACATTTACAAGTCTCCCCTTACAAGCACGGCGGTTCAGAATACCTACTTGACATGATGTGTCAAGTTAAACCCCTCCTCAAATCTTCAAACCTACCATAGTGACGAATCCGTTTTGCCCAGGCGCCGGGGGCGCCGTCACAGGCCTCAAACTGGAATACCTCCACGACGATTCCCTGGACATCTCCTCATCCCCCACGTTTGGACAGCAAAGGTACCAGCTCCTGCTTCTCCTCACCCCGATGTTAGACTCCAGCTGAGTCAGGGGCAGTCTCCCGACCACCTCCAGCTCAGCCAACAAGGGTTCCTTCTCCTTCTGCTCGGGCATTGGAAAAGTACCAGCTGTGGAGTAAGTCTCCTCGGGATTCCTCGAGTTCTCCGGCGTAGAATACTCCGGCAGACTGAACTTCCTGTCCCTAAACGGCGGTACCTCTGTAACAGGACCATCGTCGACGATATTGGACTCTGTGTATTCTTCTGGATTCTTCAACGGGTTTGGTAAGTCCTGGTCTTTCCGTTTCAGGCGTTCAAGGTCAGCGTAGTAATACGCCGTCGAGCGAGGAGGCTCGGTGGTCGCTGCCCTGGTCCCAGCAAGGGTGGTTATTTTCATTGTGGGCACTCCTTTTTTTTCTTATTTTTTTAATTTGTACACTAATTTACGGCTGTGGCTAGATTGTATGGCAAGTGGATTTTTAAACAAACAGCTGAACGTGGTCAATCAGTCTTTTCAAGACTGTCGGCTCTGTCTACCCCGTAGCAGATATAGACGTGATTATATGTAGGTATGTATAAGCTCGCGTTCAGAAGTTTGGGATCTCAGAACAATTTATTAAACATGTTCAAAATTTGGGATGTATGTAGTATGTATGTATGGATTTTTAAATACTTCGACAGAGATTATGTGGTACTAGAGGCCGCCCGCGACTTCGTCCGCGTGGAAACCCTATCATAACAATAAATCCTGCTGCCAAACCATTAACGATTAATGTTTGATCAGTTATATCGAGTACTCGTGAACCTATTTGACTGACAATTAGGTCACATTGCGTCATTTTATGACTTCAATGATGTCACTTGTCTAAATTAAATCCAAGTCTGTTAAGTCATCTTAGAGTACATATACCAATTACTCATATGTTTGGAAGACTAGCATTTTTTTAAGCTAATGCCTATCAAGGACACCTGCACTTAACCTTTCTGCATTTATACAAATTGTACGTACAGTAGAGTCACAAAGGATGCCGTGAAAGGCGACTAAGGTGAAGGCTAATAAACGTGTAGTTCTCACCATAAATATAAAAAAAATATGAGGGCCACTCCATCTCTTTCCTATGGATATCGTAAAAGGCGACTAAGGGATAGGCATATAAATTTGGGATTCTTCTTGTAGGCGATAGGCAAGCAACATGTCACTATTTTAATCTCAATGCCATCATTAAGCCATACAGCTGAACGTGGTTTTTCAGCCTTTTCAAAACTTTTGGCTTTGTCTACCCCTCAAGGGATACAGACGTGACTTTATATACATATGTATCAGCTCACGTTCAGAAGAACTTATTTGGGATCTCAGAACAATGAATAGTCAGTAATAAGTCGGCCTCTGTGGTGCAGCGGTTGTACGCTTGTCTGTGACACCGGAGGTCCCGGGTTCGAATCCCGGCCAGGGCATGATGAGGAACGAACGTTCTCTGATCGGCCTGGGTGTTGGATGTTTATCTATAAAAGTAAGTATTTATTATAAAATATTGTATCGTTAGTATCTCGTAACACAAGTCACGAACTCACTTCGAGGCTAACTCGATCTGGGTAATATGTAAAAAAAAAACCATGCTCAGAGTTTGGATTGCAAGAGTTCATACATCAAGCAAAACTAAACCACATGGTGCAACCGTCCAGTTGCCACAATGTGTTGGTTTCTGTTAGAATTAATATCAAAATAATGTATTTAATGTACTACTAGCGCCCTCTATGTTGTATCGTTGTAACTGCCTACCTAATGTCATTGTCAAGAAATAAATTTAGTCTTTCATCAACCACAGTACACGTTTTATTAGTTTCCTCGCGACATTTCATCCTCGCCGTAACAAAATCACGTGTAGTCATAGAATTGGAAAGAGAGAAATAAATACATCGTTGTTTCAAATACGCAGTTAGCCATCCAGCCGAACGTGGCCTTTCAGCTTTTTCGAGACTGTTCGACTCTGTGAGCCTTTCCCTTAGAATAGAATAGAATAGAATAGATTTATTTTCAAAATTGGATACAAGGTATCACTTATTGACGTCACATAACTTAAATCTAATTATAACTACTACCGCTTCCAAAGCGCATGTGTAGAAGAAGCGGCGGAACAAACTACACTGCAGCATTTTCATAGGACGTCAATTTACAAATATAGATCTCTTAAATCTAAATCGTGGACGAATGCACATTGTCTACATTAAAAAACATGTATGAATGTAGAACTGATTATGTCAATATGAGTCGCATTTATCGACTTCCATGGAAAAGAGTATGGAGTGGTCCTATTCTTTGTTTTGTATTGGTGCCGGGAACCACACGGCAAATATTTGCACCAGCATCTAAAAACATTTGGCCTTGAATATGTATGAATAAAAATGGACTTTAATCACAAGCTTTAAGGTCTAAGCTAGTCCTTTAGTTGTCAAGGTACAGTTACACAAATATAAACTCTAATTACCAGTTTTAAGGTCTAAAATTATTGGTTAGAGTTCTAGGTACTTAGGGTGGAGGGTGTGGGGGTAATGAAGCGGTGGGGTTTTGCCAAAAATGGCGCAGATTTTTGTTGTAATTGCACGTAGATTTTCGTATCATCATCTATCCTTAATGTAATGCCGTGTGGTTCAGGGCACTTCAGAATAGGACCACTCCACATCTTCTCCACGGACATCATTCACTGCACCTATTTAATTATTTACCTACCTACATTGTTTATTTATTGTAGTTTTTATGTATATGTTTTTAATTAAGTATAATTATTTTATTTTACATTTTGTGTAGGTCTTTGTGCATCCTTATCCAAATAAATATGTTTATTACTTTCGGCTTTTCATGTTGACTAAAATTGCCATTTACAGTATATAAATCAGACGAATAGGTTTTGTGATATAGTCGTTATAAGCAATTTGCAGCGAAACATTTAATACGGCGAACCAGCGTTCTTTCTAATACGCGTGACCACCTGACCGTCCCCCCGACTTCCACGCGGACGAAGTCGCGGGCACAGCTAGTCTATACTAATATTATAAAGCTGAAGTTTGTTCGTTTGTTTGAACGCGCTAATCTCAGGAACTACTGGTTCGAATTGAAAAATTATTTTTGCGTTGAATAAACCATTTATCGAGGAAGGCTTTAGGCTGTATAACATCACGCGGCCTCTAGTCATAAATAAATAATGGCAATAATTTTGTAGGCAACCTTTTTTCTAGACGCCATAGCAACGGTTGCCATGATTTTGTTTGTTAGAGATATGTCAAAAAATTATATTTTATTGTCAAAGGTTCTTAATTTTTACGGTGAATAATATAGACATTTTTAACTGATCATTTCTCTCCTCTTTTCTCCTTCTATCTTCTGTAGCGGATAAATAACTTTATAACTATACTTCTGTTAGAAAAGACCAAATTATACAAGAACAATTTGGAAATTTGACATGTCTGTCATAACATGTCAAATACATTATCCTAAAATTATTTTCCTTTATTGTTCTGAATTTACAGCTAGAAGATAAAATTATAGTGAATTGAGCACAGCCAAGAATATATTATAAAATTTTCAATTAATTTTCACCCAGGAAGCCCAGTAAAAGAAATTTCCGAAGTCCGTACCGACATATTGATTATAACTATTGTCAGCTGCTATTTACCTGGATTTTGATTTGGATTGGATTTACCTTTGGAAATACAAAGTTTTATTAATAACTTACATATTATAGTGCGTGAGCACGTGCTGTGTTGCTCAGCATTTATGTGAATAAATGTTGTTTCAAGGAAAAATACCTAGATCATGTATGCACGCCAGCAAGTTCAATGTCATCCAAGGATTATTCGATTTTCTATTTTTTCTGATGTACTCACAAACTTTCGCATTTACACCTAATATTAGTAGGATTTAGTTTTCTTTTTTATTGAGTCTTTTTATACTTTGTAATTTTATTACCTCTTTCCTGAACTGCGCCTGCTGTCCCCTCATGCAGTGTTGTGTCTGTGCTAGAACTTTCACAACACTAAGAGGTTTACATATTCATCAGTCCCGCATCCATCAAGTACGTATTATCCAATCCACTCCATTACCTTATTCTGCCAATTGTAGCAACACACCCTCAGATAATACAGTTCCCCTACAGACCCTTCTATGCCAACTCAAACATAACACACCAATCATCAAACGAGTGCCCCGGGGTGCGAGAGCCCCCGTAGCCGACGCTCTATCGGAAATCATAAACACCTGCGTTAATTCAAATAATCTAGAGTCGTGGCAGAAACTTCTTACATTTTCATTTAAAATTTTACACGTTTCTGAAAACAATGACAATCTCACTCTTACGAGAAAAATAAAAAATAATATTGCCTCACAAAATCTTCCGTCAAATCAAAAGTTCAAGATCACCACAACATATAGTAATGATATCTCGAAAAAAGTTGAACAAAAAATACACGACGGGGATCTTAGAGGTGCTACCCGTCTGTTGTTTTCTAACGACAAAATTGCACCAGATACACCAGAGACCTCAGCTGCGCTTCTATCCAAACACCCCCCAGGTCCTTCCACTCCTCTGTTTGTAGACCCTCCAACAGATTCTTCCGCTTGTCTTCATGCTTCTGAGAAAGACGTAAAAGAAGCCCTTGCCTCATTTCCCAAAGGATCGGCGTCTGGCCTTGACGGTATCTCCCCGCAGCATTTGATAGATTTGACCAGTTACGGCACTGGAGTAGCGGGTAATAATGTCCTAACAAGCATTACCAAACTAATTAATCTTATGCTGCTGGGAGATGTCTGTCAGGACGTGTCAGCGGTGATCTATGGGGCGAATCTTATTGCCCTGACCAAAAAGGACGGTGGTATACGCCCCATTGCTGTAGGGTCTACGTTCAGACGGTTAGCTGCTAAAGTGTGCGTTCGGCTCACTCGCCATAAATTACAAAATCTTTTTGAGCCCGTACAGGTTGGTTTCGGCACACGTGGAGGGTGTGAAGCTGCAGTGCATGCCGTGCGCACCTTTACTCATTCCAATATGTGCGAAGTTCTTTTAAAACTAGATGTCAAAAACGCCTTTAATTCGGTCAACAGGGATACCTTGCTGAATGAAATTAAATTGCATGTTCCGGAATTGTACAACTTTTTATTACAATGCTACCATACTCCTTCAAAATTAGTACACAAATATAATGAGATTGATTCGGCCACGGGTTGTCAGCAGGGTGATCCCCTCGGTCCAGCTATTTTCAGTTTGGCAATTAACTCAATAATTCACGGTTTAAATTCAAAATTAAACATATGGTACCTTGATGACGGAACCCTAGGTGGAGACTTTAAAACAGTTTTGAAAGATTTAATTGATATAAAAAACAAGTTCTCTAATATTGGTCTGGAATTAAATTTTGATAAATGTGAATTATATATTTCTGAAACTTTAAATACATCTTTGGCATCTCAAATTATTCAAAATTTTAATAACATAGCCCCTAATATAAAAATTTTGACAAAAGATAGTCTCTACCTACTTGGTTCACCGATATTTGATGAGGCCATACCTTCCCTTCTTAGTAAATCAATTTCAAAATTCACTGATTATTCGGACCGCCTCACCAAAATTAGCAGTCACTCTGCGTTATTCGTTCTAAAATTCTGTTTATTCATACCAAAATTAACTTACCTGCTCCGTTGTTGCCCTATTTGGAAATACCCCACTTTGGTCCAACCTATTGATCAACTTTTAAAAAATAAAATTGAATTAATACTCAACATAAGTTTTGGCGAAGAGGCATGGACCCAAGCCTCCCTTCCAATTAGGAATGGAGGCTTAGGAATCCGAAAAATTTCTTGTGTAGCCCTGCCGGCCTTCTTGTCCTCTATCCACAGCACATCTAATCTCGTAGGTAATATTCTTAAGGTCCCTGCGACTACAAACTACGAGATTGCGTGCTTGGATGAGGCCACAAATGCCTGGCTAACCGGACCGAGTCCAAATCTACCCTTCAAGCTACAAAGCCAAAGGGCCTGGGATTCCATTTCATCTAATTTTATTTTCAGTTCTCTTTTGGAAAATTCCTTTAGCAGAGATAGGGCTAGACTATTAGCCGTGTCCAGACCAGAGTCCGGACATTGGCTTCATGCCTATCCATCTCCTGCTTTAGGAACTTTTCTAAATCCCCTAACTCTTCGCGTGGCTGTCGGTCTCAGAGTCGGGGCTGAAGTCTGTGTGGACCACAGCTGTGCCTCTTGTGGGGTTTCTGTTGATCGTCTAGGTCACCATGGTCTTGCCTGCTCCTCGGGTGCCGGCCGCCAATCCCGCCATGCTGCTCTCAATGACATCCTGAGACGGGCGCTTGTCAGCGCCGACGTCCCCGTGGCCCTTGAGCCCCAGATCGTGCGAGACGATGGCAAGCGCCCCGACGGGATGTCATTGATACCCTGGCGCATGGGTCGCGCGCTGGTCTGGGACGCCACTTGCGCAGATACGCTGGCGGCGTCCTACCTCCCTGCGACCAGTAAACAGGCTGGTGCGGCGGCGGACGCCCGGGAGCGCTTCAAGACCAATAAATACAGTTGTCTTGGCACCCAGTACGAGTTCGTACCGTTTGGTGTCGAGACACTTGGTCCTTGGGGCAAGGGCGCGCGGAAGCTCCACAAGGCGCTCAGCAAACGCCTGAGGGAGGCAACAGGAGACCCTCGCGCGGGCAGCTTTCTTGCGCAGCGTATTGCTATTGCAATACAGCGCGGGAATGCTGCCTGCGTGATGGGAACCCTTCCTAGGGGTCCAAATTTAAACAATAATGTATTTAGCTTGTAATTTAGAATAGTTTTTTTTTATTATTATTATAAAATAATTAATATTAGTTTAAATTATTTAATTAGGTATATTTATTATTAGTACTTTTCTGTTTAATTATAAACAATTGTATGTAATATTTATAAACAAATAAAATTCCAAAGAACAATTTATTTCTTATTAAATTACAATGTATCGTATCTTAGTTCAATTTCGCTTCTTTTTTTAAATTTTTTTTAAAAAGCGCGGTTAACTCTGAACGTCAAAATCTGTGTTGCCAACAAAAAAAAATACTATTTTTTTAATAATGTTAACACTTCCTGCAATTTTTAGCTAACAGTCACACCCCACCCCCAAATGATGGATATCTGTAATCTCATCTCATTTTTGGAATGAAATAGATCGGTCTCATAGGCGAGGGATTTCTATAAGTTATTTTTATAATACCTTGTTATTAGCTTATAGTGTTAGTTAATATATTATTACTCTGTCTAACCCGCAAGGGATGTAGATGTTATTATTATCCCTTAGTCACCTTTTACGACGTCCATGGGAAAGATTTAGTGAGGAGGAGTGGCTCTGTTCGTTTATTTATTGGTGCCGTGAACCACACGGCACTATAATGTTAGTTGAGATAGATAACATTCTCTAATTGTTTATAATAATCATTTTTCTAAGTTCCCCCTACATATCTTACTACTAATACGTTATCCTTTTTCTTTTGCGCAATGTGCAAAAAGGCACGTTTTGATTTTGACAAATCACCCGATGTAGCGGCCACCCACCACCCGGCGGTGGGAGAAGGGGGGGGGGGGGGGTGACCTTGACCTCGCCAGACAGATGGTAAGGCTATCTGGATATGCGCGAACTAGGTAACGCAATCTACTTGTGTTTAAAGATATACTTTATCTCCTTACATACGTACATACATATGGTCACGTCTATATCCCTTGCGGGGTAGACAGAGCCAACAGCCTTGGAGACTGAATGGCCAAGTTCAGCTATTTGGCTTAATGATAGAATTGAGATTCAAATAGTGACAGGTTGCTAGCCCATCGCCTTAAAAAAAGAATCGTAAATTTATTTTCTTCGTTTATCGAAATTTAGGCCGAATATTTTCGTGTGCCGTGTGGTTCCCGGCACACTAGATAAGAATAGGACCACTTACACACGGAATCGTAAAAACGACTGGAAATAAACGTGACATTCTTCTTGTAGACGATGGGCTAGCAACCTGTTACTATTTGAATCTCAATTCTATCATCAAGCCAAACAGCTGAACGTGAGCTTAGTCTCTACGAGACTGTTGGCTCTGTCTACCCCGTATGGGATATAGACGTGAATATATATATATATATATGTTTGTAGCTATACTTATATATACTACTAGCTGTCCCAGAAAACGTTGTTTTGCCATATAAATAATTTTTAATTTACATACATACGTACCTACATAAAATCACGCCTCTTTCCCGGTGGGGTAGGCAGAGACTACATCTTTCCACTTGCCACGAAGTTGTAATTTCTAGTTATAAATAATGTTAGGGGTAGACTGGACAACCCTTATCACTAAGGAGTATGAAAAATGAATGTCGGCCGATTCTCAGACCTGCTGAATATGCTCTCAAAATTTCATGATAATCGGAGGAGTACGGGAATGAACATTGTGACACGAGATTTAATATATAAGATTGTAATACCTGACTTTATTTATATATACGAGTATATACTATTTATTTAAGAATTATCTATGTGGCTTATTCCAGAGTTACGTAAGACATCAATATCGACTCAAGCAAGGTCGCGCAGGGCTCCCACGATAAGATACCTAGGTCGTGACCTAGCCTGGAACTAAGTACTAAGTAACTACCGACATTTTGTTAGCTAAGCCTTACAACTAACAACTAGTCCTAACTAACAAAATGTTGGTTGTTAGTAATTAGCTGCTAAGTTATGCCTATAGTATAACTCCTCTTTCCCATGCATGTCGTGAAAGGCGACTAAGGGATAGGCTTGTAAACTTAGGATTCTTCTTTTAACCGATGGGCTAGCAACCTGTCACTATTTGAATTTAAATTCAAGGTTTAAACCAAACAGCTGAATGCGGACTTTCAATCTTTTAATGACTGTTGGCTGTCTACCCTGCAAGGGATATAGACGTGATTATATATGTTATGTCAAACCTTTGTATAATTTGCATAAACTGAAGCGTCCGAGCATGAGAAAAGAGTTCCCCAGACCGCCGAGCTTGCATGAAGAGAGTTATGAATGTGGACGAAGCGAAGGAAGTGTGCAGAGATCGTGGCTAGTGGAAAGATGTAGTCTCTGCCCACCTCTCCGGGAAAGAGGCGTTATTTATGTATGTACTGAAGGCCGCCCGCGACTTCGTCCGCACGGAAACCCTATCAATCCCGCGAGAACTCCGGGATAAAAGGCCTATATGTTATTCTGGGTTTTCAGCTGCCTACATATGAAATTTCAACATAATCGGTTAAGTAGTTTTTGGGTGAAAGAGTAACAAACATCCATACTGACATCCTGACGTACTCACAAACTTTCGCATCTACTACTCTGTCAAGAAAGTAGCGGGAAAAGATCAATAATACACAAACTGTTTGTTATTCATCCAAATTTATTTTATCACCTTCAAAATATGCTCCTTTAGAAACGATACACTTACGCCAACGAATAATCCAATCATCAAAACATTTTTAAACGCTGTTTCCGGAATTGAGGTCAGTTCTCGCCGCGAATTCTCTTTTATGTCTTCTACCGATTGATAACGGGTGCCACGAAGTGGTAATTTGAGTTTAGGAAAAAGAAAAAAGTCGGCTGGAGCCATATCTGGTGAATATGGTGGTTGCTCGATGGTATTTGTTGAGTGTTTGGTTAAAAATTCGTTCACAATGATGGCCTTGTGCGAAGGTGCATTATCATGGTGCAAAATCCAAGAATTTTCTTTCCACAAATCTGGCCTTTTTCGTCGGATTTGCTCTCTTAAACGCCGCATAACACTCAAATAATATTCCTTATTTACCGTTTGACCTTCCGGCAAGAATTCCGAGTGCACAACACCGCGATAGTCAAAGAAAACAGTCAACATGACTTTGACTTTTGAACGACTTTGGCGTGGTTTTTTCGGTTTCGGTTCAGTTGGAAGGCGCCACTCCGAAGCTTGTTGACTAGTTTGCATGTCAAACTCGTAAACCCACGTCTCGTCACCAGTAACAATGCGTTTCATGAATGTTGGGTCGGAATTGACTCGTTCTAGCATGTCCTCAGCGACTCTCATGCGATTGAGTTTTTGAAAAAAATTCAGGTCTTTTGGGACTAGCCGAGCGGCAACATGTTTCATACCCAAATTATTAGTTAAAATGGTACGGATCGACTAGTGAGATACAGAAAGTTCGGTGGCTATCTCTCTCAAAGTTGAATGAGGATTTTCAGTCACTATTTCCTTCACTTTTGCGATGTTAACTTCAGTTGCAGACGTTGATGGCCTACCAGAGCGAGGCAAATAATCCATCACATCTCGACCGCTTTTGAACGCTTTGTACCACTCATAAGCACGAGTTTTTGATAAAGTCGATACACCGTAAGCCTTCTGTAACATTTTCAGTGACTCCGAACACGATATTCCATTGGCAATGCAAAATTTAAGACAAACTCTTTGTTCGATGTTTTTATCCATTATGAAATTAGCAATACACACTAGATATGATATAACTAAAAATAGCACTGTATTTAATGTAAACAACAGATGCAACTCAAACTCCGCGCCAAAATGGAAAACAGTTGTGCCAATCTAACAACAACAAAAAAAACAAAAATTTGAATTTGGAACCATAAATAAATAATCCATTCCCGATACTTTTCTGACTGAATGTATACTAATACTAGAGGCCGCCCGCGACTTCGTCCGCATGGAAACCCTATCAATCCCGCGGGAATTCTGGGATAAAAAGTAGCCTATGTGTTATTCTGGGTCTTCAGCTACCTACATACCAAATTTAATGGTAATCGGTTCAGTAGTTTTTGCGTGAAAGAGTAACAAACATCCATACATCCATACAAACTTTCGCCTTTATAATAGTAGTAGGATTATAAAGCTGAAGATTGTGTTTGTTTGATTGAACGCGCTAATCTCAGGAACTACTGGTTCGAATTGAAAAATTGAATAGACAATTTATCGAGGAAGGCTTGAGGCTATACATATAACATATAATGCAACTTTAAGGAGCAAAGAAGTAATAGAAAATGTGAAAAAAAAGGCGGGGAAAATTATTCATCCTTGAAGGCTTCAATGATGGCCAAAATAACTATTCCACGCGGACGAAGCCGCGGTCATAGCTAGTTAATAATTTTAGTAGGATGTACGAGTCGAGTATGTATGAAGCGTCTTGTCCAACAGTGACGACAATGACACAAACAATACTGGCATATAACCGTTAAACAATTAACATACAGACACAAATAAGTGGCTGTGTACAATGACGAGGGTGCAGAAATGTAACTCAACACTAAACCTTAGTCGCTTTTTACGATATACATCCATATGTAGTGGTTCTTATTCCAAAGTGGCGGAAACCACACGCCAATGTCAATATAAAAAGTGACCAAGCGTAATAAGTAAAAATATTACACAGCTGAACGTGGCCTATCAGTCTTTTCAAGACTGTTGGTTCTGTCTACCCCGTATGGGATACAGACGTGATTATATGTATGTATGTATTACATAAACCTAGCTATTTTTCTGACCTGGTTCATGTCTAGCTACTTGCTGTTCATGATGTCCGTCTCCCAGTCCACTTGAGTTCCTACACCACATATATTTCACTTCATCCACATTGATATGCCGTGTGGTTCCCGGCAGCAATAAAAAAAGAATTGAGTCACTCCATCTCTTTCCTATGTCGTAAAATGCGAGTAAGGGATAGGCTTAAAAACTTGGGATTCTTCTTTTACGGTGATGGGCTAGTAACCTGTCACAATTTGAATCTCAATTCTATCATTAAGCCAAACAGCTGAACGTGGCCAATCAGTCTCTTCAAGACTGTTGGCTCTATCTACAGGTATGTATCTTTATTTTCTGACTGACCACTGAAAATAGGTTTTACCTATATCCTCCATTTTTGTTCCAAACTCAAGGTTAACTAACAAAAGACTGATATGATTTTAAACTCAGACATATTTGGACTGGAGTCTTTGTTCACGGAACTATTGTCTTGACTCCATGATTTATGACTGCAGACATTAAAAGGAGGGTACTCAATAGTTTTTTTTTCACCATTTGAAAATTTGTGGTCACAGTAAGCCCTGTTCAGGGTTAAATTAATTAATCAGCTGATAAGACATTTAAATAAGTTTAACATGGTTTTAATTGTGTTTTGAAGGCATCATAACAGTCAGACAATTATGATGCATATGGTGTATTGTTTTTTTTTTGTTGAAATCCTATCAAATTTAAATGCAAAAGTGGGTAAGGATGTGCAAATGTTTGATACCTACTCTATCACACGAAAACTAGTGAACAAACTTTTATGAACCTTTGCAGTAACTTAGCTTAAACTCCTAATGTTTATAAATAAAAAAATTTAAGGCTGAAAAAAGTGACAGGCAACAAGCAGTTTTTATGTAGCTAGCTTAAAATAAGGAATTTTGTTGATTCTATGGCAATAAAAATTAACTGTAATTTTATTTTTTTTGTTATGGTATTGCTAAATTCACAAAAATATATAACAGTAGGGAACAAGGTATAACTACCTCATCTTACAGAGTTGGATTAGGTATACTAAAGAAATTTGATCTTGAAATCTGCTTTTAGAAAACTACTTATATGTATACCTATGCTGTAGACATTTTAGAGTGAAAATTAAATAAATAACTTATAAATTATAGGAACACAATCAATTCCCAGAAACTGCGGGCAACTTTCACGTTTGCTAATATTGTAACCGAAACTTTCTATTTTAATTGCTGCCTAAAAAATTTAACCAAAACAATAAAAAATCCACTATACCATACAGCCAAAAACAATTTCACATTTTTCCGAAAATAAAAATGGTACACCACTTTTCGAAAAGGGAAAACAAATCCACCAATGACGTCACACTGCACTCAAGTAGGTCACCAATACCGTTGCACCGATAATATGGAACACAAAAACTTCGAAATTGCGAAACGAAAATTCCCGCTTCTTTTCTTAATTTGTACACGAGATATCCATCAGGACGAGAGGCGGTTCATTATTGATTGATTCCGAGGTTTATTTATAGACGTAACACGTTATTTCGAGACGGAATCTGGTTTTGTTTTATTTGTTTTGATGACGTACAAACGCAATGCAGTTCAACACGGGCGCCCGTGACGTAGCGCGGCGCGGAATGGCGCATTTTCATTGGGTTGCCATGACTGTGTTTTTAATTACCCCGATATAAAAGACATAAAAATAATAGTAGTAGTATGGTAGTCTCTGCCTACCCCTCCAGGAAAGAAGCGTGATTTTATGTATGTATGTATAAAAATAATAATATATTAGTGAAAGGACAGCAGTAATAGAAATTTCAAAAGTGATGTTTATTACATTATTATCAAAATAAGTATAAGAACAAGTATGTACTTATACATAACAGATTTGATTTTAGTTAATTATAGTTAGTTAATTATTTACAAGAAATGAAAATCAAACCCTAGGACATCTGATGAGATGCTTTAATCATCACCTAATTAATAGATAAATTAATAATTCCAATAATACCCTAAAAATCAGTAAACTTCATTTATCTAGCAACACCGATTAAAATGTCAATTGAACACATTGCACTATCACGGTCCTCTAACTCACTTTTACCTCACTTTTATTCCGAACCGTCGCAACCATTTTCTTCTACCTACATTTTGATTTTAGAGAGATAAGCTATTATGTCTACATTTATCATTTAAAACATTTAAGAGATCTATATTTGTAAATTGACGTCCTATGAAAATGCTGCAGTGTAGTTTGTTCCGCCGCTTCTTCTACACATGCGCTTTGGAAGCGGTAGTAGTTATAATTAGATTTAAGTTATGTGACGTCAATAAGTGATACCTTGTATCCAATTTTGAAAATAAATCTATTCTATTCTATTCTATTCATTAAAAACAAACTAAGTGTAAAAATGGGGAATGTTCGATTCGAGTCGCAACCGTGGTAAGGGCCATCCCACGCGTTATTCAATAAATTATTGAGTAACTTACAATACAAAATGTATGTAGTTTGTTTACTTTCCTTTTATTGTTGTGGGTTAAACATGAGCCCGCCTGTGTGCCAGTACAGCCAGCGACAAAAGTACTTAACGTCCTCTTATATAAATACACTCGGGTTACATTCTTGTTCCTGACTTTAGTCACTTTTGCGTTCTCACCACTCTGGAGAGGAGCGCGGGGTTCATCTCTAAACACGATATAGAAGTGGGTAAGTCAGGTTACTAACCCGAAGACATTTGTTACCGCTTCTTCTGCACTGACGCCTTGGAAGCGGCAGTAAACTTAGTTTTAAGTAATTTATTTGACGTCAACTAATGTTGTGAAACTAAAAGATTTGACAATTATTAAGCGATATGAAGTAGGTATCCTATAAAAATGAATGAACATTTTGAATTTAGAATTTGAATTTTGAAGCGTCGCGAATCCGACTACCTGGCATAGACAAGAATGTGGATGAAGTGAAAAAAGGAACGCAGGAATAGCGGCAAGTGGAAAGATGTAGTCTTTGCCTGCCGCTCCGGGAAAGAGCCGGAGAAAAAAAAAATTGAACGTCCTTTTTTTTCGAGTTGGTTCAAGACTAATTAAAAATAGAAAGTCATTGCCCCCGGAAGTTTTACCAAGACGGATATGGATTCTATTGAATTGCATTCCATACCTATTAAGTAGTATAATACTGATACTATATGTAGCGGGAGCGATATGTTTCGGCTCGACCGCCACCAAAGGGAAGATCATCCGCCATGCTAGGTGTTATGCCTGGGGAACCGCGCGACAGACGATGTTGTGTCAGAGGTTGTATGTATGCTCCAATCCGTGAAATCTTTGCTTGCGCGATTTAGCGATATTTTTGAGTGATAGCGTCGCGTAATTTTATTTTTGTGACTTGTGGCGTAGAGATGTCGCCATCTATATCTATACATATAATAAATCTGTAGAAAGGTCAATTCTGTACATTGAAAATATTGAAAAAATAAATAGCAGGGGGTGTTACTGGATCGATACCAAACACAAAAATGTGATTAAAAAAATTTTTGTCTGTCTGTCTGTATGTTCAGGCATCACGTGAAAACTAACGGTTCGATTTTGATGAAACTTGGTATAATTATACCTTATTATCCTGGGCGTAAAATAGGATACTTTTTATCCCGAAAAAATACGAAGAAAAAAAAATCTTAATTTTTCAGTTTATCCATAGACGTTGTTCTGTAGAACCGCGAACACACGTTGCGTTACCCGCAGTGGATTTAGCGCCGTAACCTGTAGCGCCTAAAGTCGGCTTTGGCTTGAACCGTTTGCTGCACAAGCGGGCCGCTACTAATTACTATGAAAAAAATACTACATAGCTACATTAATTCCCATCAAGCTGAAAATGAGTATAATTATTTAAAACACAATCAAAAGCATTATTTCAAAAATCCCCATGATTCCGGTTTAAGGAAAAAAATTTACTCACGGTCAAAGGTAAAAAATGGGTGTATCTCAATTTTCTTTAAAACGGTAAGTTTTTCAAATCGGAAAATTACCTCAGACATAAATTGTAGATCATAAAGTTATCTATAAAAAGGTATCAATAATTTTTTTCAACAAAGCTACCGTTTCTGTGATATAACGATGCAAAAAGTTGCAAGCGTCATAATATGCATCCGTTTCCTTGCCACCTCTGAGGTAGTGTACTATTAGCGCGTTTTTTTTTTACATTTTTATTATTAAACTTGAAAAAGTCTGAAATAGGTTAGAATAAACACGTGTTTTCACTGCAGTGGCACTCAAGACTAACTTTCGTATTTATTATTTAAAAAAAAATAGAATAACCCTAAGTGAAGAAAATCATCTTAGGACAATAATAGAGGTTACAATTATCAAATTCAATGCAATAATCAAATTAAAACTAAAGCTACTTATAAAAAGAAAGAAAAAAGATGACTACAAACTAAAATTTAATTTATAAATTGTACTGTCCTTGCATAGCATCAACATGCGGGAATGTGCCCAGAAGGCTGGCAGCATTGCCAATTCGAATAGCAATGCTGATTCTCTGAGCCAGATAATTTCCAGCCCTCCGGTCAAGATATACCTCAATTATCTTTTTCGACAATTGTCGGAAAAGCTGATGGGCAGATAGGCCCCCCGGTCCCAGAGTTTCTACCCCAAAAGGTTCAAAAGTATAGATATTACCGATAACTACATACATACATACATACATAAAATCACGCCTCTTTCCCGGAGGGGTAGGCAGAGACTACCTCTTTCCACTTGCCACGATCCCTGCATACTTCCTTTGCTTCATCTACATTCATAACTCTCTTCATGCAAGCTCGGCGGTTTCGGGTACTTTTGACCTGACCCTTTACCAGGACGTCCTTAATTTGATCAAGATATGTTCGTCTAGGTCTTCCCACCCCGACCTTTCCCTCCACACTCTCCATGTATATCTGCTTAGTCAACCTGTTTTCATTCATCCTCTCCACATGACCGAACCATCTCAACATACCCTTTTCTATTCCTGTAACTACATCTTCTTTCACATCACAACATTCCCTTATCACACTGTTCCTTATCCGGTCACTCAATTTGACACCCAACATACTCCTTAACGCTCTCATTTCCACTGCATTTATTCTGCTTTCGTGCTTCCTTTGCCATACCCAACTTTCACTCCCATACATTAATGTCGGGACCAACACGTCCCTGTGCACCGCCCGTCGAGCCTTTTTGGATAGTTTCTGACTGCTCATAAAGGCATGCAAAGCTCCATTCACCATGTTCCCCGCGTTCACTCTCCTTTCAATATCACTATCACACTTGCCATCTGATGTAAACTTTGATCCCGATAACTACATATTTGCGCCTTTTGAGGTTTTTTGCCTCATTTGAAGCAGAACGGCCTTAGATTTAGTAACCTGAAGATGAGACGGCGCAAGTGTGTCGACACAAGTAGCATCCCACACCAAAGGCCGCCCCAATCTCCAGGGTACCAAAGTCATACCATCCGGTCTCTTGGCATCATCCCGAGCCAGTCCGTTTGGTTCTAGAACGGCTGGAACATGGATGGTGGCAAGAGCATGGAGGATTATATCATTTAGGGCGGCATGGCGCCCTAAACGGCTGGCACTCCTAGGGCATGAGAGGCCGTGGTGTCCATAGCCGACAACGGTATCCCCGCAAGGACAACTATTATTAAAGACTAACGGTATTTCATGTGTTGAGCATTCTGAGATAAAGCAGCGATACGACCCTAGCCACGTACACAATTAAACAGAGAGACAGATGTTGTCTCAAGGTTTCACTACAGTATAAATGAAGGGACTGGGTTTTATTATACTTATGTATATTTTATATTTTGAATTCAAGTTAAAATTACCGACAGAACAATATTTTTACTTATATTACTGCTACATAGAGTATATATACGAGACGTGCTTATGCATATTATGACGCTTGCAACTTTTTGCATCGTAATATCTCAGAAACGGTAGCTTTATTGAAAAAAATATTGATTCCTTTTTATAGATATCTTTATGATCTACAATCTATGTCTGAGGTAATTTTCCTATAAAACTTACCGTTTTGAAGAAAATCGTGAAAATCCCATTTTCTTACCTTTGACCTTGGGTAATTTTTTTCCTTAAACCGGAATCATGGGGAATTTTGAAATAATGCTTTTGACTGTGTTTTAAACAATTATACTCATTTTCAGCTTGATGGGAATTAATGTAGCTTCATTCCTATTTTTTGGTCTAAATTGACCAGACTGAAAATAAAATGGAGAAATAAACCATCTACGCGAAGACCGACATCCGCGCGGACGGAGTCGCGGGGGAAAGCTAGTATATAATAATAATGTACTCAGTGTGCCGTGTGGTTCCCGACACCAATACAAAAAAGAATAGGACCATTGCATATCTTTCGCATGGATGTCGTATGTATGTTATGTATGTTACCAAAAAGTGTTCTTGAAATGAATAATAGAAAATTCATAAAGTATATTAAAATGAGTTGTAGGAAAGCCTATTACAGCACGGAGGATTATATTAATGACTAGCTGTGCCCGCGACTTCGTCCGCGTGGAATAGTTATTTTGGGCATCATTGAAGCTCTCAAGGATGAATAATTTTCGATGCGTGATGTTATATAGCCTAAAGCCTTCCTCGATAAATGGTCTATTCAACACAAAAATATTTTTTTATTTCGAACCAGTAGGTCCTGAGATGAGCGTGTTCAAACAAACAAACTCTTCTGAAACTTTTATTCGTCCTATAAGCGTCCATAGAGATAGGGTTATTTTCACGAGGGCAAAGCCGCGCGCGTATGTGAGTACATTACATTCATACATACATATAGTCGCGTCTATATCCCTTGCGGGGTAGACAGAGCTAACAGTCTTATAAAGACTGATAGGCCACGTTCAGTTATTTGGTTTTAAGATAGAATTGAGATTCAAATACTGACAGGTTGCTAGCCCATCGTCTAAAAGGAGAATCCCAAGTTTATAAGCCTACCCCCTAGTCGCCTTTAACGACATCCATGGGAGAGTGATGGAGTGGACCTATGCTTTTTTCTATTGGTACCGGGAACCACATGGCGCTTTTTGGTATCTTATTATCTTATTATATAAATATAAATATATACGGGACAAATTACACTGATTGAGTTAGCCTCGAAGTAAGTTCGAAACTTGTGTTACGAGATACCAACTCAACGATACTATATTTTACTAGCGGCCCGCCCCGGCTTCGCACGGGTGGACATATTTTTGTGTTTTATATTTTGAAATAAATTTATTTCAAAACAAATTTATGCCTATGTCACTTTTGAAGGTCTATTCTATATCTGTGCCAAATTTTATCAATATCGGACCAGTAGTTTTTGAGTTTATTCCACACAAACATACAAAAATACAAATCTTTCCTCTTTATTATTAGTGTGGATAATAAATACTTATATATTATTACTAGAGGCCGCCCGCGACTTCGTCCGCATGGAAACCCTATCAATCCCGCGGGAACTCTGGGATAAAAAGTAGCCTATGTGTTATTCTGGGTCTTCAGCTACCTACATACCAAATTTCATGGTAATCGGTTCAGTAGTTTTTGCGTGAAAGAGTAACAAACATCCCTACATCCATACAAACTTTCGCCTTTATAATAGTAGTAGGATAAAATCTTATACAATTTACCTCGATCACCTCATCCACCTGACTGAGCGAGGACCTGCTTCCCCACTCGTCCCACGGCTCCCTTTCACCTACAAACAGACAAACATACATACAGTCACGTCTTTATCCCGTGCGGGGTAGACAGAGCCAACAGACTTGAAGAGACTGATAGGCCACCTTCAGCTGTTTGGTTTTATGATAAAATTGAGATTCAAATAGTGACAGGTTGCCAGTCCATCGCCTAAAATAAGAATCTAAAGTTTATAAGCCTATCCCTTACTCGCTTTTAAGACATCCATGGGCAAGAGATGGAGCGGTCCTATTTTTTTTTGGATTATTATTTATTTAAATCCCATAGTATTGTACAAACCAACCTATGCTTAAATAAATATATTTACTTCGCTTACTGAGGATTGGAACTTAGATCCAATATGGGTTAGGTTCCCCTGCAAAGGTTGCAGAGGTCAGACGGGAGTTGCTTCGTGATAAAACCTGACTCACCCAATCCAGGGTCCACATTCAAAGGTCTACCCCGGGCTCCTCTCCAGAGTGGTGAGGATGCAACCGGGACTAAAGCCAGGAGGAAGAGGACTCACTGAAGCTGGCATCGCTGCTTGCATCAAGGCTTCGCTGATGTATCTGAACAGTGCTCTTGTTCATCCTGTAAATAAATAAATAAATATATACGGGACCAATTACACAGATTGGGTTAGCCTCGAAGTAAGTTCGAGACTTGTGTTACGAGATACTAACTCAACGATACTATATTTTATAATAAACTAGAGGCCGCCCGCGACTTCGTCCGCATTAAAAACCCTATCAATCCCGCGGGAACTCTGGGATAAAAAGTAGCCTATGTGTTATTCTGGGTCTTCAGCTACCTACATACCAAATTTCATGGTAATCGGTTCAGTAGTTTTTGCGTGAAAGAGTAACAAACATCCATACATCCATACAAACTTTCGCCTTTATAATAGTAGTAGGATAGTTAGATAGATAAACATTCAAGACCAATCAGAGAAAGTTTGTTTCTCATTATGCCCTGACCGGGATTGGAACCCGGGACCTCCTGTGACACAGACAAGCGTACTACCGCTGTGCTACAAAGGCCGTAAAAACAATCATCATCGGTATTCGTTCATTTAATCACATCTACATCCCTTGTGAGGTACACAGAGCCAGCAGTCTTGAAAGACTGTTAGGCCACGTTCAGCTGTAAGGCTTAATGATACAATTGAGATTCAAATAGTGACAGGTTGATAGCCCATCACCTAAAAGAAGAATCCCAAGTTTATCAGCCTATCCCTTAGTCGCCTTTTACGACATCCATCAGTCCCTGTTGCTCCCTTGACAACATTTCCCGCCCAATTTGTCCGGTCATTCTCAGTTTCAAGCTTATTGGAAATTCCTCCTTAATTTTAGTAATTTTAATTTCAATACAATTATAAATAATATTTTGATTTGGTTTACTCAGAAACTTCTTGTTAATTATAACTATTCTTCCACAGTTTATTTGTATCACACTTATATCTTTGCGGGAGGCAAAAGTATTATATTAAGCTACGTAGTTTCACTCGCAGAAAGCGAGAGTACAAGAAGGCAGTTAACAACTTACCTGAGTAATCATATGTGGTTCTTACAGCTGAACTATCAAATCCTGCTTGTAAATCACTTAAGGCCACTTCATTTCACTAAAATAACATCACTTTAATCACTGAAACACATTATAAAAGCGATTAATTATGAAATAATTAAATGAAAACGCCGACACACGCCCATTTTATAAAACACTGTTACACTCGAAAAATGTATGTTAATTTAGGTAAATATCTATGTAAATCACTAAATGGGTAATTAAAATGGCACGTTTAATTGATGGATTAGCGTATTTCCTTTTAAATTTAAGGAAATTACAAAGAGTTCATTGTACTCAAATGTTTACAAAGTTAACGCCGCGTTCCACTGATATGTCAATTTGGCGTTTTCATATAGCGCACATTGATACCGAAATTTTTGCTTTCAAAGAAACGAAACGCTGTCCTATAGTTTGAATTTTGTAAATCATGCACCCAATGGAACGTAGATCTGTCAAAACAGCGTAATCGATGACGTAATGTTAAGGGGATATAATATGATTTTGTAAACCATTTCATACTATATATTATTGTATAGTAGAAAGATTTGCAATTTGTTTGTTACAAACAAACTAAAAAACTACTAAAACAATTTTTACAAAATTTGGCTTTGTCACATTTTGTTACACTTTGACCAGACTTTCCCGTATAATTTAGTAGCAGAAAGAAGGCATTTCGGCATGTTATCAATACAAAACGACTTTGCTTTACAGCATAGTCGCTTCCCTTGTCTGTCTCTATGTAGACTTAGATCTTTAAATCTTTTTGTAATGAATACTAAGAGCGATTCAAGATAAAGGTATAAATGCCACCCGTGCGAAGTCGGGCGGGTAAGTTTAAAAATACCTACGAAAAAATTTTATTTTATAAAGAGAAGCGCATGCATATTATGTTTGAATGTACAGAAATATTGAGATTTCAACTAAGTAATAATAAAGTTTGTAAAATTTTCATACTCTACGTTAAATTCAAAACAAACTATAATTTAATTTTCACGTGTTTTCATTGTGTGTACATTAATAAATACCTATAGCTAGCACTTAAAGAAAAACGCTAAGGACCAGTCCATATCTTCCCTTGCATATCGTAAAAAGCGACTAAGTGATAGGTTTATAGTCTTGGGATTTCTCTTGTAGACGATGGGCTAGCAACCTGTCACTATTTGAATTTTAATTCATGAAGCCATACAGGTGAACGTGGTCTTCCAGTCTTTTCGAGACTGTTGGTTATGGTAACCGCTCAAGGGATATATACGTGATTATATATGTATGTATGTACAAAAAAAATAAAAAAAAAACAAACTCGTAACTTTTCAAAAACATTTATTTAAGTAAACATCACTCTTTCTTCTTCTTGCTAGATTCTTCATCTCTGGCGCTGCTTCTACGTTTTCTGCTTTCCCCTTCATTCTTCTCTTCCTTAGTTTCAGATACAACCTTCTTCACCTTGGCCTGCTCGGGTGAGTACGCCCAGAGCAGTAGTTGCAGATGTTCAGAAGTCGGTTCATCTTTCTCACTGAATAGTTTCGCTTCGGCGTGCTTAAAAAAGAAAATAACAACAACATTATTTTTATTTTATTTTTTAATGCCGTGTATTTCTCAGCATAAATATAAAAAAAAATATATAAGGACCATTCCATCTATTTCCCATGGATGTCGTAAAAGGCGACTAAGGGATAGGCTTTTAAACTTGGGAATCTTCTTTTAGGCGATGGGTTGGCAACCTGTCAGATTTGAATCACAATTCTATCATTAAGTCAAACAGCTGAACTTGACCACAATCAAGTCAGACGATAAATTTTTTCGTGAATTTTAGCTATGTCTACCCCGTAAGGGATTAAGACAAGAAAAATACACGCGAATTTCCTGAATGTGGATGACGCGAAGGAAGTATGCAGAGATCGTGGCAAGTGGAAAGAGGTAGTCTCTGCCTACCCCTCCGGGAAAGAGGCGTGATTTTATGTATGTATGTATGTAATTTCCTCACTTTCTCTTTCAACTCCTTGAGAACAGAGTTCCTAACGATGTCCCATGTCTTGTCGCTGCCCTCCGCCTTCACCGTGCGCAGGCGCTTGTACTCGCCGTTCACGGACGCGTACGCCGCTATGAAGGATTTCTGTAAAATAATATAAATTTTATAAAGTTCGCGGGCCAAAAGTTTCTGAGATACATACATATATAATACATAAAATCACGCCTCTTTCCCGGAGGGGAAGGCAGAGACTATGTCTTTCCACTTGCCACGATCTCTGCACACTTCCTTCGCTTCATCCACATTCATGACTCTCTTCATGCAAGCTCGGCGGTTTCGGGCACTTTTGACCTTTCTGAGATCTTATTCACAATTATATCAAAATTGAAACGCCGATGTCCTATAAAATATTAATCTTTGTCTTATAGCACTTTGATACAGGACCACCTCATCTTTTTCTCATGGATGTCGTAAAAAGCGACTAAGGTTATTGGCTAACATTTATCAAGCGCAAGCTTTCATGATCGTCTGTTTTAACTAATAAAAAACACAGTGTGTGCTAGCTGCTTCGTTCCCCGTGCACATTGTAAAAGTGAATTAAGGGATAGAGTAATAATTAAACTTGGGATTCATCTTTTAGGCGATGGGCTAGTAACCTGTCACTTTTTTAATCTAAATTCCATCATTAAGGGTCAGTTCAAGAGTGCCCGAAACCGCCGAGCTTGCATGAAGAGAGTTATGAATGTGGATGAAGCGAAGGAAGTATGCAGAGATCGTGGCAAGAGGTGAGATGTAGTCTCTGCCTACACCTCCGGGAAAGAGGCGTGATTTTATGTATGTATGTAATTCCATCATTAAGCTATACAGCTGAATTATGCTCTTCAGTCTCACAAAATTTCATGAGAATCGGTCGAGCCGTTTCGGAGAAGTACGCGAACGAGCATTGTGACACGAGAATTTAATATATAAGACAATATCGGTAACATCCCTCACTTCTCTGTATCATTTAAACTTTTTAGCTCTGTCTACCCTGTAAGAGAAAAAGATATAAGTGGCACATACCTGCTGATCAGTTACATTGTCTCCGGCTAATTTAGCAGCTGTTCTGACGATGCCCAGAGATAAGTAAGGATTGTTCTGCTTGCTCAGATGTAATGAGTCGAAGTCATCCAGAAACTTCTCCAGGACAGATATGGCTTCCTTAATGTTCGACAGCTTCGTTTCATCTCTTGTGCCTATTTGGGAAAAATTCATTTCATACATACATACATAGGTACATATAATCACGTCTATATCCCTTGCGGGGTAAACAGAGCCAACAGTCTTGTAAAGACTGATAGGCCACGTTCAGCTATTTGGCTTTAAGATAGAATTGAGAGTCAAATAGTGACAGGTTGCTGGCGCATCGCCTAAAAGCAGAATCCCAAGTTTATAAGCCTACCCCTTAATCGCTTTTTACGACATCCATGGGAGAGAGATGGAGTGGTCCTATTCTTTTTTCTATTGGTGTCGGGAACCACACGGCACATCATTTCGTTTCATATAATCACGTCTATATCCGTTGTGGGGAAGACAGAACCTTGAAAGACAGAGGATACGTTCAACTTTTGGCTCTGTCTACCCAGCAAGGGATATAGACGCGATTTTATGTTATATGAAGTTGAGTTAGCAGCAAAAGCTAACTTAAGAATGCAAGAGGTTATAGATGAAGATGTGAATGAAGCACGTAAGGAATATAAGAAAATGAAAGATTTGGTTAAGAAAGCTGTGATTAGAAAGAAAGAAGAGTATAAAGAGGATTTTGATAAAAGGCTATCAGAAGACTTTCAGTCAAATCTGAAAGTATTCTGGAAATCCGTAAGGTCAGCCCGAGGAAATACTATAACCAGAGAGCTGACTAGGATCAGATGCCAGGATGGTAGCGTTGTGAAAGGAGAAGAATGTGTACTAAAGATATGGAAGGACTATTTTGAAAGTTTATTTGAAAAAAAGGAAGGAAATAAGAAAGATTTCTGCTATAGCGAAGAAAAAGAGAATGAGATGGAAGGCGAAATTGAAATGTTCGAAATTGTGGAAGCACTTAAGAGTATGAAAGCGGGAAAGGCTGCTGGGTGTGATAGAGTGTCGGTCGAGATGCTTAAAGCAGGAAAAGGCGTAGTAGCTAGTCAGTTGTACTGCCTTTTCAATTTGTGTTGGAGAAGCGGCCGAGTACCAAAAGATTGGTGTAAGGCTGTTATCGTGCCACTTTACAAAGGAAAAGGGTCACAGCTGGACTGCAAAAATTATCGTGGTATAAGCCTGCTTAGCGTCGTCGGCAAATTGTATGCTAAGGTATTGATTAATAGAGTCAGGAATGAAACTGATGACAAAATATGGGATGCTCAAGCGGGATTTCGAAAGGGAATGGGATGTACTGATCAGGTCTTTTCCTTGCGGTGCATAGCCGAAAAGTTTTTGGCCAAGAGTCAAAAAGTCTATTGCACATTCGTAGATCTGGAAAAGGCCTATGACAGAGTTGAGAGGAATGAATTGTGGTCAGCACTTTCTATGCATGGGGTGAGCAGTCTCTTAATACGAGCACTGAAATCCTTATATGAGGATTCGAGTGCTTGTGTCAGGATAAACGGAGCGCACACTGAGTGGTTTAAGATTGAGAAAGGCGTTAGGCAAGGATGTGTTGCGTCACCGTGGCTGTTCAACCTATTTATGGATAGCTGTTTGACAGATTTGAAAGAGTCTAAAAGTGGATTAAGGATGAATGAGTTACTCGTCAAATGTCTGCTCTATGCCGACGATCAGGTTATACTGGCGTCATCAGCGGAGGAGTTACAGGAGATGGTAAACTGTATGCATGAAGCTTTAAAAGAGAAAGGAATGAAAGTGAACGTAAGTAAAACTAAAACACTGGTTTTTGAAATGGAGAAAGAAATGACAGCATGTAATATTTTGATTGGAGGAGAAAAAGTGGAGCAAGTGAAAGAGTTTGTATATCTAGGATCAAAGTTTACATCAGATGGCAAGTATGATAGTGATATTGAAAGGAGAGTGAACGCGGGGAACATGGTGAATGGAGCTTTGCATGCCTTTATGAGCAGTCAGAAACTATCCAAAAAGGCTCGACTGGCTGTGCACAGGGGCGTGTTGGTCCCGACATTAATGTATGGGAGTGAAAGTTGGGTATGGCAAAAGAAGCATGAAAGCAGAATAAATGCAGTGGAAATGAGAGCGTTAAGGAGTATGATGGGTGTGAAATTGAGTGACAGGATAAGGAACAGCGTGATAAGGGAATGTTGTGATGTGAAAGAAGATGTAGTTACAGGAATAGAAAAGGGTATGTTAAGATGGTTCGGTCATGTGGAGAGGATGAATGAAAGCAGGTTGACTAAGCAGATATACAAGGAGAGTGTGGAGGGAAAGGTCGGAGTGGGAAGACCTAGACGAACGTATCTTGATCAAATTAAGGACGTCCTGGTAAAGGGTCAGGTCAAAAGTACCCGAAACCGCCGAGCTTGTATGAAGAGAGTTATGAATGTGGACGAAGCGAAAGAAGTATGCAGAGATCGTGGCAAGTGGAAAGAGGTAGTCTCTGCCTACCCCTCCGGGAAAGAGGCGTGATTGTATGTATGTATGTATGTATGTATGTATGTATGAAGTTGACGTTATTGAAGAAAATGTTGCAGTGCAGTTTGTTAACGCTTCTTCTGCACTCACGCTTCGGAAGCGGCAGTGAACTAAGTTTCAAGTAATTAAGTAGTTAAAGTGATGAGACGTCAATAAGTGATACCTTGTGTCCAATTTAAAAAATAAATCTATTCTATTCATTTATTCAATTCGTCAATCAATGTTGTGAAAACAAAAAGACATGACAATTTTTAAGTGACATTTGTGAGTATGTCAGGATGTCAGTATGGATGTTTGTTACTCTCTCACGCAAAAACTACTGAACCGATTACGATGAAATTTGTTATGTAGGTAGCTGAAGACTCAGGATAACATATATGTTATCCTGGGTCTTCAGCTACCTACATACCTAAATAAAGTAAGTACTTTTAATCCCGGAGTTCCCGCGTGATCGAATCCACGCGGACGAAGTCGCGGGCGGCCCCTAGTAATAAAAAAGAAATATTGAATTTGAACTGGAACATGTACTCACAAGTGAGCACCCTCTTAGCACTCCCGATCAGTCCCTTGACAGCTAACTGCTGATAATCTGGGTCCCTCCCCTCCAGCTCCTTGAGAGTGTTCCGAGCGGCGTCCACATCTTTGAACCCGAGGTTCGGGACCTTGTCCGCTGGGAGGTCCCTCTTGGCCGGTCTCTCCTCCATTTCCTCGTCGGAACTCGATTCCTATACACACACACATGTACATATATATGTAGTCACGTCTATATCCCTTGCGGGGTAGACAGAGCCAACAGTCTTAATGATAGAATTGAGATTCAAATAGTGACTAGTGACGGGTTGCTAGCCTTAAATGAAGAATCCCAATTTTATAAGCCTTTTCCTTAGTCGCCTTTTACGACATCCATGGATGATGGAGTGGTCCTATTCTTTTTTTCTATTAGTGCCGAGAACCACACGGCACAAGACATGATGGATGATACTCGTAATAACAAATATTCCTCACCTTGTCATCACCATTCTTTTCAACTTTAGTCTCCTTCTTCTCCGTTCTCTTCTCGTCTTTGTCAGTCTTGTCCTTGTTGAGGTCGGCCAGCCAGTTCTCGAATACCTCCATGGCTTCTTTTATATTCTTTATTTTGTCTTCCGCCTTCGTCACTGGTAACATAAATAAATATATACGGGACAAATTACACTGATTGAGTTAGCCTCGAAGTAAGTTCGAGACTTGTGTTACGAGATACTAACTCAACGATACTATATTTTATAATAAATACTTATATAGATAAACATCCAAGACCCAGGCCAATCAGAGAAAGTTCTTTTCTCCTCATGCCCTGGTCGGGATTTAAACCCGGGACCTCCGGTGTCACAGACAGTGCGTACTACCGCTGCGCCACAGAGGCCGTCTAAATAATACATGTATTAAACGAGCACGTAACGTAACGTAATGGCGTGCGATTCCCGGCACAAATACAAAAAGAATGGGACCACTCCATCTCTTACCCATGGATGTCGCAAAAGGCGACTAAGGGATAGGCTTTCGAACTTGGGATTCTTTTTTTAGGCAATGGTCTAGCTACATGTCACTAATTAAATCTCAATTCTTTCTTTAAGCCAAATAGCTGAACGTGGCCTATTAGTCTCTTCAAGACTGTTGGGTCTACCCCGCAAGGGATATAGACGTGACCATACGTACATACGTTAGTTCAGTAGATAACAAACAAACAAACTCATAACTATATATAATAAAACTCACTGTTTTGTAATTTGTCATATTTATTTTTTATGTGCAATAAAGAGTTTACAAACAAACAAACAAACTCATTTTCGTATTTATCATATTAGTTAGGATTCACTCGACTACTCACTGGTTAAGACTCTCTTGGCCCTCCTCAGAAGCCCCGTTACGGTCAACCGTCTATAGTTCATGTCGTGCTGCTCCAGTAGCCTCAGGGTGTCCTCGGCCTTCGCCCTGTCCTTGAATCCGAAGCCGGTCTCTTCTTTGTCGTCTTTGCCCATTTTCTGTAAGAAATTAGTTGAATCTATACTAATATTACAAAGCTGAAGAGTGTGTATGTTTGTTTGAACGCGCTAATCTCAGGAACTAATGGTTTGTATTGAAAAATTATTTTTCTGTTGAATAGACCATTTATCGAGGAAGGATTTAGGCTATATAACATCACACTGACGGAGAAATAATAAATATATGGGACAGATTACACAGATTGAGTTAGCCCCGACGTCAGTTCGAAAATTGTGTCACGAGATATTAACTCATCGATAAAATATTAGTGTAAAGATAAACATCCAAAACCCAGGTCAATCAGAGAAGGTTCGTTTCTCATCGTGCCCTGGCCGGGATGATTCGAACCCGGGACCTCCGATGTCACATACAACCGTACTACCCCTGCGCCACAGAGTATAGATACATAACAGTCCATATATTTGTTTAAAAATGCATTTTAAAATTAATTTATACCCTTGAAAGTAACCACGCGGATAAAGTCGCTAGCAATAGTAATATATATACCTACATAAATATCGAAGGTGGTTGATTTTTTCCGCGGTTAAATATATGTATATATATATATATATATTGTATGGTAGTAAATCATAACAAAAAAATATTTATCTATTTAACTAGTAGAAGGCACTTAAATTTATTGTATAATGTAGATATCGTTGAATCTAAATAAATAAGCGAATTCCGAGGTCATATTATGATTACGTAAATGATAATAATAGGTAAGAATTAATATTTTGCACGATTCGGTACATTGTCAAAATATATATGAGTTTTAGAACGACTTGGCCTTAAATTATGTCATCTTTCAAAATTGGAATTCGCGGGTTTCGGAGTCAATCATGGCCGCTCGTAGCGTTGCCTTTTTTTTTAAATTCTTTTATAACAAAACATCTTTAGCAAGGTAAGCACCACTGGACTTCTACATACTATTTTTTTCGATTTCTAAGCCTTTAAATTATTTTAATTAAAATATTGATAACTATGTACCTTTTAAATTCTCATTTTATGAGGTAATGTGAAGCGTTCTCAATGCATCTCTATGCTCTGTCATTTTGTTTATTCGAAGGTATGCAACCTTTTTACGTTGGTGCATACAATATTATTGACGTGTTTAAAAAATATAACTTAGTTACATCTGTTTGACATAATCTATAACTCATCGTGTCTGATTCGTGAGTTTATAATATAGGCACTTAGTTCGCGCCTTTTTATCTTAAGAGCGACATCACACACACTATTAAAATACTTTTCTTTTAAACAGTAGTAGTACTATATACGATTTGGTTGTTTAGAATAGAAGACACATCCAAATATTCAAATTTAAATTTTTATTTGCATAAAGATGAGTAGGTACAACAAGATTATTATAGTGGTTCCCGGTACAAATAAAAAAAAAGAATAGGATTACTCCATCTCTTACCCAAAGATGTCGTAAATGGCGACTAAGGGATAGGCTTGTAAACTTGGCATTCCTCTTTTAGGCGACGGGCTAGCAACCTGTCACTACATGAATCTCAATTATATCATTGATATAGACGTGATTATGTGTATGTATGTAATATTAGAAGGATTAATAGGTCATAGCTTTTTTAATTATGACGGCAAAAATATAAAAATCGCAAGTGTGTAAGTGCCCTTAAATCAGAAATTAGTGATGATGTCACCGCGTTACGCTTTCGTAATATTTACATATTTCATTTTGAGAACATCTTTGGCTGTGAATCTGAATGAAAATAATATAGGTAGGTAACCTACCTATAACACTAATACATACATACATACATATAATCACGTCTATCTACGTCCTTTGCAGGGTAGACAGAGCTAGCGTTGAAAATTCCGAAAGGAAGAATTTTTTTTTTTCGGTGAAAGAAACGTTTTTTCGTTTTTTACCGTTTTATTGGTTTGTTACATTGAAATATATCAGAATAAAACCTTGGGGAAGAAACAGTTTTATTGAGATTTTCGTCGTTTATTTCGAAAAATAAAAAAAAAACGATTGAAAAAACACGTTTAATTACCAATTTTTAAAGCAATGATGCATATTGTAAGGAAATCAATACTTTTCCTATCGTATTTTTCCGTTTCGTTCATATTTTTCCGTTTTATTATTAATAAAAAACATGAAATATTTCATTCTTATTTTTCTTGAAACTTTTGTAAAAAACAGGAAAATTCCCGCTTTTTTCAACCCTAGACAGAGTTAACAGTCTCGAAAACTCTGATAGGTTACGTTCAGCTGTTTGGCTTGATGATAGAATTGAGATTCAAATAGTGACAGATTGCTAGCCCATCGTCTAAAAAAAGAGTCTACAGTTTATAAGCCTATTCTTAGTCGCCTTTAACGACATCCATGGGAACGAGATGGAGTGGTGCTTTTTTTTTATTGGTGCCGGGAACCACACGGCACGAGCACGGGACCGGGAATAACTCTAATGTTTGTCAATACGTGCCGTAAAGTATCCGGAACTAAATAATTCAGGATCACTCGCATTGGATGGTCATATTCTGTTCGTGGATGGCGTAGGCGACTAAGGGATTAAACACTTTTACCTCTAACAACAATTATACAATTTCACGCAAAATCTGCTGGACGGAATTTAATGAAATTTGGTACACAAATAGATTAACTGGATTAACATAGTAGGTAGTACTTTTTATTCCGTATTTCTCATGCGAGAGTGTGATGTGTGGATGTGTGTTTGTAACTCTTTAACGCAATAACTAGTGAACGGATTTCCATGAAACTTCGCAGTAATACGGCTTAGACGTTGCTTAAAATTTTTCAAGATATATAATGCGGACGAGGTCGCGGACGACAGCTTGTAAAAACTAATCATCAAAACTGTTCATAAATGGTCGAATAAACCACTTAATTGAGAACTTTTGCTTTCTTAAAGTTGATTGAATGTTGAATTTATCAAATTATTTTTACCGCATGTCAAACTCACATTCTTTCATGTTGTCGTTATGCACCGAACATCCAGAAATCATAACCCATTTTTTACGAGAGAGGTCAAGAAGAATTACCCAAATATTTCTATTTCAACGTTATTGCCAGGATAAGATACCAAACTACATGCTTATTAATTATATTCAGTTTAATGATAAAAAATAGAGATCAAAAGTTACTTACTTGTGTTTAAAATCCTTAGAAAAACACACGTAACATTCACTTAATTACTTAGAGTAACTTGTATTTGTAATCTACGATTTAAAAATAATTATTTGCTTTTGTATGATCACAGTTTCACAAACTTGCTTTGACTATTTCAAAACCAATAGGAATAGAAATAAAGCGGGAAGCTACGCGAGACATTAACCGGCTAAATTCAAAAGTGTCAACAATCATTAATGTTGCCAGTTTGCGAAAAATAATAATTACATAAAATTCTATAGTACACAATGTACAAATATATACCAAAGAATACAACAAAATGGTTTTTACATATATATATTTATCCATTACGGGATCTGCCTATCTCGTAATGGATAAATAATGCCAAAAGTCATAATACTTTACTTTGGCTTTATTTTGGCATAGTAATGGGAGTGAGATTCTTTTCATTGATTGACTTTCAAAGTCTGAGCGGGAAAAGAAGCAGCTACAACACTCTATTTTATGTCTGTTCGCCGCTAGATCAACATGGAAGCTAGATGGATGATTGAATCTAATTTAAAATAAACGACAAAAGTAGATTGTTTTAATTTACTTCATTGATTCCACCATTTTATTGATAAAAGATTTTCACAGAAACGTCAATAGAAATTACCGAAAGTGCATAATAATTTCCACACTAGCAACTTCGCTGAATTGATTGGCCTACCAAATTCGGGCGGGTAAAACACAGAGGCCGACCAAAATTACTAAAATATCGCCATGACGTAATGGACCTGAAGGTCAACATGACATCATGTTGTTGAAACGGGGCTATAAGTTTATTTCGCGACCTTCGATTTATGTTCCCTGTGTCCACACAGACATACACATCTTCTTCTTGACGTTACCACCTCTGAGTGCGGAGTATGTAATTCACTTCACAAGACCTATGTGTAGTCTATGACAATGATTCTAGGGTAAATCAAGTTTTTTACATGAAGCGTCTCCGTCCTCTGCAACCTTTCCATGGGAATCAAAACTACATAGATGTGTAGGTTTCCTCACGACGTTTTCCGTCACCGACAAGACTTAGATCATCCGTCTCTTTCATGGATGTCGTATGCTTATAAACTTGGGATTCCTCTTTTAGGCTATTGGCTAGCAACCTGTCCCTATTTGAATCTCAATTCTATCATTAAGCCAAAGAGCTGCACGTGGCCTATCAGTCTTTTCAAGACTGTTGACTTTGTCTAACTCACAAGGAATATAAACATGAATGAATGACATGAATTTGCAAAAATAACAATATTAAATCTTCAGAGAAAAACTGAGAATTCTGAATCCGAATCTTAAATGATTTGAACAAGGTTGTTTTCTTAGATCATTCACGTATTTAGTAAGTGACAGCATTATTAAAGTTTACCTACATTAAACGGAATGTCACGGCCAAGGTATTACATAAACCTCACTTATTTTTTGATAAGGGTTCACAAAAGGTGTAGCAAAAAAATATGTTTTCTTCTGATCAGCTATTAGATACATATAATCACGTCTATAACCCTTGCGGGGTAGACAGAGACAACATGCATAAACTGCTTACTCCCTCCATACTTTTTTCTTTTTTTAAGGTAATTTTTTCCATAACACAAAGCTTTTATCTGTTTATATTATTATGGTTACTTTCTAAAGAACGTCACAAAACAATCGAAATCTGAGATTTTTCAATTTCTCACAAAATTAATGTGAATTTCGTCGGCCGGTCATCTGTGCAGACGCGGAAACGGTCGGTGGAGGAAATCCGTCCTAGAATGGTGATGAAGAGCTGGAAACATGAATACTGGCCGACCCATTAGCCCGCTTTTCTGACGATATAAAAAACCATGTCGGCATAACTAAGGTGCGGACGAATATATGCTGAAGAAGAATTTGAATTTAATTTGCCTGCAAATATACATAGAGTGATTTAGTAACAAACATTTGCTATTATAGAAATCACAGGAGAATCTAAGACTAGCTTATTCTATTATTGACATGACATACCTACATGAAACTGAAAGGGATTGTTTGCAAAAAATACAAGAAACATTTAAAAGTATCGCAAATCTCAAAAGTAGGACTTCTTCAGTTATTATATCTGTAAGCTTAGAATCCGTTCTTTAAAATCCATAGCACAGAACATTATTTTCACAATCGTCCTTTTTAAAATTGGTTAAATGTTGATTGAATGAAACGTTGAGCTGCCTGGGCTGCCTGTCATCTGTTTGACATTGACATTTTACCTTTTTCAGTGTTGTCAACTTAGTGCATTCAGCGGAAATCTGGCGCCTTTTTGAGGACTTTAGCGTTAACGCCCAAAGTTTGGATCTTAGTCCCTAGAAGTACAATGCAATCTTGGGGTTTTTTTTATAGACGAGCCAAAAAAAGTAATTGAAGATAGTTTTATTGTACCTTGTTAATTAGAAATATTAGCGTGACGGATAATTTCACTCGATGAAATTGCGCTTGTTTGTGGCTATCTAGTGCCTATTGGGTCCGATTTTGCGCCTTCTTCAATTCACAGTTGGCAACACTGACCAATTGCGAATTTGCGATTGATTGCATTTTCGACTTGTTTTGTGTTGTGTTGAAAAATCTTGTGAAATCTCTGAAAATGTGTTCCGTAGACCAGAAGCCTGTCTTCAGGGACCTGTCTGCTGACGATCCGGACCCGGAGGTCACAGAAATAGAGTCCCTATGTATGAATTGTCACGCGAATGTGAGTAAACAGCTGGATTCTTCTGGAAAAACAAATTGTTTATCTTCAAATTTTCTCCGTAATTTACATCACGAAATGTTTCAAATGTAATTTTAAACTCAATAGTTGCACTGTATAGTGCAGTATTAATCTTTTACAACTCAATAAAATATTATACGACAAAAATTTGTAAGATAACCTAAAATATTGAGTAATTTTGACCTATGTCTTACTCTTTACCGTCACACTAACCACCACTCCTTGGGAAATGTTATTGGACTAGTTAGTGCCTTTATCCTATAATCGCCTCCTACGATATCGCTATCACTAATCTGAATCTCCATTCAATTGTTAAGTCATTCAACTGGCTCCTTAACGATCTATTCGAGATTGACGGCTCTGTCTATCCCGCAAGGGATAAAGACGTGATATATTAACATCACAGGAGGGAAATAAGTGATTCTGTTTTGAGTGTTGTCTTTTACGTACATACATATAATCACGTCTATATCTCTTGCGGGGTAGACAGAGCCGTCAATCTGGTGGTTTAACAGTCTTCAAAAGACTGATAAACCACAGCACAGCATTCATTCTATCATTTGGCCAAAGTTTAGACTCAATTATATGTATGTATATATTTGAAAAAGGTACGAAACCTGCCCGCAACTTTAAGAGATCACAGCATACATACAGACATAGAAAATATTTAGGACGTTATAATATGCGGTGTTGTATCTTTCAGGGTACAACACGTCTGCTGCTGACACGTATCCCGTACTATAAGAACGTGGTCATCATGTCGTTCTCGTGCGAGGAGTGCGGTTACGAGAACAATGAGATACAACCGGGTGGCGCCTTCGCCGAGATGGGAGTCAGGTAATAGGCACTGCCTTGCGGTTTCCAGCACTTTAACATAACGTCTATATCCCTTGCGGGGTAGAAAGAGCCAACAGTCTTGTAAAGACTGATAGCCCACGTTAGGCTGTTTGGCTTTAAGATAGAATTGAGATTCAAATAGAGACAGGTTGCTAGCCCATCGCCTAAAAAAGAATCCCAAGTATGTAAGCCTATCCCTTAGTCTCCTTTTACGACATCCATGGGAAAGAGATGGAGTGGACCCATTCTTTTTTGTATTGGTGCCGGGAACCACACGGCACTAAATTAGAACAACTTCATATCTTTCGCATGGATGTCGTGAGAAGCGACTAAGGAATAGGCTTATGAACTTGGGAATCTTCTTTGGGTGATGGGCTAGCAACATGTCACTATTTGAATCTCAATTCTGTCGTAAAGCAATACAGCTCAACTAGGCCTATCAGTCTTTTCAAGGCTGTTGACTCTATCCACCCATAAGGGATATAGACGTAACAATATGTATATTAAATAAATACATATATATGGGACAAATTAGACAGATTGAGTGAGTCTCGAAAGTAAGTTCGAGACTTGTGTTACGAGATACTAACTCAACGATACTGTGTTTTATAATAAATACTTACATAGATAAACATCCAAGACCCAGAGGAAGTTCATTCCTCATCATGCCCCGGCCGGGATTCGAAACCACGACCTACCGTGATGCAGTCAAGCGCACTACCGTTGCGCCACAGAGGCCGTCAATGTATGTATGACAAAAATATATTGTACAATCATTCCAGATTGGTTCCCGGCACCAATAGAAAAAAGAATTGGACCACTCCATCTCTTTCCCATGGATGTCGTAAAAGGCGACTAAGGGGTAGGCTTATAAACTTGGGATTCTTCTTTTAGGCGATGGGCTAACAACCTGTCACTATTTGAATCTCAATTCCATCTTAAAGCTAAACAGCTGAATGTGGCCTATCAGTCTTACAAGACTGTTGGCTCTGTCTACCCCGCAAGGGATACAGACGTGATTATATGTATGTATGTATCATTCCAGATGGAAACTCAGAGTGGAACAGCAGGCCGACTTGAACCGGCAAGTGGTGAAGAGTGACTACACGTGCGTCAAGATACCAGAAATCGATTTGGAAATACCCGCGCAGAGTCAGAAAGGAGGTACCTATGTAGATCTTGTATGTTTATTTATTTGATATTTATAACTTTATGATAATATGTTTTAGGTCTATTAATATCAATAAGTTTATATAATAAAATTAGGTATGTATACAAGCCAATGCCTTTCTTTACACTTTCCTGTCGTGGGCCTGCTGGAAGAAATTTCTCTAGAAATAAGTAGTGCCCTTGTTCTGAATTTCTCTTTATTTTAAGTTTTTTTTTGCTAATTTTTCTTGTTGTACATAAATATATAAATAAAAAATCTTATATATACTTATACTAGCGACCCGCCCCGGCTTCGCACGGGTGCAAATTTCGGAAAAAATTATACATAAAAACCTTCCTCTTGAATCACTCTACCTGTTACAAAAAACCGCATCAAAATCCGTTGCGTAATTTTCTAAGATTTAAGCATACAGACAAACAGACTAAAATAGCGACTTTGTTTTATACTATGTAGTGATTATAAAGCTGAAGAGTTTGTTTGTTTGAACGCGCTAATCTCAGGAACCACTGGTTCAAATTGAAAAATTATTTTTTTGTGTTGAATAGACCATTTATCGAGGAAGGCTTTAGGCTGTATAATATCACGCTGCAACTATACCGAGCAAAAAAATAATGGAAAATGTGAAAAAAAAACGGGGAAAATTATCCATCCTTGAGGGCTTCAATGGTGCCCAAAATAACTATTCCACGCGGACGAAGTCGCGGGCACAGCTAGTACATGTATAAAATTCTCGTGTCACTATGTTCATTCCCGTACTCCTCTACGAAATGGCTTGACTGATTCTCATGAAATTTTGTCAACGTATTGAATAGATCTGAGAATCGGTCGACATCAATTTTTCATACCCCTTAGTGATAAGGGTTGTACACACTTAATATTTTTTTTTTAAGTAGAAAGTTTTTATATGCCAAAACAATGTTTGCCGGGACAGCTAGTAGGTAGATAAAACTCTCTATTGCACCATAAGAGTAAAACATACAAAACATCACAAAACAGACAGAGATGGTACAAAGACGGAATTATCGCTAATGCAATCTCTTTCAGTCAACCTTACGTAGAAAGATTTAAAAAAAATCTATTATTGTAGCTTTAATAAGAGAAGAAAATGCTGCAGTGCAGTTTATCACCGCTTCTTCTTCACTATTATTAAGCCATACAGCTGAACGCGGCCTATCAGTCTTTTTAAGACTGTTCGCCTCTGTCCACCCCGCAAGGTATATAGACGTGACTATCTTTCTAACAGAAGTGACCACAGTGGAAGGCATAATCAGCCGGGTGATAGCCGGTCTCACCCAGGATCAAGACAGCAGGCGGGAACAGGATCCTGAGGCGGCTGTTCAGATCGAGGGGTACGTGGAGAGGCTCCAAGGTCTGAGGAGTCTGGACACGAGGTGGACGCTGTTGCTTGATGATATCACGGGTGAGTGGTGATTTATGTTTATCATCATCTCATTACATACATTTTTTTAAAATTGGCAATCCATAAAATATATATATATTTTTCTTTTTTCAATATTAAATCACATAAATATATAAATCTGAACAATGTATTGTCTCGTCCACATTCTATTCTATGTTTAATTAATATTGTGAAGTTGACGTTGTTGAAGAAAATGCTGCAGTGCAGTTTGTTACCGCTTCTTCTGCACTGACGCCTTGGAAGCGGCAGTAAACTTAGTTTTTAAGTAATTTATTTGACGTCAACCAATGTTGCTAAACCATACGTATTGACAATTATTGAGCGATATATAGTATCCTATAGTAATGACTAAAAATTTTGAATTTGTGAATTTTTTTTTAATTTTGATTTCGAATTTTGAATTTGAATTTGAAAAAAAAATTTGAATTTGAATTAGGAACTACTGTTATAGTGCCGTGTGGTTCCCGGCACCATTATAAAAATAGAAGAATAGAACAACTCCATCTCTTTCCCGTGGATGTCGTAAAAGGTGACTAAGCATATCCCTTATAAACATGGGAATCTGCTTTTGGGCGTTGGGCAAGCGACCTGTCACTATTTGAAACTCAATTCCATTATGAAGTCATGCAGCTGAGCGAGCCTTTCAATCAATTTCAAGATTCTTGGCTCTGTCTACCCCGCAAGGGACATAGACGTGATTATATATATTTGGATATACATACTATATATAGGATATTTGATTTCCATCTTTACAAAGTTTCATAAAATATATGTATGTAGATACATGTAAATGTTAAAAAAGAAAAAAATAAATAAATGTAAATGTCCTTTTGTGCGCGAGGCCGACTCGGGCTTGGCCGTTTTTTTTTTTTTTCACCATCCGTCCGCTCCAGGCAACTGCTTCGTGGAGAATCCCGAAGCGCCCCGCAAGGATCCACGCTGCGACAGGACAGAGTTCAAGAGGAGCAAAGATGAGGATCATACACTAGGAATATTCACCAGGGATGAGGTAAGACTATAGAATTTGAATGTGCAGTCGACAGCGTCGATGTGAATGCTGCAGTGCAGTTTGTTAGCCAAATAGCTGAACGTACATACATACATAAAATCACGCCTCTTTCCCGGAGGGGTAGGCAGAGACTACCTCTTTCCACTTGCCACGATCTCTGCATACTTCCTTCGCTTCATCCACATTCATAACTCTCTTCATACAAGCTCGGCGGTTTCGGGTACTTTTGAACTTTAGCTGAACGTGGCCAAGTGTTTTCAAGTCTGTTGGCTCTGTCTGCCCCGCAAGGGATATAGACGTGGCCGTATGTATGTATGCAGTTTGTTACAGCTACGTATCGATATATAATTTAGTTCTACATTCATTCATGTTTTTTAAATGTAGACAATGTGTATTCGTCCGCGATTAAGATTTAAGAGATCTGTATTTGTAAATTGACGTCCGATGAAAATGCTGCAGTGCAGTTTGTTCCGCAGCTTCTTCTACACATGCGCTTTGGAAGCGGTAGTAGTTATAATTAGATTTAAGTGATGTGACGTCAATAAGTGATACCTTGTATCTAATTTTGAAAATAAATCTATTCTATTCCATTCTAATTCGAATGTGCAGTTGACGGTGTCGAAGTGAATGCTGCAGTGCAGTTTGTTAGCCAAATAGCTGAACGTGGCCAAGTGTTTTCAAGTCTGTCGGCTCTGTCTGCCCCGCAAGGGATATAGACGTGACCATATGTATGTTTGTATGTATGCAGTTTGTTACCGCTTCGTATTGATATATAATTTAGTTCTACATTCGTTCATGTTTTTTTTTTTAATGTAGACAATGTGTCCACGTTTAAGATTTAAGAGATGTGTATTTGTAAATTGACGTCCTATGAAAATGCTGCAGTGCGGTTTGTTACCGTATCTTCAGCACTGACGCTTCAGAAGCGACAGTGAACTTAGTTTTGAGTAATTTATTTGACGTCAACCAATGTTGTTAAACCAAAAGATGTGACAATTATGAAGCGATGTGCAGTATCCTATTAATGCATAAAAAATTTAAATTTAAATGACTTGATTTTTAATTGTGTTATAAAAAAGTAAGAGCCGGGTGGTTCCCGGCGACATTATAAAAAAACATGTACATCTGAATTGTAAAAAAATTAATCTTGAAAAGACTGATAGGCCACGTTCAGCTGTTTGGCTTACTGATAGAATTGAGATTCAAATAGTGACAGGTTGCCAGCACACCGCCTAAAAAAAGAATCCCATGTTTGTAAGCCCATCCCTTAATCGCCTTTTACGACATCCAAGGGGAAAGAGATGCGAGTGGTCCTATTCTTTTTTGTACCGGTGCCGGGGAACCACACGGCACTATACATATATTATATAATAAATTGAAAAAAATATAAGTATATAGAAATATGCAGAGATCGTGGCAAGTGAAAAGAGGTACTATCTGTCTACCCCTCCGGGAAAGAGGCGTGTGTTTATGTATGATATCTCCCCTCCAGGTGTCAGACGAGCCCCTCCTGCCGCCGGCGGATCCGGAAACGGGATGTTACGACCAACTGGAGAGAGACGAGGTGATGAGCTTCAACACCAACTGCCCCGACTGCAACGCTCCGGCCGATACCAACATGAAGCTCACGCGTTAGTATTGACATAATCAGTTCTACATTCATTCATGTTTTTTAATGTAGACAATGTGCATACGTCCACGATTTAGATTTAACAGATCTATGTATATTTGTAAATTGACGTCCGATGAAAATGCTGCAGTGCAGTTTGTTCCGCCGCTTCTTCTACACACGCGCTTCGGAAGCGGTAGTAGTTATAATTAGATTTAAGTTGTGTGACGTCAATAAGTGATACCTTGTGTCCAATTTTGAAAATTATTATATTCTATTCTAGTATATCGACAAGACAAATCTTTGAAAAAACGCTACTTCGTAAATACACATCTTTAAAAAGAATGCTACTTTGAAATGATAAATCTTTGAAAAATGCTACTTCGGAATGATAAATCTTTGTAAAACGCTACTGCAAAATGACAAATCTTTGAAAAATGCTACTTCGAAATGATAAATCTTTGAAAATTGCTACTTCGAAATGATGAATCTTTGAAAAATGCTACTTTGAAATGATAAATCTTAAAAAAAATGCTACTTCGAAATGACAAATCTCTGAAACGTGCTACTTTGAAATGACAAATACTTGAAAAATGCTACTTCGAAATGATAAATCTTTGAAAAATGCTACTTCGTAAAGACAAATCTTCGAAAAATGCTACTTCATAATAACAAATCTTTGAAAAGCGCTACTTCGAAATGACAAATCTTATTGTAGGTAGCGATAAATTCTTCGCTCTTTGTAGGTGGCGTTAAATTCGTAACTTTTTGTAGGTGGCGTTAAATTCGCGCGAACGAAGGTGCGGCGAAAAGCCAGTGTCAATATATACTAACTGTCGAAATAATTAAGTTTTCATGTTGAAATAAATGTTTAATAAACGTGTTTTTTTTCCCACAGACATTCCTCATTTCAAAGAAGTGGTCATAATGGCGACCAATTGTGATGCATGTGGACATAGGACTAATGAGGTGTGTATAATTAAATCAATCTACCTATTCCGATCTCTGTTAATTATACATACATACATATGGTCACCCTTGCGATGTAGACAGAGCCAATAGTCTTGAAAAGACTGATAGGCCACGTTCAGCTGTTTGGCTCAACGATAGAATTGAGATTCAAATAGTGACAGGTTGCTAGCGCATCGCCTAAAACGAGAATCCCAAGTTTATAAGCCTGTCCCTTAGTCGCCTTTTACGACATCCATGGGAAAGAGATGATGTGATCCTTTTCTTTTTTTATTGGTGCCGGGAACCACACGGCACTTCAAAGACCATAAATCTAGCTTCTTCTACCTCCTGGCTTTAGTCCCGGTCGCATCCTCACCGCTAGTTGTAATACATACATACATACACATGGTCACGTCTATATCCCTTGCGGGGTAGACAGAGCCAACAGTCTTGAAAAGACTGAATGGCCACGTTCAGCTAGTTGTAATATCTTGTTTGTTTGTAAACTCTTTATTGCACATAAAAATAAATATAACAAATTACAAAACAGTTATTGGATTTAGAAGAATATGTACAATGGCGGACTTATCCCCAATGGGATTTCTTCCAGTCAACCAAAATCTTATTTTTTTTTTACCCGTCTAGGTGAAATCGGGAGGCGGTATAGAAGATAAAGGTGTTAAGTTCGAGGTTCGCGTCGCGGGTAAGGAAGATTTCTCCAGAGATATACTCAAGGTAATGTGTTATATAAATACATACATACATACATACATATATACACACTTTACATATGTTTTTATTTATTTATTTAGCACTCCAAACAAATACAATGTTAAACACAAACGGAACTGTTTCAGTTTATAATTTTTAAACAGATGTGCCTAAGTGCAGAAATATTTATAATAACTCCATCTCTTTCCCATGGATGTCGTAAAAGGCGACTAAGGGATATAGGCTTACAAACTCGGGATTCTTTTTCAGGCGATGCGCTAGCAACCTGTCACTATTTGAATCTCAATTCTATCATTAAGCCAAATGGAACGTGGCCTTTCAGTCTTTTCAAGACTATTTGCTCTGGCTATCCTGTAAGGGATATAGACGTGACCGAATATGTATGTATGTATATAACAGTTCCGTTTGTGTTATACATTTTGTATCTGTTTGGAAATGTATGTATGTATAAGTGATACCTTGTATCCAATTTTAAAAATAAATCTATTCTATTCTATATCAATTCTATGTAAGATAATTCTCATTTCTATCATAAAGCCAAATAGCTGAACGTGGCCTTTCAGTCTTTTCAAGACTATTTGCCCTGTCTACCCCGCAAGGGATATAGACGTGACCAAATATGTATGTATGTATAAGTGATACCTTGTATCCAATTTTGAAAATAAATCTATTCTATTATATTCTACTAGCGACCCGCCCCGGCTTCGCACGTTTGCAAAATTCGGAAAAAAATATACATAAAAACCTCCTCTTGAATCACTCTACCTGTTACAAAAAACCGCATCAAAATCCGTTGCGTAATTTTAAAGATTTAAGCATACATACAAACAGACTGAAATAGCGACTTTGTTTTATACTATGTAGGTAGTGATACTAGCTGTGCCCGCGACTTCGTCCGCGTGGAATTGTTATTTTGGGCATCATTTATTTTTGCGTACGCTACGCGACTTTGTTTTATACTACGTATGTAGTGATTAACCATTAATTGCATGATTTTTCCTATTTTTTAAAAATAAATCAGGTTGATGTAATTAATGCTCTAGATTAAAGGAAAAATATTTAAAAAATCCTAGTATAAATTAGAATTTGAATTATTTAAAAAACAGTGATGAAAATTTACATCATTATGCATTGTTACATATGTATATAGCTCAGTACTAAATAAGTCAAAAGATATTGTTTACTTATTCTCCTTTATTCTAAATGATAATTTAATAAACAATTATTATTTTTATTCAAGCACAAATTAACTCCACATTGATTACACGAAATTGAGGAATAAGCCTTTACATTTGGGAAATTTACACCGAAGTGACCTTTCTTTTTTTTTTTATTGTAATTCTTCTTCTAGTAGACTGGTACTAGGGTTTTGTTGTACGCAATAGTCATTTATAAAGTTGCCAGCAACAACAAGTTTACAGTTTTTGAGTACCTTTTTTTCTTCACTAAATGTTATCATTGAAATTTCCATCATCATGCAAAGAAGGGTTAACTTCTAGTCAGAAACGTGTACGATGTCAATACCCGAGCTGGAGCTGGAGGTGGGCGGGCGCGCGCTGGGCGGGCGGTTCTCCACCGCGGAGGGGCTCCTCAGGGCCACCGCCGACCAGCTGGCGGGGTCGCCGGAGCTGTGCGGCGACGCCCCCGCCATGGCCAGGGGCAGTTTGGACCGGTGAGAGAGCGCTTTGAGATTGTTTTTATATATATATACATATGTACGTGCATACATATATATGTACCTACATACATATGTACAAAAATTCAAAATTTTTTATTCATTATTATAGGATATTATTATATCGCTTAATAATTGTCGTATGGTTTAACAACTGTACATATATACAAACATACATACATACATACATACATGCATACATAAAATGCCGTGTGGTTCTCGGCACCAGTACACAAACAATAGGACCACTCCATCTCTTTCCTATGGATGTCGTAAAAGGCGACCAAGGGATAGGCTTACAAACTTGGAATTCTTTTTTAGGCGATGGGCTGTCACTATTTGAATCTCAATCCTATCATTAAGCCAAATAGCTGAATGTGACTTATCAGTCTTTTCAAGACTGTCGGCTCTGTCTACCCCGCAAGGAATATAGACATGATTATATGTATGAATGTATGTACGAATTGTTACGTATTAAGGTGAGGGTAACTTAATAATAAATAGTCTCGTTCCATCCGCCGTTGTTTTACTTCGTACCTACATGACACGAATAAATAAAATAATGACCATAACAAAAATTACTGATCAAACCCATTGCTGCAGGTTCATTGCGAAACTGAACGAAGTGTTGGACGGTGAGCGCGCAGTGACTCTAGTGTTGGACGACCCCGCCGGGAATTCTTATGTTCAGAGCTTGGCCGAAGATCCGTCAACGCCTGACGATGGTAAGAGTATATCTATCTTTACACACAACTGACTGACTGAAGTCTGACATATCAAATTCAAAATTTTTATTCATTATTATAGGATACTTCATATAGCTTAATAATTGTCATGTTACCGTGTGGTTCCCGGCACCAATAGAAAAGTAAAAGGCGACTAAGGGATACGCTTACAAACTTGGATTTCTTTTTTAGGCGATGCGCTAGCAACCTGTCACTATTTGAATCTCAATTCTATCGTTAAACCAAACAGCTGAACGTGGCCTTTCAGTCTTTTTAAGAATATTAGCTCTGTCTACCCCGCAAGGGATATAGACGTGACCATATATATGTATGTATGTATTGTCAAAACGTATGGTTTAACAACATTGTTTGACGTCAAATAAATTACTTAAAACTAAGTTTGCTGCCGCTTCCAAGGCGTCAGTGCTGAAGAAGCGGTAACAAACTATCAACCTCACAAACCGCTTAATGATAGAATAAAGACGTGATTATATGTATGCGTACTGTAAGTATGGAGATCCGTGGGTCCTTTAAAAAAACACAAATATACTGCTAAGAAAAGAAAATGATTTATTCACTACACACACTCGATGTTTTAAAGAAAATTGATAAAATACACGGAACGATCTGAAAGGAGGTTTGCGGCGGACTGACTCGTCACCCTATTGAAAAACAGTTTTATATAAATTTACAATGCGTATGCTATCAATCGCTGCATATTAATTATGAATATAACAATACGTATATATTGTTACCACACTTGTAAACTAATTAAAAATCAATTTACTTCTGTTTCAGGTGTCAAAATTACGAGATACGAGCGCACATACGAACAAAATGAAGAGCTTGGTCTAAATGATATGAAGACTGAGGGATATGAAAACAGCTAGTCTAATTTTGGCCGTGGGCGTCTTCGCGCGCGATTCGAGCATTGTCAAGTTTTTTTTTTAAATAAGTGCTTATTTTGAATTGAAGATTTAAAATTGTAGAGACAAGAAATATATTTATGTTTACAAAAATGTAGTTGTTTTATTAAATCCCTCATGCTGCCACTATTTAAGGTATGTACGACTAAATTATAAATAATTTATGATCCAGCTACACAGTTTAAACATAAAAGGTAATCATTATCGAAAGAGTTTTTTCTTAAATACATGACAAACATATTGTCTAAGATATTAAAAAAATCTTTTGACGATGGAAAAAATAAAAATAAAGAATGCTGTAGGAAATTTTTTCGGTATTTCCGCTGAATATTCCACATACATGGGTACTTGGTTATTTTTACGTTACACAGCGAGGATATAAAAGAACTTCAGATGTCAGGCCGCATATGAATATTTGTTTTGCTTCACGATGAAAAGAAGTCGTATCTGACATCATTTCATTTGATGTCAACGTCAAAGTGACATTAAATGTCAATTATTAACTATTGATTTCTCGATTTTTTGCAGAGATTTCTTGACATTTTCTCAGATTATTTTTGTTTTGTTTGTTTAATTTTTTTTTGGAACAAATAAACGTTAACACATCGAAATCAACAAAATCACTAATTTTAAAGTCTTCCAAAATAGATATAATGTCCGATAGTTGTAAGGAAAAAGTAGTTTTACCTCATCACGAGCAACAAGAGCTGTGTACAACGCGCCTCCCATATCGCCAAGGGAGGAAATTAACCGCTGTAAAGGTAAAGGACTTATTATTTCTAAGCGTTTTAAACAATCTTTGTGTATAAGCTGCATACCTATAAGAAACTCTCCATGTTATGATATATATATACTGACCTGTTAGAAAATTATGTAAAAAGTAACATTGCTATGCTTTTAAAACATTAAATATACACTTACAGGTATACACCATCAACAATGAATCTAACCACCTTCTAATTTTTGGAGTACCATCGCTAAACCTGCGGCAAGAGGTGAAGTCACTATTTGCAAGGTTCGGCAAACTTCTACAGTTTAACATAACTAATGATCATCCAGCAGAGATTTTCACTGAAACATACCATGCTAAATACGAACGAATACAGTCCGCACGTGTAGCTAAGCGTATGGTTGACGCGAAGAACTTTTACGGTGGCTCATTGCATGTATGTTACGCTCCCGAATTCGAAAGTATTGATGAAGCGAGACGGAAGATATTTAAAAGACGACAAGATGTCTTATTTAGATTAAGGAATTTAGATGCAGAGGTTATTGAAAAGAAATCTGAAAACAAAGAATTTGATACAGTAATTGAGAATAATGAAGAAAATAAAAGAACTATGAATATGGGTGAAGAAAATACGATAATTGTATGTAAAAAGAAAAGAAAAAATAATAAGATGCAACCTGTACCTATCATTAATGAAATAACTGAAGAGTTTAATGAAATTAATGAGTCTAATTTTAATGATAGAAATTTTACTAATAATAAGCCTAGTTGTAGTAAAGTTAGAAATGTTAACAATAAAAACAGTTTTAGTGTTAATAAACCAAATTTAACTGATTTTAATGACAAAAGTGATAAAATTGATGACCTTTCAAAACTTGTTAAGATGAATGATGTAGAAATTGTAGATTTCACTTCTACAGAAAAGGAGGTTCTCACAAACATAAATGCATCATTAAATTATGATAAGTTTGGTAATGAAGTTATTAAAAAAATTCCTTATAAACCTTTGAATAAGATAATTTTTAACATCAATAATAAAAAATAATAAAAGATTGTTTATTGTTTTATTAGTTGTAGCCTGTGGATTTTATTGTAGCTAGTAGTATTGTAGCCTCTATAAATTATTTTAATGTCTACGTTATGGCGCAGCGGTAGCGCGCTTGCGTGTGATATCGGTGGTCCCGGGTTCGAATTCCGGCCAGGGCATAATCTGGAAGGAACTTTTATCTATACATATAAGTAAAGTACTTAAGTATTATATAACATAGAATTGTTGAGTTGAAATATATGCATGAAAACAGTAATGAGTGTAGAGGAAGCGGGAGAGGTCTGTAAGGATCGTAGCAAGTGGAATTCCCTAGTCTCTGCCTACCCCAACGGGAAACAGGCGTGATGGTATGTATGTATGTATTGTTGAGTTAGTCTGTTAGTTTTAAGCCCTCAAGGATGAATAATTTTCACCGTCTTTTTACATCTTCCATTATTTCTTCGCTCCTTATAGTTGCAGCGCGATGTTATATAGCCTAAAGCCTTCCTCGATAAATGGTCTATTCGACACAAAAAGAATTTTTCAATTCGAACCAGTAGTTCCTGAGATTAGCGCGATCAAACAAACAAACTCTTCAGCTTTATAATATTAGTATAGATATAGATTTAATAGGTATAACATACTGCAAAGTTTCATGAAATTCGTTCCGAAGCTTTTGCACGAAAAAATACAAACACATCATTACATAACAAACTTTCACATATAATATTAATTTGGGTTTTAATAAAATTGCAGAAATTTAGTACAGTTTTTTTAATTTTAAATAACAATTTCATCATATATTATGACTTAACAATTTATATTTCATAGCTTCAACTTTTTTTAACTGTCGTAGGTACCTACATTTAATTCTATTGCATTTAAAAATCTCAATAGAGTTACAGTATTTTTTTCTTGGATAAAATATATTCTTCAAACTTTAGTATTTCTTTAGTGCGGTGTGGTTCCCGGCACCAATAGAAAAATGAATAGGACCCCTCCGTTTCTTTCCCATGAATGGCGTTAAAGGCGACTAAGGGATAGGCTTATAAACTTGGGATTCTTCATTTAGGCGACGGGCCAGCAACCTGTAACCTGGCCTATCAGTCTCTTCAAGACTGTTGGCTCTGTCTACCCCGCAAGGCATATAAACGTAGTTATATGTAGTATGTAAGTAAAATTTCTTAAGTGTCGCATTTATATTCATTTAAGACTTAAGTTATGTAGGTATGTATTGAAAACCTCATTTAATTACTTAAATAATTCTTAGTTTAATTGTCATTATTAAATTATATTTTTATTTGGCTCCGACTAGAGACTAGACTACTCATTCCTCTTCAGGATAGTCTTCGGGAGGCACTTCCTCTTGCTCGTCGAAATCTGCGTCTTCCACACCCACCTCCTGACAATTAAAGAGCATACCGAACATATCGAAATTGGTTTATTTAGAAAAAATGGATCAGTACAGGGTAATCACACTTCTACCTCCTGGCTTTAGTCCCGGTTGCATCCTCAGCGCTCTGGAGAGGAGCCCGGGGTACGCCTTTGACCATGGACCCTGGATTGTGTGAGTCAGGTTTTCACACGAAGCGACTCCCGTCTGACCTCCGCAACCTTTTGCACAGGTAATCACACTGAATATTGTCAAAATGATAAAATAAAATTTACTATTTCTATTTCACCTCTTAAAGGCAATGTGCTAGCAACCTGTCACTATTTGAATCTCAATTCTATCATTGAACCAAACAGCTGAACTTGGCCTTTCAGTCTCTTCAAGACTGTTGGCTCTATTTACAAGGGATATAGACGTCACTATATGTATGTATGTAAGTCTAATAGCTATGAGAAAACATTTCTATAAACTAAGCTGTTTCTGCCGTGCCGTGTGGTTCCCGGCACCAATATAAAAAAGAATAGGAACACTCTATCTCTTTCCCATGGATGTCGTAAAAGGCGACTAAGGGATAGGCTTACCAACTTGGGATTCTTTTTTAGGCGATGGGCTAGCAACCTGTCACTATTTGAATCTCAATTCTATCATTAAGCCAAAATAGCTGAACGTGGCCATTCAGTGTTTTCAAGACTGTTGGCTCTGTCTACCCCGCAAGGGATATAGACGTGACCGTATGTATGTATGTAAGCTGTTTCTCCCTCCGTGCTCATTGTATAAGTCAATTAAGGACAACGCTTATAAACTTGGGATTCTTTTATTCGATTGCCAAAATTAAAAAAAAATGCCGATACTTTTTAGGCCAAAATTGGCGCAACATCCCCGTAGAACGGAACGCGCAACGCTGTTTTTATACCGCGAAAAACCGTTCTTTGACGTGAATGAAACGGAACATCATTAGTATTTCGCGCGAAAACTTCGCTTGTAGGTTATGATGTGTCAAATTTTTTTTTGTCATTAATTACCTCGTACTGCTGATACTCGGAGACCAGGTCATTCATGTTGCTCTCGGCCTCTGTGAACTCCATCTCGTCCATACCCTCGCCGGTGTACCAGTGGAGGAACGCCTCATGTGGACAAGACGGTTGATGAAGTGAATTAAAAAGTATTTATTTAGTAAACGTTATGTGTGCCGTGTGATTCCAGGCACTTCGGAATGGGATAACTCCATCTGTTTGTTGTCTGGAATGATCTCCTCTTAATTTTTTAAGAGGAGAATTACATGAATAGGGCGGAAGTTCGCACAAATAGGTATTTATTTTAGATAAGTTTTAAATGTTATCTATTCTACAAATAGTTTCAACATATATGTTGTTAATTAAAAAGTTTTTAAGTATGTACTAAGTGTTCCAATATCAATGATTATTAATATTTTTGACAATCGGCATATTCGAATTGACAATGGAATCATTCCGCTGCAGACGTCGCCGCATCTCGCATCGTCTCATCGCATAAGCGGCAGTAGTTATAATTCGATTTAAGTGATGTGACGTCAATATGTGATATACCTTGTATACAATTTTGAAAATTATATTATTAAATAAAAAATAATAATACTATTCTAATAAAACCAAACACATTTGGTTTTTGCGTTATTTTAATAAAACAATTTCGAAATTGATAAATTTAAATAAATACATACCTTCCTTCTGAACATGACCGTGAACTGTTCAGATATCCGTTTGAATATCTCCTGTATTGCAGTAGAGTTGCCAACGAAAGTGGCGGCCATTTTGAGCCCGCGCGGAGGCACATCGCAGACAGCCACTTTTACGTTGTTGGGGATCCATTCCACGAAGTAGCTGGTGGAGAATGAGACATATTATCTATGATATTTTAAAAATAATCTTGTCTTTAATGAAGTTTATTGTTACTAGTCATAGTTGTGTTTTAACTAGAATAAAACCAATACATTTGATTTTGCGTTATTATTACATACATACATATGATCACGTCTATATCCCTTGCGGGGTAGACAGTGTCAACAGTCTGGAAAAGTCTGATAGGCCACGTTCAACTTCAACCAAATGAGATTCAAATAGTGACAGGTTGCTAGCCCGTCGCCTCAAAGAAGAATCTTAAATTTATAAGCGTATCCCTTAGTCGCCTTTCACGACATCCATGGGAAAAAATGGATTGGTCCTTATATTGGTGCCGGGATACATACTTTATAAATATGTAGTGATTGTTATTATTTATTTGCAAAATAAAAAAGAATAGGACCACTCATCAGAAATCATGAATGAAATACCTCTGCAGTTCAAACATTTGTAGGTAACCTTCTTTATGTACGCCATGGCAACGGTCGCCATGGTTTGTGAGTTAGGAAAAAATGAAATTGATTTGTGGTCAAACTTCCTACAGATTTGACATAGTTCCTACAGACCTAGACAAATCCAGAACTTCGCGAATCACCTGGAGTTCTTATCCTGGACCGTCAACATCTGCTCGTCCACCTCCTTCATGGACATGCGTCCGCGGAAGATGGCGGCCACAGTGAGGTACCGCCCGTGCCGCGGGTCGCACGCAGCCATCATGTTAACGGGGCTGAACATCTGTTATGGTGAATAAATAAATATAATGTGGATGAAGCGAAGGAAGTATGCAGAGATCGTGGCAAGTGGATAGAGGTAGTCTCTGCCTACCCCTCCGGGAAAGAGGCGTGATTTTATGTATGTATGTATGTATTTTAACAGGCAACACTGTGACAAGCACGCTGATTGGTCGGGAGCATCACGCGACCGCCAGAAAGAGGAGACTTCCCGCGCGCTACCGCGACGATTTGTAAATGTCTTGTTGTTATTATGTTTTAAGTTTATTGTTTTGTTTTTGTTCATTGTAGTGTAGGTACGTTAATATTAAGTGAAACGCGAATACAGACTAAGTTAATCCGTGTTAAGTTTTTATTTTATCACTCACACAAAGAACCCAGCCGGCCACATCTTAAAATATATAGATATATACGGGACAAATTACACAGATCGAGTTAGCCTCGTAGTAAGTTCGAGACTTGTGTTACGAGATACTAACTCAACGATACTATGTTTTATACTAAATACTTATACATATAGTTAAGCATCCAAGATCCAGGCCAATCAGAAAAAGTTCTTTTCTCATCATGAAATCATTGAATCTCAATTCTATTAAGCCAAACAGCTGAACGTAGCCTATCAGTCTTTTCAAGATTTTCAAGACTTTTCAAAGTTAAAATTATAAGAGAATGTAATAAGAAACTGACCTGCTGTGTCAATTCCGGGACGGTCAGAGCTCTATAACCTTGACTGTTCCTCGCTGTGAGCGGTGCGAATCCTGGAAATAATGATACATCCCTTGAGCTGATGCACAGTCTTCGTAGCACGGCACGCGCGTAAACTAGGTCAGAGGGGTTAGTGCAAGTTTTACCCGATACTCGACTCGGACGCGAATAATGAAGAATTTGTATCTATACTTACTTATATTATAAAGCTGAAGAGTTTGTTTGAAAGCGCTAATCTCAGGTACTACTGATTCGAATTGAAAAATTCTTTTTGCGTTGAATAGACCATTTATCGAGGAAGGCTTTAGGCTATATAACATCACGCTGCAACTATAAGGAGCGAAGAAATAATGGAAGATGTAAAAAGACGGTGAAAATTATTCATCCTTGAGGGCTTCAATGATGCCCAAAATAACTATTCCACGCGGACGTAGTCGCGGGCACAGCTTAAAATATAAAATTGAAAAATAATTATATAAAGTTTAAATAATAATATTTTTAATTTGTAATTAAGAATATTTTTTTTTGTTATTAAATACATATGTAGTTAAGTAGGTAGTTGTTTAAAATTCAAAATTGCTACCGAATTTGTATGGAATTGCATTAGTGCCATCGCGTTACCACTAGGTGGCGCTGTTCAAATCACATACAAATTCGCGCGCAAAACTCGCACTAACCCTTCAGTTCCGTTTCACGTCGGATTTACGTAAGATTTGCGAAATATCTGTATTCTTTTGTATGTAGGTATTGCTAATTTCGTCGCTTTTTTGTTGATGGCGTTAAACTCGTCGCTTTTTGTGGATGGCCCTAAAAACTGATACATGGGCCTTTTTCGTAAGTTTATTTTATTTTTATCCATCAGAAAATAAATTTTGCTATTCTTAAAAAAAAATTACAATTCAAGTGGAAATGACGCTGTAGTAATATAAAATGCAATTAATTTTAATCTAAACAAGGTTTAAAGGAAGAAGCGTGCAGGGGAATATTGATCTGAAAGTGACTGACCAGGGGAATGGTGATCTGAAAGTAACTGACCAGGGGAAAGAGTGCAGGGGAATGTTGTACTGAAAGTAACTGAGCAGGGGAACGAGTGCAAGGGAATGTTGAGCACACCGACCTGGCATGAAGAAGTGCAGCCTGGGGAATGGCACCATGTTGACGGCCAGCTTGCGGAGGTCCGCGTTCAGCTGCCCGGGGAACCGCAGGCAGGTGGTCACGCCCGACATCGTCAGCTGGGGAATGAAAGATTCGGAGATAAGTGTGATCATACATACAGACAAAAAACTCAAAAAATATTTTTTTTGCTTTCTTTTATTCATTCTAAGTGTCCCTCTATCCATTTCAGTCAAAAATACTAAATGTACAGACAAAATATTTTTACTGTTTTATTATATGTACGTATAGATTTGAATCACTTCGATCGATTTGAAGAACTTAGTCTTTACATAGACAAGAAAATTCAAATTGCCGTAAAGAGACAATGCCAACCTGAAGAGTTCTAAGGCCGTGTAAATTGTAAAAGTCAATCTAGAAAAGGGCGTATATTCTTGGGATTCTTGTTTTAGGCGATGGGCTAGCAACCTGACACAATTCAAATCTCAATTCCATCATTAATCTGACAACTGAGGGTAGCCTTTCAGTCTTTTCGATAATGTTATTTAGGCTCTACTTCGTAAGGGATAAAACGTGATTAATACATACATACATACATAAAATCACGCCTCTTTCCCGGAGGGGTAGGCAGAGACTACCTCTTTCCACTTGCCACGATCTCTGCATACTTCCTTCGCTTCATCCACATTCTCTCTTCACGCAAGCTCGACGGTTTCGGGCATTCTCGACCTGACCCTTTACCAGGACGTCCTTAATTTGATCAAGATACGTTCGTCTAGGTCTTCCCACTCCGACCTTTCCCTGCACACGTGATTAATATATTAAAAAAACAACTCACAGAAACCAAATGATTCAAATCGCCGTAAGTGGGAGATGCCAGTCTTAGTGTTCTGAAGCAGATGTCGTATAATGCCTCGTTGTCAATGCAGAAAGTCTCGTCTGTGTTTTCCACGAGCTGGTGGACTGATAGTGTCGCGTTGTACGGCTCCACTACTGTGTCTGACACCTGGACAGTACACACTGGAAGTATTTGTATCACAGAAATTGTATTTCAAACATACATATGAGTTTCCTTAAATGTATTAGAATGAAGTATATAAATTAACTAGTTGTCCCGGCAAGCGTTGTTTTGCCATATAAATAATTTTTAAAGTAATGTGCCGTGTGCTTCCCGGCACCATTACAAAAAAGAATAGGTCCACTCCATCTCTTTCCGACTTTTTGACGAAGGGATAGGCTTACAAACTTGGGATTCTTCTTTTTAGGCGATGGACTAGCAACGTGTCACTATTTGAATCTCAATTCTATTATCTACCCGCAAGGGATATTAGACTTGATTATATGTATCCGTCAATTTCTTCGCAATGTTTGACAGTTGGTGTGTGACATTAGTGACGTCGGCACAGATACATGTCTAAATGTGTAGTGTAACGCACCAGGGTAATGTTCCCCTGGAAAGTCGGAGGCCAGATTTTAGTCGTTTTCGTGTTAAAATCTGACTCATCCAATCAGCAGGCTTACTCTCGACTAACAATGACAATATACAATGCCAATCTCAATGCAAGAAATGTCATTTGGCACTCTTGAATTTCACACTGGTCCATGGTCAAAGAAGCACTCAGGGCTCCTCTAAAGAGTGGTGTGGACGCAACCGTGATAAAAGCCAGAAGAAAGAAGAATGCCGTGTGGTTTTCGGCACCAATACAAAAACGAATAGGACCACTCCATCTCTTTACCATGGATGTCGTAAAAGGCGACTAAGGGATAGGATTACAAACTTAAAATTCTTTTCTTAGGCGATGCGCTATCAACCTGTCACTATTTGGATCTCAATGCTATCATTAAGCCAAAACCCGAACGTGGCCTATCAGTCTTTTCAAGACTGTTGGCTCTGTCTACCCCGCAAGGGATATAGACGTGACCATACGTATGTATATATTTATAAGTGATACCTTGTATCCAATTTTGAAAATAAATCTATTCTATTCTATTACGACCATATGTATGTAGGAAGAAGAATGCTAAAGAAGATCCTCTCACCTTCGGAGACGGCATGACGCTGAAAGTATTGACGATGCGGTCAGGATACTCCTCACGCAATTTGCTGAGTAACAGCGTTCCCAGCCCTGAGCCGGTGCCGCCGCCCAGGGAATGGGTTAGCTGGAAACCTGTGTCGAATCGATTGAGAGCCATATAAATAAACTAGCTGTGCCCGCGACTTCGTCCGCGTGGAATAGTTATTACCTATAGGCATCATTGAAGCCCTCAAGGATGAATAATTTTCCCCATTTTTTTTTAAATTTTCCATTATTTCTTTGTTACTTATAGTTGTAGCGTGATGTTATATAGCCTAAAGCCTTCCTCGATAAATGATCATCTATTCGAAGTAAAAATATTTTTTTTAAATCGGAGTAGTTTCTGAGATTAGCGCGTTCAAACAAACAAACAAATAAACTCGTCAGCTTTATAATATTAGTACCAGATAAATAAACCGTGTGTTTCCCGACACCATTATAAAAAGAATAGGACCACTCCATCTCTTTCCCATGGATGTCGTAAAAGGCGACTAAGGATTTGGCTTATAAACTTGGGATTCTTCTTTTAGGCGACAGGATAGCAACCTGTCACTATTTGAATCTCATTTCTATCATTTAGCCAAACAGCTAAACGTAGGCCACGTATCAGTCTTTTTATGACTGTTGGCTCTGTCTACCCCGCATATAGACGTGATTGTATGTATGTACATACTTACTAGGTATGAGACCACAAAATCTTTTATACACAGATATATAAAACATACGTACATATATAAAATCACGCCTTTTTACCGGAGGGGTAAGCAGAGACTACATCTTTCCACTTGCCACGATCTCTGCATATTTCCTTCGCTTCATCCACATTCATAACTCTCTTCATGCAAGCTCGGCGGTTTCGGGTACTTTTGCTCACTGAAATCTATTTCAAAGTAAACATAATTGTACCTTGCAGACAGTCACAGCCCTCCGACTCCTTCCTCACCACGTCCATGACAGAGTCCACTAATTCAGCACCTTCTGTGTAGTGGCCCTTTGCCCAATTGTTCCCTAAAAAAAAAAATATGATGATGGTACAAACAGCTGAGGGGTTAGTGCGAGTTTTACTCGATACTCGACTCGAACGCGTCTCTGGCAAATAATCACGAATTTGTATAATATATAAAATTTAAATAATAATATTTTTAGTTTGTAATTTAGAATAGTTTTTTTTTATTATTAGTTAAATACTTATGTAGTTAATTAGTTATTTAAAATTCAAAATTGCTACGGAATTTGTTTGTATGCATTAGTGTCATCGCGTTACCACGAGGTGGCGTTGACTCTGTCTACCCCGCAAGGGATATAGACGTGATAATATGTATGTTCGAAGGCAAAACATTATTTTTCGTAGGTACCTGGAATATTTCTGTTACGAATTACGAATATTTTTTTTTTTAATAATTAGACAATAACTCACCAGCGCCACTTTGTCCAAAAACGTAATTGTCAGGGCGGAACAGCTGGCCGTATGTGGACGACCTGATGGCATCCATGGTCCCTGGCTCCAGGTCGACCAGCACCGCCCGAGGGACGAAGCGTTTACCTTGAAAAGCAGAAAGGCTTCAAATCGCGTTGTTGGTCGAATCGGTTAGGAATGCGTGATGCGCATAAATACATAAGTTCAAATATGTCTATTTGCGAAGTGTAAAGAAACAAAGAAAGAAAAAGAAATAAAAATCTCGCACAAAAGGTAACATCTATATTAATATTATAAAGGTGAAGAGTTGGTTTATCTTTCTTTTTCTTTCTTTCTTTCTTTACATTACTTCGCAAATAGGCATATTTGAACTTGTTTCGTGTCGACGGAGTAAAGTGAAGCGTCCTCCATATTATTTTTTTTTCGCTGGTTAAACGTCAAATAAGTACTTTTAAATAATTACGTTGACTTTTTTAAGGTTTGATAACCTAAAAAATAAAGTGAAAAAGAAACAGCTAAAAAAAATATAGTAGTCAAATTTATCCGGCGTTCTGTCGACCCATCCTTACCATCAGCCGCCTGATTGTAGTACACCTCGATCCTCTCCAGTTGTAGCTCGCTGTCTCCGATGTAATTTCCCGCCGTGTCAATGCCATGTTCATCTGATATAATTTCCCAAAACTGAAATCAAATGAATACCTTGTAATTGTTACATTAAGGTAGAACCCAATATGTAGTTATTTTTTTAGCCAGCACTTTAGAATAGAACCATCTTTTTTTTTTATGGACAAATTACACTGATGATTACATAATGGATGTCATAATAGGCGACTGAGGGATAGGCTTATAAAGTTATTCCTCTTGTAGGCGATGGGCTAGCAACCTGTCATTGTTAGAATCTCAATTCTATCATTAAGTCTGTAGGCAACCTTCTTGGTATACGCCATAGCAACGGTTGCCATGATGTTGTTTATTGGAGATATGTCAAAAATATTTTTTATTGTTAGATGTTCTTAATTTTATGTTAAATAATATAGTGATTTTTAACTGATTATTTTTCTCTTTCTTTCTTCTGTAGGAATAAATAACTTTTATAACTATACTTCCTACAAGTTTATATGGTTTATATGGTCCTATTCTTTTTTCTATAAAATAAAGACTAGGACCACTCCATCCCTTTCCCATGAATTTCGTTAAAGGCGACTAAGGGATTGGCTTATAATTTGATATTGGTTTTTAGGCGATAGGCTAGCAACCTGTCACTGTTTGAATCTCAATTCCATCATGAAGCCATGCAGCTGAACGTGGTCTTTCGATCTTTTGAAGACTGTTGGCTCTGTCTACCCCGCAAGGGATATATACGTGATTGTATGTATGTACATACTTACTAAGTTCGGACTTAGTAAGTTGTGTATGATAGATAGATTTTGTAGTCTCGGGACTACAAAATCTATCTATCATACACAGATTATATAGGTGAGTATATGTATAAGAATTATAATATTACTTACCTAGTTACACCCTTTCGAAGCTGTCTGTAGTACTCGTAATTTCATCGCTATAATTCCTACTTAATACCTTCATGTAATGTGTGGTTCCCGGCACCAATACAAAAAAGAATAGGACCACTCCATCTTTTTCCTATGGAAGTCGTAAAAGGCGACTAAGGGATAGGCTTACAAACTTGAGATTCTTTTTTAAGCGATGGATTAGCGACCTGTCACTATTTGAATCTCAATTCTTAATTCAATTAAGCCAAATAGCTTAACGTGGCCATTCGGTCTTTTCAAGACTGTTGGCTCTGTCTACTCCGCAAGGGATATAGACGTGACCATATGTATGTATAATTATTAAAATATTGGTGGTAGTTATGTGTAATTTGTCTTTGTACCATTATAATATGGTGAAGGCATCTATAATATAACTGAATGGTTGGCCATGAATTTCTATGCTAATAAAACAAATAAATAAAAAAAGGATGGCGCCTTGCGTCTTTACAATAAGATTCAAAATGGCGGCGTTACGTTTGAAGGTATATAAATGAAGTCAAGGTAGTACTTATTGTTTCAAAATAATGCTTTATGAGTATGTAGTTAAGTACATAATATTCATATTTGAATCTGGTGAGCATTGTAAAATAAATTGGGACTATTTCGTCACAAGCGAATTTATAATTTGGGTTATAAATTAGCCTAATGAAGCTTTTCACGAAGTTTGACATCAACATGACGTCGTTATCCCTTACGGGGCAGATAGAGCCAATAGCTTCAAAAAGACCCGAATACCCCGTTCAGTGGAATTGAGATTAAAATAATGATGTTTACTCGTAGCCAGCCCATCGCCTAAAAAGCATCATAGTAGGCCAATTTTCTTGATTAACTTTTACAATAAGCGCGGGAAGAGAAGTATGTATCTGACACACGCCATGTTTTTTCTTCGGTAGGTATAGAAGATGACAGAATGCTAAGCAAAAATAAAGATATGTATGAAATTATGTACAAAATGTCCCGTCTGTCTCACTAGTCTTCTCTCCCTCGCCTAAAGGTTAATTTAGAAAAATAAATTACAAACAACTACATAAATAATTATGTTCTTGGTTATTATATCAGTGTTATTTTAGAAAGCTTCGATAGACAAGTGGTTATCGTATCCGGTAAGCTAGCAAGAAGAACACAAGTTCGAATCTGACTGTGCACGGGTTTCCAGCTATCTTTACGAAAAACATTAACGTGAAATGGAAATTTCAGTATTAAGTACGTACATAATATGAGACTATAGAACATTGTTTTCCAATGACGCTAAATCACAATAAATAACAACTTCGCATGAAAAAAAAAAAAAACATAATTTAAATATAGAAAACGAAATGTGTTACATACGCGGCAACGCGAACGTTTCAAAAATAGAACACTCGCAAAAAAAAAAACAACAAATTAAAAATGAATTATGTGAAAAATAACCTTAGATCCTATTTGATTCCCGCACTGCCCTGCTTGCAAATGCACTATTTCCCTCATTTTGAATAAATTTTCACTAAAACACGCCGCGGAGACACTGCTTCGAAGATGTGGCGATGCTAAACTATTTTGAGATCTAGCGCGCGCGCACGCGTTCGTATTTCATTCATAGACGTATTTTCTTATGACTACATCGTAACAGCAGTCCTAGCTGTATTGTAACTGTGTCTGTGACTAAAAATTGTAATTATTATTGCAATAAATACGCTGAGAGCGTTAGCGTAGAAGTGAGAGGTGCATACATACATACCTAAAATGTCGTCTCTTTCCCGGAGGGGTAGGCAGAGACTACATCTTTCCACTTGCCACGATCACCGTTTGTTACCGGTGAATGGTGATTAGTGTACTCGATATGTTAATCCCCTTTCCGTTTGACGTTCTATAAGGTTGGCATAATTTTTATGAAAGTACTTTGTTGGTTTCAGATTTAAACATGACCCTCTCGTCCACTGTTCTCACGAACCATTCCTATAGAACCAGTACAAGAATGGAATAGAGTAGAATAGATTTATTTTCAATATTGCATACAAGGTATAGATTTATCTGTACGTAGGTACATGTCATGTTACGAGTAACATGCCCCCCTGTTCATACGAACAAAACCTTAAAGAAGATCAAGTTTCTTAGCTGGTGACCGTACACTGAAAGTAGTTTATACTATATATAACTAACAGTGTATTATAAAATCACGCCTCTTTCCCGGAGGGTTAGGCAGAGACTACATCTTTCCACTTGCCACGATCTCTGCATACTTCCTTCGCTTCATCCACATTCATAACTCTCTTCATGCAAGCTTGGCGGTTTCGGGTACTCTTGACCTGACCCTTTGCTATAATTTCTACATATAAACATAGGTACAGAATCGTGAAGAGAAGGTGAAGTATGTTAATAACTTGGTTAATAACATCGATTTTGTAAATGAAGAAGAAAGAAAGAAAGAAAAATCTTTATTTGGCGCAAGATGTAACATAACATTTTCAAATTGGTTAATTGATTAACTAAATATATTTATGACGCAAACAAAGTCGTTGGAGACGCCTAGCATTTATGACAACGTTCCATTTCGCTAAACATTGCTTAATGACATATCCAGATTTTTTTATCTTTATCATAAAAACTAAAGAGTTTTTATGATTAAATAATAATACATAAAAATCTTACTTTATTTATAAAGATGTTATCTACAATTTTAAAAATGATTGGTGGAACAATAAAATACAATAATTAAAAACGATTCCAAATATAAGACAACAACAGTATTTGTCCGGAACGAAACGTATCTGAAAATGACAGTTCGTTCTTTGGACCAGCCAGAATGTCAGATTCTGTCAAACATTCGTACAATTTTTCATCGGAATTAAAGTGAATTATCATTGTAATTATTATCTAATTTCTCGTCACGGTTAACCAGAAATAAACCTTGTTGTTTGTTATCGTTGATTGTTAAAAAGTTTCGCGTTATAAGACGATAACGAAGCGCCATGTTGAAGAAATTCGGTGTGCCCCCAGGGGAATAAGCCATTTTATGATAAAGCATTAATATTTCGTGGTTAGCGTGTAATTTCGTAGTTATGACGTGTTAGTGCATTATAGGATTACATTGAGGCGTATTTGTTATATATGTAAGTTGATACATTAATATTTTCTTTGTATTTTTCCGTTTTGTTATGATTTCTGTGGCCGCAAGGCTAAGGCTTCTGATAAGAAATGGTTTTGAAGAGAGAATGTTGATTCTTTTCAAAATTTCTGCTTATCTTCAGCCGCTAAATTATTGTTATCAATATTGTAACTTTTAGTCTAAAATATATTAGGTCCGGCCCTAGCTTTGACCTTTACTGGGATGGGTTATCAATTGGCGCCCTGTTCCTTCAGATGTTTGGTCTCCTCCACTCACTCAATTTTTTTATATTTTTACATAAACATTTAAATTTAAATAGATAAATAGACCCTTTATTGCAAATAAAACTGTAACTATAAAGTTATCCTTATATCAATTTAAACTTATGTTTGTATCTAAAATCAGCAGAATTTCGTTTCCGTGAATTAAAAAATATATGTCATTTGGCATAGTGATATGTACCTCAGAATATATATAAATGTCAAAAATATTGCTGTGATTGTGATATAAGCTTGATTCCAAGAAAGGTGTAAAAAATGAAAGATTAAAATAAAAATTCCGTGTATAAATGTGCCATGTGGTTCCCGGAATCTCTTTCCCATGGATGTCGTAAAAGGCGACTAAGGGATAGGCTTACAAACTTGGGATTCTTTTTTAGGCGATGGGCTAGCGACCTGTCAATATTTGAAACTCAATGCTATCATTAAGCCAAATAGCTGAACATGGCCATTCAGTTTTTTCAAGACTGTTGGCTCTGTCTACCCCGTAAGGGATATAGGCGTGACCATATGTATGCATGTATGTATGTAAAAATAGAAAATATCACTATTTGATCAATGTACAATTATCTCTGCTGTAGATAAAGCGGTTGTTCCTTTGCATGATATGTGGGTTTGTTACTTCTTTCTTTATGTTAAAATCACAGAAATTGTCCATAAACAGTCTACGGAGAAAGACATAGGCTATGTTAGATAGGTAGAGTATTTACTCTACAATCAAACACATTGAGCTAGACCCTAAGTTCAATACTTCTGTTATGGGATACTAACTCAATAACATTGGAGTGGGAGCGCCTAGACAAAAAGTATATTGGTCAAATTGGAGACATTCAGGTCAAGAGTACCTTACCCTACCGAGAAATCTGACAAAGAGAATAGCTGTAGCTACTATCTCTTATCTAGATATGATCCTTTCAGATACCTAGTTGACTGGAAGAATGCTTAGGAGGGATTCTAGGTCCATCATTGTGAATTATCGTGTTGGTCATAATATGTACTTCTGTTTTCTTGTGTACAAAAAGTATTTATAAACAAACAAACAAACAAGCTTGCATAATGAGAGTAACGAATGGATGATGCGAAAAAGTATGAAGGGATCGTGGCAAGTGGAAAGATGTAGTCTCTGCTTACCTCTTCGATAAAGAGGCGTGAATTTTATGTATGTTTGTATATGAATGATTCAATTTTTTGTATTTCCATTTCTTTAATTACAGAACAAGATGGACATGACGGACCACGGCATGGCGGGGATGAACCTCACGATGGACGGCATGGACTACAAAATTGACGGCGGCATGAAGATGGAGGGAGCGGATGTGTCCCAACAGGGATCTATGTCCTCCATGTCACAATTCCCAACTTTGAACCTCCTCCCGCCACTGCCACCACATCTGGTGCAATCGGAATACGCTCCGCTGCCGGAAAATTTGCCAAAAACTGAACCCACCACGGTCCCAGAACTCCCGTCTTTACCAGTTCACATGACGCAATCCGAGTCAAAACCTACCAAGTATATAAGCGTGACAAGCGACGAGTTGACCGACGAACAGAGGCAGATGTACGAGTCCGTACTCTCTACGTGGAAACCGGTGTTGTTCCCCAAAACAGTGAAACGTTACATCTGCGAGAAATGCAACAAGGAGTTTAAGAATTACCAAAACCTCTATTTGCACACCACTCGGGTCCATTCTACTGAAGATTCTGCCGTCTTGTGCGACAGATGCGACAAGTCGTTCAAGAATAAGCATTATCTGTACATGCACAGAATGAATAAGCATTATTCGGAGTCGGAGAAATGTTATTGTCAGTTCTGCCTGCAGGAGTTTCGCACGAGACGCGCTTTACACATGCACGTGAAGAAGGTTCATCCCAACACGCTCCCAGAGATCAAATGCCCCGAGTGCGGCAAAGAGTTCAACGTGCCCTACAAATTGAAGTATCACATCGAACGCGTACATCGCGCAGACAGAGAAAAGTACAAATGCCATCTCTGCCAAAAATTGTACAAAAGCAATTTGAATCTGAACAGGCACATGCAGTTCCAACATTCACACGTCGAAAGACACCCGTGCGTGTTCTGCGACATGACGTTCAAGTCTCGTCATCACATGAAACGCCACATCCTGAACATTCACCCGCCGTTGGAGTCCAAGGTGACGTGTCCGGAATGCCTGAAGGAGTTCAAAAACGATCAGTATCTTAAAGAGCACATGCAAATCCACACGCCAGCCGACACGAAGGTCAAATGCGAGTTGTGCGACAAGTTTTTCCATTCGGCGATACGCCTCAAAAAGCACAAGAAGATCGTCCATCCGTCGAAGCCTAAGATTCGTTGTGAGAAATGCAACAAAGAGTTCGCGCACGCGCATTATTTGCGGCGTCACAACAACTCTGTCCACGTGGACGTTGACGAGAAAAACTATGAGCACCAATGCGGGCTGTGCGGCAAGAAGTTCAAGTTGCAACGTTATTTGAACAATCACTTGCAGAGACATGAACAACAGCATTTGAAGAGGATCTCGCAGATGGTCAAGACAGTCATGAATGAGGACGGCAAGGAGGTGAAGGTGAAGCAGCGGGGGAGGCCGAAGGGTAAGAAGAATTCTAAAAAGGTAACGAAGGAGATCGAGTTCATCAAGTGTGAACCTGTGTCGAGTTCGGAATCCGAAACTGAGGAGTCGAGCGAAGAGGAATCTGACGAGTCGGAGTAAAGATGTTTCTTTTAATCTTCGTACAAATGATAATGTGTCGTGCAATGAAAATAATTTCATGAAAGCAAAAAAAAATTTTCACTAGTACATTTGATCTGTTTTAGTGAGGCATAGGTCTCATATCTTTGCCTCACTAAAATGAACTAAAATCAATGAAGGGAAAGCCTAAATAAAAATAATTAAGGCAAGTATATTATAAATCAGCACTTTCATGACTAGAAATATTTTAAAATCTAGAAGATGAACTCTCCATTTGGCATTTTGCAAAGTTGACATTATAAGATGAAACGTTTCTGTATTTAAATTGGCGGCATATTTGCCGACCAATCAAGTCTGCAATGAATAGAGTGCTCTGATTGGCTATTTCGCCGAGGCACATAGTTTATGGGAATCCTTACTAATATACGATGAAAGATCGTATGATAGTAGCGTAGATTTTTTTTTCATTTATCATTTTACTTAAAAAGCAAATCAAAATACATCTTTTGTCTATGTTGAACGTTTGTTTTTTGATACGTGGGCTGCAGAAAAAAAAATTAAGTCAATAAAAAATATTTTAAAAAAGTAGGTGATAATATAAAAATATTTCAAAATTCTTATAAATTTTTTATATATCTAGTGGCTACGAATTTTGAATATTATTTTTTATTTTGCTTAAAACGAAATTGAGATTCGTATAAAACATTCATAAGTAATATATATCGTGGGATTTAACAAAATTAAGCTAATAAAAAAGATTAAATTACATCACAAAGAAATGAATAATTTAACAATGATACATGATAGCAAATTTTTTTAAATACTTAGTAAAATTAAAGAGTAAAAATCGTGATGCAAGTTCAAAATATTTCGCACTTTTTTACCGTGCTCGTTTTTGATAAGATTAAATATTACATAAAAACTTAAGTTATGCACGGTAGTGAATTTTCGGTATTTAAAATGTATGTCTTTTGATAAGATATGGTCTAGTCGAAATATTTTGAAATAACTTTACTTGACGTACAGTTATTCCTAGCTTCGAAAGCTATTTTTTTTCCACTGGGTCGAAAGTTTTACATGTCAGCGCGCCCTCGCAAGCTTGGATCCCCAAAATACGATTCGTATTTCTCTGCTAGTGACGTCACTTATGAAATTCACCTGTGGCCACTATTCCTAAATTCTTGGTCAAGTTTGTACACGAAACGACTCCCGTCTGACCTCAGCAACCCTTGCAGGGGAACCTGACCCGTGTTGGATCGATCATGGTCACACATCCAGTTGCCTGAATGTGCAGGTTTCCTCACGATTGTTTCCCTCACCGTAAGAGCATCAGTTATAAATCAAACTGATATTCAAAAGAACACAGCCGTGGTTCCCGCAAGACGTGGCGGTACCAGCTTACCATTAGCAGATACATACATACATACATAAAATCACGCCTCTTTCCCGGAGGGGTAGGCAGAGACTACCAGATTATTATTAGATTAGCAGATCGATTAATTATTATTCATTTTAACTGCTGCTAAAAGTTGTTAACAGGCAAATAAAATAGAAATAAACAGATAACTTTCCAAAGGGTTACACTTTTAATGAAATTTTGGCAAATTAAAAGTAATATTATTATAACAGTAAAGGAAATTTCTACTAAACTTTATAAAAGTCAAATAGGTGATTATTATTTTCCTCAAAATATTTATATTTAATTTTTACTTACCAATATTTACAAAGTTGGTATATTATTAATAAATATATGTACATTTGCTGTAAAAAAGAGGTAAATTTTATTAGATAATTACGGTATATACAAGCAATGAGCAGTTGTAAACAAATAATGGATTTTTGTTCAATATTTTGTTACGATGAAGAAGTTGGAAGTTTGTCAAGAGACATGTTTAAGAATTACCAATATTTATTAAGAATAAATATAGTTATGAAGAAATTCTTGATGTGATTAGATATTTTGGTTGTTCCTGGACCGTAAAATTACCTATTTTTGGGTCTGTCTGGAAAACCAAAATCTTTAGTGATAAAATAAAATTGATGTTGATTTTTCTTTTATGTTATTGTTTATTGAATAAGGATTTTGGGTGTAAAATAATATTCGTTTTTTAACGTTTGTTTTGTGATAATCTACATATAAGTGTAAATATTGGATTAAAATTAAAAATGGAGGAATTGGGAACGGGGGATGCTCAGAAGTTGTAATAGTTTGATCAAGCTAATCCTTATTGAAAATTGAATATACAGGGTGACTGATACAAAATGCAAAACCTTCCGCCTACGTGCTTAGAACATCACGTTGAACAACTTTTATTATGGGGCTGACGACGAAATCGCAAAAAAATTTAGCTGTTCCATACGAAATTAGCTACCGCGGCAAAATTTGTAGAACACCTGACTTGTTTTCGTGATTTCTGTGCCGGCTTCATAGGATAAGTTGTTGGCTATGATGGCCTGAGCAAGTATGCGTATATGTAGTTTATCGTTTGACACCACTAACCCTGTATATATCATCATGTTTCCCACAGGGATGGGCAGAGATTATGGATTTACATAATTTTAATACCTTTACACTGTAGAGTTTCATTGTGTCTCGGTGTAACATTTGCAAAAACTACACTGCGATTTTTAAATACAACATACAAACTTATAGTCACATCTATATCTCTTGCGGGTTAGCAGAGCCAAAAGTTTTGAAAAACTGAAAGGCCACGTTCAGCTGTTTGGCTTAATGATAGAATTGAGATTCACATAGTGACAGGTTGTTAGCCCAAATACAATAAAGTATTTTAAATAAAATTATCTAAATATCACTGAGTGACTGACATATCAACCCATTACCCAAAGGTATGCTACATAGGTCAAGAGATTTGAAATAGGTGCGTCGTGTAGTTTCCTTATACGATCTAGGGGTGACTTAGAGAGGATTTTTAAAATTTCCGTTGATTATAGTAGTATTTATTGGTAAAAGGGAAAAAAGGTATTTAAAAAAAGAATGTAATCTGTTTAATGTGCCAAGATTACTGGCAGCGTTTCTTGGCCGCATCGGGTGAGAGCTTACCACTCGGGAAGGTTAGAATAGCTATAATTGCAAATTGCCCGCAGCTTCGTTTCCGTTGGAATTTTCGGAATATATTAATTCGTATGTTTTATATGTCTTAAGTTAACGTAATTTTTTTTATTAATTTATTTTTTATTTTAAGGGTCGAATTACACAGATTGAGTTAGACCCGAAGTAAGCGCGAGACTTGTGTTACGAGATACTAACTTAACGATGCTATATTTTATAATAAATACTTATGTAGATAAACATCCAAGACCCAGACCAATCAGAAAAAGTTCTTTTCTCATCACACCCTGGCCGGGATTCGAACCCGGGACCCAATTATTATAACTACAATATGTCTTTTATTATTTAACTTATTAAGACTTATATATTATAGCATTGCACTAATTTATTTTTAGGTTTTCTACTTGGTTACCTATCTATTTTTGTTTAGATAATCTGATTTAAAAAAAATAGAAATTTAAATCAAATCCGTTCATTGCATTTCATTTTACACACATACCTACACATAAAGATATACAGATTCATGGAAGAACACAGAATATAGAATTATACACAAAAGGATTATTTGGGATATTTCCACGCGAACGGAGCTGCGGTCAAAAAATAGTTGTAGTTTTAAAACAATTACTTTTTTAAACTTTATTGTTGTTGTATCAAAATTTTCATTATTATAGAAATAATAAGTAGGTAGGAATATATTAAGTCTCAAGTACCTACCTCGTTAGAATGCGTTTTTGTCTTATATAATAATGAAGAGATAATGTTTTTCTTTTGTTTGTAAAGTAAATAAATTCACATATTAGACCGATTTTGATGGATTTGTAACTGAGACAAGATCTTTAAAAGTCTAGCATGTAATGAAATATCTAATATATTCAAACGAGCAATTCTTGTATTTAGGATCTTGGAAACGGCTCCAACGATTTTCATGAAAGTTACAGATTAGGGGCTTTTCGGCTCAAGGAATCGATTTATCAAGGTCCTAGGTTCGAGAAAAGCTCGGTTCCCAAGATATATAAACATTTTAAAAACCGCGTTTTAAGAAACTATATCAGCGCCATCTCTGGTAGACCTCTGGTCAACCGGGTACTTAAATAATATATTATGTTCACAAACGCGACGCCTGCGCAATTTTTATGTAAATTTTATACTAGCCGGAAAAATCTTTTTGCCATTACAATAAGGATGAATTTTAGCTGTAAAGTAGTTCAAAATGTTTACCCGGAGCATCCCTCTCGTTGTATAGATATTAGATATTTAGTTATATTTGTAATTGTTTCTATAAATAAATATATAGATTAAATGTTACTTTTTATTAAGGAAAAGTTTGAATTCTTATTGTCACTGTTTTGTGGAATTTTAGAAATTTATTCTTTTGCAATTTTTCAGTGCCGTGTGGTTTCTGGCACCAACAGAAAAAGAATAGGACTACCCCATCTCTTTCCCATGGATGTCGTTAAAGGCGGCTAAGGGATAGGCTTATAAACTTGAGATTCTTCTATTAAGCGATGGGCTAGCAACTTGTGACTATTTTAATGCTATCATTGAGCCAAGCAGCTAAATTTGGCCATCAGTCTTTTCGAGACCGTTGGCTCTGTCTACCCCGCAAAGGATATAGACGTAATTATATGTTTGTATGTATATAAATGAGATTCAAGTAGTGACTATTTTAATCTCAATTATATTATTAAGCCATACGTTGCAAAAACCACATTCTGCTGTTTGGCTTAATGATAGAATTGTGATTCAAATAGTGACAGGTTGCTAGCCCATCGCCTAAAAGAAGAATCCCAAGTTTAAAAGTCTATCCCTTGATTGACTTTACAATCTGCACGGGTAGAGAAGCAGCTGGACTGTTTTTTTCATCACTGACAGCCCAGAATGGTAAAGCTTCCCTTAGTCAACTTTAACAACTTCCATGGGAAAGAGATGTCCCAAGGCACGTCCTTCGTAACTAATAAGGAAAATAAATAAATTGATTTCCTGTCTTACTGTGTTTTGGTAAATAAATAATATTGTCAGCGACTTAAACTCAAGAAATGAGAGACAGTTAAGACATTTAGGCCTTATCTATGTTTGCGAACCCACACGATAATCACCTCAACGTTATTTGATACATGCGATACAGTGTATCGGTCAGGCATTTATTTATAACGTCTATTGTACATACAAATCTTTATGTGTGGAAATAAATGGTTATTTCAAATTATCATAACTGTTTTTTATTGAAAAGTTTTCACTCGGCAGTCTGCCTAGACTACATCCTCCCATTTGCCCTGCATACTTTCGCTTCATTCACATTTATTTATTTATTCATTCATATGGTCACGTCTACATCCCTTGCGGGGTAGACAGAGCCAGAGTCTTAAAGAGAGTGATAGGCCGCGTTAAGCTATTGGATGAAAGAACTGAGATTCAAATAGGGACAGGTTGCTAGCCCATCGCCTAAAATAAGAATCCCAAGTTCATAAGCCTATCCCTTAGTCGCCTCTTACGACATCCGTAGGAAATGAGACCTGAGTGGTCCTACTCTTTTTTATATTGGTACCGGGAACAACACACAGAATTACATATAATCACGTCTATATCCCTCGCGGGGCAGACAGAGCTAACAGTCTTGAAAAGACTGATAGGCCACGTTCAACTTTTTGGCTTGATGATAGAATTAACAATAATAACTATCATTAATCCGTACTAATAAATGTAAACCTGTGTTTCTTTCTCCGTCTTTCATGTCAAAACCACAGAAACGTTACCATAAAATTTTGCTAAAATGTAGTGTGAAGTACGGGGTAGGACAAAACCTAACCATAAACGGCTCACTCTGGTCTTCTCTCCAGAAGTAAGGTTGTAGCCGAGGCAAAAACTCTCCAAGAGCTAGAAAAGATCGAAAAAAAAAACATATTCATACGAAAAATATTTTATTGTACATTTATTTTTCACACTGTCACAAAAATACGCTTTATTTTTGTTTTGTATACAAATGAGGTCGTGTTTCACTGCAGTCGACTGTACATAATGCGTAACATTACAAATCCTTGATTTCCTTATCTTTTCCAAAAAAAACTTATCCTTTCTCTTGGTATCTTTTTAAATTTCTATTATATGGTAAAAAAACTTGGAAGTAACTAGCAATTATAAGCTTTTGGAGCGAACAGCCATTATTAAAACTGTCACTGCAAATGTTCACACCCTTTCTTACTTATTTATAACCTATATATAAATACCTACGCTACACAGGAACAAAAGGCGCACCCTGGGCTCCTCTCGGGCCTAACGCCAGGAAGAATAATATAGCATGAAACATATCGAGACACTTTCATCTATGTATACTACGCGTAATTAAGTCTTGTGAATCTTAACTTTGCCATACGGACCATGGTCTTCATAGATATATTCGTTGAATGAATATATTTTTTTAATGAAATATGGGTTCAGATAAGGTCTTAACATAGTTTAAACGATGTAAAGGTGCGTACGTATAAATAACATGTTATTTAACAATATTTCAATAATGTGGACATTAAATATTATATTATATTAGTTCTACATTCATTCATGTATTTTAATGTAGACAATGTGCATTCGGCCACGAATTAAGATTCAAGAGATCTATATCTGCAGTGTAGTTTGTTCCGCCGCTTTTTCTACACGTGTGCTTTGGAAGCGGCAATAGTTATAATTAGATTTATGTCATGAAACCTCAATAAGTGATAACAAGTGTCCAATTTTGAAAATAAATCTATTCTATTCTATAACATAGTAGTTATTGCAAAGTTACAAAACAATTTCAGATAATGTGAACGTGTTAAACAGCATTTTTATAAAATCTGCACGCACCTGGAAGTCGCCAAGCATATTCTGCCATTAGCATTACGGCATGAAAACATTAAGTATCACAAGTCACAAATACTTTTTTCGCGCCAATTATTCCACACGTCAAACGATTTTTATATAAAAAAAAAACCTCACGTCATTAAACTTAATATCTTAATCCAAAATGAACACTTTATTTATCTGAAAAATTTTGGTAAAACAACTTTTATTAACACACTAGCTGTGCCCGCGACTTCATCCGCGTGGAATCATTGAAGCCCTCAAGGATGAATAATTTTCCCCGTTTTTTTCACCTTTTCCATTATTTCTTCGCTCCTTATAGTTGGAGCGTGATGTGATTAAGCCCAAAAAGCCTTCCTCGGTAAAAAGTCTATTCAAAACAAAAATTTCAATTTGAACCAGCAGTTCCTGAGATAAGCGCGTTCAAACAAACTCTTCAGCTTTATAATATTAGTATAGATGATGACGTGCCGTGTGGTTCCCGGCACCAATACAAAAAAGAATAGGACCACTCCATCACTTTCCCACTGACGTCGTTAAAGGCGACTAAGGGATGGGCTTACAAACTTGGGATTCTTCTTTTAGACGACAGGCTAGCAACCTGTCACTATTTGAATCTCAATTCCATCATTAAGCCAAACAGCTGAACGTGGCCTATCAGTCTTATCAAGACTGTCGTCTCTGTCTTGTCTACCCCGCAAGGGATATAGACGCGATTGTATGTATGTAAATAAATAAATATATATGGGACAAATTACACAGATTGAATTAGCCTCGAGGTAAGTTCGTATATGTTAATAAATTGTATTATATCCTACTACTATTATAAAGGCGAAAGTTTGTATGGATGTTTGTTACTCTTTCACGCAAAAACTACTGAACCGATTACCATGAAATTTGGTATGTAGGTAGCTGAAGACCCAGAATAACACATAGGCTACTTTTTATCCCAGAGTTCCCGCGGGATTGATAGGGTTTCCATGCGGACGAAGTCGCGGGCGGCCTCTAGTTCATACATAAGACATAAAATCACGCCTCTTTCTTGTAAAGACTTATAGGCCACTATCAGTCTCTTAGCAGAATAGCAGAATAAATGCAGTGGAAATGAGAGCGTTAAGGAGTATGTTGGGTGTGAAATTGAGTGACAGGATAAGGAACAGCGTGATAAGGGAATGTTGTGATGTGAAAGAAGATGTAGTTACAGGAATAGAAAAGGGTATGTTGAGATGGTTCGGTCATGTGGAGAGGATGAATGAAAGCAGGTTGACTAAGCAGATATACAAGGAGAGTGTGGAGGGAAAAGTCGGGGTGGGAAGACCTAGACGAACGTATCTTGATCAAATTAAGGACGTCCTGGTAAAGGGTCAGGTCAAAAGTACCCGAAACCGCCGAGCTTGCATGAAGAGAGTTATGAATGTGGATGAAGCAAAGGAAGTATGCAGGGATCGTGGCAAGTGGAAAGAGGTAGTCTCTGCCTACCCCTCCGGGAAAGAGGCGTGATTTTATGTATGTATGTATCAGTCTCTTCAAGACTGTCGTCTCTGTCCACCCCGCAAGGGATATAGACGTGACCGTAAGTATTCAAGGTCCGGCGGTAACGGTGAAGTACACGTCGCAAGGCACCTGCGGCCGCGCCCACGCATCGAACATCGCCTGATCTTCTTTGACCACAGCATCCAGTTTCGGCTGGGGGATGGGCTCGGGAGGCGGTTTCACCTGTAGAAAGTATAATTATTTTTGTTTATGCCTACATACATACATATGGTCACGTCTATATCCCTTGCGGGGTAGACAGAGCCAACAGTGTGGAAAAGACTGAATGGCCGCCTTCAGCTTTTTGGCTTAATGATAGAATTGAGATTCGAATAGTATAGTAATAATAATAAATGCCTACTAACATAGTTATAAGTATACTAACATAATTAAAGTTATTTATTCCTACAGAAGAAAGAAGGAGAGAAATGATCAGTTGGAAATCACTATATTATTCAACATAAAATTAAGAACATCTAACAATAAAAAATATTTTTGACATATCTCCAATAAACAACATCATGGCAACCGTTGCTATGGCGTATACCAAGAAGGTTGACTACACATACATACATACATAACATACATATGGTCACGTCTATATCCCTTGCGGGGTAGACAGAGCCAACAGTCTTGAAAAGACTGATTGGCCACGTTCAGCTATTTGGCTTAATGATAGAATTGAGCTTCAAATAGTGACAGGTTGCTAGCCCATCGCCTAAAAAAGAATCCCAACTTTGTAAGCCTACACACCTGTATTTGTAGATATATGTGTAAAGATTTTAATTTATTGTCGTAAATAGACAAATCAACAGTTCGGATTCGAAAAAGGGAAGATTTTATAGCGATTTGGATTAATCGCGAGTTGGACCTATAGAAACTTGGATTAATCGCAAGTTGGACCTATAGCGACTTGGATTACTCACGACTTGGACCTATAGAGACTTGGATTAATCGCAAGTTGGACCTATAGCGACTTGGATTACTCACGACTTGGACCTATAGAGACTTGGATTAATCGCAAGTTGGACCTATAGCGACTTGGATTACTCACGACTTGGACCTATAGAGACTTGGATTAATCGCAAGTTGGACCTATAGCGACTTGGATTACTCACGACTTGGACCTATAGAGACTTGGATTAATCGCAAGTTGGACCTATAGCGACTTGGATTACTCACGACTTGGACCTATAGAGACTTGGATTAATCGCAAGTTGGACCTATAGAGACTAGGATTAATCACGACTTGGACCCATAGAGACTTGGATTAATCACGACTTGGATCTATAGAGACTTGGATTAATCGCGAGTTGGACCTATAGAGACTTGGATTAATCTCAAGTTGGACCTATAGAGACTTGGATTAATCGCGAGTTGGACCTATAGAAACTTGGATTAATCGCAAGTTGGACCTATAGCGACTTGGATTACTCACGACTTGGACCTATAGAGACTTGGATTAATCGCAAGTTGGACCTATAGCGACTTGGATTACTCACGACTTGGACCTATAGAGACTTGGATTAATCGCAAGTTGGACCTATAGCGACTTGGATTACTCACGACTTGGACCTATAGAGACTTGGATTAATCGCAAGTTGGACCTATAGCGACTTGGATTACTCACGACTTGGACCTATAGAGACTTGGATTAATCGCAAGTTGGACCTATAGCGACTTGGATTACTCACGACTTGGACCTATAGAGACTTGGATTAATCGCAAGTTGGACCTATAGCGACTTGGATTACTCACGACTTGGACCTATAGAGACTTGGATTAATCGCAAGTTGGACCTATAGAGACTAGGATTAATCACGACTTGGACCCATAGAGACTTGGATTAATCACGACTTGGATCTATAGAGACTTGGATTAATCGCGAGTTGGACCTATAGAGACTTGGATTAATCTCAAGTTGGACCTATAGAGACTTGGATTAATCGCGAGTTGGACCTATAGAGACATGGATTAAACACGAATAACACATTTGTTGAACATTCAATCGGAGGTATTGTATATATATATATGTATACACTTACCTTGGCCTGCCTGGGCAGCTTGAGGTGCACGAGGTTGAGGTGCGTGCGCAGGGCGGTGCGCTGCGCGAAGCGGCGCGCGCACACGCCGCACGCGAACGGCTTCTCGCCCGTGTGCGTGCGCGCGTGGTTCTCCAGCACGCTCTTGCCCTGCGCACAAGCAGATATTAATTGTCTACGATTGTCAATGTCATTGTCAAGAGAGATTTTTTTTACACCTTTTCGATTATTTCTTTGCTTTGCTTCTTTGCTGTGTCACTATTTGAATCTCAATTCTATCTTAAAGCCAAATAGCTGAACGTGGCCTATCAGTCTCTACAAGACTGTTGGCTCTGTCTACCCCGCAAGGGATATAGACGTCATTGTATGTATGTATAGAATAAAACAGTTTGTGATGGCGTCATCATGCTACTGAATCTCGAATGTGTTTTATTACATAAATTTCTATATGAAACAGATAGAGTAGAATACATACATATACATCAAATCACGCCTTTTTACCCGGAGGGGTAGGCAGAGACTACCTCTTTCCACTTGCCACGATCTCTGCACACTTGCTTCGCTTCATCCACATTCATAACTGTCTTCATGCAAGCCCGGCGGTTTCGGGTATATATATGTGTATTGTATGTGTGTGTGTATGTAACGCGACATACCCGGAACGCCTTCCCGCAGGTGTCGCAAATGTGCCGCGGCGGAGGTCGCCGGCCCGCGTGCACGGCTAATGTGTGTTTAGCTGAAATTATATAAATATAAATATAAATAAATATATACGGGACAAATTACACAGATCGAGTTAGCCTCGAAGTAAGTTCGAGACTTGTGTTACGAGATACCAACTCAACGATACTATATTTTATAATAAATACTTATATAGATAAACATCCAAGACCCAGGCCAATCAGAAAAAGTTCTTTTCTCATCATGCCCCGGCCGGGATTCGAACCCAATTATACATTATTTATTCATTTTAAACTCTATCATACATAGTACATAAAATCACGTCTATATCCCTTGCGGGGTAGACAGAGCCAACAGTCTTGAAAAGACTGAATGGCCACGTTCAGCTATTTGGCTTAATGATAGAATTGAGATTCAAATAGTGACAGGTTACTAGCCCATCGCCTAAAAAAGAATCCCAAGTTTGTAAGCCTATCCCTTAGTCGCCTTTTACGACATCCATGGGAAAGAGATGGAGCGGTCCTATTCTTTTTTGTATTGGTGCCGGGAACCACACGGCACAGAGAGAGAAAAGATAATGAAAAAAATACCAAATGTTTCATTTGCATACATATAATCACGTCTTGAAAGACTGTAGCCAGAGCCTACGGTCTTGAAAAGACTGGTATATCACGTTCAGCTGCTTAATGATAGAATTGGGATTCAAATAGTGACAGGTCGGTAATATGTTTGTAAGTATGTGTGTATTAATGTATGTAATAAGTATATATGCGTGTATTAATGTATGCAATAAGTATTTATGCGTGTATTAATGTATGCAATAAGTCTGTATGCGTGTATTAATGTATGTAATAAGTACGTATGCGTGTATTAATGTATGCAATAAGTACGTATGCGTGTATTAATGTATGCAATAAGTCTGTATGCGTGTATTAATGTATGTAATAAGTATATATGTGTGTATTAATGCATGTAATAAGTATGTATGCGTGTATTAATGTATGTAATAAGGATGAATGCGTGTATTAATGTATTCAATAAGTCTGTATGCGTGTATTAATGTATGTAATAAGTATATATGTGTGTATTTGACGGCCTCTGTGGTTCAGCGGTAGTACGCTTGTCTGTGACACCGGAGGTCCCGGGTTCGAATCCCGGTCAAGGCATGATGAGAAAAGAACTTTTTCTGATTGTCCTGGGTCTTGGATGTTTATCTATATAAGTATTTATTATAAAATATAGTATCGTTGAGTTGGTATCTCGTAACACAAGTTTCGAACTTACTTCGAGGCTAACTCAATCAGTGTAATTTGTCCCGTATATATTTATTTATTTATTTATTTATTATTTAATGTATGCAATAAGTCTGTATGCGTGCATTAATGTATGTAATAAGTATGTATGCGTGTATTAATGTATGTAATAAGTATGTATGCGTGTATTAATGTATGCAATAAGTGTGTATGCGTGTATTAATGTATGCAATAAGTATGTATGCGTGTATTAATGTATGTTAGTATGTATGTATGTATGATTTAAAGTAACGAACAAACAAGCCGACCGAGCGAGCTCCTGGAGGCGAGCGCGGCGGGGCACACGGCGCAGCGGTGCGCGCGCACGCCCTCGTGCTGCACCAGCGCGTGCTGGCGCAGCGCCCGCTCGCTCTCGAAGCGCTTGTCGCAGCGGGTGCAGGCGTATCTTCAAATGTGTAGAGACGATATATATCATGACATAGTATAAAACGAAGTCGCTTTCACTGTCCCTATGTATGCTTAAATCTTTAAAACTACGCACAGGATTTTGATGCGGTTTTTTTTTCAATAGGTAGGGTGATTCAAGAGGATGGTTTATATGTATAACTAGAGGCCGCCCGCGACTTCGTCCGCATGGAAACCCTATCAATCCCGCGGGAACTCTGGGATAAAAAGTAGCCTATGTGTTATTCTGGGTCTTCAGCTACCTACATACCAAATTTCATGGTAATCGGTTCAGTAGTTTTTGCGTGAAAGAGTAACAAACATCCATACAAACTTTCGCCTTTATAATAGTAGTAGGATAAAATCCATTAAATAGTGGAGAAATACTGATATTTTTGAGGTTTCTAATGTGATGTCGTTAATTATCAATTTTTTTTCCGCTTACATTTCATTTTCCCTTTTTTTTGGCATTTACTTTTCACCATCAGCATTGCACCCATGCGAAGACGGGGCGGGTCACTAGTATATATATATATATATATATAACCGAATCTTTAACCTTTTATTACATAACTAGCTGTGCCCGCGACTTCGTCAACGTGGAATAGTTATTTCGGGCATCATTGAAGCCCTCAAGGATGAATAATTTATAAATATATAAATTACTTAAAAATTATTTATATGGCAAAACAACGTTTGCCGGATCTACGTTTAAATAAATACTCACTTGAGTGACTGTTTGTCTTTGTGTTTCAGACTCTTCTGTAGATGTTGTCTCAAATTGTGCGCAGATTTGAATCTGAAATTAATTGATACATACATACATACATACAAGAGCAGTGTGGTTATCAGCACCAATAAAAAAAATAGAATATGCCTACTCCATTCCGTTCTCTTGGATGTTGTAAGTAGCGACTAAGGAATAGGCATATTATAAACTTGTGATTTGTCTTTTAGGCGACGGGCTAGCAACCTGTCACTATTTAATCTCGATTCTATCATTAAGCCAAACAGCTGAACGTGGCCTATCATTCTTTTGAAGACTGTCGGCTCTGTCTACCCCGTATTGGATATGAATAAATAAATAAATATATACGGGACAAATGACACAGATTGAGTTAGCCTCGAAGTAAGTTCGAGACTTGTGTTACGAGATACTAACTCAACGATACTATATTTCATAATAAATACTTATATAGATAAACATCCAAGACCCAGGCCAATCAGAAAAACTTTTCTCATCATGCCCTGACCGGGATTCGAACCCGGGACCTCCGGTGTCACAGACAAGCGCACTACCGCTGCGCCACAGATGCCGTCGAATGTATGTATTTATATTTCTTTAATAAAATAAAATGTTTATTTATATCATTAGTATGGATTAAGCTAAACATCTGAACGTGGCCTATCATTCTTTTCAAGACTGTCGGCTCTGTCTACCCCGCAACGCATATAGACGTGATCACATGTACGTATTACGTATCACGTCTATATCCCATGCGGGGTAGACAGACAGACAGAGAGCCAACAACAACAGCTGAACGTGGCCTATCATTCTTTCCACGAGAATGTCGGCACTGTCTACCCCGCATGTACAGTACTACCACTTTAATAAGTTACACCGATGTGCCTGCGCAGAAATCAATTTTTGTCATGTCAATATCAATCAAAACCGTTCGCTATTGGCTAATTGCGTACGCGCCATGTCTGGAGTTCGCAGGAGCGCGGCAGTCGGCAATGAGCGAGATACACGACTCCTGCTGTTTTGTGATTTAAAATCCTATGTCAGTAGCAATAAGTTCGCTATTTCACTGACGTTTTCATTCGGCCAGATTCGGCGGTCGGTTGCACTATTCTGCGCCGCCGAACAATGCCGATGTGACGTGATGTGATTTGAGATCCCAATATCAACTAAAACTGGCAACTGGAGGTCATAAGACTGCTATGCTTGGCAAGAGTGTGATTGGTATGGCTCCTATTATTTTTAACAAATTACCGGATTATCTAAAAAAATTGGACATAGTAACATTTAAAAAGGAAATAAAATTATTACTAACTGATAAGTGCTATTATAGCGTCAATGACTTTTTAAAAGATATTGTGACATAATTATTATATTTTATTTTTATTAAATATTAATTGATGACATTATTGCTAAATATATATTATTTTTAAGTAAGTATAAATTAAGGCGAAATTTTGATTTTTAATTTATTATTGAATGATTTAAATTCAAAATGAAAAAAATTATCTGACTGAATTATTGTACGTCTTGTGAAGACAGATCACAGTGACACGAACTGTTTTGTATCATCTTTTCTACCTGTGTTTCCGCAATAAAGAGATTTGATTTGATTTGATGTGACTTATAAAAGCGGTAGACCTGTACCGGTAATGTCTCACCTGACGTCGCACTCGACGCAGTAGTAATCCTTGGCGTCGGAGTGCTTGACCTGATGATGCTTCATCTGCGTCCTCGTCCTGAACCGCGCGCCGCACGCGGAGCACTCGTAGTTCTTGATGCCTTCGTGGATCCTGTGGGGGGGGGGGGGGGGGATGGAATAGATAGAATGTTTGTATGTGTGTATGTTTGTGTATGTATGTGTGTGTGTATGTATGTATGTGTGTGTGTATGTATGTATGTATGTGTGTATGTATGTATGTGTGTGTGTATGTATGTATGTATGTGTGTGTGTGTATGTATGTATGTATGTGTGTGTGTATGTATGTATGTGTGTGTGTATGTATGTATGTGTGTATGGATGTATGTATGTGTGTATGTATGAATGTGTGTATGTATGTATGTGTGTATGTATGTTTGTATTTAGGTGTGTATATGTACTTGTATCTAGGCGACACACCACACGATGTCGTGTCGGAGGTTGTACATATGCAATATACAACCTCCGACACGACATCGTGTGTCGCGCGGTTCCCCAGGCGTCACACCAGCTGGCGGAAGATCTTCCCTTCGGTGGCGGTTGTAGTATAAAGTGCTTTTAACCACACTATCCAGGGTGCCGTGTGGTTCCCAGCACCAATACAAAAAATAATAGGACCACACACCATCTCTTTCCCATTGATGTCGTAAAAGGTGACTAAGGGATAGGCTTACAAACTTGGGATTCTTTTCTAGGCGATGGGCTAGTAACCTGTCACTATTTGAATCTCAATTCTATAATTTAGCCAAACAGCTGAACGTGGCCTATCAGTCTTTTCAAGACTGTCGTCTCTGTCTACCCCGCAAGGGATATAGACGTGACCATATGTATGTATGTATGTAGATCGAATACATACATACATTAAATCACGCCTTTTTACCCGGAGTGGTAGGCAGAGACTACACCTATCTATCTAAGTATTTATCACTACATAGTATAAAACAAAGTCGCTATTTTAGTCTGTTTGTCTGTATGCTTAAATCTTTAAAATTACGCAACGGATTTTGATGCGGTTTTTTGTAACAGGTAGAGTGATTCAAGAGGAAGGTTTTTATGTATAATTTTTCCGAATTTTGCACCCGTGCGAAGCCGGGGCGGGTCGCTAGTTATAAAATAAGACGCAAGGGATATAGACGTGACCATAATTATGTATGTACTAGAGGCCGCCCGCGACTTCGTCCGCATGGAAACCCTATCAATCCCGCGGGAACTCTGGGATAAAAAGTAGCCTATGTGTTATTCTGGGTCTTCAGCTACCTACATACCAAATTTCATGGTAATCGGTTCAGTAGTTTTTGCGTGAAAGAGTAACAAACATCCATACAAACTTTCGCCTTTATAATAGTAGTAGGATATATGTATCCACGGTCAAAAGCGCACCCCGGGCTCCTCTCCAGAGCGGTGAGGCTGAGACCTGGACTAAAGCTGAAAGTGGAAGACTCACTGTTGATGTTCAGCCAAGGAGTCTTTGTTGACGAAGGTCTTCCCGCACTGCTCACACTTCGGCCGGTCACCGCTGTGGTGATTCCTCATGTGGCCTCTGTGAGTTTTATTGTTGCTGTAACGAAACATTTTGAAGAAAAATAATTATAAATTTTTGTTTTAATAAATAATAAATACATATATATGTATACTAATAATTATTATAAAGTTGAAGAGTTTGTTTGTTTGAAAGCGCTTATCTCAGGAACAACTGGTTCGAATTGAATTTTTTTTTTTTTGTGTTGAATAGACCATTTATCGAGGAAGGCTTTAGGCTATAAAAAACATCACGCTGCAACTATTAGGAGCGAAGAAATAATGGAAAATGTGAAAAAAACA